>NC_140508.1:68330565-69720565 GCF_964339955.1 Pipistrellus hanaki
GTCTTGCTTGCTAACTAGGCTGAGTCTTGCTTGCTTTCATAAGCAGCTAATTATACTGACATGTAATTTACATAATAAAATACTGATTTGCATTCTGTTAACCTTAAATTAGCATTATATTTACAAACCTGATACTTAGGAGTGTTTCTAAGGTGCTCAGAGTCCATTTGCTTAAGTTAATAGACATTTCTTTTGTATCATTTTTCCCCCGTATTGATTAGGGAAATAATTTTTTTTTATGGTAAAGATCAAATCCACTGTCAAACTCAAGCCCCCCTGTGAACTGTTAAGGAAAAGAAGCAGCACACTTTGGAATAAATGACATTTAAAACAGTAAGATTTTCATTTCTGTAAGGGTTTGTATGAAGTTTTGCACATTTTCAAACCCAGCTGTCATTAATTTTATCAACATTTCTTCTTTTGCTTCATGAAAACTTCATAATGCTATATTATATCTAGTAATATCATCTGCTAATGGATACCAGAACAAAATATTGTTTTGTCCCTAAATTAAGTATCCCATTCCCATATTACTAATAGTCACTATCATGATCTATCCTATATAATAAAGAGGTAATATGCAAATTGACTGTCATACCCTCACAAGATGGCTGCCTACAACCAGGCCTGCAGGGGGGTTAGTGAATGATGACCAAATTACTGAACAAGCAGGCTACACAGGGTGACCAGGCTGACAGGGGGGTTAGTGAGGGATGGAGAAATGATTGAACCAGACCAGCACGGGGGAGTGAGGGGCCAGTAAGGGGTGACCAGGATGGTGATGGGGGGCAGTTAGGAGCAACTAGGCTGGCAGGGAAGGGCCAGTTAGGGATGACCAGGCGAGCAGGGGAGGCAGTTAGGGGCAACCAGGCAGGAGGCAGTTGAGCAGTTAGGTGCCAGCGGTCCAGGGTTGTGAGAGGGATGCCCTGGATTGGAGAGAGTGCAGGCTGGGCTGAGAGAGGACCTCTCTCTCCCCATTCATGCACAAATTTCATGCACTGGGCCTCTAGTTTTAAATAATCCATTAAAATGTACAGAGGTCTGTAAAAATAAAATCTAGGTTGTCTCCTTATAAATACCAATCAGAGGCAATGAAATCAGGACCAACTTTCCTTCCTAAACACTTTGGTTTTGCTGTTTGTGGGAAAGCAGTTCCGGTGTGTTCTGAGAAAGGGACTTGCTGTGGAGGTGACAAGAGGACGCTCTCTAGTTGTGCTCACACGTGGCAGATGGTAACATGGCTTTGAGGGGGCAGGAATGGCATTGGTGAGGCACATAATTCATAGACCAAATAAAACTTGGACAGTTCAATGATTTTTTTTTTTTTTGTAGCCTGAAAGACACAACGTTGCTTCGGACCTCATAGTCCCAAGGGCAGGACGGAAGTTAACTCCGCAGATCTGCGATGTGACGTGCAATTAATGCTCTATGAGGCGTTCGCCAGAAAAGAGTTCCATGGTCATCAGTTAAAACACTGATGATCATTTCAATTACAAGCTCATTTCTGGATCTGAGAATATACTTTATTTTGTAAGTAGGATTACATTCCTTTCCGAGACCTCATCTGAGCTGAGAGTAGAAATCTTTGGCCCTTGACTATTCAACAGGCGCATTCTGCTCTTGGAAAACAGGAAAAGGAGGGACCCACTGGACAGGAGAATAGATTTTACTGGAGTTTGTCTAAAAGAGGACCATTTCTAAGAGGGATGTAGAGACGCGTTAGCGTACAGCTGTCCTGAAAATGCAGCAGCGGCTTTGTTACATTTCATCAAGAAGGGGTCATTGAGGTCACCTTTTAAATGAAGCAATCAAGTTACAAAAAGACTTTCAGATAAACGTAACACAAAGAAATTCAAAAGGTGAGCGACTTCAGCTCCTCCATCTGTTAGACCCAGCGTGGCCTCGGCTTGTCTGAACAGCAAGGAGTGGGCAGGTCAGACCTCTGGAGAGGTGTGGAGAGCGAGGTCAAGCCACCGAACTTCACCCCACGTCCAGCAAACCCAAAGCCCTCCACGTAGAAGGATGAAGGGCCCCGTGATGCTGTGTCGGCTCCGTCTCTGAATTGCGTGGCTGTGTTTTACTTTGGTGTGGTCAGAGCCGTGAATGAACCTCCCTGAGACACATCCTAGGCTGAGGGACATCTCTCCAAGAAAATGGCACAGTGACCCGAAGCGAGGTCCTCTGCACATGCCTATTGGTGGTGATGCACACTGATTTCTAGAAACAGGACGATTTCTGATCCCATGACTATCCCGGGGCAGGCGCAGTACCGTGGCGCTTCTTCTCCCAGGGAGTGAGTGGGTTGGAGTTCCTGGCTGTGCGAAGTCTTGAGCCCCAGTTCTCTGTGGGTCAGCTGTGGGGCGTGCTCAGTGAGGACAGAGGGTGGAGTGGTGACCAGATTTGCCTCCTTTTGGAAACTACCACACGTGGGCCCAGGTGAGGAGTGGACACGGCGCTTGACAACACGGCTCCAGGTCAATCTCCCCGGCTCTCTAAGTGAGGCGCAGTTGCTGTACAGCTTCATTTTTATCGCCCCCCCCCCCCTGTTGATTTATGTTGTAATTAGGGCAGGGGGGAATCACAGACAAGGCCAAAGTGGGGACGTGGCACACATTTCTCACGGAAAGTTTTCCCCCCATAAGTCAGAGCACAAGACGGTATTAGAGAAAAAAACATTGCGAGGAACTAATCATGCTCAGGAACGTGATACGGGAGAATGCTAAATCATCGGTGATTTGTCTCAATGTATATATTTCAGTTGATTAAAAAAGCACATGGTGAATTGATCTTGCAGCTTATAAAAGCAATATTTCAGCTTCGGTGTTTTTTATTCTTTTTCTTTAAAAATCAAATTATCTTCCAAAGCATTTGGACTGAAGTTTATTAACAAGGCAATGCAGCTGCTAATGCTTCGCAGTGCACTCTTGCAAAGTGAGGGGGAGATGGGACGGTGCCTGTGTATGCTGAGCTTACCTGCCGAAGGTCTGAAAGAACTCAAGGCTGCACAGCTGAGCAGTTGCGGGAGAAAGAAAATTGTTACTTTGTCTTTTTTTTTTTTAATGTGAAGTTATGAGATTTTTGGAGGGGGAGCATTCATAGGAAACATTCTATTGCTTGATTTTTAACTGGTAATTCAAATATTATCAGATTTCCAGAGAAAGTCAGAAATTCCGAGAGACCAAACCAGCTGCAGGCCTTCGGGCCGGGACAGAGCAGACGGACGGGGACAGTCATGAAGCTGAGGTGAGAGCCAGGCTCTTTTCAGGAAACGTGAGGTAACATCATGGGTAATAACTGGGAAAATGACCCTCCTCTGACCACACCCAAATGATGGAGAGAAGCAATGCTTTAGTTTTTATTTACCATAGCAATATCAAAAAAGTGAGGTAAAGAGGACTATGAATCCTAAATCGATATATTCTAAGGGAGGAAAGTATTTCAGAAATAAGTAAAAGACAAAACAAACCCTCCAAACCAAACAAACAATTCCAGTAAATAAAACAAAAAAATAACAAAACAAAATGACAAAACAACAACAACACACACACACACACACACACACAAAACACTTTGTGATCCTGCTAGGTTCTTGTGGGGGTGAGGGGGAATCTGTGGAGAATAACAGGTCCTAATTTTTCTTTAAGTGAACTAAGTCTTTTCTACCTAGAACTCTTGGATACTATTCTATTTTTTCTGTTTTCCTATCTACTGTTAAATAATTAGGATACATTTAATCCTACCTGTGTTTTCCTTCTCAGAGTATAATGTTTTCTCAGAAAAAAAAACCAAAATGGTCTGTGTTCAAAAATTTGGTAAACCCTGAATATTCCACCCCACTTTTTAAACAATTATAAAGCATCATAGCATATTATACGGTCTCAGACATTTTGAAAATTAAAAAAAGAAAACTTGCTTAACATCTTAATAACAAGCCATTTTAGACACTTATTGTCTTCTGCATCTTCCGCTTGCCGGCACCTCCTAAGAGCCCAAGAGGTGCATTCTGGATGAACACTATGGGTGTGGAGGAAGTAAGTTAAAGTGAAACCGGTGCTTTTATTTCAGCCCTTGTACAGTGTAAATTACCTTTGTCTTTCATGTAGTCATTCAACAAACACTCAGTTGCATTTGTTGTATCTAAGGCATCCCCTTAGGTTACGATGGCAGAGGCTGCGGTCAGGAATAGGAAAGCAGCATGATTTTCAGGAAAGGTTCCTGCCACCACTCCCGTCCCACCCCCGCAGGTCCCAGCCAACAGAAAGAGATGGTGCCGGGTATTGTATACCGGGATTTCCTAGGTATGTGACTGAGATTCACTTAGGGGCCCATTTTACTTTATTTTATTTTAAATATGTTTTTGTTAATTTTTAGAGAGAGAGAGATAGAGAGAGAAACATTGAAGAGAGAAGAACATCATGGATTGGCTGCCTCTTGCACACCCCCTATTGGGGATCGATCCTGCAACCCATGCATATGCCCTGACTAGCATTGAACCTGTAACCTCTTGGTTCCTTGGTCAACACTCACTGAGCCACACCGACTGGGCGATGGGCCCATTTTCAAGGACATGCATGGCAGTAGTGCAGATTGAATTGTGATGTGCTATAATGTAAGATTTAACTGCAACAAGCCCAAACAGGATGTACATATCCTACTCTGAAGGTTTGTTTCTCTCCCTGATGTGTGCTCACAACTTTTGCTTAGGAATCACCTTCAAAACCAACTTTATAACTGTCAGAAAGTTTCTTGCTCCTAATTTCAAACAAAAATGGTATTAATCAAATTAATCACTCATTTTACTCATCGTTCTTGGCTCTGAATTTGATTGTTCTAAAAATCTAATCAACACACATGAAAGAGACTTGGCATTGTCTAAACACTTGAAAGTATATGCTTCGAATTATGAAGGTGGCTCCAAAGCTGTTACTAGCAATGTCATTAGACCTCGCAGTGACTGCTAAGTGGTTTGCTTACAGAAATACAAACAGCATTTTCAACGGTGTGCTGAGAAAATATTTACAACGTGCAATACCTGACTATTCAGTCAGGGCACTGACCTCTTTTCCCTTAGATTGTCAAATAAAAAATGACAACAGCAACACAACATCTGGTGTGAATGGATCAAAATTATGCCTTTTTTTTTTTTTTTTTTTTTTTTGTCAGATCAGCAAATAATCTACTTTTTGGTGTGCCAGAGAATTTTAGTGATTAGTTTATGTGTGCTATGAGATGAGAAATGTTGAAAATCGCTGGTATAGAATGTTGTGTGTGCCTTGCATTGGCAAAATGAAGTCTATCTTATTTAGTAACTAGAGGCCCAATGCAAGAAGATTCATGCAAGAATGAGCCTTCCTTTCCCTGGCTGCCAAAACGCCTTCCCTCTGGACCGGAAACACCTTTCTGCATTTGCTCCAGCCCAGAGCTGCCTTTCTGCCTTCCTATGCTGTTGGGTTAATTTGCATACTCATTCCTGATTGGCTGGTGGGTGTTATGAAGGAATGGTCAAATTTGCATTTTTATATTTTATTAGTGTAGATAACATAAGACAGATATTTGTCCCATTCTTGAAGTCATTTTTGTTACTCAAAAAAATATTTTTGTCACCTTGCCCAACTTAAAAAATGATGACCAGAATGACATTATAGAAATGTTATATTCAATAACTAAAGAACAAAGGAGCCATTTATAGCTCATATACAAATAGATACTCTTCTTCTCTTATAAAACAATGATTTTTAAGACCTTTAGGCAGGGGTCTTCAAACTACGGCCCGTGGGCCACATGCGGCCCGCAGAGGAGTCTGATCCGGCCCGCCAGGTTTTTTGGGCAGTGAGCGCAGCCGAGGTGTTACAGTAGGAATTAGTAGTTCATATAGTCCGGCCCTCCAGCTCTCTGAGGGACCGTGATCTGGCCCCCACTTTAAAAAGTTTGAGGACCCTGCAGCTTTAGGGAAGATATGCATATATTATGTATATTGTAGTGATATGTCATAGTAAGGCCATACATACATTTTAGGCAAGTATGTCAAAAAACGTGCATTCTACATTACATTTGGCACTACTGAGAGTATAAAACTGAAAAAGGCATTGTTTGCCTGGACCCAATTTCTCTGGTGAAAGGAATTAAAGATGTGAAGCTTTAATAAAGCGATTGTCAGATAAGGTATGAAAAAACAATCTCTGGACCTGCAGAGGCAGGAAGAAACATTCACCCCATTTTGAAGAAGAGAGTGGAGGGTTCCAGAGAGAACTGGGAAGCCGTGAAGGAGATGAGCTCACGGGAACCAGGAACAGTGTCAAACAATGTCCGGAGGGACAGGGACACGGCTGTCTCGTTTCCCATTCTATCCCTTTAATACAACTCTGTAGCTGTTTGAAGAATATCTGTTTAACAAAGAGGAAGCAAGGAAGGGAAGGAGGAATGGTGGATGATGGTGTGTAGTTGAATTCCCAAGCCAGGATTTGCAGAAAGAGCAGAGAGATGGCTGTGTTAGAAACAAGAGCCACAGGAAGTTAAACCAGTCTTTCCCGCTGTACCCCTCATTCTCTCTCAGGTGCCCTCTCTATCTCCAGTGTCATCGCATTATTTGATGCTACCAGCTGTCCCAAAACTCAACTACCGCAAGAGCATGTGAAGGAATCACCTCACCTCCGGTCATGGCACATCTACTCCGCTGCCCACTCACCACCCACCTACCTTCAACTTCTCACACATCGGCCAAGGAAATCTTTCTAAACCTTAAATGTTACCATAGCTCTCTCATTCTTCATACTCATCAATCCCGTGCCCCCTCCTCCCACCTAATATTATTGGGATAAAGCTCAGCCATCTTTTCATGTCACACCATTACTTGCCCATCCGTGGCTGTAGCCCAATTGCATTTATGTGCGGCACAAGGACAGACTGCGCATACTGTAAAGCACAAGGTTCCTTCACGTCTGGATCTCGCTGCTGTGTATTTTCTCTGGAAAGTCTCCACATGGCTGTGGTTCGCTGTCACTGCACTCATCACACTAGATCAACACTGCCTCTTGATCCCGCCTTTCTCTCTAAGACTAGGTTTTCCTTGAAGCAAGAATTGAATTTGGTTCATTTTGTATCTACAATGCCTACAAAGATATTTGATATTTATGAAATTAATGAAATGTTTCTGGTTTTCAGATCACACACACACACACACAAACACACACACACACACACACACACACACACACTGATAAGCTCCTAGATCTTGACTATGTCTTAGCATTTCAGGATTTTTAGAAACAACCTGTCTCTCTATTGCTTGGCAAATTCATTCCCTAGTTCTCTTGGCCCTTATAATGGGTTTTATTTGCATTTGCTGATTGGTTTCTATTCATATTTTCCTTGATGTTTCATAATGCCTTTTGGTCAATCAGAATTAATGTAAGCTCCCATTATCTCAGGTATTTAGTAATAGGTGCTACTTAGCTACAAATATAGTCTCTATTGTTCTCTTCTCTCATAAAAAGCTTATATGACCATTTTCTCCTGAGTATCTTTCTTTTGTCCATTTGCTAGTCGTCAGCGTCCATTTTCCCTTCATTTATTAGATGGTCTAATTCCTCTCCTGATATATATTTAAAATGTCTTTTATTTATTTTGCTCCATCTGATACTAATTTACACATTTTCCTCTTTTGTTTTGCTTGAAAAGTGATGTAGGTATAGGTTGGTACGTTAAAACATTTTTTTTTTCATACAAATACGTTTACATGAGAAAGATCAAGAAACCATCATGAATGTTTCTGTTTAGTAAAGCCAGATGTGTGAGAGAGGACTGTAAGGGCTCAGAGGCTGGCCATCAATATATTTCTTTTCATGAATGCTATTTATATGCATACACAGAAATTTCAGATGCATTTTGGTGAGTTTTTTGCAAATTTAAAAGTAAGTATGCAAATGTTATTCAAAACTCAGAAATACAGCATGTTTTCTGTAATAATGATTTAAGTCTGGACACTGTGTCATATCACATAATGCAGTTAAATAGCCACTTAGCTTAACAGATGCAATGATTATGGCATATGCTCTTTTCAGGCAAATATGCATTTTGCAATTGGAACAAAATATACCTCAAAGATACATGAGCTCTGGTCTACAACTGCAGACCCCGGTGACCGCCATTCTACCGCGTTTTCTCTCTCCTGTTTTTATTGTAGAGCACGTTCTTCATTGTTCTAACTTTTGGTCTTCTCTTTCTTCTTTGATGGATGGCATGCTTCTTTCCAGGTTCACCTGGGAGGCTAAGATACTTGCCTTCGTTTCTCTAATTTTCTGTTTTCATTCACTTGCTCAAGTTCATCTTCTTTTATGGCTTCACAGCCTGAACACAAAACTTGTCGTAGCCCCGGGTCATCTCTGTGCCAGCTCGCCTTTCTGTTGCTCAGGGGATACTTCCATCTGGGATCCCGCTCTCTTAGCAACATAAAACCTAAATGGACTGTTGACTTGGCTTGAAGGGCCTCACTGATGATCCTTCCTATTGTTGGTTATCCTTAGCTCTGTAAGATGGCTGCTGCTCTCCCCCATGTCACCTTGAGAAGCCCATTGTTTGACTGAGTTGGTGCCTTTATGGCTCTGAAGTGTCCACCATTTCTCCATTTCCTTTGCTGTTACTCTAGTACAGAATCTACAGTAGATCTCCATTTTTTAATTTTTTTATTATTTTTTTATGGCAGCTTTCAGCCACACATCCCAAATATTTTCACTGGAAATCCTAACTAGATGAACTAGCTTTTTAAAATGTCACTTGTGTACTGTAACTCTTAAAGTAATGAAGCACTTTTAGCTGCACACAGTTCGCTCCTTTGCCTAACTTTCGTTGTCTTCCACAATAGATCCACAAAATACTTACAGAGCGAGCACCTTAGCTGTCTCTACCTTCATCTCTACCTCTGTCTCCATCTCCGTCTCCATCTTCGTCTCTAGCTCTCTTCTCAAACAAGAGTACTTTGCCACAGCACAGACTGAGAATCGGAGAACATGCGATCTCCATCTGGCTCTGCCATGTACTTGCTGTGTCAAGGGGATAGTTTATTTGAGCTCTTCAAGAGTTGAATTATCTTACTTTTACAATGGACATGACAAAAATCTTCCTTCCCAGAATTATATAGTTAAATTAAAAGGAACACAGATTGAAGTATAAGGTGCTATAGGAACACCAGCTAATGCAATGCTGCTAGAACTCCCTGGCTACCCTGGGGCCATCTGCATCATACAGTGCGGCTTCCCCATTTCTTCTAAATAAAACAAAAACAAAAACTCAAGCACCGACACAGCATTGGGAGGCGAGTGCCTCCCTACTCAGAGCATGTGGAAGAGACTCCCCATCCTAACTCTGAGGAGGTAAGGACAAGCTGAAGGAGAACAGGAGCAGGCTTGTCTGTAGGGTCACTGTGATGTCTCATCTGTCAGGATAAATATTTCTAAAGAAGGAACGAAAAGCCAAAAGGAGAGAGAAAAGATAAGAAAAAGGATCAGTTTGATACAGTAAAAATAACATTTTGTAATCCAACATCAGCCCCGGATTTTGACTTTGGTATGAATCAGCTGGCTGAGAACTTTTTGATCCAAAACAGGGAAAGATGCCAGCTGGCAACTCCAGCAGCGAAATGCGGAGGTCCTGCGAGTTCTATAAAAAGGTGTTGGTAAGGAACGTGCATCTGACTTATTACAGAAGGGGAACAATCTGACCACACAGTCATGCAGTATTTGTTAGAAATTGAACATTTAAAGGCCTATGAGGTGAAAATTTTGGGCAATGTATAAGAAATGTTTATTCCATGCTTTGTTCACTGCACCAACAGATGTTTTTGTGTTTTTATCTGTTTGTTTTTTGCATTTAAAATGGTGTGATGCTGAACTAGCAGCAGGATGTGGGCTCAGCTCTGCAAAATGAAATTCTCTTGATCAAAGAGTGTTGGCAACCTCTACGGGCATTCGTGTCTGGGAAGGTGTGAGGCAGGGGCAAGTGATTAGGAACTCAAATGTATGGAAGTAGCATTGGTGAGTAGTGGGGAGCCTTCTATTCATCATCAACTAATTTAGCCTATTTACTTAAAAGCTGCAACTTTAAAATTAGGATGTTAGGATATGAAATGTCATATTGTAGGTTATGTAATAAATACGCCCAATGAAGAAAACTGGGATATAGGAGAATGCTACATATTTCATAATTTTATACTGAGCAGTCGAGTTTTCATTTTGTTAAGCCATTTGATTCTCTGCAGGTGGCTATGCCTGCCTCTAGAGAGAGTCCTGAGTCACATGCTACGCAAATGAAATGCGATTATCTTTGTGGGTAGCATTGTATAATTTGGAATAAGTCTTTAGGTCTAATATACAGATCTCTTAAATAAATCATCCAGCTAAACTTCTGTGGCCCCAAACTCCTAATTTAAAAATGTTGATAAATGAAGTACCTCTTTAGTTAATAAATGAAGTATCTCTTTAGTTATCCTTTGTCAGCAACATTCATTTTAATGGAAAGTGAGTTTACAGGGTTACATGATTGAACTACTGAGCCAAGTCAGTGTTGGCAAATGATGGGCTAAATTATTGATGTTACACACTAATGAATTCTGATGAGAAATAAAACACAGACATTACGTTTCAAGTGGTTCATAATTATTTTTGTACTTTAAAAGCAATTTTATTCTTTTTCCAAATCATACTGGTTCTGTACAACAAAAACATAGTTAGTGATTATACCAAAATTATTGAGTTTGTGGCAAAAAAACAGCTCTTGCAAGTTTTCCTTTCTGCAATGATGATATTATTCACACTAGGTTTCTGATTTTTAAAAAATATACTTCTGGGAAAGGATAATTAAATGAAATGTCTAAATTTTTAAACCAGCATCTTTAAATAAGATAATCTGCTTTGCAACCATGGTTAGCATTTCAATAGATGTGTTTATAATCTATGATGTGTCTATCCACACATTTACTGGAGATGTTATTTCAGGTAATGACACAAACAGAGGGACTTCCATGAAGCAGCTTTATTCTAGTAAAGAAGGTGTCTGCAAATGTGTGATGGGAAAGAAAGTGTGTCCCCTATGATGCAGGATCATATTCAGGGAAGTCACACTGAGAGCTACACATTCCATGATGTGATGACAGCACCCTTTCACATTTCCATATGACTTAACTGTCCCTGATGGAGACTTTAATTCTGTGGTTCTGTGACCTTCCTTCTTACTAGTGGAGTGACTAGTTACTGGAGATCTTAGTCTGATTTTTAAATGAAAGGGATCAAAATAGAAATCATAGTAGATGAGATGTTCATCCAAAGATTCATTACTTGTTAATCGTGAGTGTTTGCACAAGTCCCTTAGCTTCTTCTCTACAGCTCAGTTACCAAACCCCTTACCTGGGACAACAGGTCCTCTTCTCCTATTAGAGAGGATTGTTACAAGTCACACATCAGA
The DNA here is from genome assembly GCF_964339955.1 of Pipistrellus hanaki. Classification (NCBI taxonomy): domain Eukaryota; kingdom Metazoa; phylum Chordata; class Mammalia; order Chiroptera; family Vespertilionidae; genus Pipistrellus; species Pipistrellus hanaki. The sequence goes on from NC_140508.1 coordinate 68,342,020, forward strand.
TATGCGTGAGACCGCAATCTTCTATGAACATACTAGAGGCCTGTTGCATGAAGATTTGTGCCATAGGCCTTCCTTTCCCTGGCTGCCAGCACCAGTTTACTCCAGCACCCAGGACCGGGCCTGCAGAGGACCCAGGCCTTTAGCCTTCAGCGTGGCTCTGGCCGCAGCGGAGCCTTCAGCCTTCAATCTTATCCTTCAGTCTTCAGTCTTTGTTTGGGCGGAACCTTCAGTTTTCGTTCCATGCCTGTGTATGCAAATTAACCCACCATCTCTGTTGGGCTAATCTGCATACTCACTCCTGATTGACTGGTGGGCATTGCGGAGGTACAGTCAATTTGAACCTTTATCTATTATTAGTGTAGATGAGGTCAATTTATTTCTGATATTTGCCTAGTTTCTAGTTCATTTTAGAGAGGTCAAAATTAGTGTGAAAAATATTCCCTTTACCAACTGAGGGATATGCTGCAGGGGAAGGAATGGGGAGAGTTTTCATGTCAAGGTTCACTCAACATGCCAGATTATTGCCCTCTTACAGTAATAGATGCAAATCTGTATAAGCATAAAAGTCCAAAGGTAAGATGTCTTTCATTGTGTTGGAATGAGAAAGAAGATGCGGTGCTATAGTTCTCACTTGGTATACACTATATGAAATTAAAAAAAAAAAAGGGGGGGGGCTTGTTTAATCTAAACTCTGTAACATCCCATTTCCACATTAAGGTTTTTCAGGCTCATTTTCTTTGTCTTCATCATTTTCTCTTTATCTATGGTAGACTTGACACCATATGTGAATGACAAGGCAACTTCAAATTTTATCTCTTTTGTTTTATTAAATTATTTTTATCTTAATATCTTCCTCATTATAACTGTACTGTTCATTGTTCTATAATCTTGATACTCTGGGATGAAAAATCATGTGTCTGAGTTAAACTCACATCAAAGCAGCATCATTATATAATGATGATGCTAAGTTGTATGAAAAATACCTACTGGGTATGCTCCATTAGTCACTAATTTTCAAACTTAAAGTCCTGTCTTTGAAAAACTCCTCTCCCCCACACCACTGACATGGCTCCTCCATTTGAAAAATGTACTGCCTGTATAAAGTGAATTTAAACATAATATAGATGCTGAGTATTATTTTGTTTAAGTACAAGAGAAAATCAGAACACATAAAATTTTATCTCTTTATAATAAAAACAATTATAGATATGCTTATTTTATTTAAAAATTTTAAAAAGCAATGCATTTTGGTTTTAACATGCTATTTAACATAATAAAGGAAGTAGATTATTTAATTTGGAAAATTTAACGTTGAAAAATGCTTTGTTAACCTCTTGAATCTACATTATTTTGATACATGTGTGAAATGAATGTATTTCCATCTTAGATATCAATATTTAAGTGGAGATTCTCCTTTGTTTATTTCCAAATATCTTTTATGTGTTTTATTTTAGTGAGTTTTGTTTTTTAATTGATTTCTGAGAGAGAAAGCGAGAGAGAGAAAAACATCAATGATGAGAGAGAATCATCAACCAGCTGCCTCCTGCACCCACCCTAGTGGGGATCCAGCCCCAAACCCAGGCATATGCCTGACTGGGAATCACACCATGTCTCCTGGTTCATGGGTCCATGCTCAACCCTTGAGCCATACCAGCGGGGTTCAAATGTCTGTTAGTTACTGATTTCTAAGAGTTCCATTGTGGTAAAATAAACATATATATTATTCACTATTTCAATCCTTTTGAATTCATTGGGACTTGTTCTATAACCCAGTGTATGGACCATATTTTGGAAAGTTCCATATGTACTTAAAATAACGTATATTCAGCTATTGTTGAATGGAATACTCTGTATGTCAAATAGGTTAAGTTGGTGGATAGTGTTATTCAATTCTTCTATATTCTGATTTTCTTTCTGCATGCTCTATCAATTCCTAGAAGGAAGTATTAAAATATCAAACCATAGTAATGCATATTTTTATTTCTACTTTAAATTTTTTCAATATTTGCTTAATATATGTTTGAAATTTTCTTTTTTTAATTAGATGCATATACATTTAGGATTGTATATGTGCTTGATGAGTTGATTCCTTCTTTAATAAAATTACCCTCTTTATCCCTGGTAATTTCCTACTTACGAAGTTTAATTTGTCTGATATTAATATACCCTTTCCAAATTATGCTTGATGTTACTCACATGCAATGTATGTTTCCATCCTTTTACTTTCAACCTTTCAGTGTCTTATATTTAAAGTGTATAATTTTTTAGACAATTAAACTTGAATCTTATGTGTTTAGCTAATGTGATTATATCTCTTTTTTAATTGGGCTTTTAGTCCATTTATATTTAATATAACTTTTGACATGGTTGAATTAGGTCTACATAATTGATATTTTTGCTAGACAGAGAATTCTGGGTTCATTTTTTCTTTAAGCAGTATATATTTTCTGGCTTTAATAGTTTCTAAAGAAATGTAAGAGTTAACCTTTTATTTCTTACTTCCTGGATGCTTTGATCTTTTATCTTTATCTTTAATTTTCTTTGTCTTAATTTTCAGAAACTGACTACAATGTACCTAGGTATGGTTTCTAATATCTTTTGAGGGTTTCTTTGAGTTTACTGGATCCGTAATTTATGTTTTATACCAAAATGACCGTATTATTTTTATACTTTTTATGGGTTAAGTACACTCCCCTCTGTTAGCTAATAAGTTAAGCTATAGTAATACCAAGAGACTGTGGGAGCCCAAGACAGGCTGCCCCAAAATATCCCACAATGGCATAGTGATTACTTTAATGATACTTGAGAAGCAGCTGGGGCAGTAGGGAATCTTGAGCTTTGTCTCCTTGAATTCAGGAAACAGCCCTCTATGTTAAAGGTGTCCTCACTGCACCTCGGAGACATCCTTTGTCACTAGAGTTAAACAACTCAGAGCCAAAAAGTCTGTAAATCAACTCCTATGGCCTCTTTTCTAATTTATTATTTTTTTCACATTTGTCACTAAAACACACACACACACATGCACATACACAACAAAAAACAAAACAAAACCTCATTCAGATTCCCTTATATGAGCATTTTCTTTGTCCTGTCAATTTCTCAAATTTATTATGACATTGTCAAAACAATACAAAAAGGTGCCTGGTTTGATCACTTCCTTGAGTCTCATTTTATGATCTGAGCACCAACCATACTGTGATCTCCAATACACAAATGTCAAATTGATGTTCTTCCAGTTCAACTAGTCTTGTGTCAATTTTATTATTTTATTACTAGACCAGACACAATTCTTCTCCTTCCCAATAAGGAAGAAATCCCTAAAAAGTACATGCCAAAATTTTAGCAATTGGTTGGAAAAATGGCCAAGAATTATTTATTGAATGTTCAAAGCATGCCTGGAATATCAAACCTAAATTGGTCAGCCTGTTATTTGCAGGTGTAAGAAAGATCTTATTTTATCTCTTGTCTCTCACTATCTTCCTCTGAGATTATTTAATCTTAGTAATGGAGACACAAGAAACTGCCCAAGTATCCTGGTTAAGAGCAGTCCTCCTATTGCCTAAATATGTCCTCTCCAAGTGTTTCAGTCTCCTCTTCCATAAATGGGGCACTATGATAGCATTTCCTAGTGTTCTTTGAGAATAAATGTACATATATTTTTTTGTTATCTATCAACAGATACTTTTATTTTATTTTTTTGCTTTTTTTAACTTAAATTTTTTGATTGTTTAAAGTATTATGTAAGTCTCCTTCCCCTCTCCCCCATTGATCACAATACCAGATATCAAACTATATTACAAAGCCATGTTCTCAAAACTGCCTGGTACTGGCACAAGGACAGACATGTAGACCAATAGAACAGAACAGAGAATGCAGAAATCAACCCAAACCACTATGCTCAATTAATATTTGACAAAGGAGGCAAGAGCATACAATGGAGTCAAGACAGTCTCTTCAATAAATGATGCTGGGGAAATTGGACAGATACATGCAAAAAAAAAAAATGAAACTAGACTATCAACTTACACCAGACACAAAAATAAACTCAAAATGAATAAAGGACTTATATGGAAGATGGGAAACCATAAAAATCTTAGAAGAATCCATAGGCAGCAAAATCTCAGACATATGTCATAGCAATAGCTTTACTGATACAGCCCCTAGGACAATGGAAACTAACGAGAAAATAAACAAATGGGTCTACATTAAAACAAAAGCTTCTGCACAGCAAAAGAAACCATCAACAAAACAACAAGAAAGCCTACTGCATGGGAGAATATATTTGCCAATGTTATATCCAATAAGGGCCTAATCTCCAAAATGTATAGCCGAATCATACTTCTTAACAAAAGGAAGATAAACAATCCAATCAAAAAAATGGGCAAAGGACCTAAATAGACACTTTCAAAAGAGAACAATACAGAAGGCCAAGAGACATATGAAAACATACTCAAAGTCACTAATCATCCAAGAGATGCAAATCAAAAAAACAATGCAGCACCATCTCACACCTGTCAGAATGGCTATCATCAACAAGTCAACAAAGGGCAAGTGCTGGTGAGGATGCAGAGAAAAGGAACCCTCATGCACACACTGCTGGTGGGAATGCAGACTGGTGCAGCCACTGTGGAGAACAGCATGGAGTTTCCTCAATAAAAGGTTTATTTGCTTTTTAATAGAACAAGGTGATGTGGGTTTGCTTTGGGAGGCCATGTTTTATAATACTGTAATATTTCCAAGAGTAAAATATTAATTTGAAAAGATTTAAGTGCCTTTAATAAAGTAGTCTTCACATAGTCAATATGGGTTTCTAAAATAGATCAGGGTCTTAATTTAAGACAATTGAGCCACTGGAAGTTTTTTACTGGGACGGAGGAATAGTAACATTTCACAGCCTCTGGAACATATTTACATTCGAATGCCAAATTGCTTATTTCTCACAAAGAGTCATCTCCAGATCTTAGAGGAACCAGCCTCTTGCAAAATGGAAGGGGAAAGAAAACAGTTAAATAAATGTGAGTGTCATTTTCACTGCAGACTCACACAAAATGAACACCAGGCAACAGTTGACAGTATCTTTTAAACAGCTGAGACCTATCTGCAAAGCCTGAGGATTTAAAAATGTATATTCATACCAAATGTATTTATTAAAATCCATCCCGGGGTTTGTGAGAAGTAAGTTCTTGTCCCCCAAAGTGTGCGTGGTGTATACGCTACCTTGCCGAATTCATCCTTCATGCCGTCGCAGTTTATGAAAGAGGTTAGAAATGTATAAAACTCTGGTGGGATGTGGTGTGAAAGCTTCATCACACTACCCATCGCTTGCTTTTCAATCTAGATCAAAGCGATGCTGCCTCCTTCCCTGCAATCACCTACCTGCACAGCTAGGATTTTCTGAATGTTCTCCTGAGATTCGGCCTGGAACTGGGCCAGCCTCATCCGGTTGAAGAGGACCACCAGTTTGAGGTACTTCTGCCACATCTTGTGTATCTTTCTCTGCAGCTGACAGAGCTGAAGGGAAGGGGGCGGGGGAGGAACACAAGTCAGAGCAGGAGAGGAAATTAATGGCAGTGTTCAAGAAGAATGATGGAGGGAAATATAGAAAGCAGTCAATAGCCCACTCTGCAGCGGGCAGACCCGACAGGAATTTCACAGTCTCTTGGCTTTTCAGCCCACTCATGTGCATTCATCAGAAACCAGTCACATCTGGCCGCCAGGATGGGGGGTTAATTTTCTCTAAATGCCTCAGCAGTTTTGTTCTAGCTGAGGCAAACTCTGTGACTGCAAAGCTGATGAGTAAAATATTTCTACTTCACCCAGTTTAACTCAAAACCGATAGCCTCGGGACATATTGAACCTTTCTTTAAAAAAATATATATATATTAAAGCTGTTTTGAATGGCACATCAGGTCAAGCCAAAGTTTAAAAATGCAACTTGGAGACTTTGATGGACACCGTGGCTTCTTTTCCTCCTCATAAAGCTTACCATGGCTTGGCGATGTGTGCTTCGGAGCGTGACAAAACTAAAGAGAATTAACTCAGCTATCAACTGCTGGGGGAGAACAATAACAGGAAGAAATTTCCAGCTAGGAGTCCCTATTAATCTACCTCCCTCTGACTGCGTGGCATGGAAACATCTCACTGCAGCAAAGTGCAGTGGAAGCAACGCTTAGCGCTTAGCACGGAGCCTATTTGCAGAAAGGGAGACTTCCCCGGGGGCGGGGGGAGGAGGGCATTCCATACCTTTGGGAGGTTTATTCTAACACCAGCCAAACACAAAGCACAGAAGTTCAATCAGGACAACATTTGTCCTTCCACAGTTAGCACAGTCACGCCAAGCAGAAATGCTAGAATTAGGTTGTTTTCAGAGAAGTAGACTCAATACAAATGAATGGTAAATAAAATCCATATAAAATTTACATGTAATATATTCTGTCACTGAAACCTCATTTGGATCTGGATAGTGTGGATAATTGTTTATGCTGATTTTTAGTGTGTTTTGCAGAATAATAAACACCAAAAATTTCATATCAAGCATTTCTCCATAACAAAATAAAACATGTCATAAAATATAGCTACTGTGTGTTCTCTTATTAATCTGGGTACGGCTGTAAGTAAGGGATCCTTTGTGAAACTGCATCGGACAGTGCACGTATAACTAGTACACTTTCTATATGCATACTTCAATAAAACAGTTTACTTACAAATATCACTTTTTAAGACGTTACCTGGTGTTCGTGTGGTTTATTATCATTATCTTCACTATGCATTATAATAAGCAACACATAGGTATTAACGTAAGTTTGCTCACAGTAAATTAAAGTCTCTATTCTTGGTTAATCAGTTAATTTCGGAAGAAAATATAACCTTAAAAACTAAATATTTCAGCTTGCTAAATGCTTCAATACATTACCTGGAATTTGTTTATGGGCATACCCAATAATTTAGGCTATTGGGTTGAGGAGTAACAACACTTGTTGAAGAGAAAATTTGGCAATATAAATGTTAGCTTCTATAATATTTTAACATCTATTTATAGAAAGTATTTTAATAGTTTCAATAAGATGTTGAAATATTTTTCTGCCAACTCTGACAGCCATGAGGGGAAGGTATGCTTTATCTTAATGTCCTCATTAAGACATTAAGACACCTTCATCTATGTATCACACAATTATTATGGTGCCCACAAATACAACAAAAGGCAAATGAGAGAAAGGTGAGCTTTAGAGGAACACCTTAAAGGGAAGGTAAAGTTTTCAAGTGGCAGATCTTCAACGTGTGGGAGGTATTGTGAGGGGTAGCTCACCAACCGAAGGGAACTGAGTGGCAATATCCCCCACATGCACACTCACAGGGGGAGCAGCGGCTGGGACAGCCAGTCCAGCTTATGCAGCTTTCTGCATTCTAGCTTGAGGTAGCTACAAAGGCCTTTAATTAGTCCACATGCAAATATTAATGGCAGCTGCTTAAGTAGAGAAGTTCCTTGAGTATCAACTAAGAAAGAATAGTGTATCAAAAAAAATATTTTTGGGGAAATCTACAGTGCCCTGGAAAAAGAACCAGGAAAGGAAAAACAAACAAACAAACAAACAAACAAACCAACAAAACATGAAGAAATTCTTAAGAAAAGTTCAGCATCCAGTAAAAGTCACATATACACACATACATGATAATGGAACATACATATAAAATATGATCAATAATATGTAGAGAAAATATTTAAGATGCCGAGAAAGATGGCTGACAAAGAACTGGCTACGATGACAGCTATACTTGGAAAGTAGGTCTGATAAAAACCCAGTAATAGTATGTCAGCAGACAGTGGTCACTCAATAAATACTTTTAAAAATAATCCCATAAAGTGAACATGGAAAAATTTAGTGGCAAAAATGAAGACTTCAGGAACTTACTAATAAGTGGGACAAGAGAAAAATAAAGCAGCGATGGAAAAGACACTCACAAAGGATACACATCCTGCAGGTGACGGCAGAAATCAGGTGGAAAACCAAAGGAACTGGAATGCTTTTGATCTCTCCACCTCAATTAGCCCAGTGCTTTTGGAATGAAACCATCCAATGATTGCATTCCTGAAATACAATAATTTATTCTTAAAATGGTCACATTCCTGCCCTCTAACCCCAAATTTAGATAAGGTCAGGCAGGTGGGATGTGGGAGGAAGTGGTAGAGAAACAAAAAGGGACACAAATGCACTGGATTTACTTGCAATGACGGAATTTGGAGCCATTGGCAGATAAACTGAGCTGCTGCTTAACCCCAAACAAATATTGCAAGAACTCTGGCAGAGAAAGGACATATTCTTGAACTACAAAGGAGCATATTAGAACAGGAAAAGTCATTTAGAAAAAGATCCTCAATTGCCCTCAATTTTTTTTTATGAAAGAGAGTGGGGAGATTCCATTTTATCAGGAAAGCCGGGTCGGGAAACAGTTGGTGTGTGCTCTGAGCCATTTGCAGTGGCAAAAAGGAATTGAAAGCGTTTTTCTGACAGTGGTTTCTGAGAAGTTTGAATTGGCAGTAGCCCTGCGAAGCCTGGCTCTCATACTTGCTTTCTGAGCTCCTTGCTGAAGGAAGCCCAAAGATGGAATCCACTGATCCTTCGTTCGAGATACTGATCACTATGTACCTATTCATGAAGAGAAAAATCAACCAATGTCCATTGACAGGGTGTGGAGAGATACGGAGAGTTGGAGATCTTGTGTCAAAGTGAGCAATCCCTAAAATATACATTTGTGAACACTGTATACAATATACGTCTATATATTTGGTAAAAATATGTTCCGTAGATTTGACGAGGCTCCCATGACATTCATTAAGGTTTTAGAGCTTGATACTGCTTGACAGTAAAGCAGGGGAAATTAATGTGTTGACGTTCAAGAATGACTCTCCATTTCCTATTTAAAACTCTAAATTATATGAATTCTGTTTTTCATTCCAGTTATTTTGCTTGCCTATATAAACTCATTATAATTGCTAATTTTTATGTTACATAAACCTGGATTTAATACTAATGTTATATATAATGCATATATTATGACACACAAAACCTCTCACTACATGAATCTATATTTATGTTATTTTTTTGCTGTTATGCATGTGAAAATTAAAAGAAGAGTAAAATGACACTATTTTATATTCAAATTACAAGTACAAGTTTCAAAACTATTAGGGCTTATCCATAACCATACTAGTATTAGTACCAAAATATTGCCTTACACTTTCCCATGTGCTCAGTATTGAAATAAAAAATGTCAAAGCATAACCTGGGCTGCAGGGGAAAATTTTCTGGTTATGTTATGAAAGACACAAATAAAGGAAAGCCGTACTATATCTAGTCCCAAGGGACAATTGGGGTACAATGCATAAGAAAGAGGGGAACAGAGCTGAAGTATATTTCTTGCTTACTGTGTCTGAGAAAAAAAGTGTTCATAGGTGTGATTTTTAAAATAGGCCCTCAAGTCATATGCTATTGCTTCCTTTAAGAAGTGAAACAGAATTCATCCCTTGAGTGTGGGCTGGACTTAGTCACTTTCTTGTAAAGAACAGAATACAGCAGAAGGGACAGTATGCTACCTCTCTCTCTCTCTCTCTCTCTCTCTCTCTCTCTCTCTCTCTCTCTCTCATAGCTTCTGTCCTGAGTTGTTTTCTCTGTCTCTAGAATTAGATCCTTTGATCTGGGGGAAGCCAGCTCTCATGTTCGGTGGACGGCTCTGTGGAAAGACCCACGTGGTGAAAAACGGAAGCTAGTTTTGGCGGTCAGCCTGTGCATCATCTTGCAAGCAGACCCCAAGCCTCTCCAGGTGGCTCCGCCTGACCCACAACTGCACTGTGAGCTCGTGGGAGACCCCACGCCAGCATCACCCAGCTAAGCAGCTCCTGATGCCTGGCCCTCAAAAACTCTATGAGAAAATAAATGTTGGTTGATTTAAGCTGCTTGAGTTTGGGGCCACTTGTTACGCAGCACAGTTAACAATGGATTCCTAATTCTCTTTGCCGACAGAGGGGAAAACTGACCCTCCCTATTTTCTGACTGGAAAGTAAAGTGTTCTTCTAGCTCACTGGCTTAAGCCTGAAAGTGAAAATGATTTATTAGTAATAAGAGGGTGATTAATAATTACCTATTGATTGATGAAATACAGTTTGTAGCATCTAGGAGCTCATTATTTTAATTGAAGACAGTAAATAGGGACTATAATTTAATAGTTCCAGAAATTTAAAAATGGTTCATTATCAACAAATATTTTCATGTAACACATCAATATATTAAGAGAAGATAATCATCCCCAAAAGGAGTTGATATGAATCAACACTGAACAAAACCAATCAACAATGAGAAATTATCTAGTTATAGGAACAGGAGGAAATTTATTTAACCTCATAAAGACTATAAATCAAAAACTCCCTATAAATATTTTACTAAATGGAGACACTTTAGAAACATTCCCATGAATGCCAGGGAAAATAAAATCAGGATGTCAGAAATTAATGCCTCTATTTAAAACTGTAGATTCTGGCCAAAGAAGTAAAAAAAGAAAAGAAAAAAAAGATAGGTATAAGAGTTAGAAAGAATGTCTACACTGAAATCTCAGGAGGCTCTACAAACTATCAATAAGAGATAATGATTCTGACAAATGTAGGAACTATTTTGCCTACAAGATCAACATTTAAAGACATTAATACCATTTTGAAATCAGTAATAACCAATTTTGAATTGTCATTTTTGATTTGTCATTTTTGAATTGTCAAAATGCTACTCATAATCACAATATAACATGTGAGGTATCTAGGTTTCAATTTATCAAAGAATATGTGAGATTTTATAGAGACAGTTAAAAAAAAAACATCTTGGAAAAATATAAAAAAAGAATAAGTGGAGAAATGTATTCAATAGTATTCCACAAATGAAAAAAGAGTGTCAAGGGCATGTCAATTTTTCACAAAATAGTCTACAGCCTTATCAGGTTTTATGGGACTTGATCTAAACTGTATATGGAGGAACAAAGAACACGGAGTAGCTAAGACAATTGTGAAAGAGGAAAATAGGTTCAAATGATTTGACAGGAAATATGTAAAACTTGTCTTAAAGCTGTAGGAACTAAGATACCAATATTGGAAAGAATAAACACCTGATCAGAAAAGAGAGACTTTCAGGTGAAATATAGAAATTTGAAATGTAACAGAGATAGTATTCATATCAGGGAGAACGGATGGCATGATCGGTTTTCCCTACATAAGTTCTAAAATAAAATTTGATTTTTAACTCACATTATGCACATAAACAAAATGAGATGAACTAAAATGAGAAAGCTAAACTTTAAATTTTTTTGAGAAAATATGATAAAATGGCTTCATGGTCTTTAGGAGGAGAAGGACTTAAATAAAAGATTAACATCAGTTCTAAAGGAAAGAATTAATAAATTTAATGACATAAAAGTTTAAAAGTTTAAACATTAACAAAATTATCCACATAATTTAGAGAAGGCATTAATAAAATGAATAGCTGTCAAAAATTAATTCTGTAACATAGAAAGAGCCCCTACAAATCAATATGGGGAAAATGTACACAATATGCCATAAAAAATGGGCAAATGACACCAGAAGGTGATCCACAGAAAAGGAAAGGGATAAAAACGTGTTTAACCTCAATATAAAGTACAAATAAATGTACTTCATACTTATCAGATTGACAATTATTATTTTTCAATATAATTTTAATTGATTTCAGAGAGGCATGGAGGAGAGAGAGAAACATCAATGATGAGAGAGAATCATTGATCAGCTGCCTCCTACATGCCTCATAATGGGGATCATGCCTACAACCTGGTTTATAGGTCAATGCTCCACCACTGAACCACATTGGCTGGGCAGCAATTATTTTAAAAATAAATATACGTTCCACACCCGTTGCTGGTAAAGATATGAGAAAAAAAAAAACCACAAACATTTCAAATACTGTTCAAATCTGTGTGTGATTTTAAGCAAAGACTTTGGAGAGCAACTTGCCATCATATATTGTAGATGCACACCTACATCTGCTAGACCACCAGTTCTCGGGAGCAGCAGGGCAGGGTCACCCCAGACCTGCTGGAAACACAGTCCTTCAGACGTGAATCAGAAACTCGGGCCCAGCACCTGCTGCAACAAGACTTCCAGGTGGCCCGGCGCAGGCCAAAGGTGGAGACGCTGCTCTCAGCAATGGTCATGCATGTCCTCACGTAAGCATTTAAAGGTGTTCATTTACAGCACTGCTTACAACTGTGAAGGTTTGGGAGCAATCCGATTGTCTACACTTGATTAATGAAAAAATACACTGTGGTATGACCACAACCTAAATGAATCCTAACGTTTAAAATAAATACACTAAAGCTGCCAGGGACATGCATGGCATACATTTATATAAATGAAACACGAGAATAGTTTATATTTTAAATTAGCTACTACATGAAAATGGTACTGAAAACGCAAACGGGATGATAAACACTAAGAGAAGGCCAGAGGCTGACTCAGAGAGAGGAGGAGGGAAATTATACTAGGAACAGGCGGGCAGAGCGCTGTGTGTGCCCACACTGGTTTAAGCATCCAAAGCAGAGAAGACGGATGATAAGACGTGCAAAGCTGGTAACGGTGCAGGTAAATTTACCACAAAACTTATTTCCTTAATTATAGCTTACACCTCATCCTGTTACTCACTGTATATTTAGTTGTGTCAATTTTAAGCAACACACAACTCTAGGTTAACAGAACAGATTTACAAGAAAAGCATCCTCCATATTTTGTGGGTTGGAATTATTTAATTTCAGGGAGTTTACCTATTATACATTTGCTAAAATATAAAAAATGGTTTTTCTGTACAATAGGATTCTTGTTAGGTACCAACTAAGTGTGATGTTACTTACAATAAAAGAACAATCCAAAATATTAAGAGTTCACATCAATATGAAAGGAGTTATTACTTCCAACTGTTTCATTAAATTGGCTAAGGATTTCGGTTTGCCTCCCGTCTGCTCACAGACTTCATATAATTGCTGAGTAGTAACTTTATAACTTATTTCATACTAAGTTGAAGATAGACAGATATAATATTTTTATGAGAATCTCAATATGCTAGAATTAGGGGCACAAGGATATGTAAACTGATAAAGCTTTTGGAGTAAGTTTTTTTATAATTTATCGTTAGTCTTTATTTTTTAAAATATTTTTTCATTAATTTTAGAAAGAGCAGAATGGAGGGAGAGAGAATTGACATTGACATGAGAGTGGAACATCAATTGGTTGCCTCCTGCACACCCCGCACAGGGGTCAAGCCTACAACGTGGGCATGTGCTCTGACCAGGAATCGAACTGACACCTCTTGGTGCATGGGATGGCACTCAATGAGCCACATCAGGCAGGGCTCAAGCTTAGACTACAATTTGGTTTTGTGATTTAAATTTCCTAACCATTATCAAATCAGAAGTTCAAATCTCTAGTAAGAGTCACGGCAGTAACATTTTTTATGATAGCCATGTTTATATCATAAAGATGCTTCGCTAAGTCAAAGTTTTAAAAAGCAATAATAGAGCTCAGATATCAAAAATATATTCATCTGAATAAACAAATTTATGTAAGATCATACACACATTGTATGTTATTGTGTTAAAACGACTGTAGACTAGTGTTTTTTTAATTCTTAAATCGTCTTTATGCAGGACAGAACATATACATCATTGCAAACATGCTTTACATAAAATTAAATCATTTTTAGAGACATATGGTGCCAAAAATTAACTCCCCAAAGCACATCATTTAACTGGCTCCTGCAATTTAAGAACCCTGGAAGAAAGGAAAGGGAACATTTCAAGGAAATGAGAAGTGTCCTTATAATGAATTCCTGCTTATAAGAATCAGACATAATAACGGTCTTTTAATTAAAATACAAATACCACATGTATAGTTATCAGAAAATGAACTACAAATTGTTTTGCCAGAAAACAAAGACCAGTCAATACTGAACACACAGCTGTCCTTGACAACACAAAGGTCATGGGACCCGAGGACCGGCTGTCCATAGCGATACTCTGTCCTAGGCACAGTGATGCACCTAGCACTGGACTAATGAGAACATGCAAACTGTTGCTTGTCTGAGATGTATTTTTAAACGATACTTTGTCCATACTTTTTTGAAGAAGAATAATGTTTGTAAAAACTGGAGAGTCATTTAAAAGAACACAGATTTGCCCCCTGCATACAATATGAAAAATCATTAGCTACAGCATTCAAACAGGACATCAAGAGAGTCACTGCAATCATTGACACAACACATCGGGAAAATACGAGTGGTGTGGCACATTCCAAATTCCAAAAGCATTGCCCAGTGGGCAGGGGGATGGAGACGGTGTGTGACAGCTGTTAGAGCTACAGGATTTCTGCAGGAGGTGCCTGTGTACGCATGGATTAACTCATCACAGGTATCGCAAACATTTGAAAGTTCATCTGATGTGATGGCAAGTGAGCTTGGAATTTCATAGGTGAGAAGCCTGCATTCTACGAGTAGAAACATTATGACGGATGTTTACTTTGGGAGAAAATCAAAGCAGTTCAGATCATCTGCTCCTGTTTCCTATCCATAAACACAGTCAAACGGTTGGCTGTGGAAGGAGCCCTAAAAAAAGATCACGTGTATTCACAAAGAAGAGAGAAAACATGCCTCATTCTGAGATTTTTCCACAGATAATCCCATTAAAGACGTATGTAAAGATTTGCCAGAACACGACAAAGGCCACTTATAAAAAAAAAAATCAGTATTTCCCTATAGAAATATGCTTTAGATGAGAGACATAGATAATAGAAACACATATAGTCATTCATTTTCACTAGGATATTAAATAACACTGATAATTTCTGACCTGCTTGCTATATGGTTACACATACTGAAAGCATACCACCTTTCTCTATTTCTGACAGATAAACAAAATTAAGTGCAGAAATGTGCATGCAATTTAAATTCAACAGAGTGACATGAAGTACGGCTCACAGGCAAACAGCCTAAACCTTATCAGTCCTGTTTACTGTAATAACCCAAACAATGGCAATTACAAACCACTCGCAGATTCCGCTCGGCAGGAGTGACAGAAACACAAAACCCAGTTAATGCTGATCTGTTTATAGTACTCAGCCACCAGGCTGCACGTGTACCAGACAAACCTCACAAGTAATGAGATATTTCTTTATCATCAAATCCACCCCACAGGCTGGAGTCAAAGATCACCTTGCTCATTTCCAGAAATGTTCTTTGTCAACTGCCTAGGACCACTTGAAAAAATAAAACTCACATGCATTTCAAATCTGGAGCTGGACTTTAAGGAAAGGAATAAAACAATACTCTCTTCTCTAATTATACAAAGAATAATACATTTTAAAATTCTTTCTTTCTTTCTTTTTTATTTTTTTACCTCTCCTAAAACAGAAAACCTCTGATGGCATGAGAGAAAGCAAGCAAGCTGGTGCATAACAGATGTTACCAATTCTTGTAGTGAGTAGATAAAGATCAAATATCCTTCATATGAATACACACATGTAGTTCTTTTGTATATTTTACTATCATGATGCATTACTATGACTTATAACAGACAGTAACTAATCTAATATTTTTATGTATTTAATAGTAGTAATCAGCTGCAAAACTCAGGCTTCTTTGTCTCATAGGTATCTAATTCTGAACTAACATTACTGCATTCTGATGATTTCACTTTAAGACCTTAAAGATAATAGTTTAGATTTTTTTTTTACTTAAATTACTAAATTGTACATGCAAATCTCATGAACTCTTCAGAAATAAATAAAATAAAGCAAGTATACTTAATGCTAACATAATTATTATCTGTGAATCAAAAAGATGTTCAATCAAGAATAAAACAATTTTTAAATTTTTATAATAGAAATGATCCTCACTAAAAAAATTGCTAACATTGCTCAAATGAATACTTATTTTAAAAAAGTAGAAAATGGAATCACATGAAGGCTAAAAATAAAATGCTATGTTGTCACCATATTTTAGACATGAACTTATTCTTAAGGTAACAACTTCCTTCCTGGCCTGTCAGTCATTTGCCCAAGGGAATCGAATCCCTTAATTCTAAAAGGGTGGCCGAAGGAATGCCCTAAGCTTATTTATGAACTGTGGTCAAACAATTTCCTTTGATGACTAGCCAAAGTACGTCTTTGCAGTTTTATGAATCAAACAAACCCACCTTCTCATCTCACCTGCTGTCTCTCTGACAGTCCTGAGACAGAATGAGGTGCCATCCTCCACTGTCACTGAAGCCAAAACACTTAGGGCACGCTCACTTCCCTCACACACCTCTCCCCTCATCCATTCACTCGCCAGGGCCATTAATTATTGCTTCTAAGTATCTTTCAATCAGATCCTTTGCACCCTCCTCACCAGTGATTCCTACTGCTATTGTAATAGTTACGTGCCAGGCACTTACAATACTTCAGTTATTCTTTTTTTTTTTTTTTAAATTACTGGCTAAAAAAGGGATGTTTAGAAAATTAAATGACTCGCTACATAGTAATAAAGCCTGGATTCAAATCCATGTCTGTCTGACTTAAAATCCCATACTTTTGCTATTTATACTTGACCCATATTGCTGAACACATTAGACAGCCAAGTTGGTTACTCACTATGTGAAACTTCAGATACACAGTGATGATGAAGAGCCTAGAACCACCAGGATTATGATGTTTGCAAGCTATGGGGGAAACTGGACTTTACAAATGAGCAACAGATAAAAATGCAATCACACAATTGTATTGTGCAATGAAGGATGAAAAACGTGGTGCTTCTGGGACAGAACGGTGGCACGTCAAGACTGGAGGAGGAGGTTTCACGTAAGCTTGAGAATTTTCTTAAAAATTGTTAATAATCAAATATGAACTTTTTTTTTTCTCTGTTCAATGTTATTGTTCTTCTTCCAAGTCTCCCTTGCATTTCCAAGACACCAGCCCCTGTGTCTTCATGCTGATCCCTGGCTGCATCCCTGTTTGCTTCTTCAAAGCCTATACAGAGAAATCTGGGCTCCTTCTTCCACTCCATAGAATTTTTGCTATGTTTAACCCTCTCTCCCCCAAATTCCCATTTCAAGACACATCCCTATATGAACCAGGTAGTCCAATTAACCCATTTCTTTTTTGTATGGCAATGCTCCTAAAGATTTTTGTGTAAATCACCTCAGACATTTAAAAAGAACAGCCCAGATGATGTGGCTCAATGGTTTTTCATTGACCTATGAACCAGGAGGTCATGATTTGATCCCTGGTCAGGGCACATGCCTGGGTTGCTGGCTGGATCTCCAGTAGGGGGTGTGTAGGAGGCAGCTGGTAGAGTATTCTCTCCCATCATTGATGTTTCTCTTTTCTGAAATCAATTTAAAAAAAAAAGGACACCTGCACATTGCTTTACCAAAGGGAGTAAATCTTGTGACAGGAATTTTAGATATGGCATGTAGTTGTGGTAAATAGCATAAGGATAATGGAAAATTCTAGGCCTTCTCACATCATACCTTAAAAGTGGCTACATTTGCTATAAATTCAACATGTAGACAGTTAGAGTCTTTGGAATAAATGCAAGTGGAGGAGTTGAACCACTTTTATTATATTTTCTGTCATGTTAGGTTAAGTACTGTCAAATCAAACACTTTTTTCCTTCCCTTTGAGTAAATGAGCTCGGTGGAGATGGAGTCACCCCTTTGTTCCTCTGACAGCTTGTTCTGCTCGTTACATGATATGTGGGATTATCAAATCAATAAGACTTTGCTGTTTCTGAAACACATTACAAAATGGGATAAACTTTCTGAATATTTCTTTTTGACTTGAATGCACGTTTCAAGTCAAACTTAAAATCAGGTTAAATCAAAAACATGGAAGCAGACACACCAAACTGCTCTTGACATTCCTCAACCGTGGCGCCTGGGCATCCAGAGGTCGCTCTGGGAGTTGGGAAAAAAGGTCACAAGCTGATAAAGCGGAGAACATGTGGAAGCCTCAGAGTCAATGAGAGACGGCAGGACTAGGGACTCTGTGAAAAAAATGAGGTGACTTCTGAGCAACAGGAAAGAGAGAATTTTTAAAATGAGAAGAACCAACCACAGGCAGTCGGCGGTGTGTCTAGCTTTCTCTGCTAGACCATTAGGGCCCTGGTGTAACCATGTCTCTGTCCTCTACATCTCATACAGGGACAGATGTGTGGGAATTCCTCAACAAATATTGTATGAATAAATTAATTAATAAGTATAAGGCCTTTAATGAGTGTCAAGGAAGCTGGGCTCTTTTCACTTTACATATGTTGTAAAATTTTATGTGCTGTTACGCCTGTTGAACCCACACCATGGGTTAACGCTGTGCAAAGCAGTCCTGTGTCACAACAGACATGTCTACTCCATGGAGAACCTTTCCTGACACATCTCCCTGCCCCAGGCAGAGAGGAAATGCCACCTCCTCCACACGCCCATAGAGGTCTACTTTTATGTCCAATAAAGCCCATGTCACACTGAATTATAAATCTTTTTAACGGGCAAACTTTGTCAGTGGATTCGGAGCATCTTGAGCTGAAGATATTCACTTTATTCCCCACTGTCACCTACTGTTTAGCGCTATACTAGGGATCAACATTTGTCAGATGAAGATAATTACATATTGTGGTCGAGTAAATCACATCCCCCTTCCCCAAAATGTCCACATTTGAATCTTTGAATCCTCTGATGCTAAAAGGGACTATGCAGGCATAATTAAGCTAGGGATGTGGAGGTGGGGGGATTATCCAGAAGAGCCCATTGTAATCAGAAAAACCCTTAAAAGAGGCAGGCAGAGGCATCAAAGGCGGAGGGAGTCACATGAAGACAGAAGAGGACAGTGAAGATGTGCCAACCCTATTCTGATGTCACTGTGAGGAAGAGGCTGCGATGTAACGAATTCAGGCAGCCCCCAGAAAATGGAGAAGCTGAGGAAACATTCTCAGAGCCTTTGGAGGAAGCTGGCCCTACCCTCTCTTTGGCCTTAGCTCAGCCAGACTGACCTTGGACTTCTGAGCTCCAGAATCACATGATAAATTTATATTTTTCTAAAATATGTTTTTATTGATTTCAAAGAAGAAAGGAGAGAACGAGACAGAAACATCAATGATGAGAGAGAACCATTGATCGGCTACCTCCTGCACACCCTCTACTTTGAGCCAGTAACCGGGGCATGTAACCTTCTGATTCTTAGGTCAGCATTCAACCATTGAGCGACACCAGCCATGCTGAATTTATGTTTTAAGTTTCTAAGCTTCTACTATTTCTAGTACAAGGAAGCTCTTTATTTATAAGTCTGCCTATATTTTGCTTGTTAGTTCATCAGTTTTTCCTACGTTAAATTAGAGGTTAAACTCAATCTAAAACAAATTATCAATGGAACTTTTTGGAGGGAAATTTAAAATACCTGACATGTTAAAGATGTAAAATGTACATTTTGTACAAAAGATACAAAAAAATAAAAGATGCTGTCATAGGACACATTACAAGATATACCAATAACCAAAAAAAAAAAAAAAATCAAAATTTGAAATTTAGAGAATAAATAACAGGTGGACCGATTAATCTGAACCAAAAATTGCAAAGTAAATATAATTATCTGAGTATATAATATTAATTTGCTATTATTATTATCAGGTACTGTTCTAAGCACTTTATATCTATTATTATTTTTAATCTTCTCAACAAATCTGAGTTAGATGCTATTAATATTCCTATATCATATGCAAGGATATATAAACACAGAAATATCATATAATCTTGATTAAGGTCATTGAGTTAGGAAAAGTATGCAAGAAAGTTATGTTAGAGAAAGCAGAACAAACCAACAATGATGAGGAAAAAAACCTATAAATCATATCCTCAGCTTATATCATACACCAAATAATATTCCCTTTAATGAAAAATGCTCAATATATAATATTGTATGAACACAATAGGATCTAAAACTGCAAGTATAATATGATTTCAAACTGATAAATTATAAACAACAGTTAAGTACAAACAATTAACTCATAAGAACCAGAAGAAAATCCAGGTGGATTTTTAATTGCTCGTAGGAAGGACAAGTATTATCTAAGTATAAAAATAATGCAATAGAAAAGAAATCTTGGTGCATATGACTAAAAGAAGACTGAGGAGATCAATGGATATAAAGTTACTAAAAGGAAACATCAGGTTTCCAGTGATTGGAGGTGTGTGGGTTTGTTCAGGCCAGGGTGGTCACATATCACTGTGGGGATGGTGGAGGTGACGAATTTAGTCATATTAAGGATTGTCATGTTAAGGGTGGAAGATCCTGGCTAAAATAGGGCCTCGTAAAAAAAAGATATCAGAAGAGCCCAACTAGAATTTGGTCAAGGAGAAAATATTTGCCAATTCCTTTATTAGATTATGTTTTAATAAGTTTTACAAATTTATTTCAAACTAAGTCAATTATTCAAAACTGAAGTAGTAAAAAGGAATGTTTCCAATTAGTTGCAATTTTTTTTTTTTACTACATTGATTTTTCTATTTTATTTACTTATTTATTTATTTATATTGATTTCAGAGAGGGAGACAGCTGGAAACATCAATAATGAGAATCACTGATCAGCTATCTCCTGTACACCCTCTACTGGGGATAGAGCCCAAGACCAGTCATATATGCCCTGAGATGGAATCAAATGGTGACCTCCTGGTTGATAGATCAACACTCAGCCACTGAGGCATACCAGTTGGGCAACACTGGTTTGTTTTTGTGTGTGTTGTAGTTGTTGTTGTTTTTTAATCTTTTGGTGACTACATTTGTATTTCCTCTGTAAAGGTCACTTGCTTGGCATGACATACCTCAGTTAAATGGCCACAACATAATTCAGCTTTCACAAGGGCTGATTTTCTTTTTTTACCAGCATCTACCTCTTTGAAAATTCCACCCCTTTCTAACATGTATGCTAACAAAGGGCTTGCAATTTGTGTCTTACTGATCTTCCAGGTAGTGATGGACTTATTTCTTATTTGTTATAATGATGTCCTTAATTTTAATTGAGGAGTTTTCTTTTAAATATTTTGATGGATGGGTTACAAGTGAATCATTAGACTAAAGCAGAATTTGATTGCTTAGCATGAATGCTGTATTTTACAGTTGTGCAAACTTGAGAATCAATGTCAATAACGTGGACAAATCAATCATCAGTAACGGGGTTTAAGTTTTTGAATTCCCAGGTTAACACTGCTTCCACTGTGATGAGTGTCTACATATCTAAAGATCAGTGGAGGCTGGAAAATGTCCATACAGCAGAGGTCTGGAGGTGATAATCCAATGGAAAGAAAGAAGCGATCAAGGGATTTGTCATAAAACTACATTTTCATGACAATATATTTATTGTAATCACTTAGGTATCATATTAATTTGGAAAAATTCTGGAGGGAGCTGAAGATATGCATGCGTATTGGGTGGGGGAGCTAATATAACCCACTGCTCCCCTGCCTAGCTCCCGGCCAGCACTGGCCCTTGGAGGTGAGCTAGTGTACAAACAATAGCAACATGATGCTGGAGAGAGTGAGTGCAAGGCCCCCAGCAGTGGCATTGAGCCATCCCTGGACTCTGGGTAGGGTTTGGAAAATTATGAAAGGTAAACTCCATATAGTGGAGGGAGGCAAAGGGTAGATCTAAGAGGACTGAGGGATTCTGAGGGCTTGTGGGATCGGGCCTAAACTGGCAGTTGGACATCCCTCTTGCAATCTGGGACCTCTGGCTCCTAACTGCTCACCTGCCTACCTGCCTGATCACCCCCTCACGCCTCTGCCTGTCTGATTGCCCCCTAACTCCTCCCCCCTGCTGGCCTGATCACCCCTAACTGCCCTCCCCTGCCAGCCTGATTGCCCCTAACGGCCTCTGCCTCAGCCCCCGCCACCAAAGCTTTGTCCAGAAGGACAACCCAAAGATGTCCGGTCTAATTAGCATATTACCCTTTTATTAGTATAGAATTTGCTTTTTTAGACTTGTTATTTCTTCTCCTTCATCTCTACCACTGTAGAATTCCATTTCACAGTGGGCTACTGATCAGGCCTATTTTCCTAATGGTGGAATCCCAGAGGAAAACATGTTTCAGATGTAGAGTATTCCCCTCAGGTTCCCTGGCGGGCATGGAAAGCAGGAGAAATTCTTGATGTATAAAGTCACTGTCACCATTGTCAAAGCACTACGGCGTGGGAAATGAACCGCAGATAAAATCGAAGGGTATTTCTTCCAAAGCACTGGATATTAGCACATAAACAACATTTTTTTTTTTAAAAGCACACTACTTCAGATCAAATCTCAGTGTTTATGTGTCTAGAGAAAACAGCCCAGGTGCTAGGGACGGCAAATTTTTGGCACCCGTCTAAACAATTATCAGAAATTAAAGGCTCATCATCAGAGTACCAAAACGTAATTTATTTCTAGAAATATGAAATTCTGTATAGATCCAACTTAACTTCCAGAGCAAATGACACCATAAATGTAGTTCTCTGTCCTTTAAAGGATTAATCTTAAGGTGTGCATATTCTTTTTTTCTGGGAGGGCTTCTTAAGCCTAAATTAAATCACCAGAAGTCTCAATAAAGTCATATTAAAGTTGAACTGAAATCCACAAGAGCAAGACAATTGGGAGGGAGGTTAAAATCCCTTCCTTGCTCTGCAACCTTAAATCAGGCCGCGGTGCTAAGGCGCCGGGATGATCTAAGACACTATGTCATCTTCCATGCTGGGCAGCGTATGTTATGATCCCCGAATTAGAGAACAGCTATTCCCCCCAATTATTATTTTAACGACACCGTCATCCTCAGTTTAGATTTAGGTCAGGCACCGAACGTTACTCCATAATCTTGGGAATGAATCTCATCTCCCTCTGCTCCAAGTATAACCCTCGGAGCTTCACATCCAGAAATGCAGCCGAGGACACCCAGAACATGGGAACAGCGGCTGATTATTGCTAACTATGGTGCAAGGAACGCACTGATCTCTGTGAAGAGCACTCCTGCCCAAGTGGCTGACATGTGGCCTCACAGCCGCAGACAGTCCCTGTGGAAGTTGCAAAACCAGACACTCAGGCATAAAAAGTCTTTTCCTTAAGTTGTTTTTAAGCTTCACCCTCTTTTTCTACAATAACTAATACAAAGTCACGGCTGCTACAGCCATTTGCATCTAAGGAAGAGCTGTTTTGCTTTGGTGATATACTTAAGAGTCTACAAATATTCAGTATAATAATTCTGCCGAGGCCCCCCCAGCCTCCCCAATGAGCGGGCGCCCGCAGGACTCCAATGGGGAGCCGGGTAATGAGCTCTCAGCATCCGCTCCCACCCCGTCCGGGCTGAAGGCGCGCAGGCCTCCACGGTTCCACATCATTAGCAACATGAAGCCAAGACACAGGCTTGCCTTTAATAAGCGACTCTAGTTGCCGGCTTACCAGGCCGTTACTTCACGTAAACCACGTTGCAGGATTTCAAAACAGCTCCTTGCAAAGAGATCGCAGGGAGGGCTTTGGCCAACAGAGTGAGGTTTAATTTAATGTGGCAAATGACTGAGCAGAAGAGGGGGGGGGGGGGGGGGGCGGGCGGCACAGGAAGTGATGGCTTTCTGACACTGGGTCTCCCGGGCTCGCTGCAGACAGCAGCCTCGCTGCTGGAGACAGTGGTTACCATGGGCTGCGGCCAGGGGACTAGAGGCACATGTGACTGAGTTTTAGTTGATATTCTTGCAGGACAGGAAGTGAATAGCTGATTTCCCACCGGGGAAGGTTCAGACATGATTAACTTGGGCATGACCAAATAGGTCAATAATATGACAATGCATTTCCAGGGCAGTAATTAAGTGGGAAAATCTGTGTGATTTGTTCTTCTTGCTCTGCACGTGTCAATAATGGATGAGCATGGATTCATTTAGTCTCTTTCATTAGGTGAAATCACATTGCAGAGATTTAAGACAGCGATAGTTCAATTTGAATACTTGAAAGTTATTTACGAAACAACAAGATGAAGTTGGTCGTCTTTTTGGGTTATTTCTAGCATAGGCTTTTGCTCGCCAGTACTGAGGGGGTGGTAAGAGATCACTCTAGACGTTCCTACTGGTGCCACTGAGATTGATTCCCGTCTAACATCAGGTTTTACTAATATAAGGACAAAGGAAGGATTATTGGACAGAAAGAAACAGGTAAACAGAAATGTTTCTACTTGGTATGTTAGGACTCAATATATTTCATATCTATATGATTCCTGTCAGTTACAAAAATAGTCCACAGTTTCTTTAAATACAAAAAGTTCACACATATAATCTCCAAATCTTAGCATTGGAAGAGAACTCAAAAATCATAAAGCCCAAATGTTGAGCATCGTAGGCAAAATTTAAATCAGCTATTATAAGTTTGTTCAAATAACCAACATAAACCATACGGCTTGGCCAATGTGGCTCAATGGTTGAGTATCAACTTTGAACCAGGAGGTCATGGTTTGATTCCTTGCCAGGGCACATGCCCGGGTTGTGGGCTTGATCCCCAGTGTGGGTGTGGAGGCAGCTGATCAATGATTTTCTCTTGTTATTGATTTTTCTATCTCTCTCTCTTAAATCAATAATAAAAAAATGTAAAAACAAAACAAAACAAAAAAAAAAACCTGAAAAGTATTGTGTGGTAGATTAAGAGTACACGGACTTCAGGACCCTAATAATCAAGCATTTCCTGATCTTCTTAACTAAGAGATAAAACTCTTAATATCTTATGTTTCAAACCAACCAGTCTCCATATTCCACCATAAAAAAAAATTATAGTATAAAGAGAAACCAATATAATAGTGCCTGCATTTTTCTAAGATGACAAAGAATTTCATAAAAATAATCCAGCCACAGTGAAAAACTTACTGAGATTCATACATCACTTTTCTTAGTGGATTAAGAATAATTGATTCCCTTTACATATGGACAGGATTTGTATTTTTAACAGTCATAGTCCAATTTTTCTTTTGTTTTTAAAGTCTGAAACAATTGTGAATATCCTTAATTTCTTAAAGCAATTGATGTTCACAATGGGACCTTACCTGTTCGGAAGGTTTTCAGTTTTCTGAATCAGAGAATGTTAGATATTGAGTCATATTCTGAGTTTTTCCACTATGACAGCACTTTAGTAGGGAAGTTATAAAATATATATATATATATTCCAACTCATTCCTGCCTACCCAGTAACCAAGCATTTTTCTCATTTCCTGATTAAAACAGTTCAAAGTTAATTCACTTATGTGCATCTTAGGTTGCATAAACCGACTATACATGTGAAACCTCGTGTGCCTGTGTCTCAGTGTCATGTGAACTCGGGACGCTGTGCACAGCACATGGAGGAATGGGAGCTGAACCTGCATGTTTGTGAGGCCCTCTTGCCAAGTGAGTGGCCTCAGGATGGCTCTGTGATTTCTCACACAGAATCCAAGGCTGCTGGCGTCACAAAGCTACTGCAATAAGCCACTGCCACCTGGAGGCTCAGGAACAGCAGCTAATGTCAAATGCACTCAATTCATAAGTTCCCTCACGGAAGTGACACAGTAACAGAGAACACAAGTCTTATCCAGACATGGCAAAAGAAAGACAATGGTGATCCCGGTAGAACACCAATTCTAAACATTTTGAGCTGACAAGTCTTCTTGCAAGGGGCCTTCTGCACCCAAAGTGGGTTTTAAAAGGCAAAACTGCTTCTTTCTTTCACCTCTGCTCCACATCTTTTTTCTATCAATTTTTTTCCTCTCATATATTTCATCCTCATTGCTATTGGCTCTTTCAGTTCCACACATAAATATTTTAAGACGGTGTCTATCTAGATATAAAAGCCTAAGTGACCATTATGACTGGATGACTGGATGGTAGCTATGATGTGGACTGACCACCAGGGGGCAGACACTCAATGCAGGAACTGCCCCCTCACAGCCAACCTCCTGTGGCCTGTCCACCTTCCAAAGTCCCTCCCCCCAGCTGGCTGGCTCCCATCTGCCTGATCAGGACTGGGAGAGATGTCCTGAGATTGGCTCTGATCGTTGGCCAGGCCAAGGGATCCCACCTGTGCATGAATTCGTGCACCAGGCCACTAGTGTTAAATAAATATCAAGAATTCCTTCTCTTATCAGTAGGATGTCCTCTGTGTCCCCACTTGTTGCCAGTGGAAATGGGTTTCTTGGGGTGTCATAGGAATAAGTTCCTTGAGTTCCCCATAGGAGGATGAGGTATCCAAGAAAGCTTTCTTTCTGTGGATTAAGCCCCTGAGTTTCCAAGGTTCCATCTCCCGCCATGGAAAAGTCTCATTTTGTCTTCAGTGGGGCTAAGATCAAGCCACTGCCTAGAGTGTCCGCTCCCTATTTGCACAGTCTAGGTCAGCCCGTGATCCCAGCTGCAGTCCTTTGCTTCTAGGGCCAGAAGGCTATGGAGGGAGCATGGGCCAGTGCCAGGAAGCAGGAGCAAGAGGAAAGAGAGAGCAGGGATCCCTTTGTCCGGGGATATTAACCTTCTAAGATTTCCCGAAATCCTGCTGCCTCTTTCCCCCCCCCCCCCAGAGCCAATTACCTTGGTTCTCAGGTTAGACTGATAAGCAAACACCTTTCCTTAGTCCCCCATCCCAACTGCACATGCGTCCACCTTCCACTTTGTCTGGTCCTTCCAACCCTCCCCCCTCAACACTCCTCGCAGTGATTTGTAGGGAGTGTCCAATAGATCTGTGGCTCCCAGGGGAATGTAAAGTTGCAGCTTCCTGGTGAAGCTGCCCAGATGACTATGCTTATAATGTCTGGCCTCCCCTTTGCTCCTTTTCTATTATTGGTATTAGCTAGCTGTCTACGACGCTAACACTTCCTTGACAATTAGTGTCTGACAAAGGTCTCATCTTCTTGCTTTCAATACTTAATCAATCTAAGCTTCTTGAGAGTATACCCAGTTTTAACTTGACCTTCATAATTACTTCCCCCTCCAGTTTATTCCTATAAGATAATGACTGACGTGTAGCTGGTGCTTAATCAAAACACTTTTTTGCAAAATTATTTTATTTAATGAAAGCACCAAGGCATTAATAGAATGTGTCAACTACTGAATGAGACTATAAGCAGCAGGCTCAAATATCACACTGGTTATTTGAATTCCTATGTTCCTTTTATTGTGACTCTTGAGAAAGCAGATGGTGTATTGGTATATTTTTACAATCGATTTTTCTAGTAAATTTCTCACAAAAACTCCAAAATCATATTTGGAAATACTCTGTTCTTGAGAAAAATTCCATCCAACTAGCATTAGTTCCTTGTTTTATATTAGTACACAGTCAGAGAATTGAAAGTGTTTTTCTACCATATTTGACTGATAAGTACTTCTTTCTTTAAAAATATTTTTCCTGGAGAATTCTGAACTTACTCCGAATGGTTCAGTCCTGGGAGGTAGATGCCTTCTCCATCCTCAGGACATTTATGAAAACATCTGAACATTTAAATCGGATCTTCAACTCTCTTAGCTCCTTCGTGGAACCATGCTAGGCACTAACAGTAAAGCTATATATGTTAAGCCTGTTTAGTAATAATGTATATAAGCATAGCAAAGTTTTCAATAAGACTGGTGTCTTCATGAAACCATAAATCATTAGTAGAAATGATGTTTTTACTCATTTTTAAAGATGCAGAGTAATTATTTGAAGTGATGGAGAGGTGGGAGCAAGAGTCAGAAGACTATTGCCATAATAGAAATATTGAAATGCAATCTTTAAATAAAATTGGAATCTATGCTATATACTTTACAATTTTAATTTCTTTTGTTTGTTCATTGAGGAGCCAGTGGCACTTTGATTTTATTGAAAACTGTGCAGAAATTAGGATTGACCAGAAAAACATGTCTATTTTTTTTTTTTAAGAAAAGCATAATGATTTTGGGGCCCTTCAGCTGGCATAAGTAAAGTAGGTCATCTCACCAGAGCAAACAATTATCTTTATAACAAGATCTAACATGCTGGAGAGTTTTATATTAGCCAGAGTCTGCAGAATAAGACAGAAGTAAGGATAAAACTATAAAACTGGATAAGAAAGGCCCTATCTCAAAAGCGTATAAATTCATCAGGAAAGCTGAGAGTCCAACTACAAAGTGGAGGTTATGTCATAAAAGTTTAAGATGTATAAGGACATATATTTAATTTTCTCTTAATCTTTTAAATATTAATCTGCAACTTACTGATTTTTTTCTACCTTTTATATTGATATTTCAATAAATTAGATATTCTTGTACTATTAAATTTGATAAAAACGAAGATCTGGACTTCTGCTTCTGACTCCTTGCCTGCCAAAGTATTCTAAGAGACCTGGAAAGGGACACTCTTTGGGACATCTTGACTCCTAGGAGGTCGTCATGGCTTCCAAGAACCTTTTCTACTCCCTTAAAAACAAAATCAGAGCAACAAGGAACTGGCATTTGTTCAAAGCTCAAGCTGAAGTTTTCTAAGGAGAGATGCTGTTAGCATCACTGGTGTCATAAACGGGACCTTAAGACAAATGGAAAGTGGAGAAGGCGACACTGGGACTTCCATCTACCTCTCTCTAAAGAAGCAAGCTGCATTTTATTATTGGAGGAATATCTGCTTAATCCTCTATTAGTATCAAAGGACGTCCACTAATACAGTTTAAGCAATGACCTCACAATCACAGATTACAAAACAAGACGGCAAGTCAGCAGACAAAACAACAAGCAACATATTTAGGATGTCAAAACTCAGATTTTCAAACTATGATATATAAAAAACATACAAGCTACATAGCAAATATTAAAAAGTAAAGTTAACAAACACAATGATGACCAGACAAAAGAGAATATTGAGAATAAACAAAGAGAAATATCAATATGACAAATAAACCTCTAGAAATATATAAATCTTCAAACATCAAATGGATTAAGAAGTTATATGGAAAAATGAAGAATGGAATAAGAAAGGCTAAGGCATTTATCATTGGTCAATAGAATGAGAATGTAAGAAAGATTAGATAATGGAGACCAATTTAATTGCAGTCCCTCCATACACATGTCCACACATCAAAAAGGTGAACAAACCAATCACATTTAGTTCATGCCTACAGTGTAATCAGAGCACAGAGAGACTAAAAACTCCAATTTACACAAAAGTAGGGAAGTATCCTATTTACCAAGACCAGCAGAGCCAGCTCCGGAGCCCCACAGGAATGGAGCGTTGAGCAGGGACTCTATGGAGATGCAACACAGATATCATCGCCCAGGGCTTACCCTGAGAGGAGAGGGCCCTTTCTGAGAAAAAAATATCTGCACAAGGTGTGATACCCGATGGTTCAAGCACTAGTTACTACGTGTGTGGCACCTGACCCAGAAGCACTGGAGAGGCACTATTTCAGGTTGAGACAAAGCCCGGTAAAAGGCAGAGGCATCCCTTGGTGAAGGAGTAGAAGATGTTGGCTGAAGACAACGACCCGACATAATTGATGTCCCTGAAAATTAAAAAATGTGTACCAACTGAAGTGAACTAAACTGTAAGACTATGACTCAAGAATATTTTTCAGAAGTGAAAAACCAGACTCCACATATGGAAAAGGCACACTGTGTGTACCTGGAGAACAGCCTCAGAATGGTCACTTTCTAGACACCTATGCTTGTAAACCAACAGACTTTATAAGATAAGGTGCATAATCCTATGGGCAAAGAATCCAAGTCATTATAAGGAAAGGAAAAGCAGGAAGCTCCTCAATAACAATATGTAAAGAAGACAACAGAGCAATTCTTACAAAATGTACCGGAGAAAAGAAAGGAAGAGCCGGTACTGTCCTTCTAGTACCAAATCCTACCTGCAAGGACTCAGAAAGAGCACAGGCTGAGTCCTTCCCAGGGAAGATGCCAGAGGGCAGGATTCTTTCACCCAAAAGTTGATTTGGGGAATTGTGGGAAAGTAGTGAGCATTGACTATAAGTACTAATTATAGATCAAAGACTAGAATAGAGTGATAATAGGATGGAAACTTCACATAAAATACTGTGTGCTCTTGAAGTGTTGAAATAACACAATTTTAAACTTAGTATTCAAAGGGGGAAAGTATACTTATCCCAATGATATTCATTGGTAATAGATACCAATAAAGCATTATTATTTATTTAAAATTGTTGAAATGAATAGGCCTTGAGAAAGATAACTTCTCACATCCTACTTTTTTAGTGTGTAATAAGTAGAGGCCAACTAATATTTTTAGAAACTATAATTTATGAAAACAGACCCCAGTAGAGACAGAAATATAAAAATGCTCATGTACATAAAAAAATAAGGGCTTATCAAGCAAAAAACAAACAAACAAAAATTAACCACTTTGTTGATATTTTGACAGAGAAATTCAACCAAATTTAAAAATTTTAAGTATCCAAAAGCTACTATTCTTTTCAAAAGCATTGAAAAAGGCAAACTTAGAATATTTTTATGCCGTGAGCATAACATTAATATATAAAATTTTAAAGGCTGTCAAAGTAGAAAAACTAGAGAATAATCTCAAGTCCTCGGACTTGGGTGTTAATTAGTGTGTGTGTTTTTTTTAATAATAATTTCATATAAATTAAATTGCCAGGTCTCATTCAAAGGTGTCATATTCTCCATTATATTTTCTTTATCCTATACCCAGAAAAGACTTCTGAGGAATAATTAGTCACTGGGAACCAGATTTAAAAAAAGAAATCATAGCATAACACTAAAGCTCAAAAATGTTAGCAATTACACATATATGATATTTTAAAAAGCAAACTGCATACTTGGGTCACATTTAGCACATTTTGTCACTTGATTTCTCATCATTATATAATGTCTAATAAAACATGTAACTATCAAAGTCAGATGGTATTATGCAATATACTAAAAGAAGGAAAAACAAAACTATATTTTAAAATGTTTAGAATGATAGTTAAGACTTTGGAATTTTATGCAAATTTTCTAGGTTAACCTACTTTTAAATACATATTACTTAAGAAAATAAATTACTTAACCTCTCTAAATCTAAATTTCCTCATTTGTAAAATGGCAATAATAATATTTCTACATAGAGTCACTATGAAGAGTAAGACACGTCTTTATAAAATTTGTATAGGTCAACAGCACTTAATAAATGAACTGTTATTAATGTCTTGGTAAATAATAAATACATGGTAGCTTAGGCTCTATGCCTACATTTTAATTCACTGTGTAGTCACAGTGAATCTCTAGTATCAAGCATAATGCTGAGCATCTAGTAGGTTCTCATTAAATATCTGCTAGTGAACAACTTAAAGAATCATTGAATATTTACTTTGCCAGGTATAGAGGGCCCCTTGGGAATGCACATGGATGACCTTTAAATTAAAGTCAGCTGAGTCCCAGGTGACTGGCAGGGCCATCCCTTGGAAACAGCCTCCCAAAATGTTATCAGTACCAATTTGCTATCTTTTATCAGTGTGCTTGGAATGAGGAAAAAATAGGCCTTGACTTACCCAGGTCTTGATATGCTAAATCCCAGGAATGAGGGAATGAAAAGGACCTGGGCACACCCAAAACCCCCCTCTGGAAATCAATAAATGCATTGTGTTGTCTCTGGTGGGTGTTGACTGTCCCTCCATCAGAGTGACAGCCTACACCCGCTTTTGGATCTATTTCTGCCTCTTGTCTCTATTTCTTAATCCCCAGCTCCTCCACTCAGGAACCTGTCCTTCTCCCTTTCCGTGCGGGATGCGGAAAAAGGAAGCACCCCAC
The DNA here is from genome assembly GCF_964339955.1 of Pipistrellus hanaki. Lineage (NCBI taxonomy): Eukaryota > Metazoa > Chordata > Mammalia > Chiroptera > Vespertilionidae > Pipistrellus > Pipistrellus hanaki. Next base: position 68,373,829 of record NC_140508.1, read on the forward strand.
AGCAGCCAGGTCTTGGATAGAGTGAAGGAACAAACAATGCAGTCAATTTTCTCTTTTCTCATAAGTTGAATACATAAAAATATGTAACAAAAGTTTACTCTGATTTGCTTTGGCCTTTATCTGGATGAATTCTGAGGTGCCTAGACCAGTGGTTGGCAAACTCATTAGTCAAAAGAGCCAAATATCAACCGTACAATGATTGAAATTTCTTTTGAGAGCCACATTTTTTAAACTTAAACTTCTAATGCCGCTTCTTCAAAATAGACTCACCCAGGCTGCGGTATTTTATGCAAGAGCCACACTCAATGGGCCAAAGAGCTGCATGTGGCTCGCGAACTGCAGTTTGCAGACCATGGGTCTAGACAAAGTAATTCTATTTTATTTATATACAGATAACATAGTTCAGTCTTCACATTTCCTCTAATGAGAAGGCAGCATGATTTTCTCTAGCTGAGCAAAAGCATCACAGGTATGGCCTATGTGTCACCAGACTTCCAAATGAATGGCTTTTCATATAATATAGTTGGATGATATATGATATTCGCTTTAACAGACATTAAACGAGTGCATATATATTAAAAAGAAACTGAATTAGGAGGTATTAGGATTGATTTCTAGTCGACTGTCCAAGGAATGACCTGTTTTTAATATTTTATAACTTGCACCTAAAAGTTAAGGTTTTGGTTTTTTTTTCTCCCCATACCTAGAAATTTTTGGCCAGAGACGCATAACTACTATTTGGCACAGTATATTTAAATATACATCCCATCACTCATCCTTTCAAAACCATTAAAATTATGGATATTCTGGTAGCCTGAACTAATTTTTGATGGCTTTGAGAACCATAACTTCTCATGTCCTTTTTTTTGAGTATAACATAAGTACAGCATGAACTTATTACAAATGAAAACATGTATAAGACAAAAACCAACTGTAAACAAAAATGGGCACAGTTATGTCAGAACCTAAATGAGACTACTTAACATTCAAAATATTTTCAAAGAAAAAAACTGAACAAGTATTACTAATTTGTGATAATACTAAAATCCATACTTCAATGAGAGATGAAACAACCTACTGAATGTATAAGTAAACAGCAAATATGCTACTAATTAGCTCTTTCATATATTCTTTCATTACTAAAGATAAGACTATGTGTTCAGAAATACAGAAATATCTTCTATAACTACTGTTTGACCGAGTCTCACCAAGGCACTTGAATTCAGCTCTGACACTGAGTGTGTAAGGTACAGCCACGGTATTAGAAATAGGATTGTGCTCTCTGTAGTTTGTATGTAGGTATTTTGGCAATTGCAAGCAATGCATGCAATTATGTTGGTATCATTGCAGAATGGCACATGCGACTGTCATCCGTCTTCATGTTATTTTAAAAAATCAGCTGGAAAAGCAGAGATGTCACAACCTACTCCACTTTAGTTGCTTCGGTCAGCTAGATAATCAGAGCAGAATTAGGAGAGAAAAGACAAACAGCGCAATAAAGGCAAGGTAAATCCAAACCTCGGGCTTACGATGTCCCAGGGCAGACATTAATGGTTCTGCTCTCAGTTCATTCTTTTCCTTCTGCAGCTTCTGTGTCTCATGGTTTTAACCAATATGTTATAAAGGGGTAGCCAACAGTTTGAGAGTTTCAATTCTGCGATGTGTATGCATGTTACCAGCTATGTGTGTGAACAGCTTCCCAATTGATGCCCCTAATTTTGTATATTAGAGCATAAAGTATTTTTTATGGATGAAACTTTGTCTGTTTAATCCATCTGCCAGCAAGTTCTTTTTTTTCTGGCCAAACATTGCTCAGGGCCTTCAAGTGCTTCTTCAACTGTGAAATGAAAAGAGGTACTTCCAACCTGAAATGCCTTGATCTTCCCGTCCCCTTGTAAGTTCAAGCATCTTCCTACAGCCGCACAGACTAAGTGGCAGAGGGCACGGCCGCCTGGATGCACCTCTGTGAGGCAGGCCCACCGAGGGGCTGGCTCCTGCTGGTTTCTAATGCCTCCAGGCTGCTCTGAGCCAAGGGATTTGTCCTGGAGAAAAGCACTTGCTTAAATACTAGCTATCAATTTGCTTTTTACTAAAAAGTACCTTTAACCCTCTTAAACGTAAGAGATCGACACTAGAGCTTAAAGTTTGTAGGGATGGTAAATCACATGTATTCCCAGTTGAATTCTGTCTCCCTAAAAATAAATGTTGACATCCTAACCCCAATACCTTCTAATGTGACCCCTTTGGAGACAGGGGCAGTCCAGGTAGAATGAGGTCAGTGGTGCGACACTAATGCAATAGAACCAGTGTCTTTTTCAAAAGGGGAGATGTGGAGGCACAGCCTGGCACTCAGAGTAAATGATGTGAAGGTGGCCACATATAGGCCCATGAATGCCTACAGCTGCCCCAGACACAGTCTCAGAGAGCCTCCAGAGCATGGCTATTCCCATGACACCTTAATCTTGGATCTGTGTTCTCCAGAACTGTAAAGTAGTCAATTTTGGTGTTTCTAAGTCACCCAGTTTTGTTACTTTGTTATGAGAGCCTGAGGAAATGAAAAGAGAATGCTTCAAACATTCTGAGTCAGTTTTCTAGTCAGAATTTGCAATAATTACATTGTGTTATCATAGAATATTCTAAAAGTTTCTAGAAAAAAATGGCTCTGGCACTAGAATAGTTTCTTGGCATTATGAAATAGGGCTATCTTGATTTTTTTCATAATTATGAAATGAACCATGATATAAAAATATTTATTATGCAAATGCCAAATTTACAGCTTGTTTTATAACTGTTTTTACTTACAGATAGTTTTAGACACAAAAGATTTCTGGAAGCTTTAAAGTAAATCATTGTCTTAAAAATTCTCTGGGAATGTTTATCCTGTACCTTGACTGTGAATTGGTACTTTTGCCTATTTTTATTTTGGAGGGAACTATCAAGTAAAGATTTAAAAATAGCTTCATTTTTGTCCAGGGAGAGAGTAGGAAATAGTAGTTAAACAGAATGAGGCCTAAAAGTAATCTTATCTAATAAAAGAGAAACATGAAAATTGACCATACCTCCACAAGCCATGCCACCATCCAATCAAGAGTGAATATGCAAATTAACCCAACAAAATGGTGGTAAATTTGCATATCCAGGCACAGAGTGAAGACTAAAGACAGCATAGAAGGAAGCCAAGCATGCAGAAGGGAGCGAATCTTCGGAGAAGCAAGCAAGCGGGGCTGCGGAGAAGGGAGGGAAGCAGGCAGGGTGGGGGAGAAGGGAGGGAAGCAGGCAGGGTGGGGGAGACTGCCACAGGAAGCCCTATTCTTACAGGAATCTTCCTTCAACAGGTCTCTAGTATATTATAATTTCAGAGATGCTTTTATTCACATCCTTCTATGGTCTCCAGTAGAACTCCCTCTTCAACAGTAGGGGCATATCCTAAAATATGGTAAAAATTCCTGAACTTCACTTAGAAAATGATTCCTACTCCATCCCTATACTCCACCAGAATGACATCCAGGTAAATTAGGTCACTATAATGTAATCTGCAAAGATGAAATTAAAATATTTAATGACATTTGGTTCCAATAAACTAACAAGAAAACAATTAAGTATTTCTTACCACAAACTTAATAGTAACTTACTATAAAACAGACACCAAACATTGAGGACTAATTAAAGGCAAGATTTAGCATAGGATAAATAATTTAGTGTGTTTTTAACTTATGAAAGCATACAAAGTTATAAAACAATATTTAAAAATTAGGAGAAATTATGAAGATACAAATCAATAATATCCTACAACTCAATGATAAACTTTAAAATTTCTTGCAGTTCCCATCAAATACACATACATATCAAATACAGATATGAATAGATGTATTTGATTTAATGTAATTTTAAAACAGTGCATGATTATATAACTACAAATTTTAAACCAAGTATTATCACACTGTTAGGTTTGTGTGTTTTTTTTGGATATAATATCAATTTACATTACATCAAGGTAATTTACATGGCATCTGTTAACTTAGAATTTATAGTTTAAGTCACTTGTTTTTATATTTAACCGTGTAGTGGCATTTTATTTTATTTAACTATCTCCTAATTGTTTGGCCATTTATTCTTAAAAACCCTTGGAAGTGTCCAATTTAACAGGATGAATGGTTGATAAATACTACTGGGGAAGCTTATTTTTCACTTAAATATAGAAGCTGCACACTCTTCATTAAAGGACAGCATAGGAAGAATCAGAGAATGGATTCTGCTCATTCTCAGCAGAATTATTTTCCTGAAGAAAAAAAAGATACAATATAAACATTTTGTACTGGTTTAATTTGTATTTCCTATCAGATACTTACTTTTAAATGAAACAAACCCTAGATGGAAAACTAAATCTTTTATTCATTATAATTTTTTAGAAAATTATAGCTGGGCTTATTTTTCCATAAATTTGTTATATTTTTTTCAGGTGTATTTAACTTTGGAGGTCAAATGGCACATTGATGCTAAACATGAAAGTCATGATAGAAATGTCTGGATTGAAATAGCTGGTGAATACCTTTTCATTGGTCTTCTGAATAGTCTTGAAAGATAAATTTCAGACATCATTATTTTCGTGTCATAGGTAATGACATTCTTCATGTAAGATTCGAAGAATAACTTGTGGCACCCAGTAGCCTGGACTACATTGGAGTGAAATGGGTACTCTAGATAGTGGAAAGGGAATGAGGAGGGAAGTGTTACAGGTGACTCCAAAAGCCAAAACCCAAATCAAAAACAAATCCAATGCCCTAACCAGTTTGGCTCTGGGGATAGAGTGTCGGCCTATGGACTGAAAGGTCCCAGGTTCAATTCCGGTTAAGGGCATGTACATTGGTTGTGGGCACATACCCAGTAGGGAGTGTACAGGAGGCGGCTGATTGATGTTTCTCTCTCATCAATGTTTCTAACTCTCTATCCCTCTCCCTTCCTCTCTGTTAAAAAAATCAATAAAATATATTTTAAAAAAAAAACAAAAAATCAAAACAAAAAACAAACACACAGTGCAGAGGTTGCTCAGAAGCTTAGATGGTCAAGATAGTTCCTGTCAGAAATCTTTTATACCTACTTTGCAACCGGTTGGACTAAGGGATCGAACCTGGGACCTTAACCGGAATCGAACCTGGGACCTTTCAGTCCATAGGCCGACACTCTATCCACAGAGCCAAACTGGTTAGGGCATTGGATTTGTTTTTGATTTGGGTTTTGGCTTTTGGAGTCACCTGCAACACTTCCCTCCTCATTCCCTTTCCACCATCTAGAGTACCCATTTCACTCCAATGTGTCTCCACACAGCACATCTGATGGCTGGAAAGCAATGAGGCATTTGGAGAATGTGTTTGCTGATGGATGAGTTCACCAAAGAGTCAGCAAGGAAGACCTGCCATTTCTTTATCTGAGTGCAGACCTGGCTGGGCTCACCTGGAAGACGTGAACTAAGATTTCTACAATCTCTATCTAATTGCATAAACTTCAGATTAGCAATGTTTTTTCTCTTCACATTCCCTATGAGAAACAAAGTTCAAGTCTGTTCAAATGCAGACAAATACTAACCCTTGATAAAAAGCATCTCAAGAAAGAAATGCAGAAATGAACGGAAAAGCACAGGATGGAAATACCCTGGTAGGGGTTTCAAAGTCTTATGACTTGGTCAGATCCTGACAATGAGCCCTTCACAGGCTCCTCCATGTAGAGAAGGGACAGATAAAGCCACTTGTCAAAGCCTCCTGGCCACGCTCCTACAAATCCAACTGCACCTGAATTTATGTGGCGCCCCCCTGCAAAGAAATGTTTTCTGACAAGAAGATTCAGAAACTGCTTCAACAGCAGTAACGGGGATGGACGCTGCGTTGTAATAATTTTGATACACTTGACTAATGCAGTTATTTGCAATGAGATTGGCTTGGTGCCCAAAGCAGTGAGCAAGCAAACCCAGCTCCAGGGCTGTTTCATGCCTCTTCCACGCCACAAGCCAGCCAGAGAGCTCTCTGCCCTGCTGGGGGGAGGGGAAGTTCGGGGTGGGGGGGGGGGCCCCCGCTAGTGGTTGTGGCTGCAGACACTGGTCAGTTCTGCCACCTCAGATAGATTTCTACAACAGTCTTTGTTACATTCGCCAACATGCTCTATGGAAAAATGCTGGCGGGGCGCAAGCCTTTTTAATCAAATTAGTATGCAACATAAGGCAGCTGTGTATTCAAATGGGTTTTTTTTGTTTGTTTTGTTTTTTTTTAGCAATTTGGTTGTTTTCCTTATAATAACAGAAAAGAACATTTTGACTTTGAAGGTGACAGAGGCAATATTACCAGAATTAAACAATCTGAATTAGCTTTTCCCCGAAATGTAATATGTTTGATGCTTTTAGATGGGACGCTCCGGTGCCTTCAGATGAGCTTTCCACTGTCACAGTCAATGGCCAGGAACAGAATAAGCTCCGAAGGTAGGATTATCCTCAAATTTAATTTTTTTTTAGAAGAAGCTAATGGCAAATGTTTCTAGAAAACTTTAGGTTCATCTATGTTATAACTAGAGAACCAAGATAGGATATTAAAAGAACAGATAAGTATAAAATTAGGAAACAAAATTTGACATTTTGCTCATTCTATGAATTTAATGCTGAACATGAATATAATCCCTAAAATCATAAACAGGCAGACACGCCAGACAAAGGCCACAAAATTTCATTTCTTTGTCAACTTAGGTAGATTCAGAACTCCAGTGCACAGAGCGGGGGACACAATGACAGATGTGAGTGATCTGAGAATAGTGTTCATTGCAGAGAGCTTACAATCAAAGCTGATGCAACAAGCAGAGAAAGGCTCTTTCTATCATTTCTGCCCTGTGTAGGGACTGGCATTCAAAGGAGGAGCATTTGGAGCCCAGGCACCACTATCTACACAGGAAGTTCTGGTTCACATGGATCAAGAGGAGACAAAGAGCCAGAGGAGGGAAAGAGCACACATGCGATGCTCAGGAACTATTAGGCTTTCTCGACATGAACAGCTTCGTGACCCGCTTCTTACTACCCAGAGCTGGCCGGCGCAGTTTTGAAAGTGACAGGGAAGCCCTTGTGCCGGCCCCTCATAAACAAGCGGTCCCATCCGTCTTTGGGAAGCAGGACTCCCGACTTGTCAGCAGCGAGGACTGCCTACTGTTGTCATGCACTGGGGTAGGTAGAGGGGCTGCTTCCTTCTGAAACGCCTGCCCGTGGTAAGCCTTTGTGAACAGGCCCCTCACAGGTCCTTCCCTGAAAGATGCATACATGGGAACTCCACAGCCTAAGGCTGGACAAATAGTGATTAATGTCAAAGATTGCCACACAGCCCAGGGGTCCTGGAATCCGGCTTCAGAAGGAGGAATGTCTGCCTAATAGAATAGTAAGTGCATGCACTGGGGACCACAGAGATGCTCTACAAATATTAGCAAGAGCAATGTGACTAGAGCAGGCGCCGGCGTTCTGGATGAGAGGTGTCTAAAGCCATCTGCTGTCTGGACATCAGCCTGAAAATCACGGGCTTCAATCCATACGATCAGCCATTCACATGGTCCACATACTGGGATGGCTTTCCCCACGGATTTGCCCCATTATCCCCCACCAGCCCCTGGAACCTGTGGAAAGGTCTGATGTCACCTAGATAATAGTAGAAAAGCACTTATAATTTCATTGATGGGATATATTGTCTAAAGTGATTCAAATGGTGGAGGGCTCCAGCTGGAGAAAGAAACAGAAGAAAAATATAAACCAGTTGCATGGGAATAAGTACAGTCCCCAGAGGGTGTCCCAAATCTTTGATCTTTGAAACAAAGGTGTTAGTAGAGGCAAGATACCAGTAGTTTTATCAGAAGTGAGTTGATGTCTTCCTTGTATATGCTAATTTGTTCAGGTTTCCTTACAGCTGAAGTGTCTGAAAACATAGATATACAGAACTGAATGAAGCAAATTAAAATCTTCTGAGACAATAAAATGCAGAATGCCTCGCTTCCACTGATGTTCAATTCACTGATTTTTAGGCAAATATAGTATATTAAAATATAATTATTTAAGAACATAACAGAGCATAATGTAAAATAACTGTGCCTGCTCATATTTGTGTGCTGAAAACTTATTTCCATCAAGTACTTATATTTTTTGGAAGTAACAGTCCTCATTGCACATCCAGATACAAATGTTTTAAAATTGCTGCCAGGATAGAAAAAGAAGGTGCAAGTCAAACTAGAAGTTATTTCCCAAAAGACGCCTGAAAGGCTGCCTCAGCCCTCCGAGTGGGGGGATGCTGTTTGCCCGTGAGGCGATATCGAGGAGTGGGCAGACGCGCCAGACTGTTCAGGTTCAGCTGCTGACCCAGTCACATACCAGCTCGGAGGCTTTGGACAAAGTGGTTTACCTTCCTGTTCCTCCTTATATGACAGCAATACCTGTTATCTCACACAATTTTGAAGATTAAATGTGGTAACACATGCACAATGCTTAGAAGATTATCTGGAACATGAGTATTAAGAGTTTTTACAGTAAATGCATGATATTTATAAATTCAGATAAAAAAGATTCAAATGCAAACTCCAACCTGTGCACGTCAAGGCTCCCACGTTTAGAGCTCTACTTTCAACATTTCACCTGGATTCTAGTTTGGCATTGGTAGCTGCTACATCATCAGTTTCTCAAACTCAGCACATGCAGACAGAACACATTCTCTCCTATCTGAAACCTGCTCCTGAGCCATATGAGCTATTCAAGTGACTTGACCTAAGATAATACGGCATCACCCAAACCAAAGATACTTATCTGCCTCTGGTGACGGGCATAGCCTTCACTAAAGAAAGAATTCATACATGCTGAGTGTCAGATCACTTTACTATCTTACCTCTCACCTCCAAGTCACCAAGTTCCTGTTACTCTGAAATATTTACTCAGTTGTACCCTTCTCTTGCCTCACATAGCCATTGTGTTAGTGTGCTTGTCACTGCCTTTAACCTGGAATATTCCACCACTTTCTAAGAAGACTTTGTACCTCCAGTCCAAATCTTGCCAGGTTCATCCACAAATTACTTTAAGGGTAATTTTTCTAAAACATATATTTGGTTATGCCAAATTCAGATCAAGCTTAGGCAGTTTCAATGGCTTCCACTGCCTGCGGAATAAAACCCAAAGCTATCAGACCCAGCATATCAATCCTTCCTGACTTACCTTTAGCTTCCCAGGTCTCTGATCTACTGCTCCAGGGTACCATTCCCATCTCCTTCTGCCTGCTATTTATCTGCAATGCCCTGCTGATTCACTGTCCCCATATTTGGGGCTAAGCTTATGCATTCCTTTGTCTGAGGCATTCCTCTTCTACCAAGTCCATCTTCTAGACCCGAACAGGTGTTTACTTTTGTGTAAAGTCTGGGATGAGTTGTAAAGACTCAAATTTCTTCAGTTTCTTAAAGTAACTTTGTAAATTACTGTTGATCCTTGAACAATACGAGTTTGAACTTATAAGCGAATTGTTTTCAAAATATACAGTCAGCCCTCCGGTCACCAGCCTCTGGCCACTCCCTGCTGTTTCTGTGGGTTTCTCATCCACTGATTCAACCCACTGCAGACTGAGGGCAGCGCTTCTGAATTCCCAACTGCCATTCCCAACCTTGGATGAAAATACTGTCTTCCATTTGTGGTTGATTGTGAATGGCTGACTGTACTGTCAAAAGTTATATGTGGAGACAGAAAGTAATTTAACAGTACTGACAATAAAAACAAAAAACCAACAACAAGCAACAAAAAAGTTTTTCCTTTATTAAACCCATAACCCAGTGCTATAAAGATGGTCTCTTTTATCAATTGCTACATTTCTGCATATCTTAATGTTTATGAAGAAAAACCTCTGACTTTGGTAACATCTAGAATAATATATGTCTTAAAATATAGAAAAGTTATCCATTTATTTAAAATATTTCCAGTCCATTAATTCATAGAAGTATTTCAGCTATGTTATCAGGCTTACTTCAATTTTAATGACATAGCTACCATTTTAATGTATACTTTTATAATCCAGTACTGTGACATTATGTCTAATATGTTTTCCCACTTTCTTTTCAACCCCAAACTAGACAGAATTTGGAATTTTAAAGTTTTTATTGCTAAAATACGAACATTAAGGAATATTTAAATGGATCAATTTAATGATTGCATATTCAATTCAGCTTAAAACCTGATAAAAAAAAAATTTCCCTCAATGAAACACATAGTAAACAAGTGAATATTCTATTAAGTTTTGACTTTTTGAATAATAAGTAATATGCAAAATTTATTTTAAATTTACTAATCATCCTATCTAATAAAAGAGTAATATGCCAAGTGACCATCACTCCAACACACAAGATGGCTGCCCCCATGTGGTCAAAGATCTTGCCCCCATGTGGACACAAGATGGCCAGCAAGGGAGCACAGTTGGGAGAGACAAGGCCTGCAAGGGAGGGCAGTTGGGGGGTACCAGGCCTGCAGAGGAGGGAAGTTGAGGGTGACCAGGCCTCTAGGGAAGGGCAGTTGGGGGGTGGGGGGGACCCAGGCCTGCAGTGGAGAGCAGTTGGGGGGAATCAGGCCTGCAGGGGAGGGCAGTTAGGGGCAAACAGGCTGGCAGGGGAGTAGCAAGGCATCAATCATGCTGGCAGGGGAGTGATTAGGGGGTGAGCAGGCTGACAGGTAGAAGCAGTTAGGGGCAATCAGGGAGGCAGGGCAGGTGAGCAGTTGGGAGCCAGCAGTCTTGGATTGTGAAAGAGATGTCCAACTGCCCATTTAGGCCCGATCCCAGTGGACAGTTGGACATCCCTCTAGGGGCTCCAGACTGGAGAGGTTGCAGGCTGGGCTTAGGGACATCCCCTTCTCCATGCACGAATTTTGTGCACTGGGCCTCTAGTTCAAAATACTCTGCTTGATCTTTTTTTGAAGTTGAATAGAAGAAAATCTAAAAACCTATTTATCATATTTTATTAAATTAATTCAAAATCAAAAGGCTTTATGAAATCACATATTGTCTATTTAAGCATTCACTCTACTTTTGCAGAGAAACTCTTTAAGTGGAAAAATTTAAATATCACATCTTAGCAAGAATTCCATTAGAGATGAGGTAAGTGGGATTAGAATGAGGGGAGACAGCTCAGGCAGGTTTCATAAAGTGTCTTTGTTTTGTTTCAGCAAATTCCTAGATAACATGCATAGATGTTCAAATGTATGACCAAATAAAAGTGATAAGTTAGATGACCTATACATTGTAGATCATCAATACTGCTAATGTGTTCTTTTTCAAATATTCAAGACTTGCCATGGTGGACATCTATATAGAGTATCGAGAATATTATGCCTCAATTTAGTGGAAATCTCTGATCCAAATCACATTCCAGTGGGGGATTTTACACAGATCTTTCGTACCAAAGTGATTCGGAGACATTATCACTTGGAAACAATATTCTTAGTGTAAAGGTAATTGGATTTATCTTGCTTTCATTTTTGTTGCTATGAAATAGTTGAAGAAATTATAGTAGATATAAATTTTCAAGCATGTGATAATGAGGTAACACAAGGTTAATTGATGATTTTTTTTTTTAAAAGTATACTATCTGGCATCTTAAGTGTGGACACCATTCATATCTTTTCATCTGTTTAATCCTCCCATCTACCACAGCAGATGCTCTAAAGTGAAGTAATAAATATTAAGACAAAGCCTTTAGGAATGGACCTATTAGTTAGGTTAGGATTCCTGCAAAAAGCCTAATCTGGCTACGTATTAAAAAGGAAATAAAAATAGCAAAAGACAAAATTGGTTAAACTCAGACATCTATAAGGCATAATAGGCAAAGGGAAAATGTTTAAATTGAAATTAATTCTGATTACTAAGGAAAAATGCAAAAGAAAACATGGCACCGATTCATAGATACACATTATAAAAACAGAACAGGAGCTGTTATCAACAGAGCACCATAAATATGAGCATAAATCTTCAAATCAATTAGAGAAGAGGATTAGCAAAGAAACAGCTGCAGTGAACAATGGAGAAGAAACAATAGTATCTGCTCCATCAATATTTGGTTGATTATAGTGAATTATTGAATGAAGACCAGCAGCCAGGCTGGAGTTAAATGGCTTCTTCACCCCTGCCTTTGAGGAGAAAGCATTTGTCAACTGCTGATCAGAGTGTAATAGCCACGGTGGAAGGATGGGCACTGGAAGACAATGAGTTAGCCACGTAGACATTTAATAGGAAAACAAAAAGAGCTGTTTATATATGAAAATCACAGGAGGAGGAAAAGCCGCTGTCCACAAGAAAACAAAGAAGGGGTCTTTGCAGTATAGTAAGGACTCTGTAGGTATAAAATGAAAATAATTTGGAAAATACTAAACATTTATATATTATTAAAAATATTGAAAAATTGGACTTGGTTACAGGGTTGCCTGGAAAGACACCAGAAGAAGTGATCAATCAAATTTTAATCACCTGGAAAAGTGTGGGTTCTGTGAAACACCAACATGGTTTTCTGAATAGCAAATCATGCCAGACCCATTTAATCTTGTTCTGTGAAAGCATTACAGGCCACAGAGACAAGGAAAAATGATAGTGACAATCCATCTTATTTTCTGGATGTCTTGGAATGTGCCCAGTCACATTTCCATTGACAAACGTGGAAAAATATGACCTCAGCCACATTATTTTCAGGGGGGTGGATGCACAACATGCTTGCATGTTCAATTAAAGGATAAGTGAAGTTTCAATTGGAAGTCCATGTGGCTCCCAGCAACTGGGTCCTGGGGACCGACCACCAGTCAGCTGCTATTAGGTGACATGCACTCAGTAAATTAGAATGCTTATCATCGCTCTAGGTCACTAGTCGACAAACTCACTAGTCAACAGAGCCGCAGTTTGGCGACCACTGCTCTAGGTAATTCTACATGTATTTAGTCAGCCTACGTACGAGGTAAAAGTGAAAGGTTGGAATGATATAAATACACAAAACAGACACCTGGGGGGAATTTGCCTTATTAGAATATTAATCCATAAGACGATGCTACCATGGACATGGCCAGCACTCCACTGGGAGGGCTCAAAGGGGTTTTCAGTTTTCCCCACTACTGCCACACTCATTTTATAATGAATGTAAAGATGAAGTTTGCTCATGTTTGTGTTTTTCAAATGTTCTGCCTTGTGTTGGGTATTATTTTTATAATGAGAATTCAACATTTTAGAAACATGGTTAAAAAACAAGCAAGCACAAATAATTTAGAGAAAATATGAGGATGTGCCCCTGAAAAGTGTTTCAGGCAATAAAAGAAACTGAAGCTGATGCCCATAAAGAAATCACTGAATGAAGAGAGCATTTAGCCCATGGCCAACAACATTTAGGATGGACTGTGCCATCGGCCCTGTGCTAGGCAGTGAGTCACATACATGTAGCTACAGCAGCCTGTCCAGTGGAAGAGGAAAGAGAATGGGGGACACAGGCTGGCTGGTGACTTTCCCAAGGTCTGATCAGAAGAGAATTCACACTCAGATTGCACTGACTACAGATGTCCCAAAATGAAAGAATATATATGTGCATGGCATCACCAGAAAAAAACAATTTTAAATCTGTAAGTGTATATTTTAAGGGATGTTGTAGGCTTTCCCCTTTCTTTCTCAAAAATTAATTCAGATTGTCGCATAGGTTCCACCTTCCTCTTGTATAAAGACAGATTACATCCTATAAGGAAGAATACAAACCCTCAGGAGAACAGCAGAACCCACATTCTGTAATGACTTTAAGTAGGCAAAACATATGAAGTATAATAAAAAGAATTTACAGTGGGATCTGGGGTCCTTTGGGATTTTATCTAAAATATGAACTTTTCTAGCTTTTTCTTCTGGGTGGCCTACGTTTTTCTCAATCCCATGATATTTAATTGAAATGCCCACTTCTTGATTCAAAGTCTGTATTAATTTTTATATTTTATTTTGAGACATAAAAACTGTTACATTTTTATGTTATGAAATAATAAATGTTCATCCTACAAATAAAATAAGCATTCCATCCAGCATGGCTCAGTGATTGAGTGTTGATCCATGAACCAAAAGGTCACAGTTTGACTCCTGGTCAGGGCACATGCCCGGGTTGTGGGCTGATCCCCAGTAAGGGCGGTGCACAAGGCAGCCCATTGATGATTCTCTCTTATCATTGTTGTTCCTAACTCTCTCTCCTTCTCCTTTCATCTCTAAAATCAATTAAAATACATTTTAAAAATAAACAAAGGAATAAAGAAGGGAGTGAAAATCATACAGAGGCTCAACACTGGAATATAAATTTCTGGAAATAAATGTCATAAAATCTCATACAAATGAGAACAGAAGGTAGGGATCACATAGTACATGCTCAATTATAGCTTGATTTTTCAATTAAATATGTACCAAGGCTATTTATATCATTCCTTTTAAACACTGTATAATACTCCATTGTATACTCAGCCAATTCTATACTTAGATAATCCATACTATAATCCATACTATTGTATGTTAAATATGCTAAAGTTTTCCCTTTTCATAAGCAGCACTATAATCATCATCATCACACATATATCTTTGCAGACTTTTCCGACGATTTCTTACAAATTCCCAGAAGCAGAAGCGCTGTCAGTGGTAAGCATAAACATTTGTTAGACACCCCACTGGGAACGATCATGGAGTAATTGAAAAAATATTTGCCAGGCACTTTTCTAGGTGCTAGGGTTATGGTTGTGAATAAGATAATAAGTTCCTCACTCTTATTAAGCTTATGTTCAGTTGGCAGAAACAGACCATGAACAAATGAACATAAAATGAAATATCAGATGTTAAGTGCTATGAAGAAAATAAAGTGACATGAGAGTGGGTGGCTGCGGGACAACTTTAGGGCCTCTGGGAAGGCTGCTCTGAGAAGGGGGGCTTTTAATGTGATAGTTGAATGGTAAGATGGAGCCAGGTAGAGGAAATATGGGGGGAGATGTACATCTATAGGGATCTTAAAATTTCAAGGACCTGAGTCTGATGGTCCGGGTTAAAAAAAAAAAAAAAATAGCCTTTGTCGAGAGCAGAGTGAGGTGAGAGGGTGGGGTGAGGGGGGAAGTTGGTGGCTTACCCAGTCTGTGAGGCCAGAGCAGGAAATAGGGATCTGAATAATTTTAAGCTTTAATAGGATTATGACATACATATATTAAAGCATGCACATCCTAAGTATATAGCTCAATGTGCACATCCACCAGGCCAGGAGGCATCAGAATTTCCTAACTCCCCTTGATGTCTTCCATAGCCACTAATTCCCATCAAAGACAATACTGTCCTGCTTCATAACAGCATAGGTCAGTGGTTAGAAAACTCATTAGTCAACAGAGCTAAATAGCAACAGTACAATGATTAAAATTTCTTTTGAGAACCAAATTTTTAAACTTAAATTTCTAACGCCACTTCTTCAAATAGACTCTCTGAGGCCGTGGTATTTTTGTGGAAGAGCCACACTCCAGGGGCCAAAGAGTCACATGTGGCTAGAGCATGGTTTGCTGACCACTGAGTTAAGTACACACACGCACACACACGCACACATCATATATAGTATGTGCTCTCTTTGTGGTTTCTTCTGCTCAAAATTATGCTTATGTAATTTATCCATATTTAGGTGTCTCCTTAAAGAGAGGATGTGAATAGGTCCTACAACTGAGCACTGGATAGAGTGCCCCAACTACTAGAATTGAAGCTGAATAAGAGCTGTTAGTAAAAGACATTTAGAGTGTCCAGTGAGGTGGGAAGAAAAAGAGAGACCATGGTGTCATGGTCAAAGCAAATGATGCTTACAGGAGAATGGCTAACAATGATCAAGTACTGGTGAGCTACTGAGCAAGATGAGGCCAGATATACAATACTGGACATGACATCATGGACATCATGAACACAATGGTACCTGATCAGGGCCTGCTGGCCAAGGGGGAGAGTTCAACTGCCACCTTGGCAGGTTAATTGGGGCCTGCCAGCCCGGGAGAGGGATAATTAGTTACCCAGGAGGCTGGCCATGGGCCCCAAGGAGATAGCCAGTCTGCTGCCACCCACCCCCGGTTTCCCATCTCATCCCGGGGTCCCGGCCCCGACCGGGCCTATAGGCCCCATTAGAGATCAGGGCCTGTGGGCTGGGACAACTCCTGCATTAAGCGTTGGCCCCCTAGTGGTCAGTGCACATAATAGTGACCAGTCATTCCATTGTAAGAATCACCTTAGGCATATATTAGATAGATAGATAGATAGATAGATAGATAGATAGATAGATAGATAGATAGATAGGTAGGTAGGTAGGTAGGTAGGTATGTGGATAGATAGATAGATAGATAGATAGAGATATAGATAGATATAAATAAATGGGAAATTTTATGAATGATGGCTACGAGAAAGTGGAAGGGAATAGAGCACAGACCATATGGGAGGGGCCTTATCTATATTAGCAGCTGAAGTACCTGGGTTTTAATAGGAAGACAGTTACTATGGAGAGGAGGTAAGTGGGCTGGTGATCTTCATTATGGACAAATGAGCGTACTCACATGAATGAATACCTCTTTCCCACACACTCCCCACCATCACTGTGTACAATCAATCTTTCTGATCTCTTAAAAGCAGAGTTAAAACTGTAACTCGTTTTACTTAGTGCACATGGTTTTGGGGAGGTGGGAACAGCTCCCATGCTCTCTGGCCATCTGCATGTTTAATACAGGCTGTATTTTGTCCGTTTGCTCACTTAAAAGTATCTGTTTCCATGACATAAGCAGTCATTTGCCTGGACGCAGAATTCCAGGGTGCTTTATTTGCTCTCTACGTTTATGTGGACATTTTTCGAACTGCTTCCTGTCATAGAATGTGGAGAATGTAACTCTGAAGTTAGTATGGTATTTTCTGATTTAGACATTTTTCCTGGAGTTACTTCTTTATACTTGAAATGTAAAACTTGGTGAGACATTGCTAGAGGGAAGCCCAAAGCAGCTGGCTGTTCATGTGGGCAGCCCGGTCGGTCTCTCTCATGGACATGCTGCCTGCTCTCACCACACTCTCAACGCCTGCAGATGGGCTGCCCCCCAGATACTGTGAGGACCACAGCTGTCCTTGCTTTTCAGGTAAAAAAGACCCCACCCAGGTTGGCGGAATTTCTCTTAATGAACTGGGCTTCAAGCCTGCTGGGAGATTCACTGCGGGATTCCTCACCTTCACCCACATGCTTCCTACACAGGAGGATACTGGGAGGGTGAGGTTACCATAACTCCCCCTGCCCCTCATGCCTGCTGTCTCAGTCCCATGCTCTTTTAGGAATGGGAGTTTCTATTTCTCAGCACTCCGATTCTTTCTCATTTCCCCCCAGTATTACTAGTGTTGCAAAGTGTCTATGATTAAAATATGTTTGCATTTAAAAAGACAGATGAGATGGTAGGTTCAGAGTTCAATGCTATCCATGCATAGCATGGCCACTGCCATGTAAGAAGTATGTAATAACAAGTCACCATTTTATTCTCTCTTCTTTACTGCAATAAAGAGTTGCTAATGTGAATGCATGCTGCAGAGAAGGAGAGATGCAAAGACTGAAAAAAGAAAGAAGGAAGGAAAGCATTATCTCGTGAGAGAGAAGAAAGACATCGCACAGGCAGGAAAGGAACCACATTGAACAAAGGCTCCCAACAGCAGAGAGTAACAGAGTTGGAGGTAGGAAGGGGCCACCAGTGACAAGTCCTTTGCAGGTATCCTTGGCCAGAACTGCCCCGGGCCTCAACTTTTGTTTCCATGTGATCTTTCAGCTTGCATAGTGTCTTTGCTATGATTGCTTTAATGATATTAACAGCAAGAATGGAGCAAAGTTGTCATGGAGTCAAACATAGAACTGTGTTGACTTTTTTTTATCTCCTTTTTAGTTTTTTGAGTTACTGACACATTACTGCAGCAAAACATATGTAGGGTCAATTCATGATGAATAGTTATTAGAAACCATGATAACAAAAGTCATTACACTGCAGTTCAGTTTTGACAGTAAAATTTCTGCAACATTATCACAAATCCTCATGCATTAGTGCAATGATCCTTACTACAGCTTCATATTAGAATCAGAAGATTGCTGTAGCGTGCTTCTGACAGAGAGTCAAGCAAGCCGGCTTCTTCCCTGCCTTCACAGATAACATTCCTCCCCTTTCTCTCTGTACAGCATGCAGATGGCAGCTTTGTTTTCTATCCCTTTCTCAATAACCTAGGAGCACACTGAATACATCTTTTTTAAAGTGAGAATTTTTCCTTGAAAGACCACACAATTCTGATTTCCAGCACCAAAGGAAGTAGTTTGAAAGTGATTTTATGTCTAACACAACTTCACAAGATTCTAAGGCTGTTATCCATTGCATTATTTCTTTCCTTTTCTCGGATAATGTGCTGGCTGTGTGTACTCTTTTTTAGTGAGCCACTTGCTAGGATGGAACAGCATGGGGTTTAAAAAGGGACCTTGTCACATCAGGATTACTTTGAGAGCAAAGTTGTGGAAGGTGCCCCTCAGCTGACAAAGGAAATATTTGTAATGCCTGCCTGTCCATATATTTTTTCATAGTCACTTATTAACAAACACTAAAAGGGTCACATTGCACCGGTAAAAATGTTCTTTTTTTTTCAGGTCTACTTCAAGAAAACAGTAGAAATAGCACTTGTGAGCTAGAGGCTAATGAGTTCTTTAACCTCAAAAAATGGAGGAGCCCCTTCCTTAGTAGGAAAATCAGGTTTATCCAGGTGTACACAGAGAAGTGGAGCTCATTTCATTTTATATAAAACATGCCCTCTCAAAGCAGGGGCATGAAAATCCCTCGCTAGCTGTGACATAACTGAAGTAATCTGGGTTCTTTGGGATTGTTTTAAAGTTGCCAGGTGAAGATGCCAGATCCTACCGGAGTTACATACTGTGTGTGTCTTTACCGTCTTCTTCGCCAACTCTTTCAAACTTTGACAGATTTCCAATGAGAGCTCTAATGAAATTTCATGTTCGTGTATTTCCAGGAAATGTTTTACTGCTATAGCTATTGTGAATGGAATCTTTTTATAAATACAGATGTTCTCATAAGTGTTTCTTCATATAAGATTTGGATGTAATGCAACTAACCCTTGTGTCATTGCTAAATCCACCCCTCATGCCTGCTCACAGACATGTGAGTACATAGGATTTTCTATCCTGTGACCTGCCATCAGCTTTACCTGCCAATGAAAGGGCTGGCCCACTCATCTATGCCTTAGAGCACCTGCATGCCCTCCTCACTGATTATCGGACTGTCACTATTGCCCTCTGCTTCAGTCCTCTCTCCCCAGTTCACCCTGTGCTCTCAGGCTGCATCAACAATTTAATACCTATTGTACACTAAAGTGTTTTTTAAATTAGAATAGCCACATCAAGATTTTATGCAAGAAGTAAGGGACATATATTTATATAAAAAACGATAACAATTATCAGTAGTTATTTCTTGTCTGTGAAAAATATATACTTGGTGAATAACTACTTAGGTGCTTTATGCTGAAATATAGACTTCTGTTTCACAGGGTTAAGGAAATTAAATAAGATTACATGTAAAAGCTTGTAAAATGCCTAGCATGTGGTGTTAACTATTACTATATATTAATAAATGTTAACTATTATTATATATTTTTACAATAATCTTGCTAAGGAGACACTAATACTTTCATTTTTCAGAAACTCGGGTGGATTAAATAAGTTGTCCATAGATATTCCTCCTCATATTCAGCATGAATAGAACTCTGTAGAAAGAGCCAATGACCTAAAGAAAACGTTTAGTGTATGAATATGCATTTTCCATATTAATATTTATGTTAATACATGATTATAAGATACAGCTCTGTAGATTAAGGGGAAGATGGTTACAAGAGCAGTTTTCTCAAATGTTTATGTCACTGTGATGCATATGTGTAGTTCAAAACTAAAAAAAAATCATTATACTGCTACTCCCACAGAATTGCAAATCAACTGCAGTTGTAAGTCATGCATTAGACAAGCCTAAGTAGAAAATATACCTATTATGTGAGATGCATACAATGAACATTTTACTTGCTTTATTGTAATTTTTAAATGGCTTTTGAGTAATAAAAACTATTATTTCATTTTATAGCTACAGTGTGGCATTAAGGAAAGTCAGGGTTCTGAATCTGTATGGATTCCTAAGAACATAATCTACTTATTTGAAAATATTCCAAGTTTTTCTAGAATTTTACAGGTAATATAAAGAACACTTTTACTTCTTTATCAAAGTTATATTAAGAAAACTTTCTGAATGTACAACTTATAATATGAAATTTTCCCCTGTTCTATACAGAATAACATTTTCCAAGGTTTAATCCACTAATGACTTAATCAGTTTTAAATAGGTTTCCTAAACAAGGGTTCAGGGACAATAGGAAATTGAGGGTTAACAAAATTAACAGGTTTCTTAAAATAGGATTTCTCAGAATTTTAATATGCAAATGCAGCTTAAGTCTTTAAAAAGGAGATATGGCATGCATTGTACTATACATATGTGTATGTACATATCATATATATACTATATATGCATATAGATCTCTATATTCAAATCTCTTTTTCTCTCTATACTAGGGTTTTTTTAAACCATAACTCTATTGACATTTTTGGGATGGAAATTATTTGTGTGTGTGTGTGTGTGTGTATGTGTGTGTTTCTATGTGTGTGTGTGTGTGAGGGGGCTTTCCTGTACATTATAGGATTTTTATCATCATCCCTGTTCTCTACCCACCAGATACCAGGAGCACTGCACACAACCCCAACCCCAACCCCAACCCTACTCAGGTGTGATGAGCAAAAGTATCTCCCGGCATTGCCAGATATCCACATTACCTTCTTTAGTGGAGAATCACAGATATTACTTACATATCTATAATAATAAAAGTGTAATATGCAAATTAACTGAATGGCTGAACAGCAGATTGACCGTCTGGATGACCTTCTGGATGAAGCCAGGGCTGGAAAGGCCTACTCTTGAAAAATTTCGTGCATCGGGCCTCTAATATATACATATACTTACTTATATATACATCTATATATACTAGAGGCCCTGTGCACAAAATTCATGCACTGGGGGTGGGGGGAGTCACCCTTTATCCCAGCCTGCACCCTCTCGCAGACCAGGAGCCCTCCGAGGATGTCCATCAGTTACACATCCTTAGTGCTGCCACAGAGGCTGGAGAGGCTCCCACCACCGAGGCTGTGCTTACCAGCAGTGAGCCTGGCTTCTGGCTGAGCAGTGCTCTCTGTATGGGAGCGCAATGACCACCCGGGGGCAGCTCCTGTGTTGAGCATCTGCCCCCTGGTGGTCAGTGTGCATCATAGCGACCAGTTGTTCCACCATTTGGTCAATTTACATATTAGCCTTTTATTATCTATATATATAAAAAGCCAAGTGACTGGAACACTGGAACAACTGTAATGACTGTAATGATAGGTAGCTATGACATGCATTATGGCAGGGGTCTTCAAACTATGGCCCGCGGGCCACATGCGGCCCGCAGAGGAGTCTGATCCGGCCCGCCAGGTTTTTTGGGCAGTGAGCGCAGCCGAGGTGTTACAGAAGGAATTAGTAGTTCATATAGTCCGGCCCTCCAGCTCTCTGAGGGACCGTGATCTGGCCCCCACTTTAAAAAGTTTGAGGACCCCTGCATTATGGTAACCAACTGGCCTGATTGGGGCCCCGACCAGCACCCCCCTCCCCGAACCATCAGTGGCCCCTCCCCCTGGCCAACTCCACCTCCTATTGGCCCTCCAACCCTAATTGGGCAAGGCCAGCCAACCAACTGCCCACATTCCCTCCCCCCTGCCAGCTCAACCCCTATCAGCCCTCATCGGGGCAGGCAGGCCAGACCCCACCCATGCACAAATTCATGCACCAGGCCTCTAGTGTGTGTGTGTGTGTGTGTGTGTGTGTGTGTGTGTGTGTATAGTATATCTCTATATGAAAAATTTAACTTTGATATATCAGGGATCTCATCATATTCTTTGCATCACTTTTAAGGTGTTGTTGTGTTAACGTTAAGAAGCTTTTTGCTACATAACTCCAAAATTGCATAAAGAATACATAAGGCTACTATTCCCTCGAAACTGACCTTTCTAAGGTATTAGCTAGAAATAAACATTGAGAGTTCAGACCATAGAAGGGAGACTCACTGAGGTGAAACAATACAGATGACCAGACATGTACTCCTGCCTTAGGGTTATAAATGCTCTTCAGAGATCTCCCGAGAGTCAGTTTGTCAAAAGATGGGAACAGCAGGAGATGAATGCAGCTTATCCGTCTAGGAAGTGGGGCAACTCCTTTAGAACAAATGTGTGTGTGAAAGAGTGTGTGTGTGTGCACACATACCTATGTCCTAAGAAAGTGAGTCAGAGATGCAGACAGGATCTTTAAAAAGCTGTTGTGGGCAAAAAGTATTTCAAAACTTATGGTTTTCCTAGCAAAGAAATCCTTTTCTATTTACACTGACACAAGCACAAAAAAGTCACCACTCAGAGCCTAATGTGAATATGTGCAAGATAATTAATACAATGAAAGACTTCCCTTCTCAGTCCGTCTCCCTCCACTTGGGTGGCCTATGACACACTCAATCTCAGCTGCATGCCTTATATTGGAGATGACAATTATAATAACAATAATAGAACATCTTCCAGAATTACTAAGGGAAATTACAAAGATAATGTTTGCAAATTGCATGGCGCAGGTACCTGGTCTACATAAGTGCTTGTTAAGCACTGGCTGACTCTATAATAATTTGTATTCTCTTAGTGTGATTGCGCTGGGAATTGCAGTAGGCAAAGGTGAGCTTTACGTGTGGTTTATAAAAAAATTAAAAATACATTTTAACAAGTCTTGGAAGATACCTTGTTTTCATCCAACAGAAGAGATCAACTTGCCTAGCTCATCTCTCCTTGCAGGCTTGAAGAACTTGAAGTAGCAATTATAACAAACACATGGGGATGTTATCAATATATTCATGGACTTTTTAAAAAGGAAGTGGATATAAAGTACCTATTGGAAAGCTTTTGATGAAAGTGTCTATTTTTACATAGAAGTCCAACCTGTTTTTCAGACATTGTTCTTCATTCCTCTTTAGTGTTATTTTAAAATTTTGAGATCTGATGAGTTTTAGACTGAATTCTATCCTGTCATTACACATGAGACATGGCAAGAATTTTGCATAATCATTTTTTGTTTCTTTCTGCTTTTCAAAGGGAGAGACATCCATCACTGAAAAATTTAAAGGCGCAGGAAAATAGCAAGAAGCACATGCAAAAGGAGCAGATTTAATTTTATCACCGAGAGGGACATGATAACATTCTAACACTCGAGGCACCTGCACACAAAATGGTGTTAAGGAAGCGAACATTCTTATTTTCAGATTTAACTTGTTTTACTCCTCTATTACATTTTATTTGCTACTCTTGGCATAAAAACACACAGAAATATGAAAAATGTGTAATTTGTAGAGAAAATAATACTCCCTGAGAAGCACAGTACTTAAAATACAATTATTTGCAATGCTAAAAGGAATGCATGTTTGAAAGCATTGGAATTATTCTAAAATAGGAAAAAGATAAGACAAAAATTCCTAAAAGTGAGATCTGTTTTACTGGGCAAGGGACTCAGCATGGGACAGTGCTTTTGTGCGCCTAGAACGAAGCTGGTCGAAATATTCGAACCTATGGGAAACACTGCAATGTCAAGGAAATGGACTGAAATACTGAAGGCTTTGTGCAGGTTTGATGGCCGAGTTCCACGGCATAAGCAGTGCATTAGCCGCAGTGACATACGATCTCCCCCTGACAGGGCTCCCAGCAGCAATAAGGCCTCTCTGTCCATCGCAGCAAATGGATCCGACATGACAGTGACAAGGGCAGCCTGCACTGGGTGACCTCCACCGCTGAAGGGCGGAAATGAAGAATGAGGGGAAGCTCAGATAAATCTCTGCCGGTTCCCCTAAAACAGGTGTGCTGAGAGGGACCCGCCGGAGGGCTCCCGCCAACGGAAACCCAGGCCCCTGGCGCGCCCCCTGTCTGTCCATGCGAGGGTCTCACTCCTCGGATCTTGAACCAAGATTTGCTTTTGGTCCAAAATGACATGCCCACAATTTTGTTCTTACTGTGCAAACACTATGTCAGCAATCTTTCTTCAAGGCACGAGCTTCTCACTATTCATACAAGTATCTACCACATTCACTAGTCGCCAAAGGCTTCTATGCAAACCGGTAACAAGCACACAGGATTCTTTTCTTTCCCCCCTGGTTAGAAAAAGAAATGCAGCATAGCAACTGCTTTTCTCCCCAATTCCCAGTAACAAACAGAACACATTTAACCTCAATGACAATGTCAAAGGCATGGAGTGATGGACAGAGGCTCCAGGGACACATCCTGCCGTTGAAAGCTGCATGGCCGATGCAGGACACTACAATTTGGATGTAAAGAACTCTCTTCTCTGTTCTTTCCCAAACACATTTACCTACTGAGCTACCTTTATCTTGTTACTGCTTCAATACAAGTTCTTAAGAGAAACACACGTCCTTTCTCCCAATATATTGGGAAACATGAACCTGCATTAGGAGCAGACGCACAGGGGGTTTGTGGGCAGCACTCCAGGTGAATTTATTGGTTACTCACACTCACATGGTATCCCTTTATTTTTAAAGTAACTAAGTAGTAACCATGGATATGTCTTTTTTATTCCTAATCACTTTTCTTCTGAGGCAGAACTTATTTTCCCGATGAGAAAACTAAAGTCGGAAAAGGTAAATTACTTGCCAAGATCACTGAGCTAGTATCAGTGCAGTTGGTACTCCAATCCTGGCCCTCTGTCTTCCCAGTATTCCATAATAATGAGGGATGAGTGTTGTGGTAGAATTTTAAACTGCTTATTTATAGTACAGTAATATGGTAACAACAAGAAGACAAAGGATCCATTACAGTCTTCTGGTTCTTATGGATAAACTGTTAAAAAATAATTATGCCTTGCCCGGCTGGTGTGGTTCAGTGGTTGAGTTTCGACCTATGAACCAGAAGGTTATGGTTTGATTCCTGGTCAGGGCACTCACCCAGGCTGCAGGTTCGATCCCCAGTGGATCGTGCTAGAGGCAGCCGATCAATGATGCTGCCTAATCATTGATGTTTCTATCTCTCTCTCTCCCTTTCCCTTCCTCTCTGAAATCAATAAAAAAATATTTTTAAAAGTAATCATGCCTCTATTTTTGAAATTTAAATTCTGGGAAGAAACAGATTCAAAGAAAAAGAATTTTTCTTTTCCATGAGAGACTGGAGGATTCTGAGGAAGGATAACACTCCAGTAATGAAGCATTCTCTTTCCTTTTCATTGCAGTATATTGTAGGTTTTCCTTTTCCACTTTCATTGCAGAAAGGTTTTACAGAATATATTAGAATTCCCAGTGATTTCCAGGAACCAAGAAGGCCAACCATTTCTCCAAGTTTCTAATTAAGCCCCATATTTGAAAGAAAACAGAAACCAAAATTTGAAGCCCATACATCATGAGAACAACTTAGAGATGCCTCATGGGAAGTTACCTATAGACAGAATTGAAATTAGGAGTCTATAAAATATGTAAATGTATGAAATATAAAAATTTGGTATTCCACGTCATAATCATGAAAAGCAAAGTAGTATAAAATGGTGGATTAGAAACTAATATTTTAAAATTTCCCAAGTATCCTTTCAAAATCAAATTTCAAACGCTTAATAAAATATACCACAGAACTCTAAAAAAAACCCCAAAACATGCCAGTTGTTGGCATATACAGGACCACCATCAGAATCAAAACCCCATGGCTGACCGCCCATAACTTTTTATATCATATATGTCAAGTAAATCATTATTTTTTTTAAATTAAAAACCTACCTCTCTTTTATCTCTAATTGAAGCATTAAGTGATAACTGTCGATCATATTGGTTGTAATAATTGTCCTTCTCTGCCAAGAAATCCATCTGTAATTTCTGATACTGTTGAGCTAAACGTAGATTTTCTGCTAGGGAAACATCTTGTAGTTTCTGGAAGACAAATATATAGGTATATTTCATTAAAATCATTTTAAGTTACTTTTGGATTTATAGCATTTGAATCATCTAAAAGTATATTATATATTCCATAAAAACAATAAAACCAAAAAAGATGCTTCCCCTGACAACAATATGCTCCTTGGATTCATAGTTTTCCTTCATGATGCGGTCTGTTGTTGTTGTTTCACATTGATTTATCAGAGTCTGTCTACCTTTCGTTGCCCCCTCTTTTCTGGACTTCCTTCCAGGTTGCTTTAGGAAGGGCCCAGTCCTGGAAGGCTCCACACAGTCTCCTAGCAACCTTCTTCCATTTTCCCACCCCTTTTTCCTTTCTTCAAGCTCCATTGCTCAAATGGGTTGAAGACAGTTGGGAGCTTAGAACCCTACATCCAGAAATTTCAGAGTGGTAACACTTCCAAAAAACACTCAAAACAGAGAGAAGGAAAGAGTAAAAGGCAGGAGCAAGGACTCAACATTTAGAAGCAACCATAATAGCACAACTAGAGCAATTATTTCTTACTAGTATTATTTAGTTGCATTAAAGGTTAAATCTGCTTTTGTGCACAGTTGAGAACTTTGTAACACACTTATGACTATGTAAATATATGTCCAATCTAATATGAACCACTTAGAATAGAACTTTTGCAACATTACCTGCTAGCAACTAGGGGCCGATCTCTCATTTTAAATTGGATGTATTAATTCAGCTTAACTACTGATCCTTTTTATATTTCTAGCACAGACATTTTCTCTGACTCCTTCAAAAAATATGGAATCATCAACAACCGTAAGTATTTTCAAACTTGTATTTCCTCTGATGGGAATGTATTCTAAGCAAAAAGCTTTATTCATTACAACATTATTTATAGTAGCAAAAAGTTTTCAAAACACTTAAATGCAGATTAATCATGATAATGATAATGATGATGAAATAACTAGACATGAAAATAAAACACTGTGAAGCAATCAAAAAATGTGACTGCCATTACATCAAACCTTTAATATAAGTTATTATAAACATACTGTGGTATAAGAATGTGCATAGATAAAATGTAATTCAGCAGAAAATTGTCTGTACAAGTATTTCTGTATTTACACACTTGAAGATTTATTAAGGTCAACAAACATATTTCCCATTAAAGCCTGGTATCCATATTGATCCTTAATGATCAATACTATGCTATGTCATAGCTGTTGTTCAAAAAAAGCCAAAATGATGACCTGAGAACCATTTAAAATGTCCTTGTCCTGATTCTGGTACAATAATTTAATCTTAAATTATTTTAAAAATGAAAATATTTACTTGATAGAAACTTCTATCTAGTAAACTTGCCTAAATTCACATAGAGTTGTCTTTCAGTAGGGGACAAAGTATCTATGGTTATTTTTTATTTGGTGCAAATACTTTCAAAACAATGGTTACAATTTTTAGAAATATATTTTTTATCGATTTTTTACAGAGAGGACAGGAATAGAGAGCTAGAAACATTGATCAGAGAGAAACATCGACCAGCTGCCTCCTGCACACCCCCTAAAGGGGATGTACCCGCAACCAATGTACATGGCCTTGACTGGAATCGAACCTGAGACCATTCAGTCCACAGACTGATGCTCTATCCACTGAGCCAAACCAGTTTTGGCACAATTCTTTTTGACATCTTAACACTAATATTAAAACCTAATCCTCAAGTGGTTAAATTGGAACTTTGATAAATGTTCTTTAGGCAGAAGAAGGAATCATGCTGAATTTATTTGTTGCTTGATTGAATATAAACATATATCTGATCCCTGCAATATTCTATTTCTCAACTACATTTCTTGCAAGCCTTAGATGGCTACTTTAAACATGGAATTTGAGAGCAATGCTATAAAAGTGGGAGGATTTGCATTAACCTATTGAATGGCACTTAATTGGGGATATATTTGACATTTTATCCTTTGCTCAACTGTGTACTCTGCAGTTTTACTTTTAAATAAATATACTTTTAATTTATGTATCACAACATTCTTACTATTTTACATGCCATAATTAGAGTAAATACCAGGAAAATGAATTGTGGAGTTATGCCAATGAATCGTCAAAACATTTGTATATCATTCATGATATTTTACATTAACATTTCTTAGTAACAGGTACATGGAAGGATTTGCCCATTCACCATATATTCCTGAAAGCCAGTGACCTTCAGTTGTGCAATCAAGTTTCAGTGTTCTTCACTTTAAATAATGGCATTCTGCTGACACTAAAAGTGTTTTTTATGTTTAACTGTGGTTCCACCTCACAACTCTGACTGTTTTAATTTTAACCAACAGTATTATAACGTGCAAATGAGACTGAGAGGGAATGATCATTATTGGTAGAAAAATGTCCAGGAGAAATAATGCTACCACTACAGAACTGAACATATTATAAAATCCTACATAATAAAGAGGTAATATGCAAATTGATCCTCACACCCTCACAAGATGGCTGGCAGGGGGGTTAGTGAGGAATGACCAAACAACTGAACAAGCAGACTGTGTGGGATGACCAGGCCCCGGGTGGGAGGGGAGTTGGGGATGACCAGGCCGGAAGGCAGGGCAGTTAGGGACAATCAGGCTGGCACACAGAGGTAGTGAGGGGCAATCAGGCCACAGGGTGGGGGCAGTTAGGAGTGACCAGACAGGAAAGCGAGTGAGCAATTAGGAGCCAGTGGTCCAGGATTGTGAAAGGGATGTCTGACTGCTAGGATGGGGCCTAAACTGGCAGTCAGACATCCCCCTAGGGATCCCAGTTAGAGAGGGTGCAGGCTGGGCTGAGAGGGATCCCCCCCCATGCACAAATTTCATGCACCAGGCCTCTATTAATAAAATAATAGCCGTAGAAAATATTTAATACAGGCACAATAGTTGGGCTGGTGATATAATCAAAGGGTGAGAAGAAAGAAGAAACTAGTAAGAGAAGATGATGACTTTCATGGGCTTTTCAATTCAAACCTAAGTGAATGTGACTGTATAACTTGTCTATGTATGGACATGGCTAAATGTGAACTTAAAAAATGACTTGTTTCTAAAACCACTAGGGAAAACTCTCTGTAGATTAAAGTAACCGCACTGTGAGTTGATTTACAATATTATTTCACTCATTCATTTTCATTTCAGTTACTTATTCAAAACTTTTCATTGAGTAATTATTGTACACTGCGCTCTGAGATATAACTGTAAGCCTCAAAAACTTAAGGTCTTGTAGGAGAGATTTATATTCAAAATCACACAAAAGTGTAATTATAAAATAAACAAAACTTTTGCATTTATTATATTTCTGTATGTTTTAAATTCACCCTAAAAAGGTCTAAATAAAATGACACCTCAAAGCCAGATTTATTGATATTTATTCCATTCCAATTAACAATGATGATCAAGATGATGCAACATTGGAAGTGTGGCCTGATACGGAGAAGAGACATGGTGAGTATCTGCGAATAGCTTACATATTGCCTCGGCCGAATGCAGCAGGATGCTGCTGCCCATGGAGACCTGCCGAGGTCCAGCAGACACACTGACCCCGGAGGAAGTCTATGTCCAGGGGAACTGCTTTCTTTTGTAAATTAAGATGGACTGATGGCAAGGAAGATTATAAGAAAAAAAAAACAACTTAATCTAAACATTCTAGACAGATGGTTATAATTAAAACATGAGCACTGTACATGTATGTGTAGAAGATGTTTCCATGGCTCCTTTAGGACTATTCAGTTATTACCTGTGACTCCTGCATTAGATTTTCATAGGCTGACTGTAGGACTTTATAATATTACTAGTAGTGTAAACAATAAAGTGTACCCACATATTTAGTATCCCACAGATGCCCAGCATCATAATAATACTTCGTTCCCAGCCCCCATGTTTCAGGGGCATGAGATCCTTGCACATATGCTCACCCATGACACCACTGGGGTCATCTATTAAGTCTCCCCAGGCCCTGCACATGCCTTTGGCACATTTCTGCCAGTTCGGGGCACTGTGTTGATAGTTTTGCATTTAGGGGTGCTTTGATGTTATTAGAGTAGATTTCTAGAATGTGCTGGGAGTGGGGGTGGGGGGCAGATTTTAGGATAAATGAGACCTGGCAGCTGCAAGTCCCTTTGTTAGCACTGTCGCTTTGAAAGCATTCTTTGTGATTCGTGGGAATGAGCATAGTGAACACAAATGCTGAAATCCATGCTGATTCTCTAACATGCAGTTTACTAAGGG
This sequence comes from Pipistrellus hanaki, assembly GCF_964339955.1. Taxonomy (NCBI): domain Eukaryota; kingdom Metazoa; phylum Chordata; class Mammalia; order Chiroptera; family Vespertilionidae; genus Pipistrellus; species Pipistrellus hanaki. The sequence goes on from NC_140508.1 coordinate 68,404,188, forward strand.
CATCATAGGTGCGTTGAGGTGCTTTGGAATTGCTGCCCCCTTAAAATCTATACACTAGTTACTACAGAAACAAGGGTTCTCCCCAGTGTTCCCAAGGAGCCAGTCTGTGAGGATGATATGTGTCGATACCCTGAAGCCTCAGAGGAGTAAGGAACTGTTTTAACTCTCCCAGGACCCCCTTCTTTGTCTGTGCTGCCATGGAAACCAGTCTCTTGTCCAACATGAGCTGTCCGGTAATTAGTCTTGAACATTCTTGATTTTGAAGTGAACAAATCAGTCTTCTGCATCAACATCGTGACATGCCTCAAACTCTCTCTAGGATTGTGTTTGACAAAATCCTCTCTAGTTCTCCAAGTTATTAAAAAAAAAAAAAAAAAAAAAAAAAAAAAAAAAAACTTATTGAGCAACTTATATACACAGAGCACTTGGGGAGACACAGAGAGATCAAACAACAAATTTAAGACACTGTTGGATGACAGTGACCACACTTCAGCTGACTGTTAAACCTCTGCCAGAGTCCAGAGCAAGACTCTCCTTAGCTACCCCATCCAGTGAGCAGATCCCACTACACACAGGACTCCTTACCTCAGATGTCTGACGGGTTTACACATTCAGCTACTGCCCATTTACTCAAAAACTCACCAATGGACACTGTGACACTGCCTCTCAGAACTCAGAGAAAGGGTTACTAGGTATTTACAAACACTTTGCATGAACCCTGTTTGTTCCTGATTATTTTTCCTCTGTTCTGTGTATATATTTGACCAGGAATTATTGATAACAGCATGAAAAATTATACAATTTCAGGGCTGAAGGAGCTAGCAATCAAATAAGAGAACTGAGGCATTCACAAAGCTAACTACGTCAGAATGCATGCTACATGACAAAGGGTGAGGACATATCCAAGTAAGAATTTTAGTTCCACGGGAAATCCTTCCAGTGAGAACGGTGAGCACGGGTCCCAGGCAGCGTTCACGTGTGAGCAGATGCTGACGGTGTTCCATGTACGGGCCCTGCATGTGTTCTTCCAAGGACTATCTGGCCTAGAACGCAGAAGCTTGTGAAACAGGTCAGAGCATCCAATTAATGTGGGGGTGGTTCATAAACAAGGAACCATGACCTCCAGGCTGACTGTAGCATTTCTCCTTTAAGAACTCCATGGCTTTCGGAAATGCTGTCCAAATGCCACTTCCATTAGCTATTAAGTTTGTATCTGATCGTCTCCTTCAATATAATTGTATGTAACCCCCCTAAGTATCCAGTATAACGGATTAGAGAAACAAACTACCAGGAGACTAAAATCAGTGTCACGTAACCTACAGCCCTAACAAATTCTTTCATCCAAGTTAAAATCTCTAACTTAATAAAAGAAATATCCAACTTAGCCCTGGCTGGGTGGCTCGGTTGGTTGGAACATCGTCCTGTATACCAAAAAGCTTTCGGGTTCCACCCCAGGTCGGGGTGTGTGAGGGAGACAACCTATTGATGGTTCTCTCTCACATGAATATTTCATGTGTGGTTTTTTTTCTCTTCCTTTAACTCTCTCTAAAAATCAATAAACAAACATACCCTCCAGTGAGGATTAAAAATAATATATAGATAAGGTGTCCCAAAAATGTATACACACTCTTTGAATAATTATAAAGACAGTGTTTATTAAAATACATTTCATTTTCAAAATTGAGCTCTCTGCTGTTAAAGTGTGTACACATTTTTAGTATACCCAGTACACATAAATTGTTAAGCTACGTGTACATTCTAAATGACAGTCACTGTAATAATTCCCCTAAATGTATTTATTATTAAGGAAACTTTCAATTTTAATCCTGAGTATGTATTTGAGTTAAATAATGTATCCTCTAATACTGCATAAGATGGAAAATAAAAAGATATTTGCATATTATTTCCTTTTTAAGGATTCCCATGCATTATCAAAATTTAACTAGAGGTCCACTGGTGAATAGGTTAAAATGCAGTTTTAAAGTCTGCTCCTCTTTTCACCATTTCATGTGGCAAACGGAACCATCTCCTCTTCACATGCACCTCCTGGCTGGAATGGTTTAAGATTTTGAAGGTTTCCTATTTACTCACATTTTAATGATATACATTTCTACTTCACTGGTGAAGAAGGCTGATCAGCCACGGAAAGGTCAGTTAACACTAAATAGACCCTTTCCTTATGTAATTACAAAGAATCGTATCTTGTGCTGATGGCACTGTGCAGGGAGTGGGTGATGCAGAGAATTAATGCGCCGGCTGGCCGGCCCATGGGATAGAGATTCCAACACAATAACCACAACTTATTCTAATTATGCCGCTTTAAAGGTCATCAGCAAAAGGAGTTAAAGAATGATGAACTAACTTTATTGTAAAGTACGAATGTGCTACATAAATGCAGAGACTCTAAAAACTGAGCCTGGAAACTGTATTACAAATGAGGAAAAAATGGACCTAAATGGTTCCAGAATGTATACTCTGGCATGAATTAAGTAAACTCGTTGAAAATGAAAATATATAATATTTGTGACTTCCTACTAATGTGATCAGGCAACCTGATCTCACCTTGTGTTTGTAGACACTGCTTAATCTTTAAAGTATTTTTTATGTTTAATGCCAATTTCATTGCAACATTCAAGTTATGCCAGATTTTAAATATTTCTTTACAAAACCCATCTGTTATAAAATAATATATGCTGATTATATTACATGCAAAAACTAGAGAGTCCATGAAGTAGAAAATCAAAGCCCTTCTTGACAATGGCAGCCATTTTTATGCCCCAGAGAGAGAATTAACAATTTGGTGGAGGCCCATAAGGAATAGAAACTTTAAAAACTAGAGGCTAGAAAAGTCAGTTTCTTGTTCAACACCACACAGGAAGAGAGCAGTATGAAGGCTGGAGACAGTCTTAACATCCGGCTAATACCCTTTCTGGGAATATAGCACTTCCTAATCTTGGTTGTGTATTAGAGTCTTAAGACTTCAGACAGATATGTATGAATGCTCTAATTTTTAAATATTCTATGCTAGTAGAGTTACATCAATCTTTCAAACAAACTGGATGCTCATAGAGAAAAACAGTCTTTGAGTCAAAAAATAAAAAAGTCCCAGTGTGTTTTCCTTGGGATGAAGAGCCAGGAAACATTGGGCATACTGTCACAGAGGCGCCAGATATAAAGACAGGAAATAGCTTTCAGTCTAACAAAATATCCTATGCATAGAATTACTATCCACACTTCCTTCTTTGGGCTCCTTTCAGTGAGATAGGAGTCAGATATTCCTCTTTCTAAGAAATCAAGATCACAGGCATCTCTAATCACCTGTTGTTGTTTTTCACATTAGGGCACCAACCAAACTGTATAAAGTAGCTCAAGTAGAAATAGGATTTAAAATACCTCAGGCAGAGGACACAGCAATGGCCAACAGACACATGAAAAGAAGCTCAACTTCACTACCACCAGGGAGATGCAAATCAAAACCAACAGGAGACATCGCCTCACGCCTGTCAGAAAGGCTTTTATTAAAAATACAAGAGATCACAAATGCTGTTGAGGATGTGAAGGGAAAGGAACCTCACCCCTGTGGGTGGGAGTGTAAACTGACACAGCCCCTATGGGAAACAGCATGGGGTTCCTCAAGAAACAAAACAAAACATAGGAATTCCCTGGACTCAGACATTCTCTTTCTGGGTATCTATCCAAAGCGGAAACACACACCACTAACCCAGAAAGACACGTCCACCTGTAATTCACTGCAGCGTTATTTACAATTGCCATGACATGAAAGCAATCCAAGTGTCCATCCACAGATGTTGGATCAAGAAGAGTGGTTCACATATACCATGGAATATTACCCATCAGAAGTGAAATCTTGAATGGATGGATATAGTGGGCAAAATACTAAGTGAACTAAGTCAGACAGAGAAAGACAAATACCGGAAGATTTCACTTTAAGGTGGAATCTAAAAAATAAAATGGACAAACAAAACAGGAACAAACTCACAGATACAGAGAACAAAATGATGGCTGCCAGAGGGGTGGGATGGAGGGATGAGCAGAAAAGGGGAAGGAGAATAAGAAACAAACTTTCAAAAAAAAGTATGTAAAGTAAGTCATGAGGATGTAATTTACAACAAAGAGAATAGTATCTGAATAACGTCATATTTTATTAACAATATAATACCTGTAATACTCATTTCCACCTTTTGTGACCTTTGTGTCTTATTAATATTTTTGCCCCTGTGTGTGGTACAAAGCTGCCTTCAGTAACTATTATTGAACAAATGAATAGGGGAGTGAAACTACAATATTCATGCCAGTTGAACGCAGAGCTACCTCTACAGAGAAAATGGGTGTGTTGAACAGTAATGATTTTTATTATCTCCTTCTGAAGGGGTGTTAATAAATGAGTGGGCATTTCAGAGCAGTGGTGGGCCAACTCATTAGTCAACAGAGCCAAATATCAACAGTACAACGATTGAAATTTCTTTTGAGAGCCAAATTTTTTTAAACTTAAACTTCTTCTAATGCCACTTCTTCGAAACAGACTCGCTGAGGCTGTGGTATTTTGTGGAAGAGCCACACTCAAGGGGCCAAAGAGCCTCATGTGGCTTGCGAGCCACAGATTGCCAACCACGGTTTCAGAGTATTACACAGGGATGGCATTTTATAGGGTTTTGTTTATTCTGTAGAGAAGCATTTCACAATTACAGGAATTTATCCATTTACATGTTTACTGAAGAAAATAATAAGGTTTCCAGTTCTTTACATCCTAGTCTGTAAAAGCATTTTACTGTGTCATCTCTGTGTTGTATTCCAGTTTACTTGTGGGTTCTCCTTGGAAGACTAACAGAAATCTAAGCTACCTGCTTTGCTGCCTTTGTACACTTTGCTAAGCTGCATTCTCACAACTCGGGAGATTAAAATTAAAAAAAAAATAGTAAGACAGTCTTACATGAAGTCACTAGTTGATTTTTAAAAATTACAGAGGCTCTTCAGGGTTGCAGATGGATATGAACACTTTAAGAAAAAAGAAAGTATGTAAGGACATAAAAGCAGCATTCAAATAGTCTTAGCCCAGAAATTTTTGAACAAAGCAATATACATTCCTGCCTATTTCAGTGACTTCAATATGAAGAAGTGATACATGCTTTAAATAGAAACAGCACTTTCTATGTATAAACAACACTTTATTACACCACTCTCTTCAGATGGGACTGGAAATGCTACTCAGTGTCCTAGGATTCAGCCTTGCTTTGGGCCAGGTTTCATTGCCTACCTCCTGTGCCCTGACCATTGTCAGACCAATTTTTCTTCCTCCTGAGTGTTTTTTATTTTTGTAAAAAAAAAAAAAAAAAAAAAAGAAAAGAAAAGAAAAGAGGAAGAAAGAGGAAGAAAAGAAAGGAAGGAAGGCTGAGCCTCTTGAATCAAATACTACATCAACTCCAGAAACTTCAGTGTTGTGAAATGTCTACCTTCCTTTGACCTCAGAGTAACGTTTGGCCCAAGGACAGCCATCAGGTGGAATCAGATGCTGTTAGGTGTGGAAATTTGGATCCACTTAAAAGGAGAGACTCTTGAGCTTGATTGTGAATAAGATAACATTCATGGAAGCTATCTGAAGTCCACGTAGGTCATCCGTTCTTCCAGACTCTCGTGATCAAGTTAGCTCTTCAGAAGGCATGTCCTCGGGCTTCTCGTGGCTAACTATTGGCGCTCCGGTCCCAGAAACCTGTGAATATGTTCCTCTTCATGGCAAAGGGGCCTTGTGACATGACTAAGGTCACAGGTCTTGAGATGAAGAGATTTTTCTGATCATCTAGTTGGGATTACCTAATCATGTGGATTCTTGAAAGTGAAGACTCTTCCCAGGCTGACGTTTAGAGAAAGAAATGAAGCAGCAGAAGAAAACGGAAGCACAAGACCGATTCTTCTTCTCCCTTTGGAGACTGAGGGAGGAGGCTGCAAGCCAAGGAATGCCGATGGTCTCTGGAAGGTGGAAAGAGCCCTCAGCTACCAGCCGGCATGTAAACAGGAACCTGACTCCCACCACAATCAGAGCCAGCAAGGAAACAGAAGCCTTCCTCAAGTCTCCAAGAAGGAACGCAGCCCGCCCAACAACTTGATTTGAACCCAGGGAGACTCATGTGACTTCTGACATTCAGAGCTGGACTCTAATAACTTAGTGCTATTTTAGGCCTCTAAGTTTGCAGTAATATACAATATTATGATAGCAATATAAAACCACTAAGGTGATCCAGGTATTGTGCTAGCTGGTAGATTTAGAAAAATTAATAATACGTTTCATAAAAACAGTTTAATGGTGGAAAATCAAGCACTACTGTTTCTTTGCAACAAGTTCATTAATAAGCGAATTTAAAAAATTCAATAACTCATTCATTTTGTATGAAACATTTGTTTTCTGTTAGTATGTGAAATAACGTGTAGCATATCAATAAACAATGAAAAATCAATTGAAACATGATATGGACTATGCCATGAGCCGCTAACTAAATCACTGCTTATGTTAAAAGTGATAGATAAACTATCATCTCTAATTCAAAATACATTTTTTATCTACTTGACTGTTCATTGATTATGTTTTATAGTGCTAAAATTAAAATTAGTGAAAAATTCTAAGTAAAACTTTCTCCAGTTAATAATAATTAACTTGTCTGCTGATTAGCTGACCATGCAAATGTTTTTACAAAAGTGCTTGCATGTTTTGAAAAATTGTTTGAATTAGTAAAAATTTAACATCTAGTTTTTTAAAAAACAGCCCAACCACCAGAAAACCCTTCTATTAGAGACATTATTTCTTCTAGGGAAATTACCCAAGACAAAAACAAATCAGCAAATCAATCACCCCTGCCTGCTCTCAAGGTCTTGTTTTTCCTTTCCTGCTGCTGTTCTGGGCGTGTTTCTGCACGCTTGCTTCTGAGCTGTCAGCTGGTGTGCTTGTAACACAGCAATGTGTTTGTTCTTTGTTAAAGTCGCAGTCGGGTCCAGCCTGCCCCCTCTTTCCAAGTCAGATGTAGTTACTACAAGTAAGATTCAAGTATGGTGACTGATGCAAAACCCAAAGTATATGGACAGGCTAAGAAATTGTTGGGTGAACTATTCTTTAAACTTTCAGAAATAGTAACCAACTATTACAAATGTACTTATAAACAGATTGCTGGGCTTCTGAGATAACCATACAGCTTTATGTCTATCTACATAATGCAAGGAGAATAAACTTGTCAAAACTGCTCTTTTAATCCAGAATATACTAATATATTCAGTACTCACCTTATTCTGTTTTATTAAAAAATGCAAAAATTTTGCAATTTGTATATATATATTTTATAAAAGACCGCTATACGTAATTATAAGAATTGATAATTTTTAATAACTAAATAGCCTTACAAAACCACCACCTAGATATGGAAACAAATCACCCAGAAGCTTCCCTCACGTCCATTTGCTGTCAGTGATGAACCACACACCCAACCCACAGGCTTTGTTGGTCCTGATCTTCATATAATTACAATCCCACAGTATTTCTTTGGAAAAAAAAAGTTTCAATTACAGTTGACTTAGAATATTATATTTAGTTTCAGGTACACAACATAGTGAATAGACATTTATATAACATGTGAAAATTTTGATAGATATATTAGTATACCTAAATATTTGATGTTTATTCATTTATAAATAGTACTCATTTTAATATTTTATTTTATTTAAAAATATTTTTATTGATTTCAGAGATAAGAAGAAGAAGAAGAAGAAGAAGAAGAAGAAGAAGAAAGAGAGAGAGAGAGAGAGAATGAATCATAAAAAAGCTGCCTCCTGCATGTCCCACACAGGGGATCGAGCCTGCAACTCAGGGATGTGCCTTACCAGGAATCGAACCACCATGACCTCCCAGTTCATAGGTTGATGCTCAACCACTGAGCCATGCTGGCCCTGCATGATTTTATTTTCTAATTATTTGTGGCTAGTGCATGGAAATATATTGTATTTTTATTTATTTTATATCCACTGATTTCCTCAATTCATGAATTAATTTTAGCAGTTTAGCCTTTGAACTTCTTATGCGCAAATAATATTTTAAAATTTAGAAGCTAATTGTAGCTTCTCACGCAATTTTTCATCATGTTAAGTGAATTATTTTGCCGAGAATTATCATGAATGGCTTTTAAATTTCACAAACTATCTTTATTTTCTATTTTCAATTTCTATGTCTATTGAGACTAAAATTTGATCATTTTCTTCTTTCCTTTGTTGATGTGATAGATTGTTTAATTTCTTTGATTTTAATTTGTTTTTAATAGAAATTATGCCGAAACCGGTTTGGCTCCGTGGATAGAGTATCGGCCTGCGGACTGAAAGGTCCCGGGTTCGATTCCAGTTAAGGGCATGTACCTTGGTTGCGGGCACATCCCCAGTAGGGGGTGTGCAAGAGGCAGCTGATCTATGATGCTCTCTCATCGATGTTTCTAACTCTCTATCCCTCTCTCTTCCTCTCTGTAAAAAATCAATAAAATATATTTAAAAACTAAAACTAAAACTAAAAATAAATAAAAATAAATTGTTTGCTTTGATTTTGGGAAAGCCAAACATCCCCCTAACCATTTTTTTTTTTTGCATGGTTTGATAGCCCATTTCTTTTTATTGATGAATTACTATTCCGTTGTACTAGTATGTACATACCACAGTTTGTTTTTTAATTTATAATTACAGGCTCGATGAATGAAATTTGTGCAAGGGGCTCGGCCCTTGCAGCTATGGTGGCTTGCCTCAGCCCTTGCAGCACCAGCTTCATCCAGAAGGACGTCTGGAAGGTCCTTCGACTGTCTAATCTAAATAGTATATTACGCTTTTATTATTATAGTTAGTTTTAGGGCTATCAAAGAGTTATTCGGTGTGATTCCTTTCTTTAAAAAATTTATCTTTGTTGTTGATAATATTACAAATGTCCACTTTCGTTTTTCCCCTATTTACCCCCTCCTTCCTACACCTACCCCTTCCCAAGCCTTACCAATTTTGCATGTTACTAGTTACCTTTTCTCAGTTTATAGTAAGAAAAAAGCAACCATTTATTTAAACACAATCAATACAAAGATAGCAGTAAGATATGAGAAGAATAACAGGTATCACATTTATTCTGTACTAGATGTGTAACACTATTACCCTCTGTTCATGAGAATAAAATTTGCCCCGATGGCCTAAATGATGGTTATAAAAATAAAATAACAAAGTGTAAGTGAAAATCCATAGTAAACTATAAAGAGATATCACTAATATGAAATTCAAATAATAATTATTATAGTCTATTGTAGCTCTATTTAATAAGATAATAATGAAGTATGGAACTTGAATTTTCTTCCCTAGTGCTTTATATTTTTCTTGAACATGAAAGTAGGGTTTGTCTATTGATTTTCTTCCCCCCAACTTTTCACATTGCCAAAACTGACAAATGTTGTATTAAAGATAAAGTATTTATCCTGCCTTCATAAATTCATAAATGACATATCATAATTTAAGGTGGATAATAAGCTTCACCTTTATATTTTGGTAAAAGAATATTGTAATTTTCCATAGCTTTAGTATAAATGTAGTTTTCTAAAATGAACTCTCTAGCCTAAAACCACTCAGATCTGTACTAGCACAATCTCACTTTCTCTCCCGTTTCCCATATGGGAAAAATGGACTGGCAACCAAATTCTTTGCTCACTTGGTTAGACAATTCCATATATTAATTTTCTTCTTATATCCAACCTTCATGCTAAGAAAAAAGAATTAAGGAAAAATTAAAAATAGGAGATAGATGATCATGTGCAATTCAATCCTGGTAATTATATTCAAAAGTTAGATTTACTCTGGAAAAATTAGTTTTGGAGTTTTCTTTCTCCTTAATTTTCCAGCTAGATGCCTTATTCATTTATTAGACAGTTGGGTGATGGAATTCTGGGATAGATTACGTTTTCCTAAATGGTAAAGTGAAAACTCAGCATTGGAAGAGAATACAAAGGCAGAGCCACACTGTTTATGGCAGTCTTCACTCTGTCAACTTTCTTTTTTTCTTTTTTTTTTAAATATTTTTTAATTTATTTCAGAGAGGAAGGGAGAGGGAGAGAGACAGAAATATCAATGATGAGAGAGAATAATTGATCGGCTGCCTCCTGTATGCCCCACACTGGGGACTGAGCCGACAACCCAGGCATGTGCCCTGATCATGAACTGAACCATGACCTCCTGGTTCATAGGTCGACATTCAACCACTGAACCCCTCTGTTCATGTTCATATCCAGTCAGCTTTAATGTTGGGTCACCAAACCAAATGACTTCCCTGTTATTATCTCTCCATTTGTTTTTGGTGATTATTCTGTATCCCCACATGTGTCCAAATGGCCAGAAAATGGTGGAGAAATGCTAGCCTTTTCCACAGAGGGAAGACATAAATGCCAAAGAAAACCCACGCTGATGAGAAGACACATCTATAAATGAAACTACAGTGGTGCCTCGCATAACGAACGCATCGCACAGCGAACTTTGGACAGGTTTTTCATGAAACCATCGGCCAAAAAGCAGAAAATGGATGAAGATGTGCAAGATTCGGTAGACTCTACTTAGTCTGTCTTAAAATTAAAAAAATGTGTTTTTTTAAAAAAAAATTATGTTTTTAGATGTATCTAAATAAAAATATGTCATCTTAGCATATTTTTTTATGTCATCTTAGCATATTATATGCTACAGAACGAATTATTTTTTTTAACAGGTATTGTTATGGGAAAACGCGTTTCACATAACGAACTTTCCGCATAACAAGCTTGCTCCTGGAACGAATTAAGTTCGTTGTGTGAGGCACCACTGTATAGGCCTAAGATGACTATGACAAACACTTGTGATTTCTGTTCATATAAACCAAACATATTTAAACAATTAATTTTTACAAAAATAAGGCCATGGTCTTTGATGAGAGATTTCTCTTTATAAGAAATTTTGTAAAGCACAACTTTACCTAAGCATTTCTTTTAAATCTCCCCTGGAATATCAAATAACAAAAGAAAACACATACTCAACAAGATTAAAAGTCTGCTGTTGAGGAAACCATGATTTGAATTATAACTTAGTTTTCCTGAACATTAAAACTTTAAAAAATATTTTATACTCTTGTGCACATTTAATTATTTTGTGCAAATTATCTGTTAAAAAACAAAACAAAACAAAACAAAACAAAAAAACCAACTGGTATGTTTCAGAGCATTTCTTGTGTTGGCCTTTGATCTTGATAAAAACAGACTTAGTGATTTGTCATTGGCATGACATTCCTTAAGTGACTTTAGAATAAGTTGGGGCAAGAATCCTAAATAAATAAGAACTCTAAAATTAATAAGAAGATCATTTGTGAGGATATTAGCTGTCTTAAAATGATCACACCTACCTAGCACATCAGATGAAATTCATTACCTCGAAATTTAACATCTTGGCTAAGTCTTCAACACTAATTAAAGTAATAGCACTGGGAGAGCATCCCCAATTACTCTGTTTAGGATAAAATTACAAGGACTATAAATCTCCAAGCTTCAGGGCATAAACTGATCACCAGCTGGGGTGAAAAGGAAATGTCTACCTATTGTGTAGTTTTACAAAATTAGGTACATTATATGTTCTACTCCCGCAGAAACATCTGGTACAGGCTACCATTTGAGAGGCTTCTGGACTGAACCCATGGACACTCTTCGGCTATGTTATAGAAATTGTGTGGATAGATATATATATATATATATATATATATATATATATATATTATATATACACACATACTCACATATATACACATATATATTTGTATGTATATGTATGTATATGTACATATATATATTAAAATTGTTAAAGGAATGCTGAATTCTTAATATTATTGCTTCAAATTCTTCCCAAGATCATCACAGATATCAGACAGAACATCAGAAATACAAAAGAATTGGTGTTAGTCCCTTTGCCAACCTGACTGCAGACAATATGTGATCGTTTCCACAGGGGAACATAAATTAATTAATGAAATGCCCATTGGCTTTGACCTATTATGGGAGGTGGAATGAGCACAGTAAGTGATGTCCTACAACAGCTCTCCACCTGCCCCCGTTTTTGCTACTCAGATGAAGAGGCTGATTTGCTTTCAGATGAAAACCTGAATGAAAAGAAGTACAAGGCTAGGACAGCGGTCGGCAAACTCATTAGTCAGCAGAGTCAAATATCAACAGTACGATTGAAATTCTTTTGAGAGCCAAATTTTTTAAACTTAAACTTCTTCTAACGCACTTCTTCAAAATAGACTTGCCCTGGCTGTGGTATTTTGTGGAAGAGCCACACTCAAGGGGCTAAAGAGCCGCATGTGGCTCGCAAACCACAGTTTGGGGGCCACGGGACTAGGGGATTTGCTCCTGCTTTGACTGGATATGATGAGAAGGAAGAGGAAGGAAAGCCCAGATGTCAGAGAATGGCTGCAGCCCAGGAGTCTGCCTCTGTCCCCAGAATGCTGCCCAGAAGGGACCCTAGTGGTCAATGTCACCACAGAGCAGTCCAGGAATATGGAAAGTGGCTTAGCGGCTAGAAGTGGGTGAGAAGATCATGGCAATGGAGATTAAATGCTGTGTTTTCAGAAACCATTACTAATGTTTAACAATCACTTAATAGTTATTAATCAGTTACTACTAATTCATGATTAATAAAAATATACTGATCTTCTCTCCCTCAGTTAAAGGAGCATTTAAAAAATCCAAAAGCAGAATAAGAGGCAAATAGCTTTTTATCATGTTCAACTATCTTATAATTCCTAAATCACAAACCTGGCAGTATACAGACCTGCAGGTTTTTTTAAATATTTTAAATTTAATTTAAATGCCTTTAGGATAGTACCTTTCCAGTTCATCTTCATCCCTGACACTCCTTAATGACTTAGTCCTAGTGTTTTCATATCTGGAAATTGCACTCATGGATGGTAAAAGCATTAATGCTTACAAATATTAGTATCTGCATAGTTCCATTTTATATAATTTGCTTTATTGCAATGCACTACACCCAGAGTTTGTTACAGCTTTACTGTAAGAGAATCCTATGAAAAAGTCAATTTTCAATGTCCTTTCCCCCCATTAGAAACAAAAGTAGTATCAAGGTTTAACGTGCCTATTTCTCAAATTCTGTTCACCACAATATTCCGTAAACACGTCAATAGAACTCCGGCTAAAGTTTCAGTGGTTCCCTCCCCAGACATTTCTCCATTAGGCTCTCTCCCTGTACCTGGGCTTTTCCCCTAGAATGGCACTCCATTGCCATGGTCATGTCATAGTTCAGTACAGACCCCAGGGGGTTCCAGCTGCACTTTTATGCACTTCCAGGAGATCAGTGGCTCTGCACCAGTCCAGGTTCATTCTCAGTTTCCTCTGGAAAGAATCTGCTAAAGCTAGCCTGTGGAGGGACCCTTAGGAATGCACATGGATGACCTTTAAATTCATGTCAGCCGAGTCCGAGGTGACTGGCATGGGCGTCCCCCAGAAACAGCCTCCCAAATTGTCAGAGATTGTTACCAGTACTGGTTTCTTATCTTTATCCATGTGCTTGGAATGAGGAATGAATAGGACCTTGACTTACCCAGGTCTTGATATGCTAAATCCCAGGAGTGAGGGAATGAATAGGATCTGGGCATACCCAAAACTTCTTTGACCTTAAACCCCCCTCTGGAAATCAATAAATGCGCTGTGTTGTCTGTGGTGGGTGTTGACTGGCCCTCCATCAGAGTGACAGCCTCCACCCGGCACCCAGCTCTTGGATCTATTTCTGCCTCTTATCTCTTTCTTTCTTTTATTTCTTAATCCCCAGCTCCTCCACTCAGGAACCTGTCTTCTCCCTCTCCATGCGGGATGTAGAAAAAGGAGAAGCGCCCACCGCACTAGCCCCTAAGTCCATTCTAAGTAGTCACAGTATAAATGATGGCTGTACTATTGCAAAGGAGGTGCATTCTAAAACTTCACCTTAACTAAATTAATACCAAATGAAAAACCAAATAAGCTCAAAACTTTTTAAACGGAAAGTGTTGTCACCCAATTTTCCTGCTATTTTCTGACTTAGGCTTTGTGAGTCATGAACCCAGGGTGTGGAAGGCAGATTAAAGATCCAGGGGGTAGCAGCAGGCTGAGCTTCTACAGAGGTGGCTTCCCCTTTCGAACCCCCGTTCCCTTGCTGGCTGTCTGCAACGCCTACTGCTGTGGGGCCTAGTGACTTCTTCAGGTCCTTACCCTTCGGCATACTCCAGTTTCAAGCCAGCAACAAAGAAACTCCCATCAAAACCCTTCTTACACTTCAAATCTCCTTTCCCAGGAAAAGCCCAGTCCCTTGTAGGGGCTCACCTCATTAGATTAGACCAGATTAATCTCCTTTCCTTATAATCAATCACCTGACTTGAGACCTTAATTACAGCTGAAAAATCCCTTCATAACAGCACTTAAGACTGCTGTTAATTGAATAGCTGTGTGTCTTATACCAGGTGGTGAAAATTTCAAGTTCAGTCAGGAAAGCAGAACCAGGTACCCAGAGTAAAGGAGCATCCTCATCTCCGAAGACATGAGATGCTGAGAAGAATCTGAACAAACAGGCCTTGCTAAGTTTCCCTCCATTTCCTGTATTCTCTCTCACTCTTTGACCTATCAGATTTCTACATTACTATTGGCTCTATATCAAACCTATCATAAAGATACCCAAGTTTAACTGTTTTTCTACGTCTCCAGGTCTTTTCTTTATAACGCTAAAGCCTTGTGGGTTGGAGGCAATGTCCTCCAAGATGTAGTATCTGATCTTAATCAGCATCCAACATATGGAGCCATTTCTTCCTTTGTCAGGACTCACCAGTGCATGAATCAAGGGATGGAAATGGAAATGGCTCCACTCATTCCTACCTCTAATGCTCCACTGGCAAAAGTTTTGCTTTCCACCCCCATGGCAATAGGTCTGCTCATCCAGAGGTTTTGGAGCCAAAGGAAAGGCCTTCAACCAGTGAACACAACAATTATTCCACTGAACTAGAAGTTCAGACTTTTACCCAACCATGGCCTCCTCTAAATTAACAAACAAAAATGAGGGTTACTGTTCTGTCTGGGTGATTTATTCTGATGGAGAAGGAGAAACTGTCTTGCTACTACACAATAGGAGTAACGAAATGCATGTCTGAAACACAGTCAATCCTCTAGGCATTATCTCTTACTACTCCCACATCTTATGATTAAAATCAATTGAAAATTATCACAACCTAATTCAGGGAGGACTGTTAATGGCCAAGTCTTCAGGAATTAAGGTTTGGATCAACCCAACAGGCAAAAAACCATGACCAGCTGATCTTTTCTTGATGACAAAAGAATATGAAGTGGGTAGCAGAAGATAGCTATAAATACTATCTGTGACCACATGGCCAGCTGCAGAAATAAAGACTGAAATAGGCTGGGCATGCCCTCCTTATTTTGATATATACTAGGTGTACTGTTTAATAATGCAGATTTTTTTTCAATAGATGGAGTTACACATATGTTAATATATATACATGATTTGATATGCATATCAAATTTGCTGAAGATGTTAGCATCATAGATATTTTTACACTTAAAAATGTCAAATTTCATGCCAAAAAAAAAAAGAGCATTTACAGGAAGTTACAATTTATTATTTTGAATAAAAGTGCTGATGAATACTTCGGAAAAATGATTGAACATGCTCCAACTCAAGATCCTGTGAACTGGTTTAAAAGCATTAATAGTGATGATTTCTATGTGAAAGACAAAGAACATCTAGGACAATCGAAAAAGCTTGAAGACCAACAATTACAAGTACTATTGGATGAAGATGTGTGTCAAACTCAAAAACAACTTGCAGAAAGGTTAAACGTTGCTCAGCAAACACTTTGTGATCATTTACAAGCAATGGAAAAGATTTTAAAGGAAGGAAAATAGATGTCACATCAATTGAACGAAAGACAAATGGAAAACCATTTGTAAATCAGTAAAATGTTGCTTCATTGGCATAAAAGAAAGTCTTTTTTTTGCATCTAAGTGTGACTGGAGATGAAAAGTGGATTTATTCTGAGAATCCCAAATGCACAAAACCATGGGTTGATCCAGGTCTACCATCAACATTGACTGCAAGGTCAAATCACTTCAGAAAGAAGAATGCTCTGTATTTGGTGAGATCAGGAAGGTGTGGTATATTATGAGTTTCTAAAACCTGGTGAAACCATTAATACTGATTGCTTGGACAACAAATAATCAACTTGAACCAGGCTTTGATCGTGAAACAACTAGAATGTTCCAGAAGACACGGCAAAGTCATTTTGCTTCATGATGATGCACCATCACACATTTCAAAACCAGTCAAAGACATTAAAAGATCTTGCCTAGGAAGTATTAAACCACCTGCTGTATCTGAATGGTTGCCTCAAAACAAGAAAAGTTCTATTGAGACGGAATCCACAAATTACCTGAAAGATGGGGAAAATGTGTAACTAGTGGACATTACTTTGAATAAAACAAGTTTGATGTTTCTCTTGAAATTATCATGTTTTCTTTTATTACAAAATTCGCTATTATTAACTGGTACACTCGTATGTGTACCATATATCCCAAATATTTTTGGCTTCTCTCCTCTCTTACCCTCTAATCATGTGACCTGATAGGTAACTTTATTATCCCCGGATTCTATTGATAGTTTCAAGTGTCAAAAGGGAAGAGTGGTATCCCCCAGAGCCTTGCATCCTCTTCTGCAGAAAGGGTTAGCATGTTTTCAGATGCACGCAGGGTAGTTGTATCATCATAGGTAGAAATTTGACTTTATTTCTGTCTTTATTTGGAGATTAAAAATGTCCTGAGGAGATATGTTGGGTGCCTAGTTGACAAAGGGTGGACTATGATGGCTTTTCTGATGTGTCAACTTGGCCGGCTTTCATTCCCCAGTTACTCACTCAGACACTAATCTAGGTGTTGCTGTGAAAGGCTGCTGCAGATGTGATTAAATCCTTTAATCAGTTGACTTTAAGTAAAGCAATAATCCTAGATAATCTGGGCGAGTCTGACTTAATCATTGGGAAGGATTTGGAAGCCAGGCCGAAGCTTTCTGGGCGGTGAAGTGGGAAGTGGCAGACAGATACAGAAACAGCTGGAGGGAAGAAATTGTACCTGTGAAATTCTAACGGCTTCAGTTCGTGCCCTTGGGCTCCAGCCTACTTGCAATTTATCCTTTACAATGAATGACCTGCCCTACAAATCTTGGATTTACTTAGCTAGTCCCCACAGTAGCCTAAGACAAATTCTTGTAATAAATGGGTACGTAGGTAGGTAAATGATAGACCTAAATACAGACACACTGATTCTACTTTTGTGTTTGAAATACAACTAATACAGAGGACATCTTATAAATCTGCCTACCCTAGGCTTTCTGGAAATGTAGCAAGATGCCTTAGCAATCATCAGATTCAAAACAGGCTAGAGACTAGTTATGGCTACTAAAGGCCTCATAATCCTGGAGAAATCACCGGAAAAGTTTCCCTTTCTCCTTCTGTACTTTAAGGACCTACACTGCAGAGTTGTGAGCATCAGATGAGAAAATACAAAAGTATCCTGTATATTTTAAAGTACTGGACAGCCTCTGCTATATAGGCTGAGAATGCCTGCATTGTTCCTTCTGCTCTGATTCCAGGGAACTACTGAAATTGAAGTCCATCTGAATTTGGAAAAGGTCTCTGCCATGCGTGTGAGCTTCTGAAGAACACTTTGTATTGATTAACTAAAGCCCTGGAGTTCGGAATTTCAGATCTGTCAATTCAAAGAAACAACCACAACATTGGAACCTGTAAAGAATTTCTGTGAGTTTCTTTGAGCCAAATTGTTGACATATGTGGGGAAGCAGAACCTCAACGTATTGAGATTATGCTTCGGAGAATGGCAGGTTACATCTGTATTTATACATTGCAATAAAAGGAAGGGACATAGGTGGGTTACATGAAATCCACTGGTGATAGATTAGAGGTGGGAGAAAGCAAAGGGAGGAGGGAGGGAACCCCTGGGATTGGATAAAAAGTAAAAAACAATGGACACGTACTTAGGTGGTTGTGGGAACAATTAACATGATAACAAAGGAATTTCTGGTATCTGTCCTGGCACCCACCACATTTGATTGTGCCCCAAGGGGTCCAGAAAAAGGAAAGTTACAAGTTACCCAGACATTTCAAGGGTATATTATTGTAGATGCAAATAGACAAAATAGGCTTTGTTAAGGGAAAAGTTGACCTTGTCTACTGACCTAGGACATAACTGCCCAACATAACTGCTTTGATTTGTTTTTTAAACATATTTTATTGATTTTTTACATTGAGGAAGGGAGAGGGATAGAGAATTAGAAACATCAATGAGAGAGAAACATTGATCAGCTGCCTCCTGCACACTCTCCACTGGGGATGTGTCAAGGTACATGCCCTTGACCGAAATCAAACCTGGGACCGTTCAGTCCACAGGCCGACGCTCAATCCACTGAACCATATCAGTTAGGGCATAATTGCTTTTAGTTAAAGTTTAATTTCAGACCATCCTTAGTGGTTCCTTTAGGTCTCTGAGTTTGCAAGATCGCCATGCAGGCCTCCCCTGACCTTGTCAGGTCAGCATGTGGCCCCTTTCGTCCACAGACCAAAAACAGTGATACCTGACCTCGTGGGGAGAGAAAAGATATAACAGCCTTGAAATTCTTGGTGCAGAATTTTCATGACTTTTCATTACATTTCATATTTATTTTGCCTTCATAGCATACATAATGCTGTGTTAGTAAAATGAGATCATCTATGTGACAGTAAGAACATACAGAAATAATCTCCTGCACTCCCACCTAAAGTAGCTACACAAAGACAGTGTGAGGCCTCATATGTGAGACCATATTCTTCTGAGGAATTAAAAGCTAACAGCCATGGACGATAAATGAGCAACAAGGCAACTAGCCTTGGATTTTATTTCTGGACTTAACTCATTTCTAGGGTCTGTTATTGACCCAGAAAAGTTGAGTGGGCCTTCTCAGAGGGACTGCCGCTAATGCCCAGGTCTAATCATGTTATTATTCTGAGGTCGTTTTTAGGTGACGTTACTAAGGTCTTCTTCCAGGTGAGTGTCAATGTACTATGAAACAATCCTTGGGACAATCTATCACGTTCCTAATTAACTTTCTCACAGACATGGTCAGTGGAAATACCTTGCATGTTAGGTTATTGGAACACAAAGGACTAAGAGCACACGTTGAGGTTTGACTTAGAAGCAGATGCACTGTGACCTAGAATGAGTATCCCAGTCTTAGAAAATTTAGCTCTAAGTGCATAGGGTATCACAGGTGTTGTTTTGATGTTAAGCATTATTTTAGGTATAATACCTAAGTTTCACTTTTATCATAGTCAACATTTAGAAGACTGAAGTAAAGCAAAGTCAATGTAATTTACACTAAGTTTTATTTCTAAATGATTATCAACATTATATCCAGGAGGTGTTATCCTTTTGATTGCTGTACAGAATTTTAATTCCGTTCTCACTCAAAATCTTTGGTAACAGATATGATCCCTGGCAAAACTGACGTATTTCTCAAAAATCTGAACTGAAAATGCTGGGGAAAGTATACTCATTTCGTAAAGGCATTAGGGAGTGGCTGACTGGGACAGGGACTTAGCAAGCTCATTCCCTCTTTTGAGATGTATGAATGATGAAATTGTTAAATTATGACACAACACAGGGCCCTAACATGGGAGGCAGAGGTTGGTGGCCATAATGTAGGATTACTAACACATATGACAAAAATAGCCAAGACCTAGAAGTTACATGAATAGGGTCTCAAGGATATTCCATGTCCTACCTACAGACAAAAATATTGACTCCTAAACTCTGCCCCATGTACATACCCTTGAATGGAATGCTGCACAGTTACGTTTGAAAATAACTTATGTAATGATTCTCTAAATGTTATAATTCTGTGATATCAGTTACTATGTTTCAGTAGTACTAAGTTTTAGTTACTATGTTTCACAAAAATACAGATTCCTAAAAACATTTGGAGTACCACTTAATTTAAATGGTTAGAACTTCCTAGGATGACTTGGCATACAGAAACTGAGTTACCCACTGACACAGGAAACAGACAGGCCGGGTGCCTGAGGGGAGAGGGGTGGCAGTGACAGGATAAAGAAGGTGAAGGGATCAATTAAAGAACATGTAAGCCGGGTGGGCAGCTCGCTCTTTCCCTGCCCGCCTCGCAGACAGGCTCCTGTATGAACCCCGGGGAAGCCAGACCTGCCCTTCGGTCCTGGTGGCTGCACCCAGCTCACCCGGAAGAGGTGGGCAGGCTCCTCAGGGACGCCCAGCACCTGAGCGCAGGGACTTCCCAGGGGCACGTGAGCCTTGGCATCCCAGGGGAGGGAAGCAGGAGGAGTGAGAGCAAGCTCCACAGACACCCCGCATTCTCACCGCACCTCCATCCCTGTCACCCCACAGCCAGGTAGCCGCAGACAAGAGGTTGCAGCCCCCTGCCCTGACTCCACAGGAGGTTTGGTTGCCGCCACCCACCCCCAGTTCCCCATCCCAGCCCAGGGCCTGCTGCCACTGGTCACCATCTGCAGGGTGATCCACTGCGGCTGGGCTCTCCCCTCCCACCTACCTCCCACCCACCCCCACTCCCTCAGGGCCTGGGAGCCAGGCAGCAGCCCCACACCCAACACCCTCTCCCACTGCCCCTGCCACTGGTTGCCCTCTGCTCTCTTCAGGACGATAGACCTTAGCTCACAGTGCTTTTGCCTGCTGCCGTCTACTCACCTGCTCCACCATCCCACCAGGGTCCTGCTCCGGCCCACTGGGCCGGCAGTGCCTCCACTGCCACTGGCTGCCACCGCCCACCATGTTCTGTGCCGCCCCCTGGTGGTCAGCGTACATATAGAGAGTTGTCTAACACCTGTCTCTGGGTCCAAAGACTGCCCAAGAGGGCAATTTACATATTAGGCTTTTATTATATAGGATTAGTTTCATGATTTTTTTTCAAAGTTAGCATACAATAGGTAATCAGTCCACTTGGATAAAATTTCAATAAACACATCTGAGAGGGAGATTGCTATATTGAAGTATTTTAAAACATTAATGTAAAAGCATAAAAGTACTATGATTTTATATAAAACCAACTAATTTATAATATTAATATTCAGTCTTACAAGAGTCCTATTTGCTTGGGTATACTAAGTAAAAAATGCTGTATGGAGAGAGAAGATGCTTACATTTATTTGCACAAAATGTGGGTTATAAGGGTCTTCATTAAGTGATGGAAATACTCTTAACAGGGCATGCTTTTCAGCTTCCTTCAAATATGTATGTCAAATTCAAGTTACCATTTAACTGCAAACTCTTACTGTAAAAACCAGCATGCTCTAGCCAAAGATTGTTTTAATCATTTAGAAAATTAATAAGTAGAGAAAATAGCAAAAAGTATAAAAACTTGAATAGAGATTTTAAAACCTGACCTATTAGAACATTTCAGAAAAATCCTTAATAAAAACAAGAACAATTTATTTCAAATAAGGAAACAAATTTGAATCTTAGACGTTCTTCACTCTTCAAATAAACACATGTCAGCCACCCTTGTGGATAGCTACAGCTGGTGTCAAATTCTATCAGATTTGAGATGAGACGTTATCAGTTTGGGAGCTCAGGGAATATATTATCTCAGGCCACAAAGGGTTTCATAAAAAAAAAAAAGGTGGAAGGAAATGGGAATCCAACACTGGTTAAGAAAGTCAGCAAATAAATTACAAAAACTGTCCATTTGCCTGTCCCTTTTAATCTTAATGTCGTATTCAAACTATTGGGCATGTAACTGAATATCTCAACTGTACCTGAGGAAATAATGGAGCGTGTCCCCG
This sequence comes from Pipistrellus hanaki, assembly GCF_964339955.1. Classification (NCBI taxonomy): domain Eukaryota; kingdom Metazoa; phylum Chordata; class Mammalia; order Chiroptera; family Vespertilionidae; genus Pipistrellus; species Pipistrellus hanaki. The sequence continues at coordinate 68,426,137 of NC_140508.1, forward strand.
CAGTAAAACAGAACAGCACTAAACTGATGAGTTTAACCCAGCAGAAAGAGCGGCTGTAAACATGACAAATGCCTGCTATTGATTTCAGGTTTAATTACTCTGTGCAGCACTGACAAAGCCCATCAGATGTTGTTGTGAAGTGTAAATGGAACAGACCACACTTCACTGCCCATAGGAAACTGATGGTGTCTGCAGTTTGCATTGTTTACTTTATCCTCCGTAAACTCCAGCCTTGATCAAATTAACAAGTGCTACTAACCTCCAGCAGACTGCGGTGCACCCTGGTTTTACAGCACCAGCCTTGGAACTACAGTTCGGCGGCATCTCGCTGAGAACAAATGTCCGACGGTGGCTGCTGGGGAGCCCTGTGGCCCGGGACCTGTGAGGCCTGGCTTTGGGGTCTCATTCCCCCCCTGATGGGTAAAGGGACTGAGACGGGTGTCTGCACTTGTTACCACTGTGGGGTCCATGGATACAGCCGGCACCACAATCTTCCCAAGGGGCTCCTACATTCTTGTTTCCGGTTTCCCACATTAGTTTTTCAAGAACATCTATAATTATAACTAATTTTAGGTTCGTTGCTTTCTAGCTTTTCCCTTTTCATTCTCGTCTTACAGATACTAACTGTGTTTGTTTGTTTGTTTGTTTGTTTTATTGTTTAACTTTTGGCCAGTGGCGATTCTTTGAAAGCTGTCCCTGAAAGAACCAATCATTCAAAACAACTTTCAAAAGAACCTTTTCCTCAAGTGGATGAGAGGTTACACAACTGACCCTATTATCTGGGTGTCAGAATTTGCTAGCAAATCATCAAAACATAAACAGATGCACTAAATACGTATGCATTCAGAGCTTCATGCAAACAGGTCAGACAACCAAACAGGAGAACCGCCAGCACTGGCACTGTGTCAGGGCCTGCCAGAGCCAGATGTGGCCTCTGACACCCTCCCCCAGCACTGCCTGAGTTCAGACCTCATGGTCCGCTTCCCAGGGCTGACTGCTGGCGGTACCTGCACCGCACACACCCGCCTGACGCTGGTGCTAATGTTCAGGACCTGTTGTCAGGATCTTATTTTCCTGGTCTTGTCAATGCCTCGCACAGGGATGGGCATCTATTTCCCAGTTTAAATTCCCCATCTGGCAGGCCTCGCTTTCTCATCCTGTGTTGATAACCTACGGAGGTCCCCCAATCTCTCCCTTTGCCCTGCGTCCTGCAAAATAGGATGCACCTCGGGCCTTAGTGGAGCTATGAGTTCCGACATATAAGGAAATTGGAAATAAAGGCTAAAACAGCATCGGATCCAGCCCAGCCAATTTTTAAATAAATACCAGATTTCTCGCAGAAGACAGACCAATTACCAGCTACTTAAGTGGCTTGAAAGGCTAGTTTAACAATAATAATAGAATGTTAACTATAATCTTAAAAAATTCCTAAACTACTCCAGATGTGCCCGATCATTTATCAGAAAACTAAGTGGTGCAAAATCTTTCCTTGAGTTAAAGGAAGCTGCAGAGTACATCCATTTATTTGAAAACACGAATTGAGTGCTCCCTCTGGCTGCTAGGTGCTGGTTATCCAGTGGTGAAGAAAATAGATCTTACCCCAGTGGGGGGAAATAAAAATAAATTACTCAAATAGTTATGTGGCTGGCACAGCAATACGTGCTATGGAGGAGAGGGAGAGAGGCACCTGCTTTAGACCAGAGGCTTCTAAAGGCTTCTCGGAACACGTGACAGAGACCTGAGGCTGAGCTGGCGGGACCCGGGGGGGCGGGGTGGGGAGGGCTGTGTAAATGCCGCAAGCCATGAGCCTGAAGCAACTGAGGAGCTGAAAGAACCTGAATGTGCCTGGAACCCAGTGAACTAGATGGATGATGGCCTCAGGTATGGGTGGGGAGGTAGGTGGTGGTTGGGTCAGACAGACCACAGACCAAGGTAAAAGTTTTAGATTCCATGCCATTTGGAGCCCAAGAAAGCCACGGGAATAAGTTCAGGATGAGAGAGGAAAGGAGGGTTTCATGTCTGTTGTTGTTTTGTTTTGTTTACTTAAGTTCAATCCAAACTGCTTTATAAGAATCAGCTCCAGGACCACAAGTATGGGTGCAGTGACCAATTAGGAGGCCATGGCATAGCTCAAACCAATGAGACTGGTGGCTTGGTTGGGTGGGGGCTGTGAGATGGATGGATGGAGCCCAGACAGTGCTGACAGAAAATCAAAATATCAACAGATAAACACTCCTTGTAGGCATTGTATATACATATACATATACATATACATATACATATACATATACATAACATTTAGTGTATCTATTTAATGTATGTTTGGTACATATCAAATTAAATACATCTTGAATATATGTAATACAGTAAAGTTGTTTAAATTTTAGATTTCTTTACCTCTACATGTTGAAATTTTTTTCAGTTATTTAAAAAATAATACTCCTGGACATTCGTTCTGAGTGTATGGATTCTCTGTGGACTCTTTAAATGTTAATGGAGATCCATCGCTCAGCGACACATGAGCAGCAGCAATCTGAGCAGTGTGAGAGACTCTGGCTTAATCGGGTGCTGTCTGACAGTTCAGAAGCATTTCTAGATTTTATTCTTAAATTCCCACAATGGCTTGATATTTTTGCCTGATCACTTTGCATTTTCCACAAAAGAGAGAAAAATGAGATCTCTGATGTGGTCTGGACATTTTGTAGTCCAGGTCGGGGAGGATGCCTCCTAAACCCGCCACCTGCTTCACGTGTTACCTGCACGGCCCTCAGTCAGGGGGCTGGAGGAGGGACCTGACTCATGCCCACAGAGATACCCGAGGCAGAATGAGGCCGGGAAGGGCACTCTGAAAAGGCGCCCTGCCACTTCGAGTGCGGATGAAGATAATTATGGATTCCAAGCCAACTGAGACTGCTTTAGCAAAACCTCCCAGCCCTGGAACCCAGATCTCCCTACGTTTGTCCCAAACTTAAGGTGAGAGGAATGTGGATTTAGTTTCTCTGAATTAATAGGAAAAGATAGAGTTCTGCTTCTCTTAGCAAACCATTCTTTTTTAAAAAAAGATATTTTTATTGATTTGAGAAAGGAAGGGAGAGAGAGAAAAAAGTAGAAACATCAATGATGAGAATTACTGATCCGTTGCCTCCTGCATGCCCCCTACTGGGTATTGAGCTTGCAACCCAGGCATGTGCCCTTGACTGTAATTGAACCTGGGACCTTTTAGTCCACAGGCTGATGCTCTATCCACTGAACCAAACTGGCTAGGGCTTAGCAAACCATCCTTATTAATTTACTCCATTCCTTCCCATTATTACACACACACACATAGCTTGTCTACCCTTTAAGAGTGTTAATCCTTGACATCTGAGAAGACACAAATACAATTATTAAAACAGTGAAATCGCATGTCCCACTTTTTATTTTTAGAATGCTTTCTAATGACTTAGTAAATATCTATGAGCTGAATTCATCTGTCAAAGATCCACAGACCCTATAGAGAAAGTTTAAAGAACGGAAGGTCAAATTATACAACAATTTGTAGAAAACCTAGGTGAGTTTTACCTGACAGGTAAATGTTTCTTAATGTTGGTATCCAATCATTCACACCCAAATACTGAGCAACTACTGAACAGAAGGTTCTGAATGAAGTGGGCATCACTACGTATAGAAATGAGTCAAACCGAAACTGGTTTGGCTCAATGGATAGAGCGTAGGCTTGGGGACTGAAGGGTCCCGGGTTAGATTCCGGTCAAGGGCATGTACCTTGGTTGCGGGCATATCCCCAGTAGGGGGTGTGCAAGAGGTAGCTGATCGATGACTCTCTCTCATCGATATTTCTAACTCTCTCTCTCCCTTCCTCTCTGTAAAAAAATCAATAAAATATATTTTTTTTAAAAAGAAGAAATGAGTCAAAATCCCGTCGTCATCTACCTTATTTAGAATACTAGATGCATTAATTCAAAACTGCTTTTTCATTTAATTACTGCGCTTTGAACTACTGAATCAAGATGCCCACGACCATGGTCAGTCTAAGCCTGAAGTCATGGGCCCTTTATGCAGAGAAAGTCAGTGACTATTGCTTTGCTCTGCAGCAGGGATGTATCACATAATCTATCACTGTCCAAATACAATTTCCCTTTTTTTTGTAAATGAGTCAGTCACAAACCTCTGATTGCACCACTTCGAATGCAAATAATTCTGTTCCAACTGCCTCTTTACATTAGCTAAATGAAGTCATCAGTAACCAAAATTGGAGAAAATCTTAACACAACTGCCGTAAACAACTTTTAAAGTTTTATATCCCATACGAAGGAAACTGTTATGAGATAGTTAAGATTCATTAGCAATATCCACCGGATAGGACTCATATTCGAAAACAATCATACTTTCCCCCATAACCAATAGTGGCCAGAGCAAATTATAATCAAAGATAGATTTCTTGGAGGGTGATGATACCATTAGATTTAAGGAATTAAAAATACATGAAACTTTTGAGTTAATGAACAGGGTCCTTAACTGCTCATTTAATTCAAACAGCTGTTTGTTAATGCCCTGAGCAGTGTCATAAACTGTGAAAATACTGTTGAGTGCAAGACACTAGTTAATGCTATAAAGCAACACATGCTCTAATATTAAAAGGATTTAATGGGATTAATAGAGAATAAAACATTAACTCCCTATTATGATGCTTTAGAACCCAAGGGCAAATTCTGGCTGAAGAGGACTCTGGTTCTAACACCATGGAAAGTGAACTCCAGCACTGTACAGCAAATCATGGCAATTTTATGCCCTTGAAAAAAGTGGAACCCTGATAAGATCACATCTGTTCCAATCACATACTGGATAAAATCACTGTTTACTAAAGTCCTAAATAACTAAAAATGTGGAACCCCACAGGATCCCATCTGTTAATGCTACAACTTGGATATGGCCCCATTAGAAGATTTTCATATAATGATGTTCTAGCATAAAATAGTGGAAGAATTTGGATTTTGTTTCATCAATTTTGTCTATAGACTTATACGATGGTTTGATGCCCATATACCACTGTGAACTGTGATGTACTTTTCTTACGGGTGTTTGCTATAATTTTAAAGATGAAACCAAAACTGATTTGAAACACTAAATTTCAAAGTCTTTCTCCAGGAATTTTGGGAATTTTAGTTTATTTAGACTATTTCATTCCTTACATTGCATTAGAGATTATTTTTATAGGCAACTGATAATATAAATAAGTTCATAATATGTATGATATAAACTTTAAAACAATGTCTTTTTTGATATTTTAGGTATTTGCAAGTACATGAAGAAATTAAATTCTGGACTAAATATGTGATTTAATGCATAAGAGAAATGCTTTCTGCTTTCATATTTAATATTCTTTGCCAGTGTCATATTTAACTCAATAACACAGCTGAATTTCATTTTAGACTTAAGTACTAAAATAGTTGTAAACTTAAGAGTACAGTTATTATTAAAGAAGATTTTATAAGGAAAATAATTTAAAATGTCTGTCAAACTATAGCAGACTATAATTTTTGGTATATACTTTGGTATGTACTTTTAACCATTGTAATATTCTTAGGATACTATGTAACTAGAGCATTTCAGATTTTTGTTTGAAGCAAAAAAAATTTTTTAATGGTCACCATTTTATTGTAACCTTAATATGTGCTAGACACTGTACTAAATCAATACATAGTTTAATTTAATTCTCACACAAAAAATCCTTGAATATATAGTATTGTTATACTATATATTTAGTTTACTGATGTGGAAACTGAGCCTTAGAAAGATAAACCAAATTCCCAGGATTAAATTTTCAGAATTAAAAACTAGGAAAGTCCGGTTGCAAAGCTCATATTTATAACTATGGTATTCTTATGCCTCAACTGACATTCTCTCTGCATAGAATATCAGGAAATTAAGACTAATAAAATAAGGCATGTTCATTAATAACTGTGGATGAGATTAATGCAAATACTTTAGTTGGATCATTTCTAAAAAACAAAATTCTACTTGCAATAAATATATTAACTTCCTCTTACGGGCTTCAGATTGCTGTCCTGGGCAGGCTAATATTGTGTTCCCCTTTGAATCAATTTTCTAGATGAATTGTGTGCTTCTTTTCATTGGACAAAAAATAATTATACAATTCATCAAAACTTTCCTTGGCTCTGGCTGCCAGCTATTTGAAGCTAAATTTGTTTAAATATTTATTCAACATTGATTCAGCTGGGATGAGGACGGCATCTGTGGGAAGGCTGCTTTTTCATTCCCACTTCAGCGTGCTATATTTTCTGATAGACGAAATTAAAATCCGTCTATTATGAAAGAAGTTGAGTGCAGAGCTCTGAGCTAATGGTGGCCATATTTCCAAATTATCCCATTGATGTTTTATTGAATGGACTTTTAATGATTGAATTCATAATGATTAATTTTCTATTTGAAAATATTCAAGAGAAAGTTGTAAAGGTCATTTAAACTATCGATTACTGTAGGGTCTCTCAACTTTATGCCTGTATTAAATCAGTCTTCTATAATGCAGTACAGTTAAATTGCACTAACATAATTTCTTTCAAATATAACTTCACCCACTAGAAAACAAGTTCTATTTAAAAATATTTGAAGGCTTGTCAGTTTTTAAGCCATCAAAAGAAACAACTGGGGGGAAAAATCATGTCTAAAGAAAATGATGAAAGTTACACATTTCAAAGGAGTAAAAGTAATAATTTCAAAATTAAAGTGGGATATTAATTTTTATGAAAAAAAATTTATTAGAAGTATATCCTTGACTATCATAAGGCTAATATAATTATCTTAGAATTATTAACATAACCTGTTTCCTGTGGAAACTTTTTAAAACAAACCAAAAAAAGATAGAAAATTTAAAGTAAAAGTAATTTGCTATACATCCTATTTGGAATGTTTGAGTTACAGACAACTTTTCAAGAATTGTGTTTGACAGAGGAATGTCTTCCTATAACGGGGGGGGGAGGATACACTGTGAAAAGCAAGTTCACTGGTTTATTATTAATTAATTTTTTTAATTGAAAAGCATCTCTTTCTTAATGTGTCTTTTCTTTTGGTCAATTATATCAGGTACTTAAAAACAGTTTCAAATATTTAAAACAATTCAAGATTATCTGCACATATTAACAATCACACATAAATAATAAAAAGGATAAGTAATTTACTTAAAAGCAGCATTCATAGAAAAAAATAAGTGTGAGCTTTTCATTCAGTTTGAGAACTGTATTTTCCCTTTTTATTTCAATAAATAATATCTCTTTTTTTCTCCTTATTGTTAGGAATAGCAAATACAATTTTTCTAAATAGTGCTGATAATATACCATTAACAGATAATTCTGCAAATAAAACTACAAATAGTACGCAAACAGTGGCGGCTTGCTGGAAAAATGCTTTTATAGTTCAGTGTCCTGTTTGTTTCATTACCAATGTAATTTGTAAGGATGGTGTCGTAATGCAGCAGAATTAAAACAAGAAAGAAAAGTTTGCAACAGATTTCAATTCCCTAACCCTAAGAGTTGTTAAAGGCATTTTAATTTCCCAAAGCAAAAGATACAATTGTATACAAGGTTCTTTTTTTTAAGCCTAACCTTATTAAAAAAATAAAAACAGCATTAAAGAAACCTATTCTCTATTTGGAGCAAGCGGAATTTATGTTAGTAACTCCAATTAACTCTAATGGGAGTTCCATGAATAAATCTCAAGAGCACTGAGAAGAAAGGAGTTGTGTTGTTACAGGGAACGCAGAGAGAAGAGGCATATATGATTTCATGTGAACTGCTGAAATGTCATTGAAGACATCTGTGGCAACTGGTTGAGAAAGCAGAAATATGTTTTAAATTCTGATACAATGTTTTGTAGGTCACCGTAGAATCCAATATATGCAAAACCATTAACCTCTGACTAGGATTTTTTGGAACTTGATATTTTTCTCTGATTCTACTTTGAATTGAGGAATGGAACTAGATTTAAGAAAAAATGAGTAATTACCCTAAGTCTTAGTACCCTCTAGATTTTATAGAAAAGAAATAGCTTTGCTGACTTGTAAACATACCTATCAGGTGTACTGGTTAATAATGGCAGATTTTATAATCAAAGAAAACACAATAATTTCAAGAGAAACATCAAAAAGTGCTTTATTCAAAGTAATGTCCATGGCTAGCTACACCTTTCTCCATCTTTCCGGTAATCTGTGGATATCGTCACAATAGAACTTTTCTTGTTTTGAGGCAGACCATTCAGAGACCCAATTTTCCACTTCTTCGTACGTTTTGAAGTGCTGCTCAGAAAGTGCGTGTGCCATCGATTGGAACAAGTGGTAATCTGAAGGAGCAAGGTCTGGTGAATACGGCGGGTGGCTTAATACTTCCCAGGCAAGATCTTTTAACGTGTCTTAAACTGATTTTGAATTGTGCGATGGTGAGTCATCATGAAACAAAATTACTTTGCCTTGTCTTCTGGACCATTCTGGTCTTTTCATGATCAAAGTGTGGTTCAGATTTATTTACTGTCCGTAGCAATCAGTAGTTAATGGTTTCACCAGGTTTTAGAAGTTCATCATACACCACACCTTCCTGATCTCACCAAATACAGAACATTGCCTTCATTCCTAAGTGATTTGGCCTTGCAGTCGATGTTGATGGTTGACCTGGATAAACTCATGATCTTATGCATTTGGGATTCTCAAAATAAATCCACTTTTCATCGCCAGTCACACTTCAATGCAAAAAAGACTTTCTTTTGTGCCAATAAAGCAACATTTTACTGATGACTTTTCGGTTTTCCATTTGTCTTTCGTTCTGTTGATGTGGCACCCATTTTCCTTCCTTTAAAATCTTTCCCATTGCTTGTAAATGATCAGAAATTGTTTGCTGAGCAACTTCTAATCTTTCTGCAAGTAGTTTTTGAGTTTGACAAGCATCTTCATCCAATAATGCTTGTAATTGTTGGTCTTCAAGCTTTTTCGGTTGACCTAGATGTTCTTTTTCTTTCACATCAAAATCATCACTTTTATTTATTTTTCTTTTTAATTTATTATTACATATGTGTCCTAATCCCCCCATTACCCCCCACATCCCATTCATGCCCCCACCCCCTTGTTGTCTGTGTCCATTGATAAGGCTTATATGCATGCATATAAGTTCTTTGGTTGAACTCTCCCCCTTTTCCCCACTGTCCCCTACCTTCCCTGAGGTTTGACATTCAATCATCACTTTTAAAGCATTAAAACCAGTGTTCACAAGTATCTTGAGATGGAGCATGTTGAAGTATATGATAACTTTTTCTTCAAAATAATTAATTAAAACTTCCCACAAATGCTCTTTTTTTTTGGCACAAATTTCAACATTTTTAAGCATAAAAATATCTATGATGTTAACATCTTCAGCAAATTGGACATATGACGGTTTGAAGCTTGCTGTCAATACAACAATAGCATACATATCAAATTGCATCTATATCAACATATGTGTTACTCCATCTATTGGAAAAAATGCACTAGAAAGTCAAGGTTCGATTCCCCATCAGGGCACTTGTTTCAGACTTGATCCCCAGTGTGGGGTGTGCAGGAGGCAGTCGATCAATGATTCTCCCTCATCATTGATGTTTCTATCTCTCTCTCTCTCTCTCTCTCTCTCTCTCCCTTCCTCTTTGAAGTCAATAAAAACATATTAAAATTTTAAAAGGGCTACCCTTAAATAGGTTAATATTAACACTAATGTAAACTTTCATTTTAGCATTAGTGCGATTCACATCATGGTAAAGTCCATTTCTTGTGGAGAACCTCATCTATCTGAACAGGTATTTATTCTATGTAAACAAAGATTCAAAATATTTCCGTCTTTTAACTAGGTAACTTTGTTTTAGTTCTAGTCATACTTCATAAATCCATTATAAGCCCATCTGGAAAAGCAATTATTTCCAGGCATCAACTAATTTGCTAGACTTGCTTCTCCATGGATATGTGGTTTCTACTTTAGAACACCAATTTCCATAGCAAATCGGGTGGATTTAGTTTCTGCGTCCTGTTTCTCCCTGAGCTAAATTAAGAACGTTATCATCAGAGATGTAGCTGCTGGCCCAGTAGAAGGTGAAGACTGGGGAGTCACAATCTCATGGGCAATTCGAGGAGGCCGGGTCCCGAGCACTTCACTTGGGGCTCTTTCCTCTGCAGAAGGCTACCGCCGAGCAGCTCTGCAGTTCAACAGCGCACCAGAGAGTGGGCAAGGGGCGCACTTAGACACTACCCTTTAGCCGTTTGCTCTTTGCACAAGTCATTTAATCTCATGGTAACTGAAAATGTACATCTATGATGTAGAAATAATGGAACCTAGCTTGATCTCACCAGTGCAAGTGGGGAAATTTATGTAAAAGGTATACAGGTATTGTCATTTACATCAACCAAAAATATCTGATAAAAGTGAATTCTTGCTATATAAATGTTGTACCACACTGACATTCTAAACCGCCAGGAGTTCAGTTCTTCAATTCTTTGAGTGTCAACTATCTATTAGTTTTATCTCCATCTACATGAAAAAACAAAGAACTCACTTTTTTTTTGCAAAGTACAAATAATATCCTTTGGAAAATTGGGAATTTATTTTATACTTAAATGACAATAAGGAGAATTATTATAGATGAAATTTGACAGAGGTTACATTAGCAGTAAAACAATATAAAAAACCTTGAATGTGGTATTCATACACACATATATATATATACACATATTCACACACACTTAAATATGTGTATTTATGTGTCTATACATACATGTATATATCCATATATAAAGTATTCAGTGCTTAAATACTATACTGAAAGACAATCAAAGCTTTGCATGAAGTCAGACTAGTCTTCATTCAACTAATGTCTTTCATTACAACCACCAAAACACAGAAAATATATAAATAAAAACAGCATGTTTTATGCAAACTTTCTGAAGGTTTTACAGAATCACCTGATTTGCTTACATACCAAAAATAATTGATTTATGCAAAACCTCATGAGTCTTGAGAGAAGAAAGGCTTCTCTCTACAGCCAGTATCTGTCTGATCACCTATACATATGAATAACTGGTGTTTTAGAAATACATAGGTCACTATTTTTCTGACGAAACAAAAATGTCCTACTGTTCAAAAACTAATTTATTTTAATAAATTGTTTTCTCTTGTAGATTGCCATGTTATGTATACTTATTATATATTTATACATCTAAAGAAGAATTTAAAGTAATTTTATCATGATATCAACACATTGTTGATTACTTTCCTTCACTTACTCTTGACATATTGAAGTTACATAAAAATATGAACTCCTTAATTAGGTTTCAACATAATAAAAGTTAAAATTGGTAAATATGTACAAGTCTAAGAAAATGGTAGAATTCTAGAAACATCTTTTTAGAATTTACATGTTCTATGTAAAGATAAACTTCAGGTTTTATAAAAATTATACAAAAAATGATTAATGGTCTTTTAGTATTTAATGATAACATTGGATAGAAAAAGCTTCAAATTATTGTATTTTAAGTATAGGAATAAGTTATATTAAATAAATCAGCAAATATTTACAGATGTAATTTGTAAAGTTCAATGAAAGGTAACAAAATACATTTTTAAACTTATTTGTTAACCTCAAATACCATGCAAATTAACTGTTTCTAAATAAACCATCTGCAAAACGGCAATTGTTTAAGCTGAGACTCAACTCACCATAAAGTATTTTCTATTCATATAATTAATAGCACTCAATATCAATAGATAAAACCTTCATATCCTGAAAATTATTATTTCTGTACAATGAAATTCGATAATGCAAAGAAATACCACTGGGTCACACCAATAAGTCACACAAACAGTGACTGATCTAGGAGACAAAATTATTATAAGATAATCTCAATTTTGCATTTATTGTATGCTAAGTGCTGTGTTAAGGACATTATGCCATTTAATTTATACTTTAATATTGTCCTGATTTGAAACATGGGGAATCTAAGTTCTATGGAAGTTAAAATAACTTGGGCAAGTTCATAAAACGAGTGAGGGTTGTGATTCAAACGCAGTTCTTTCTGAGGCCAAAGCTTCCCTTTCAATCATCATTACATCCATTTTCAAAGGAAGGAGGGGCTGTTTAGAGGAAGTCTTCACGGGGACACAGTAGAGCTAGCATTTTCAGAAACAATAAACAACATGCCGGAAAAGAACAGGAAGAAGTGATGGGTACGTATGGAAACACACAGAGGGGCAGACTTGGAGCAAAGCATTTCCTTTGGGGCAAGTGACCGGCACTGGCAGGTGGATATTACCATTGTTACCTATGTCCTGGCCATGAGGGTATCAATGGAAACACTATGTCAATCCTAGGCCAACCCAAGGCTCTGCCACTAAGTCCTTTACACACTCCTTCCTCTTCCACCTGCAGGTCAGAGACAGAGGAGCAGGGAGGGAGCCAGGACCTCAGGATCTCGGGTCTGCGGGGAGGCCAAGCCTGGGTCCCTGAAAGGTCACGCAGAAGGCTGCATACTAACCAGGGTTATCCTCGCTGGGTGCTTGGAGAAATAATTAAAGCCTCATCAGGTTAAGCCACTACAAGTTGTGGCATTTTGTTTCACTTCTAGAGTTATTCCAAATTGTGTGCAGCAGACAGTTCTTCTGGCGAAGATGTAAAGTTAGGACACATCAGACTCTGTAGGCTGACTCCTCCAACATCTGTTCCCTATGCTCGCCTCCCCTGGGTGGATCCACTATAGACTCGGGCTCCCTTTGAATTGATGTGGATCATGAGGCCATTCTGGTCGGTGAGGGGAGATGTAGATTTTTATGAGTATGTCCCTCCTCTATTTCTCCAAGTCAGTTCTTTATGTTTGAGAGCGGAGCTGATCCCTGACTTGTACCAATCCCAGAAACTCTTCGCCTGCCGCCTCTTACACATACACAGTGGAACAAGCAAGCAAACAAAAAACAAACCTCTACTGTTGTTTGGGTGTGTGGCTACTTGCAGCTGAACACGATTCTAACCAAAGAGAAAAGTAAGGTGGATGCAAGTCAGGAGTTTCTTAGCAGGGGTGCTTCAACCCCCACCCCCCGAAGATGTTTGTGGATGTCTGAGACATTTTGGAGGTTACAACAAGAGGGCTGCTACTATATCTAATGGACAGAAGCCCACAATGCCCTGGCAGCCCTCCACAACCCAGGGTCATCCAGGCCACAGGCCCACAGCGCTGCGGCTGAGGAGCTGTGCTGGGCCAAGGAGGCTGAGGAGCTGTGCCGGGCCAAGGAGGCTGAGGAGCTGTGCCGGGCCAAGGAGGCTGAGGAGCTGTGCCGGGCCAAGGAGAGCGCCTTGGGGCATTCCCAGGGGATGCTAGATTACTCATTACAGGCACTCCCGTGCCACTGCAGGATCTGAAAGGAGCATCATGAAGGGAATGAGGAGGAGGGAAGCGTAACCTGGGATTTTATGCAGAGAAGGAGTGGAGAAAGCAGGAGGCCAGCGTCCAAAAGCCCAGCTCAGAGGCTGCTGAAGGGACCCTGAGTGTTGGTGGTGAGGAAACGCAAAGGAAGGTGCACACTCACAACTTCCTAGGGCAGAGGTGTGGGAGGACAGAAGGACAGAGGCGGGTGACGCTGGAGAACTGCAGCAAAGGTTTCACAACTGGTACCGAGCTAGCAGAATGATTATTAAACATGTCCATGGAAAAGTTAAACATTTAACCATTTTTATTTTAATATCTGCAAATATATAAACATCCCAAAATAGTGAAAGCAAAACATCTGAATATAAGACCTTCTTTGCCACTTCCCCTCTGAGTTGGATGGAAGTGTTAAATGAAACATCAAAGTACCCATGATCTGAACAAGGATGTAATATGTTTACTGCTTAAAGCCTAATGAAGAAATTACTCTCCCGATGAAAACAGTGCTCTAGTTAGCCACAGATTACAGGAAACGTGGCACAAAGAAAAGGACACAGTGTCGAGATAGAAGGGCAAGCAGAGTTGTCCAAAGAACCAAGTAGAGATAGAGACACCGTGTTCCTAGTTAAGAAGTCTTCCCAATATATGTTTTCATTAAATGTGAGAATGAGGGTAAATACAGAGTTTAAGTTTAAGACTGAAACTAGAAAGTGGTTTGTATGTTTTCTCAGAGAAGTTGGGTATAAAACAAGATTTATCTTGAACACACACACACAAAACACACACACACACACATACACACACACACACACACACACACACACACACACACACGTATCACAGAACCTAGAAGCAGAAGAAAATAAATGAAAACCAAGATTATTTCCACACACTCTGCTATGTGTTTCCATCTTGTCCTGAGTCAGAAGGTAATAGAAGTTTATAAATGTACTCATTAAACAGTCTCTGTTGTATCTTTATTATAAGTAATTTATGGCTAAATAAATCTTATAAAAAATGCAGAGAGCTCTCACTCATGCAGCTTCAGACATGCTTCAGTCAACTCTGGTAAGTTTCCATTGTTTACACCAAGTCTGCCATTAAATAGTGCTCCCCAATATTACTACATGGCGAACCCTGACTGTGGGTAAACTTTGTGTGAACTAGAGAAGCGGGAATGGTCATAAGCATATTATAAAACTAGGGTTTAGCAAACTAACAGCCTCATGAAATATTGTTGTGGAAATTTCACTCTTTTCAGAATGTGCCATATTTGTTTATAAAACTGTGGTATTAACCTATTTGTCAGAATTTATTTCATTTTTTACAAAGAAAAATCTAGTACATATTTTCCAACTAGGGAATTCCTTCTGAAAAGGCATAAATCAGGTCTTGTATTAAGACCCAATAGAAAGAAAGTCCACTCAGAAATGCCCCTGGGGTAATTCTATTGTCTAAACTAAATATCAGTGCCTCGTACCTAATATGCATGGAATGAGTTTTAAGATTACTGGATTACCTTTGTTTTGTTTTGTTTTGTTTTGTTTTGTTTTGTTTTTTGTTGTTGCTGATGAGTAAAAAACTCCAATAGATTACAATATTTTAGAGAAAATATTTTCCCCTACCAAAGTTACACTTTTCTGAGGACAGAGTTTTATTGGGATTCAAGTTGCTCCCCAACTACCCGCAAGCATCCTGAAAGTTAAATAGCTTGTTTCTCCCCAAATGAAAGACTAAACCAAAATAAGCAGTATGAATAGTCTCCAACTGTGAACTAATTAAAGACAATTCCCTTCCAAGGTTTTTTCTCTAGATGTCATTTGTGATTTTATTTTGTTTTCCTTAAATTCATCCTGTTTTACATGCCTGCTCTTTCTAAGATTTATCCTTAAATGGCAAGAGATTTTAATATTGGAAGTTAGTGACATTCTAATGAGTCACACTTAACAGTAATATTAAACTACTTAAAATTATAATACACGTAAAAAATATAGTATAATTCTATGAACCTAGTAGAAGTAGCTTGATTTAATGAATAGGTAACTTTCTACTTTTTCAAGCCCATTGTCATTATGTCCAAAAAGGCATAACTAAGTGATTGTAGCTAAAGCCCCAAAACAATGTGCCTTATTCCCTCCATAATCTCAGTTCCTTATGCCCTACTTCCCTGCCAAATGTCTAATGTTGAAGAGGTTGGGGGAAATAAATGTAGAGTTATTTTAGGACAAAATAAAATCTAAAATCATATCAGATTTTAAATAACAGAAAAGTCAACAGAGTAAAATTAATGCCTGAAGAAATGTAATGAAAAGATTCAAGAAAAAAATTAGAACCCAACAAAGGAAGAGGACTTTGCCCTAGAAAAAGTGCTATAAACAGCCTGGCCAGCATGCCCAGTGGTTGAGCATTGACCTATGAACCTACTTGTGTCCCTCGGCCTGGCCTGAAGGATTGGGTTGAAACCGGCTCTCCAACATCCCCCAAGGGGTCCTGGATTGCAAGATGGTGTAGGCCAGGCTGAGGGACCCCACAGGTCAGGGTCAGAGAGGGATATGGGAGAGTTCCAGGACATGTCCAGCCTGTCTCGCTCAGTCCCAATTGTCCAGATCCCAGCAGCAAGCTAACCTACTGGTTGGAGTGTCTGGCCCCTGGTGGTCAGTGCATGTCATAGTCAGCGGTTGAGCAGCCTTAGCATATCATTAGCATATTATGCTTTGATTGGTTGAATGGACTACTGGACGACCAAACACTTAGTATATTAGGCTTTTATTATATAGGATACTGCAACTCCTTGAGCTTAATACTATTTTTATCTCCATTTTTATAGCAAAGGATATTAAATTTAACCAGTAGAAGTAAAACCCAGAATCTGAATGGAATCAATGTGACATCAAAAGTTACAGACCAAATTATTGCCTTTCATTGTTTTCTTAGTATTGATACTCTTTGGCTTAGATATTCAAAGTCTCTCCTTATTTTAATGCCAGGATTAGCAATTTAATCTCTGATCATCTTGAACCTAACTTCCAGAGGTCTAAATATTTTATATGAATTATTTCTTAAAAGGTTTGAACCAATTTTTGCAAGAATTACTTTGAGCTTGGCCAATGTGGCTCAGTGGTTGAGCAATGATCCATGAGCCAGGGGATAAGGGTTCCATTCCTGGTCAGGGCACATGCCCAGGTTTTGGGCTTTATTCCCAGTAGGGGCATGCAGGAGGCAGCCAATCACTGATTCTCTCACTGATATTTCTATCTCTCTCTCTCTTTCCCCGTCCTTTCCTCTCTATGAAATCAATAAAGATATATTTTTTTAAAAAAAGAGAGAATTAGTTCGAATTAGTCAGTTCCATAGTTTCTGCCACCTTGTTCTTTTTTGTGGTTCTAGGTTACTGAAGGACAGTCCAACCTGTCCCAAATCAATACTGGGAATTGATATAAGAAATAAGTGATTGTGTTCAAAAGACAAACCAAATAACAACAAACCTAAACTAAAGCAAATTTGTGAGATCATATGAGAAATTTGAAAATATTTAGGTCAGAATAAATAGAAAAAGAAGAAATATCAAAATCTGTGTGATGTACCTGAAGCTATGCTTATACTATTTTATAGCATTACTAGAGGCCCAATGCATGACATTTGTGCATGGGTAGGGTTCCTAGTGGCTGCCGGCTGCTGGTCGGGGCCTCCCTTCCCCCAGCTGCCCGCCTGGCCTCCTGGCACCACCCACTCACCTGCTCCACCATCCTGCTGCAGTCCCACTTTCATTGGGGCCCACCGGGGCTGGCAGTGCCTCCACTGCTGCCTGTGGCCAGTGCTGCGTCACCTACATCTGCTATGTTCTGCACTGCCCCCAGGTGGTGAGCACATGTCTAACTCCTGCCCATAGGGATAATTTGCATATTAGCCTTTTATTATATTGGCTATGCTTATATTTAAAAAAGAGAAAGTTTTAAAATCAATGGAGAGTATCATGCT
The DNA here is from genome assembly GCF_964339955.1 of Pipistrellus hanaki. NCBI lineage: Eukaryota > Metazoa > Chordata > Mammalia > Chiroptera > Vespertilionidae > Pipistrellus > Pipistrellus hanaki. The sequence continues at coordinate 68,443,553 of NC_140508.1, forward strand.
ACAAGAAATAAGCCAATCAGAGAAAGATAAGTACCACATGATCTCACTCATATGTGGAAAATAATGAAAAAAACAAATAAACTGATGAATAAACTAAAACCAGAGACACAGAAGCATGAAACAGACTGACAAATTTCTGAAGGAAAGGGATGTGATGTGGATTAAAATGAGGAGGCGGAGCCTGTGGACAGAGCCCGGGTTTGCGTAAAGGCCAAGAGCGGAGACAGCAGCCCAGGACGTGGAAGGATGCAGCCACTGAAGCTCCCCAAGCACTGGGGGGGTCCATGGTGTTTAACTGAAGGAAGGGCTCACGATCTACGCTTGGCTGTACATACAATGAGCCATTTAAAATGCTTCTTATCAGGGATGATTTCTATGTAAGATGGGGAGGTTTTACTAAAAACGGTCACAATATTTCAAGAGAAATCTTTGGTGAAAGAAGAAAGTGACAACGGTTATCCTTGGAGATACTGAGCATCTGGAAATATTGATGATGTCTGGTCATCTAGAAGTGCTTTATCTTTTAAATAATCTGTAATACGTGTGGAAATATCACCCGTAAAGGGGGGAAATTTCTCAGAAAATTACTGGGCATGTAAAAGCAAAGAAGTAGTGTTGGATATCCTATTTGCGATCTTAATTCGGCTTCCCTATCTCTGGGATGCTCCACAGCATCCCGAAAGCTGTTATTTTTTTCCCATTTTTTTTTTTTTTTTTTAATAAGACCTCTTCTTTCCTTCACCCACTTTCATCCCAAAAGCCAAAGTAGTGGATTATTTAGGTTCAGAACTGGAAGATTCTGCAAGGAGCTAGAGGAATAGTCAGAGACAAATGACTCCAGGCAAGGAGTTTAGGATCTTGCTTTCTAAAAGGAGAAGGAGAGACAGGAACTGGATAAGACTTCCCTGGCTCCCTGCTCCTACCGCAATACCTGCCACCATATGGCAGCACAATTGTCCAGCTCTAGCTCAGACATTATAATTCTAGGAAAGTTCTGTAAACATCACATTCCTGTATTTATCCAGAAATGTGTAAAGTAGGTTAAAACTTCCTACCCATGACTCATCAGATTCACAGCAGTCCATACACACTTAGAATTTTTTTTAAAGGTTGGCTCAAGACACCAATATGATGCTCAGAAACATTCTTTGGTTTTAAACATGTCTAGAAATGGTTCTTTCTTTACGTAAAATAAAAAAGGCGTTCGAGAGTATCAAAATACAGCATTCTTTCTTTCAGACACATTTTTAATTTCTGCGGTTGATCTTCTGTGATTTAAACCAAGAAATCCTTCTGCTTTTGACTTGCAGTTAAGCCCACTGACAAATGTAACTCACTGCCTCTGAGCTTCCTAAATGCAACCATCATATTCCTTGCACCTAAAAATATTTCCAGGGTATTCCTAATAAAACCAATTAAATCTCTCCGGACTAACATAGTATTAGGTTCTATGTTTTCAGCAGCCTTTGTCCATGGGCTTTTTAGCGACTTTTTAGGGTTTTGTCTCTTCAAAATAGCTCAGGAAGGCCTTAAATACAGAGAGATATTCTAGAAAATACTTTCTTTTACATCACTTTAAATGCTGCAAAAGAGCAAAATTTCTTTTTATAAAACCAATCTAACAATTGTTTTCTGTTTAAAATACGCATAAATGGTGATTTTACAGAACCTACTGTACCTGCAGGGGACCAGTATGATATTCCTATTCTGCAGTCACTACTCTGACTTTCAGTAGCATCCTGTATTGATTTTAAGATCTTGCTTATGGCTCTTTAGGCATTCCATGGTTTCATATTCTATACATTTCAGACTGATTGCTTCCATAGCATCTGTCAGTTCTCTGTCTGCGCAGGGGCTGCTCTCTGCTCGGTCACAAGTGAATTCCCACGAGGCTCACACTTTGCATGCATCTTGCTAACAGAAATTGCTACTTCTTGGAGTAAGTCTCCTACAGCTTTATAAAACACTAGAGGTCTGGTGTATGAAATGCATGCACTGGGGGAGGGGGGAAAAGGGTCCCTCTGTCTGGCATGCACTCTCTAATGTCTGGGACCTCTTGGGAAATGTCCGACTGTCGGGGTGATCAGGCCTAAGTCGGCAGAAGGACATCCCTCTCTTTGCTCCTTACAGCTCAGCTCACTGCATCTGCCCCCTGATGGAGAGGGACCATAGGAGGACTCCAGGGCATGTCTAACTCAGTCCCAATCAGCCGGACCTCAACAGCAAGCTAATCTACTGGTCGGAGCATCTGCCCCCTGGTGGTCAGTGCAACTCCTAGTGACTGGTCAACTGGTTGACTGTCTGCTCCCTGGTGTTCAGTGCACATTACAGCGAGCAGTTGAGCAGCCTTAGCATATCATTAACATATTACACTTTGATTGGTTGAACAGCCAACCAGATGACCAGGCACTTAGCATATTAGGCTTTTATTATACAGGACAGGTATAACATTTTCCCCACCAGATTTGAAATGCTCACTTATCTGAGGGTATGTTCTTAGACTAACTGACATGATTTCAAAAAACCTTTGCAAACATTGAATTTGTTTGCTTCTTTAAAAAAAAAAAAAAAAATATATATATATATATATATATATATATATATATATATATATTATTGATTTTTTATAGAGAGGAAGGGAGAGACAGAGAGAGTTAGAAACATCGATGAGAGAGAGTCATCGATCAGCTGCCTCTTACACGCCCCCTACTGGGGATGTGCCCACAACCAAAGTACATGCCCTTGACCGAAATCAAACCTGGGACCCTTCAGTCCACAGGCTGAGGCTCTATCCACTGAGTCAAACCGGTTTCGGCTGTTTGCTTATTGATAATAGTGCTACTTTTATATGCTTCCCTTTCCTGGAAGTATGTCAAACAAGCAGAGACATTTTCTGTAAAACAAAGCTGTTTAGATTGCTTTCTTATTGTTTATCTCAATATTTTCCTACTACACTATTATTTGTGTACATTTATGAAAGTGGCTGACTATATTTTCATGATGCAATCTGATTTGCTGAGGTTCTCAGTAAGATCATTAGTATGTTTTCCTTCTTCCCTAAGAAAACTATGAAAATACTGGTAGTCCAGAATTTCCTCAACAAGTATCTGCCACAATAGTACAAAACTGGTTGCTATTCATGAATTTAATATTTTGTATTTTATTTCCATAAAATTGTTAAAGACAATTGAAATTTAAACTCCATGTATTCTAAAATAGCACTTAAAATGAGTTTAATATAGGGGTTTACAAAAGAAGTAATGTTTTCATAAGAAGTTTGCATTTCAGTTTGAAAGTTGGCAGGAGTTAGAGTTCCTTAAAGGATAGACAGAGTCCAAAAAAGGTGATTCAAGAGAGGAAAACCTTGGAATATAATCTGAAGGAAAGCGACCATCTCTGTTTTCCTGCACAACTTCAGTTCCGCTTTAATGACTCAAAATAACTGGGAGGGGAACATCTTCTCCAAAGCTAATACTGGCATGTCACTTATATCTGATTCAAATTCCTTGCTCATCTTTATATCTCATCCTTAGAACAGTGCTTGGCACATATATTACATTATATATTCTTGAATTGAAATAGATTCTTAAATTTGTGTTCATAGATGTTCCTTTCTATTTCTCATGACATGTTTTCTCAGCCACCTTGTTGATAAAATAACATGTGCCATTCAATTAAAAAAATGCCTATACTGCTAAACATTACATGTAGTACTCATCTCATCTTAGAATTGTATGTGTATGTGTACATACTGAATACTGTACAGGGTGTCTCCAAAATGTACACAAATTATTTGAATAATTATTCATGCCCATGGGTTAAATTTGAAAAAAAGAAACATCACGTGAACTATTAGCTGTTGACCTGTGTGCATTTTTGGAGACACCCTGTGTATATATGATTCTACAACCCAGCTTTCCTTAGACAAGTAGAACTTTGAACCTTGATTAGTACATATTACTTTTCCTGATGGCCCCCTTTAACCATAGCACTTAGCTCAATAACAAGGTTATTTCTCTCAACTCTGTCATCAGGAAAGCAAGATGCTCTCACTCTGGTCATGGGCCTGAGTCCCCAGTTGGTGGACAGTGTCATTTGCTTGCAGAACTAAATTTTGACATGATGCCTGGTGCCAGTTATAGAAGCATACTGGATCAATTATTTCTCTTTTATAAGGAAGCTGAGTGTTCAGTTACTATTCTGGGCTTTCAGGACTTAATTGCCATTTCCCAGACTTCCGTAAGTGACCATAATATTTCCTCTCCATATACTTCATGCTTTCTAAGCTCTCATTCACGTTATTTTCCATACATTCTATAAAATCATGCTAAGTAGTCTCACCTCTTCTAGACTGCCACATGCCCAAAAGGAAAAATAAAAATAGTCACAGTGCCCACACTTTAAGAAATGCTATTCTAGACAGTGAGAGACATTGAACATGAAAAAAATTACTAATAAGTTAATATTTTGTTTTTAAAACTATAAATTAATTATTCTGAGTGTACATATGTATATTTAAAAATCTAATGAAATAGTTACCTTATTAGAAATAAACATTAGAAAAACCAAAGCACAGAGTTAGAATACATAAGCATTTTAAAAAAGTTAAACATCTTATCTAATAAAGACAGAATATCCAAATTGACCGTAACTCAGTGACAAAGATGGCAGTGCCCACAGCCAATAAGGAAGGAATATGCAAATTGATGCTACAAGGAGAGAGGCGGAAGGCAGCTCTGGCCAGAGTGAAGGCAGAAAGGCCGCTCTGGCCCGAGCGAAGGTGGTGCTGGCAGCCAGGGGAAGGAAGGCCTATTCTTGCACGAATCTCTGTGCATCAGGCCTCTAGTTTTAACATAAGCAAGCACATTAGAAAGATGCACTAGGAATAGCAATTCGCATACGGTTTGAGATGTTTGGTATAGAGACTGTTTAGTTCTTTCTCCTTAACAATATGGGATAAAGCAATAAAAGGTTAGAACACAAAGGGCCAATGTTACTTAGAAATTAATACTCAGTTTGTAAAATTTCAAGTGGACAGAATTTATTTGAATGCAAAATATTTTCATGAATACAGAAAATAAAATAAGACTGATTTAAAACTTTGCATGCAATCCAGTTATGGAAATGTTTAGGTCGTGTTTGTAAGTTCTCAGTCTATCACGTTGTGGTTTTGACAGCTATTGTTCAGTGTATTTAGAGTGATGGTTACCTTACATTTTAAAGGTAAACAGTAAACAGGCTGCTTATGTCTGAATAGATGGACACTGCTTACGGCCCAGAAGTTGAGGCTTTTCTTCAAATCATTGCACCAAAACAGAATACTAGACCTGTGTATTTATTTTGTGGGGTTTTTATTTGTTTTTTTGTTTTGTCTTGTTTTGTTTTTTATATTTTTTTATAAATTTCAGAGAGGAAGGGAGAGGGAGCGAGAGATAAAGAGAAACATCAATAATGAGTGGTTGATTGTTTGTCTCCAGCACTTCCCCTACTGGAGAATGAGCCTGCAACCTGGGCATGTGCCCTCTCCAGGAATTAAACTGTGACCTCCTGGTTCATAGGTCAACACTCAACCACTGAGCCAAACCAGCTAGGGCAGGCCCACATAAGGGGTAAGCCAAGGAAATTTGCAAAGAGAATATGCTTTTTTTTTTTTTTTTTTTTTTAGCTATTTGAGTTTCTTTTTCTTTCAGGCATTAGAACCTAAGTAAAATGTGCATTCAAATCACACCTGTTTCAGTTTCTCAAAAGTGCAATTTCAGCTAATTTAACAATTCATTCCTCGTAGGGATACGTTTTACTGGAAGATTTGAGCTGGTTAGAGCAGCCCAAGTACATCATGCAGTTAAGTGATTTTTGATAATGGAAAAATTTGGCTGGTTGGAAAGGCTTCGAGTGTGCAAGCGCAGAATGCAGTGGGTCACCAGAAAGACTTCTGCTACTGTAACCAGAAGGCAAAGGCCCCGACCACATCACTAACTTCAAGTGTCATTCTCTAACTACCTACGCGCGGTCTATTACCCAAAAACAAGAATGAGACAGTTGGCAGAAATAATAAATCCAGGGTTCCCCTGAAATATAATGCAGAAGGGCAGCTGAATAGCAGCAGCTTTCATATTCCTTCCACCAGACTGCAATCATTAGCTTAAACTTCTTGTAAACGTGACACTGGTTTGAGAGGCTGAATAGCAGTGTTGTTTCCTGCTTACACGTCACATTGGGAGCTTCAGAACAGCTAAACACCACTGTCCCAGTCGCCTGGGAAGGCACTGTGACATAATCATTTTGCTTTGTCAAGGGGGGAAAATATCATCACTTTCAATTCCATGATTATGTACAATCTGGTTTCTGGGGTGGTCAGTTCCTGGATCACCAACCTCCATGCATCCAGGTGTGAAGAATATACCCACCTCCACCTTGAACTCAGAGTCCTTCCTCAGGCTCTGCAGCCACATAGATCGGGGAAGGGGGGGTCTCTCCTCCCCAGACGAATAGCAGCTGTGAAGTGCCTCAAGCTCTGAGATGGCTGATGGTGGGGCACCCCGGCATTTGTTTTGTGAAGTGGCCCCTCCACGCGGTGGGAGTGAGGAAAGCCATGGAGCATTTTTTTCAGGAAAAAGCCCTTCTCTGGTTGCTCTCAGGGACCGTGCAGGGAGCGGTGACTTCAGGAAGGTCAAGTGCTCCCTGCAGCCCAAGGTCACCCAGGTTTCAGCCCCATTTAGGGAAAGAAAAATTAACAGTCTGTGAAATCTCTAGGTATAAATGTTTCTTGTTCTTTTTAGTTTTATAATCACAAAATGAAATAATTACTCTTGAAAATGCAATTTAAAATCTGCAATTGCAGCTTTTGAAAGATTTGAGTCTTTTATATATGATATAAATATATTGATAATCAGCTATGGAGAAATTCTAGCACTCTATACAGATTGTGGAAAGCAAGCATTTGTAATATAAATTAATAAGTACTGTGACGAATAACTACATGCTAAAGTTACAAATAGAATTTTTAGCTATATAAATATAGATTGATGGAAATGGGTTACTATTCATATTGTTACCAAACTGATATCATTTTATGTCAGATACAGATACTGTGCTTAATATAGCTCAAGTTTTTCTATCATGGAAATAAGAGATTTGTATATCTTAACTTGGTCAATTAAATGGAAGTTTTCAACACATTAATATTTCTCTGCATTACTCCGACCAATCTTACTATACTAGTAACTTCATTCATCTTATGATGGCACAGCATTCCTAGAAAAAATATTATTTCTCCTCCCTATTATAGTTCTTTTGATAAATTGTTCACCCACACTAGCCTATAAGTTAGGGGTGTCGAACTCAATCAGAGAAGGGGCCAAAATCTAAAATCCAGCCTAAATCGCGGGCCGCATGGTTTACTGAACAGTCATAAACTGACAATGTCATAAACTGACAGCGGAGTGCAGTGATGACAGCGTGGTGCGGGCCACATTGCAAGGCCTGGCGGGCTGGATTTGGCCCGCGGGCCTTGTGTTTGACATATGTGCTATAAGTTAATAGAGGGCAGATTTCCCTTTTCACTAATCTCTGTATTATGGTATTTTGCGTACAGTAGGATTTCTCTTTCTCCTCTTTCACCCTTTCCTCTGAGGCAGGATTCCCATCTATTTACAAGAACAAACACAACAAAAGTATGTGCACTGAAACTGAGGGAAAACTCAAGAAACAAGCGACCATGAGGCATAAAAGCAGAGCTTACATACTTTCTCCAAGCTGTTCTAATACATGTCCGAGCTTCCTAGCAGACACTATTAAGAGGGAATGCTGGTCAACCCAATGTCTGGAAGATCGGACACACCAAATCCGCAGGGTAAATTCTATTCGCCATTCCTGATATTTACACCTGACCACGCTCTCATGCTCTTAACGCAGATACTGTGGACTTAATGGGCAGCATCCTCCTTCAGTGAACACGAGTTTCATTAGAGCCAGTGCTTCGAGTGACCCTCCAGAGGGAGTGGTCAGGAACTCTAAGAGATGGTCAGAGTCAGCTCTCTGCTGGTATAACTGGAGAAGAAACTTGCTAACATCCAAAAGAATGGATCACTGAGGAACAATTCTGGCCAAAGACTGTTTCTTTCGGTCAAGGTGTGCATCTACAGGGAGGGTGAGTTTGATGGCCTATGCTGCTAAACGCAGAGGAGCCAATAGCTCAGCACCCAGTCATGCTGGGCTCGCAGCTGACTCACTCTTGGGGAAAAGGCAGAAAAAAACAACCTGTCCCTGAGTAAAGGAGAAGGACTCCACTCCAAACAGAAACTAAGGCCAGCTCAGGACTGCCTCGGGCACAGGTCAGCAAACTCATTAGTCAACAGAGTCAAATATCAACAGTACAACGGTTGAAATTTCTTTTGAGAGCCAAATTTTTTAAACTTAAACTTCTAATGCCATTTCTTCAAAATAGACTCGCTCAAGTCATAGTATCTTGTGGAAGAGCCACACTCAAGGGCCAAAGTGCCGCATGTCACTTTTCTCCTGCTGAAGACTTTGGCCCCTGTCTCATCACCTTCCTTACAACTCAAATACTGAAATTATCTTGGATGATTTAAAAATCCATGAAACTTTTCTTCTCAACCACAGCAATGTTTAAAGCCCCACATGATCTCACTCATTTATGGAATATAATGAATAACATAAATTGATGAAGCAATGATCAGACCATCAAATCTCAGAAGGAAGGTTGGGGAGGGTGGGGATAAGGGGGAGAAATCAACCAAAGGACTTGCATGCATGCATATAAGCCTCACTAATGAACACAGACACCAGGGGGTGAGCGCATGTGTGGGGGAATCAATGGGGCAATAAGAACATATATGTAATGTCTTAATCAATAAAGAAAAAAAGAATTGATAAATGAAATTTTTAAAAATGCCTCCCTTTATTTCTATCTATTAACAAAATTACGTACCATCTTTTAATACAATCAGTGCCTTTAAAACATAATATGTGCTAAATGTTATTAATCTCTCAGTTTACAGCTACTCTCCAGCCCATTGAATTATGGCTTCTGCCTCTCCCTCACTCACTTGAACTTACTAAGCAGCTGGGATCTGTTACCTATCTCTAGCTTCTCTTACTTTTATGTAAAATTTGACATGTTTGAGTACCTCTTTCCTGTTGAAACGACTTGCTGAAGCTCTTTACTTTCATATTACTTGATTCTTTGTTTTCATCTCTTTGGTAACAACTTCTCATGTAGTTTTCTGAACATTCATGCTCATGAAATTCTCATGTTCTCATAAAATATGAGTGTTTTCCAAATTATTCCATATTCTTGGCTACCTGCTCTTCCCTCTCACTGCACTTTCCCTCTGATATGTCAGTAACACCATTTACAGATGCCTCTGAAAGATCCAGCAATTATTTTTATTTTTTTATTCTCACCTGAGGATATTTTTCCTTTGATTTTTAGAGAGAGTGGAAGAGAGATGGAAAGACAGAAAGAAATATCAATGTGAGAGAAACACATTGATTGGTTGCCTTCTGCATGTGCCCTGACCAGGGCCCAAGCCAGAGAGTAGCCTGCAAGCTCCTCCTGCAACCAAGGTACATGACCTTGACCGGAATTGAACCCGAGACCCTTTGGTCTGCACGCTGATGCTCTGTTCATTGAGCCAAACCAGCTAAGGGCAAATCCAACAATTCTTGTTGCTAGGATCCAGAGCTGTAGCTCAACATGTTACATCTCTGTTTGGATGGCACACGCAAGCCAAGTTCAACGACTCCAAAGCTAGAAGCTCTGAATCACCCAAATCTTCTCATTTTCCAAAAGCTAGCTGTCCTTTATCCAGAACCACTGCATCCGAGCCTGGCTGCCTTCATTAGTGGTAACATTCTGTATGTGTAGTAAAGCTTTATAATCTAAAAATGTGGGTTTTTTTTTTTTCCAAAACTGAATTCATGATCCCCTTTCCCCATCCTTGCTCTACCTTTTCCTTTGTTCTTGGTAAAACACACTCTCACTTGCCCAATATCACAAGCCTAATCCCGAGATTTCTTTTAAACTCCCTTCACTGGTTTCACTGCTTCCTACATCCAGTGAGCAACCAAGATTTCCCCAGGTCCCATTAAATTTATCCCCAAAATTTCTCTTTCTTCTCTTATTTATCCCCATTTTTTTACTTCCTCTCTTGAAATCTCCAGCACGTCAAGACTGAACTAGTTTAAGAACTTCCTACCTTGTATTTCTTTATTTTTTATTTTCTTTAAATATATTTTTATTGATCTCAGAGAGAAAGGGAGAGAGGGAGAATGAGAGAAACATCAATAATGAGAGAGAATCATTGATCAGCTGCCTCCTGCACGCCGCACACTGGGGATTGAGCCCACAACCTGGGCATGTGCCCTGACCTGGAAGAATTGGACTGCGTTTTCCTGTTTCACTGATTTGTGCTCACCACTGAGCCACATTGGCCTATGCTGTATTTCCATCTCCAAAATGTTCCTGCCAAAATCAATCTTCACTCTGCTACACAAGACATCCGGGTATACTCATGGGCACCTTAAAGCCTTTCACTGCCCTTCCTTTTCTCTCAGGATAATGTTCAAATACAACCCACGGTACCTCGGCAGCTCTGCCCTCCACAGTCTCCCTCCTCGCTGCCGTTTCTACATGTCACTTCTGTTGACCTGATCTACTCCGGAGTACAACTTTCCATCAGACACTGTTCCTACATGACCACCTCCTATCTAGTCTTTTGTTTCTCCTAAATAATTTTTATTAGAGTTCAGTTAACATATAATATTAAACACAGTTATCCAACATTTATATAACTAATGACGCGATCACCATGTTAAGTCTAGTAACCATCTGCTCCTCTCCTTAAAATGCAGATCAAAATTCAGCTCTGTCATCGCCTCTGAGAACCTATGTTGATGTAGATGCCTCTTCCTGAACTGTTCATTGCTCCCCACATTTATCACCTTGGTTTTTCTTATTCTGTTTTCCTGCCCAGACTATAAACTCAGGGCAGCCAGAGATGACATCGTCATCCCATTTTTATATCCAAGGTTCAGAACAATGTCTGGCACAAGCTAGTCATTCAATTGGTGTTTAATGAATATATTCCTTGAGGTAATACTAAAGCAGTAAATAAAAAATATTGCTTTGAGGAGTATAGAGCAGCATGGAAAAATGATCTACTGCTTAGTGAAAACAATGTATAAAATTGCAAGTACACAATCATGGCAGCTTTGTAAAAATATAGCAGTAGAGGAGAAAAGTCATAAGCAATGGCCCAAAGTTAGTGGCTGAATTACAATCTGGGTTCACTGATGAATTTTCTTTTTGCAGAGTAATTTTGGAAAATAATTCTATTAAACAGCCTTAATTCAAATAATACATCCACTATGGTTTGTCTTCTTGTTGGCATTCTCTACCTGACAAAATGTCACCTGTACATCATTGTTTGTCTTCTACTTCCTCTCAAAACACAAAGCCCATTTACTCCACATATGGTTTCATAAAAACAGCAGGCCAGTCTCTATTCTCCCAAAATTTTGCAACACAGAGGGACAGAACAATGCTTCCCCATCAGATTGTTTATGCAAATAACTGCGTCTGGACTGGCTTGTACTAGTAAGTGCAATAGGACTATCATTCACCTCTGATGAGCAAGAAGAGCCAGATTAGCATATGCAAATCCCAGGGCCACAGAACAGTTTCTTCTGGGCCTCGGTCTTCAGTCTCCTTTCAGAATATCAATTTCAGCACCGTTAGTCTATGAACTCATGGGCGTTAACTGGACAGATTTTGTGTGTGTGTGTGTGTGTGTGTGTGTGTGTGTGTGTGTGTGTTTGTTTTTATTTTTGTTAGTTTTTTTTCTGGCAGAGAGTGTTTCAGGATAAAGTAACGAATATATGACATGCAAAAACCTTTTCTTTGTCACACCAAATTTTGGGATTTACAGACTATTCAAATTAAAGCAGGCAATTATTTCTTTGGTCTTAGATTATGTGTCAAATGACCTTTGTACAAAACATTTAAAAACATGACTCGAAAAATAAATTTACATTAAAACTTCTAGTCTGCCATTTATTTTACCCTAAAACACCACCTTTTCCTAATGAGTTTTGAATGTTGGTAAAATCTTTTGTGTATTACTTTATCCTGTTGATTTGCTACCAGTAATCTAGATAATAAAACTTTATTCCATATCATACATAGGTACTTTATTTCTCTTATTCATATATGACATAGCCATTCTTTATTTCCCTTTATTCTTAAAGAAGAAAATATTCCCGTACTAGTATTTTATTAACTACGTTATAATTATTAATGATTTTTCACAAAATCAACAGATCAATAATTTTTTATTTTTCATTAGATCAGTATAAGGCATCATAATAACTCAAAAAGCTATGCTAATAATAAAATATAACTCACTGTGCCAAACTGTTTCTCAAAGATAGTTTGAAAAAAATAGATTTAAAATTAGAAATGACATATTACTTTATCTGTAGTATTGCTAGATATTTTAATGTACTGTTCTTATCCAGAATTGTGCATTTTAATCTCAAACCTGTGTCACAGAATGTGCCTAATTCAATATCTTCTTATATGTCAATCACATGAGCTAAATTAATAATATTCTCAAGCATACATGCAATCAAACACAACTGATGTATGCAATTCAGATACAATTTACATTAATGTACGCTGCTGTTTTGCAGATTTCCTTTAATCTATGGAACAAAGAGTGAAAACTTTAACATATTGCTTAAATTGTGAGAATACAGTGAGTAATTGCCCTCTGCTGTTGGCCAGTGCCACTTCTCTGTGACAAAAGCCTGCTGTCAAATTTAAGATCCTTATTCAGGAGGTTAATGCGAGGTAGGAACTTCATTCAGTGTTATTTTGGCTTAAGGGCATAATGTCACAATTTGGTGCATCCTCTAATGACTTTTTTTTTTTTTTTTCCTCTAAAGGCAACTTACAGCTTAGACCTAGTTCAGCGAATTTCCTTGTAAGGTCCTTGGGAGACTGGAGGGGGGAAAACGTACAATGGATTGCATGGCCAAATTTCTGTTCATGCCTGCTTACTGATTTTTGTTCATTTCACAAATAAACAAGGCATGAATACATCAACCCACAAACCATAAACAATAAAGAACTTCATCCTGTAAGTTTGCTACGGCCAGCAGTTTGTGGCTGAATCTGCTATTTGTCATAAGATAAATGACAAAGTGATTGCCATTTGTCACTGAATACACAAGAGAAGTGCTCAGCTGTGAACTGCTCAAATGCAGACAACAGTAAATATTGCCATTCTGATTACTAACTTCCTTTAAAAGGGTCCCCTAACACCATGAAAATGAAGCACATTAGTGTTCGGGGTAAAAATTCTTAAGAAGAAACATCTTGGAATCAGCACTAAGTATCAGAGTATTTCCAGTTAAAAACCCTGTATTTACTACAACACAGAATGCATGCAAATGCATGCCATTTTTTATAAAGGACGGTGTTTTACAAAGTTGGGTGTTGAATTTAATTTATATGTATTGTTCCCATTTTTGTACTGTTCAGTGATTTTTAATACAAACTTTTTTATGTTTCTGAGAATCACTGGTGCTTGACGCCTTTCAACTATATTAATAGAGGTTATAACAGCGCCCATACATTAATGTAGTCTGTGTTTTATCTAAACTCTGATTGAATTTAGGGAGTGCCTAAATTCTGTGTTGCTATACTTGCCACCAACTACATGAGCTTTATTAATTTCTTCCAAAGGTTATCCAACAACAAAATGGAAAAGCATAAAATGCAAATGACATATCAAGAAAAAGAAGTGACTGCTCATGAAATCCCTAAACCATAATATTCTTTGGTGGCAAATACCACACCAGATAAGGATGCAGCATTATAATTATTGCACATTATACTAAAATAAAAATCCTCAAAATCTGAAGCTTATATGTAAAGAAGTATAAAAAGTCACAAGCTATTTTTAGATCAGGTCACTGTGACTTGCAAAAAAAAAAAAAAAGCAAAACTGCAAAACAGCTGACACATATTGTTTGAGACTTTAAAAAATGTTTATAACTCTCAGTTTTATCATGGAATATATCACTTTTCACAAGAGAACTCAGATTAAATAACACATAACCTGAAATATCTTTACACCATTAGACACAGTTCCTTCAAGATTAAGGTTGAAATACATTGGTGGAGAAATGTAGGGAAGTATGCACTTTATAGTATCTTTAAATCCAAGCTGAATAATAAGTTGAAAAATAAGTATTTAGTGGCACATATTTCCAGAAACTGGTCTTTTAAATTCAAATCATTGTAATACTCATAAAGTACTACAATAAGATTAAATTTTGAATAATCAAATTATAAATATCCTTTCAACTATAGTCCAATATAAAAATTTCAAAGTCTTTATTAAAAATATACTTTAAAAATATCACTCTTTATACTTTGTTCTAAAGCACACTAGAAATCATTCAAAATTGGAAGCTGGGAGATGAGATTTCCTGCCATAAGCTAATACATTTTTCATCAGTGCTAATGAATGAAAATGATTAGTTTGATCACCAGAATGTATGCATAAAGTCTCTTACTGCAAGTGTCAACACTACATATCAAATTAATTTTATAAGTATTTGTTGAATTAGTTATAGCCCTATTATATACTTCGGTTGCATATAAAAATATGCAGTTCTAAAATCATTTAATATGATTGTTAATTTCTACATGTTACAATGTAAAATTATTAGTATTTGTGGTGAATAGTTATATGAAGCATAGGTATACACTAATGCCTGTTCAAAGAGTATATTTGTAATGTGAATGTTAGTTGAGTGCCCAACTATCAGTCAAATAGGAGGAGCTAGCACTATTGTTTCTAAAACTCAAATATAAACCATAGAAATTCCAGTTTCATCACATCATGCAGACACTTGTTTCTTATATTTTTTTCTCTAAAGAATGAATTTCTCCATTTATTTCTGCATTATCTACCAGCTACTTTATTTTCCTATCGTGATAAATTTATGTTTTAATGGATTAGGTTATTTCACTGATATATGCATTTGATTGCCTCTACAACATTCAAAATATTGTTTCCGGGCAGTATTTCTTTTAAATATACCAACAGAAAACAGAAAAAGGGAAGGCTGACTTTTAGGCTCCTGACAGGAGTCTTGTATAAGTGGAAGACTTTTAATTCTCAAATTGTTTCAGTTCAATAACTCTTTTAAAGTTGTTGCGCCAAGATGCCTGGCGGATTAAGCTCCATTGCCTTTTCTTGTTTTGAACTAATGTATTCTTGATCACCGTTTAATGAAACTATATACCACATGGAGATTTCACATTAGATAAGCCATGTGAAACCCTCATCAGACAAGTAGCTCTGGCTGGTGGTAATCCTTCAGATGAAAATTTCAGACTAGCAGGTTTTCCAATTTAAATGAGCCCCTTTAACTATAAAAAATTGGCACGGTATGATTGCTAAAAATTATTTTTAAATTTTTATGTTGCCAAAGTGCCCTGGTGGCTGAGGAAAACAAGAAATGCTGCCGTAAATACAGAAAACATTAACTGGTCACTGAGGGGATCCAATTTACAACCCATAGAGACGACTCACACAGCTCACTGACACTGGCACTATTGGCTTGCGATAGGGCATTCGGCTCAACTCCCCCACTCAGACGCGAAACTCATCTCACATATGCAATTAAATAGATTTATTCTACAAGTTTCTCTAGTCAGTGGTTATTACTCACTCTTACTTCATTGCACTCTGATCTATAGAATTTTCCTGATGTGCTCAGGTAGCCTTTAGGAAGCAACAGAAATTGCTATGAATTTCCAATGAAAAATTATACTTTTTTTTTTTTGGTATTAACATATGCTATTTAATTCTTTTTAAAAAAATAAATCTTTATTGTTCATATTATTACAAATGTTCCTCTTCCCCCCCCCTCCATTGCTCTCCTCCACCAGGTTCTCAACCCACCCTCTGCCCTTTCCCCACCCCCATTGTCCTCATCCATAGGTGCACAGTTTATGTTCAGTCTTTTCCCACATCCCCCTCTCCCCTTTTCCCCAAGAATCGTCAGTTCTATTTAATTCTTTACCAACAGACTGTCAAATCTCAGAGGAAAGGAAGGGGTGGGTGGTGGGTGGGTGGGAAGAGATCAACCAAAGAACTTGTATGTGTATACACACAATCCATGGGCAGAGACAATAGGGTGGTGAATGCCTGAGGTAGGGGATAGGTGTAGACTAGAAGGGGTTAATGGGGTGGGGGGAAGGGGACATATATAATACTTTCAACAGTAAAGTTTTTTTGTGTTGTTTTTTTTGTTTGTTTGTTTGTTTTGTTTTTTTAAATATCTTTTTATTGATTTTTTACAGAGAGGAAGAGAGAGGGATAGAGAGTTAGAAACATCGATGAGAGAGAGCCATCGATCAGCTGCCTCTTGCACACCCCCTACTGGGGATTTGCCCGCAACCAAGGTACATGCCCTTGACCGGAATTGAACCGGGACCTTTCAGTACGCAGACCAACACTCTATCCACTGAGCCAAACTGGTTTCGGCTTGTTGTTGTTTTTTAATTAATTAAAAAAAAAAAAAAAAAAAAAGCTCTAGATCACTGACCAGAAACTAGGATCCAGAGTGGTAGATCAAATATGCCTAATAAAACACCCATGAAGTCTGACCATGAAAAATAAAGTGATTCAGCAAGTTAAATGGCTACCGTTCTACCATTCTTTATTATTGTTTTTTAATTTATACTAATCTAGACCCACTGTGCCCATTAGTATTCTTAAAGTCTGGATTATAATTAGCAGGAATAAACAATTTTCATCTTAAGTTTGACTTGTAGGTTTAGATTTCAAATAAGAAGAAAATGAAATATATTTAGATTTGTTTTAAATGTAAGCTAGCAATACATGTTATATATACATATTTCTTTAGGGTGCCACAAATGTCAGTGATTTGTGCACAAGCATGATTAGTCAAGAGTTATTCTCTTTGTGTGTGTGTGTGTGTATATATATATATATAACCTAATAATAGACAAATATGTAAATTAATCATACCTCCACTATGCCACTAGCCTATCAGGAGTGATATGCAAATTAACCCAACAAAGATGGAAATTAATTTGCATACAAAGGCGTTAGAATGACAGGTGCTAATATGCAAAGTGTCCCCTTGGGAATTCGACCAAGGGACCGGGAGTTCAATTGCTCACTATGACTCATTATGACATCACTGACCACTAGGGGGTGGTGTGGAATGAAGGAAGGCCCCAGTCAGCAGCCAGGGAAGAAAGGCCCTTGGCCAGCAGCCAGAAGGCCCTGATCGGCCCTGATCACTGGCCAGGCCTAGGGACCCTACCTGTCCACAAATTTCATGCACTGAGCCTCTAGTAGTCAGTAATATTAGTAGACATCGGTTTGAAATGAGTACTGATAATATATTTACTCTGGAATATCACTGTCATCTAAGTATGAAATTAGTAAAACATTGCTTCATAAAGTAAAAGGCAAAGTGCTACTCAAAATACAAAGGTGGCTACTTAAGAGGAACTAAAAGCTATGAGTAAATGTTTCAAATATGAGGAATAACCAATGAAATCAATAGTTCTATGCAAGCAGAGAAGACAGAACAAGAAACTGGATGAGAAGTCAGTTGAATATACATGCATTACTTCCAGGCATAGTGTAACATACAAATCAGAAAGTGAAGGGCCTGGGGAGTTTAAAACAGAAAGTTGCTGTAGGAAAAGAATAAAAGTATGTTCTTCTTTAAATGCTAGTCTGTGATGTATTTTTAGGGGGGCAGTATTTCACAGACTCAAAGTCAAATAGGATTCTGTCTTATTAATCAATGTATTTACAGTTAGATTTCCAAAATGAACTAGACATAATTGGAGTATACTCTGCAACAGGGAATTATTTACAGTTTACTAAACAAAGGATGGAAAATATGCACAGTAACTAGCATCAAGTATCACAAACTAAAAGAATCCTTCAAGGGAGAGAGTAGCCATCATTCTGGTTTGGTTAAGCTGTTCACAGCCATTTACTGGAATTAGGTCACTGTGGTGTTACTGCTTCTCATAGCTAACTGCACTCAGGTAAGGAAGACTAGAAAGCTGATTTGCATCGACACCAGACCACAGGGAGCTGGACACAGTCTTTTCTCCCTAATGTAAGACAACAGCCACCTGGAGAGATGCCCACCAAAACTTCTGGGCTGAAAGCACAGATATCTTACTCTCTAGCCCCCTCCTCGCTGGAAAGGTGCACTGCAGCCTGAGGAAACCCTCCCAGAGCCCAGAGAGATGTCTCCTCCTCCATCACCACACCACAGAGATGGGAAAGTGGGACGTCTGCAGGGATGAGTGAGCAGAGGAAACCCCAATCTCTTTCAGAGTAAGCAGTGAGGCAGGAAAAGCCTTGCTTAAAAAGACAAGTAAGAACTTTCTATGACAAATGAGAAAAGTGCCAAAAAGTGGTAAGGGTAAGAGTACATTGTATTGTTTTAAATCTTTGCAAACAGGGGGGAAAAAGAAAAGAAAAGAAAAAGAGCATCCTAAACGCTGTAGTCCAGAATGTTTCACATTTTCTATAATCTGGTTGATTAAGCCAGTCTGTTGAAAAATAAATCACTTTAGAAATTAAAAAAAAAATTTTTTTTTGGAAAATAATAATAAAGCCTTATTACAAAGGTCACAGTAAATAAATGTTTTAAAAATCATTGTAAGTTTTTCTGACAAAGGAAAACTTAGATCTATTTAGTACAAGAAGTAGTTCTGAGTTGCTAACCATTTAATTTAGGGAAATCTTCAATATCCTCAAGAAGAAGAGACAGAACTTATTGTGAGCTTTACATTGTTTATACTAAGGAAGATCTTACATACAAATTATCATCTAAAATCTCTGTGGATCAGTAGTTTCCCAACTCTATTTTCCCCACCCATATAGTTCCCCAGAATGACTGCCTCTGGATGGAGAGAGTGAATATAGCCAGAAAGAATAAAACCACCACCATCAACAACAAAAATAACAATAACAAACAAAATCCAGGTTTACAGAGTTCATTTTTGAGCTTTCACAATGATTCCATCTTCCATCTGGTCAGTCATGCCTCTAACAAGAATATATCAATGTGCCTAAAGTCAGGTTAAATACATCTGTTACAGTGGTTGAGGCTTGTTTCTAAATGTTTAGTAGTCTCATATTTATGTGTACACAATAAAATGTGGCTTGGTATTCAAAATGTTTAGAATAACATATCACCCTGTCTTCCAAATAGGAATTATACTGGTCTTCTCCTAACAGTCCCTTAGACAAAGTAAAAGAGCATGTGTGTTTGGCTGGCTATTTTAACCTGAAATGACAGCTTATTTTCACTTAGTTAAATAATTTCACTAAATTTCAACATAGCTGTCATATATAGTGAGAGCCAATTCCAGACCACTTACTCTGTCTGTAGTCCAGATGTAGACAACCTCACTGACCCAGTGTTCATAATCTGAGAAAGTAGTTTCTTACTATATAATACCTTCTAGAGGCCTGGTGCACAAAATTCATGCATGGGTAGGATCCTTAGGTCTGGCCAGCAATCAGGGCTGATCTGGGGCCTTCTGGCTGCTTGCCAGGGTTCTTCCTTGGCCTTCCCGTGCTCCACGCCACCTCCTGATGGTCAGCACACTCGAAGCAAGCAGCCAAACTCCTGGTCAGTTGAACTCCCAAGGGGGCAATTTGCATATTAGCCTTTTATTATACAGGATGTATATTATTATTTTTTTAAATCTACACATTTCCCTTACTATTTAACATAAGATACATTAATAGCAGTTAACCTTGTATCTTGGCATATGAGTGACAGGACAGCACATGAGGAGTATCAGCTAAACATACAAAAAAATGTCCAAAGTGATATGGACGTTGTGTACTCTGTTAGCCAAATCATTGCCATGTTTAGATATTATAAGAATCAGAAGCATTAATTTATTACTGACTTTATTTGAAAATTAAGCATTCTTTTGTCCAGCTTTAATGAGGCATTACTGACAAGTAAAACACAGTATTTTTAAGGTGTACCAAGCAATGATACGTATGCATTTTGAAATGATTATCATAATCAAGTTAACACACCCATCACCTCATATAATTACCATTGGGGGAGTTTGTGTGTGTGTGTGTGTGTGTGTGTGTGTGTGTGTGTATGTGTGTGTGTAGTAAAAACACTTAAGATCTACTCTTTTAGCCAATTTCAAGTATGCAATATAGTATTTTACTATATTTTTCAAAGGCATATATGGATATCAATCATTAAGCTTACAAGGGGCAAGCTACTAAATTATGTTTTTAACTTGGTTAAATTGTTTACTACAGTACATTTCCCAGAAACTCCTTTCTTGTAATCTTGAGTTGGCCAAAGAGGAAGATATGAGGAATTTGGGTGGGATTTGGAACGTATAAATGAAGTAATGGCCATGATCCGGCATGATCACCATGGTTGTATATAGTGACAGAGATGCAGAGCTGTCCAGTGGACACAAGTGTGGTCATATTCTCCTCTGCTGCGCACCCTGATCCTAATCCTGACTGTTGGCCCTACACCTACCAACGGAAACGTGGCTGTGGACCACAAAGGTAGCTGACAGAGCAATGGCTTCCCTTACACCTCTCCTCAGGCTCCCCTTGTATTGATCTATATTGAGAGATGAATTGGCTTGGCTTCTTAAAATTCCAAGGAAGTTTAGTCTTTTCTACCTATTCAGTACTTTCAAAAACTGGTTAGTGACTCTAAATTCTAAGCTCCCCCAGATAGTCCTCTAATTCCTAGCTTTTTCCACTTCTGTGTTAGGTTGAATTCCTATGATCTAGCTCTCATTCCCAAAGGCTATTTCTCTGACTGAATCTGGATTGATACAGATTGAATTCCTTTGCAGCTATGCAGAATTTAAGAATGAGGTCTGCAGTGTTTTTTAATAAATAGATGTAATTTTATAATTTTCATGTGCTATGGCTTACATTTTCTGATTTTGTTTTCTGGATAAATGTTTTCAATAATTATTTTCTCTAAGTACACTTATTTAGCACAAAATCAATAAATGAAGGAAGCTTATAAATTCTGAATGTGTTCCAAACTCAAAAGCTTGTGTATTACTGCCCTATCCTGTTTGGCTCAGTGGATAGAATGCCGGCCTGCAGACTGAAGGGTCCCGGGTTCAATTCCAGTCAAGCATAGAGTCTCTTTCCTTTCATTTGTAAACCCCTTTACTTGTTCCTGGTCATTGCTTTCATTACTTTCAATGACACCCTACTAGTTCAGCAACATGCTCAGTCCTTCTATGCAAATGCACTTAGGCCCTCACTCAGCAAGTGGCTCCTCGAGTCCTCCAGGCCATTTCCATCTTTGACAGCATAATATTCAGGCACATCAGGTGTGATTATCCCTGGGCATGATACAACTCCCAAACTCACATATTAACCCACCACTGATTCCTTTATGCTCCACTCTGCGTGGCTCTCTCTTGTACATCGCTAAGAAATCACCTCATGAGTCGCCTCCTCCAAAGCTCCCTCTTGCACTGGCCTCTCCCAGTGTTGTCGGATGTGTTCCCAATCCAACCACCAAGCGAAGTTCCCAAATAAAGTCAGAATGGAAAATGTACCACAGGAGCACCACTACTAGATTCACTAGCCTGCTCTACTGCCGTGCACTTTCGTGGCAGCTTCCCCTCAAAGGTGGAGTTCCTTGGCACCAGGATCTGTATCTAAGTTACATAGTGCTGGCTCATCTGAAAGGCGAAACAAATATTTATCTAAAATGTCAATTTAGGACATTCTTCCTAAAAACTATATATTTTATAGTCATTGATGGGTCCTGGATGGTTTGGCTCATTGGATAGAGCGTCGGTCTGTGGACTGAAAGGCCCCGGGTATGATCCCAGTCAAGAATGTGTACCTGGATTGCAGATGCAGTCCCACAGGGGCATGTGTGGAAGGCAACCAGTCAATGAGTCTCTCTCACACCCATGTTTCTCTCTTTCTGTCTCAGTCTCTCCCTTCTACTTTCTCTAAAAATCAATGGGAAAAATATCCTTGGGTCAGGATTAACCAAAGATAATTAAATAAAAGTCATTGATGATACTTTCTTTCCAATTTGCATTCATTGTCAAGCATTATAAGAGTATATGCTCTCATTCTCTACATGAAGGGAATTAGGTTCAGAGTGGGCAATGGAAGTCTTTTCTAAATATACTAGAGGTCCGGTGCATGAAATTCATGCATGGGGGAGAGGGGTTGTCCCTCAGCTGGTAGGATTGAGCCTAAACAGGCAGTCGGATATTCCTCTCACAATCCAGGACTGTTGGCTCCAAACTGCTCACCTGCCTGCCTTCCTGATTACCCCTAATCGCTTCTGCCTGCCAGCCTGATCACCCCCTAACCACTCCCCTACCAGCCTGATTGATGCCTAACTGCTTCCCTGTAGTCATGATTGCCCTTACCTGCCCTCCCTTATAGGCCCGTCACTCCCACTGCCCTCCCCTGCTGGCCTGATCACCCACAACTGCCCTTCCCTGCAGGCCCGGATGCTCCCAACTTCCCTGCTCTGCCAGCCAGGTCACCCCTAACTGCCCTAGCCTGCAGGCTTGATCACCCCCAACTGCCCTCCGTTGAAGGCTTGGTCCCTCCCAACTGCCCTCCCCTGCTAGCCTTGAGGTGGCCATCTTGTGTCCACATGGGGGCAGCCATCTTTGACCACATGGTGGCAGCCATCTTGTGTGTTGGTGTGATGGTCAATTTGCATATTACTCTTTTATTAGATAGGATAATATTACAGATACATTTTTCTTTCTACTATTATTTAGAAACTTCAGTTGGTGGTTAGATTTTTAACAGATATTCATTGAAGGGGCTTCATATGTATAGGGAATATCTAACAAATATCTTAAAAACCTTTAGATATTTGTTAGATATACATGCCTCAGTACCTACTACCTATATTTCTGAACTATTTTGAAGAATCAGATAAGATGGGAACAAATGAGATGAGATTTCCTGAATCCTATAATTCAGGCAAAAATTATAATGAAATAGATTTCTATATATCGATAGTTGAAATCCTAGCCCTCAAAGGTGTTATTAGTAGCTGGAGCCTTTGAGAAATGCTTAAGTCATGAGATTGGAAACCTAGTGCCTCATTAAGGGGGCTACAGGATAATCCCCAACCCCACATGAGGATACAAAAAGTCTGGGACTTGGAAAGAGCTCCTGCCTGACCATTGCCTGATCATTTTAACACCTTGACCTTGGACTTCATTCCTGGGCATTAAAGGTACAGTACCACAGCATGCCAAGATACCAGAAGCAGAGCACAATAATGTCTCCTAATTACAGGTGCAAATTATAGTAGGGTATTCTGTTACCTCATCACTCCTGACAATACTCGGCCCCAACATCCACAACCTGCCCAACAGCCATCAGACAAGTGGTGGGTATGGGGTTGTAACAGGAACAGGCAGAAAGTGGGAGATATGTCCATTCTGTGTGCCCAGACAAGAGTTCAGGATGAACACCAGACCCTTTACCGATGAGCATTTTGAGGAAGCCTCAATGTACCATATTCTGTATACCTTTTCTATCGGAAGCTCACATTATTACACAAGTTACTCCAAACCCCCCTGGGTTTTCATTTCCCTTAATTCATCCGAGAAACCAAAGATCAAAAACCACGATAGGGCCACCATCACTGAGATAAATAGTAACTGCCTCCAACGTCTCTGATGTTTACCGATGGCTTTCCGTTTATTTGGGATAGGGTGGGTGGGTGGAGTATCAGAAAGGGCACCCGCATGTGCGATTTCAAAACTGAGGGATTATGGGAAAGTTTTATGTAATGTCTTCAAGTTTAAGTTCCCCAACTGTGACCATAAAATTAAAAAATAAATAAAACCTTTTGATGCCTACCCCAATGGATTGCTTTAGCAACAAGATATTATAATCCTTGTACTTGAACCCCAAGAGTGCCATTTAGAGTTGCCAAAGATAAAAATTAACACACTTGCCTAAAACTGTTCTATTTCAGAATTAAACTCTAATCCAAATCTAAGGAAAATAATGCAAACATTTGAGTCAAAAACTAAAAGTATTTTTACTAATTTTTTTTTTTTTTTGCTTTTTTCATTCATCTTTTCCCCTATAAAGAGTGTTTTGCATTATAAAAATCAACATAGGTTATGGAAAACCATTTTCATTATTTTATATAGTACTGAAAATGAACATGACACTATGATAGTTTATATATTCCATTTCCTCTCTCTTTATAGCCTATTTCATTTTCTCTCAAACTGTTATTATTATCATGGCACCCAAGTTTGAGATAGGCAGCTCCCTGAGGAGGCCAGGTATACATGTTCTCTGTACGCAAATCACTCTGTCGGGGGGCTATTTGGGTAACGTTGCCAGTGCTCCCCACAGGACACTATGCAAGCTGTGTTTGTGATATCCCTCAGAACACCAGGCCAGATTAAAAAATCCTAAGTTTAAGAGGGTGTTCATGTTTCTGATACCTTTTTTAAAAAAATGTTTCTATTGATTTTTTTTTTTTTAAGAGAGTTAAAGGGAGAGAGATAGATAGAAACATCAATGATAGAGAATCAATGAGTAGCTGCCTCCAGCATCCCCTACTGGGGAGTAACCCAGGCATGTGCCCTGACTGGGAATCAAATCGTGACCTCCTGGTTCTTAGGTCGATGCTCAACCACTGAGCCATGCTGACTAGGCTCTGAAAAGCTACTGATAACTCACTAAAGACAAAGTGATAGCTAGTGTGTGTCTCTCTCTCTCTCTCTCTCTCTCTCTCTCTCTGTTTCTATCTCTATTTCTCCTGAAAAGCTCTGAGAAGCGGAAGCAAACTAGGAATGCTTAGCCACTGAAAACACCTTCCTGATCGTGGAACACTGTACACTAAGACCTGTGCTTTCGAACCTTATAACCCTGCAGATGCAGATACCTCATTCACGCAACATTACATTCACTTTTTCTGAAAGTAAAATCCATACCCCTTAAAGGAAGAGGGACAGGACAATGGAAGGTTCTTTTGATTATGTGTATAACCAAAATAGGAACAATAATGTGCTATGCTATTCAGCAACTGCTTAGTCACTTTAGGTAACATTTTTTTTTTTAATTCTGGATTATAGACACTAATAGAAAGTATGTATTTATGATAATTTATAAGATATGATGTGGTTTTGTTGATGGCTACATTAATACTACATAGGTGAAAGCTCTGGATGAGTAGCTCAGTTGTTTAGAGCATTGTCTCAATACACCAAGGTTGTGGGTTTGATCCCTGTCAGAGAAAGTACCAGTGAATGCATGAATAAGTGGGACAACAAATATCTCTCTCTTTTTCTCTCTCTTGCAAATCAACCAATATTTTTTTTTTAAATAGTGTATAGCTGAAGCAATGCCATACCAAGTCTTGCTGGTCTTGGTAATTCACTTTCTCTTTTTGAAAAAATGTTTTATAAATATAAGGAAATTGACAATATCTATAAGTTGTGTTTCTGCAGTCTCTCTCTTCCTTTGATTCTATCTCAGGTTAACAAAGCCTATTAGAATAATGCTACGACTCTGTTTTCTCTGTGAGGCTGGTATGCTTCTCAGAGTTAAGTTTATTACAATAATCCTCAGCATCTAGAAGAATGCATTACATGTAGAAATTCAATATATACTTATTAATTGAACTGAACCAATACCCTATCCTATACCTTCCTAATGTGGTTGCTTGGAAGGATCATCATTGGTAAACAAGCTCATTTCAGAGACAAAGGGAGAGGGAGAGAGAGAATCACTGATCAGCTGTTTCCAGCATGCCCCACACTGAGGATCAATCAAGCCTGCAACCCAGGCATGTGCCCTGGGAATTGAACTGTGATCTCCTGGTTCATAGGTTGACACTCAAACACTGAGCCACGCCAGTTGGGCTCCTTTTTCAAAAAACATGTTTAATGTTGACATCCTTGCAGGTGTCTTCCATCCTCTCTTCCCTTTGCCCACCTCCATCCATCTCTGCCTCCCCCTCCCTTAGCATTCACCAAACTATTGTCCTAGTCCATGCAGTAAGCATACGTGTTCTTTAGCTGATCCCTTCACCTTCTTGCCTGCATCTAATCTCCCAACATGCAATTTCCTAAGTGGCTGATTTTTTTGACACCTGTATGCCTCTTCTCTTGTTTTCACTCCTTGAAGTATTCTTTCCTGATTTGTTTCTGCCCTCCAAGACTTAGTTCTTGTTATTATCACCTTAGCAAGTTTTCTCAAATTTCCTTTAAGCTCCTTTTTCCCCCCTTGGTTTCAGAGAATTCTGTGCTTAATTCAAGAAAAGCAGTTTGGAAAACCTATTTTAACTTACACTTGTTTCTTCGCCATTGCTTAGGAAAGCGAATTTAAGAGCAGGTGTTACCTTTCATTTAAATGCAGTGGCTCCTACCTGTGTGTAAGCTCCTATACTTCAGTCTACTTGAATGTCACAGTCTATTCTCAGTATGTGAAACTTCCTACACAAAGTAATTGTGGGTTTTGCTTTATATATTTTAGGTCATGTTATTTAGTGCACACAGATTCACAATTTCTATATGATCTCTTTTGGTCATGATATTTTTATATAATGACTAGTGGCCCAGTGCACAAATTCACACACACTGAAAGAAAATTAATTAGAAGATATATTTTAATATCGCTATTCGCCCTTTATCTATAATAGAAGTGTCAACCAAATTCACTATCGACAATGAC
Organism: Pipistrellus hanaki; assembly: GCF_964339955.1. Classification (NCBI taxonomy): domain Eukaryota; kingdom Metazoa; phylum Chordata; class Mammalia; order Chiroptera; family Vespertilionidae; genus Pipistrellus; species Pipistrellus hanaki. The sequence goes on from NC_140508.1 coordinate 68,470,378, forward strand.
AGATCAAAACACACACGTGTTATTGGAGTCAATGAGAGCTTTATATGTATTGTGCATGCGTGAGTCGACTTAGCCTTTTATATATATAGAATAAACTTGCTTAATTAGACCTGCTTCCTGATGTAGCTAAACTTTTTCCAGCCTAGTGAAGCACCCCAACTTCTCTTTCAGGTAATAGTAAGCAACACAGCAGTAATATCAACATGAAGCACATTATTATTATAGATCATGAAGGGAGAACAAGAGGTAAAATATTTAACTGCAGCAGTGTGTGACTATATTCTGCGAAGTGAGAAAACCTGAAGTCATTTTCAGGGTCCACCATTTCTTACTTCTTTTCAGTCGAGTCAAGTTTCTAAGCTTTTTAAATCTCTGTTTTCTGGTTAGTAGAAAGAAAATAAGATTCTACCAACTCTCCTACCTACCTACTCAAGGACTTCTGTGAGGATCAAATGAGATGAGGTATGGGAAAATGCTTCACAGACATTTTGTTCAAGTGTGAACTATTTCCACCTGTGTTCCTGGGCTGAAGAAACTGCAAGGAGGCTACTCGCTAGGGTGAGGAAACTGGGTGTTGCTATGTGATGTCATTACCTGGAGTCCACAGCAACCATTTCTTGGCTGGGCTGTGGGCCACATTTTGTGCCATGGGGTCTTGGCAGTGTTGGCTGAGATTTGTTGGGATTTCGCTCTGGGGTAGTGGTAGGGCCTGTGTCACACTTGGGGAAGCTGAGTGTTGATTTGTTGGCATCAGGTCCCTGGTGCTGGCCAGTGCACGTCATCACAGCTCCTGCATTGAGCATCTGCCCCCTGTTGGTCAGTGCGCATCATAGCAACCAGTCAGATGGTCAGACATTTAGCATATTAGCCTTTTATATAGGGAGGTAATTCTTTCCTATGTATTGTCTTGAAGTTAGTATTATCAACACCTGCTCTTTTTGTAAGACTAATCTAATTTTGCATTTCATCATCAACTATTCTAGCTTATTATTTAGATGTTCATTTATAATCTTTACAGAGCAATGATTAAGATTATTTTGCTTTTGAAGTCCATTCTGATTTACTAACTTAATCAATTTATGATAGTTTTATTGGTTCTTATGTCATCTTACTTAATGCTTTCTGTGTTGATACTACCTTTCTACTACTGTCATTATTGCTTTGGTGTATTTATTGCTTTTAATAATATAAAGTGTAGAAATTCTACTTTTATTATATCACTGTTTCAAATTTGATCTAAATGTGCTCTTATATTAATAATGTAGATAAACAATGAAAGATAAAGTTGAGAATGTAGATGTGGGATGTATCATGAAAACTCAGTTGAAACGTTTACACTTAATTGTAAAGAGGCAGGAGACAAAAGAATTTTTGAGAAGTGCAATGTGGTTAGAGATAAGTTGTAGAAAAATCAATTAGACAGCACTGTGTAGAATGAAAGAAAGTGAAATGAAAGCACAAGTTGCAAATATAAGTTACAAGAAAGTGCCTTTGTAATTAAAGAGAAGTGCTGAGAAGGAATGAAGATTATAGACTTAATAGAGACTGATGTCAAATTGAGTGTGATGTGCAAATAAAACAAAAGAACATATTGGATGTGGTACATTACTAGTTGACTGGAAAAATTATGGTGGCATTTATAATAAAAACTTTTTGATGATTGGCTTTATTAGAAGACAATCTGTTTTGGACATGATAGAAGACAAGAAAATATCTAATACTCCACTGTGCAGACTCAAGGTTTGGGAGAAGGACTAGAAATGGAAAAGATGGTGAGTTGGCCACTGTTGACAGTTGAAGTCATGGGAGCCTATGAATCTTAAGGGAGAGTGCTAGAGAATATCTGAAGACAGAATCTGGGTATCCACGTTGTTACATCATTATCTCTCAGCATTTTTTAAATTCAACTTGTTGACCACTAGGGCTGGGGCTCTGCAGATTCTATATTGGTTGTTGGTACTATGTTAAGTTCCACATATTTGTGAATTTTCTAGTCTCCTTGTATAATTAATTTCTAATTTCATACAACTGTGGTTGGAAGATACATGGTATAATTTCAATCTCAAGTTTGTTAAGACCTGTTTCATGATCTACTGTATGTCCATCCTGGAGGTGTTCCGTGTCTTCTGCTGGATGGAATGTTCTACATATTTCTGTTTGGTCTAAAGTATAGTATAGTTCAAGTCCAGTGTTTCCTTATTGATTTTCTATCGAGATGATTTATCCATGGTTGAAACTGAGATATTGAAGTCCCTTACTATTATTGTATTGTTTTCTATTTCTCCCTTCATATCTATTAGTATTATGCTTAATATATCTAGGTGCTATACTGACATGTTAATTTTAAGCAATTGCATTTGCAAAGTATAAGCATTTAGCAAAAACTATTGACATTAAAAAAAAAATATGTCATATAAGGATATCTGACATGAAGCGTCTACCAGAAAAGACTGAATTTAACTCCTGAACAGCATAATGTTATTTAAAGTTTGTGTATACTTTTCTTAAATTATTTTATTAGATATTTATATTTCAAATTCTGTGGTGTGTTTTTCTCAGTCCTTAACCAGTTACATTGTAACGTTTTAAAATAAAGTCTTTTATTAAACCACTCCAGTGCATGAATTTGTGTATGGGTGAGGTCCCTTGGCCTGGAAGCTGATTGGGGCCCATGGGACCAGTGGGCTACGGGAGGGCTCCAGGCCATGTCTGGCCCTCTTGATGAGTACCATTGGGCCAGACCCCAGCAGCAAGCTAACCTACTGGTTGGAGCATGTCCCCTGGTGGTTAGTGCGTGTCATAGCAACTGGTTGAGCAGTCAACGGATGAGATGCTTAGCATAGTATACTTATATTAGAGGCCCGGTGCACAAAATTTGTGCATTTGGTGGGGTCCCCACCAGTCCGGCCTGAGCCCCTCACAGTATGAAAGTCCTTCGGGGATCTCCTAATGATGGCTTAGCACTACTGAGGAGATGGGAAAGACTCCTGCCACCACCGCTGCGTTCGCCAGCTGTGAACCTGGCTTCTGGCTGAGCGGTGTTCCCCTTGTGGGAGCACACTGACCACCAAGGGGTAGGTCCTGCATTGAGCATCTGCCCCCTGGTGGTCAATGCATGTCATAGCAACTGGTTGTTCTGATGTTGGTCCACAACTGGCTTTCGGACATTCCCTGAAGGGTCCTGGATTGCAAGAGGGCTGAGGGACCCCACCGGTACATGATTGGGGCTGGGGAGGGACAGGAGAGGTTGGCCAGCCAGGGAGGGATGGTGAGAGGGCTCCAGGGCATGTCTGGCCTGTCTTGCTCAGTACTGATCGGCTGGACCCCAGCAGCAAACTAACCTACCAGTTGGAGCATCTGCCCCCTGGTGGTGAGTGCACATCATAGTGAGCAGTTGAGTGGCTTTAGCATATCATTAGCATATTATGCATTGATTGGTTGAATGAATGACGGGACACTTAGCATATTAGGCTTTTAATATATAGGATTATATAGGATTCCTCAGATGACCCAAAATTGTGATGAATTCTTTAGTGCAGAGAGGATACCCTAAGACAGTAACATTACATATACAGAGGTGCTTAATGAGACTTGTTTTTCTATGGCAATGGTTTACATCACACATACATTTACAAATTGTCATCTCATCCAATTTCTAAACAGGTTTTCTATGAAGAATCACATTGTCTTTCAACTCTTTAATACTGATAACTGATCCTAATCATAAACAGTGTCACTAATGATGAGATACATCAATCTCTAAACTCTGCATGTTCAAACTCTATGCTTCTAGTCACGTAAGATGAATGCATAATCAACAGCTAGCAGAGCACTGATAAGAGAGTTTCATATAAATGCCAGGTTTTGAGAAGCAGTACTGAGATATTTTGCAGCACCCTTTACTTGCTAGAGAGCAATAGCTAGTTTAACCACTTCCACCCAGAGGAGAGTAAAACTCTCTTGTCTCATCAGGAAGAGAGTGGGAGTAAGAGTCAGCTTCTATAAAGCGTGAGGATTTGCCAGGGCGTTGGGCCAGAGTAGAATGGACAGTATGCCTGAAATGCTGCTGCTTTTGGTCATTATCAAGCACATTGACATCAAAGTGACCAGAGAAGGATAGGGTCACCATTTATCCATTTAGTTATTTGAGAATTCACTGAGCACCTCCCTTGTACCAGGCACAGTTCTGAGCTTTTAGAATTCAAAGAACGTGACAGAAACACTCCTGTCCTCAGAGAGAAGAATTATAGCAAGAATTAGTAGAAAAATACTGTGTCTTTTAGAATGCACCATATGTGTATTCTAGAAAAAAATATATAAACAAGTAATAATTAATGAAAAAACAAGTCTAGACAGAGATTGGAGCTAAGAGGAAAAGCAACACGAGAGCATGTGATGGGAAGACACCTGCAGAACGGGAAGACAGAGTCAGTCGGGCTTATGGGTGGAGAGAAATGCAGATCTCAATGACCGAAAGGCCAGGCATACAGAATGTTTCTTTGCCTCTCTCCTGCTGACCATATTTTGCAATTTCACTGTTATTATTGTTCCTCTGAAGTATTGAAATGCTAGTCAATAAATAATCATTGGGATCCCACTGTGTTCTCAGCACCAGAACGACTGGAAAATGTGGCTGAATTCAAACCACTAAATCTACTGCTGTGATGGAGAATAAGGTGGGGAACAATGCTGGTCAGTAAATAACCAGAGCCTTCTTGTTCTGAGGCTCGCACGGAGTCCAGGCTTTTCTAGTCTTTTGTACATCACATATCTGAGATTCAGAGGCTGAAATTCCAGACCCTCGAAGAGGCGGCTTCCTCTATTGCCACTAGATGGCACCAGTTATTTTCATATTTTCAGGCCAAAAAAAGAAAACAAAACCTTTTCTAACAGTTCTATTTTAAGTGGGAATAGGTTACCTAGCACCAGTATTAATAAAAGTATTGTTATTTCATTAATAATTTTCTTTGAGGAGAGACCAGAGCGAACAATAAAGACAGTATATTCACTCATTCACTCACACCGTTATTTATTCAATGTGTATCTGGCCCAAATAATATTTTTAAAAAATTCATGGAGTATATTAAGTATGTATAGTAATAGAACATATAAATATCAGGATCAAAAATAACTGATAAAAATATATTATGATGCTACATATATCTTTAAGAATTTTGTAGGAAATAATTTTAATAAAAGTCTGGTAGAATTCTTTATTTTTTTTAGAAGCAACTTATCATGCACCTCTCAAAAGAGGTAATATTTTTAAATATACTGAAAAACAAGGTATTTACTATTGCTATTAAGGGTAAAAATGATTACAAAATGTAAAATAGAATAGGAATCACTTAAATATATCTATATCACTTAATCATATCTATACACAAATGTAATATGTATAGCTTTATAAAACTTAAACATTCAGATCTGAAAGGATACTTTTTACCACACTATTTCCCTGTTTCTAAGTAGTAAGTGCAATTAAAATATATGCAAAATGTTTCTACAGAAAAACGCATAAAATGTTCTCATTTTTCCAAAAAGTGGTTGGTAAACATGCAAAGTATGTTTATTGGGTGGAGAGGGTCAAGGGGGGTGGAAAGGGGACATCTTTAATACTTTAAAAATAAAGATAAGTTTAAACAAAAGAAATGAAAGGTAACTATCCTCACAGCTCCCATTAAAAATGGCTCTGGAATAAATACAACCTATACTTTCAATCAGTAGCTTTTGCCATAAAATAAAGCACGGTGACAAAACAAGTGCACATCAAATGTGCTGAAAGGTACAACATGCTGGGGAAGCATGCCCTAATTACGTCAGAGGGAAAGTTAGAAGTAACATGTTTACTGAGCTAACAGATCCGTTTTTACACTGTAAACACCTCTGCCACCTCAGGAGGAAAGATGAGTGCCTCCAACACAAGGCTCTCCCCACGTTCCCTTCCTTCCAAAACAGTGAAAAGATAATACTCACTTGCAGGTCTGCCAGAGTTTTCTGCCTCATGGCCATGAGATTTCTGAATCTCTGGTCTTCCTCGTCCATCCTATCTTCACAGTCTAGTTTCTCACTTATGAGATGATCATAAACAGCTTGCATATGATCCTTTTTAAATCTCACAAATTCATATTTTTCCCTATTAAAAAAGCATTGCAATCACCACTAATCAATTTACATTTTATTTTTTAAATTGTACTTATGACACATTTTTACAGACACAATATTGAAAAAAATTTTAGAACTGAATGGCTTTGGAAAAATTCCCTGGTCCCTTCCATAATCTCCATGGAGCTCTGTCTAAGTGATCCAGGAACGAGGAAAGTTCTGGAGAAATTGAGTGGATTCTTTGGGATGTTGACCCACCGTGTCTCTGCTTTGTTGACATTACAGAGGTACCCTACTCCATGCAGCATGCAACTCCATGGATACATTTTATTTTTTAAATCCTTACCTGAGGATATGATTATATGATTTTTTACTGGGTTTTAGACAGAAAGAAATGGGAGAAAGAGAAGGATAGTAAGAGGGAGAGAGGGAGGAGAGAAACATCCATCAATCAGTTGCCTCCTGTGTGCATTGACTGGGGATCATACCCGCAACCTTTTGGTGTACAGGATGATGCTCCAACTAACAGAGCCATCTGGCCAGGGCTCCAAGGATACAATCTATTTAGATGAAGCCAACCAGCCATGTGGCTGACTGTGCAGGAGTGAGTGTATATACATTAAAATAGCCCAATAAGATGAAAGGCCCCGACTCCATGTGGAAGAGGCTCACAATCACTAACTATAACCAAGGAGTCAATGTTTTCAAAGATGCTGCCAACAGGTATGAGGAAGAAACAACGAATGAGCACATGGCATTGAGTTGCTGTATCAATCTACCTGCAGCTCACCTGACCCAGACACGTAAGAGCCTTCCCATTATTTGAGCTGGTGTGCGAGCCTGTGTGTGTGTGTGTGTGTGTGTGTGTGTGTGTGTGTGCATGGATGCATGTACGTGCCTGTGGGTATTCTGTCATATGCAACTAAGTACATCTCGACAAAAAGGAAGAACGATTTTTGTGGTGAAATCAGTAGTGATGTATGATTCAATACTAGTAGAATAAGCATCAGAAGGCGGTTAGCACCGTACTGCGGATGATCACTATGCTTTGGAAAGAATTCCCAGAGCTGGGCAGCAACCAGGGTCCAGGATCAGCAGAGCTGCCGCAGCTCAGCGAGGTCCTGCCGCCCGCATTCATCGTCACCTTCACTGGTACATGAAGCTGCACAGTTAGCCACAAAGACAGCAGGACTAAACGTTTGGAGGAGCCTAAAAGTTAAAGTGCTTTGAATAGTGCACTCTCTCATTTCAGCCAACCCCAGCCCTGTGAAAAAAAAATAATGAGAATACCAATCTGCAGACCGGGAACCTCAACTTCCGCATAATTAGCTTGTGTAAGCCAATGAGTCAATGACAGAACCAGATTCTAATCCTGTTCTGTCTGTGCTGTTGGACTCAACAGTGAAATTCAGAGAGCAGCAGGCCTGACCAAAACCAAAAACTCTCACAGCAAACATCCCTGCATCTTGACCACACAGACTTTACCCTCCATACTATTTTGATATGAGATTATATTCAGTATAGCATCTTATTAATTATATATGTCACATATACTATACATGTTTATATGTATACGTATGTAGGAAAACAGTGTGTCCTTTCTCAGAGTGGTAAAAAGAACAAACTCTCAAGTCCTGTAAGTCTGGTTTTGGATCCTTTTACTTTCTAGTTAAGAAACAATTGTAAACATTTAATGAGAGCCAAGAGTAGCCTTGAAAGCTATTCTTTTTATTCCTTTTATGAACTTATTTATTTTTATCCACATATTTCAATTGTTTTGAATATGCAAGTTTTTTCTCTCTTTAAAAACTAAGTTCAGATGCTTGAAGGTATACTTTCCCACTAGACATTTTTAAAATATATTTTTACTTATTTTAGAGGAGAAGGGAGAGGAAGAGATAGAAACATCAATGATGAGAGAGAATGTGCCCTGACCAGGAATCAAACTGTGACCTCCTGGTTCATGGGTAGGCGTTCACCCACTGAGCAACTTCCTGGCATCTGTGTCCTTGGCATTCACATGGGGGCTCCATCACAAACTGTAAGGGTTGTTGTGAGGGCTAGAGGAGATGAGGGGCAAAGATTTCCTGGGAAGTGCACTCTGGAGCACTTTTGCCTCAATAGCGCTCTCATGTAGGCACACGATGGGGACATTTTAGGACTGAAATGGTAAGAAGCCCGAAGGAAAAAAATCCTCAGCTCCTCAGTTAGATCCTTATAAGTTTAATGTGAATTATACACTTTGAGGCTTATCCCTTTGAGCCCCCAAATACTCTTACTGATGATAAACAGTGTAGATTGATATCTTCCAGTATACAGCCACACTTCCTTGCCTTCATGTGTGATCTACTGAGCATGGCTTGGTCTTGTTCAGATAATCCTATCCGATCATCTGGGCAATACCGTTTTACTCGATGGCCGTGGTCGGCAAACCGTGGCTCGCGAGCCACATGTGGCTCTTTGGCCCCTTGAGTGTGGCTCTTCCAAATACCACGTACCCCAATTAAGTTAATAACATTGTACCTACCTATATAGTTTAAGCTTAAAAAATTTGGCTCTCAAAAGAAATTTCAATTGTTGTACTGTTGATATTTGACTCTGTTGACTAATGAGTTTGCCGACCACTGTTCCATGGCAACAGCTAAATGAATTCTTGTTGACTTGACATCCAGGTCTATGGTATTAGGCTGTGCGTAAGTGTTTCTCTGACACTTGGTCTCTTGGGGGCCGTGGATTTGCTAATGCCATATGAGCCTTCCCTATTTAAATCAGAGTAATATTCCTAGGTGTGACCAGTGTGTATTCCTTCAACAGCCCTCCAAGCCCTGTTCTTGATGTGTTGCAAAGTAGGGAATGAGAGCCCAGAGGAGCAAAGGAAGACTATGGAGGCGCTACGTGGGGGTCTACATATACACCAAGGTTCTCAGAGCACCACTGTCTCAGCCACAGGCCCTCCTAAGCCTGGTCAGTGGGGGGAGTGCAGGGGGCAGCCTATCCATGTTGCGCTCTCACATCGATGTTTCTCTCTCTTCCTTCCCCTTCCTCTCTCTCACATAAGTACATGCAGAATCAATTTAGTGCAACCAATTAGAAATGAGGGGACTGGGTAAGAGGCTTCTGAATAAAGTACCTGAGGTTTTGTAGAATACCTATTTCTAAACTCTTCCTTCAAAACGTATTTAAAAAGTGTGAGTGTACAACCATGTATTAACCATGTCATCTAAATGAGAAATACTAAAGTTCATGGGGAGGTTTATTACGTTCATATGAAATAAAAGTTATTATACTTCCAAAAAGAGAAGCATTTATTTCAAGTTGAAATAAACACGAGGGAGCAATGAAAAATGAAAGCAGTTTATAATTTTGTTTTTAAAACAAAATGACCAAATAGCACATGTATATTCTACATCAAACTATGATAGAAAATATGGATTGTTTAAAATAGGAATTATCTGTTTTATAAATAACATATTAAACATGTAATATTTTGATACAATTTAAGAACTTACCTCAAAGTGTCCAATATCTTATCTAAATATATCTTTGCCTTTTCTCTTTCTTCTAGTTCCTTATTCAATTTAGTTAATTTATCTTCATAAAAAGCTGTTTTTTGTTTAGCTGCCTCTATTTCACCAAAAATCATTGTCTGTTGTGTCTGGAAAAAATATTCAGAGATGTTTTATGTTAAATTCTTAGAATTTAGGGGCACAATTACACTTGGCCATCTGAACAATTAAAGGCAAATAATAACGTTTTATCAATAAAAGCAATAACTGCCCTGGCGGGCTCAGTTGGTTAGGTGTCATCCCGTGCACCTGGGCTGCAGGTCCTGTTCCTGGTTAGGGCACATGCCTGTGTCATGAGCTCGGCTTCCCCCTATCAATGTCTTGCTCTCACATCGATGTTGCTCTCTCTCCCTCTTTCACATAAACACATGCAGAATCAATTTAGTCAACCAGTTAGAAATAAGGGGCATCCATTCAAAATGAAATGTGCCTGAATAGTTTTCATTGGCATAAAGTGTAAGTTGAAATTCTTTGCATATTAAATTTCTTACCTCGGTTTCCATTAGTGCTTCCTGGGTTTTCTGCCCCTTTATTTTCAACTTTTTCTTTGTTTTTTCCACAATTGTTTTAACATCTTCTCTCTTTGCAATGATATCATCTAGTCTCTGGGAGACATTCAGAAATTAAGATGTGAAGCATTTACAATCTAATTATCCTGCTTTAGATCAAATAGTTCTCAAGGGACAATCTATACAACAATGTATATTTTGATATAGAAGGGAAGGAGCACCACACATGAGCATACGATGATACCCACAATCCCAACATTCCAACTGAATTACCTGGGAAAACCAAATCATACCAATTTTAGCTAAGTAACAACCACAAATAAACTCACATTGAAATGACACATTTTCATCACAATATTTAAAATCTTTTAACCAAAAGTAAAACTCCAAATACACATAACCAATTATCATTATATAAAGTGTATACATACATAAAAAAAAACAACTCTCATTCTTTCCAATGGTTTATGCTAAATACAGGTTCTTATGATATATAGCTATTAAAACATAATAAAAACAAAAATAATTACTAGACTACAGGAAGATAAAAAACAATGGCTATTATAAAATAAGGGAAACAAAAATCATTCATCCTTTCTGGAATTCGTTATCAGACTCCGAGGATGTACTGAGGCTTTTACTGCAATTAATGAATTTCCACTGCTGATGTAAGGAGGAGTCCTTATGGAAGTCATTTCTCTCAGTGGGTGTGAGTTACATGAGGCTGTGTCCATACTTCATGGACTTGTACAACCTGCCTCTTGCATGTAGGCTCAAGTTTTCTCAAGTCTATGATGCAGTTACACTTTCTCTTGCCTCTTCCACAGAGAGGCTTTGAGGATCAAAATAAACTTTCATATTAGGAACACTTTGCTGATCACAAAGATTTTAAAATACAGAAAACTTGAAAATCAGTAAAGTCTAACAAATTCAATTTACACCGTAATTTGCAATGATAAAAAAAAAAATCCTGTTGTCAAAATGGCCCCCATGAGTAATATGTATGTACTCCCTGCAGCTAAAGACGAGAATGTATAACTCTTACCACACCCTCTATTCTCCAAAAGACTAATGACATGATGTACACATATTTTTCTCCTAAATATTTCCTTGGGAAGGGCTGGTAATATCAGTTACTGCCATGGACTTGTTTTGAAATATTTTACCGACATTTGCTTTATTTTTCACCCTAGCTGTTTCCTACACGTATCCAACATTTACCATGAAAATGTCAAGATGCATTGTATTTTATATTGGAGTAAAGACAGCTTTAGTTTTATTAATGAGCAGTGAGGACTCTGAATTAAATGTGCCAGAGAGGGCAATCACACCCAATCAATCACATCTCACCTATTGGGAAGCTGTGCTTCCTAAGGACACTCACAGACAGAATAAGGTTCCAGGCCATAGCATTCGAGTCCTCCTGTGCAGTTAGTTCCACTGTAGGTCAGTGGTGGACTCAGGAAGGAGTTACTTATTCTGCCCACGAGTCTATGTCTTCCGAGGTGAAATCACAATTGTCCAAGTGGTAACCTAAAGCCATACCCAAGCTTTGCCAACCTAAGCATCCCTGGGAATTAGTGCCTGGACTAACTGGAGATGCTCACAGTGAAGTGCTTTTTGTGGATGGCTTTGATCTTCTCTGCATTTTCTTCCATCTGAAGCAGAGGTTCCTCTATTTCTACCAGGATCAGGGAGTAGATCGCTTTCCTCCTGGTGAGCTCCTCCCACTCAAGTTCCTCTTCTTCTTGCAGGGAAAACAGCTTTTTCTGCCAACAAAGATGTAAAGTAGTTCATTCAGTTATTAATTACCTAGACACTTATTGTCTCCATCTTGCATCAGGCAGGAATATTTGCTATTATTTGAAAACTAGTAGCCCTGGGTACGAATCCATGTGCCACTAGTCCCTGCCACCCTCCTATAGCTCTCCACCCCCTGCTCTGCCCTCCTGTAGCTTCCTGTGCACCCCCTCCCCCGCCCTCTCCCTCCTCATAACTTGCTGTCCTGACCCCTTCTGTAGGTCTCAGCTACCTGCATGTAGTTTGCTACCCCACCCTCTTCCAGATCCATTAACTGGTCATTACACGATAGGTCATTATGCCTCAGGGTGTAACAGATAATTAGCATACTCCTCTCTTATTATATAGGACAAGAGGCCCGGTGCATAAAATTCATGCACGGGATGGGGGGGGGGGTGTCCCTCAGCCCAGCCTGCACCCTCTCCAATCTGGGACCCCCTCTCACAATCCACTACTGCTGGCTCCCAACCGCTCACCTGCCTGCCTGCCTGCTTGCACCTAACTGCTTCTGCCTGCCAGCCTGATCAACACCTAACTGCTCCACTGCTGGCCTGATTGGCTCCAACTGCCCTTCCCTGTAGACCTGGTCCTCTTCAACTGCCCTCCCCTGCAGGCCTTGTCCCCCCAACTGCCCTCCCCTATAGGCCTGTTTGCCCCTAAATGCCCTCCCCTGATGGCCTGGTCGTTCCTAACTGCCTTCCCCTGAAGGCCTGGTCACTCCAAACTGCCCTCCCCTGCTGGCCTGATTGCCCACAATGGCCCTTCCCTGCTGGCTATCTTGTGGCAGTCATCTTGTGTCCACATGGGGGTGACCATCTTGTGTGTTGGAGTGATGGTCAATTTGCATATTACCCTTTTATTAGATAGATTAAATGCCACCATTAAAAGCAACTGGTATCAATATAGCCTATTTAGAGAGTGTACAGTTATTTACAAAAATGATGAGAAAAATATCAATGAACAATAAAAATCAAACATTCTTAAATATTACAAGATAATATTGTTAGAGAACACACAAACAATAAATATTGAAATATATGTTAATTTCTGAAATCAAAGATCAAAGAAAAGCCATCAACAAGAAGTTAATAACAAAATGTTAAGCAAACAGAGCTGAGAGATCATAGAATTATTAAATATGCAAATAAATTAGGAAATCTGGCATTTTCAAACATATGGAAGTAGAGAGACACTGCTTTATATGTTTGAAAATGTCAAATTTCCTAATAGAAGGAAATGCAAAATTTGTGTTTCTTTCAAAGAGGACCAGAGGTGCAGATAATCTCAAATCGTCTTTAAAAGCAACACTGTTTTGAATTGTCTTGTCTCTGGATTTCAGTATTCCGATAACAATAATTTCAAATATTTATGCATTTTGAGGGGGAACAAAATTCTAGAAAGATGCCAGGGATCAAAACACCCAACCTGGGTTTCAAAGATTACGTATGTGATGTAGATAAAGATTAAAAAATAAAATAAAACTGATTTTATAGCTATAATGCTTCCATCTCATTTTTTTTTTTTTTTAACAGAGTGTTAAACAAGGAGACTCAATGGAAGGATGCTAGAAGAGAAAAACATGGCATCATCACAAAGCCAGCCAAAGGACACTTCGCAGCAAGCTTCCTCTGCTCTCCACTGGACTGGCAGACACTCCAGTTCCGGCGCCCGAATGCGAGCCGACTCGAACGTCAGCCCCTTTCTGCGTGACCAGACCCCACTGGTGCCCCACGGAGGGCAACTGTCCTCAAATATGCAGAGAAGACTGCCGGCCAAGCAGTAGAAGATGCCTCATTACAGACAAATTTAAAATGCTAAGTGAAATGCAAATTAAAGGGGGAATAAAATATTAAAAGCAAACTAGGATTACCTGAAGCATCATTCCATTAGCCACTTGACTTCGAGTGATTTTTTTCAAGAACTCTTCTCTACCCTGTAAATCATCAAAAACTTTTAAAGAGGAGTCTTTATTTACATAATGTCAGAAAACATTTTTTAAAGACAACTGCTAACACGAAACACATTTTATTTATGTTGTAATAAAAAATAAAATATTTGTTACAAACTGAGTATTAAAAACAAACAAGCCTGGCCTAGTCACTTTGGCTCAGTGGATAGAGCGTTGGCCTGTGGACCAAACCGTTCAGGGTTTGATTCTGGTCAAGGCACATACCTTGGTTGCAGACTCCTCCAGGCCTGGGCCCTGGTAGGGGCTCTAGCAAGAGGCAACCAATCAATATATTTTTCTCACATGGATGTTTTTCTCAGTCTTTCCCTCTCTCCTCCACTCTCCCTAAAAATCAATGAAAAAATATCCTCAGGCAAGGATTAACAACAATGACCAAAAAACAATAACAAGCCTACTGTTGTTTAAGGCAAAGTTAGCATGTGATAGGATGCAGAATTTCAGTTCCAGGGACTTTGTAAGTTATGATCTGCAACTAAAATGAGAGTAATCAAAAAGGGGAAAAACTAGCCCTGCAGGTGGCACTGGAGTGCCAGTTTCGGCTAGATCCCTGTAAACTATGCCAAAGGACCCCACAGGTGAACAAATCCATGCACGGGGCTTCTAGTATGCATATAAGTAATTTGCTTAATCTCTTCCCTCACCCCCACTACCTCCTTCCCTCTGAGAGCTGTCATCTGTTCCACGCATCCATATCTCTGGACATATATAGTTCATCAGTTTATTTTGTGCATTAGATGCAACATATAAGTGAGACCATGTGATATTTGTCTTTCTCTGACTGGCTTATTTTGCATAACATACTAAATCTCCAGTCCCTCTATGCTGTCACAAAGGTAAGAGATCCTTCTTTTTTGCTGCTGTTGCGTAGAATTCCATTGGTAAATGTACCACAGCTTTCTTTTTGTCCTGATGGGCATTTGGGCTGATTCCAGATCTTAGCTATTGTAAACAGTGCTGCTGTAAACAAAGGGGTGCATACATTCTTTTTATTGCTGTTTGGGGACTCTTAGGATGTATTCCTGGGAGTGGGATCATTGGGTCAAATGGCAATTCCATTTTTAATGTTTGAGAATAGTCCATAAGGGTTTCCACAGTGGCTGCACTAGCCTGCATTCCCACCAGCAGAGCACTAGGGTTCCCTTTTCTCCACATCCTTATCAGCACTTGCTTTTTGTTGATTTTTTTGATGGCAGCCATTCTGACAGGTGTGAGGAGATACCTCATTGTCATTTTAATTTGCATCTCCCTGATGATCAGTGACATTGAGCATTTTCCCCTGTCTCTTGGCCTTCTGTATGTCCTCTTTGGAGAAGTGTCTATCCAGGTCCTTTTCCCATTTCAAATTGGGTTGTTTGCTTTCCTTTTATTGAGTTCTGTGCATTCTTTATACCTTTTGGAAATTAACCCCTTATCAGAGGTATCATTGGCAAATACGTCCTCTCATCCAGTGGGTTCCATTTTCATTCTGAGGACTGTTTCGTTGGCTGTGCAGAAGCTTCTTAGTTTGAGGTAGTCTCCACTTGTTTATTTTATTTCCTTTGTTTCTCCTGATCTAAGAGGTGTATCAGCAAAAAGTTTGCTATGTGAGGTGTCTGATGAGGGGCTGACCAGCAGCCCCTGAGCGACGGATGAATGGTTACTCTGACACAGCTTCTGTGAAAGAGAGGACTAAGGCACTACTTGGCTCTCGCCAGCCTCCTTTAGCTTTTATTGTCACAACAGCTTGAACTAAAATTAACCTCGAGACACAATCAGCAGGGTGAGCATTCTTGAGAAAGCACATGCTTCTACAAGACCGGGCTAAAGACTAAACTGAGAGATTCTAGCAAAACACCCGAGGGATCAGACTTGTTTGGAAAAGTCAAGGCAGGGGCTGCCACCTCCGGCAAGGTCCCCGACCTTTCGGAGAATCCTCCTCACAGATTTTCCAGCCAATTCCCATGCTTCCCCTTAGTCTGAGATTTTACTGCCTCTGTTTTCTTCAAGGACTTTGATGGTTTAGAGACTTATTAGTAAAGTCTTTTGTCCATTTTGAGTTTACTCTTGTGTATGGTGCAAGTTGGTAGTCTAGTTAAAGTTCCTTCTGCTTTAGAATCACACCCTGGAACCCCTTATTTAATAGACAAATTCGCTTGTAGATAGTCTGCCCTCCACATTTAAAAGGGATGCATAGCTTTGCAGAGGTAAAGTAGAGGTTCAGAAATGTTTTTAGTATCCCTCCTTCAGTACAGCCTCATTCATAGCACACCTCCCCCCCCCCCGCCCCCCGCCCAGGGTCTACAGAGACAATATAAAGAAACAATTTAATAAGTCTCTCCTACAACTCTTCTTTTTCTTGCTATAGCAACTCATCAACATTATGCTTTCCTAAAGTGAAAGAAAAACTCTAACATAGGAAAAAGAAATATTCTAAGGAAAGCAATAACTTTAATATATTACCTCACCTAAGGATATACCTACATCCTAAGCCAATTTATACAATGAAATATTTTGAAAATTTTAATGAAATTTAGTTGCTTCTTCTAACACGACAGAAGAAATAGTGGTTTGTCAATTTATTTAATACTTAATTAAGAGGGAACTAAATTAAACATGCCTCTATAAACTGGAGAAAATATATTATCTATATTCCAAAACAGAGTGCTACATTTGACCTTTGTCAGAAACTAACTGAGGGATGGAGAGAGAGAGAGGGAGAGGGAAGGAGGGAGGGAGGGAGGGAAGGAGGGAGGGAGGGAGTGAGTGCACACTAACAGAGCTGAGAAGATGAGTTGGGATGGTAAGCCATGAAACTGAAAAGATAAACAAATGCCAGATTATGTAGGATCCCTAAGGCACAATAAGAAAAACAGTGCAGTCGACTGGGCAAGGTGTGTGTTTTAGAAAGGTCACTTTGGCTGCAATATGGGCTGATTCATTTTTGTTTCCTTAAAATTCATTCATTCATTCTTCAAAGTCTTTTATTTTTTATTATAATCAGTAAAACAGTAGTTATTCATTGTTTAAATGAATTTAAGTCCCTGAGCTTAAATATATTAATATTATACAATGGAAGGCTGCTGAGAACAGTATCAGCATTAAATCAATACAAGTTGCTACAGACCTAACTTTCACGGGTAGCTAGGGTGTGGTCTCAGCAAAATACAGATTTGCCTCCTCCGCCTTTGTTCCTCCTGTGGGTGCCTTCCCTCACCCCGAGGGCTGCGGCTGCTGCACACATTTGCCATTCCTGTACTGTTTAGGACTGGGTCACCAAGCTTTCTCTGTAACAGGCTAGGAAAGAAATAATTTAAGCTTTGGGTAATAATGTCTCTATCCATTCTGGTTTAGGGAAAAAAATTAAAATATCAAAAAATCATGCTGAAGAGCTTAAAAGAAGCTGAGGGAAAAGGGGTGAGAGCAACTGCAATGCTGGGGAGAACCCATATTAAAAAGCAATGTGGCCTTTGACCGGCTGCCTGATTTGACCAGTCGGAAACAGCAGGTGGCAGCAGAGAGCTATGCTACGGGAAGCGCCTCCTAGGACAAAGGACTCTGCAAAGCAGAGTCTGACCAGTGAGTACTGTGTACAGAAACTCAAGTTCAGAGAAAGGGGTGAACACTACATATGAACATATGAAGGGCATAACTGAGGTAGTAGCAGCATTTGGAGGGCACCAAGAAGAAAGAAAACTTATACTGTTCTCTAAGCTCTGAGACCAGGAAGAAGGAGAAAGAGATCTTAAAATTCAGAGTTAAATTCATAAAACAAAATTTGGAATTTGTACAAATAACCGAGGGCCGGACTGGACCAGAGGGGCTGGCGGCTCTGGCTGAGCGCTGTCAGGGCACTCTTTTGGTGGCCAGGCCTCTAACAGAGTCCAAGTGGCAGCCCAACCTGGTTCTAAAAATAAACACAAGATATTTTGTTTTTATTTACATTTTTTAAATCTTCACCTGAGGATATTTTCCCACTGATTTGTAGAGAGAGTGAAAGCGAGAGCGAGAGGGACACACACACACACACACACACACAGAAACATTTTATATGAAAGAGCCCCCTGCATGTACCCCGAACCAGGGCCAGGCGTCTGCAACCCCAATACGTGCCCTTGACCAGAATCAAACCCAGGATCCTTCAGTCTTCAGGCTGACACTCTATCCACCGAGCCAAACTAGCTAGAGCTCTTTATTTTTTGAAAGGAAGGTTTTATGTGTATTTTGTAAAATCACTTTAAAATTACTAAACATAAATTAAAATAACTCAGATCCCTAAACCCAGAGATATGCATTATGCCTTTTTAGCATATTCCCTTTTAGTTTTATCATTGGTGAAGTCAGCCTAGCAAGATCTTTCTCAGCCACTAAAAATAGCAGAGGTCCCATTAACGTTTTAAAATTCAAAATTGAATGAATTTATAATTTATTCTCATACTCATATTTAACTACTATTCTATTACTGAGAAATTCATGTATTTAAATTTTCCCACCATATGCTAACTCTATTCATGCTTTCCATAAACACTTACTGAGTACCTGCATTCTAAAGACATACACATTGTCTTTTTCTAGAACTAAAAATAACCCTTAAACATCTAAACAAACTTAAAAGACTAGAAAGTCATACAATGTCTGCTGTGAGACCATAATAGAATTAAACTAGAAATCAATAATACAAAGATACTGGAAAATCCCCAAATATGTAAAGACTAAATAACATATTTCTAAGTACACATGTTCAAGGTATAAATCTCAAAAAATAGTGGCTCCGTGATTGAGCATCAACCTATGAACCAGATCACAGTTCGATTCCTCATGGGGCACCTGCCAGGGTTACGGGTTTTATTCCCAGGGGGGGGCATGCAGGAGGCAGCTGTTCAATGATTCTTTCTCATCATTGATGTTTCTATCTCTCACTTATTCCTTCCTCTCTGAAATCAATGGGAAAATATATATATATATATATATATATATATATATATATATATATATATATATATATATATATATTTTTAAGGCCTGTGTTTATTTATTCCACTTAGTTTTAGTTTTATTAGTTGCCTGGAACAGAGTAGCCTGATGTACTTTTCCACAAAAAGTCCAGTATGTTCAAATAAAACACCTTTCAAATCCTTGCTGCTGGCCGAGAAGCCTTCTTTTGAAGTATGAAGAAGTATTTAATATCTGATGAGAGCTCTCAGCATTTGTTACACTAGCACAGTCTTCATACAAAGCTGGATGATTATCTGTTCACCCATCCATAACATAACTGAATACCTATTACCATTTTATTGATTTATCTCCCTTCATTATTGGCTAATTGTACCCTGGGTCTTGGCTAATCTTGTCTTTTCTGAATAGGTCAGTTATTGGAATTGAAGGTATTTAAAAATAAGAGTAAGTCATCTTTAACATTTGGAAAATTCCAGAAACTTCTAGATAACTTTATTGTTCGGAGTTCCTTCTGGTCCAAGACTGCCTAAAAATCACCGGGCCTATGTGGAGGGATGCTTCTTCTGGTTTATCAGAGGTAGTCTTTTGTTTTTTTAAAGACTATTGTAGACTAAATTAAAATCTAAATATCAATACTAAATCAATAAAGTCCAGGTTTATTACAATTTTTCACAACTAAGAAGAACCCAGATGCATTCATTTGTAAGAACGTAACTGGGAAACTCCTCCACTGAGGCTTCAGCAGGCTATTTTTCAGAGCTAGCTTACCGGTACTAGTGCTCTAACTAATTTCTAGAAGGCATGAATTTAAGGATGGATTTCAAGCCAGCATCAACAAGTACACAAAGCTGTCTACCAGAAAAAAATGAAGTCCAGACTCAGAAAATTATACAGATTTTCATTAATTAGTCGTGAAAGACAGTAGTGCCATTACAAAGGCAGAAACCACAAACTTGAATTGCTACACACCTGAATTATCTAAGGACTACCTAGAAATTTATTTTCAATGCATTATCACCCTGACACAGATACACCTGTGTACAGCATAGACATTTAAGGTCCTACATACTTAGCTCAGAGATGAGCAGAAGGAGCTGGCAATGGGAAACATTCACCATGGGGAGTAATGCATGGCTGTCACTTACTCCTCGTTCTCTCTGGGCTTCCAGGGGGCAGAGGAGGCTCGTGAGGAACCATTTCTCCCATTGAGCTGGGGCAAAGCCGGGGACACTGAGCTCTGGGCGGACAAAACAAGCACGGGGGGGTCTCCCCACCTCTGCACTCTGTCTACAAAGCACACTGTACGGCAACGTAAGAACTCAGAAACATAACCACTGAACGGAATAGCTTTCTCATTGAGAATCTCAGGTTACTGAAGCAATATTTCTGAAGAATTAAAAGGAACAACAATTATGGGAAAATATGTGAATGAAGGGTTTCCTGTCAATTGAAAAAAATTAAAACACATGGTTAAGTGACTAAATAAATGTTTGACATCTTTATTGATATCCTCAATAAAAGTGTTCATGGATGGCCATAAAGAAACACATAGTAATGGAAAACTCAAGGAAATTATAAACATTATCAGTGATATAACACATGCTAAAGTGTGTGTGTGTGTGTGTGTGTGTGTGTGTGTGTGTGTGTAAATCATATGGCTTACAATTTTAAAACAATTTGAGGGTAATTTTTACTACATATGATTTTGTCATACTAATTTTAGAACATGTAAGGGATGACAAAACCAATGACAAACCCATGTGGGAACAGAACTCAATCTCTCAATGTAGCCACAGCCAAGTCCTAAATTTAGAGAGCAAGGGGTGTGGACATAGAACATGGGTTCTCTGTTTTACAGATTAATTGCAAGATCCTAAGTCTGTAGTAAGAAAACAGCCAACCAGGTAAGAAGGTGGGTGTGGCAAGTGAAGGGCGGACTGAAGCAGCCTGTGGACGAGTCCCTGTGTATACCGAAATGGAGCTGATGTTGCCAGCCCCTATGCCGAATGACAAGGAGGGACTGCTCATCGTACCTCCAGTTAGGATGGATCTGAGGCCTGGGGGCGGTTGCTTCTGCACATGGTGGCCTATTAGCTGCCTGCTGCACTGGAACCTAACAACCTGTGGTCCTGATGCAGGTACGCCCTTTATTTACATTGCTAAGGGTGCAAGGGCCCTTCCCAGCATCCCTCCTTCCTAGTGTAGCAGGAATGTTCGATATTAGACATGTAGGAGGCAGCCACCAAGCGCCACCCTTCTGGTGATGCGAGGAGTGGGAGATCAGTAATAGAAAAAGGCAGACCCAATGCTGGCTAGCTGCATGCAGCCCCTTTCCCTCCTGTTCAGGTTGGGCCTCTGAGGAGGAGGGATGTTTCTTCTGGTTTATCAGATGTAGTCTTTTTTTAGAGACTATTGTAGACTAAATTAAAACCTAATTATCAATACTCAATCAATAAAGTCCAGGTTTATCAGTATTTTTCACAACTAAGAACCCAGACATACAAACCTGGAATTTTCTTCTCACTTCTGTTATTTTCTCTTCTAACTCTTCAGTCTTATATCTGGTCAGGTGGAAAACAGCACCGATCTGATAGGCGTCCTTGTACACCCCTTTAAGATACTCCTCATTTTTTAATTTCAGTAGCATCAAATTTTGGATTTCAGTCTCAATCTCTGATTTTTTCCTTACACTGGAAAAAGTAAAGTATTGACATGATTATTTTCAAAGAGTATATATTGAGGGAACTATATTTTTTAAAGTATATATTGAGGGAACTTTATTTATTTATTTATTTATTTATTTATTTATTTATTTATTTTCTCTCCAAAAATGCAAAGAAACCAAATAAGTAACTAAAACTAGGGTATAGAAAATATTTCTCACAATTCCATTGATTTTTTTTCTGCTCCTGTTGGATACTCCCAATTGTTAGGCTGTGCTAGATTTCAGAAGGATAAGTATGTTGATCAGAAAACCTTGGGTCCCAGATGCTCAGCTTTCTGAGCATGCACTCACCTGGGTCAATCCACCTTTATACCCTGTATCACAATACTGAGACCAATCAAATATGAGGAAGATCAAGTCCATGTAAAAGAGAAAGAAAACTCAACTCAGGAAAACCAATAACTAAAACAGAACTCTCTGTTGGCACAGAAAGAAACTCACTACAGACTGATTCATTTGCCTTTCAGCATAACCATTATTGCTTTTCTCATTTTTGGTTCTTATAAGTATATTTCCAGTAGGACATGATCTCACTCATCTAGGGGAAATGATGAACAACATAGACTGATGAACAAGAACAGACCCAGAGACAAGGAGCCATGGGTCAGACTGTTGGACCTCAGAGGGAGGGTGGGGATAAAAGGGAGAGATCAACCAAAAGACTTGTGTGCATACATATGAGCCTAACCAGTGGTCAAGGACAATAGAAGGGTGGGGGTATAAGTGGGGAGAGGTGGGGGATGGGAATGGGGGGATAAGGACAAATCTGTGATACCTTAATCCAGGGGTCCTCAAACTTTTTAAAGTGGGGGCCAGATCACGGTCCCTCAGAGAGCTGGAGGGCCGGACTATATGAACTACTAATTCCTACTGTAACACCTTGGCTGCGCTCACTGCCCAAAAAACCTGGCGGGCAGGATCAGACTCCCCTGGGGGCTGCATGTGGCCCGCGGGCCGTAGTTTGAAGACCCCTGCCTTAATAAAGAAATTAAAATTAAAATTAAATAAAACAGAACAGAACTCTCAGGAAGAAAAGCAACAGCTAAGGGTACAGGGGGAGTTAATAGAGGAAAAATGTAAGACACAAATATCAGTATAAGATTTTCACAGAGAAATACTAGTCTTTAAGGAAAGTTATGTTTCCTGTCCAGATTGGGTACTGTCTTTGTTCCAAGAACATACTGCTGACACACTGAATATAAAAGCAAATATATATATATAACACAGAATGGGAATGGAACTTGAAAGCAAAGCAGGAGTGGAGGGAAGGGACGAAGGTATTTCAATCGATGTGACTCCAGCAAGGTTCACTGAGCTGCATCGTAGGAGGGTTCCTATGGATTGTGCTTGTTTGGGAAAGAACCAATGAATCATGGGAGCTATCCTATATAATAAAAGCCTAATATGCAAATCAATGGAACTGTGGAACCACCAATCACTATGACGTGCACTGACCACCGGGGGCAGGTGCTCAATGCAGGAGCTGTCCCTAGCCTGCAGGCCCCAGGCCAGCCTAGGCGGATGCCAAAAGAGGGGTGTGGGGGGTAAGGGAAGGGTTGGGGAGAGGTGAGGGTAGGGAGTGTGATTGCCCCGTTGATCACCCTGATCACTGGCCAGACCTGGGGACCCTACCCAGGTAGGGTAGGTTTATAAAAGCTAGGAGTTGGGGCATTGGGAAGCAAAGATCATGAATTAAAAACACAACCAATGAGCAAAAAAAAATAAGTTCTATTCAGCAGCAAATGGACTGCAATGCTAATGAGCGTCTCCATGAGTGCTTCTACATGGTCATCAGTTTTGATCAAGCTTGCAAAAATAAGATATTTTAACCAAAACTTAAGACCATTTTTTTCTAATATAACATGTCCTTTGTCAAGTGTCATCAAATGGCTACAGGCATTCTGTATTCATCACCTTGCATTCTTTTCTCAGAGAGACTTCACCTCTGTGGCTCCCAAACCAGGATCCACCCAGGTGAGATTCATCAGCACCGCTGTGTTAGTTTAGCATCATGCAGCTCTTTTGACCTTGGTTTAGTTCACTGACAGATCTTTCCAAGTCACTGAAAGAATGTGTAGAAGGCTATGTAAGTGAGGTTTATTTTGATCAAATACAGCTAGTTCCCGTGAGAAAGGAAGAAAGAACATGAAGGCGGGGCATAGAAATGTAGTAGTGATGACAGAATGTCCAAGAGTTGTCCAGGTGACAGTACTGGGAGAGCAAGTGAGCAGGAAAGAGAGTTACTGGCTATCAGAGTGGACTCGTAAGCTGATATCAGAAAGAGTCTCCCTTATTGGAAGAGAGATGCAAGAAAAACTATGAGAGAGCAGACTAGCAGGTTTGGCTCAGTGGATAGTGCCTTGGCCTGCAGACTGAAGGGTCCCAAGTTCAATTCCAGTCAAGGACACATGCCCGGGTTGCGGGCTCCATCCCCCGTAGGGGGCGTGCAGGGGGCAGCCAATCAATGATTATTTCTCATCATGGATGTTTCTCTCTCTCCCTCTTTCTTCCTCTCTGAAATCAATAAACATATATCCTTTAAAAAAAACAAAAACAAAACAAACAAACAAAAAAACTATGAGAGAGGGTGGTTGGTATGAGATGGAAGAAGAGATGGATGGGCACATGGAGGTCTAAGCTGAGAACCCGAGTTCTAGCAGGCACTGAACACAGACTACATCCAGGCTCTGACCACCTGTGCAGGGGGAGAGGACCAGAACGGGAAGTGTGATTTATTGTACTATTTCACTTCCTTACAAAAAGTATAAAGTAGGCTGACATATTGGTGAAGCGTTCATTGTGAATGATTCCTATACCCTGTTCTCTTTTCATATCTGAAAAGTTAAATAAAATAAAAACAAAATAACAACACTACTTGTGCAAGTTTGCTGTTAAATGCTGAAAAGAAATCATATTCTACACTCGTCTGAAGTAACTCAGATTACTAGGCTGGTAAGATAGAGCTAAATGAGTCTGACAAACATGGTGCCCTGTGGATTCATTCTAACCATTCCAGGCTGCTTAACAACTTCAATAACACTTTAATTGTTCTCTGTATGAATCGATCACCACCCTGTTAACTCGTGATAAACGCATTTCCTAGGCGATACCAGGAAGCCTTCATGGTGTCCATAGCTCCTCTGCTCGTCTCCCTCGATTATCAATCTCGTCTTTGGATCGCTGCTATTACAAGGCATTGTCTTGCCTAGGTACAGTAGAGCATTAGGAATAGATATTTGGAATATTTTACACAGCTTGAATGTAAGAAAATGGCTATATGTAAATCCATACCACACAGTTAGCTTCAAATAAACTAAATCCAAATTAACCAATTTCAAACCACAAGTTCCATTTTCCTTGACTGAGGCTGCTGAGCTTGCCTGTCCTGTGAATATGCAATCAAGTGAGATTGTTGGATCAAAGGTCCCAAAGTCTTATTTCTGATGGATGCTGGCTTATTTGAAAGACAAAATTATCAAATTATACACTGCTGCTCCAAGGTTAACAATTGTATCCCATCACCACCACACAGAGGTCTGGCAAGAATGTGTCTGCACGGAGTACTGAACAGAGTTGGTTAACAAATACACCCTCTCTCTTTCAATGCTGCCGTTTAAAAAATAAACTATATATGAACAATAAGTCATATAGTTATTATGTAACTTATTCAAACAGCATCAAATGGTGAGACTGTATTTAGTGGAATCTTCATCTATATAACAGCCCAAAATTTCCTGGAGTATTCCCTAGATGTATGAATGTCAGTGACTTGTTTTACATTTTTCTTATTATTTTTATTTTTTTAAAATATATTTTATTGATTTTTTACAGAGAGGAGGAGAGAGGGATAGAGAGCTAGAAACGTCGATGAGAGAGAAACATCCACCAGCTGCCTCTTGCACACCCCCTACTGGGGATGTACCCGCAACCAATGTACATGCCCTTGACCGGAATCGAACCTGGGACCTTTCAGTCCGCAGACCGACGCTCTACCACTGAGCCAAACCGGTTTCAGCTTTCTTATTATTTTTAAACTTAATTTAAAAAAGAACCTAGGGCTAAAGGGAAGGTGATTCAAGTAAATGGTAGACTAACAATGAAAAGTGAAGGACAGGGTAAGAAGATCAAGAGCTCTAGTCAAATATACGGATGGAAAATTGAGTAAAACAATAAGTGAGCTTCTGACATTTCTTGAAGTAGTTAGTAAATGTCATGTCCACAGTCTGCTGTAACATGTCAGAAATAGGCACCTCACCCTAGCCTGTGTGGCTTGGTTGGCGTGCCATCCAGTACATCAGTAGGTCAATGGTTTGATTCTCAGATAGGGCATAAACACCTAGGTTTGGGGTTCGATCCCTAGCTTGGGAGCATAAGGGAGACAATGGATCCATCATGTTTATGTTTCTCTCTCTCTCTTCCTCTCCCTCTCCCTCTCCTTTTTCCTCTCTCTGCCTCCCTCCCTACCTACCTACCTCCTTCCTTCCCTCCTTCCCTCCATCTCTTCCTTTCTCAAAAAAAAAAATAAATCAATAAACATATCCTCAGATGAGGCTTAAAAAAAAAAAAAAAAGGAAACAGGAGCCAAGACTTGCAATGAAGGAGAAGAGACAGTGTCACTAAGTGAAAAAAAGCACATAGATTTTGGAGTCATTCATGCTGAAATCCCAATTGCTCCTTGTGGAACTGGGAGGTTGGTTTCCTGTACAATTTCCTTATCTATAAAATTTGCTTAGTAACAGCTACCATTTAGGTTGTTATAAAGATTAAATATGAAGCCCTGGCTGGTTTGGTTCAATGGCTAGAGCGTCCGTCTGCAGACTGAAGGGTTCCGGGTTCCATTCCAGTCAAGGGCATATGCCTGGGTTGTGGGCTCCATCCCCAGCAGGGGGAGTGCAGGAGGTAGCTGAACAGTGATTCTCTCTCATTGGTGATGTTTCTCTCTCCCTTCCTCTCTGAAATCAATGAAAAAAATATATTTTAAAGATTATATAATAGTAATACAGCAGGTCCTCTAATTACATCATTTTGTTCAACATCGTTTCATTTTAATGTTGGTGAGATACCACAGAGACTAACTCTGTTTATATCAATTAGCCAATGGCAAAACTGGCTGCCTTCTATGTCAATCCGCTGCAGTCCCAAGTGTCTATTAACAGCAGCAACGTTAAGTGAGGACTAAGAATGATAAGTGAGGACTAAGAATTCCATCGTGCTTACACACGTGGAATTACACATACAAATGATTTAAGAAAGTTTTGTTAAATAAAAGGTTTACACCAGCATGGATCTTTGTTGCAGTGTTATCTTGTTTAATGAGATGGAAGACAATGAGAGAAAAAAGACAAATATAACAAATTCCTATTACCTTGAAGCAGAAAGATATCAGAGGGAGGTGTGACATCAGGACATATAGCAGAGAGGACAGGAGCTTAGAGATTCTAAAGCAGAGAAATAAATGAGGATAACACACATCTATTTCCATCTCTTGTGAGTTCATTAGGTCATTATTTAGCACCTACTGAGTAAAACAAACACGCAAGCCAGCAAACAGGAGCTCAACTGAGAGGAAGGGACTGAGAGGAAGGGACGAATGAGCAAACCAGCCCTAGCCAGTTTGGCTCAGTGGAGAGAGCATCAGCCCACAGACTGAAGGGTCCTGGGTTTGATTCTTGTCAAGAGCACGTACCTTGGTTGCAGGCTCAATCCCTGGTCCTGGTTGGGGTGTATGCAGAGGCAACCAATCAATGTGTCTCCCTCACTCTGATGTTTCTCTCTCTCTCTCTCTCTCCCCCTCCCTTACTCTATCTCTAGAAATCAATGGGAAAAATATCCTCAAGTGAAGATTAGCAGATAAATAAATAGGCAAACCAATAGTAACTGTGCATGCGGTAAGTGCTAGGAGAGAAGTTTATGGAACCAGAGGGGGTTAGTTAAACAGATCCTTGCTGAGCATTGATTACATGTCAAATGCTATGCTAGGTGGTTGGGATTACAAAGATGAATTAAAACAAAGGTTCTCGGTTTATATTCTCATGAAGGAAAAGAAATGGATTAGCAGAAGCAGCACTTAATGCCACAACGGCTTATCAATCAGGGCAAGTAAGTTACCAATAGGGGCAGCATCTGGGAAGAGTCTGTGTCCGAGTTACTGTATGAGTAATCAGTGAATCATATTTAAAAATACAAGCCTGAAGAAAGGGGGGGGCGGGGCATAAGGAGGGCCCTGCCAGCCAGAGGAATACCAGAGACACAGACGGAGCTGAAAACAATGCGCTGGGCTATGTAAGCATTTTAGCAGGATGGAAGGGAAAAGTGGTGGACGGGAGCAGAACGAGATGAGTCTACCCTTGGACAGCTGACAGATTCAGGGTCTCCTCTATTAGCCTAGGAGCCGGGGCTTGCTCTCACTGCTGAGGGGAGCCTCCGGAACATTTGTAAGCTGCTGAAGAAGTAAATAACATTTCACCGTTTGTAGATCATCTGCATCTCTGCTGCTGTTTGTGTTGGATCTGAGGGCTCACCCCCGGAGGGAGGCAGACCAGTTGGAAGCTAACTTTAACATTTCAATTAAGAGTTCCTTAGGGCCTGGTTCATTTCAGTGGTTACTGAGACAGACAGGAAGGAAAGCACCTTTTAAACAGATAGACTTCATAGGAGTTGGTTAAGAGACTGGCTGGCATTGGTAGAGAGAAATAAGATGATGCCTGAAACCAATGCCTGGGTAGGTGATAGTGTTAAGCTGTGATGTTGGAGGAGAGAGGAGGCATTCCAAATGATGCTCTCAGGAGTAAGAAAATATATGAATCAAGATTTAAAAAGAAAGGAAAGATATGATCCATATTAACATAATGAGAGTAAAACTCCTGGGAGAGGCAGTGGATGAGGAATGCAACTTGGGCTGCGGTCAGAATGCTGAGCTAATCTACCAGGCGGAGACTGAATGAGCTGCTCTAGGCTTCCGGGAGAGAACTGCTTCAGAGTTCAAGGGAGAAGCAAGAGAAGGGTGCCTGGCTCTCCTGAAGGCACAGCACAATGAGGCCGCAGCACAAATGCCTGGCTATGCGGGGAAGGCGTGCAACACCAGTAATCATCAGCCAGTGCCGTGGTCGGCAAACTGCTGCTCGTGAGCCACTGGTGGCTCTTTGGCCCCTTTAGTGTGGCTCTTCCACAAAATACCACGGCCTGGGAGAGTCTATTTTGAAGAAGTGGCGTTAGAAGAAGTTTAAAAATGTTGGCTCTCAAAGGAAATTTCAATCGTTTACTGTTGGTGTTTGGATCTGTTGACTAATGAGTTTGCTGACCACTGATCAAGTGGATGCAGGAAAGGAGGTGGCTTGCCTTGTTGTTAACACACTGCGGACAAATCAGGAGAATTCTCATGTTTTCATATGACACACTGCTTTCCAAAGTATCATACTTTAAAAAGATACTAGCTTGTAAGAACATGTAATAAATAACTTCAAAATGCAGTGGGTATTTCATTTTAAGATGTGCCTTTAACAATTATGTAAAGTATTTTTTGTACTCGTTCAATAGAAACTCATCTGGCCACCAGGTAAAGCGAGCAATGAAACAGCTGGTCGCAATGTGCTAAGTAAGATACATGGGGCAGCAAGGGATCTCAGAAGCCAGACCGGGGTGTGTCCAAGAGCGATGAACAGACAAGCAAGAACTGCTAATAATCTAGCAAATGGTGCTAATTATGTAGAAAATTTATTGAGAATGGAAGACAAATATTGTGTGATTGTCAAAGAGATAAACAAGATGTAGGCAAGGTTTCGATTTTCAAGAGGGTTAAATGACGAACATAGGCTGGAGGAAAGAGTAAGGAATGAATATGCCAAAAATAGAAATAAAAAAAAAATATAAAGCTATGGCCACTACAGAGCAAAGGGGATAAGACCAAGAGCACAGAGAGAGGTTTTGGCCTTGAACAGGAAGTACCATGTACCCTTGAATTTAGAGTCAGGAAAGCCATTCACTGATATGGTAGCTATGGAATAGATGCGGTTGACAAAAACACACCAGGTCTTCAATGTCCCCTTCCTATGTGAGTAAGCCGATAGTATAATTCAAGTTACAAGTTTTCTTTCTAAGTTTCTCTGGTTGGGATTTATTGCCATACCTGACTCTAAGGGCTGATACTGTCATCCTCCATCACCTTTTCAAATATTGCTTTCCCATTTTCTCCTTTATTTCTCACCCCACAGTCTAGATCTTAACATTCCTTCAATATCTTCTCTCTTTTCCCTCTCTGTGCTACATTTTGGGGTTTACCTGTGTTTTCTTTTTTAAATTATTGGTTGGTTTTATTTTTTAAAATATATATTTCTTAATTGATTTTGGAGGGGAAGAGAGGAGAGATAGAGACATCAATGATGAGAAAGAATCATTGATCAGCTGCCTCCTGCATGCCTCCTACTGAGGATTAAGCCTACAACCCAGGCATGTGTCCTTGGCTGGAATCGAACC
Source organism: Pipistrellus hanaki (assembly GCF_964339955.1). Classification (NCBI taxonomy): domain Eukaryota; kingdom Metazoa; phylum Chordata; class Mammalia; order Chiroptera; family Vespertilionidae; genus Pipistrellus; species Pipistrellus hanaki. The sequence continues at coordinate 68,500,456 of NC_140508.1, forward strand.
TGGGACCCTTCAGTCCACAGGCTGACGCTCTATCCACTGAGCCAAGCCAGCTAGGGCTCTCTTTGTGTCTTAAGTTGGTTCTTTCTTCCTCAGCTGAATTTTCTATTTAATTAATAAATCTTAATAAAACTGAATCCAGGTCTAACTTTTACAAGGTTTGGTGAATTATTTTTCAAATCTGCCTAAACTGTTTTTGATAGTGTTCTATTAGTTTATTTTGTTCCCTTCAATAGTTTTAAAACTTACTTAGGTAAATTTAATTTAATAATCCTATTATTGAATATTATTGGAGGGGTTAAATATGCTGATGGTTATTTCTGATAACTCATTCACTTTTCCTTATCATCTTATAATTTTGGGAGCTCATCTTTAAGATCTTTACTTAAGAATCTTATGTGGCCTGAGTCAATTTATTCCTCTAAAGAACATTAATCAAAACAGCATCACTTTATGAATTTAGTCATAAACATGAAGTTACAGTATTAGTCTATTCCGTGTAACTACAAAATTATAAAATCACTCTTTGCATAAAGTTAACATAAAGATATATGACACTAATTCCAACATTAACCACTAAATGATAAAAACCATTGATCTTTCTATTGTTTCCTGCATCTCATGTGACCTTGTATAGTGTTCTACAAATGAATATTTTCTACCAAAAGTATTATTCAACAAACATCCAATGCACATCAACAATAGGGCAGGCCTGAGGCGAGTCCTCGTGGATCCAGAAAGGGGGGAGATACAACAGGTCCCACATCTACAAACAGGGACAGGGCAGCAGGCACACAGCCGTGCAGAGGGATGCATTTTAATTTTATTTTATGTGTAAAACATCCCTACTGCTCTACTATGTCCAAGAGAAAGAACAATAAAATAAATTGGAGAACCTCACAGAAGGCAGAGTGCTTGCAGCAAACCCCAGAAAAGAATGGAGGAAAAACCCACAGGCAATCATATTACTAGTGGCTAAAATCAACTGCAGCTCCAGAATCTCCTGCTAACTTAAGCCTTCTTTGCCTTTCTTATTACACTTATTAGGCTGCTAATCAAGTATAGCTTCTATAATAATCCTTATAGACTCGCTGAAGGCAGAGACTTTCATACACACACACACACACACACACACACACACATTCAACTTTAAATGATTAAATTAGTAGATGCACTGTTTGTTGGGCTAAATTAACAATTTATATAACTTAATGTATGTTTTTAAATGTAACATAAATGTAAACTGTTTCACAGAAGAGCATGCCAATCAAAGTTCTTAAATCTTCACTGTGGACATGCAGGTCATAGCCTCCATCTGATGTAAAGTAAGCGAAGCTGCCAGCAGGAGCCGCTCTCCTGTACTCTCAGGCACCGCCGCCCCAGGAGCTGCCGCCCTGAGTCCTGGCAGGACCTCGGAGCCTTGCTTACTTTATTTACTTTATTTATGTTTTTTAAATGTATCGTCATGGTTGAAAGTGGTACAGATATCCCCTTTGTTGTTTTTGATTGTTTTTCCCCCCACTGACCCTCTCCTCTCCACCGCCCGCCTCTCTCCTGCTTTGTTTATTTTAACCAGGATCCTATAGTCTCTGTGTGTCTTCTTTTGCTCAATGTTAGGATTATGAGGTTTATACAAGCTGTTCTACGGAGCTGAAATCTGTCCACTCTGTATGAGTATGTTACAATTTCCTCATGCATTCTATTCGTCAGGTTCACTGAAGCATTTCCCAGCTTGTGGCTATTAAACTAATGCTTTGAACATCTTAGAAGTGGTTCTGGTGAGCATGTGCATGGCTGACTGCTGTGCACACACCTGGGAGTGGAATGCAGTTAGCTCAGCAGTAAACAGCGCTGCCATCTTCTCTGCACAACTGCACTCCCACTAGGAGTGTGTATGGAGTTCCAGCTGCTCCACCTTCCTGGCCATTGCCTAAAGCAGGGGTGGGAAATGTCCAGCCCACGGGCCATATAAGGCCAGCAAAATAATTAGGTCAGGCCCTGCCAAGGCATTATGGGTGAGTTAATTATATGTGGGGGACTGGAGGGAGTGAGCCAAAAAAAAAAAAAGAGGGAGAGAAGAAAAAACAAAAAACTCATAGATAAGGACAACAATGAGGCAAAGGGAGGGGGAAGGGAGAGGAAGAGTAGAGGATATAGGGCAGTGGTTCTCAACCTTTCTAATGCCGTGACCCTTTAATACAGTTCCTCATGTTGTGGTGACTCCAACCATAAAATTATTTTCGTTGCTACTTCATAACTGTAATTTTGCTACTGTTATGAATCATAATGTAAATATCTGTGTTTTCTGATGGTCTTAGGCTCTATATTATAAGGGGCATATATGGTGATGGAGAGACCAGACTTGGGGTGGTAAACACACAATGAATACAGTGCACAGATGATCTGTTGTAGACTGTGCACCTGAAGCCTGTATAATTTTGTTAATCAGTGTTATCCCAATAAATTCAATAAAAATGAAAGAAATATACATAAGAACTATTTGCAACGTATGAACTGCTAATGACATCATCAAACATCAGCTCTGTCCTTTATCTTTCTTCTCTTCTTTCGGAACATTACTTAGGTATGTGCTAGACCTGACTCTTACCCACGCGTGTCTTAAACTCTCTCTTATCTTATGAAGCCTCCACGAATTCTCTGTGCATCGCTGTGTAATCTGCTGTTAAAATCATCTGTTTAGTTTTTAAGTTCAAGAGAAATTAAGGAATCGAGTGACATCTTAATGTGCTATCTGGACAAGCCCAGTGCATCCCAAGCAACACTTCCCAGAAGCGGGGCTTCCGTCCCACTGCGAGCGATGCACTGCATCGGTGTTCCTGGTGATTCACCATCTTCCTTTTTAAGGGGACGAGAGGTCCCACCCTGTACCCATCCGGTTTGGCCACATGACCTGCTCTGTTCAATGAGGTGTGCTTCACAGGGACCTCATGGATGTGCACCCGCTATCTGCGTGAGAGGCCCTGGAGCATCTGACCCGTGAGCCTGGATCTGAGAAGCACAAACACAGCAACGAGGGCTGCGATGCAATGCGAATGAGAAATAAGGGTTTACACTTGTGTATCACTGAGAGGAGGAGTGGTTCGTTACTGCAGGACAATCGAATCAGTGCTCTCAGACAACAGGGTGGTGAAGGCCTGGCAGGGCAGGACTGAGCAGAGAGGGTCAATGGGGAGAAAAAGGAGGAACATCTGTAACACTTCCTCCAGAGGGTCTTATCAGCTTACCCACTCTTCTCCTCCGGTTCCCATTCTTAATAAAATGTAGCAATAATAGCGGCTACTGCTTTGGTTTACTCTTCAGAAAACAACGTTGTGGGTGCTTTGTTTAAAAATGTATGTTTAACCTAACAGATGCATTTTACAAATGGCTTCATTCTATCATTTCCAAGGATAACATAACCACCAAGATATGTTAACACCCTTCCTACACAATCATCAGGTAGCATTATCACTTCTCTCTTCTCCCATCCTTCGCTCCTTTCAGGAATTAACCGTAGAGAGCACAGTGTGTGTCAGGCACTGTGTTTGATGAGGAGAAATCAATGGTGAAGAAAATGTAGTCATGACGTTTGTCTGCCCTCATGGATCTTCTGCTTTGTTGTTGTTGTTGTTTGAGGGCGACATACATCAGTCAAATATTAACACACAGAAAATTGCACATGTAACAAGGGATATAAAGAAGAAAGGTGTGTGTACTATAGCTCTATGTATAAAAGCTGAAGCGACCTGCTGACCAGCCGACTGGCTGGTAGCTATGATGCACAATGACCACCAGGGGGCAGACGCTAAACACACAGGCATGGAAACATGGAACAGACTGATGAATCTCAGAGGAGACGGGGCAGAGGGGAGGGCGGGAAGAAATTAACCAAAGATCTTACATGCACATTAGGCCCAGTGCGCGTCCCTGGGCCTGGCCTGTGGGGATCAGGTTGAAAGTGGCTCTCCAACATCTCCGAGGGGTCCCAGATTGCAAGAGGGCACAGGCCAGGCGAGAGACCCTACCAGTGCATGAGTCCATGCACCAGGTCTCTAGTACATACATAACAGAGGAACTGAATTTAACTGGACAGTTGGCGAAAGCTTCCTAGAACTGACTCCTAAGCTACAATCTTAAGAATATATAGAGGAAAAACACTAAAGGAAAGAGAAATAACATAGAAATGCCCTATGGGCTGGAAAGAAAATGTGGCAAGTAGGAGAAATTCAAGTAAAGCAAAGTAGATGAATCAGGTAAACAAAGGGCCAGGTGTGGTGTGAGGCTACAGAGCAGGTGAGATATCTGAGGGGAGTGTCCGTTTCCCTCAGCTAAAATCAATGCAGATATGGAGGGGAGCTCATCATACTTACAACCAAAGATAAAAAGAGAACACCCCTTCCACAGGGGAGATCATAGATTATAAAGGGCGCAGAGAGACTGTATGTGCACTAGGTTTGAAAGACCCTGCAAATTCATGTCAGACATGTTGATAGCTTGTGGTGGAGCAGTGGAAAGCAAACAGACCTAAAAAAATATTTAGTGTGGGGAACATTTCTTATTAACATGCTAAATATGAATGTTGAAATACAACAAGGATTAAAAAAAACTTGTCAGGTTTCTGAACTAAGAAAAGTAATTTAGCTACAGGGAAGAATTGAAGGTTGAGTGAAGGAGATCATAAACTTCATTAGACATATTTTAACTTTAAGATATCTTTGAGTATAAGAGGATACATCAAAAGGAGGTGATATGACTAAGAGTGAAACATTTTATAAGGTAATTTTTTTTCACTATTTTGATTTTTCTAAAGGGATTCTGAGTGATTAAAGAGCAATATTTGAAACAGAACAAACAAAATTTAAATTTAAGATAAACAACTACTATATAACCCAAGAACACAAAATGAAGAGATTTATTATATTTAACACTAGAAGCTGGGCTGATTGGAGCCAGCCGGGCACAGGAAGTTGGCTGCGGGAATGCACTGACCACTAGGGGGCAGCTCCTGCGTTGAGTGTCTGCCTCCTGGTGGTCAGTGCAAGTCACAGCGACTGGTGGTTCTGCCATTTGGTCGATTTGCATATTCACTTTTTATTATATAGGATTAGGTATGTTACATACAAATAAAAATTATGTTTTCAGAATTACCTTTTATGGATTGCATCTGCTGTAGTATCAAGATCCATCTCAAGTTTTTTATTTTCTTCAAAGAATTTATTATATGTTGTTGCAAGATCTGTATAATCTTTTATGATATCAGAAAGCTCAAGCTCCCATGCTTTTTTCTTTAAGAAAATAATAAAAGAATCATTTGTACATGTTTATGTATCTCAAAAATAAATAATATACAAAATAATAAAATTAGTTGCATACGTTAATGTTTGGAAATAGAGAATGAAAATCTAGAGGGAAGCAGACAAGGTCAACTTACTGCAGAATTAAAACTTTCAAGCATTTCCTCATATTCATTTTCATAATTTTTTTTCCTCCAGACTAGTTGTTCATAAATTCTTTTCAAATCTTCTAGCTAAGAAAAAATGTACACAAAAATAAATGTGGAGCATTACATTATATTGTAAAATAAGAAACAGATTATATTTCACTTTATGCAGTTATCATAAGTTAATAAATATTGATTAAAATAGTATAAAATAATACCATAGGCTGTTTTTAAATATTACATATTCAGAATAAAATATAGAAAATCAAGTCTAACAGTACCCAAATTAATAATTCATCATGATAAAATAAAATGCATTTGGTTATGTTGTAAGAATAGATAAAAATTTCATTTAAGTCATATTTCATCACATCAACAAATTAAAGCAGAAAATAACATGAATAGAGCCAACACTTCACCAAATAGCCATTTTACACTTTCATTTATCCAGTTTCCAGAATTTTAAAACTTGAACAAGAAATGACTACCCAAATATAAAGAATCAACAGCAAACATCAAGATAAATCATAAAATGCTAAGTGCATGCCTTCCGAACTAACAAATGAGAATGGCTTATCTTCTCTCAACACTATTAATCATTTTTTGTGAACGTTTAAATGCAATTGGATAATAGAACCAAATGTTACTATTATAATATTGAATGTGAATAGGTAACATGTATACAAATTTAGATTATCTGATTTAATATTTAGGAAAACAGAGATGCTAACCAAAACTATAGCAAATGACTTTGGTAAAATGCCCTTGTATAAATATAAGACAATAGCTCTTATCTATAAGAGAAATAACCTACTAGTGATACCCAGATGATGTAGCTCAATGGATTGAATGTCATTATGGACCAAGGGGTCCAGGGTTCGATTCTCAGTCAGGGAACATGCCTGGGTTGTGGCTGGATCCCCAGTCGGGGGCTTGCAGAATGCAGCTGAACAATGATTCTCTCTCATCATTGATGTTTGTTTTTCTCTCTCCCTTTCCCTTCCTCTCTTATCTAAAAATCAATAAAAACATATTTTTAAAAAATAATGGCAATACTTACAAAATTTGGTAAAAAAAATATAAGATATTTTGTAATAAATCCAATATAAAAGAGAAGACTTATGTAAAGCAAACACAATTTTTTATTTAAAAGTTTAAATCAAGACCCACTTTTTAAAAAATGGCATGTCATACAAAGATCTAATAAAGTACAATGTCAGTTAACCCAAAATTAATGTAAAGCATACTAGAAATATTATTTTTCAAACTGCATGAAATGAAATTAGTATAGATCACTAGTCAAGAGGCATATGAAAAATAAAAATTATGTTGGAAACCCGCTACCAGATACTAAAAACATCATACCATCCCAGTAGAATAAAGCACTACTTATTTTTTGGTATTGTAATGAAGATTAGAGGGGAGGAGGAAAAACCAGAGTCCAAAATAGATCTGGGTTAATATTTTAAAGGTGGTATTTGAATTCAGTAAGAAATAAATCATTTACTTTAAATAATGAAACTGGAATAATGTATAATATCTATTTTAAAAAACTAAAGTGGTCTCTTTAGTGCACATCAAACATTATTACAAACTAGATTTCAGATAAATAAAATTTAAATGCAAAATAATGAAAATTATTAAAATAATCAATATGAGTTTGTCTGTATAATCCTAAGCTAAAAGAGAATGTTACCTTGCCACATAAATAAAAAAGACTGTTGACATGTTTGACAGCGTCAGCAAGACTAAAGGAAAAGTAAGATTGTTGAAAAATGTGAACTAAAAGCCAACATTTCAAGACATAAGTCTAGTGACGGGCATCAATGAAAGTGGCAGAGTAAGAACATCTAAAAATTCTCCTCCATAGGGTAATGAGAAAACTGGCCAAAAAAAAAAAAAAAATGTCAAAATTAACTTGCTCAGAAGGAGATTAACTAAAGGCTTTCAACAATCTGAGGTGCACTTATTCAGCAAAACCAGCCTAACCTTACTAAGAAGTATGAGCTCTGTGTTTTGCTTGTGTTTTGTTTTTGTATAGCAAAGGTGGGTATTTACTGAAGAACAAGTACAGACTCCCATGTGGGGAGGAGAAAAGGTTCCCCCTTTGTGCTATTTTAACTTGTTCCAATCCCTCCTTCCTGTGGTCCTTGGCAGCCTTGGGAAATACCATTCCACATCTGTGGAGAACACCAGCATTCAGGTGGCCACCAGGGGCAGGAGAACAAAACTGGGATGCTCTCAAAGCTTCATTCCATGAGAATTATCATTATTTGATCTGTCTGGTGGTTTCTTTGAAGACTCTACTTGCAAGGATGTCTGTATCTGACTTATTATGAAGCTCATCCAGTACAAAAAGTCTCTCCAAAGCCCTAGCCAGTTTGGCTCGGTGGGTAGAGTGTCAGCCTGCAGACTGAAGGGTTCTAGGTTTGATTCTGGTCAAGGACACGTTCGATTCTGGTCAATTACCCTTTTATTATGTAGGGTTATTATATAGGACTAGAGGCTTAGAGCAGCAGTCAGCAAACTCATTAGTCAACAGAGCCAAATATCCACAGTACAATTGAACTTTCTTTTGAGAACCAAATTTTTTAAACTTAAACTTATTCTAATGCCACTTCTTCAAAACAGACTCGCCTAGGCCATGGTATTTTGTGGAAGAGCCACACTCAAGGGGCCAAAGAACCACATGGGGCTCGTGAGCTGCACTTTGCTGGTCACGGACACAGAGCATGAATTCATACATGGGTGGGATCAGGCCAGCCTGCCCTGATAGGGCCATCTGAGGCTGAACCAGCAGGGGACACGAGCTGTGAGTGGTTGGCTAGCCAGTCTCACCCCCTGATCGGGCTGGTTGGCAGGCCACAGTAGGCGTCATAGTGACTGGGATTCCGGTCATTCTGGTTGCTTCCTTTTTATATATATAGACTAAAGGCCTGATGCACAAGGATTTGTGCAAGAATGGGCCTTCTTTCCCCCGGCAGCCGCACTGCCTTCGCCCCGGTCGGAGCCACCTTTTCCCTCTAGCTGGGAGTGGGTGGGGTGAGGCAGGATGCTTGCCCCCAGCCCCTGGGCACCTGTTTTAAGCATCTATGTTGGGTTAATTTGCATCCTCACTCCTGACTGGCTGGTGGGTGTTGTGAAGGTACAGTCGATTTGCATCTTTCGCCTTTATTTATATATGTAGATGTCACCCAATAAATTCAATAAAAAAGGAAAAAAGATTAGAACCTCTCTTCACATCCTACCCATAAATGAATTTCATACTGATTATGCTTCATGCCTGGCAAATGAAATATGCATTCCTAAAATTCAAGAGATAGTTTATTATTTACAAACTTGTACAAAAAAGATAGAATGACAAAAAAAAACAAACTCAATTTTGATTATTTTGAACATAGCTTCATCTAAGAGCACTCTGTAAATATGAAAAGCAAAATTTCAAGACATTTGTAAAATTATACCACAAGTTATTTTTTTTACTTTGAGGTAGAAAAAAATTTCTTAAGCAAGTTCAGAAAATCACAATGTTCCAAGAAAATAATTTGTAACTTTTACTAAATTAACATTGAAATTTCATTTATCAGAAGTTATAAAGAAATGAAAAACGTCTAGGTGAAAATATTTTTAAATATGGCACTTAAAACTATTTAGTATCCATAATAAACAACAAAGTCTTACAAATCAAAAAATAAGCAATCACTCAACATATTAGGGAAAAAAATCCATGAGCAGGTTTTACACAGAAAAGGCAGTACAAATGACCCCCCAAAAGCCATTAAAATATGCTCAGTTCACTAATAACTATGGATTTTTAAAAATCAGATACAATTAAAGAGAGGTAATAGAAAGTGGCAAAAAAGACATGCAGTTTTGACTCTAGGTAGGAATGCAAGTTGGTACCAGAATGTGTATATTATTGCCTGTTAAAAGATACTGTTATTTATTTTTACCATTTTATAACTTCCTTTTACAATTATTTCCTTTCACTGTAGTAAATGAGATATGGCAGAAAAGAAGACAGAGAAGATGAGTCCCAAGGGAAGGTCAGGGTGATACTAAACGTGACAGTACTTGACCCTCATTCCTGGTTTAGAATTGAAAGAAACTACCAAGAGGGGAAAACAAGCACAGAATGGGCCACATGGCTCAGGGGTTGAACATTGACCTATGAACCAGGAGGTCATTATTCGAGTCCCCATCTGAGGCATATGCCCAGGTTTTGGCTGGATCCCCAGTAGGTGATGTGCAGGAGGTAGCCAATCCATGATTCTCTCTATTCATTGATGTTTCTTTCTCTCTCTCTTCCTTTCCAGTCCTCTCTGAAATCAGTGAAAATATATTTAGAAACACAACGAACTCAGAGACTGATCCCAGGCTGAAGGGCACTAAGGAAGCCACAGCACCTGCATCCTGCCAAAACCGAGTAGGCCTGGACGCAGGCTCATCCTGGAGCCTCCAGGAAGAAACGCAGGGCTGGGGCACCTTGGTTCCAGGCTTGGAAGCCCTGCAGGAGAGCAACCAGCTGAGCCGTGGCCCGAGAAACTTGGAGGTGATGAAGAGGTGCTGTTTTAAGCAGCTAAAATTCTGATAATCCGTTATGTGGCTATAGGAAACCAAAATTGAGATCAGGACATTTTATTGTTTAGAACACGAAGACTCACCACTTTCATTAGATTAGATAATTCATCTGTGGATGTCCGTGTTTCCTGCAGAGTGATCAACACGTTCTCCTCATCCTTCTCAATGATTTCGCTCACGTTTTCAATCAAGTCAGTATAGTGTTCAAACAGGACTTGAAGCTTCTCCATCTGTTTCCTATGAGAAAAACACACCGGTGATTTTATATACATTAAAAGGAAAATTATATTAAAATTAGGGATATTTAAATTAGCTTCTGACTTAATATAAATCAATGAAATTCATGTATTCTTGAAAGTTCTCCCATCCACAAGCAACTCCTTAAAAGCACCACCTATATATCAAAAGTAAACCTCAAGAAATATTTGCCAGTAGTATTTATGTTTCCAATGTAAATGAATTGAGACAAACAGATGATGGATTATAGAATGAATACCTGAAACCTATGTAACTTTATTAACCAATGTCACCCCAATAAATTTAATAAAAATAAAACATTTGTAAATTATTTAAAATACATTACTTGTTTAAGTTGATTTCAAGTGAGAGACCTTTAACTCATATGTGGGATAGCACAGGGATTGAAAAACAAGAAAAAAAAAGAGGAGGGATAATTGCAAGTGAGGGGGTGGAGGTGGAAAAGGGTACAGGGGGATAAATTGTGATGGCAAAAAATAAAATAAAGAAAAAATTTTTGAAGAAACAAATAGAGAAGATGTAAACGTGAAAGGGCAACATAGTCCTTGAAGTGAAACAGAAGCAACTGTCCTTGGTAACAAGAGGCTCATTTGAAAGAGGTCATTGCCAAGCGGTTCTCTGCTTCTCTGGACTTCCCACAGAAAAGACTGGCACTGCTCTGTGAATCTGTAATGCTTTCTCTCCTCTGGTCGGTGGAAATATAAATATGTTTATATTTTTTTATATTTAAATGCCAAATATAAAAGTCTCCTTAGGCAATGTTATTCTAATTTAATATGCATAAAAAGTACAGTGACAAAGTGACAAAGTTATCATCTACAGATGGGGTTATTTAGATATTATTATTTTTAGATATCTGTAATAATAAAAGTGTAATATGCAAATCAACTGAATGGCCGAACACGGGAATGACCGTCCGGAAGACCACCCTATGACACCCAGGTGCGATGTGTTGGTCTGGGGCCCTGCCATCACCCCACGATTGCCCCGAAGAGGGAGGCCCAGACCATCAACCGGCAGGCTGGGGCAGATGGGTGAGGACTCACACTGTGGGGGTGATCCATCACGGAGCCCCGGCCAGGTAGCCTGGGCCTCCCTCTTTGGGGCAATCGATTGCGGGGCTCCCACACTATGAGAGGGCACAGGCTCAGGGAACACCTTCCCTCTGAGTTCACACACTTCGTGCATCAGGCCTCTACTTACAAATAAAATAATAAACTGGTAGTTTATTTGAAATTCATAAAAGTGATAGTGATGTGGTTATGTGGGAAATATAAGAAAAAATTTTAATTATCAAAAATTAAAACTGGCTAAAGCCGGTTTGGCTCAGTGGTAGAGCGTCAGTCTGCAGACTGAAAGGTCCCAGGTTCGATTCCGGACAAGGGCATGTACATTGGTTGCGGTCACATCCCCGGTTGATGTTTCTCTCTCATCGACATTTCTATCTCTCTATCTCTCTCCCTTCCTCTCTGTAAAAAATCAATAAAATATATTTTAAAAAAATTTAAAACTGGTGCTACATTTACACAATGAAATGCTATGCAGCTGTAAAGCAGAAGGATCTCTTACCCTTTGAGACAGCCTGGAGGGACCTGAAGAGTATTAAGCTAAGCAAAATAAGCCAGTCAGAGAAATACAAGTATCACATGATGTCACTCATATGTAGAATTTAATAAACAAAATAATCTGATGAACAAAATAGATCCAGAGATATAGAAGCATGAGACAGACTCATGAATTTCAGAGAAAGAAGGGGTGTGGGGGGGCAAGAATTCATATGCATGTTGAATGACTCATCAACATAGACTATAGTGAGGTGAAGGCCTGGGGGGATGGAGGCTGGATGGGGCTCAATGGAGAGAAAAATGAGAAATCTGTAATTCTTTCAAAATTAAAGATAATTTAAAAAAAATACATAATGTTCCCTGACTGAAGTATAACTCAGCTGGAAAACAATAACTACGAAATAGAAATTCATCATGGAAAAGTTTTAAATATATTTCTTAAAAACCCATGGGTAAAAGAGGAAATCACAATAAAAATTAGAAAACATATTAGCTAAATGACAATGAAGATATAACAAATCAGATGGATTACTAAAGTAATTTATATATTAAATAATAGGTTATATTTAAGCACTGTTAAAATGGACATAGGACTGAGTAAATATAAAGATCTTAATGGATGTTATCTAGATCAGTGTTTCCCAACCTTCTCTCATGATGAGAATCACCTGATGGAGTTGTTAAAACACAGATTCCTGAATCCCAACTAAGAAGTGCTAAACTAGAATTTTTGGGAACATATAGGTAAAATTGTATACTTAACTAGTGCTCTAAGACAGATTTTATATACAGAGCACTAAGTTAGGTATGCAATTTTACCTATATGTTCTCAAAAATTCTAGTTTAGCACTTCTTAGTTGGGATTCAGGAATCTGTGTTTTAACAACTCCACCAGGTGATTCTCATCATGAGAGAAGGTTGGGAAACACTGATCTAGATCATAGGTTTATAAATATTGTTATTCATCTTGCTTATGCTTACTTAATTCTAGCTGTATATAAATAAGATCTCTACAACAGATGTAGAATTGTGCACCTGAAACCTGTTTAATTTTGTTAACCAGAATCAACCCAATAAATTAAGTAAAAATAAAATGAGTTTTTCTATACTAAATCATTGATCAATTTTAATAAAGGAAATTTTCCAATACACAGAACCATAAAAATTTAAAGACAACAAGTGGAATTAGATAAAATATTATAAAACATAAATATATCAAAAATAAAATAAAAACCAATTAAATTATATATATTTTATTAACCAATGTCACCCAAATAAATAGTCTACAAAATTTTTAAATATTACATTTTATTAGAAATCAAATAAATTGAAATTAAGATAATCAGATGCTATGTTTATAATTATTACAAGGCTATATAATTTGTTTTTAATAATATCCCATGCTGAAAAAAATGTTAGTCACTTTTGCACATAGCAGGGATAGCTACACTGCTATATCATATCCACAATATAGCAAGATGTATAAAGAGCTTTCAAATGTCATAAAAAAACAGTGCTTTATGAACCTGTACACACAGATTCACACATGTAAAGATACATATTTTAATTTATATAAAGCTTGATAAGATAGAAAGGGTAATTTAGATTCCTTCCTTTATCTTTATATAAATTTTCATACAGGAATATAAATTACATTCTAATTAATATACTTCTAAATTATACAAGTAGGATTTGTGAAAAATTCTTACTTGAAGGCTTGTATGCTTTTTACATCCTTTTCAATATCTTTTTCCATTTCGTCTCTATTTTGTGAAATTTTCAATTTCATTTTTTCACAGTTTTCTATAGTGGCTTGAAGTTCTCCATGAGTTTGTCTGTATAGTTCCATTGCCTAGAAATAAAAATATATTTTGCTAACATATGCACATAATGGCTAATTAAAAGAATCAGACAAAAGGTCATAAAAAGGACCTTGGATTTAGTTTCTATTTAAATAAAAAGTTCTCATATTGATTTTCTTCCCATATTTAGTCTACTGTGGAGCACAGTTTCTGAGAGTCCTCTACCCTAAAGGCATAAATACTGAGGATGTAAAAAAACTACTGAAAGGAACAACTTCAGCACTCCAGTAAGCAGGACCAAAGTAAAACCATTACTTTGTCACCCACACAAAATTGCTACCTTTTACTGTTTTTATTGTTTAAGTACTTGTAGAAAAATCAGAAAACACAGATAAAAATAAATTAAATAACCTGTAAGCTCATTCAGGAATAACATTATTATTCATATACTAGAGGCCCGGTGTACGAAATTTGTGCATGGGAGGGGGGATGGGTGTCCTTCAGCCCAGCCTGCACCCTCTCCAATCTGGGAAACTTCAAGGGATATCTGACTGCCCATTTAGCCCCGATCCTGGTGGGATCGGGCCTGGCAGTCAGACATCCCTCTCACAATCCAGGACTGCTGGCTCCCAACCGCTCACCTGCCTGCCTGCCTGATTGTCCTTAACCACTCCCCTGCCAGCCTGATCGATGCCTAACTTCTCCCCTGCTGGCCTGATTGTGCCTAACTGCCCTCCTTTGCTGGCCTGGTCCCTCCCAACTGCCCTTCCCTGCAGGCCAGATCACTCCCAACTGTTCTCCCCTGCTGACCTGGTGACCCCCAACTGCCCTTCCCTGCTGACCTGGTTACCCCCAACTGCCCTCCCCTGCAGGCCTGGTCACTCCCAACTGCCCTTCCCTGCAGGTCTGGGTCTCCCCCAAACTGCCCTTCCCTGCAGGCCTGGTCACCCCCAACTGCCCTTCCCTGCAGGCCTGGGTTTCCCCCCACACACACTGTTCTCCCCTGCAAGCCTGGGTTCCCCCCAACTGTCCTCCCCTACAGGCCTGGTCAACCTCAACTGCCCTCCCCTGCAGGCCTGGTCGCCCCCAACTACTCTCTCCTTGCCAGCCTGGTCACCTAACTGCCCTCCTCTGCTGGCCATCTTGTGATGGCCATCTTGCGTCCACATGGGGCAGCCATCTTGTGTGTTATAGTGATGCTCAATTTGCAAATTACTCTTTTACTAGATAGGACATATAAAAGATTAATATGCTAAGTGTCCTTCCCACTGTCTGACCAATTGCTATGATGTGCACCATGAACAGATGGTCAATGTAAGAGCTGCTGTGACACACACTTGCCATTTATAGAGAAACGACAGTGTGGACCTGGCCAACAAAGCAACATTCAGCTTCCCCCAAATGGGACGCAGGCCGTGCCATCAACCCAGAGGAACAGCCCACCAAATTGCAACCAAGGCTGCAGAGATCCCATGGCCAACCCAGAAAGGGTCAATGTGGGCGCTGGGTAATGACGTCACGTAGCAATGCCTGGCTTCTTCTCTCTAGCGACTAGCTTCCTTGCAGTTTCCTCAGCCCAGGAGCATGACTTGCTTTATACCCAGGTAGGAACATTTATACTTTAACCAAATGTCTGCCAAACATTTTCACGTGCCTCATCTCATTTGATCCTCACAGAAGTCCAAGAGTAGGTAGATAGGAGACTCAGTGAAATCCTATTTTCTTTTCATTAGCCAGAAAATGAAGATGCAGAAAGCTTAGAAACTTGACCCCACTGAAAAGAAGAAATGGTGGACCTTGAAAATAACTCGGGTTTTCTCACTGGGTAGAATATAGTCAGACACTGTCGCAGTTAAATATTTTACCCTTTGTTCTCCCTGCATGATCTACAATAATAATCTGCTTTGTGTTGATATTTACTGCTGTGTTTCTGACAATTATCTGAAAGAGAAGTTGGGGTGCTTCGCTGGGCTGGAAAAAATTTAGCTATGTCAGAAAGCAGGTCTAATTAAGCAAGTTTATCTATATAAATAAAGCTCTCACTGGCACCAATCGCACGCATGGGTTTCCATCTGTCATTATCGATTGTGAATTTGATTGACACTTCTATTATAGAGAAAGAGCGAATAGCAATATTAAAATACTTCTTCCAATTAATTTCCTTTCAATGTGCACAAATTTGTGCACCAGGCCATTAGTCTTATAGGTGTCAAAATATTCCATTATTATTGTCTTTATTAATTAATAACTTAAACATTCTCTCTTCTCTCTCCATCTCTCTTTTCTCTGTCACATTAAGGGGAAGGGGTGGTTGTAGTGGTAAGAATGCAGAACTTAAGGACTGGAGTTCCTGTTAGAAGTGGGAGGAGGGGTAAGAGAGGGCACTAAGGAGCAAGGAGTCATTTCCCCAAGTGGTAGGTCAATATGAGGCAGTTGCCTCCTGGAAAAGCAATAAATCTCAATATTTTTTAGACTACCACAGACAACAGTAATTTCTCCAAACTTTTCCTTTAGGCACAGGAGTGTAGGGGGATATACCTATTTTTTTTTTTTATTCTCATCATAAATAAACTTACTTATTTTAACTTTTTCATTTTAACTTTTTTCCATAGGAAGTTGCAGATAAATGTACAGGGCAGAGAGCTAGAGGATGGAGGCTCCTCCTGCACCCTTCACTCAACTTTCCCCAATGGTAGCATCTTGTGTAACTACAGAATACCAAACCAGAAAATTGGCATTAGTTCAATCCCTAGAGCATCTACACATTTCACCAGTAAAATCATTTCTGATTTTAGTAGTTTGACTTTTCTCATTTTTTTTTCTTAATCAGTCTAGCTAAAAGTTTGTGAATTTTGTTATCTTTTCAAAAAGCCAACTTTCAATTTCTTTTATCATCTCTATTGCTTTCCTATTATCTACAGTATTTTATCTCTATATTCTAATCTTTATCATTCACTTCCTTTTGCTTTTGGGTTTAGCTTGCCTGTCTTCTAGTTTCTTGTGGCATAAAGTTAGGATACTGAGCAAATGTGGATGTTTATAACTGTTAATTTTTCCTCTGGACACTGCTCTGGCTGCATCCCATAAGTTTTCATGTGCTGTGTTTTGTTCTCATTTATATCAGACTATTTTGTAATTTCCCTTGTGTTTTCTCTTTTTTGTGTGTGGGGGAAATATTTTAATTCCCACATATTTGTGAATTTTCCAGTTTCTTTCTATCTATCATTGATTTAAAGTTTCATTTCATTGTGGTCAGAGAAAATACTTTGCATGAATTCAGTCTTCTTAAATGTATTAAGTAGTGGAAAAATGTCAGAATGTATAACAAAATTTCATAGGTCTAGAAAATTATGAAAAATGGGACTTATAAGTTTATCTATGAGCATTTCTAATTTTGGATGGTGGTAATTTGATGGTGATAGAGAAGTCACTGAAGTTAAAGAGGTCAAAAGTTATGGTGCTTAGGGCTTCACTGAGTATTATCACTTAATTTATCTTCCTATATCCTATATATTAAAAGGGTAATATGCATATTGAACATCACACCCTCACAAGATGGCTGCCTATAAGCAGGCCAGCAGGGGGTTAGTGAGGGACAACCAAACAACTGAATAGGAGGCTGCATGGGGTGACCAGGCTAGCAGGGGGGTTAGTGAGGAATGACCAAACAACTGAACAGCAGGCTGTGAGGGGCAACCAGGCTGGCAGGAGGGACAGATGGGAGTGACTAAGCTGGCAGGGGGAGCAGTAGGGGGTGACCAGGCCATTTTGGGGGGTGGCAGTTAGGAGCAACCAGGCTGGCAGAGAGGCGGCAATTGGGGGCGATCTGGCCAACAGGGGGATCAGTTAGGGTTGACCAGGCAGTGTGTGTGGGGGCAGTTAGGGGTGACCAGGCAGGCAGGAAAGTGAGCAATTAGCCAGCAGTCCAGGATTGAGAGAGGGATGTCCGACTGCTGGTTTAGACCTGATTCCCAGGATTGGGCATAAACATGCAGTTGGACATCCCCTGAGGGGTCCCGGATTAGAGAGGGTACAGGCTGGGCTGAAGGTACCCCTCCCCTCCTCCTTGCACAAATTTCATGCACCAGGACTCTAGTTTAGGAATAATATCTGATATCCTCTATTTTTCATAATATTCTTTAAGGATAATTATTTATTTTTCAGGTTATAAATGTTTAATATGAATTAAAATATCAGGCACAAGAGAGAGAAAGCTTTCTGAGTTTGTAATACAGAGGCAAAATAATAAATTATGATTAATTTAAAACTTAGTTTCTCTGAACACATTATGATGCATGATTTAAAATAAAAAAAAAAGACCAACCATAAATAACACTTTCTTCTCCTTATTCTGCAACACAACTATTTATCAACTATTTGATTAATTATTTACCCATCATTCACAAGCATTTTAGGGCTCTTACTATGTGCCACATAATGTTAGTTGTGGTTGAGACTATTTGATGTTATTATAAAACTAGAGGCTTGGTACACGAATTCATGCATGGGTGGGGTCTGGCCAACCCACCCCGATCTGGGCAGATTGGGCCAGAATGGCCAGAGAGAGGAGATGTGGGAGGTTGGCTGGCCAGCCCCATCCCCTGATCAAACTCCTGGTCAAGGGGACAATTTGCATATTAGCCTTTTATTATATAGGATACATATAGATACGTACAGGATAGTATATCACATCCGGTGTCACATACACAGAGCATGGTGGAGCATATGATTTAAAAGATCAGTTTTGTAATTAGAAAACACGAGGGAAATACATGTTTGCATCAATTTTTTTATTTTTTATTTCTAGCAACAGTGACTGCCTCTTGTTAAGTGGATCAAAGGGGCATTTATTATAACAGCATCAGTACCAGGGATTGATTGGGCATTTGAGAAGTGAAGATCTACCCAATACAAGAAAATCTGTTGCTTTTCCTTTTGTTATCTCACATCCAGATTATTTTCCACTTCTAATCAGATCTACTGATATATGAAAAGCTCTACTCTAGGCATTTCCACGTGTTAATTAATTTCACGTGCACATGGAACTGGTGACGCAGGCACTGTTCGTATCAAGTAATTTTAAACGTGAACTGAGGCCCAGAGGTTAGAGAGAGACCTAAGGTCTAAGTGATGTAGCTGGGATTCAAACACCTGGGCTCGTGCTTTTGAGCCTGTTCCTGAAACACTATTCTATCTCACTTTCCTGCAGTGTCTCTGAACATACTTCTATTGCTCTCTGAGGAGGCATTTGAGTCTCCCAGTGTTCATATTTCTGCTTTTCATTTTTGAGTTTTGTCAGTTATGCTCACACTATGAAAGAAAAATGCATTTCCTCAGCACCTTCTTCGTAAAGAATCACTTATTTGTAAGATGTCTGTTCCCATTTACAGCAGTGGGTTTTCAGATTTGGGTTGCATGGCATCCATAACCCTTCTTCGCAGCACCCCAATTTCATTAGGGAGAAATACCTTCTCTGGTGTTTCATACCAGTGGACAGTTTAAACACAGTCCCTGCCTCCCTCAACAAAAGCCAAGAGGGCCAGACTCTCACTCATTCTGATCCCTGTAACAGCAAGAAGGGAGTCAGCTGACCCAACGCCAGGGAAGCAGACTCTTTTCCAGGAATTTAAGACACAATGAGTGACACACTGACCAGGAAAGAGCAGGAAGGCGACCACTGCATTAATAGGATCACATGATCCTTGAGGTGCAAATCTGAGATCTGCAGGGTAAGCCAACGAGCTACAGGTGTGGGGAAGAGGTGTAGTCCAGGTCTGAAGGTGAGCTGCTGGCAAAATCCTTTCTTGCTAAAAGGAGGTCAGCCTCTGTTCTAGTCACTGGAGAGGCCCCTTCACGGCATGGAGGGCAGGATGCTCAGTGCAAGCCGCTGATTTAAATGTTACTCTCATCCTCAACACACCTTCAGCCAAACGTGCAGATTCACCTTCGACCTTAAAATATCTGGCTACCTGGCCCAACCAAGTTGACCAAAAGATAAACTAACCATCACACCAACCCTCACGGGTTCTACACAAAGGCTGTGCTTCTTCCGTCCTGCCAGGGTGCCTTTTCTAGTTTTCTTTCCCTTCGCAAAACTGCTCTCCCAGCTGCCTACCACCTGCTTCCCCTGCCTTGCACATGCCTTCGCAGGGGATCAAAGAGACACCAATGCACACACCTCCTGGAGACATTTTAAGATACTTCAATACAACTGTGACAAAACTGCGAGGTGCTTCAGTGGGGGTCGGGTCAAAAAGTTTGAAGACCAACAATTACAAGCACTATTGGATGAAGATGCGTGTCAAACTCAAAAACAACTTGCAGAAAGATTCAACGTTGCTCAGCAAACAAAGTCCAATCTTTTACAAGCAATGGGAAAGATTTTAAAGGAAGGAAGAAAATGGATGCCACATCAATTGAACAGAAGACAAATGGAAAACCGAAAAGTCATCGGTAAAATGTTGCTACATTGGCACAAAAGATAGTCTTTTTTTTTTCTTTTTTTTTGTGACTGGCGATGAAAGTGGATTTATCTTGAGAATCCCAAATGCACAAAACCATGGGTTGATCCAGGTTAACCATCAACATCAACTGCAAGGTCAAACTGCTTCAGAAAGAAGACAATGTTCTGTGTTTGGTGGGATCAGGAAGATATGGTTTTAGAGCTTCTAAAACCAGGTGAAACTGTTAATTCTGATCGTTACCAACAACAAATAATCAATTTGAACCATGCTTTGATCGTGAAACAACAAGAATGTGCCAGAAGACACAGCAAAGTAATTTTGCTTCATGATGATGCACCATCACACACTTCAAAACCAGTTAAAGATACCTTAAAAAGATCTTGCCTGGGAAGTATTAACCCACCCGCCGTATTCACCAGACCTTGCTCCTTCAGATTACCACTTGTTCTGACTGATGGCACACATACTTTCTGAGCAGCACTTCAAAACGTAGGAAAAGGTGGAAAATTGGGTCTCTGAATGGTTTGTCTCAAAACAAGAAAAGTTCTATTAAGATGATATCCACAGATTACCTGAAAGATGGCGGAAATGTGTTGCTAAGCGATGGACGTTACTCTGAATAAAGCACTTTTGATGTTTCTCTTGAAATTATTGTGTTTTCTTTGATTACAAAATCGCCATTATTAACTGGTACACGTAGTATTTTCATCAACAATGAAATTGATATATTTTACTTGCATTCTCCTTCAATTCTATTTACAACTTGAAAAATTACCATGCTGTTTTAAATCGCCAAAAATTAATAGTAGGTTGATTAAATATTATTAATGTCCCTAATTCAAAAGGGAATATAGCCAAAACCGGTTTGGCTCAGTGGTAGAGCGTCGGTCTGTGGACTGAAGTGTCCTGGGTTCGATTCCGGCCAGGGGCATGTGCGTTGGTTGTGGGCATGTCCCCGGTGGGGGGTGTGCAGAAGGCGGCTGGTCGGTGTTTCTCTCTCATCGACATTTCTGGCTCTCTATCTCTCCCCCTTCCTCTCTGTAAAATGTCAATAAAATATACTCAAAAGGGAATATAAAGTAAGGGAAGACCACACAGTTGAAATGAATACCAATCAATTGTATGGTATATACTTAAATAATTCCTATGTGAAACAAATAGCAGGTCAATTTTCAATGAAATGGCAACCTTTAAAGGTATATTAACTTCTTGTATTTGAAATATTTTTATAACCAAGTAACAATCTATAAAATGCATATTCATTCATTTACCTCAATTTTTTTTTTACCATATTCTTTCAGATCTTCCATTTCCTGCAACACCTTTGAATTCAGCAGAGTACTGTGTTCATTCATGTAATCTATGTCTGCTTGGATCTTCTCATTAGCTTCTTCCCATCCTGCCCTTTTTTCCTCTAACTGTTTTATTTCATAAGATTTATCTTCAATATGCCATTGTAATTCCAGAATATCTCTCATATGGGCTTCATGTTCTAGACAAACAATGATAAGAACAAAAAAAAATTCTGATTTTGATATGTGTGTTTGATTATGGATAAATATGAAATATTTTTGTTTCAGAAATTTTTATCTGGGAATCTCACCAAATATAAAATGTTATTTTATCACTGCATTATAAAAGATATTGCTCTCTGCATTTCTCACTGATGGGATTAAAATATATGTTTTGTAAGTTAATAATATTAGATATTACTATAATATTAGATATATTAAAATATGTTTTATAAGTTAATAAATTAGATATTCATTGTACCTTCTCATTTTATACTGCATGCTTTTAAATATTTTATTTATATTTCCCATCTCCAGTGTAGCTGTGATGCATTCCATGTAATTTCCTTCAATTTTACAGATTACTATTGTTTGTCTAATAAACCATTTAACCAACTACTGAGTTAGTAAGTAATATAATTTTTATTTTTATTGTCTTTTTTATTTCCATTTTTGCTTTCTTTTAAAAAGTCTCTTAGTCTTTATGTTTATTTTCAAACTTCTATTTCTTGAAACATATTAAACATACTTATTT
Organism: Pipistrellus hanaki; assembly: GCF_964339955.1. NCBI lineage: Eukaryota > Metazoa > Chordata > Mammalia > Chiroptera > Vespertilionidae > Pipistrellus > Pipistrellus hanaki. The sequence continues at coordinate 68,522,609 of NC_140508.1, forward strand.
TATAATCTACTGTATAATCCAATATCTGAACACTTTTTGAGTAAGATTGTTGTCTATTTCTACTGAAACACATTAAATCTGGACTTTTGTGTGCTTTATGTGAGTCTTATAATATTTGCTGTTAAGCAACTCCTTACCTTGAAATTTTAACTGAGATAAAATGTATTCCTTTGGGTAGTAAAAGATCTACTATTACCTGATCTTAGAGTGATTTTTATAGTTAACTCTTTAAAATACATTTTTATTGATTTCAGAGAGAAAGGGGAGGGAGAGAGAGAATTAAGCATCAAGGATGAGAGAGAATCATTGAGCTGCTGCCTCCTGCGTGCCCCACGCAGGGGATCAAGCAACCTGGGCATGTGCCCTGAGCGGAATCAAACCGTGACCTCCTGTCATAGACTGAATTTCAACCACTGAGCCACGGTGGGGCTACAGTTAACTCGTTAGAATCAGGGGTGAAAAAGAGCATAGACACAGTCTGGATTAAAGTCATTCCCAGCCTAGGCTCGGGGCCCATTCCTGCTGCTTCATTTCTTCCCCAGAAGGAAGCGAACAAATGGAGTTCCAGCTGCGATCCCAGTGTCACTTCAAAAGAAGAAAAAGCCATTAAACCTCCGTGCAGCTCACTTTACTAAAACAACAAAGCCGAAGAACCCCTGGGCACTGGTATTTTATCAGGCGCCATCACGGGCAAATGTAAAAAAATATAAATAAAAATCCTGATCTTTTCTTGCCACTTCCTGAAATGTGTATGCCCTTCCCTGGGAATTACAGTTTTAGAGGCATAACACTCTAACATGTGTATGTCTAAGTTTATGTTTACATATTATTTGAATTAATGACTATTATACCAAAGTGATAATAGTGACAGCACCCTCTTTTCTCTCAAAGGTGTCTTGGTTTAAATGCTAGATTATAAGCACCCTACTATAACCTATGTATAAAGCATATGAATCCTGAATTAACATTTTTACCATCTGATTGCACAACTTCCAGCCTTAGGAAGACACATATAGTCAAGGCATGTTCTGAGAGGCAGGCAGTGTGTGCAGAATGAAAAATAAAAATCGAATGCCTTAAGACTCTTTAGTGTCTCACCGTAGGTCCCTCACTCTGACATCTAAAAGACAACATTTTCCTTTGGAACATTTACTTGCGTGACTCTTAGAAACACCTTAAGTTTTATTGCCTCCTAGAAGTCCCCTATAAAACTTACTGCTAAATTCCCCAAAGCAGATGGAGCAGTTGCTGAAATATCCCTTAGAACTCTCATGTTTTACTATGTTTAAAGACGTGGCCAATACCACTAACTGGCAATCACTTTCTATTTCTCGTCTTCAAATACTATAGTCCTTACAGGAAGCAGGAGCTGGAAGTTTGCATGCCCCCTTGGGTACCATGATCCAAAGGAATTTCAAACAAACACCAACTGACAGTAGATCCAGTTTTGCTCAATGTATTCCTTCCAATAACTAAGCATTGTCATTAATAGTACCTATAGAAGTGCACCGGTTCGGATGCAGAAATACCAGTAACAGGGTCACTAAAACAAAGCTTATGTTTTATTCCGCACAACAATCGATTACTCATGCCTGTGTAACGGAGTCAATGGCAATATGATGAACAATCCTCATTATTACCTTTCTGCACAGCCATGGGCATTTCTTGAAGTCTCCAGATGGACCAAGAATCAATTGTCTTGTTTATCTCCTTCCTTCGTGAGTGCTGTCGTTTCAGAGTTTCTGCAGCTTCTGCGCGGTCAGTTTCTAGAGTTTTGACGAGAAAAATGGCTTCTGACAGCAACGTTTCCATTTCCTGCTTTAATTCTGAACATGTCTCATCTTAAAAATAGGAAAATGCATTCACATTTGTTAATGAGTCTGCCTATAAACCAGGTGGTGGGAACATGAGTACTAATTGTATCACTGTATTTTGTATTTATACAATTAATGAGAATTTTAGAAAAACAAATTAGCCTTTTAAAGACTATTAGCTTTTAAAATGTTATTACACAATCATAACATTGATTATACATTTTGAAAGACAGGGTTTTTAAGGGACATTTCATAAAACGATTAGAATAGCTAAATCTCAACTCATATCTTCCATGTATAATAGCTTATCTGAAGGGGAAAAAAAAAGTGCTCTGTTTATAAGCTGTATTTTGAAATTATGTTTGTGTTTCCTTCTCATTCTTTGAGAAAAGCGATTCATAACCATTACATCAGACATATATTGGACATCCTCAGATGGTTATGGAAACAAGACACTTAATATTCTTTATCTTATCAGATAATAACATACTTATTTAGCCTTGCAAAAAGTTTACTGTTGTTCCCAAAGTCTACTTATTCAGTTGTAACACAAATTAACTCCTTTACATGAGAGGTATTTGTGATTCCTGGTCCATAGCTCTGGAGTGATAGGGGTTAATGTTAATGAAATCATTACTATGACTATTTACTCATCTGTTTATGTAAGAAATGGACAGAGAGCCTGTGAAATCCTAGGCAATATGCTCTCTCCCTGGAAACAGATCAGTAAGGAATACTGACACAGGCCACATATACTTGTAAGCAGTGTTTTTTGAAACACATGACGTAAGAAGAAGACAGAAGCGAACACCTTCTCAAGAAAGGAAAAGCCCCCACCACACGGAAGCGAAGGAGAAACAGTAAAGCCAGATCCGGAAGAAAGGCAACTCACAGGCCTTCGGTGTCTTTTGGTTTATGTTGGTTAATAAGGACAGTCATTCCTACGGGAAGGTGGTATTACATAACGGTTGTCAATGGAAGCCCTATAGACTTGTCAAAGAAATTCAGCATCCGCCTAAGAAAAATTCTTAAAAAGCAGGCTTCTCTATTGCAAGGCATAAAATTTGATTTTTTCCAGACCTCTCCTTTATTTGGCCTCTATTTATTTGGTCTATAGCCTTTTTTGTTTGTTTGTTTTTCAAATTCCACCTCATCCTGTACACTTCCTATTCTTATCTGTCTGCTTTGTTAGATACCAATATACGCAGTAAGCACTGGGTTCTCCAGCCAACTTACTATCCCTTCAATCTCTATAACAAGATTTCAGTCTGAAACACATGATGAAGTTACTGGCACTGAAATTAAAGCACTTCTGATTAGATAGATTTCTGTCCGAAGGTGAGATGTCCATTATGTTATTGCAAGATGTCTTCTTACTGTTTCTATCATAGCATTTAAAAATAAATGCTGTGTTTAACTTGGAGGGCCTCCAATTCATTGCGTTTAACACCTCTCAAATTTTTTTTTCTAGAACACTATCTCAATTAGTTCATACGGAGTGAGCAACCACCTTATATTTTTAGTGTAAATATTTACATTTTCCTTATCTTTTAAAAATATGTTTTATTGATTTTAGAGGAGAAAGAAGAGAGAGAGAGATAGAAACATCAATAATGAGAGAGATGCCACTATTGAGGATCAGCCTACAATCCAGGCATGTGTCCTTGACAGAATCAAACCCTTCAGTCCCCAGGCTGACGCTCTATCCACTGAGCCAAACCTGCGAAGCAAACCTTCCTTATCTTGATACTGTCTTATGTTTTAGAGTCAAATGTGCATGTTTATGATAAACAGAAGTGCAGTTAATGTAATGGATATTGTGATTACTCATATATTATTTTTTGCTCTCAGCATTTATCATGTGAAAAATTAATAAGTGAGGTTTTCATCTTCACTGTAGACGTAAAGAGTGAAAACAGTGGAATCAGAGCCTCAGTGTGAATGACAGCTTTGAATAAAACATTCTTGCTTTTAAAAAGTCTGAGTTTATTGTCTTTCACTTAAGATGTTTAACAAATTTCTGTGGTAAGGATTGGGGAAGAGTTAATATTCAAATACACTGAAGAATTTTAACACATTTTATGCTAGTATATTATTTTATATTTTGTAAAATATTAATCTTGACAAGAATATTAATCTTGCTTTTTATATATAGTGGAAATGTGATGTCCACTATGGTAGCCATGTGACCATTTTCACTGAAATCTAAGTTAAAGTTAAACTTAAAAATTAAATGCCTCCGTCTCGCCAACCACATTTCCAGTTCTCAGACACTATACGAGGCTGATGCTCTATTGGCCAGTATAGACAGAGAAGACTCTGATTCTCATAGAAAGCCTACTGCACAGAACTGGAATTATAGTTTCTGGAGCAGTGAGCAGGGGTCATCTACACTCAGGGCCTAGACAGTACTTCCTATATAAGAAAAGGCTAACATGCAAATTGACTGAACTGCGGAACGACCGGTCACAATGACACGCACTGACCACCAGGGGGAAGACACTCAATGCAGGAGCTGCTCCTGGTGGTCAGTGCGCTCACAAATAGTGAGTGCAGTGGCAGTGACGGGAGCCTTTCCTGCCTCTGCAACAGTGCTAAGGATGTCCAACTGCTTAGGCCTGCTCCCTGTACCTAAGGCATCAGTCAGACTTCCCCTGAGGGCTCCCAGACTGTGAGAGGGCACAGGCTGGACTGAGGAACGCCCCCTAGTGCAGGAATTTCGTGCACTGGGCCTCTAATGGCACATAACAGTCATTAATAAATATTTGTTGAACAAATATCTAATCAAATTATAGAGGCTCTGTCCTTCCTGACACATTCATAAGAATTATAAAGCGTTAACATTATTACGGGAAAATGAGAACTCTATGAAATCAGTGAACTTCTGAATGCCGCTGCACTGATCTACGTGTGCAGTCCAGCTTTACCTCTTTCTTCCTTGGGTTCCACCTTCGAGACCGTCTGGTCTTCTTCAGCAGCCTCGTGCCTATGGAGCAGGAGAGAGGGGATCAATTACTCCAGGAGGGCTGTACTTCACTTCAGTAAAACTAACGTTTGGTGACACTCTCACATCGAATTGAAAATGTGCATGGTGAAACTTTCTATATACATACTAACTCTACTCTCCTGGAGATTCATACAGCAACGTTCTAATAGACAATGGGCTTAAAACTTCATGGTAAATAGAAATCTAAAATTTGTTACAAATGGTCTGAAATTTTTTAAAATATATTTTTATTGATTTCAGAGAGGGAGAGAGAGATAAAAACATCAATGAGAAAAAATCATTGATCAGCTGCCATTTGCCCACCCCACACTGGGGTGGAGACCTTAACCCAGGGGTGTGCCCTGACCAAGAATGGAACCTGACCTCCTGGTTCATAGGTTGATGCTCAACCATTGAGCCATACCAGCTGGGCATAAGAAGATAATAAAGCAGTTTGTTAGTTTTTTAAGAAATTGGTATTTTCTAAAGATTTGCTATTGAAAAGGAGATTTTTAAAAAATAAGTTAAATGAGCTATTTTTCTAATTTCAGTTTAGCAATTTCTGGGGAATCAATATGAATTACAAGGAGTAAGAATACTATTTCAGATTTGAAGTTTAAGGTTTTAGAAAAATGTACAAATTAAAATGTTACTTCTTTTCTAAAGACTCTTTTAGCTAAAGTCCTATATGTTGAATAACAATATGTTTCTCATTATCAGTATCACTTCTTGGATCCTAGATTACATTTCACTGTATTTAAACAGAAAGTATTTTTTCTCTAACAAAAGTTATAAGTAAACCAGTATAAACAACAAAGCAAGGAGTTTCATTTTTATTAAATGATCATTTTTCTTATTTAAAAAAGCTATATATCTGACTACTATTTACTATCTCCAAAGGCTGCATATTACATGTTTCATTGTCATTTTTCAATTTATTTAGGAAAGTCTGTCTATTCTGATATCAGAAATATATTCATTATATGTTCTTCCTTCAGTTTTAATTTCATTTAAATACTTCTTTTAAAAAAGGTAATTTTTTCTTGTTTGTTTTCTTTTAAAAATAGAAAATAAAATATCCCAGCATCTTTATTAAATAATGCTCTCTCCACTGTCAGCCTCCATCTATTGCTATTTGTTATGGGTGGTTGCTATTTATTTGTTTGATGATTATTTTAAACACTTTGTATAACATCCATATTCTTTGTCACACGTGGCCACTACAGGAAGTGTTTCATTAGCTTATTGGTGAGCTTCTGTTTGCCTGTCAGCTTGCACAGCTAGAGCTAAAACAAAGAAGGCGGCGGGGGAAGGGGGGTGGATACCTCCCAATCTTAACAGATGGGCGCTCTACTAGAGTACTCCTTCGATGCTTATCCAGGCTGTTCATCTCTTCCTCTTACCATCCATTCTTGCCTAAAGGTTAGCCACAGTTCAAAGGTCAGGGTCTTCTTGGTTCTTGGTTCTCCCTCGCACATGTGTCCAGTATTGGTCATCTGTGCGCATTTCTCAATCCTCCAAATAGGTGAGGGCTCTGAAAAGCCTCATTTCCTCAGGTGCCTCTGCTCTCAGCCTCTTCTTCCCCAGGCACTCCGGTCTGTCCAACGCCAGTCCAACGCTTATCATCAGCTTCACAGAGTGGTGGCAAGGACATGCCTTTAAGCGCTTCCAAGGAACACTCCCTGGGAGTGGTCAGCAGGGCACAGCACTGAAGCACCATTCTCCTAGACCTAGAATAAGGCCCCTGTCATTCCCTCTGACACCTGTAGGGCGTCACCAAAGCAGGCAGCCCTCTGCGGGGCCTCCACTGACCTGGGAGCTGCAGGAGGCAAGGAGGCGATTTAAATGCCACCATAGTCTCCTAACAAAATGCAGCAGACTCTTTCTTCATTGACTTTTCTTCCATGGTTGCAGCGAGTTTTTTTTACTAGATTATAGATTTTGAAAAAAGTTGATTCTGACCAATTTTTGCCAAATTTATAGTTGCTTAGTGGTGGTACAGAGCTCCGGAGATCCCTATTCTGTCATTTTCCATGATATCCTAATTCTTAAGTTTTTAAAAAATTATATTTTAGTACCTAATATGAAAACATCTGCTTTTAATTTTCTGTCCCTTTTGAAATAAAACTCCTCCAAGCATATTAATCATTAAAATGTGAACATGAATAAAGAAGCATAATAGGTTCTTACCATTCTTCCAAAGAAGTTTCAAACTGTCAAAATAAAAGATCTCAATTAAAATCAAATTTTAGACAGCTCAGAAAACAACAGTAAATTTAACTTATACTTGAACTCACTGGTAAAACTGTAACTACTCCACTTCACATACCCCATTATATTTCTGTCAAACTATGTACTCTATTATTTCCAAAACAGTTATATACTTCTACTATCTACTCCTATACTCTCCTTTTTACTCCCACCTGATTGTTCTGACCTTTCATCTGTTTCTAAATCTTACACCTTTAACAGGACCAGCTAAAATTCCTCTTACACCCAAAGGACTTTCCACACAATCTGAATCCATAACATCCTTTGAACTTCAATATATCACAGAAGAGTGGGGAACACATAATTGCATGAGTTCACAAACACTTAAGTTTTCCATAGAATTATCCTTGTCTTATCCCTCTCCTGGACTCTACACTCTTTGGAAGGAGTCTTGTTCTATGATATATTCTAAAAGGACCATGAGCTTTAAGGGGCATAAGTTACTAAAAATGCAAGGATTATATGGTCTGAATGTTATGGGTTTCACAGATAATTTCTAATTCAAGATGTGAGATTGGGCATATATCATTACTTCTCTTCAATTCCCACGTCATACCAACATTTCTGGAGCAGAATACACACACACACACACACACACACACACACACACACACACATATATATATATATATATATATATATATATATATATATATATATATATATACATACACACACACACATACATATCTGTCAATATTATTGGGACGTAGATTTTAAAACAATACCCAGAAATAGAAGGCAATCTGGTGAGACTGATAGTGAAACCAGAGCAAAGAAGTGTATAGCTCAGAGGACAAGTGGAGATCCTTTCAGGGGAAATGAAAGGTTCTCTGGAGAACTCTTGCAGAACTCCCAGACTGTAAGAATAAGTAGGTGGTGATCCAAGCTAATAATGGAAGGGTGGGCTGTGGTGAGATGAGCAGGTATTATTGCTCCCTACACACACACACACACACACACACACACACACACACAGAATCCAGAATAGGTGGCTGAGAAGTTGCCTCCTACTCGTTGTCATGAGAACTCACTCACCACCCTGGAGATCTGCCTAAGATGGAAAGGTTGTCTAATAAATATGGAAGTTATGGTTCTAGAAAGAAACAAAACAGAGCCTACGAAACTAGCAAATTCTCCCTTTGACACAAACAGGTGGGAGGGAAAACAAAGACAGATTTCACCAAAGAGTAAAAATATCCCAAGATGTTACAAATTCAAATATAAGCTTATTCAGGCATAAATTGAGGCCCTCTGTTATAATCTTACTAGAGGCCCAATGCACGAAATTCATGCAAGAGTAGGTCTTCCTTCCCTCCGGCTTCCCTCTGGCTTCCCTCTGGCATTGGGGACGGGGACTTCCCTTGCAGCCCCAGCTTCGTCTGGAAGGTTGTCCAGAAGGACGTCAATCTAACTAACATATTATGCTTTCATTATTATAGATGGGACCACTGTCCTATACACAGTCTGTCATTGACTGAAACATTATGCAGCTTATGACTATATGTTAGAGAACCAATAATTTAACATTAAGTTTTCATTTATTTGTCCATTTTTCCCATTTACCTCCTACTGAGTTTTCTCCTCTAAACAGCTTTTGGTATTTGCTATACTACTGAAATTTTCTTATGCTGATAGTAGATTCAATGGCATCTAAAAAACACTCCTCTTGAGACTAACTTCATCTACATAAGAAAAGGTAATAAGTGCAACTGTTCAAGATTCCAATGTGTTTTGCATAGAATATGACAATTCTAAAAATTACACCTACCAAAAAGAGCCAAAGAAGTCTATAAAAGAAAAAAAAAAAGAATGGAACTACCCAGCAGATATCAAGACATATTATGAAGCATGCAAATCAGTAGAATGAGATATTGTAATAGAGGGTTAAATTCACAGGTAAAATAGAGGAGCTAGAAATGATACAATCATTATGAAAACTTGATATATGATCAATATGGGATAGCTGATTTCTAAGTAATGACTGGATTTGGTAATAAAATTGATGTTGAGAAAACTAATTTTCATATTTTTATATGAAATTGCTGTTAATCCTTACATAGCAATTAATGAAAATTGCTATTTATCCTTACATACAATTTCACGATGTTAAACGATTTCTAGTGAAAAACTTTATAAGAAAGGAAAATATTTTCTATGACACTTGCAATATGGAAATATTTCTTAAACAAGGTGCAAAGCACTTAAAATAAAGGAAAAATGATAAATTTAAGTACATTAAAATTAAGAACTTTTTATTAAAAGATACAAAGAAAACAAGTCAAACTTAAGTATGTTTAAAACATACATAACAAACTAAAGATAACAATTTGTTCCTACAAGTCAATAAAAAAAATACAAATAAACCTAAAAGAAAGTAGGCAAAAGATAAACAAACGTGGAAAATAATGAACATTCAATAAGCATATTAACATATTAATATGTTATAAAATAACTAACAATCAGAAAAATATTATCTTTTGGCTTTTGAAACTGGTAATTCAGAGTCCTGAATAGTGCAAAAACTACAATTAGGCTGATGTATGTAATAGTTTTAAGGAGCCACTTGAAGTATCACAAGAAAATCAGGAGGAAATTGGTTAAGAGACACTTTAATGAGTTATGATATAATTATCCAAAATTTTAAAAGTCCTCAATAAGTGATTAATGCCTAATTAATATTCTGTTTGATCCTCTATATACTGTAATTCAAAATGGCTTAATTTATACTTGTAAAAACAGATTACTTAAAATTTTAGAAATATTTTAGGATAAAATATCAAGACCTTCCCCTGACAATATTTTTGTAGAAGTGATGAGCAATAAAGAAAAATTATTTCAATCAGTATTTGATCTGTTCCCAATGGACTAACTGGTAGATCGCTATATAAGTTGTCTCCAAAGATTTATGTCTCCTGGTAGGTACCCACATCTTGTCTAATAGTCTACTGCAGCGATTTTCAACCAATGTTCCGCAAGAATTGTTAAAATATTCAATACTTGACTATATTCAGGAACACTGACCTCTTTTCCCTTAGATTGTAAAAAAAAAAAAAAAAAAAAAAAATGACAACCAACACAGCAATAGCCATCCGGTGTGAATAAATCAAAATTATACCTATTTTTTGTCACAATTTTTTGGTGAGCCACAGAGTTTTGGTAATTAGTTAATGTGTGCCATGAGGTAAAGGTTGAAAATCACTGCTCTACTGCATTAACGGGGGCTGATGATGTGTTGTGCTTTGGCCGGTGGGGCTTCAGCAAACACAATACAAGCAAAGCTCTGTAGGCACTTGCCCATTGAGTTCTGTCCTCTTGAAACACTCTCCCAGCCACTGGGCATGTGAGTGAGGCCATCTTCATCAGGACTCCCAGTTGAGTCAGCAAACGTGTGCATCCACATCATTGGCCAGAGGCAAGAACCAACAACATTTCCCAGCTGAGCCCAGAACAAATTGCTCAATTGTAACAAAAATAAATGCTTGTTCTAGCCACAGAGCTTTAGCGTGTGTGTTTGTATATATGTGTATATCAACAGACAACAGGGAACACAGTGGTTACTCTTATAAAGGGATTTTCAATAGAATAATGGAGATGAAATGAAGATTGCAATGAATGAGTAGGTGGGAAGTGAGGACTCAGAAATATTAAATTTAGACAACTCTTCAGATATTAAGTGGAACTGTAGGAGATACTGGGGGAAGACTATATTTAAAGGTATGTATGAAATAAAATTGTTTTTCCTTGAAAACAGGAGAAACATCTAATTTTTTTAATGTGAAGAAGTGATTTTTTAAAAACTCGGTGCGAATTTCAACTCTAATGCTTACTACCTGTGCCATGACATATAGATTACTTGAGTTGTCTAAGTCTTAGGATTTTAACCAGTAAAGTAGGATTCCGATAAAGGACAAACACAAAAATACATACTTATTAAGTGCCTAAAGAATTAGCAGAGGTTTGGTAAATGGTAGCTCTTACTACAGTAGGTAGATGGGTGCCTCAGGTGTATCTAGAAAAGGAAGGCTCTGCTTCAGGTCCCCATTTATTTTTTCATTCAAAAGACATGTACTCAGTGCCTACTCTCCATAGGCTCTTGGGTAGGCAACAGAAGGCAGCACTGACAAAGCAGCAACAGAAATAATATAACACTGATGTAGGGTGAGATAGATAAATAGTACTATAGAAATAAGAATAGCTAGTGCATATTGGATGCATGCCCTATGCCGGCACTTTTAACATGTCTCTCCATTTCTGCCGAGGGTCATAGCATGTGTAGTTATAAAGCCTGAGATGTTAACAAATGTACTAGAAAGATTTTCTCAAAGGAGACCAAACCCTAGACTGAGCATCACAGGTGGCCCACCAGAACCTTCTCAGAGAGATCCTGTAACAGTGGTGAAGGGAGAGAGATAGCTCAGGTCTCTGGCAAACTTACCCTCCCATGTGGACTCACTGATTCTGCATTAATTGCTCAGAAATATAATCTTTAGAAAAGTGTGAGAATGTTTTTATCATTTCCAAATCATCCTTTGAAAATAATTGAATGTTACAGTGGTTTCGAGACTAAACTCCCTTCAGAATAATAAAGGCAAACTAACAGGTTAAAAAGACAAAGGAGGAATAATTATATTCTGTTTAACAGCCCTATCAGGTATTTCTTTAGAACAAAATAACTCATTAAAAAGGGCACACTGTCCTTTCATACACCAGTGTCCTCGTCTAATCACCTAATCAGTTTAGTATCCCAAAAAAGAATGTAAGTACTATTTAATTTACTAGTCAAGTTGGCTTATGGAAATTACTACTTAGCATGATTGCCTTTGGATAAAGAAGAAACAGGTAGGGGAGGAATCTATTTAATGAGCTTGTTTAACCCTTCTGAAATGAGACTATCAAAATCATGTCTAGATTAGAAAATTAGACAGCTAAGCAAAGGTTCTAGAAACTATTTCAAATTTCATAGAAAACAACTCCTTGGCTTCTTTAACTAACGTACCCTTGTAGGCTTTATAATGTTTATAACAGTGTTAGCATATTAAATGTCACTTACCTGTTTCAAATGTCCCTCTATCTTAGACTCCACATCTTCAATGTGTGAAATCATTTTGTTGACACATGGTGCTGGGATTTTCACTAAAGAACAGCTGTGTCGCCGACATGGGTAACTAAAGTAAGTGCCTCGGTTCACCACTAAAGACAAAGCAGACGGTGGAAGTTACGTATCAGTTATTATATATACAATGTAGTAACCCTGGTGCTGAGAATATTCAAAAATATTCAACTTTATTAAAACTAATGCTCAAAGTTTTAACACCTAGGTAGATAAACATGTCACAATTACAGAATGAACCTTCTAATATTTTGAAATCTAAAAGAATAATTTATGACTTGAAATGTTAAAAATAAAAATGATTCTAAGAATAATAAATTTTCAAACTTTAGATGTTTCATAGCATTATGAACTAACCATTGTGGGGGAGGGGGAGTAAAGAAAAAAGGCAGAAAACATTTATTCGTTTGTTTCTCAATAAATTCCAAATCCATTTTAAAAATGACTTTGAAATATATTTTAAATTCTCCCTTCAAAGAGATTCCACTTCTCCCAAAGTAAATAATATACAGTCACTCATGTACTGAAGGACTTCTTCCTTAAATCCAGCATGTTTTTCTTGCTGTAAAAAATAAAATGAAGTCCCCTTCATTCTCATAATAACCTCATTTTCTACCTTCCATTTCTGAAAATTGGAGTCTCTCACAGAGAGTGATGGATGTCCTCACCAGAGCATTTACGTTGTGCTCATCATAAAATCCACTCCGTCTGATGTGCCTCAGTGACTCTAACCCTGGCATGTCCGGGATCATCTGAAGGCTGCAGGAGCACAGCAAAGCTGTCCATGAAACTCCACCAAAGTGCTTACTTGCAGTCATTTTGTGTCTAAGGACTCTACTGGGCTGGATTATAGCTGCAGTGACTGATGGTAAATGAAGACCCAAAATAGGACCGGTGCCCCGATGAGAAGAGTGTGCTGACCTCATCTCAGCTGACCTTGAGAAACACAGAGGTAATGCTGACTGTGCCTTTTGTTTCAATGCCAACCTACAGAGATGGTACCTATTTTAGATATCTCCATTTCAACTGCAATCTTTTAAACGAAGTCTCATAATCTCCACTTCCAAAAATACAACTTCTGTGAAAATGACTTATCTGTTTCATTTGTAAATGTAAGTTTTGACCCTATCCCATAAATCTGAACTTATGTGTGTATCTGAATATACAACATCTTGATTTCATAAGCAAGGAAACTAAGGCTTAGACAAGTTATAAAACAATGTCAGATTCCACCCAACGGATAGGCTGGAGAGCTGGTACTTGAACTGTATCGCACTGGCCATGGAGTGTAAGCTATACTATAAGGGCTGTTTTCATATTTTTTTATATTGTGGCAAAGATAAGCAGTCCAGAAACATATTTCAGAGCATCTCAAATGTTTCACATACCCCTTGTTTCTGAATTTTGAATGTTCCTTCAAGATATCAGTTTACTTTGGCCATACTGAACACATATACTTGCTATGACTATTTCACATGTGTTATATATTTCTTCTTTAGTTCATACTCAGAGAAATATATATTTTCATCTCTGTAATAGTCAAAGGTCCAATGTACAAGCTGGTGAAAATTACATATTGATCTCCTATCCAAGTATCCTGATAAGGGCATGTTGCCCTTCCTTCTAGAAATGAAAAGATTTTAGTATTCATTTAACAACTAGGCAGTTGTCCTTATGCACAAAACATTTGCTTTGCTTCATTAAATGTGGGGAAAACAAGGATAGTAATGACTCATTTAACATGTTTCTGCATGTGCCACTTTCAACCTCCTGTGTGAATGCTAATTAATTTCCACAGCACCCCTATGGCTTGGTATTAACATCATACATTCAGTAAACTGTGGAGTGGAAAATACTATGAAGTTAAATTTTGCATTGAAATTCTGTAAAGGACTTGGCATCATAAGCAGCACAAGAAAGAACCAGAATTCTAAAGTTCTTCTTACTGGTTTTATTCTAAATGTAAGAACGACATAAGTTAAACCTTGCTCTGCTCTGCTTTTTAGTTTTATCCAGCTTGGTGTCCACGTTCATTCTTTTTTTTCTTTCTCACTTAACTGATAATTAACTGTACTTCCTAAGCTAAAACTACTCAGCCTCTGACCCTAGATTTCTCATTTAATAAGTGAATGGGTTGGTAGGGTTACATATAAAATATTTTTCACCTAAAATTCCATGCTGCAATGAGAATTAATGGTCTTAGTCACATGTTAATGGACAGAGTTGCTCCTGGTGAAGCCTGAGCACAGGTGGTCAAAGAATTCAGCTCAAACAGGACTCTTGTCCTCTCTAACCATTTGCCCAACCCCAACGTCCTTGCCCAACATCAGTGTAGGAGGGGACAGAGCCTCCTGGATCTGGGCCAGAGCTGAGGTTTGTTAAGACTGCAACAAGAAACATCGGTTTGAGAGAAAATATGGACTGGCCTGTTGCTTTGACAAATGTCATAAAAATACTATGTTCATGAACTGTCAACTCTCCTTGCTCAGTGAAATGGATGTTTTATTCACTCATCCATAATAACTAACATGCATTTGAAATTTTAGAATGGTAAAACTCAAACCCTAATCATGGATATGGGGAATGGGTGGAATGAGACTAACTACAGAGGGCATGAATAAATTTTCTGGAAAAATGGAAGACTCTAGCCCAGCCATGTGGCTCAGGGATTGAGCATTAACCTATAAACCAGGAAGACAGGGTTCCATTCCTGATTAGGGCACATGTCTGGGTTGGGTTGCATGCTCAGTCCCCAGTGTGAGCATGCAGGAGGCAGCTAGTCAACGATCTCTCTCATCATTGATGGTTCTCTCTCTCTCTCTCCCTCTCCTTTACTCTTTGAATAAAAAAAAAAGTATTTAAAAAAATGAAAGATTCAATATCTCATTTAAGATAATGGTAAAATAAATCTGTGAAATTATCAAAAGTCACTGACTTGCAAACTTGAAATGAGTGGACAATATTGTACTTAAAATTTACCTCAATAAATTTGTTTTATTTTTTTTTAAAAAAATCACTAACCAGATCCTAGCAACACAATTCAATAACCTCCTATTATTCTCCATCTCTTTTAACTCTATACTTCCCTGAAATGCTTTTCTTCAAGCGCTTTCTCTCACTTCATTGCCTATTTCTCCTCATAGGCATGAGTCTTAGTAAGAAATAATTTTTTCTCTTAGTTATCTCCTCTAAGTGCTTACCCCCAACTAAACATCTTTAGACTTAACTTTACCCTAAACTCCCTGTCAAAATGTACATATCCTTCCAAGAACCTGACCCTAACACTGAATGGAGAAAAGGAAAGATGGGACCTGCTGGATCCTTTGCAGGATGGGAGGATGAAGTTAGAATTAGAATGTACCATGGAGTAGCTATACCACAAACAGAAATTAATGCCAACAGTAAACTACATGCCAAAGCCAAAAAGGCTACAGAGGAAAACAAACACATTGCAATCCTCAGACACAGAGCTGGACAAAATAAGGGATTCATGCAGAGAGAGTTGCAGGTGGGGAGGGGCCTGGCACATACCAAGCAGAGAGAATGGTACCCGACTCAGAGCAGGTCCTCAGGAATGATTTGGCAAGTACAGCAATGATGAGAGACTAAGATACACCAAACTTTTGGTGACAGGTCTGCCTCCAATTTACTTGGTATTAAACATTTGGACTTTTTCAAGATCAATAAGCCAACGGGAGCCTTAAAGAGACACACCCATCTGCAAAGCCAATATTTCTGAAACTGAACTCATTTTCATGTCACTCAACCTCATTTCCTTTCTTGCTTCTCGGTTCCCATTACCAAAGTGTGCAATAGTTCAATCATTGCTGAATCCTCTTTTCATTCAAGTTCTGACTTGTATATTATCTTCAAATCTTATTCCTTTGTAATGTCTCCTTAATTCCCATCTTTCATAGCCATCGATCCTTCATCAATGAAGCCTTATTACCTTAAGACTGGACTGCAATGAAAAGGGAATCAGTCTCCCTATGTCCTCCTGTAACCAAATCTTTCTGTGAACAGACTAGTATTTCCAAGCATGGTTATGCAACGTCTCTACTTAAATACAGTTAGGCTCAGAGACTGAGAAATGAAGTTCACACTCTTGAGCCTGAGACTCAAATGTTTCTTGACTGTATCTCAATCATTTCTAGCTTTATTTTAAGCCAGTGTTTCCCAAAGTGTGGTACGCGTACCCCCAGGGGTACGGGAAGAGTTTGGTGGGGGTACGCATTGCACCAGAGTTTGGTGGGGATATGCACTGCAACGTGCTTAGCTACGTTCTCATGAGTACGAGGGGTACTCAGCGTTATGAAAATTATAGAAGGGGTACACATATGTCAAAAGTTTGGGAAACACTGTAAAGTGATTACTTTGACATTTCTCAATCTTCCTGATGCTATAGTCAAAGTAATGTATGTGTTCCATATTTTGTAGGTAAAGAATCGAAATGGCAACTTATCCCATTTTGTCCCATCAAACTGAAGGTGTCCAGAGCAGACATTTACTAATCAATATTGAAAGTTTTTTATGTCAAGTTCTCCACCAGACTGACCTAAGAAACAAGTCTAAACCCCAGTACATCATATGTGCACATTCCTCATTTCCTCCCACATGTAATATCAGCAACACTTTCAGAGATGGTTTATGGATTCTCAATGAACAATTTTTATTCTGAATTTCACACCTCATTCTTCTTTTAAAAGATATATCCTCATTAAACTGGAAGTTTCTAGCACCTGCCAGTCATGGCACAAGCAATAAAGAAAAGGTTTAATTTAAAAATTCATATATTTTTTAGCCAAAACCGGTTTGGCTCAGTGGTAGAGTGTTGGTCTGCAGACTGAAAGGTCCCAGGTTTGATTCCGGTCAAGGGTATGTACATTGGTGGAGGGCACATCCCCGATAGGGGGTGTGCAGGAGGCAGCTGGTCAATGTTTCTCTCTCATCAACGTTTCTAGCTCTCTATCTCTCTCCCTTCCTCTCTGTAAAAAATCAATAAAATTTATTTTTTTAAAATAATAATAAAATAAAAATAAAAATTCATATATTTTTGAAATTATAAACAATTATTATAAACAAATTTGTCATTCATAAAATACATTATAATATTGTATTCTTAATTTTGTATAGAATTACTTTGTTAACTATTGATACTTAGGGTTTATTGTTCAATAAAAATATAATATTGACATAAGAAACTAATGAGTGAAAATAAATATAGTTTACATAGGTTACTATACAATTTCCATTCAGTCCTCACCTTCAGTATTTGTCATTTTATCTTCATGAAAAATCTCAACAGCTTCCTTGGGGGCACCATATGAAACCAACGCTTGTGATGTGGCATTCTCTTTTTAAAAGGAAATAAAAAGTTCAGAGAGCAGTTAATATATATTTTTAAAATAATTGAATACTATAAAGGAAGTGAAACTACAACTACCACTATAGGCAAAAACATTTGCAAATCATATCTATCAATATATATAAAAGCCTAAGCAACCATTTGATTGGTAGCTATGACACACAGTGACCACCAGGGGGGCAGATGCTCAACATACAGGCATGGAAACATGGAACAGACTGATGAATCTCAAAGGGAGAGCGGGAAGATATTAACCAAAGATCTTATGTGCATACTACAGGCTCGGTGCACGGATTCATGCACGTGTGGGTTTCTCCACCTGGCCTGTGAATATTGGGGCCGAAACTGGCTCTCTGACATCCCCCAAGGGGTCCCAGACTGCAAGAGGGTGCAGGCCAGGCCGAGGGACCACACCAGTGCACAAATCCATGCACCAGGTCTCTAGTATTTGATAAAAGCCTACTTTCTGAAACATATAAAGAATTCTTATAACTGAACAATAAAAAAAGACAAATAACTCCATTTTAAAATAGGCAAAAGATGTGAATAGACATTTCTCCAAAGATAAACAAACGGCTAGAAAGTACATTTAAACATCCCCATCATGGACGGACCTTGAGAATATCATGTTAAGCCAAATAAGTCAGACATAAAAAGCTAAGAACCATATGATTTCATCCACATGTGGGATATAAAACTCAAAGTAACAAATGAACAAACAAGAAAAACAAAAACTCACAGGCACAGACAACAGTGCAGTGGTCACCAGATGAGAAGTGGGGGGGTGTGAAGGGTAAAGGGGGTCAAATATATGTTGATGGAGGATGATTTGATTTTGGGTTATGGAGGCACAATGCAATGGTAATGTATCATAGAAATATACACTTGAAACCTGTATAATTTTATGAAGCAATGTCACCCCAACAAATTCAATAAAAAGATTCTCATCATCATTAGTAATTAGGGAAATGCAAATCAAAACCACAATGAGATGCCACATCCCACCCACTAAGGCGGCTATCACATTATTTTCAAAAGACAAAACAAAAACAACAACAACAACAACAAAAAAACCAGGATCTAACAAAAGTGTTGCTAAGAATGTGAAAAACCTGGAATCCTCATATATTGCTATATGGAATGTAAACTATTGCAGATGCTTTGAGAAAAATTTGGCAATTACACAGTTAAACATCAAGTTATGAAATGACCCAGCAATTCCCATCCTAAATGTATACCAAGCAGAAATGAAAACACATGTCCACATAAAAAGTTGTACTCGAATTTTCATAGCATTATTCATAATAGCCCTAAAATGGAAATGACCCAAATATCCATCTATTGATAAAGGTATAAACAACATGTAGACTCTTTATGCAATGGAATAGTATTCATCCATATAAAGGGACACTGACATAATTCTAGTTTAAAAGAAGACAGGTACACAAAGCCAACTGTTTTTGCGAATTCATTTATAGGAAATGTCCCACATGATGTCCCCTCCTGCCCCCCTCACCTGCCGCGAGGGCATCTCTGTTACCTCTGAAATGCTGACATAAATATCGAAAGAAGCGGCATCTGTCTATGCTGAGCGATGGCACAGAAAGGGTCTCAGACACCTGCCAGGGGCATCCCCGTCTGCACAGTGTTGAGAGGTGTGAGCCCAGGGCAAGACCTTGTGGCTGTGGCTGTGGTGGGCCAGGTGGCCTGCTGCTCTACTGCCCTCCTGCTCTTCTACCTTCCTGCCCAGCTGCCCTGCTGCCCTCCTGCCCTCCTTCCCTGCTGCCTTCCTGCCCTGCTGTCCTGCTGCCCTCCTGCCCTGCTACCCTCCTGCCTTCCTGCCTTCCTGCCCTCCTGCCCTGCTGCCCTCCTGCCAGCCGGGTGCTGCCTGGGCGGCCTCCTTCAGACCTCGGGCTCGTGTCTCCGCTGAGGCCTTTGGGGGCCGCTGCGGTGGCCCGGGTCCGCTGGGTCGTGGGTCGAGTCCTAGGCAAAGCAAGCCGCCTGGGAGGCCTGAGGGCCAAGGTGAAGCCCAAGGGCAGGGCCGCCCTCCCTGCAGACACGGGTGCGGCCACTGCACATCCCCCTTCTCTCACCCCGCGGCCGCCCCCCCCCCCCCCCCAGGCACAGGGGCTCCCTAAGTCGGGGTGATTCCGCGCTTGTGTGGTGGACACGTCCCGCGCATCATGGGGCTCACCGGAACCACGTGCGAGCCTCACCGCGGGACGGCTCCGCGCATGCGCGCTCTTCACGCAGAGCGTCCCCCTCCCTTCCTCCCCCCAGGAGGCCATGGGACTTCCTGCTGCCTCAGGGAGGCTGAGGGCAGGTGAGGGTGCGGGCAGGTGAGGCTGAGGGCAGGTGAGGGCGCGGGCAGGTGAGGGCGCGGGCAGGTGAGGGCGCGGGCAGGTGAGGGTGCGGGCAGGTGAGGCTGAGGGCAGGTGAGGGCGCGGGCAGGTGAGGGCGCGGGCAGGTGAGGGTGCGGGCAGGTGAGGCTGAGGGCAGGTGAGGGCGCGGGCAGGTGAGGGCGCGGGCAGGTGAGGGCGCGGGCAGGTGAGGGCGCGGGCAGGTGAGGCTGAGGGCAGGTGAGGGCGCGGGCAGGTGAGGGCGCGGGCAGGTGAGGGCGCGGGCAGGTGAGGGTGCGGGCAGGTGAGGCTGAGGCCAGGTGAGGGTGCGGGCAGGTGAGGGTGCGGGCAGGTGAGGGTGCGGGCAGGTGAGGCTGAGGGCAGGTGAGGGTGCGGGCAGGTGAGGGCGCGGGCAGGTGAGGGCGCGGGCAGGTGAGGGTGCCTGCAGCCCCCAACACCAAACCCTGTGGGCCCAGGCCACCTGCACGCAGACTCCCAGGCCAGGTGGCGGCCCAAGGTCCCCAGAAAGGCCACTGGGGGAGGCGTCGCCTGGTGCCCTGTGCTTGCGGGGTGCCGTCCGCTCCTCACTGTGGGTCTCACGTGGGAGCTGCTGGGAGGGCTTGTTGACAGAAATGCAGGCGAGGCCACCAGCAGAGCTCCAGGCGCTGAGGTGCTTCCCCTTCACTGGGATGAGGCCCGCACCCAGGGGCTCCCCTTGGCCCCGGACTCAGCCCTGCACTGACCTTCACACCTTCGAGCTGTGAGCCAGGCCCATGATCTCCCCACAAAGCAGGTGTATTTGGGGTTGCCAGGGGCTGGTGGAGGGAGAATGGAGGGGACTGCTAATGTGATAGGGCTTCTTTGGCGGGTTATGAAAGTGTTCTGGAATTAGATGATGGTGATGGTGGCACAATATTGTGCTTACACTAAAAATGTTGAATTGTACACTTCGGAGAGGTAAATTTTCATGGTGTGTGAATTAAAGTTAAACACAGCAGTGCTTATAAGTGCTTTATAGTAAAGTAAAGCTACATACTAAGTAAATCTCTTCTTCATTGAAGTATAATATAACACCCCAATTCTTTTTATTATTATATTTACCTGATATGTCAAGGGAGATTTGTATCATTAAGTAATTATATTTGAAAATTAAAAACGCTAAAAATTAGTGATCTGAGTATCCTAATTAAGAATATGTGTGTCTGGGGAGGGTGGGTGGGGAACCTAAAGAAAGTAGAAGGGGTAATAATATCTGAAATTAATGAAATAGAAAGTAAACCACAAAAAAAAAAAATCCACCCTAGAGATGATTAAAAAGGTCAGAAATTATTACTTTGGAAAGGTGAACATAAATGAACACATTTGGCAAAACTGATCAAGACAGAAGAAACGGAAGAAACAAATCAAGTGTTATGAATGTAAAGGAGGAATAGCTGCATATAGAAGATACATAAATAAGACATTATTAACACTATTGCATTAATACATTTAAAATTTAACCAAATGAATGAGTTTTTAAATGAAAAAATTATAACTTTCCTATAGGGATTAAGAATAAATAGAAAGTCTAAATAGCCCTATAACTCCTAAATATTTTATATCAATAGTTTAACATTTCCATAAAAATTAAAACACAAATTCAGCCAAACATTCAAGAAACATAATTAAAATATTAAGTTATTTTTTCTCAGAGAATAGAAAATGCATAAACATTCTCTAATTCAATTGTGAACATATGACAAGAGCAAACTAAAAAGAAAACTTAGGGGCCAATTATTTATAGTCTAAGAAGTATTTTGATATGACCGCAATAGTTTCATGATGATGGACACCACATAAGGAAAGAATTTAATGTTGATGTTGAGAAAAATATTATGTTAAATCATATCTGGTAGAAATTAATAAAGAAGACCTCACACAGTGTGTTGGTGATTTTAATGACAGAGTTAATGACAAACATATCTGAAGGGTGGTGGGTTATTAGATTCCTTCCCTCAGCCAGCAATGATTGATTGCTTTAGGCATAAAGCTTAAAATCCGCCAAGACATAGTAACAAACATGGAGGCCTGATCAAGTCCTGGGATTTCAACATAGACACCTCAGTGCTTTCCTCGATGCACTGAATGCTCTCTATAGAGGTTGGTGGTTTTGCATGGAGGGTGGGGAGCTTAATGGAGGAATGATGCCCAAGGGACATACATTAATTTTAACTGATAATCACTGTTTGTGCCAACATTCCAAATATTGGATCTAATGTCTTCGAATTACAAATATCCTAAACTTACCAACTAATCCGGACAGTGGGTTTTTCTGAAACCTACGCATTCCTTTCGCCACCCTCACCCACCTGACCCAGTGAGTTTGGGTTTGGGACCCCTGAGCCAGGAGAAGATGCTGCCTCCTTCCGTGAGGGACTGAATTGCATTTACCTCTGACCTAGTTTCAAAGAAAACCACTTTAGGGTACATTTACCTTTCTTGGTTTGATCATCTCCCGGGGGAGAAGAGGAATTGGTCTTGTTTTCAGGCATGGCTATTTGCGGTATTTTGAGACCTAATTAGAAAGAAAAATATTTAAATATCATAAATCATACTTAGGAACACCAAATATGAAAATCCTCATTAAAGAGGGTTCTTTGATCCCCTGGTTTGCTGTTGCAATTCTTTAATAGAACTGATAGTAGCTACCTCTTTCAATTTGTAGACCTAAAGCATTATAGAACTTGGAGAGCAGAAATAATTTAGTTGGGGTTTTATTTTACAACTCAAAAACCCTGACCGAAATTAGTAAATTCATTCAGTGTAAAAAGACAACTTAGGGAAGAGTGCTGTGGAAGAAAACCATGAATCCAAATACAGGGCTTTTTGAATAAACCCATTTACTCCACCAAGACCAGCTTATTAAAGGGAAGGAAGCTATAGGAAAGCGCATAATTAAGTTCTATTTTATATCAACATCTGATTTTTTTTAACTTGATTAAAATTGTAGTTGAAACATATACTCCTATTTCCTATTTTACACAAAATTACTGGGGAAAATAAAAAAGAAGAAAATGAATTGTTTCAGAAATGTAGAACTGGGTAACACTTCTATGCTTTCAGATCTTTTTAATAAAAACACTAATAAAATCTGGTGGAAACATTTAAAAAAAAATCTTCCTAAAAGCATCTGAGAATTAACGAGGTGATAATGAATACCTAGGTCAAGATCTGATAGAAGACAGAATCCAGAGGGGTGAGACCAACTTGTAAAGCCACTCTTCCCTGGGCAACATCTGACCTGGAGGAAGCAGCTGAGAGCCTGGGCAGTACTGGTTACAGACACACAAAATTTTGGAAACAAAGGAAGCAACTCAATCTCTGCCAAGCATAGGTGTCCTGGAAAATTAACCCCGTCCTAGGATCTAGACCTATATCTTGAGGAACAGAATGAAACAGAAATGAACTGTATGTGAAAACTGCCCTAGACTGAAGCCCAGCCTCAGATCATCAAGGCCAGTGGACGGCAAATTCATTAGTCAACAGAGCCAAATATCAATAGTACAATGATTGAAATTTATTTTGAGAGCCGAATTTTTTAAACTTCTTCTAACGCCATTTCTTCAAAATAGACTCGCACAGGCCATGGTATTTTGTGGAAGAGCCACACTCAAGGGGCCAAAGAGCCGCATGTGGCTCTCGAGCCACAGTATGCCGACCACGGATCTAGGCAACTCAAAATCTTACCCAACAGCATTGATCCTGTTCTTGAGTTTTCTATTAGAATTTTGTTTTACTTGTTTCCATACTTGAAAGCATCTTACACAGAGAATTCCTTTTGTTAAGCCACTCTTAGTTTGGCATCTCAGCAAGTCACCATATTCTTCAAATTTTTCCTCATTGTTAAAACAAAATTTTTGAGCTGTCCATGTTTCAAAAAAAAAAAGGAAACCCTCTTTTACCCATTTTCTCTCATGATTTTATTTATAACTAGAGGCCCAATGCATGAAATTCGTGCAAGGGGCTTGGCCCTCGCAGCTCACTCTCCCCTCCCCCCCCTGCCTTTGTCAGTAAGGTCGTTCTGCTATTTGGTCTAATTAGCATATTAGCTCTTTATTTGTTTTAGGTATTCTTATTGTGAAACATTGCATAGCAATATAAAAACATAATCTTCCTTCTTACAATGCAGCCTAAGAAATAAGTGGCTAATTATAACATTCGAATTCCAATGTATTCCTCAGTGGCCACATTTCCCTTCCTCCCTCACCAGAAATTACAAGCACCAAAAATATCCCCATGGTGTCAGTTTATTTTTATGACATATGTATCTCCAAACAATATGCTGTATTTATTAGTTTAGATTTTACTGCTTTATATGAATGATATCATACTCCACAAATCATTCTACGGCTTTTTTTCCTCTGTTACATTTTTTAGGTTTAGCTGTGCTGTTACACATAGCTGCATTTCATTCTTTTTCTTGCAGAGATTCTCCTCACCGGAACATTTCAGTTGTTTAGGAATGTTTACCTATTGTAATTAAGCCGGCTATAAAAAATGTATATTCTTGTATACTTCTCTATATTATACTAGAGTATCTCCAGGATATACATATGGAAAAATACATGCTGGGTTATGCTTCTTGTTGTTGTTGTTTTTTCCTCTAACAGTTCTAGATATAGTCTTGTGTTATTAATATATATTACAAAGACTTTTCTCCTAGTTTACTCCAGTTTATCTTTAAACCATTTTATTTTTAATGGATATAAGCGTGTGTGTGTGTGTATATATATGTGTGTGTGTATATATATATATATATATATATATATATATATATATATATTAATTTAAGTCACCAGTTGCACAAATCCACAAAAATATCAAAAGTCTGTGGTTAGACAACTTGGAAAATTTATCCCAACACCCTCAAATGTTAAAGCCTTGCAGTCAATGATTTTAAGTTCCATCTACTCTTCTAAAACTTTGTAAGGTGCTGTTTCATTTTACCCATGTTACTAATGGGTTTTTTAAGGCTATGAAGTTAGTGCCACTTTCCCGTTCTTTCATGTTCTCATGACAATATTAAGCAACTTTAGACTTAGTGTCACATCATCTCAGCAGTCATGAGTCCCTCACACATGCTTCCTAGTAAACTCGCAAACATCCTGATATTCTTCTAGTAATTTTGAAAAAACATTTATATGTCAGCTCTTGCTTTTTCTATCAATAGTTCAGCTGATTTACTTTATCCAAATCTAAATGTTCCCAATAATAATTAGAAATCTACACTCTTTTAACAAAGAGGCTTTAAAAAAAAAAAAGTCTGGCACTGGGAGATACTTCATGAACTGTCAGAGTATTAAAAAGGAATTAATTCTTCCAACTTTCCACCCTATAATATGGCTGAGATTTTAAACACATTTCTTTAAATTTTATGGTTCATTCATTCAAAAGTTATGTCAAATGTTCTATTTATGTAACTTCTAAACCCCTCAGCCAGTTAAATCCAGCTGATAAACACAGAATACAAATGCAGACCAACAAGCAAGGCAGCGAACAGGGATTGGAATCAGAATCCTGGCCAAAGGCAGTGATCATAGATTTGGGTCTTGACTAAGCAGAGAAATGACTAACCACAACTGAGACTGGTGATCTAAAAGGTATAAACCAGGTTGCCAATTACATTGGTTCTATAGTTGCAGATAACAGAAACTCCGTTTAAGCAAAAACAAATGCAAAACACACACACACACACACACACTCACACACACACACAAATAGCTGCAACCTAAAAGGACCATCTATGGAAAAGATACTGGTTAATTGATACTAATTATCAGCAGTCCATCCATAAAAGAAGCAGGAATACGGGGACTCACATGTCATCAGCATTTATTTCCTTTCCTTCAGCCTCAGAGATGCTTTTCATGTTCATTCTAGTTTTCTTTCTACCACTTGACTTTTCATATGTTTCAGAAGTCTTGGCTGTTGTCGCCTCCCGAGTTTCATATGGTAGAGTATCAGCCACCAGAAATGCTGGCTGTGTCTCAGATATGATTCCAGTGATCTCTGAGAGGATGTTAATTAGCCTCACTGGGGCCACGTGTCTATATTTTTAACCCAGTCCATTGTTGCTGGGTAGTCAGGATAGTGTTATTACACCGGCTTAAATCTGCTCTCTATCCCTGGGCACAATTATAGTCAGGGGTGAGGTCACTGTACTGGCAGGGCCTGGCATCACTATGCTGTTGGGGATGGTGGGACTGAAGGGCAAGGAACTGCAGCCTAGAGGCTCTGTTCCAGAAATGGCTGGCAGACTAACAGAATATTTCAGCAATCTTTCAGGAATGTTTGTGACTATTTGAGTTTTTCTAACTGCAGGCAACCCTATGTTATCAGACACAAAGCATTACATTACTAAAAGTTATTAAGGAGAAGCGACAAAATCATTTACTAAGTATTTATATAGGAAGGATTTGGGGAATGTCTGAGACGGTTCAATTACTTTCTAAGATCCACTTCAATACTCTCAGAATGCTTGCTTCATTTCATTTTAACTATTTATTGATTCTTATTGCAATTTATAACACGCATCCTGTTTATGTCACTGCGCTACTTGTTTAAGGTACAGAGACGAAGAAGACATAATATGTGCCCTTAAAGCACTCACCAGTTATATCATATACATTTTAATAACAACAAAGGACTTTAAGACAGAGCCTACAAGCATCATGTTCGTGAGACAAGGAATATATTCATTTGAATATCCCTGCCACTCCTTGCCTCTTTACCACATGTTCATCAGTCATCCATCAAAATAAGCCATATGATTCCCATTTTTCCAATCCCTTCTTCACAAATATTTTCACTTCACCTTTCCTTGGGTCTCTAATATAATGTCTCATTTTCTCCCTACAAAAAGAATTTACTTACTCCTTCTTCCTGTACTTTTTTTTTTATCACTTCAGTATCATATTGCACTGATCTTTATAGTTTCCTAAATAATTGTGCACATGTGCATTTTTCCATTGAATTATGAGACCTGACAGGACAAGGATTTTTTCTTATTTGTTTTTTTATTATCAAATCCCAAGAGAGTGAAAACTTAAAAACAATTATTGTTCATAAAGGGAAATAGCATAACCTCTTGCCTTAAACATTAAAAAGGTTCATATTTATAATAGGCTACAGGTCATAATATTGGAATAATACTATGCCAACCACAGATTCTGGGGGAAATATTTCATTTTCAACATGTAATTGTTATAATTGATAATCATTTTCAAAGTTATTTCAAAAACAGTGAAGAAAAATGATTATCAAATAAACATTAAAAGCAGGCAGTGCATCTATCAAACATTGGCCTTCATTTTAAGCTGAGTTCCAAACCTTTAAAAATCCTAAATTATAAAGTTCATAATACCACAATAGTAATAGAGGAAAGAATAAACCCTTCTTTGAGTTTTGCTTTCACAAAGAACATCTTTTCAACCTTTAATGTACAATAGTAAAGAAAATTACAAATAAACAAGGTATTTTTTCATATATTGCCTATATCTATCCTATATAATAATCCTATATAATAAAGAGGTAGCCCTGACTGGTTTGGCTCAGGAAATAGAGTGTTGGCCTGTGGACTTAAGGATCCCAGGTTTGATTCCTGTCAAGGGCATGTACCTTGGTTGTGGGCATATCCCCAGTAGGGGGTGTTTAGGAGGTGGCTGATGGATGTTTCTCTCTCACTGATGTTTCTAAATCTCTATCCCTCTCCATTCCACTCTGTAAAAAAAAAAAAAATAAAATAAAAAAATAATAAAATGCATTTTTTTTTTAAAAAGAGGCAATATGTAAATTGACCATCACTCCAACACACAAGATAGCTGCCCCTGTGTGGTCAAAGATTGCTGCGACAAGATGGCCAGCAGGGAAAGGCAGTTGTGGGCGATCAGGCCATCAGGGGAGGGCAATTAGGGTCAATCGGCCAGCAGGGGAGCAGTTAGGTGTCAATCAGGCTGGCAGGGGAGTGTTTAGGGGGTGTTCAGATTGGCAGGCAGAAGTGGTTAGGGACAATCAGGTAAGCAGGCAGGCGAGCGGTTGAGAGCCAGCAGTCCTGAATTGTGAAAGGGATGTCCGACTGACAGTTTAGGTGGGATCGGGCCTAAAGAGGCAGTCAGACATCTCTTGAGGGGTCCCAGATTAGAAGGGGTGCAGGCTGGGCTGAGGGACACCACCCCCATGCATGAATTTCATGCACTGGGCCTCTAGTCTATAATAATTTCTTTTCTAAATCTTTAAACTCCATTCCTTTGATTCCTAGCCTCTCTTTCTTTAAAGTTCTATTGACTTTATATTATGTCTGTATTACATCCAATAGACTAGAGTTAATATGCATTAAATTAATATTTCATGGTCTTACTAAAACCAGGCACAACTTCAAAAAGATTAAATATCATTTTCTCTGCAAATCAAATTAGGACTGAAAATTTCAATTTCTACACATATATTCAGAAAGCTACCATATATCATTCTGTATTCCGAATGAGTAAAAAGATGAGTTTTTCACCTTCTGGTGATTACTTGAGACATAAAGAATGGCAGGCAATTCAAATCAGCTTTCATGATATCAAATTATTTCATAGGCCAATAGTTGGCAAACCGTGGCTTGCGAGCCACATATGGCTCTTTGGCCCCTTGAGTGTGGCTCTTCCACAAAATACCACTTGTGGTTGCACATGTACAGTGCGATTGAAACTTCATGGCCCATGCATAGAAGTCGGTTTTAGGTCTGGGCGAGTCTATTTTGAAGAAGTGGCATTAGAACACTCAAGGGGCCAAAGAGCTGCATGTGGCTCGTGAGTCATGGTTTGCTGACCACTATCATAGGCCAATATCTAGTATTAAGTTATTATTTTACCTCTAAGTTACATCAATGATTTTATAGTGAACACACTGAGAAATATTTACATTTGCTGACAAAATGTGAAGTACTTAAATTATTCATGTTCAATAACTGTCTCAAATGCAAAATAATTAATTCTTACAAATTTGAAGTTTCAAAATTGTTGGGGAAAAATACTTTATTAATTAGGAAATAGTATGCCATTTTCCTAAGAGATATATTTTGCTCCTGAAGAAATATGCCTTTCAATGTTAATTTTTTAAAGAAACTATTTATTGACCATATCTGTCTATTTCTGATAGTTATTTTGTGAAATATAAAAGAATAATGAATACACACCCAGCCTGCCAAAAGTTTTTATTTAGGTAAAGTTGCTAACTCATGAAATAGCTAGAGGAGTCTTGACCCAAGGGGGGGAAAAAATACCTTGCACTTAAGACACACCACAGATGTATGCCTCTACTCCTTCACAGCCTGAGGGGAGCTACCATTACTCCCTACAAGCACTAAGAGGTTCAGCTCTCACAGGTTTCTTGTCTTGCTGTGCAGTGCATACCTGGGGTTGGCCCTGGAGTCTGTGACCTTACTATTATGACCATGCTATTGTCCTGCTAAAAGGAGACCAGTGTCGCCCTAACTGGATTGGCTCAGAGGATAGAGCATCGGCCTGTGGACTGAAAGGTCCTGGGTTTGATGTACCTTGGTTGTGGGCACATCCCCAGTCGGGGGTGTGCAGGAGGCAGCTGATCGATATTTCTCTCTCATCGATATTTCTAACTCTATCTCTCCCTTCCTCTCTGTAAAAAAATCAATAAAATATATTTTTTAAAATAAAAATAAATAAATAAAAGGAGTCCCGTGTCCTAGGGTGAGACAAAAATAAGAAGAGTTCTCAGAATTTAAAATGTGCTATGTGTGCACATAGAATTTCCCAGCCAGCATGGTTCAGTGGTTGAGCATCGACCTATAAGCCAGGAGGTCATCGTTCAATTCCTGGTCAGGGTACATGCCTGAGTTGTGGGCTCAGTCATCAGTATGGGACATGCAGAAGGCAGCTGATTGATGATTCCCTCTCATCATTGCTGTTTCTATCTCTCTCTCCCTCTCCTTCCTATCTGAAATCAATAAAAAGATATTTCTATAAAATAATAATACAAAATAAAATAAGAATAAAATGTTCAGTATTTCCTAATCATTTTTTAAAAATGTAAACCTGGTTTGAACAGAATCAGGGGAAATGTTTGCAGAGTGCCTGGAACTGTAGAATTCGTATCAAAACCAAATACATTAAAAGCTCAGATGTAAAATAAAAACAAACAGCTAGAGGAAACTTTATATAAAAATAAGATTAGAAAGGCCTCTTTGGGCATAACACCAAAAACACATGAAGTTCTAGAGATATGACTCCATAAAAATGTAAAGTTTCCAGCTATACAAATATCACTCAAGTCAGGAAGAAATACTTGAAATGTGGTAACAAAGAGTTTCTGACATATATAAATAGCTGGGGAGAAATGGTAAGAAAAAGTGAAGTATCCAAGCAGAAAAAAATGAACAAAGGACCTGAAACTGGCAAGCCCCAGACACACACACACACACACACACACACACACAGGGTGAGGGTGAGAAGTGAGCAAATTAATATAGGAAAAGTGTTTAGTCTTCAGTAATTAATAAAAATGGGTAACTGTTCTGCTGAAGTTGTAATACAGTCAAGTAATAGAAGAATCAAGTTTCCACATAACAAAAGATAATATAGTCGTGCAAACTGCAAAAGAATGTCACATAAGGCAATAGCATGTTTATGAATGGATATATTACCTGAATCCTATCAGGGAGAGAAAATGATGTATGCTGTAATGGTATATGTTTATTTTGAGAAAGGAAACTACAAAAATCTTTAAAAGGCCTTTTAAAATTCAGGAATCATCAAACTTAATGAAATAGAAAATGTAAAGAAAAACCATGTTTACCTAGAAATTATTTTATCTAGGTAACCATGTTGCAAATCATTTACCTTCATTAATCAGACAAACTAGATGATGTAGAATACCCCCCCTTCCCCACCCCCCAAGAGCCCAGCAAAGAACCTACTTATTAATAAAAGTAAGCTTACGCTTGACCTTGCCTCACAGGTAGAGTTAGGTTATGTGTGCCGTGTTTCCCTGCCATACTGTGTAGAACAATAAGCACCTTCTTGTAAAAGTATTTTCTCTCTCACCTGAAATGGGAACCTTTTCCTTTTTGACATCTTTGGTATGTGTAACCGAATCGTATTCTCCTCCCCTAATAGTACCATGCTTGTTAAAATATTATGCCTTCAGATAAATGTATTGAAATATTAAAGTGTCTGTTCTCCCTATATGTTCCCCCAATCCACCCACTCCCATCTTAATATCAAAGCAAGATGTCCTGGTTATTTGTCTGGGATTTGGGCCTGGAGAAAAGCAAAGGCAACCGGAAGTATGTTTAACCTTTAGTGCATGGGTTGCCCCAGAGGGGAAGGTGGGGTTAGTGGGTTGGGTAAAAGTATTCCCAAGACCTGGCGATGCAGGAGGTCTGGGAATCCAAGAAGGATGTGGCTGCAACCAGGGAGGTGACTAGAACTGGGGGAGGGGGGAAGGGGAGAGAGTTGTTGCACTTAGAGAGACTGTTTCATGTGCATTAGAGCTTCCAATTGCACAGGACTTCCATACTCCTGGGCATCATCCCAGCAGAGCTCTGACATCTAAGAGGCCCATGGAAAGATGGGGACACCCTGTGGGACAGATGACACGTGGAAAGAGGGTGCTGGGACAGTTAACCATACTTCTACATGCTCAGGCACATTCAGAGACCCCAAATACTTAGCACACGGTTTGGATGATTGTAGGGAGGGGGATAGAGGTGAAACCAAGAATGAATGATGGTAGATTTCCTGCTGAACTGATGGGATGGGGCCACTGCATTTGAATTTAGTTGATTTAGATAAAAACGTTTAAGAGTGGGGTTCTTTACAGTGTTCAGTGTGTGAACTGAGATCCAGGCTTTCTCCACCAGTAGGAGTATATTATTGCTGGTAAAACTAACTCCCTTTCCCCTGTTTTTCTAATGGACCTGTAACTTTCACTTATGGATGGCAGTCATATATTTCTCCAGGCCAAATGTTAGCATTAACCCGTCATGCTCTCTCCCCCTATGCCACACACACACACACACACACACACACACACACACACACACACAATACTTCTACAATAAGTGCAGATGCCAATAAGGGCTCTTCTCATCTTACACACTCTGGCCCTCCAGCAAGGAAGAAACAGATCTCTTTTGAAAAAATGCTTTTAGTAACTTAAGTAAAGAAGGACTGAACCTAGCAATGGAGAAAGCGTTATCTCCATGCTGTTTCTATCTACACTTCTTTTAGAATGCATTTGTACATTGCATGCCTTTGCCCATTGAACTTGCTTGAAGGTACCAACAAGCAGATTTTACAATATTTTACAATCTATTGCTTACCTGGGAACTGAATGTTGACAGTTACATTGATTGCTGTGGTATTAAGGCACCTAAGATAGGATCTTTCCAGAGGTGTTCTTACTGCCTTTATAAGTAAAACTCGGATTGTCAGCTATCTGAAGTTACATTTGAATAATGGAGAAACTACCCACTGTTTATTAATGTTAGTTTATGAATTTTAACAACATTCATCAAGATCTGTTTATTTTTCGAATGTAGCACTGTTTGTTCTGACTTTTTTTTTTTTTTTAATAAACCTTGTAGGTTTTAAAGGTTGGATAAAGGTTGTTTTAAAGGTTGGGTCTGAGTGGATTCCAGAGTTTTCCCATAAGCTGTATTTCTAAAATTATATTGAGAATTGCTACCTAGTGTGATTTTCCTGTTCCTGCAAGAAGGATATCCATACATTAGCATGGAGCCTCCAGAGTATATCCAATTTTTATTCATCCAGATTCCCTAAATGATCTTTCCCAATATGCAAGCTACTGAATTAATGCAAAGCATATGTTACTAAATAAGGAAGAATCCTAGTTCATATGAGCCACCAAATTAAAATTTAATAAAAATGGAAAGACTAACTCTCCCTTGAATATGACCTTGGCAAAGGTCATTTTTCTCCTCCTCTGGCTCTTCAAACACTAATTGAAAACAGGTAGCACACGGCAGCCATTCACCCGTCACCCACTCTTCACTCAGCATCCCTCCTCTACGTTCTTTCCCAGAGCCCAGTAACTTATCCAGAGGGAAAGAAAATATGAGACAAAAACCAAAAGGAATATAAAGAAGTATAGAGTGGAGTTTGACAATAAAGCTTTATTTCCCTCTGACTACAGCTTTAGGCTGCTACTTGAGAAAATTTAATAAAATACTGAGGTTTCCTATTACAGGATTCATTCTGAACAGCATTGCACCTTAATAGATTCTCATTCCATGGTTGGCCAATAATTCTACAGGAATGAGTTCTTTGTATGGAAAGGTATACTTTTAAAAAAATCAAAATGGATGTCACTATGAGGGAATCACTGTACATAAGGGGGAAAAGTAAGTAATGCTTCCATTAATGATTCTATTTTTGAAAGATTTTAATGTATAAACGTTGGATTTTTTAAATTACTATGATTTAGTAAAATCTCAATGCCAGCAATAATAATTAGTATATTTTCTAGGAGTTGTATCATTTTCACTACTAAATTATTTGAGTTATTGATGTGCAGTAGAGAGATCAAAATTCATCCAGTGGCAAAGCTCTTAAGAAACATTAAATCACACTGAAAAATCAAGCTTTCCTCCAATTTCTTATTGTCCTTGAGTTACCAGTTAAGAGAACAGTTTTTGATTGCTTTAAGATCAAACAAAGATATAAATGAAAATAAATCAATAATAGCACCCAGTAAGAAATCTGTACATAGAGAAATAACAGACAATTAGAGTGCAAATGTGTAGCCATCTGGAGAATAAGAAAAGCAAAAGTAATAAGCAGCATTCGAAATCTATTACAAAGGAATTATGCCAGGAGCTTCTTATGGCAGTTTTCTGTGGAAATGCTCAAATTAGTGGGTAAAGAAATACATCATATACTACATATATGGGTCGTACTGATATCATTTTATACATGATCTCATGGCATAATATTTGCTAACTGATCTACGTTAACATGGCTATAAATGCTGTCATACTGATTGAAAACTTGATATCATGCCACAAACAGCTAGTTATAATGAATGACACAGCTTCTTGGAATTGTCTAGAGCCAGAGGGATATGATATTGGGTCATCTTTGATATTATACTAGAGGCCCAGTGCATGAAATTCGTGCATGGGTGTGTGTGTGTCCCTCAGCCCAGCCTGCCCTCCCCTGCCAGCCATCTTGTGTCCACATGGGAGCAGCCATCTCTGATCACATGGGGCAGTCATCTTGCATGTTGTAGTGATAGTCAATTTGCATATTACTCTCTTATTAGATAGGATTACAGAATGCAAAGAAATTAATAAATCTGAAAGCAATGAGATATTAAGCAGATGCAAAATAGAGGCTTGAAAAGGGGTAATACATAACAAAAACTAAGTGAGTCAAATAAGCAAGCAAATGTTCAGCATCACCTTACTTCTGTGAGGTCTGAGGGCATTGGACATGGTCCTCATCATCACAAGTATAATTCTGCCAATTCCACTCCCTGCACTAATTCAGGAAATAGGTGTGGGAGGAGGAAGGGGGAGAGAGGGAAAAGTCATTTAAAATGTTCTTTACCATAGTCTTACCTCTTCAAAAATGTCCCCCAAATTTCAATATTTCAGAGATAAATTCCATTACCAGGTAGGTAGCATTTTTCTGCTGCATCTCTGAATGCACAAATTATGTGCTTATTTTTTCTTTTAATCCACAGTGCCTGGCAAATATTGAGTGCTTAAAAATACTTCTTAAATGGAATTATTTAATTCCATGTAAGAGAACATCTCCAGAATTTTTGTTAGAAGTGGTAATAGTTCTAATGTAACAGAATAGAAAACTTCTTTTAGTTTATTTCACTTAAGAGTTCATTCAACATGGTTTTTATATGGCCATTTCTGGATCTATTTTCTAGAGTTGTGTGGTCCTATACTATAGACACTAGCTATATGGAAATTTAAAATTAAAACTTCAGTTTCTCGACCACACTAGCCCCCTTCAAAAACTCAACAGCCACAGGTAACTAGTGGTCACTGCACTAAACAACCATTCCATTATTCCAGAAAAGTCTTTTAGACAATATTATTCTCAAGCACGTCAATACCGTGTTGCAGTTTTCCATACATATTTTCTAAACTTTGATTCATTTATTCACTAAAAAAATGTATTAGATCTAGAGAATAGGCTAGGTGCTGAGGATACAAAAGTAAGCAAGCCCTCTTTTTTAACACTTAGGATCGTTTGCAGGAAGACATTAATGAAAAGGTCATCAGAATGCAGTGCCATGCCCTGCAGGGTTAACTGGAAGAGGTGAAAGTGATTAAGAAGAAGACTACTGAAATAATCAAGGTAAGTGGTAAGTGGTAAGTGTGGGTTTTTTGGTTTATTTGTTTGTTTGTTTTGTTTTTTAATTAAGCTAGAGGAAGTGGAAAGGAGGAGGAGAAGAAGAAGAAAGAACCAAAATGTATTTCAGAAGCAGCAATAGGAGGATTTGGTGAGAAATTGCAAGTGGCAAGAAAGGGAGGACTCTAGAATGACTCCCCTGTTTCTAGCATACCTGAGTGAATAGATGGCCCTGCCATTATCCTAAATTGGGCTTGTGTATAGAGGGTACTTCTTCATGTTTGTAACATACGTGCGTCCAATATTCCTGAGGAAGTTTGAGACTGAAGCTAGAGGTTTGGTTGGGTATTACCCTTCTGAAGCCGGTAGTTGGATACAACCACACAACAAAAACAAAAAGGAATGTTGACAATGCAGAGCCAAGAAAATGAACATTAGCAATCTCTAGAGAAGTTGCTGGGAAAACAGAAACTGAAATGAACGGGGCCATAGAAACCTAGAGAAAGGCCAGAAGGAGCCCAAAGAGCTTCCAAAAAGGTGACATAAGATAAAAGCAGTAGGTCATGGGTAACCTTAACATGACCATTTACCTTAAGTCATGGTAGCAGAATTTACCTTAAGTCATGGTAGCAAGAAACTCAGGAGTGAAGGAATTGAGGGGGCAGGGGAGAAAGGCATGGTCAGACCACATTTCTTGGGGTGGACAGAGCTGCACATGAAGTGATGTGTAATGCAGAAGGGGACGTGGATTTGTTTGCTGGTTCTGTGTGGAAAAGGCTGGAACATTTGGTTTGAAAGTTGCTGTGTCCATAGGCTGTGCGCACACTGGGTTCATCTTAGCTGGTTTGGATTAATTGCACTTATCTCTTGAGCTGCTGACCCTTGGCTAATGCTATGGAATGCATTAACTAAAGATAAATGATGTTTTGAAATCACGGGTCTGTAAATTATTTAAGAGCAGGATGTATCTCATCGGACAGCTCTGTTTAGTAGTGCTAATAAGTGGATTTATATTTGCACCTAATTTTGGTAGAGCCTGGAGGAGGGGGACTTTCAAAGTCTGGTATTGTAGCTAGAACATGTCTATCTGAGGAGCTCATTGTCAGAGGTCTCAACTGGGAACAGACTTGGGCTTCATGCCACAGAGGTGCTGCAGAGGTGGACCAGTAGTGGTTACAGACCTGTACGGACCAAAGGTGGGAGAACACAGAAACCTGTGCCTGAGCCTGCTGGACACTTTCCCAACCATATTTTTCTTCTGTTGTATCTGTGCTAAACCCTTTGTCTACATAAAGTTGCTCTGAGAACACAAACTGGGTTCCATAAGCATGGACACAGAAGATGATTAACACGTAACTCACCCTGGCTAGCTATTTTATTAGCAAAAATACTCAAAGTTTTTAGTCTCTTAAAGAATTTGTCAAAAGTGTAATTGGGGGACCCAACAATTACAATTCCTGAGGATGTGTGTGTGTGTGTGTGTGTGTGTGTGTGTGTGTTTCTCAAGGAAACAGAAGTAAAGTCTCATTTCCAAAAAATATATTTAAAAGAAAGAAAAACTAATGTCAGTTTGTCCGTGAGGCATCTTACCGTCAGCATAGGAGTATCTGAATAACTGATTTCCCGTGCAAACTATCTGAGCAGTTCATTGAGAGAAGCAATCCATGTTAGATCCATGTTATCATACCTTCTAGGTTGTATTCTTTCACTGTTTTTTTTTTTTTCCCAATCATGCCATCACCCCTCCACCTTCACTTCACATGCCCAGGCATCTCATTCATTTAGTTGGTTTGTGGGTAAATCCAAAGCTTTTTCTGCATTCTAAAGGTAGGTTGAATCCCTTCGGTTCACAGACAAGGTGTTTGTTTTTGTTTGTTTTTTTAATCCTCACTTGAGGATATTTTTTTTCATTGATTTTGAGAGAGCATAGAAGGCAGAGGAAGAGAGACACGCAGAGAGAAAAACATCCATGTGAGAGAGACACATTGATTGGTTGCCTCTAGCATGCACCCGGACTGGGGCTGGGGATCAAGCCTGCAACAGAGGCACGCACATGCTCTTGACCAGAATCGAACCTAGGACCCTTTGGTCCACAGGCTGATGCTCTATCCACTTAACCATACTGGCCAGGGCAAAGCAAGATCTTTTTGTTACCTTTGATAACACCAACATCCTATAAATACCCAGGAAAGGAGGCCAGATGGTAACACTCATAGATTGGAACTAAGGTGAAATAGAGTGATACAGTGATCAAAGTTGGAGTTGATCAGACAGTTTAATCAAGTGCCAAAGAACAGAGCTTTAAAGGCAGATGTGGGATTCAATTCCAGATGGCCACCTTCCTAGCATGATGACCTGGAGAAGCATACTTACTGTCTTTGAGCACCGTCTCCTCCTCTGAAAAAATGGTGAAAACAGTAATGCCTCACTGTATGACTGTGAGGATTAAAATAACATATGCATACAAACCATTTAGTCCACTGACCAGCATATAATAAGTGCTTAATAAGTGGCAATGGTTTAAAGTCAGTGAATGAGGGCTCATTAACAAATTAAAGTGTACGTGGACTCAATACTTAACCTGCCCACAGAGCTCCATATGTCAGTTTTTTAAAATAACTGTAACATTAAACGTAACCTAACAGAATTTTTATGAGCATTGGGAGACTGAATATACAAATGGACAATGGCCAGCGTATCTATAAAAATACAATTCTAACCCACAGCCTCTGCACCAAGCAGGCCCGGAAGCCAAACCACAACCTCCACAGTAATCAGCCCAGAACAATCAGCACTTTGTCAATGACTGCTGGCTTGCCTAATATTCGCCTGTGCTTCTGACGCAGGACCCACCAGAGAAAGCCAAATGAGCTCTCAAGCCAGTCGCTGAGGATGCCCCCACTGCTAGCCACCCCCCTCCCGCATCCCCATGTCAACAGACTCCAGTCAGAGCACACCTGAAGCCTTCCCTTTTTCCACTATAAAACTGGCCCGCTCCCCAGCTTGCCTTTGAATGTCTGCCAGACACAAGTGATGCTGGCTGACTTCGTTGCTACAGCGAGCTCTAAATAAGTTGCCGCTGTTTGCCTTCATTTGGGTGGTCTTTGTTTCTATAGCATTATAACTGAGGTTAAATGTGCGGCATCAATTTCAAAACACCTTCTCCTTCTATACTCATTAGTAGTGTTCTTGTGCAGAAAACAGACATCCTGATCATTAAGGCTCACTCATGCAACCATCTGCTTGTGGACGTACAACTTGTTGTCCAGGTACCTAACCCAAAGGCTTCTGATCAATCCAGTTCTCTCCCTGCATCCTCACCTCCGCACACATTCCTCTTCTACGTTGAGTATTCCAGCTTAATCTCTATGCTTTTCCTCTCTTATCAAACATCCTCTTTCCATGTTGCCTGGACTCCCATGTCCAGCACCTTGGCAATTGTGTAGCCAGTAGTCTCATGAAGCTCTAGTGTCATATGCCTGGATACACTCTAGACAACTATTGTTGCTGACTCTCCTTCCTTTTAAAGAAAGAGGGCTCCTTTCTTTTGAGGAATTGTTCTCCTATTCTCTTCAAACAAGGATTGATTGATTGCTGCCAATTCCAACATGAATATTCTAGGGACAGACAGGTGAACTGAATGAGGTTAAGGAGTGTTGGTCCCAGGACCCTTCTGGATTCCCTTGTTAGAGGTAAGGTCGGGAATTGTGTGTCCAGAGCTCTTGGCAGTACGGCTCTAGCCTGGTGGAATTAACCAATGGGAACATGAAGTCCATATCCAAAAGGAAAGAGAATCATGTATGTAGGTACCATTCCCTGGGCTAGGGAATGGGGCCAGGAGAACAAACTCGGAGGACGTAGTGATAGGTCAGGTGAGTCTGAGGCAGGAACAGAGAGCAGGCCGGGCTGTGGATAAGAGCTCTGGCAGTTACCCACGTAATGGGACTCCTTCACCCGTGGAGAACGAGTGGATTAACTCATGATTTTTATAGTTCTGGTAATTATCTGGATACGTTACTAATAAAGCCTGCAACAATAAAATGAGAAGCACGATGTATTCAAGGGAAGAATGCACTGTCCTCCCATGCAAATGTTTAGATAATAATTCAGTGTAAACTAACAACTTTAAATCCTTCAGACTGTTGGATGTGTCTCACAACTGGTCAGCCATCCACTGCTGAGTTCTTAACTTGGGTAGGTGGTGTCCTAAACCTGTTGCCATAGTGTAACCCAGAAACAATGATCAGGGACAGGGGAGACCTTAAGAATGCTACCTTTGGGTCAAGATAGCCAGACTGATCATGCAATAGAAACTAGGCCTGGGAAGTCAAATCCCACATATTTATTGAACAGCCAGTGAATGTCAGGAAAGAAAGAATAGCAAATGCTTTGACTTGGGAGTCTGGAGACCTTAATGCCCCCAGGCTGCAGCTGGGTCACGTGTCAGCCCTGAGCCTTATTTTCCCCCTCTGCAGAAGGGAGGAGCTGTGGCTCAGTCCTCTCCCCTGGGTGCTAGAAAGCCAATAAAGATGCAAAATCCCCAGCCTCTCCTGCAAGAAGGCGGGAAGTATCTGATGGGCAGATATGTGAAAAGTGAAATATCAGAAAGAAGAATTAAAGTAACGGTTCAAAATAATAACGGGCGAGCCGCCACAAGGAGGCCTTCAGGCCAAATAAAGGGTAAGACTAATAGTTTTAAAAAGCAGGATCTTCGGGATGTCCCTTCTAGACAGTGGGGGCTGCCAGAGGAGGCCAGAGGAGGGAGGCTTCCCATCCCTCCCCAGCCGGGGTTACCCCCAAACTCCCCCAGGGGCGCCCGCCTCAGCCCGCCTGCAAGGACTCTGAACCAACGGCTTGATCCCAAGGGTGTGTGAACCCTGGAGGCAACCCAGGATGCTGAGGTCTGAATGCTGCTGCCCACCGAACCATGCAGGCGGCCAGAGGGGCGGTGCAGGCTGCACCCTGGGCCAGGCACCCCTGACTCACCGGCTCCCCGGTCTCCCGCTGCGCCTGCCCACCCTGCGGGCTCTCCGGAGGCCCAACCGACGCCCTGGGGTCAGTTACTGGTTGTCCAGGCAACCGCGCTGCCCCCCAAGCTCCAGGCGCGCGCTCCTCTGGCCTCTCAGGGTCCTGCCCTGTATTCTGGTCCAGCCCAGGGCATCCCTGTGCCGCCTCCTCGCCGCTCTTCTTTCTCTTTCTTTCTTTCTTTCTTTCTTTCTTTCTTTCTTTCTTTCTTTCTTTCTTTCTTTCTTTCTTTCTTTCTTTCTTTCTTTCTTTCTTTCTTTCTTTCTTTCTTTCTTTCTTTCTTTCTTTCTTTCTTTCTTTCTTTCCTTCCTTCCTTCCTTCCTTCCTTCCTTCCTTCCTTCCTTCCTTCCTTCCTTCCTTCCTTCCTTCCTTCCTTTTCTCCTTTTCTTTTTTTCTTCCCTTCCCTTTCCCTCCCTTCCCTCTTTCTTTCCCTTCTTTCTTTCCAAGGTGACCTGCCACAGTGGTTCTCCTCTTTACAAGAATGAGGACCAGTCTCCACTCTCTCAGTTGTCAAGGTTAGAATAGATAGGTCACAGGCTTATTTGAACACAGGGCAGAGGGACCTCATCTCTGTGTCCTTCGTGAAAGGCTTTCTGATGTCCACCCACCATCACTTCTCTCCAGAGGGCACCTTCCTGCCTGTTACTGACTCTCGGGGACTCCGGGGTCAGCTCCCTTAGGTTTGGTTGCTGGTTCTAAGGTGGCTGGACAGAAATTTGGGCAACTATCCGGGAGGAAAGGAAGCCTTTTCTGTGCGTCTAGAGATTGAGGTGGGGAAAGTGATGCAGTCAAGCCTTTGGTCTAAGGATCTAAAAACACCTGTTTGAAGCCTGATTTGTCTCAAAAAATAGTAAGTGATACACAGTGTATTCCCAAACTTGGTTTCTTCTTCAAGGAATAGAGGCTGTGACCTGCAATAGGCTTCAGAGAAAGACACTCCCCTGTTCTTCCCACCTGCCTTCTGGGTGAAACCAAACCCAAGCAGAGGAACTGAAGATGGATGTAGATCGGGGCTCTCACACAGACAGACCACACTTCCAGCCAACACTGGGGCCTGCCAAGGTTAAGCAAGCAGAATGGATTACTTTCCCAGGCAATTCAATTAGTCATCCTTTTTAATGGGGGACATCAGCAAGGCCCTACCTGGAATAAGATACTAATTTCAGCCAAAGATGTGAATGAGGAAGCAATTACAAGCAAACTGGATAGAGTTCTTAATCTTAAATTAATATGTGCGGAAACAGAACTCTCTCTGTGATTGAAAAATAGATTCCAGAATGCACTCTCCACTTTCCCTTCTCTCTCCATTCATTATTTAAATTCGACATGTTAGCAATACAATGTTAAAATGTAAACCACATGAAAAGTTTGCATACTGTAAATATGTCGTATATTCCTTTTATTTTTGGAATCTTCTAGTGTAGCTCTTTTTTCCTATTTTTTAAATTCTGTTCTGTCTCCTTTTATTGACTATTGTAATAGTTCCGTTTATCTCTACCCATATCTCCATGTGGTAGTCCCTGAAACACTGCATTTAAGATTCTCACCCTGCTTTCGTCTCTTGCCTGTCTCTGACAATTTTTAGTGTTTCATCAGTCATCCTTTTTTATGTTTCTTTTCTTTTTACTTCTGGCATTGTCTTTTCTCATTCTTCCCTTCTAATATTTCTACTTGCTGTCCACCGTTCTATTGGTTCTCGGTCAATTTAATTTAATGTGCAAATCTGTTCTCTACGTGGACTTTAAATCCATCGAGAATGTTATTTATATTATGTTTGGGCACTTCAATTATTTTAGTGCTCTTCAGCTTTAACTCTAATGTTTGATACTAACAGTTCATGGCTGGTACCACAATCTGCTCCTGGTCTTGTCTTGGCAGCGAAAAAACATCTTCTCCAGCTCCTGCTTCCAATTACACAGTCTATTTAATTTCTGTATCGGCCATCTGGTGATCTCCATGTATACAGCTCGGTTGTGTGAAGCGTGTGTTGTGCTGAACAAGTTGTTGGCCTCAGAGATTCGTGAGCCTGCTTTATTCTTGACCCCTCGTTCAGATTTCCCGATGACACCTGCTTGTATTCCCAGTTGCTATGGATGGAAAGTGAAGAAGGTTGATAGGACAAAGAAATGATTCATTTGAAGGACGGTACTGCTGGAAAGCTCTACAGATACCCTGGGCCATCAGAAAGAGGAACAAATGGGCCCTAGAGCAGAGTAAGGCTAGGACATTGCTGAAGACAAAAATGAAAAAACTAAAGCTGTTCTACGTCCTTTGGAAAATACAATAATGCTAAGAAAAATAGAAGGCAGCGGGAGAAAAGGAAGACAAAATATAAGGTAGACAGACTCCATCAAGGAAGTCATAAGACCGGTGTCTACAGGAGTTGAGCAGGGCTCCTGAGGACAGGGAATTGTGGACATCACTCATTCTTAGGGTTAGCAGGAGTCAAAGTCAACTCAAGGGCATGTAACACACATATATATTCATGGGAGTTCAAAATAGCTGAGTGAAGATACTAAAACAATGGCTAGATTTTTCTCCCCAAACAAAATTTTAACTACTAAAAATGTCATTATTCAACAATTTTCTCTTACTTAATTAGAACTCATGGATAATTGCTATACACCTTTTGTAGTAGGCAGAATTCTAAGATGAACCCCAAAGACTCTACTCCGTGGTAAATATGCCTAATCCTCCG
Organism: Pipistrellus hanaki; assembly: GCF_964339955.1. Lineage (NCBI taxonomy): Eukaryota > Metazoa > Chordata > Mammalia > Chiroptera > Vespertilionidae > Pipistrellus > Pipistrellus hanaki. Next base: position 68,565,609 of record NC_140508.1, read on the forward strand.
GACTTGGGATATGATGGATTTTATTCTTGTGATTAACCTGTTATGTGATACAATTGACTTTAAAAAGGGATATTACCCAAAGTGAGTTGGACCTAATTGGGTAAACCATTAAAAGGGACATGCCTCACCCTAGCAGGGTTGGCTAGAGCATCAGCCTGTGGACTGAAAGGTCCCAGGTTTAATTATGGTTAAGGGCACATGCCAGGGTTGTGGGTTCAATCTCCAATGTGGGGCATGTAGGAGGCAGCTGATCAATGATTCTCTCTCTCTCCCTTCCACTCTGAAATCAATGAAAATATCTATAACAATGAAAACAATATGCAAATTGATTGAATGCCCAAACAACAGAATGACCATTCAGATGACTATGCTATGACACACTCTGGTGCCAGGCCAGCAAAGGCAGGTGCAATGCGATTGGGCTTGGGGCCCCACCGGCCAGTGGAGCAATGATTGGGGAGGGGGGCTCCATGATCAGGGGGCTCTGCAATCAATAGCCCCAAAGAGAGAGGCCCAGGCCACTAACTGGGGGTTGTCATGGTTGGGTGGGGCCCTCCTCTATACGGCGAAGGATCACAGGGCTCCCAGACTGCAAGAGGGTGCAGGTCCTGAGGGACACCACCCGAGTGCATGAATTTCTTGCACCAGGCCTCTAATATTTTTTAAAAAGGGATATGCCTCTTCCAGGATTTAGAGAATTGAAGCATCAGAGAAATCTGACACCAGGGATATTCTCTGTGGTCAGCTTTGAAGGTTGAGGGACTGTGGCAAGCAATGGAGGCAGACTCTAGGAGATAAGAATAGACCCACCTGAAAGCCAACAAGGAAATGGGGATCTTAGTCCCACAATCTCAAGGAACTGAATTCTACCAGTGACCTGAATGATCTTGGAAGAGAACACTGTACCCCCTATGAGCATACATCCTGAGAGCAACTTGATTTCAGCTCCATGAGACCCAGAACCTCATCAACCTCACCTGACCTGACCTACAGAACTGTGAGCTAGGGAAGGGATGCTTTGTTAAGCTGCTACGTTTGTGGTGATGGATGTGGCAGTAGAAAAATAATACCCACCCATTAACTTCAAATAAACAAAAGTGAGAATTTTTGGATAAAGATGCATGGGAATCACAGGAACTCTAGGGCAGGATTGTAGCTGAACCTCAATTAGAACAGATATCAGATACCGCAAAATCAAATCAATACTAGATCTATTGTTATGAACAAGAGCACAGTAGATAGGCTATCTTATTAGCAACTAGGAAATCTGATCTTTTATAAAAGTATAACAAATAGAAATAGTTTTTTTTTTCCCTAGAGCAATAATAAAAGTCAAAGAGAATGAAATATTAACAGTACATAAAGGAAATAATGACTAAATAAAAATACATTCACTGCAAAACTATCATTCAAAAATACGACCTCCAAAAACATATTTTGAAAGAATAAAAAGAAAGTTAACCATTAGCAGAGCCATACAGAACTATGTATTTTTAGAAGAAAGAAAATAGTAGATATTAATGGGTGGTTAAATCTAAATAACCTTTCACTATAGAAAAACATATCAGCCTTCTACTGGTGTTTCAATTGTTTTTGGCTTTCTCTTTCTAATTATCCCTAGCCAATTAGTCCTTAAGACCTGTGCATATGACAGTTTTAATATATTTCCTGACAGTGCTAGACCATTTCAAGAATTAGACTTAACAATGGAATATTCTGGGCCCCTTTTTTACTTACACAAGAATTCTTTAGAGCTGCTTTTAGATTAACTAAATGTATACCACACCTGCCATAGAGAATTAACTGAATTCTCCCCTTTATTGATTGTAATGTTTTATTAAGATGCACCAGAAGGGTCCTCAGTAGACAATTGGAACTGGTATCTAATTATATCTGAAAGAGTGGCATGACATCAATTTCTCTAAATTAAAAATTATTGTCTTTGGCAGGCATTCTCCTAAATTCAATTTGCTCACATCAAATTACTTCTTACAGCAACTTAATTCATTTTATATTGTAAGAAATTCATATTGATGTTCAATGAAAAAGTAAGAAATTCCAAAAGAGCATTACTATTGTTTTTCTATAATGACATATGATTTAAAATATTCCAAGATCAGAACCATTTTGCTCTATCATTATGGTATGGAATTTTAAGATAATCTTAATTCCTTTTCATGTGCTAAAGATTATTATGGCAGCTTTCTAAAGAATATTTTAAATGATCCTCAATAGTAAAGTTCTTACAGATTACCCTACTGTCATCTTCTGTAAGTTGTAGTCATTATTCAGGCAAGTCCCCTGAGTGTTCATCATAAGATTCCATTCCTTCATCTTCTTGTCATAAAGTGCATGGATATGTTTTCAATCCATATGCTTTATAGAATACCTGCAGTCTTGGACAATGTTCTAAGTGGTTAGAGCATCGGCCCATGCACTGAAGGGTCATGTGTTCGATTCCCTGCAAAGGGCATGTGCCAGGGTTGCAGGTTCAAGCACTGGCCCAGGTCAGGATGCATGCAGAAGGCAACCAATCCATGAGTCTCTCTCACATTGATGTCTTCTCTCTTTCTCTCTTACTCTTAGTTTTCCTCCTTCTCTCTCTCTCCCTCTCTCCCTTCCACATTCTCTAAAAATCCATGGAAAAAAGTCCTCAGGTGAGGATTAACAAAAACAACAAAAAAGGATACCTATAATTTAATACTTCACATAGTACAAACCTCAATCTCTCTCTCTCTCTCTCTCTCTCTCTCTCTCTCTCTCTCTCTCTCTCTCTCTCGGCAGTTTTATCAAAAGGAAATAGATGGAATACTCAAGTGAGGACACTGAGGAAAACATAAGGAAGGCACTATTGACACAGCATACTCCCTAGGAAGCAGCACAGAGTATTTGAAAGTAGACTTAGGTTAGTTATAAATTGTACCACAAAGTCTTTGGCGACCCCTGAAAAAATTTTTAATTAGTATGCTTGATATCGTAAAAGATAAGAGAAAATGGAATCATACCAAATGATCAATTAACCACCTCCACAAAAACAACTAGGCAGAAACAAAGGGGAAGGTAAAAAAAAGAAACAAAGAACTAACTGAAAACTGACACTATCTAACTTCAAGACTTATTATAAACTTGCAATAATTAAGAAAATGGAGTATTAGTGAAAGATTAGACAAATAATTCAATGGTACAGACAGAGAGCCAGCATAGATCAAAACGAAATTTAGTCAATTAATCTTTGACACAGGAGCAAAGCAATTCAGTGGAGAAAGATAGTCTTTTCAACAAATGGTCCTGGAACTTCCAGAAATACACATGCAAAAACAAAAAACAAAAACAAAAAAATGAAACTATAAACCAACCTTGGGCCTTTGACACAATAAAATTGGCTCAAAATTGATCCTAACCTAAATGTAAAATGCAAATCTATCAATATAAAACTTCCGGAAAATTACATAAAAAAGATCTAGGTGACTTTGGATTCGGTGATAACTTTTTAAATATAACACCAAAGGCATGATCTATGAGAGAAAGAAAGATGTTGGACTTCATTAAAATAAAGAGTGTCTGCTCTTTGAAAGATTATATTAAGAGAATGAGAAGTCAAGTCACATATAAATAATTAAGAAATTATTTTTAAAACACATATCTGATAAAGGACTCATATCCAAAATATACAAAGAACTTTTAAAACTCAACAATAAGAAATTAATTGTGTGTGTGTGTGTGTGTGTGTGTGTATGTACACACACACACACACACACACACACAAACACACTGAGTGCCCAGAATATTATGATCTCTGAACACATAATAATCTGGCTACTCAGTGTACTTATATACAAGAAAAAGCTTGCAAATCTTGATATATCAAGGGACCAGGAGATAGTGGCCCCCAGCCTCTGGCTAGTAAAGTCCTCTGCTTCTAACTACCTAGAATGCAGTTTTATACATGGAAAGCATTATTTTAAAATCCCAACTCTATGGTCAGTCTACACTGAGTGGCCAGGTTATTATATATATTTTATGGCCAAAAGATCTGAACAGCGCCTTATGAGAGAGGAGAGTGGTGAGAGAGCCCCCGGCTGCAGTGCAGCTCCGAGGAGGTCTCAGACAGTAGGGCAACAGTGGTCCACTTTAGGGGTTCCATGTTGAGGAGCAATGGCCTGGTTCTAGAATCACTGCCATAGTTCCCCCGTTGTTCTTTGTCAATGGCCATGAGGAGGCTTGGGAGAGCATGGCCGTGTGAATGCTACGAGGCATCCTTAAATTGCCTTGATTAGAGACTGCCAGGTATTTACACTAAGTAAGTACCCTAAGAAACTTCCAGAGTGTGGTCAAGCCCCTTCTCTCAGGGATATCTGAGTTGGGCATATCACATAATTGCTTGGTGTCCTAATTCAGATGTTCAGTAATAGTCCAGGAAATGCCATTCAAATAGATAATAGTTGTCAGCAGGATTGATCCTGACATTTTACAAAATGCAATATGACTTCTTGTGCCAAGTCCCCTAGAGAAGTCTCTGAAACTAACATGGTGTGATAACAGTAGATTGGAAATTGTGACATCGTAATTTCATGCGGAGATCATCTGAGAAAGTGCAAATGAAAATGTCCTACGCTCTTTACCCTCTTTTAAAGAGTTATGGAAAGTCTAAAACGGCTGACAAGAATCCGCAAGCCACCCAATAAAAGCCACAGTAGGACTAACATATCCTTAGATGGCGGTGGGACTAGATGCTAATAGCCAAAGACCTAATTTCAACAATATATTTTATCCCAATGGCCCACTGGGTTCATCGGCACCATTCAGCTTAAACTGTGCAAGTGTTCTCTTCAACACACATATTTCTATAACTCAGTATCATCAAAAATATATCTTTAAAGCAGCAAGGACATTTACAGCTACTTTCTTTTATTTGTATCTGAGACTAATGCTAATCGATTGTACTTAAAGTGCATACATTTTACAAAAGGAATAGCACAATTACCCTAATGAAGCCCCTGTGGTGTGTCATTCCAACCAGAGACGATTTCCAATATTTATTTGGCCTTCAGATTTTCCTTCTGCCATGCCATGCTATTGCTAAGTCCATTATAACCTAGAATCCCCACTAAGTGTATGTGCATGTGTTGCCTTGTTGCGGTCTTTAAAAATTAATCATAACTTTTAAAACAAAAAATTTAAACTTTAAAAAATTGTACTTTCCACTGGAGTTTAATAAATTATAAAAACAAAACTAATGTTTTTACTGCTTTTCAAAATACAACAATAAACATGTCTAACTAATGGAAAGCCAGTTTATGCTTTAAATGAAAACAACACATGGCCACGTTTCAGCCCCAAGTTAATGTTGATTACCAACACATGAGATCCTGAAAAGAAATATTTATAGTAGAAATGTTGCTTCTTAATATACACACAGTAGTTTCAGGCCTTTGTTACATTAATTATTTTTGTTAATAATTTGGAGGCTCAAAAATTATTCTTGATTTCAGTCATGATTTTTATCTTTTATATCTTACTAGAGGCCCAGTGCATGGGGAGCGGGGGGTCCCTCAGCCAAGCCTGCACCCCCTCCAATTCTGGACCACTGGCTCCTAACTGCTCACCTGCCTGCCTGCCTGATCATTCCTAACTGCTACCCCTGCTGGCCTGGTCATCCCCAACTGCCTCCCCCACACTGGCCTGATCATCCTTTTTTTTTTTTTTTAAATATATTTTATTGATTTTTTACAGAGAGGAAGGGAGAGAGATAGAGAGCTAGAAACATCGATGAGAGAGAAACATTGACCAGCTGCCTCTTGCACCTACTGGGGATGTGCCCGCAACCAATGTACATGCCCCTGACCGGAATCGAACCTGGGACCCTTCAGTCCGCAGACCGACGCTCTACCATGGAGCCAAACCAGTTTTGGCTGGCCTGATCACCCTTAACTGCCCTCTCCCCCACCCCCGGCCTAGTTGCCCCTTACTTCCCTCCCTGCCAGCCTGGTTGCCCCCAACTGCCTCCCCCCACCAGCATGGTTGCCCCTCACTGCCCCCCTCTGCCAGCCTAGTTGCCCCTCACTGCCCCCCCTGCTGACCTGGTCACCCCCAACTGCCACCCCTCCTTTCCCCCCCGCTGGTCTGGTCACCCCACACAGCCTGCTGCTCAGTCATTTGGTCACCCCTCTCTAACCCCCTGCCGGCCTAGTCACCCCATGCAGCCTGTTTGGTCGTCCGATTGGTTGCGATGGTTGCTTAGGCTTTTATTATTATAGATTGTCTATTTTTGATCATAAGCTTTCTGCACCTCTCTAAAATTACACACCAACAAAAGAAGTGCATCTCAGGCTCCATGGCCTAATGGCTTTCTTCAGGAAACCGTTACACTGTAAAGATGCTGTTCTTCTTCATTTATTATTTAAAACATGGGGTGTTGCCATTGACTTATTTAATAAGTGGCTTGTATGTAGCTGTTGCTCTTTCTGGCATTCTTAAATTCTTTGCTACTCACCCCCTTGATCTGCAAGCTCATTGAGGAGGAAGAATGAAATCTGACAACCACTTATTACATTTTATAAATATGTATCACAGACCAGACACGGTTCTAAATACTTTACATTTATTTAATCATCACAACAGCGTTGGGCTGGTTACCATGATAGGTGAATAACCAAAAGCATTCTTCCCCAAGTATCACAACTGGGAGATGGTGGAGAAAGCAGTCATGTTCAAGCAGCTGTAATACTGTTACACTCTTAGCCACTCTGCTGTACCACCTCCTATCTGAGAAAACACAGGAAAATACAGAATATCTCCTCTGTTATCACGGTCTTCTAATAGTTAAGTACAATTTATGTAATCAAGTCCTATGACCTCCCTCACCTATCTCTACTTCTTTCCTTCTTTAAGCTTCCATGCACCTCCACTCCCACCCACATTCCTTAGAGGTCCTCAAGGAATGTGTAAATAGATTAGTAAATTCCAGGATAACTCCAATCCTGCTTGGTGAGGGTCAAACCTTTAGTTCCCCTAGAATTTTGAAATATGGGAAATGATAGCCCACTATTTCATTTGACACAGGAAGAATAAGGAAGATTAATAATGAGTTAACTGAAATAGGTTGTGAAATCCAATCTTGAAAGAAACAAATGACGGCCGAAATTGGTTTGGCTCAGTGGATAGAGTGTCGGCCTGCAGACTAAAGGGTCCCAGGTTTAATTCTGGTCAAGGGCATGTGCCTTGATTGCTGGCACATCCCCAGTGGGGTGTGTGCAGGGGGCAGCTGATCGATGTTTCTAAGTCTCTATCCTTCTCTCTTCCTCTGTAAAAAATCAATAAAATATATATATATATATTTTAAAAAGAAACAAATAACCAAAGAGATTGAGTGTTTGCATCTTCTAGTGCTGATTCTTCAAATATCTCATTGGAAAATAATGTATGTAAGTATTAATAAATAAATTTGTGAGTATTACTGCACTCAGACAATTTTTTTCTGATTTAAAGATCTGGCATTCCTACAATGGCATAGAGCTTTAATTTACTCTCTTAAAATTATTAATGACAACATTAAGCATCATAAGGCAATTTTTTTAGTTAAAAGAATTTTAATAATTATATTTAAGTTATTGATTTATAGCTAAATGTATTAACTCATGAAATTACTTTCACTTAGGATTAAAATAATTTATTTTATTTAACATGTACTTGAAAATGAGATTTTTTTTTTTTAACCAATGTAGTCTGCATCAAAACTATTTGTGGAGCCCAGCTGACCTGGATCAGTGGTTAAGCATCAACCTATGAACCATGAGGTCATGGTTTGATTCCAGGTCAGGGTACATGCCCAGGTTTCAGGCTCAATCCCCAGTGGTGGGCATGCAGTAGGCAGCCAATCAATGATTCTCATCATTGATGTTTCTCTCTCTCTCCCTCTCACTTCCTCTCTCATATCAACAAAAATATATTTTAAAAATATTTGTAGAAAAGGTGTCTATTATAAAAGGAAACTGTCCAAACATTGTCATAATTTAATTAATTCAATAAATGTTTATTGAGCACTTAGCTATTTAATGAATGTTTTTACTGCAGTGAACAAAACACACAAAGGTTCTACCCTAATGGGGCTTGCATTCCTGTGTGATAAACAGACTATTAATCTATACACAAATGAAAATATAATGTCAGCTGCTAAGAAGAAAGTAAAGAGGGGTTAATGGGCTAACCTAGCCACTAGTAACGAAGAGTGGGTGTTATTTTTTTAATATTATTTAATTGATTTCAGAGAGGAAGGGAAAGGGAGAGAGAGATAGAAACATCAACAATGAGAGAGAAAAATTGATTGGCTGCCTCCTACACACCCTCCTCCCCACCACCACCACCACCACCACCACTGGGAATAGAGCTCGAAACCCAGGCATGTACCCTGACCTGTAATTGAACCATAATCTCCTGGTTCATAGGTCAATGCTCAACCACTGAGCCACACCGGCTGGGTGGTGGGTGTTATTTTAAATATGTTGGGTAAGAAGGTGTCTTGGAGAAGTTGTCATTTGAAGAGAGACTGAGTTCCCTTCATTGAGTATCTATTTGGGAGTATTATTTACTGAATAAACCACAAATGCCAAGGCTCAGCAGCAGCAGAACGAGGTGTGCCTGCTATTTTTAAACATTTATACTAGTTAGAGGACAAAACTATGTTCTGCAAAATATGGGCTTAAAGGGGAATTAAGAATAAGAGAATATCATGCAAAATCTGTATAACTCTGGAACCAGAGAATGTAAACAGTCATTGATACCACAAACAGGGTCACCCACATAGGTAGCTAAGCATGACCGGAGACCACCAGGAAATGTTCAAAGTTCCCCAAAGCAATCAATTGGAGATCAGTTGGCAATGCTTAAGATCAAAACAACTGAGAGAGTGCAGAAGGGAATGAAGTCCTAAGAACACCGGGCCCCAGTGAAGTGGGCTTCAATGACACTCCAACCATGGTTGGCTGCCTCCTGCACACCCGCTACTGGGGAGTTGAGAGCTGTGCAAGGCTGTGGACACCTGGCTGAGGGGAGATGCTGGCACAGAAGACTTATCTCTTACAGAGGATTTTTATCCCAAGTGCAGCAGGTGAACGAAGTAAAACTTTCTCCTCCTGAAGTAGTTACACGTTCTTCTTGATATTTTGGCTCTCTTAGGGAAAAATGACTGATAGACCCAGTGTAACTTTGTATTACTCTATCATCATTACTCGGCTCATGGAATAGAAGCTAATCTGCATTGTTAAAACATGAAGACAAAGACAAAACTTGATGTGCTTATGGAAGATGGATTAGATGTGATTTCTGAGAAATAAAAGTCAAAGATGACTACAAAGTGATGATTGCTGCTCTCCCTCTCCCTCCCCAACACCTCTCTCTCTCTCTCTCTCTCTCTCTCTCTCTCTCTCTCTTTCTTTTGATTGAATCAACTGGATATAGATTTATTAAGATGAGAAACACTGGGGAAGAAGTAATTTTAATAGGGATTCAGAAAGGAATCAACAGTGCCATGATGAGCATGTTAACATTGAAATGCCAAATAGAAATTCAATAGGGGGTGTGGGGTCCCACATGAAGGAGAAGCGTTGGACTGGAACTATAAATCGCTGCACCAGTATTTGTAATTATTATGGCATTTATAGTTATTATGGCATTTGAAAATATGGGGCTGGACTAGAGAGGAAGTGTAATGACGGAAGATGTCTGAGTTTGATTCCTGGGAAAATAGATGTCAACATGATCAATAAGTTCGACAGGAGTGCAGAAAAAGATCCAGGAATGACTACAAAGTGAGCCAAGGACAAGCAGGAGAGAGGAGTGTCACCAAAGGCAGTAAAGAAAACGTTTTATGAAGGAAAAAGTGACCAACTGTGTCAGAGGTTCTCAGTATGAGCCGAGGACTAAGAAACAATGGGTGAACTGAGATGTGTAGGTCACTGTGATCTTGACCTGCATGGTGTCATTGAGGACAGAAAGGAGGCGAAGAGATAGAGTTGGCCAGTACAGACAATCATTGTGAGCTGTGTGATGTGAAGCAGAATAAGCGTGCGAGTGCTTGCTGGAGGGAGATGTGAGGGGAAAGAGGGCATTCAGTAAGATGGGCGATGTTACATGCTGCTGTGATAGTGGATAGTCCCACACAGAGGGCCCTCCATGATGCAAGAGGGAGATCAATGTGGGTCGGAAAGAAGTGAGAGTAAAAAAGAAGGGTAAAATGCATGATGTATTTACTTTGAAAATACTACTAGGATATAAATAGAGGAAAGTTTAAAAACATAGCAGGCCTCACAAACAAGTAAAAATTTCTATTAGGTGAAAAAAAAGAAAAAATGCAAAATGGCTTTAGGAACCAGTATTATAAGTTTCCTGAGCTCCAGAAACCAACAAAAGTACCTGGAAATTAAGTATAATAAATAATAGGAAGTAAAGTTGTTTTTTAAGAGTCAGTGACCGACCCAGCTGGCATGGCTCAGAGGTTGAGTGTCAGACCTACGAACCAAGAATTCACAGTTAGATTTCTAGTCAGGGCACATGCCTGGGTTGTGGGCTCAATCCGCAGTGTGGGGTGTGTAGGAGGCCGCTGATCAATGATCCTCTCTCATCGTTTATGTTTCTCTTTCTCCCTTCCTCTCTGAAATCAATAAAAAATATATTTTTAAAAATATGCAAATCAAAGATACAAAACGCATAAGGAAATATAATAAGAAAGAACCAACAAAATCAACAATTAGAATTGGTCAGGAAAAAATACTTCAAATAAGTATACTTATCTTAAATCCTAACTGAAATTCAACAAATACCTATGAAATGCCTATTTGGTGTCAAACACAGTTCTAGATGCTGGGAATAGAGCCAATAAAACAAGACGCACAAAAACCATTGCCTTCCTGGAGCTTAAATTTCAGTGGGTGAGATAATTGGAGAAATTAATCCATAAAAGCGTGCAAGAAACTCTGAAACAAAACATAAAAAAATGAGTCTACATGAAATTGTTCGGTTGAAATGCTGGAAATAAGGAGTCATTGAATTTTTTAAATGCAAAAAAAGGAATAACTCTAGATTGGACATTTTAAAAGAACAGATGGGAAAAATAAGAACATGTACAAAAATGCAACATCGTTTAAAAAGATGAAGAATTAATTAATATATTTATAGTAAATGTTGTGTAAACACAGATTGATTACGTGTCCTTGAACAGAGGTCAGCAAACTTTTTCTGTAAAGAGCCAGATGGTAAATATTTTAGGTTTTGCAGGCCAATCTCCACTCTGATACTGTAGTGCAAACCAGCTTGGACAAATATAAGCAAACTAGAGGTCCAATCTACGAAATTCGTGCAGGGGGCTTGGCGCTCGCAGCCCTGGTGGCTTGCCTAGGCCCTCCCAGCCCCAGCTTCATCAGGAAGGTTGTCTGGAAGGACGTCCGGAAGGACTTCCAGAAGGTCGTTTGGCTGTCCGGTCTAATTAGTATATTACACTTTTATTATTATAGATGGATGGCTAATACAAAAATAGACAATAGACTAGTTTGGATCTTGAGCTTAATTTGCCAATTTCTCTTTTAGAAGAAAAGGAGGGAAACTGGTAAGGATACAATATTCTGAGAGGTAAAAGTAAAGAATGTTTCAGGAATAAGGAAACGTATTCTAAGTACTCCATTCAAAAGAATTATCTGAGAGCTAAGCAGGCGTAACAAAAATAAAATCAACTTATGTAAACATAGTGTAACTGCAAAATATCAAAGATAAAGAGAAGAATCTGAAAAGCCAGCTGAGGAAAAAAAAACAAAACTGATGACTTACAAAGGAACAATAATTATACTGACAGCATTCTTCTTATAGCTCAATCATGCCGGGGGGGGAAAAAATAGAATAATATATGCAAATTGTCAGTTACCCTGCCCATATTATTGTACAAGAAGGGCAAATCAAATCATTTTATAGTAAAATAGATGAAGGTAGCTTGCCAGTATCAGATGCACACTAAAATCTAAAAAGCATAAACTTCAACAAGAAAATTCAGTACAAAGTGAGGGAATGGAATAAAAAAGATACATACATGTTGATTCTCATTCACAGTAGCTCTGTCCTATAAAGTCAGTGTAAATAGTCAAAGCTGGAATTCTAAGCCATTGTCCTAGGAGAGATAGACATATACCTCAAATAGATTATAATCTTAAATCTTAAAAATAGCTTATTCTGGTAGATTCTGCTTTCTTTGTTTTACAAAATAAGAAACCAAGGTCAGAAGTATTCAGTGACTTGCCTGAGGCCACCCCACTAACTGCCGCCAAAGTTTGGGACTGATGTCTAATGCCTCAGCCAGAGCTTCCTGCCTGCACCACACTGCCCCCTCCTGTCATCTCTACATGAGTGCTGACACAAGAAGGCAGAGACAGGCCTTGTTTGACCTCAGCTACAGATCTGTGCTGGTGGCCCTAGCTGATTTGGCTCAGTGGATAGAATGTCAGCCTGTGGACTGAAGGGTCCTGGGGTCAGTTCCAGTCCAGGGCACTTGCCCAGATTGCAGGCTAGATCCCCAGGGAGCATGAAGGAGGCAACTGATCAATGATTCTCATTATTGATGTTTCTATCTCTCCCTCACTCTTCCTCTCTGAAGTCAATAAAAAATATATATATTTAAAAACCACAAATATGTGCTAGTGGACTCAGATTTCCCACCACTAAGCACATGTCCACAAATGACCATGAAGGCGGAGGGTATGGAATGAGGGCTACAAATAAATTTTAGCACATAGGTGAATTCACAATGTGAAACCTGGAAATAATAAGGATTGACTGTATATTTGTCTATGTATATTCAATAATATCAGTATATTTTATTTGTATTTGCACAAATTTGACTTACTTTGTTCTTTAAAAACAAACAAAATTCTAGGCAGAGAAACAAGATAGAGCACTGACCAGTTTGGTTCAGTGGATAGAGCGTTGGCCTGCAGACTCAAGGGTCCCAGGTTCAATTCCTTCAAGGGCATGTACCTTGGTTGCGGGCACATACCCAGTGGGGGATGTGCAGGAAGCAGCTGATGGATGTTTCTCTCTCATTGATGTTTCTAACTCTCTGTCCCTCTCCCTTCCTCTCTGCAAAAAAATCAATAAAATATGTATTTAAAAAAAAAAAAAAAAGAAACAAGATAGAGGAGCATTGTTCATGAAATTGGTAGATCATGTTTTGTCTCTCCTTGGGGAGTAAATTAGAGATATCCAATTATGCAGGAAAGAGCTAACATAGTAAGCCTGAGACTGCTATTCTTCAGTACTAGCAAAGTTGACCGTTGGCTGAGGTCTGGGGACGAACATTTGAGGAGGGGTTCTGCCATTCCCTGGATGATCCCGCAGCTCACGGAGCCCAAAGTGTTTGTGCAAGAGCGAGGTTGGTGCTGAACACCTTTTTCCCTCCTGGGACTCTGAAGCTTTGATACATGCAAGGCAGAGGGTACTGAGTCTGAAAACCCTGGGCCCTGAATTTCTAATGAGCCTTCCGGGGAGGCAACATTTCAGTGGTGTTGTCACAGCTCACTGCCGGAGGGACCCCCTGGTCCTGCGGGACTGCGTGGGGAGAGCTCTGCTGGAGCCTGGGGCCTGGTCTCTTGCCGTCTTTGGCCCCCACGCCTTTCCCTGTGCAGATTCCACTTTGCATCCTTTTGCTGTTATGTCAGGAAGTCGTAGCCATGACTTGTGAGTCTTCCTAGTAAATGGGCAATTCTGCAGGTGGTCTTGGGGACCTCTGCACACAAGTAAATTTGTATACTTAAGGAACATTTATTTGTTCAAGTTTTATAGTCTTAGGAGAAGTTGCTTTCAGTCATAATGCCATAGCTACTAAAGGTTGCCTTCCCACCATAAACAACCATACTATTGTAGTTAAGTAGACAAAATATTCAAGGTGATCTCGCCTGGTCTGTGTGGCTCAATGGTTGAGCACTAACCTTTAGAACAGGAGGTCACATTTGGGCACATGCCCAGTTTTGGGCTTGATCCCCAGTGTGGGTGGTGCAGGAGGCATCCGATCAATGATTCTCTCTCATTATTGATGTTTTTCTCTCTCTCTCTGCCTTCTGCTCTGAAACCAATAAGACATATATTTTTTTTAAAAAAATGTGTATAAGGCATCTCACTCTTTGAGGATTATAAAATAGGCCAAGCAAAATCATATTCCATAAGAGAAGGGAAAAAAAGTGAGGTGGGGTGCACATTTGCCCAGCTCTCAGGCTAGATCTTTCCCTCCTGTGCCCCAGGGACCCAAAGCCCATGTATGAAGGCCAGAACTGGTACGAAGCTACTGAAGCCATTCAATTTGTGGATCAAGGTAGTAGAAAAAGCAGAGCTGCACAGAGTGGGCAGAAGTCTGTCCTTCCATCAGGGGCTCATAGGTTTTGGAGAAGGTGGGAAAATCCAGAAAGAGAGGTTATTGTAATGTGATGGACCATGACGACTCATTGCCAAACTCAGAAGTCATTGTTCAGAGTTCATAGGTTAGAGATATGCATGGTCCCAAAGCAGTAAGGACTTAGCCAGGGAGAACCAGGAAAGTATAGAGCACAGAATGAACCATGATATGCCCTGATAGAAACTCTCCAGATATTGAAAATGCCTGGTTTTAATAACAAGTAATAATTGGCAAGAGAGAAAGGCCTGCAGTTGACCGATGGGGAAGCCATCCTTTTTATTAAAAAGTGCCATCCTTGGATTCCATTTCTATATGACTTCCTGTCCAACACTAAAGTTTCTGTCTAATATTTCATGGTATTTCCTTTATTGTCTGTTTCCTTTATTATCAGCATCCATCTATTCAACGTATTATATAACAATTTTTGAAAATATACCAGTTTATGAAGTTTAGTAAAGCCACTCTCCTCCTCCACTATCCCCCAGTCCCTGTCTTGAACTCAGATCCAGTGTCTAATACTCTGCCCAAACTGTTACATTAGGTATATTCAAAACACATTATTCTCCCTAAACTTGATGTCCTCTGCTCCCCTTTTGTAATGAATACGAGTTAATATTCATAGCACTCACAACTCAGGACCTGGGAGCCACATCTGAAGATTCCAAAAAAGTCAAAATCCAAAAGATCACGCCACCTCTGAAGACTTCTTGCTTCACCACCTCCCATCACACCCTGCTCTGTATCCAATCAGTTGCCAAGTAACGTAAATGCCACTCTGTGCTCCACATCCTCACAGCTAATGCTCCTGCAGCACAGCTCTAACCACGTCATTCCCCTGCTCCCAAACCACTCCTCACCTCGCGCACATCACTTCACTTGAAGAGGCGCCATGAAGAAAGAAGCAGTCCTGTAGAGTAAAATCATAGTCTTAAAGATAGCAAGGGCAGTGATGCTGTGAGAACCTTGAATCATCACAGCACTTTAAATTCAGGAAAGCAGCGTGTATTGTAAAGTCACTAATGATGTTCAGTAGACAAATTCAGTTTCATCACAAAATGGCAATAGTATAAATAGCGGCAGCCTGTTTAAAATGTACATAGTAAATTTTGTCCCTAGGCAGACTATGGCTTCTATGTGTCGATTCCCAAAATCATCCAAGATAACATTTACATTATGTATGTGTGTATGCATGTGTGTATGGAGAAAAAGCGAGAATTTCATTTATTTTTAGTAATCTGTTTGTTTTTCACAGCAATGCCCATTGGCAGATTTAAAAATACAAAGCATATATCACCAGGCAAATCCGTTGGAGATGAAAGGATTGCTCTATGTATAATTAAAAATTTAATTCAACAGAGATACAATGTATGTTCTTAATCTTATGATTATAAATTCAGACTGCATTAGTGTTCCATGATGAAGAAAAGGAGAGGGAGAGAAAAATGTGTTAAGAAAAAAAGGCTACATTTCTATTTAACTTTTTTAGAATAATGTAAAGAAAGAAAAGTCTCTCTAAGAGCAAATAATATTAGGGTTGGTGCTAATTTACATCATCGTGTTCATGTCAGCTGAGCACTCAATACCACTCAACAATGATAGTATTTATCCTTTCCCATGCACATCACCACGACTCATCTAAAGCTACCTCCAGGACCTATAATCCCTTAACTTCTTTACTAATTAGTGGAAAAAAGGTGAGATTTCCAGTACAAGCATCCTCACATTTCCGCCACCTTCTCTCCAGAAAATTACCCACTCCTCCTCTTCTTCCTACCTACATATGAGAGGGAGGTAATGTTCCTGAGATCAAGCCCTCCACTGGCGTTTTTCTTTTATTTTTATAAATAATTTCATTCTAATAGAAAAGTAAAATATAAATGTTAAAATAAAAAATTCAAACTACACTGTAAATACGACCCCCATGTACAGCACACAACCATAAGATCCACTATTCAATCAATACATTTAAAAAGGGTCACACATTTTTGTGCTTTGAAAACCTGACTTCCTGCCCATTTTCCCATGACCTCCAAACAGTCAAAACCATACTTATTCTGTGCTTTTTTTTGTACTTTACATTTTTTCTGCCATAAAAAAAATTGCCATTGAAACATATCTTTTAATAAAATTATATAGAATTTTGTGGATAAACTTGTGTCTGTGAAAATGTCAAGTCATTAGATATAGAGATAAAGAACTCATTAAATATAGATAGCCCATGTAATAAAAGCCCAATATGCAAATCAACTGAACAGTGGAACAACCAGTGGAATGAACGGTCGCTATGACTGGCACTGACCACCAGGAGGCAGATGCTCAACTCAGGAGCTGCTCTCAGCCCACAGGACCCAGGTCAGCCAAGGCGGATGCCAGCAGGGGGTCCCCCAATCACCCCGCCAGTTGCCCCACAGTTGGTGGCAACAGCGGGGGGGATGGGACCAGCGAGCTGGCAGCACCAGGCTGACCAAGACAGGTGCCAGTGGGGGCCACCTGATCACCCTGCTAGTTGCCCCCGGTTTGGCCCTGATCGCCAGCCAGGCCTAGGGACCATACCTGTGGATGAATTTGGTGCACTGGGCCTCTAGTATATCTGTAATATAAGAGAGAGAAATGTTTGATGAGGAGCTATTTTTCCTGTATATGTGCATACAGAGTACAGAGGTGTGTGTGTATACACACACACACACACACACATTAAAGGCCTGTGGGGTCTCGCAGTGGACAGGGCAGGGCATGAGCATTACTAGCTATGAGCAGTGGAGGGCAGGGCAGCGAGCTACTAGCAGCAGAGAGCTATGAGCGGCAGAGGGTGGGGTGCAAGCTCCAAGCAGCGATAGGCAGGGTGGCCAGCTGAGGCAAACGGAAGCAAGTTACTCATGCACAATTTCATGCATGCTGGGCCTCTAGTGCATGCAGTCTCTTCTTCCCCGCCCCCCACTGGTCATTCTGAAAGGTCATTCTGCCATCTGGTCTAATGAGCATATTAGCTCTTTATTATATAGGATACAGAGTTTTTATGCATGTATACATATTTTTTTTAAATATGTTTTTATTGATTTTAGAGAGACAAAAAGAGAGGACGATAGAAACAGCAATGATGACAGAAAACCAGTGATTGGCTGCTTCCTGCATGCCCACTACTATGGATGGTGCCCAGCTTGTGGAACATAATTGTGACCTCCAGGTTCATGAGTCAATGCTCAACCACTGACCACACTGGCCGAGCACAAATATACATTTATACTGGGTGGCTTTACAGTTATTAATATGGACAGTAATATAATAATCCTATATAATAAAAGCCTAATATGCTAAGTGTCTGGTCATCCAGTTGGCCATTTAACCAATCAAAGCATAATATGCTGATGATATGTATGCCAAGGCTGATCAACCACTCTCTATGACGTGCATTTATCACCAGGGGGAAGACCCTCTGACCTGTAGGTGAGTTTGCTGCTGGGGTCTGGCCTATCAGGACTGAGTGAGACAGGCCAGGCATGCCCTGGAGCTCTTTCTAGGTCCTTCCCTGCCTGACCAACCTTCTCCATCCCTCCACAGCCCCAATTGTGCTGGGGAGGGCCCCTCGGCCTGGCTTGTGCCCTCTTGCAATCCGAGACCCCTCAGGGGATGTCAGAGAGCCAGTTTGGGCTTGATCCCAGAGGCTGTGCCAGGGGACCCCACTGTAATAAATAATAGGCCTCTAGTTAATAAATAATAATATAAGAATAAATTCTGTGTGTTTTGCATACTCACAACTATAAAACCATCTTCGCCCCACCATGTAGAAAGAAAAATAGTTTCTTATTAAATATACATTTAATATCTATACATATATGTAAGTACAAATATATTTCATTTTTTGACATAATTAAAACTCTTGAAATAATTTCTTTAATTTAAGACTTTGTTTTGTATTAAAGCCCAAATTGATTTTCACTCCCAAGATTTTATTTCCATAGTTACTAAAATTATGACCTCACAATTATTTTTATACTCACATGAAGTATCTATTATCTTTTATCATTCAGATTTAACACTACTATTTTTTTCAATTTTTCCTACTCCCTTGAACTTACCACTTGGGCTGCTCTTATTAATTAGCTAATTACATTTGGAATTAGTTTGTAAGTATGTATTTTTCTTTCACTATAGAAAAAAGACACTGACACTTCCTATATGAGCTAAGATTTGATGTTGGAAACAAAGAAATATAAAAAAAAATTAGAATGCAGAGAAATATATATGATAAATGAGAGAGATATATCCACCTACCTAGGGCTGAATAGACAATAATTCCAGAAAAAAGAAAAAAAAAGGAAGGGATATTAAGAAGAGTGATCTCTGATGTGATGTTTGCAATTTTAACCAAAATATATGCTGGGCCCATTATAATAAAGAGAACTGTCACTATTATTTTATATTGAAAGCTCCTAATGTATAATATTTTAAAATTCAACTTAAAAAGAAATGTCAATTGAATTGCACTTCTAGCTTCTCTAAACATAAGTACTAAAGTGAAGGTGCTTTGCTGACCAAGTTATAACCAATATAAGGCTATGAAAGTTTTTCAGACTTTATGATTTGCTTGTTTTGAATACGTCAAAATATTGAAATATTTCAGTTTTAGATTCCTTGTTTATGGAATGATGATTAAATTTGCAACTGCCTGTTGAAATGTACTTGGAATGTTGATACTCTAATGTGGTTTAGAGCCCAGTTGGTTAAGATAGTATATAAGTAGAAGGATAAGAAAGAACTGGAGGATTTATTTTTTACATCTACAGGGGAAAAAAATTATTTTTACAGCCAAATCACCAAGAGACTACTTAGATCACAAAAACAATTCTTATGTTTAGGACAGAAAATACTGTTTTGTAGGGTTTGTGTTTTTTTTTTTTTAACTTTCTCTTAAGTTCCTCCACAAATGTTGAGTAAGAAATATGGAATCTAAAATATGACCAGAGGTGTAGCATGTAGAGTGTAATTTAATTGCTGAATGATTTCAGGGGGGAAATTAATGCTTGGGATACAAGGAGGTATTTTTATTCTAGGATGTTGCTTTTTTGCCTGCATTCTACAGATGATTGCAAACATCTCAAAGGAGCTTAGATCTGTATCAACAGAACCTTTAATGGGAGGAAGAAAATATACTTCACTGGCTCAAAATGTCTCAGAACTTTGTAATTTGAACTCTGGAAGGTGGCTTACCTAAGAAAAAAATCATAGAAAAAGCTTAGCAAAAACTATAAATTGTGTCCAGATAAATCTTCAAATGTGGTTGGCACCTCTGCCATTTGTTTACCTTCCTTGAAAATGTTTTTGTAAGGTGAGAGTGACCTTGATGAATTATACCTTAAAAATAATAAGTTGTAAAGTTTTCATCTTACACAGCAATTTTCATGTTAACACAAGTGCAACCTATTGAAAGAGGAATACTAAGTGACTAAGGAAAAGAAGACTCTAGTGCAAATAAATTACCTAAAATCTTTAGTTAAAAATAAACTAGGAAATACACTTAGTAACTCTTAAAGATGAAGCAATTTCTTCTACATATTTAGACTATGTTCCCATATCCTGGGGGGGAAACAAGATGCTGAACCATAATTAATCAGACTAACAAGGACCACATTTTAAATAGAAGCATGTCCAGTACAATAATTTGGAGATACTTATACCAAAATATTAATAGTTGTTTATCTAAAATTCTAATTAAATGAGTGTCCTTCATCGAGCCACTCTATTTTTAAGGAATTAAAAACACACACACATAACCTTCATTTTGGTGGCATATGTACTTAAATTAAATTATTAAATTATTTTCATATTTTCTGCTAGTCACCGGCCACAGAAAATTTTACATATTCAACTAAGTGAGCATTCTTACAGAATAGTTGTCACAAACGCCTCAGAGCCTCGGCTCAATCTTGAAGCTTTCAAGTTAAGTATGAATCGGTATTGCCTGCTCTTCTGTAAAGTGGGAGCTTTCTTGATCAACAAAGCAATACTTCCTTGAAACTCCTCACTAATCAAGTGTTAGGCTCCATATCTACACATATAAGAATCACTCTTAAATAATGCAAATGGATAACAACAACAACATCAAAAGAAAATATATATATATATCCCTGACAGTTATAGTTAAGAATATGTACAAAACATGTCATTTCTTCAGTTTTGCTTTATATTTCGAACTAAATTCAACCTATGGGTTAGAGGAAGGATGTGAACCATCTGAAATTTCTCTTTAGTTCTTTTCAACTGAGAGTCTTCATATGTGAAGGTTTCCCCTGTAGTCTCATTGCCTGGACTGAGAGCACGGCTGTTATTACTACAGGTGCTGGAAAGCTGGGCCTTCCTTCCGGAATCTCTTCCTCTTCTCTTGGCCCTGTGGTCTCTGTCCCTTTACCACCTGTGCTCCTATTTGGAAGCATAATTTTTTAAAAAATATTTTTATTAATTTCATAGAGGAAGGGAGAGGGAGGAAGAGATAGGAACATCAATGAGGGGAGAGAATCATTGATTGGCTGCCTCTTGCACTCCCCCCCCCCCCCTCCAATGGGCCAGAGCCAGAAACCTGGGCATGTGCCCAACAAGAAATCAAACCATGACCTCCTGGCTCATAGGTCAATGAGTAGCCACTGAGTCCTGCCAGTCAGGCTGGAAACAGGATTTTTATAGTAGACCACCAGCATTGGGGAGGCTTTGATTTTGTGAATAATGCTTGGATTACACAGTAAAGATTCTACAATATATTATGAAGAAGGGCTCCTCCTTGACTATCTCTTTTACTGTCCTGCTAAATACTTCTAGCTCCTTCTTTGTTTTGGCAACAATGACATAATGTTGTCATTGCCTTTGAATTTGCCTTCCTTGAGATGGAAGAAACAAACAAACAAAAAAAAGTAAAAAGGTGTCACTCCCTAAGGATGCATATTGGCTTGTTATCCACTGAATGGTTTACTCTTGTCTGAAGAATGTTCTGTGATTAGATAAACCATCAGGTACATCTCAAGCACTTACTAGAAATTTACAACTGTGACTTCTTTAGCAAATGCATGAACACTGCATTTCACAACAACAGAACAAGAAAGATAATAAATATGATGAATTCTGCTGTTTGTGACCTTGAGTTTTTGGCACCAGATATAAATATAGCCCCATGAATTTCATGTTACAATGATAATGGAAAAGAATCAAGATCTAACATGTTTATATTGATCTTACAGACTCATAGCAACTTATATAGATCAAGTTAGGAAAGAGATGTTAAACATCAATTAAACAATGAGGTCATTGATTCAAGTGCCTGCAGTCCCTTTTTAGTAGCCCAGGTAATTCCTAAGCCTGTAATTCCTCAAGGGTAAGAAGTGAAACCCTAAGGGCAGCCTATCACAAACAGCCACAAAGGCTTTCCCCTGTAATGTGATTGGTTAAGCTCCAGCCAAGCAATTAATGTCCTTGCTATTCTCCCACCTCTTCCCATAAACGTCTTTCTCCCAGCTCCTCTCCATGGAGGGCTTCCAAACACTTCTCGTCTGTTGCTGCCTGATTCCAACAGACCTTTAAACAAGTAAACCCGTAAAATTTTAATATGCCTCAGTTTATCTTTTAACTGGGAGAACTGTTTGTAATCCTTTAAATCCCCCAGAAGTGGGACTACAGCCTTCTGAATGGCAGCCATAGTAACTGCCAGAGGGCAGACAAATTCTAAAGACAGAATGAGCCCCAAGGACACTCAAATTCAAAGCAGGCCCTGACCTACAGGTAGCAGGTGGGGAGCTCAGGCTTGTCCTCTGAGTTTGCATTCAGCTTGGCTAGAGGCTGCGTGACCTTGGTCAAATTATACAACCTCTCAGACCCTCAGGTTCCTTAACTGTAAAGCGGGGTAATTATAGTATCCCTTTTATAGGGTTGTGAGCAATAAATGATTTAATTCATGCAGAGTAACTTAAAACAGTCTTAGCAGATAGTGTTTTATAAGGGTTAGCTCTTATCTTTAGTTATAATTTTTATTTTTACTTCTCTCCCCCTATCTCTCCCTTTCTCTTCCAACAGAGTTACTCTCGTGTTATGTCTGGCTCTCCTCTTCCTTACTCTTGTCACCATAAACCCTGATCCACCGCTACTGACATTAGTGCAGCCCTGGGTGGGAGACAGTCCGATGGGGGCATGTCCCAGGTAGCCAGAGACTGTCGCCCACAGATTAGCCAGTGCATTCCCAGCAGGCCATGGCCTACCAGCCTAGTAGCTGAAGCATCTGGTCCTGCAGCCAATCACCTCCTGGGAGAGGTTGCTTTCCCAGCATGGGGGCAGAGAGAGTTCTTGGTATTTTGCCTTTGAAATCCTACCCCAATCCCTCCTTCTCCCTCCTAAAGTTCATGCCAACAGCCTACCTAGACTCCCTGCTGGATCAAATTCTCTGCTTGGCAAGAACATTTTTCACTTCATGGTCAGTGTTTGGTCTCTAATAGTTTTTATATTTTCTTTAACGGTCTGAGTAATAATACCAAACCCTTTGATTTATTGGATTTTTTTTCCTTCTAGAAAGCTGTATTAGATTGGACTTGCTCTCGCAACAAATGTCCACAGAGAGTGGTTTCACATAGCACACGTGTATTTGCTTATGGTTCTGGAGGTTAGGGGTCTGAATCGGGTTCAAGGCTCAGAGTCTTCAGGACGGTTCCTTTGGGAGGCTCTGAGGGGGAGTCTGTTCTTTGCCTGTTTCAGTTTTTAGTAGCTGCCTCTCTTTCTCACCTCGTGGACCTTTCCATCTTCCAAGCACATCACTCTGCCCATCCTTACCTTATTTTCTACTACTGCCTGCCCCAAGAACCTTTGTGATTAAACTGGGTCCAGCTGGAGAATCCAGGGTTATCTCTCCATCCCATGGATTTTAATGTAATGACACCAACAGTCCCTTTTGCCATATAAGGGGACACTCACAGGCTTCAGTGGGTGTTTTTAGGTAGTCCTTAGACAGCTTACTATAAAGGTGCTTTACCAGAAAAAAAATAAAAATGAGAAAAGAAGGGAGAAAAGAAAAAAGGGAGAGAGAGAAAGAGGGAGGGAAAGAGAGAAGAAGAGAGGAAGGGAGGGAGAGAAGGAGGAAGGGAGAGAAGGAAGGAGGGAGGGAAAAAGAGAGAGAGGAAACAATAAGGAAGACTTCGTATCATATGGATCAAAGCAAATCAGGCACAGCCCTCTTTTGATAGAGCCTTAAGAAGCAGCCCATCATCATAACCAGATGGATTCCATGCTTTAAAGCACATGTGTCAAACACAAGGCCCGCGGGCCAAATCCAGCCCGCCAGGCCTTGCAATGTGGCCCGCACCGCGCTGTCATCACTGCACTCCGCTGTCAGTTTATGACTGTTCAGTAAACCATTCGGCCCGCGATTTAGGCTGGATTTTAGATTTTGGCCCCTTCTCTGATTGAGTTTGACACCCCTACTTTAAAGGATGTGATTTGCTGACATAAAAAAAAAAAAAAAAAAACAAGTAGGAAGTGATTCAGTTGGAAAAGTACCACAATCAAGAAGAGTATTAATGACATAGGGACAGATTTTGGAAGGACCCCACCGCAGAGGTTCAGGATGAAGGCATATATAACAAACCCCGCATTGGGCTTGGGGACCTCAGGCCATGCTCCCGATCCTGGTGCTGGGCCAAGGGACCCGAGGCTTGACAAGGATGGGACTGGCCGGGTCTGGATCTAGCCCAATGGGGGGAAAGGGAGGCAGCCGGGTCTAGGTCTCATGCAATTTTGAGGCACATGTGGGTAGGTGGGGACTTGACTCTGGGTCCTGTGGTGCGTCCCAGACTCTGCCAGGAGGAAGGTTTTTCATATACATTTTACTAATTTTCTTTCATTTCTGATACTTCTACTATAGAGAAAGGGCAAATAGCAATATTAAATTAATTCCTCTAATCCCCTTTTAATGTACACAAATTTTGTGCACCGGGCAACTAGTTTTCTTATAAAAGGCTTATTCCTTCCCATATGGTCATGCAGAGAAATCATAGAAGTTCATTGGAAGGAATTACAGCATATATTTTAAATCCTGGCTAGAAATTATGTTTTGTTAAGCTTGTGTTTTTAATAGAGCAACCGTGTTAATTATTTATAATACCTAGGTATCTGACTTGAGCTATCTTGTCATGTCATTAAAGTAATCATGAATCTGTGTCTGTGACATGTATTTGCATCATCTCTTGTGATTTACAGATGCTTCTGCAAGTGCCTCTTGTGCAGTCTTTCATTAACATTGCTGAGCTAAATGCATGTGCAAATTAGAAGTCTTAAAAATAACATGAGATGTAAGTGAAATAACTTAATTTTAAAAGAACATTTTTTTAATGTTTTTATTAATTGCAGAGAGAGGAAGGAAGAGGGAGAGAGAGGTAGAAACATAAATAAGGAAGAATCGTCATTCGGCTGCCTCCTGCATGCCCCCCACTTGGGATCAAGGCCACAACCTGGACATGTGCACTGATTGGAAATCAAACCAGTGACCTCCTGGTCATGGGCCAATGCTCAACCAACTGAGCCACATGGACTAGACACTAAACTAAATTTTAACACGGAAGTTTGTTAAATGAGGATTATGAGAAATATATTCATGGAGTACAAAATGGGAAGACTTTTATTCAAGTAAAGCATAAAGAGCTTCTAATTCTGTTCACAGAAATTTGCCAAAAAAAGGAAATATTTGAAAGAGGAAAATAAAACTGCTTGAAGTTTTTCTTCTCAATAGAAGCAATAGTATAAGATCTAGGAAATGAGACACGTTGTTCCCATTGAACGCAAGTAATAGTCACAATTGTTAATAGAATGAAAGTGGGAATAGGGGAGTTAGAATTCCCACACAAGCACACAGTGCTACAAATTCCAGTTAGTAGTACCATTTGAAAAATGAGCAAGAATGATTAATCGGAATGTGTATTAGACTAGCTCATCCTAATGCAGAGTATTTGGTTTTGATAGCATGTCATTCATGTAAATTAACTTATTTCCAGGAGCCAAAAAGAAGGGGAGGGCACAAAATAGAGATGATACCTTTCACAATATTTTATAGATGAAAATATGAAAGTATGAGGTATCTGCACCTTTGTTTTCTCCATTCCTCAGGCCGGCATTTATGGGAAACCTGTCCTGTACTTACTAGATGAGCTTGTGAGGTTCCGCTCAGCGCAGTGGTTCAGTGCACCCTGGGAAGACTGTCTCCTCGGATCATCTGAAGGCAAAACCACAAAACACATGACACTAAACTGTGATAAGTAGTATCTCTAACAACCCAGATACCCAACTCCTGGGCGCTCTCCTCCCCTCCCCCCACGCAGGTCAGGCCACAGGCTCAGGAACTTCCCCCAAGGCCCTTCGCAAACCCAGAGTTTGTAAATTTGTTCCATTTTCTCAGGGTCTTCCTATGTCACTGGCTGGTTCACTGGAAGATTAATTCCAGCTGTGAGGTGGTACGGACAGATAATACTGTGCTTGTTACATTGCAGTCTGGGTTTCGAGGGCGGGCAAAGCCACAGGACAACTATGGAGCATTCGCCTGGATACTAAGTGCTCTCAAAATACTTCCATATACATCATCGTAATTTTTGCCCTAGGAAAATCTTGTTGAAGACTGTGATATATCTCCTTCGGGAAAACCTGAATTCTATCTTACCTTTAATGCAATGCATTGATACTTGTGTTAGAAATAGTTATGTACTCTAGACCAGTGTTTTTCAACCTTTTTTGGGCAAAGGCACACTTGTTTCATGAAAAAAAATCACGAGGCACACCACCATTAGAAAATGTTAAAAAATTTAACTCTGTGCCTATATTGACTATATATAAAGTAATTCTCTTGAATAGGATTCAAATAAACACAAAGAAAGTATTTTACAATTACTTTATTATGAAATATTAAGTAAACAAAATAGTGAAAAATTATAAAATTCTTGTCTTGTCTGCACCTACGGCACACCAGGCAACATCTCGCAGCACACTAGTGTGCCGCGGAACAGCGGTTGAAAAACGCTGCTCTAGACTGTGATCCAAAATTATTTCAAGGAGTTGTAAAATTATTATTTAATATAAAATTCTTAACTACTTAAAAAATAAGAAGTTTTATGTTGAGGTACCTATGAACTCTGAAAAAAGATATGTTTCTTCTAAGAACACCAGGAATGATTGCTGAATTTAATCCTAGAGGAAGCCATCAGTTGAGTGGTTCATCAAAATCCCAGGCAGACCAAAAGCCTACTGAAAAATAGGAATGTTCAACAAGAATATTCAAAGATTGATAAATAATTGAAAAGTAGAATAATTTCTGCTTCAAGAATATATTTGGTAGAATTGTGCTCTGAGAGTACAGATATTTTAAAGTTTTTCAGGGAAAAGTATAGACAACTTTCCCCCACATTTCAATGAGAAGAGAGCTAAGATCCAAATGTGGACAACCGGGGCTGTTTTAATGGTCCATCCAATCCCAGCCTGCTTCGTTAAGTAGACTGTACCATGTGGGATGGGCTTAGAAGCTAAACCAACTGAAAAGCAGCTGATTGGTTGGCATGGCCAGGCACAGCCTTAGAAGGTACAGTCATTTCCCAGATTTTTATAGGGCTATTTCATTTAGTAGAACTTCGCTACCCCTAATACATAAAAATTTTACTAAAACCCAAATTGTGCATTATTTATGAGGAAAGGGCAAGCTAATCAAATTCACAGGTGAAGTTCCTAGGAATGTTTAATCTCTTTGCAACTATAGTACTAACCCTTTTTACAGAGTAATTCATGTGCTAATTCCAGTGAATTCTCCTTGGAGTGGAGTCAGCAAGGCTCTGTCTGGCAGGCTTTCCACTTCCTTTAAAGAATTGAATGTGCTTAGAAAAAATACTGCATTTCCTTCCTTCCTTCCTTCCTTCCTTCCTTCCTTCCTTCCTTCCTTCCTTCCTTCCTTCCTTCCTTCCTCCTTTCCTCCCTCCCTCCTTCCTTCCTTCTTTCCTGTCTTTTTTTTTTTTTTTTAGCAAATGAGAAAAAATGCAATTTCATATGGCTGATTATCCCCTAGGTTTGGGTATCTCACTCATCAAACTCACCCTGTGAAACAGCAGCTGCCTAGCACAGAGCCCGGTGGCACTATAAGTAATTTATAAAAACAGCTGAAATTCCTACTTTTTTATTCCTCAGTCTCACTTAAAAAAAGACTTCCACATGATTTATAATGCAAATGTTATGCCAATTCCCTAATTGGCTTAAGTTTATCAAGCTTTACTGTATGAGGGGAAAATTGGTCTGTGGAATGATTGCCCACAATCACGCTGTTTATTTTTCTTAGCTTTAAATTTTTAAAACTCTGACCATTATCCCTAATGCTAGCATTTCCCCTAAGGTAAATAATGTCTTTGGTGCAAATTTCCAATATTTTAACCTTTTTTTTTTTTGTATGTATGTGTGTTGTTTTAAATTGTTTTATACATTTGTTTTTATTTTCTATGTACTGATATCATTTTCTATGTACTGAGCCATTTGTGACTTTTAGAGTACAGTGATGCCTCACACAACGATCTTAATTCGTTCCAGGAGCAAGTTTGTTATGCGAAAAGTTCGTTATGTGAAACGCGTTTTCCCATAACAATACATGTTAAAAAAAATAATTCGTTCTGTAGCATAAAATATGCTAAGATGACATAAAAAAAGATAAATTTTTTGTTATTATTTTTATTTAGATACATCTAAAAACATAATTTTTTTTAAAAAAACACATTTTTTAAATTTTAAGACAGACTAAGTAGAGTCTACCGAATCTTGCACATCTTCATCCATTTTCTGCTTTTTGGCCGATGGTTTCATGAAAAACCTGTCCAAAGTCTTTTGTTTTTCTCTTTTCTCCAACATCTGCCGGAAATAACGGACAAGAGTATCGGAGTAAAGATCGTTGATCCTGTTTGCTTCAGCTGAATCCTGATACAGTGTATTGAGTTTAACTTAAAAGGACGACTGCCGTGATACGTGCGTGATTTAATTCGTAATGAAGAACGATTGCCGCGATACGTGCTTAAGTTAAGCGCAGTGACTAACGACTGCCTGCAGTGCCTGCGAGGAAGGATGCAATACATCGGCAGCGATCGTAGAAGCTTGGGCGACTTCGTTGTGTGAAACGAAGTTCGTTGTATGAATCATGAAATGAAGTTCGTTGTGTGCAGTGTTCGCTGTGCGAGGCGTTCTTTATGCGAGGCACCACTGTAATATATTTTGATACCTGTGGGCTGTATATATTTTTTTGAATAAATCTTTATTGTTCATATGATTACAAAAGTTTCTCATTTTTTCCCCTCCACCAGGTTCCCACCCTACTCTCTGCCCTTTCCCCACCCCCCATTGTCCTCATCTATAGGTGCACAGTTTATGTTCAGTCTCTTCTCGCACCCCCCACTCCCTTTTTCCCCTGAGAATCATCAGTCCACTCCCCTTCCATACCTCTGATTCTATTATATTCAACAGTTAATATTGTTCTCAGGTTTTTTAATTCCCTTGGTTTTTAGATTCACTTGTTGATAGTTACATATTTGTTGTTCATAATTTTTATCTTTTTTTTTTCCCTCTTCCTAAAGAACCCCCTTCAGCAATTCATATAATTCTGGTTTGGCGGTGATGAACTCCTTTAGCTTCTTCTTATTTGTGAAGCTCTTTATCTGGCCTTCGATTCTGAGTGACAAATTTGCTGGGTAGAGTATTTTTGGCTGTAGGTTCTTGTTATTTATCACCTTGAATATTTCTTGCCATTCCCATCTGGCCTGCATGGTTTCTGTTGAGAAATCAGCTGACAATCGTATAGGTGCTCCTTTATAGGTAACTACCTGCTTTCCTCTTGCTGCTTTTAATATTCTCTCTTTGTCTTTTGCTCTTGGAATTTTAATTATGATGTGTCTTGGTGTGGTCCTCTTTGGGTTCTTTTTGTTTGGGGTTCTGTGCGCTTCCTGGACTTGTAAGTCTATTTCTTTCACCAGGTGGGGGAAGTTTTCTGTCACTATTTCTTTCAGTATCTTTTCGGTATCTTGCTCTCTCTCATCTTCTGGGACCCCCATAATTCTGATGTTGGTTCCCTTGAAGTTGTCCCAGAGTTTTCTTACATTATCTTCAACTTTCTGGATTCTCTGTCTTCTTGCTTCTGTGGAGTAGTGTCCTCTGGCTCTTTATGTTCCAAATCTTTGACTTGATTCTTGCGATCTTCCATTCTGTTTTTAGGACTCTGTATAATATTTTTTATTTCAGACAATGTATTCTTTATTTCTAGTTGATCCCTTTTCATATCCTCATAGGTCTTATCGATCTTTTCTAGGAAATTCTTGAAAAACCTTAAAGGCGTGGTTTTGAACTCTATATCACCACTTTTTCTCTTCCATTTCTTTCGTTTGTGATCTGTTTCCTTGTCTCGGCATTTTTGCTGCTTCCCTGAATTGGTAGGGTGACTTTTTGTGTTAAGGTGTCCTAAATGGTTCAGTGGGTCAGCCTCCCAGTTATCTGAGGTGTACACTCTTAGTGTACCTCTTTGTGGACTGTGTGTACAGCCTTTTGTAGTTAAGTCTAAATTGTTGTTGGTATCACTGGGAGGAACTGACATCCAGTCCAATTGGCTGTGAGGATCAGCTGTCTGGGCTGTATATTTTAATTCATAGATAATATTCTGTAAAATGTACATTCCATGTTTGATTTAACCTTCACTAAGTTTGTTTTCAATGTTTTGATAATTCAAATAATGCTGCAGTGAACATTATTTTGCCCTCAAGCAGAAATATCTAGAAATAGAATTGCCAGGTCCGAGACCCACAGAATTTATTTTTAATTGTACTTCCAAACTTCTGCCAAAACTCAGTAAATCAATGTATTCATAACTTAAAAATTGCTTGGGAAAGGACCTGTTTTCCATTATTTTACTGACACTTTTTATTCTCAACCTCTTTTTTTTTGCATAAAATAATTTCATTTTTACTTTTATATATATTTCTCTGATTAGACTAATTTAGGGAGAGCCAATATTTTCCTTATATTGAATATTGCCATTTATTAATGTTGTACAGTCTCTCTTTTTTGTTTTTTTGGATTATTTAAATCATTGAGTAAAGGTTTATTATTTTCTCTATGAACATCTTGCATTTTATTAGGTTTTTTTTCATTTAAGCATTTTATGTTTGTAAGCTGTTGTAAATAGCTTCTTATTATCTAAAATAATTTTTAATTTTTTTATTGATGAAAAATAAAAAACATTATTTTTTCATGGGAAACTTTATCCAACCAATTTGCTAAGTTCTTTTATTATTTTTATTTTTATTAGTTGATTCTCTTAAATGTTATAGGAAGATCTCCATTTTGTTGAATCTCTGGACCATTTTTTTCTTTGTTTTAGCTTTAGTCTTTAGGATATGAATCAGTGATAATAAATATTCTGTTATTTTTATATTACTGAGCATGTTTCTAATATTTCATTAAGAAATATGTTTGAATATTTTTATCAGATAGTTCTTAATGAATTAAGAAAGTATCTTTCTACTTCTCATTTTCAAGTAGTTATCATGAATGCATGTTAGAATTTATACAATTCTTAGTCAGCATTCACAAAATAATCATATAATTTCCCCCTTTTTTCTCTGTCAACAAAGAGAATTACCTTGATAGAATTTATCATATTGATCCATCTTGACAATACGCAATAAACTTTCAAAAAAGAACTTCAGTGCTGTCTGTGTGCACCTGGCCAGACCTTCCATGCCTCTGTCCCTCCTGCTAGTCTCCATGCGTCTCCATCTCCAGTCCTCGGCATCCCCAGCATGTCTTCCATTGATTATTCAGGAAGTTTTTCTGTATTTTAGTTGTAATTCCAGTTTGTTCCTGGGTGCGTGTCTGTGCAGCATCCATGTTTACTCTGCCACCATGTCTAGTCTCTGATAAACCTTGAAGGGCACTCAGAGAGGCATGCCAATCATGGATTCAGCACATGAGTGCTTATCGTTCCGAAATAATCAAGTGTCCAATAGAGCAGTTGCTGGCATTTGCTCAGCAGTTTAAGGATGTAAAGGAGGAAGTCCCTGGCTTCTCTTGTTTTTTCCTCTTAGTCCCAAGACGACCCCTGGCCATGCAGGCATCATCTCCTCATTAGATGCTGGAAAAATGAAAAGAGGAAAGTAGGGTGAGAGTGGGTTCCCAGAAGTTCTAACTCACAGTGTTTTCTTGCATTTCATCAGCCATCCAACCTCAAAAAGATCGAAAGCAATGTAATTTTTAAGCTCGTCATATTAGCAACTAGATTAAAAATAGTTGTGTGCTTTTGTTGTTGTTTTGTGTTGTTAGTCTTCACACAAGGATGTTTATTTTCCATTGATTTGGTTGCTTCCCGCATGTGCCTGACTGGGGATTGAACCCACAACCTTGGTCTGTGTCTTGACCCAAAATCAAACCTGCAACCTCTGGGAGTACCAGATAATACTCCAACCCAAGAGCCATTTGGCCAGGGCTAACATGAGGGTTTTGTTACCAGGAAGTATAAAGCTGAGTGTTCAGTAGGTTACTAACTATCCTTGCCACAGTCATTTGTAAAACATTGTTCTTTTCATGCATTGTTGGATTTAAATAGCTGGTATTTTATTTCTAATTCTGCATTGTCATCACTGATACAACCCATAGATATCACCAGTTTTATGTGTACTCATGTGTGTTTGGCCGGTAGGAAGCATGGCTTTATGCAGTCCTATCACTTCCAGATCTTAAGTGACCACTACCACAATCAAGATACTTAATTGTACCATCTCCACAGGACGTCTCCTCGCTACTTCTTATGGCCACACTAACTCCAACTCCTCATCTTAACCCTGAGAAATTGCTAATCTTGTTTCCATCTATGCAATTATGTTATTTCACAAATGTTACATGAATGGAATCATGCAGCAATATACAATCCTGTTGATGTTAGCTTTTCCTCTCAGTATAATTTCCTTTAGGTTCTGCAAGATTTTGCAAGTTTCAATGGCTTGTTCCTCTTTTCGTTCCTGAGTAGTATTCTATGGCACAAATGGGTCACATGTTATTAACCATTCACCCGCTGAAGGGTATTTTGGTAATTTCTAGTTTGGGTAAGGTGACCAGACATCCCTCTTTGGGCTGGATAGTCCCAATTTTTAACAATTTGTTCCACGTCCTGGGGCGTTTTAAAAAAATCCCGATTTTTGGAAAGATTCAGGACCTTTTTAAAATGCTGTGGCTCGCTGGACAAATTGTTAAAAATTGGGACTGTCCCACCAAAAGCGGGATGTCTGGTCACCTTAAGTTTGGGGCCACTATAATAATGTGACTAAGAATATTCACATATAAGGTTCTGCATGAAAAGAAGTTTTCAATCCTTTGGTATATATGTGCAGGAGTGGGATTCTAGGTACTAGGGTAAGCACATTTTTACATTTAAAAGGAATGACCAGACTATTTTCCAGAGAGCCTGTAACGTTTTGATATTCCCACAGGCCAGGGAGAGATTGGTTTTCCACATCTTCACCAACATTTGGTATTATCACTATTTTCTATTTGACGATTCTGATAGTTGTGTAGGGATAGTCCACTGTGGTTTCAATTTGCATTTATATAGTGGCTAGTGATGTTGAACCTATTTTATATGCTTATTTTCCATCTGTACATTCTCTTTAGTAAAATATCAGTTCAAGTCTTTTGCCCACTTTCAACTTTGATTTTTTAAATATTGAAATTTGGGAGTTTTTTATATATTGCAGATATAAGTCCTTTGTCAGATATATAATTTTCAAATATTTCTCTCATATCATAAATGTTTTTAATGTGTTGTGTTTTGTTTGTTTGTTTGTTTGTTTTTGTTTTTGTTTTAGAGAAAGGAAGGGAGAAGGAGAGATAGATGGAAACATCAATGATGCATGTCCCCTACTGGGAATGGAGCATGCAACCCTGAATCAAACTGTGGCCTGCAAGTTCATGGGTGAACCCTCAACTGCTGAGCCATACCAGCCAGGCCCATAAATGTTTCAATGCTTGAATTTAAAAAAAAAAAGTTATAGCATTTATTTGTATGTGAATAATTTTGTAAGTAAACACCAATGAAGTCAAACTCATTTATGCTGTCTAAAACTTTCAGAGTTTTACTTCATGTTTATCAAACTGCTAAAGATATTTTAAAATATTTTAATATGAATGGATTTGTCATTTTTTCATTGAATTTTATGAATCTAGTTATTTTGTAAGGATCATGACATATTATTTTGAAAAGGCTTTCTTTTTTTATGAAAAAAAAGTATATTTAGCTCTTTTAATGCTTTGTGCCTTGAATTCTTAATGTTGATAGAGTTCAACTATTTTTTTGCGGGGGGGGGGGGGGGAGTTAGGATTTGCTAGAATTTTTTTTTTGTTTCTTCATTTTCCAGCATCCTACATCACTTTGTCTTAAATATGTGTCTAGTATATAAAATATAGCTATTTTTATAATACAAAGAGCTAACATACTGTACCCAAACTCTATTCATTGTTATTGTTAATGTATTTTAACTTATTCCTGTAATATTATTTGATGTTTAATATTTATGATATTTTTTAAAGCATTTCTATTATTGGCTTGGTTACATTTTCATTGTTCCGTTTACTTCTCTATGCACATGGAAGTTTTCCAGTCTACTTGTAGAATAGTGATTTGCTTTAAATTTTTAATGCACATTCAGGATCAGATTTTTTAATACCATGGAGATTTAATCTGTTATTAGTCTCCTTCATAACCTTAGTCTGCCATCTTGAAGCCAGATGTCTTTCCCAAATATGAGGTTATACTCCACTGAACTTTCTGGGAGATACATTTTATTCATATGTCAGCATTCATTTATGCCTTTAAAATTTCTCTTCTCCAAATCTTTATTTCAGTTTCCAATGCTTTGCTGAGTTCATGTTTTGGTTCCTGACTTAGTCAAAATGGCAATGAGATAGATAGGAGAGAGATTTCTCACTAACATACTGAGATAGGTACTCAGAGCCAAAACATGGCTGTTCTACAGGTTGAAGAAAAAGATAGATGTTTTATCTCTAAGGCAGTGTTTTCCAAAGTGTGGTACACGTACCCCCAGGGGTATGGGAAGAGTTTGGTGGGGGTACGATTTGCACCGGAGTTTGGTGGGGATATGCACTGCACCTTGCTTAGCTGCGCATAATTCTACGTTCTCATGAGTGCGAGGGGTACTCAGCGTTACGAAAATTATAGAAAGAGTACACATATGTCAAAAGATTGAGAAACACTGCTCTAAGGAATAGATTCCCTAGGGAGAATATGAAATTACATCTCATTCCACACTCTGTAACTCCCTCCCATAACAGATTTGTGCTCATCTGAGTTACTGAAGGTACTTTTTGTTAATCCTCACCTGAGAATATTTTTTCTATTGATTTTTATAGAGAATGGGAGGAGGAAGAGAGACACACAGAGAGAAAAATCGATATGATCATGGAGAAAGATCAATTAGTTGCCTCCCGCTGGAGCCTGACCAGGGCTGGGGATGGAGCCTGCAACCGAGATACATGCCCTTGACCATACTTGAACCCAAGACCCTTCAGTCTACAGACACTCTAACCACTGAGCCAAACTGACTAGGGTCTGAAGGTACTATTTTTTTTACTAGTGAAGTTGCTTGCACCTGGCCAAAAACTTTCTAGATGTAAGTTGTTTGGAAATGTTTAGACAGAAAAACTTTCAAATAAATGACTGAAAACAGAAATGAATATAGCACTATTTGAAAGAATATCAAATTAGCAAATCAGTGAACATGAAACGCTGACAGGCAGCCATGCCTTGCATTGATTAAAAATCTGCTTCCCGAATGGGATTATGAAAATCAGTGGAAAAAGGAATTATATATTCATCAACATGAGCAATTAATTAAACTAGTGTCATTAGCTAATAATTAAACCAAGAAAACTAAAGTTCATTAATCATTTTAAATTAATTATGACAATGACATTAATAACAACTTAGCATTTACATTTTTATGAACATGTTAGAAAAGAAATATGTATTTATCAGAAACAGGAGTAGTGGCTCTCAAGAAGCAATATGAGCCTTAGCTGGTTTGGCTCATTGGATGGAGCATTGGCCTCCAGGCCAAAGGGTCCTAGGTTCAATTCTGGTCAAGGGCACATGCCCCTGTTGTGGAATTAATCCCCAGTAGGGGGCCTGCAGGAGGCAGCCTGTTAATGATTCTCTCTCATCATTAATGTTTCCCTCTCTCTTCCTTTCTGAAATCAATAACAATATATTTTTAAATTAACATGTATTAGAATCTCCTCAGGAGGGGAAAGTAGTTAAAAATGTAAATTATTGGGTTCATTCCCCCCACCCCCCAAAATTAAAATTCATTAGATGTGAAAAGGGTCTATGACCTGCATTTAACAACCTCCCCCCATCACACATACACACAGAAATAGTCATTCTGATGCAAGTGATTGGGTAGATAACCCTTCAAAAACATTCCTCAGGCCCAGCCATGGTTGCTCACTGGTTGAACCAGGAGGTCACGGTTCAATTCCTGGTTAGGGCACATGCCCAGGTTGGGGGCTCCATCCCCAGTGTTGGGTCAAAAGTCTCTCAAAGGATCACAGCATGTATATCATTTTACAAAGCTGAGAGGACAAAAACTCACTAGTGGGAGGGCCCCAGTGAACACAATCACCTATCATTGAAAAGCCCCAGAAAGCCAAACTTTAGTGAGAGGACAAACCAGAGGTAGTCTGAGCCTGATTAAAAATGTCAAAATGAAGCACCAGCTCCTTCTGTTCAGCATTACCAAAGGAAACACTCTTGGGTCATGATAACATCACCAGAAATAGTCCATAAAAAATGGTTATCTGTGCCAAGAGACAAGACAATATGACCAAGCTAAGAAGAAATACATAGACAATAATAAATGAATCAAATGCAGTCCAGATATGGAACTAGCCACTAAATACTTGAAAAGAATTACAGTTAACCCATTCAGGAGAGTAGAGGAAAAAGTTGTAGAAAATACATAAAAATATTGAGAGTTCTGACAGACAATTAGGCTATACTATACAAAGAAAGGCTATATAACTGAGATTCTAGAACATAAAATATGATATTTGAAACTAGAAATTGATCTAATAGTTTTAACACCAAATTAGAAATAGCAGGAGACAGGATAATTTAACTGAATGATGATCAATAGAAACCAAAACTTAAGCACAAAGAAAAATGTGTCATACGAATCCCAGGAAAAAGAAGAGAGGATGGACCATAAGTAATTCTTGAAAAACTTATAGCTGAGCATCTTTAAAAATTCTAGGAATCTCTAGGGATAAATAAGAAAATAATCATTTTGAGGCATGTCTCAATAAAACTGCTGGACAACAATGATGAATAGAGAACCTTAAAAACAGCAAGAGGAGGAAATGAATACATTATCTTCAAAGAAGGAAAAATAAAACTTACGGTAGAAAGTGGGATGCAATGCAATGACACAATTGAGGAACCAAAAGAAAAATGGCCAACTGAGAATTCTTTACCTAGTAAAAATATTTTTACACTCTATGAAGGTAAAATAAAGATGTTTTCAGACAAAGAAACTACAAGAACATGTTGCCTAGAAACCTACACTGAAAATATAAAGCAATTAAAATTCTAGAGCTCTGTTATGTAAAAAGCTTAGAAGTTATCCATCCTATCCTTACAACAAAACACAAGCTGAACATACTGAACACCATGACTTTCCTTAGACTCATAAAAAAATGGGGTCACAAGGGCACACCCCCATCATGGAATCTGGAGAGAGAAGTTAATATAGAGTTACAGCTAAAATCTGCTTCCTTTAGCAGAAGCTGCTGGAGCCATAATCTGGTGGAAATACTTAAATGGCAATTTTGATGAAGTGTTGGAGGCTGAAGGTGGACTACTTTCAGAGGGAGAAACTCTTGAGGACCCCATTCTTTCATGGGTTTTTCCTCTAGGAATTTTGCCAAGTTCTAATGGTAAAGATCTAAGAAAAATCCCCTTCAGTTTCCAGCTGAGGGAGAAGAAACATGTCCATTTTGAAATATACCCAGAGAATTCTGCATAAAAGCTCTCCAAGGGGAAATACTTTGCCAATCTTTTCTGACCTGGGAAAATGGCAATTAGCCAACTCCAACCCTCTAGCCTTCCTGTCTCACTGGGGGGGGGGGGGGGGGGGGGGTAGGGAGGGATATACTAAGAAACATTTTTAAAGTTATAGCTCAGGGATTCAGGCCCACTAAAAGTCTGATTTTAATCAAAATGTTATAGAGAGCTTCCCTTTCTCCTCCCCTTACCACTGCATCAACAGTGCATTGCAGCTTAAATAGCTTGAAGACAAAGAATCAGCTCATGGAAAAGTTCTTAGACAATAGGGCAGAATAAAGGGCAGTAGAAAAAAAAAATTGAAGCCTCTGCACCTACAGGTGGAACAAACATAAAGCAAACTCAACTTGGATCAACAAAAATTCTCACATTGAAGACCTAATTACCTTCAGTAATAGGCTACATCCAATCTCCATCAAAATTATAAAATATGCCAAAAGGAAGGGAAAAAAGTGTGAAGATATTAGGCAAGCATCAGAACCAGACTCAGATATGACACCAATTTTGGAAATTTTAGATAGGGAATTTAAGATGTCTATGACTAATATGCTAAAGGCTTTATGGAAAAAGTAGATAATATTTAAGAGTAGATGAATAATTTAATCAGAAAGATGAAAACCCTAAGAGTCAAAAGGTATACTAACTTACATAAAATGCTATAAAAGCATGAAGAATGCCTTTGATGTACTCATCAGTAGACTGAACAAGAAGGAAACCAAGCAGAACAAGAAGAAAACTAAGCAGAGTAAATATGTGGCTGTGAATTTTTCAAAACTAGTGACAGATACCAAACTACAGTTCCAGGAATCTCAGATAACACCAATCAGGATAACTAACAAAAAATATAAAACCTACAATTTTCATACTTAAGTTCAGAACACCAAAGACAAAGAAAAGCTTGAAAAAAAAGCTGGGGAATGAGGGAATACCTTACCTATAAAAGGAAAATCATAATATTTATATCATATTTCTTACCAGATGCAATGAGAGGAAGAAGAGAGAGGAGTGGCATATTTAAAGTGTTGGAAGAAAAGAAGAAAATACCAACCTAACAACAAAAGTATCCTTCAGAATTTTAGAGAAATAATGATTTTTCTCAGATAAATAAAAATGATCAAATTCATTACCAGTAGAATTTTTCTGCAAGGAAGATTAGAGAAGTTCCTTCAAAAGAAAATAAATGGTGCAGGTCAGAAATCCAGATTTTTACATTTTTTAAAAAATGTCACAGGAATAAGTGAAAGAAAAATAAAACCATTTATTTCCCCTATTCTTAAATTACCTATTAGATAACTATTGAAAGTAATAATAGTAACAATGCGTTGGGTGATTACAGTTTATTATATTGGATATGAGGGAGAAATCGGGACTACTCATAAATATATAATATATTATATATATATGTATATGTATATAAATAAATGTACTATATATACATTATACCATATATGTATTATTATATTAATATATATTTTTTTAAAAGGTGAAGGGATTGAGAAGTACAGATTGGTAATTATAAAATAGTCATGGGATGTAAAGTACAGCATAGGGAATATAGTCAATAATATTGTAATAACTATGTATGGTGGGTACTGGAACTGCCAGGGGGACCACTTTGTAAAGTGTAGGACTGTACACCTGAAACTAACACAAAATAGCATTAAATGTACCTTGTAATTGAAAAAAACATTAAAAAATTTAAAAATATTCAATTTAAACCAGAGAATGAAGAAAATGAGGGGGAAGATTTTATAGAAAGAAGAATGATAATGAATAACAAATGCATAAGTCTATGAAATGATACAGAAATATAAGAAGATATTAGTTATGTAAATGAAATTTGTTTTCTTAAAATTACAGTGAGCATCAAAGAAAAGAAATTCCCCAGAATTAAAATCTATATAACACCAACTAAAAAGGGAGGAAGAGTGATAGAGGGATGGGACAGGGTATCATCTTGTTGGAGATGAGAGCTATAGATAACAACAAAAGACAAGAACTAAAACATTTTTTTTTAAAGCTCTCACTGGTGCCAATCGCACGCATGTGTTTTTTGTTTGTTTGCTTTTTTAAAAATATATTTTATTGAATTTTTACAGAGAGGAAGGGAGAAGGATAGAGAGTTAGAAACATTGATGAGAGAGAAACATCCACCAGCTGCCTCCTGCATACCCCCTACTGGGGATATGCCCGGAACCAATGTACATGTCCTTGACGAGAATCGAACCTGGGACCTTCCAGACCACAGACCAACGCTCTATCCACTAAGCCAAAGCAGTTTCGGCTAAAACAAATTTTAAAGTGGACATGAAGAACATGGAGTGAGATAACAATCCAAAACCTTAGAACTAGATAAAACTATATTAGGAAATAATGTAAATGTACATTTTTTAAACTCAATACTTAAGACACATTTTCTGATGAGATTTTCAAAGAACAAAATCAAAGTGTGGGCTGTTTACAAGAGAAAGATCTAAAGAATAAAAAACATGCAAAGATTGAAACTTTTTTTGAGAAGTGGAAGCATTTTATCAGACAAATAGCCAAGAGAAATCTGGTTTAGATAAACCACTCTTAGAAAACCTATGAATACACACTGATAAAGTATAATCTATCTTGCTCTGTCCTACTGTCTCCCCAGCTTTTTGCCTGAAAACCTTTATGATTTGCAACACGGGGAAGGGGGCCCAGGTGTCTTCTTACAGAGGAGAGAGACATCCGCGTTCTGGGAGGCGTTATAACCAAGAGGAGGGAGTCATGCCTGGAAAGGGCCCCAGAAATCATCAAGTCCATTCACAGAATGGCCCAGAAAGTGTGGATGGAATATTCCACAGAACTCACGCAGAGCTGCACAATGTGTATTTCAATGAGCCGGAGAGAGGACCTGCAGAGAACACCTGAGAACACAGCAGCAGAAGGGGCATGCATACAGGGGTCTTCAAACTACGGCCCGCGGGCCACATGCAGCCCGCAGAGGAGTCTGATCCAGCCCGCCAGGTTTTTTGGGCAGTGAGCGCAGCCGAGGTGTTACAGTAGGAATTAGTAGTTCATATAGTCCGGCCCTCCAGCTCTCTGAGGGACCGTGATCTGGCCCCCACTTTAAAAAGTTTGAGGACCCCTGCAAGCTCAAGAAAGAAGAAAAAGCATATAAATGCACCACAAAAGTTTTAAAAACAAGCGTCCAATGGAAACAAAATTGAAAATCTGAATAGTTCTATGTCTCTTTAAAACATAGAACTTATATGTAAAATGCTTTCACCAAGACACTGTCCCAGATGGCTTCAATGATAAATTCTGTGAACTATTTCATAAGAAATAATGCCATTCCTGCACAAAATGTTTCAGAAAATAGAAGAGGGGGAGGGAATGTGTGCCAACTTAATGAGAAAAACTATATTAGAAGAGAGGAAACATACAACCTAAGTGCCCTCATTGATATTTTAAGGACACTACCCCACCTGGCTGGTGTTGCTCAGTGGTTGAGCATCCAAGAGGTCACTGGTTCGATTCCCAGTCAGGGCACATGCCTGGGTTGAGGGTTTCATCTGGGGGGCATGCAGGAGGCAGCTGACCTATGATTCTCTCTCATCATCGATGTTTCTACCTTTCTTTCCCTTCCTTTCTGAAATCAATAAAAACATATTTAAAAATAAATGAATAAAGGACACTCTCCTCCCACTTGCCCCCAAAACACACACACACACACACACACTATTTTGTATTGTCCCTTGTTAAATATCCAGATTTGATGACCTGGTGGCATTGCACCATAGTGAGATTCTGGACAGGTGAGAGGCAGGTGACAAAGAAGAGTCTACATGATTTTAGGAAATGGTATATTTGGAACTTCATGGTCAGGAAGTTGATATCCTTAAAATTTTTGTTGCCTGTAATTAACTAAATAAGCAATCCCA
The DNA here is from genome assembly GCF_964339955.1 of Pipistrellus hanaki. Classification (NCBI taxonomy): domain Eukaryota; kingdom Metazoa; phylum Chordata; class Mammalia; order Chiroptera; family Vespertilionidae; genus Pipistrellus; species Pipistrellus hanaki. The sequence goes on from NC_140508.1 coordinate 68,607,097, forward strand.
AACCGGATTGCTGGTAATATCGTACAAGTATCTATTTGCCTTGTTGCCTGACGGGATTTACAGATTCTCCAGAAAGGAGATGTGGGCTGCTTGGACTCTGTTCTGCTCTGCCTTTTCCTTAGTTTATTCACCTTCCACTTCAAATGGATCGTTTTTGCTCACCAACACAATAAGCACAAAGATAATTCCACTTTAGAAAATGTTTATATGATAATTTTATCTTGAAATATTTATTATAGTTGCTACTGTTCATTCACTTAGGCACGTGAATCCCGTTCCCCATATGACTAGATGATTATCTGATCATGATGCTAGAATATTGTAGCATCTGCCTCCAATAAAAGTTTTATGCGAAGTACTTACCACAATTCCTTGAGGATCAAGAAGTGGGACTTCCCCAAGTCCAAAAGAATAGCTCATAATTTTATGCGTTGTCTGCTAATAAATATTTAATTGTGGCAGAAGTTGTCTGAAGACTTGAATTTATTATAACTTACAACCTGGTAGGAAGTTTGTGGGGAGGTCCCTGAAGCTCCCACTCACCCCTACCTTGGATTTTTTTAAAAATGTCACAACTGTAGGTGGATAAATGGGCTTGGTTCAACTCAAATGACAACAGTCACTCTGTGTGTGTGTGTGTGTGTGTGTGTGTGTGTGTGTGTGTGTATGTTTCCTCTTTTTTTTGCATTTTAATTTCTTTATTGATTAAGGTATTACATATTTTCCTCATCCCCCCCCATTACCTTCCCAATCTCGCTCCCCACTCCTCTCCCCCCCTCCACCCCCGTCGTCACTCTTAAGGGCACAGTCAGGTAATCTTCCTTTCTCTTGGCTGACCTTACTGATTGTTTCTTACTCCTTTCTGCTCCCTTGGATTTCTTCTCCTTTCTTTCCATGAAACAGATATTCCAATGTAGGCCTGTAGATATTCCCATGTACTTAATACCTATCAAGTCGTTTCTTAATGATTATTTCTGGCTTTAAAAAACCTTCTAAAACATACAGCATTTTGATCATTCATATCTATTTCATTTTAAATTATGTTTAAACATATTTAAGCATTAATTAAAATCAATTTTTAAATGTTGACTTAATTGCATTGATTTTCAGCACCTCATACATAGTCATTCTGCTCTTTCAAGTAGAAATCTTGAACATTTCTTTACATAAAAACACACACTACATTTATTCCTTTCCAACTGCAACCTGAGCTGCCAGCAGACATTCCTTGGGGATTTTAAAAACATCAATCAATTTCACAGCTGGAGAGAAAGTATTTTCTTAGAGAACAATTTTAGCTAAAAGAAGAACAAGCTTTGTCATTTCCGAAGGCACATTATGAGTTAAATTGAAGAAATTGCCAGAAACAGCTTTTCACTCACAACTGACTTAATTGGAATAGAATAAAAATAGAGTAAGCAAAGTGAGGAAACACTTTACATTTTAGTTATGTTGCAAACTGTGGTGATGGCCACTGGGCAGGCTGGGCTGGGGGCATGGTCATTCCAATCCTACAGAAAGGCCTGGGGGTAGCAGAGCTAAGATGAAAGCAGTTATGCCTCCTGCTTCTCCCTGAGTTGAAAGGTATTTTACCCTCCGGTCTGAATCTTGAAGGAAAAGGAAATCTAAAATCTCAAGGGACAGCATTGCCCTTTACTTAGTCCATCACTTGGATTTTATTTTCCTCTCACTTGAACTAGATTATTTTAATTCAGAAATATGATACAGAGAAGTAATTTCATAAAGAGTTCTCCATTATAATGCCATCTTCAAGTAATTATTATAGTTACTATTAGTTCATTTGGGTCGAACATGGTAGTGAATTACTTGTATCTTCTTGGCATTGTAAAGGAATATATACTTTGGTAAAGGATAATTATCTGGCATATCTAATAAAACTTGGTTCAGAGTAACTTTGTAATTACCAGTATTTTAAATAGGATAATTTCTTTCTTTATGTCACTGTCATAATATTTTGATGAATATGCTGAGGAATCAAGGGGATACTTTTAGTCAATTAAAATCAATGTAAAAATGTACTATTGAATAAAATGTTCATTTTTATTGGTTCATATAAATGAAAGACAACTACCATGCTGTTTAACAATTGAGCTAATAATGCTCTTTTAAAAATTTATAAATTGTATGTGCCAAAATGCATTCATCTATGTGGCTAAAACATCAAATAATAATTTGGTAATTAAAATTTAATTTTACCAAGAGAATTGTTTTAAATAAACTATTGATGTTTCCTTCAGAAAAGCCTATTAAGCTTAGAGGCAAAGAATACCTAATTTCTTTTGTAACTTTAACTTGTTTATATGTCTGAAAATGGGGAAAAATATAGCCAATTGTAAAGATGGATTGATGTTAATAAAATCATTAGAAACCTTAATTTTCATGTTTATTGTGCAAATATAAATTTATGACTAGCAAGGACTCAAGTGTACTGTGCAAGAACAGGTTGAGACTTTCAGTTATTTACCGCAGATGTTTGTTCATATTATTTGTCTTGTGTTATTTGTTCTGACACGCTCTAATCTTTGAAATTATCCACTTCATCCAGAATTCATTTGCCAGAATTTCCTTTACAATTCAGATGTGCTATTTTTGCTGCTATTTGCTTAAATGGTTAACTTTTTTCATTAACAAAGAAAATATAGGCTGAATTGGAATAAAATAGCCTGATAATGAGTGGGTTCCTGTGGAGAGGGCTGGAGGAACAGCTAGCATTGGGAGAGAAAGTATCAGTTGAACATCTGTATGAAATGGTTCTAGGCACTTTATTTTTAACCAGAGGCCCGATGCACAAAATTCGTGCAAGAGTCGGCCTTCCTTCCCCCAACTGCTGGCATGGGCTTCCCTCTGGCATCTGGGACCCAGGCTTCCCTCCCAGCCCTGGCGTTGTCTGGAAGGTCATCCAAAAGGACATCTGGAAGGATGTCTGGTCTAATTAGCAAATTATGCTTTTACTAGAGGCCCAGTGCATGAAATTCGTGCATGAGGGTGGGGGTTGTCTCTCAGCCCAGCCTACACCCTCTCCAAACTGGGACCCCTCAAGGGAGGGATGTCTGACTGCCCATTTAGCCCCCCAAATTCCCTCCTCTGCTAGCATGGCCACCTCTAACTGCCCTTCCCTGCAGGGTTGATCTTCTCCAACTGCCCTCCCATTCAGTCCTAGTCCTTCCCAACTGCCCTCTCCTCCTGGCTATCTTGTGGTGGCCATCTTGTGTCCACATAGGGGGCAGCCATCTTGTGTGTTGAAGTGATAGTCAATCTGCATTTTACTCTTTTATTAGATAGAATAGAGGCCTGATGCACGGGTGGGGGCTGGCTGGTTTACCCTGAAGGGTGTCCCAGATCAGGGTGGGGATTCCCTTGGGGTTTGGGGTGATCTGGGTGAGGGACCTGTGGTGGTTTGCAGGCCAGCCACACCCCCTGGCAACCCAAGCAGAGGCCTTTGTATGTGGAATTTATTTATCTCCTAAAATTGAAACTTTGTAGCCTGGAGCAGACACAAGCCTCCTGCTTGCTCCTGGGCTGCTGCCATTTCTCTTTGAATTTGTTTACCTTCTATAATTGAAACTTTGTAGCCTGGAGTGGAGGCCTAGGCCAACAAGGGCAGGTGGAAAGTGTGGCTTCCTCCATTGCCTGGGAAAACCAAACTTCCCTCCTGCTCTCTGTGGCTGTAACCATCTTGGTTGGGTTTATTTGCATACTCACTCTGATTGGCTGGTGGGTGTGGCTTGTGGGTGTAGTGGAGTGATGTTTAATTTGCATATTTCTCTTTTATTATGTAGGATTATTATAGAATGTTCACAAATATGTCATGAGGTAATTATAATTTTCCAATTTTTATAAGTAAGGGAACTGGAGATCAAGAAGTTTAGGTAACTTGCCTCAGATCAGTTAATAAATACAGAGCTATGACATGCAAGGCCAGATCTAGTTGAACCTAAGGTCTATGAGATAACTAAATGCAATGTTTTGATCATATAAAGGTGAGCTGGGAACTTCTCCTTTAAAAACTTTGAAATGGTTCAGCTGTGGTGGCTCAGTGTTGATGTTCAACCTGTGAACCAGAGGTCATTGTTTGATTCCTGGTCAGAGCACATGCCCAGTTGTGAGTCGGATCCCCAGTGGAGAGTGTGCAGAGGCAGCCAGTCAGTGATTCTCCCTCATCATTGATGTTTCTATCTCTCTCTCTCTCTCCCTTCCTTTCTGTAATTAATAAAAATATATATATATTTTAATAACTAATTATAATAATTTAAAACACAAACAAAGAAACAAAAAACTATGAAGTGGACACAACTTTGATTTAGCATCTCCAAGCTTTTCAATGTCTCTTTTTCTATACCATGCCCCATATGTGAACATGTCCACTCTCATGTTCACCACCTGAGTTCAGTCATGCCATCCCTATCCCACCCATTTCTTCCTGCCATGTCCTTCACTAGTTATTCATTGTTCATGCATTCATGTATGCATTCATTTACAGTTGAGTGTTTACTATGCTAGACACTGTTTTGGCACTGAGGCTACAAATGTAAATCAGAAGGACCCCATATTGAAAGTAATTTACAACAGCCTTTATTTCCAAAAGGTATGCCCCCCTTTCCTACAACCTCTACTTCCTGCACTAGTCCAGTGCGCCCCTCATTCCTGACCTTTTATTGGGTCTCTTGCATCTAGCCTCCTGCTCAAGCATTGCTCAGGACAGAATTCCACTCTCATCCTTGGGCCTCGGTGCTCTCTAGTCAGGGCTTGAGCTCGCCCCTTAGTTCTTCCTGCTCCTGGTTGCTTTGGATAACCATGACATTTAACCCAACCCCTAGCCCTAGAACTTTGTTTCAGCCAGCGTGCCCTGACACTGTGCTCAGGCCTACCGTAACTCCTCAGAAAGAAGAATTCTACTCACATGCCTAGACCTCTTTGAATGCCCTGCCTATGTGGGTGCACAGCTTGAATTTTGAATTTAAGTTGGATTCCGCTCTCGGATTCTCTCACTATGGATTAAGCACATCTCTGCTATTGGACTCAGATGCTCACTTTTCCATCTTGCTCCTTTTCTCTCTTGAGGTCTGGCTTTGCTGAGGTCAGCTTGAGAACAGGTGTTTGGCTTTTTCTCAGAATTTTATATTTTTTTATTTTTTTTTAATTTATTTATTTATTTTTTTTTTACCACCATGAACCTTCTGCTTTTTAAACTCTGTGCCTTCACATCCTGGAAAAATATCTGGAAAACCAATTGACTTTCTTATTAGATGGATTGCAGTTGGACAATATAGGATTTCCTCTGCCTAAGAATTTCTAGTAACTTTCCTCATCTACCTAGAATTATTCAAGGAAATGTCAAATCATCTAGGACAACACCATCTCCTAGATCTTGAGAATTTAACCTTACCATCCCAGGAAAAAATTAGCCAAAACATAAATGTAGAGTAGGTTCTACCATTTTAAAGGAATATGAAGTTTGGCCCTAGAAAAATACCTGACTTCTAGATAAAATGCACGCAGCTGGTGCCGGCTCTTCTCTCAGAAGGAAGCCTGTGATTCTCGGGTCACAAAGGACATAGCAAGCTTGCTATTTAGACATGGGAAGAAAACTTCAAGTCATGCTAATAAGATTCAATATAGGAAAAAACTAAATGTAAAAAGGACATAGCAGAAATACTAGAGATTATCTTTGCCATGACTCTTGGTGAGTTGAATATCGGCCTGAATTCATTTCCTCTCTCTCTCTCTCTCTCTCTCTCTCTCTCTCTCTCTCTCTCTCTCTCTCTCTTTCTCTCTCTCTCTCTCCTGGAAATGGAAAAGAATCCACACTTTAGCTTTTATTTATTTCAGTGAGACTAATACAAATTTATCAAGATGCAAAAGGTCTCCTAGTTCAAATTGGCACCGGGATTTAGGTATTTGCATTCTTACTTACCTGGAGGACTTTAGCAATAAAGATATAATTGCTTAAACAAACAAACAAACAAACAGATGCAACTAAGTTTACCCAAGAGAATCTTTTATTCTTTTATTTTAAATTCTAAAAAATCTTTGTGCCAATGTTACTATTTCTTCACTACATATCCAAATATGATAGTGTCCCCCCAAAATGTATGCACACACTTTGACTAATTATAAAGACAGTGTTTAGTAAAATACATTTCATTTTCAACATTGAGCTATTAGCTGTTAAAGTGTGTGTACATTTAGGGGGGACCCCCCCTATATATTTCTTTATTGCCTAAGGGAATACTATGCTTTTTCCCCCTTGGAAAATGCATATTTCGTTGTATTTATAGAAGAATAGAAGAACATTTGGGCTGGGGAAAAAAAAGGAGGGTATTCAAGGGTAAGTGTGACTTTCTGACCTGAGATTTATGGTCTCTCCTTGATGTGGAGACAGCTCTGCCCATAAATCTTTGTGCCCTGAGAAGGGGATCCGTTCCCTGTGTTCTTATTTGGTGGGGACGGGGAGGGGAGCTCAGCAAGAACAGATGTGACCATTCGCTCAGTTACCCAATGAAAACAAGTCATTTCCATGGCAACTGGAGGATATCATGTGCCACATGGACTGACCTCGAAAGCTCAGCGTGCCTTATGCTATAGGAATCGCATCTATATCCTGGCTTGTCCTGTAGATTTCCTTCCTTTGGGAGAGCACCACCCTGTATCTTGTTCCTTTCTCCCTCTCATACCCTCTAGTTTTATTCTGATAAAAAATAGGGCAGACTACAAAGAATGCATAGCGTTTGATGTCAGAACTGCATTACTACTAAAAGGAGTAAATAAAAGATGAAAACATGAAAGTGCTCCTCCTTGCAAACAGCCCGGGGAATACAAAGCTCAGGCTAAGCCTGAGAGCATCTCGGCTGCCCTTCTGAATTGCTGTACACTGACCCAACGCCGGCGTCTTAGCTCTATTTGTTTAATCTCCGCTCAACCCAGGGCTTCTTTCAGGTGGAAACGTAGCACCAAAGCTCAATGGGTAAATTGACTCCATGACAAATGGATGTGTGTGTCTAATGTAGGCTCAAGGTGAGAGTGAGTTATTGTGCATTTACAGCGTTCCGTGCTTTTCCGCTCCCAGGAACCTGTTGTCAGGATGCGACTCAAAGAGGATAATGACAGTGTGAGGTCTCTGGGGTTAACATTCTCCATGCCATGAACAATATCCACAATTTAGCTAGAGCACTTGAAAGCTGGGATTAGTTCAGCTTTTACAAGAGGCCGTCTCTCAATGTGAGAACAGTTTTCTAGGAGATGAAATAGTTCATCTAGGCCCATGGTCGACAAACCGCAGCTCACGAGCCACATGTGCCTCTTTGGCCCCTTGAGTGTGGCTCTTCCACAAAATACCACGTCCTGGGTGAGTTTATTTCGAAGTGGTGTTAGAAGAAGTTTAAGTTAAAAAAATGTGGCTCTCAAAAGAAATTTCAATCGTTGTACTGTTGATATTTGGCTCTGTTGACTATTGAGTTTGCCGACCACTGCTCTAGGAGATGAACTTCTGCAGTTGCATTAGATTCATTTCTGTTCCCTGCCACCTGCTGAATGGAGTCAGCAGGAAGAGCAGCCTAACCCTTCTCTTCAAACAGCCGAATTTAATCATTTCTAACCTCTCACATACCCATTAGAAAGAAAGTTGGTGTTATCTAAAATCTGAACACTGACTGTCCAATGCCACTCATTGGAAAGGAAATGCTCGTTAAGAATACCGACTTTAATTCTGAAGAGAAAGATACAACTTTTTGTTCTTGGAGATGCTTTGATTGTGGTTCAATGGAATCTGACTCAAATGAGGAATAGACAGACATTGATTCTGGTTGTATATTTCCCACAAATACTGGGTCATTGGCCACAGCATGCTCTGGACTTTAATACTGTCATGTGTAAAGTGAGGAAAAAAGTGATCTCTAAGGGCACTTTCTGTGCTAAAACAGCAATTACGTGAAATTAGTATTTAATCGGTCACATATCTTGTAAGAATTTAAAGCTCATTGATGTCACTCATCAGAAAAGCATAATTATAATGTATTCCCAATGAGGTCCTTCTTTCAAATATATTTTTTTCTAAAAAAATATTACTATACTTCTCAACCTGAATGTTAAGTTATGGTTACAAGTCAAGAAAAATTGAACAAGAATTATTGATATTGTACTTTCATGGTCAATCAGAAGAGACATTATAATCTACATTTTAATAATTAAAAACAGTTTAAAAATATAAAAATACCATTATCCAAGTTAAAAATAAGCAACATATTAACAGATACCTGCAGCCTACTAAATAAAGGTACTGTTTACATTTAGAATATACTATAAAGAATTCCTCCAGATGAATTAGGAAAAAAGATGCAATAAAACAAATAAAGGCTCTGAATAGGGGAATTCACAAAGGAAAAAGTCTGAATATCAAAAAAAAAAAAAAGTGCAACTAATGTTAAATGTCTGACATCATTACATATTGGCTGATAAGGAAACTGAAACTTCATTCACAGCTGGTGGGAGTGTGGATTGATATAACCTTGTTGTTGGACACTTTAACAAAATTTAGCAACAATGAAAATATCCCAGCCCTACAAACCAACAGTTTTCAGAAATCTACCCTGACAGAAGAATACCTCCCACTTGATCATAAAGAGAGAGATACAAAATTGTTCACTGCAAAGATGTTTATAACAACAATAACATTGCTGTCTGTATAGAAATCTATAAAAAAAAAAATACAGAAGAATAGCAGAGTGAAATAGAGTCAGAATTAAAGACTATATATAGGTAAGGATAAATATTTTTTAAAGACAGTAGCATAATGGACTAAATAATATGCCATTTATATATATATAAAAAAAAAATTTAGCCCTAGCTGGTTTTGTCAGTGGCTAGAGCGTTGGCCAGTGGACACAGGTTCCATTCCTGGTCAGGGCACATGCCTGGGTTGTAAGTTCAGTCCCCAGTAAGGGGCATGCAGGAAGCAGCCAGTCAATGATTCTCTCTCATCATTGATGTTTCTATCTCTCTCTCCTTCTCCCTTGCTCTCTGAAATCAATAAAATATATATATTTTTAATTTAAATACCTACCAATTATATGTTCCACATACACTGAGTAGCCAGATTATTATGACCTCTGAACGCATAATAATCTGGTCATTCAGTGTCTATCCTATATAATAAAAGGCTAATATGCAAATTGTCCCCTGGACCAGGAGTTCGAACAGCAGGCAGGCCATCCAACCGCCCATGTCCCCTCCCCATGGCCAGGCTAGCCAGACCAGACCCATGCACAAATTCATGCACCGGGCCTCTAATATATACATATATATACTGAATGGCCAGATTATTATGTGTTCAGAGATCATAATAATCTGGCCACTAAGTATATATTTTATGTGAAAATATAAATAACTACTATATCTCAGATCAAATTCATATTAGTGAAGAGTGGGAGAGATAGGAATGGTGGACAATGGAATTTGTTTTTACAATGGAAAATTTAACTCTACTTACAATTTTTCTTTTATTACAATTTATGAACTAACTAGCACAGTAGGCTAGTGTTTATTCATCCTAGTATGTAGCACATGTAATTGTTTATGATATTTCTGTGTACTTTTCTCCTTTTAATTTTTTCAAAATTAATTTTAAAAATGTGTGATTTACACATACATGGAAATACTTCTATCCTTCAAAGTAAGTGTAAATATTTAGGAATCTAAAATATATTTAATAGAGTCATTCATAGGAGCTATAATTAAATTCTCATGTATTCATTGGTACTATTATTTTCTAATCATACAAGAGTGACAGTAAAAACTAAAATGAACACACTGCCTTCTTACTTAATTTAATGTTGAGTAAAATGACTTCATTCAGCAAAATTGATGGGAATTAGGCATAATCTAAAAAGAATGCCAAGAAAGTGTCAGAATTCTCAATTCCACTGACATGAGAGATGAGCCCTAGGATAATCTTCCACATACAGAGTGGGACAAAAGTAGGCTTACAGTTGTTCACATGGAAAACTACTTTTGCCACATCCTTATTTGCACATTAGAAGATATGCTTACAATCTGAAGGGCCATTCCCTAGCCAGTTTGGCGCAGTGGCTAGAGGATAGGCCTGCGGTCTGAAGGGCCCCAGGTTTGATTCTGACTAAGGGCACATACCTCAGTTGCAGGCTCAATCCCTGGCCCTGATTAGGCAAAATGATATTTCTTTCTTTCTGTACCCCATTTCCCTTCCACTCTCTCTGAAAATCAATGGGAAAATATCTCCTAGTGACGATTAACAAAACAAAGACACTGAAGAACCAAAGAACTCATGGCCCGAAAAAATGAGTATTTCATATTATATTATTTCAAACTCAAAGAATTGATACAGTAAGACACTGGCTTGCTTAAAATAACTGAAAGATTCTCAGTTAAGAACATTTAAAAGCATTATATATCACCCAGGGAGGGAGATGGCAGATTTATCAGCCCAGTCCTTCCTTGTAATTCCTCAGGTCAAGGAAGAGAGAAGCTAAGTTCTGGGAGCTTCAAGTATCGCGTGAAGGAATCTGTAGGGGTATGTGACATTTACATTGTCTAAGGAAATACAGAGAGAAATACTGTGTACATCATTCGAATAGTAAAACAGCACATGTAAGATGTTTTAATTCTGATATTAAAACACCAAAATTATAGCATTTTTTTTATGGTATGCCCTTCAAAATAATCCAAATAATGTGTTAGAGAAGGAAGGAAAAAATGACCTTTACGTTGTAAAGAATGATAAACAAACAAGATGAAAGATGAGTGAAAGCCCATTAGGGGATAGTTTTAAAGCTTTCTAGTTTGGAGAACTTACCCTCATAAAGTTACAAGCAAAGCAGGGACAGGGCCAGCAGATGGAATTCTCAGTAGAGCAAAATTTTTCTTTTCCTCTGTTATCTGCAACCAGGACCAATAGTCTCATTACTTTTAAAGTAACTATCTCTCTGAATACGATTAGTCCATTTACAAAAATTGTACTTATCTGTGAAGGAGCCCATTTTCCAAAATGGATCTTAAAAGAGTAAATACAAGGTTTCCATAAGTGGAACCAGCCAGTAGAGGACAAAGGAACCAGGAAAATACTAGGAGAGCAAACTGAAGTAAGTCAGAAAAAGAGGGAATAGAGAAATAGAAATTAAAGTGGGATAAAATGGAGAGGTAGTTTGGGAAAGAATCTAATCAGGGAAGAAATAAGAAACTTAACTGGGAAAAAGTTAAGGGGGTAAGACCTGTTCACATACTTGGAAACTGGCGAGCATACCACATTCTGAATCACAGGAAAGAAAGGATGTCACTGTTCATTTCAGGACTTAAATTTAGCCTTGACGACCCCTCCCAAAAACGGTGGTGGGCCAGACTCAAGCAGAAATTTCTGAAGGGATTCCCCGCACCCATTCTTAATGAACAAAATAAGCGCCCCTCTAAGTACTCTAACATTCAAATCTACTTGTGCTGTGTTTGATGCGGGATTCAACCGTGGTGGACGTGGTTTGGAAGTGTTGGGAGGACTGAGGTGATTTTTGTCAGTGGAATGAGTTTATTTTGGAAGTGTTTGACTGCAGAAGTGTCAATGTAAGAACGTCCAGACTCGCAAAGCATTTTCATACGATTTTATTGGCGCCAAAACCGAGGACAGTTGCTGGGAAACAAGGTCTCAAGTGCTCCAGAAAATGGCAGCTTGGCATCTTTTTTTATACCTTTGGAATGAAGGCGGGAACATAAGGAAGATTATAGGAAGATGGGAGAAAATGAGGCTCAGCATAGTTAACAGGACGATGTGCTTCCTTAAGGCGGTGACGCGCTCCAGAGGCCCGGGAAGGTGGATTTCCTCTGCTCTGTGTGCGGACCTGCCTGCACCGGAACGATGGACCAGGCTTGCTTAAGGCACAGGCCAACCTTTTCCTAAAGAAGTTCTGCCTGGAGCATAACCCACCATGCCCCACCCAGTTAGGGGTTTACAGTCAGATTCCCTGGGAGGTTACTTTTCATAGAACTTCTTTTTTGTCCACAGAACTTAGCAGCTAAGCATTAAGTAAGTTGTTCATGTTTACATAGACAGTTGGTAAGTGACATAACCAAGATTTAAGTCCATGTATGTCTGACTTCATAAACCACAATCCTAACTTCTTTACTTATGCTATTAAACATTCAGTTATGACAACTCTCTGCACCCTCCCAAAGAAAAGCTAGCAGCTAAAAAGTGGTTTGCATTTGAAGATTTTCATTAATATACAACAGGAAAAAATGTTTTCCAGATTCAGAACATTGCTATCTTTTCCCTAAATTTGATCCAATAGGCCAATGGGGGGAAACAACCATAGAAAACAAAAGTCCTTCCACATTAAAGATTATTGTTTGAAGGCTTGAGTCTGCATCAGCATGACCTGATTAAAACACTAGAGGCCCGGTTCTTGAAATCCGTGTATGTGGGAGGGGTTTGGGGTGGAGGGTGGGTCTCAACCTGTCCTGCACCCTCTCGCAGGAGCCCTTGGGGAATGTCCGACTGACGGCTTAGGCCCCACTCTCCCACCATCAGACATCCTTAGCCCTGCTGTGGAGAGAGGAAAGAATCCTGCCCATTGTGCTCACCAGCCATGAGCCCACCTTCTGGCTGAGTGATGCTGCCCCTGAGGGAGTGCACTGACCACTAGGGGGCAGCTCCTGCGTTGAGTGTCTGCCCCCTGGTGGTCAGTGTGCATCATAGTGACCAGCCATTCACTGTTCGGTCAATTTGCATATTAGGAGTTTATTATATATTATAAACTCCTGGATCCCACTTCTAGAATTGCTAGTTCAGTAGATCAGTAGATGTCGGATGAGGCCAAGAATTGTTTACCATGTGGTGCTGCTTTAGCTTCAGGGATCTTACTTTGAAAACCATTGATGTATGAGATTCTCATAATTAAACATTGCCAATTTTGTCATGGAAATGTTAAGAATTTTACCTACATAGTTCAAAAGCATTTTGACTTTTCTGTTTCCAGCCCTCAATTTCTGGTGGTGGTAGTACAGGGTACCAGAGGCATGCCCAGACAGAACGGATTACAATATCAGAAGAGAAGGGTAACTTCTCTTCTCTGATGGATATTCCAATATTTCTACACAAAACAGCCCTCAAAAGTCAAGGGCAGCCTAGTCAGCAAGGTTCAGTGGTTGAGCATTGACTTACGAACCAGGAAGTCACGGTTCTATTACCAGTCAGGGCACATGCCTGGGTTGCGGGCTCAATCCCCAGTGAGGAGTGTGTAGGAAACAGCCAATCAATGATTCTCTCTCATCACTGATCTCTCTCTCTCTCTCTCTCTCTTTCCTTCTTTCTTTCTTTCTCTCTCTCTCTCCCTTCCTCTCTGAAATAAATAAAAATATATTTTTTAAAAGTCAAGGACATTTCCTCTTAGAGCAGATTTACTAATCCAGGAAGACCTTCATCAGAAAGCCATTATTCATTGCTATGGATTACCATCACGCGTGGTCATCCAGGCCTGGCAGAGTCAGTTCATAAGGAGAATGTGTAAGCTTAAGGAGGACAGTTTTAGTTCACAGAGTTGAGTCATAATTCAGAAACAATGTTTGAGACTGCTCTGACATCAGTTTAAATAAAACATGTTGAAAATACCAACTCAAGAGAAAAATCTTAAATTATTCTCTATTCCCGCCAGCCTAAATTATTTATTGATCCGTGTCAGAAGGAAGAACAATAACATGAGACCTCAAAAATGGATGTCTAGCGGGTAAGCTGTTAGAAGTCTATTATATCAAAGCTATACTTCCAAGGCCTGCTCTTAAGACATGCATTATTGTTACTTGTGTTTGGGTCCTTTGTCCTTCTAGACCTGGAAAGAACAAAGAGCACGCCTGATTTGTCTCATATTTTTCCATGACCATAACTAAGTTCTGATTTTTTTTTTTTTTTAAAGGGAAACCCTATTTGCAGAATAAAGGGAAGATCTCCTTAACTCATTCAAACTCAGATAGTCCGGAGGACCGTGGGGCACTTATCCTATTGTTTGTAGCACAGTGTTGACTAGATTCTCAGCTGACTGATCACTCCAGAGCTCCACTTCTGGCAGTTTCCTAGTAAAATGGGGAGAAGGAAGTATTCATCTCTGCAGTTTTACATTCCTCCGGCCTTATGTTGGCTGTGGAGGAGGTGAAAATAGAAAGTGACCCAGGCGAGATAGACAAGCTAATGCAAATCCAAAGCTATCTACTCCACTCCTCCTTCCCCAGAGGCTTTTTCAGACCCTGGGAGACTTCCTCCCAGGGATGTGCTGGGGCCCAATCACAGGGCCCACCAGAGCTGCTTGTTTATAACTCTTCCCAACTGCATCAGTGACAGCCACGTGGGAAGTCTGAGATCCTCCGGGGTGGGGCTGTTTACAGAACAGAGTTGGCAAAGCCCTGCAAAACCGGACTTCTGGTTTTCTGGAGAGCCGATTGTTAAACATTGGCCAGCACTCAGCTCCTTCCAACTCAGCACAAAAGTACAGCATGTGTTCGTGGCAAGTCAGCAAGTTTCTGGTCTGGTTATGCAGTGTGTCACTGTTTCTTATCTGTGCTCAGAAGAGTTCATGGTATTCGGTGAAAGTACCCACGCATGCCAACTAACGCACTGCTGAGGCCTCCCCAGGCAGAGAACTTGAAGGAACAACAGGGAAATTCGCCCTTAAAGCATCTGTTGATTCCACGAAGGGATGGCGGGCTATTTAAAGAGGCCAGTAACAGACGTGTGTTTTATGCAGGCAGCAACAATCTATCCCCAGACCATTGAATGAATAAACTTTATTTTACATGGAAGCACTTTGTTTTATTGGGAAAGCTCAGCAATACTGGCAATATGATCTTATGCCCTTCAGCCTGCTCTTAGATTCTTTGTTTTCTTATCTTTAAAACAGAAAAAAAGTCTTTTGTTTTGTTTTGTTTACCCCACTATTATTCTAAGAGTGCTATGTAAACTTTATTTATTTATTTTTTTAAAAAAATATATTTTATTGGTTTTTTACAGAGAGAAAGAGAGAGGGATAGAGAGTTAGAAACATCGATGAGAGAGAATCATCGATCAGCTGCCTCCTGCACACCCCCTCTTGGGGATGTGCCCGCAACCAAGGTACATGCCCTTGACCGGAATCGAAGCGGGGACCCTTCAATCCGCAGGCCGAAGCTCTATCCACTGAGCCAAACCTGTCCCGGCAAAACTTTAAATCAACATGTAAATAGTGTGTGTGGCATTTCTTAGAAGTAGGACAGGTAGTCATGCAATTCCTCTTATTTCTAAATCCACTTTTTTTTAAAATATAATTTTTTACTGATTTCAGAGAGGAAGGGAGAGGGAGAGAGAGAAGGAACACCAATGATGAGAGAGAATCATTCATCGGCTGCCCTACATGGCCCCCATCAGGGATCGAGCCTGCAACCCTGGGCATGTGGCCTGGCCCGGAATTGAGCTGTGACCTCCTGTTTCCTAGGCTGACACTCAACCACTGAGCCATGCCGACCGGGCTCTGATTCACATTTGAAGATAGTATATGTATTTTCACAAGTAATATTAGTTAAAAGATGCAGCTTTTTCTACTATTTAGGATAGTATTTGGATACATCCATTATTAAGGTTACATAGCAATTTTGTACGCTATCTATATCAGATTTAAGAAATTAGTGAAATCATCTTGGGCCAAAATAGCAATAGATACATTTATCAGTCTAATATTCTAGGATCTAAGACAGAGAAGGATGTGATTAATGACAGCACTCTACATCTTCACTTGAAGGATTACAAAATACTTGGTAAACAACAAAATTACACCTTACACTGTTTATTGTGTTCATTCTCTTCCAACCTGCCTCCTTTAATGAAATAAGCCACTTACTTAGCTTCCTAGTGCACTTCATTAAATTAACTCTAAAATGTCTTGTTAGAGGTAATTTAGCCAAGAAAAGCTCAATATTGTATTCATTAACATCCATTTAGTCAAAGAGACTGTGGTGGATTTACCCAAAGACTAGTTCAGAATGTGTTGTAGAACTTCAGACAGAACAGTAAATTGATTAGGGGATGAGGCAGAGAAATTTGGTTTTACAACCTGAATTCCCTGGCCAATTAGCATAAAGTCAGGCTGTGGATACGACTTTTGTGATCAAATGCTTCTCTGTTCAATTTGCCAAAAGACAATGTTGCCTAAGGCTTAGTATTATAAATTTACAGCTTACACTTAAATGTAATTCAAATAATGGAAATGTATTCTCTTTAAAACTCCCATATGGATGATTCTATAGGAAAGACATAATTATGACAAGGATGTTCCAGAAATAAAATGAGCCCAGCCTGCATGACTTAGTGGTTGAGCTATGACTTCTGAACCAGGATGTCATGCTTTGATTCCTAGTCAGCACATGCCCTCAGGTTGTGGGCTAAATCCCCAATGTGGGGTGTGCAGGATGCATTCTCTCTCTTCATATTTCTGTCTGTCTTTCCCTCTCCCTTCCTCTCTGAAATCAATAAAAATATATTGAAAAAAAGAAAATGAATAATTATTCTAACACTTCAAGATAGTCACTATGAAGCCATCCACAGTTTTTTATACATTAGCTGTGCTAAAAATGATAATTTTTCTCTAGTTTGCCATTTGTTTTTAGATGTGCTTAATTGCTTTGTCATGCAAATGTTTTGCTTTTTTCAACTAGTAGAAATTAGCAAGTTCTCAATGTTACACCTGGATTTTTTAGTCATTTTCATAAAGCTTTTTATGTACCCCGATCATTGAGGAACTTACACATACTGACTTTTACTACGGTACTTGTATGCATTATTTTTTATATGTTGGCCCCTGATCCATATTTTTTCCTTATATGTGATGTGTGACATTGATCTTCATCTTTTTCAAAAACAGCCAGTTATCTTGACACCATTTATGAAAAAGCCTATCTTTGCCCAGAGATTTATGACACCGTCTTTATTATATATTTAATTTCCATATGTGCTCTGGTATATTTCTGAAATTTGTATTATCCACTGGCTTATCTATTTATGAGCAAATACTACTCTGTTTCCATTATGGAGACTATCTCATATGTATGACTATCTTATGAGGCTAGTTTCTTATAATTTCTCTTTCTAATTATTCTTACATGATTATTTTCCCACATGAAATGTAGTATCAAGTTTTCTAGTTGCATATTGAATTGTATAAAGTTTGTATATTGCCTTTGGGAGAACTGACATCTTTATGAGGTTGACTGGTTCAATTGGAGAATAGGGATGTGTTTCCTGAGTACAAACTCTCACTTGTCTCAGAAATATTCTGAGCTTCTCTTCATATTGCTCTTGGTCATTTTCTGTTAAATTTACTTCTAAGTATTTAAATTTCTTTAAAGATTGAAAATGGGGTTTCACTAACTTTTAACCGTCTAGCTAAATATTTATATAGATGAACATTATTGATTTCTACAATATATGTCATTTGTGTATCCTGTTACCTTACTTTTTTATGATTTGAAAATATAATAATTTATTGTCTCAGGTTTTCTAGGTAAACTATTACATCTTCTGCTAATAGAGAATTTTTTCTTCTTATCTAACTGATAGGTCTCTACTTGGTTTACTTTATCTAATTGAATTGGATAATACCTTCAGGGCAGTGTTAAATAATGGAAGGGAAAGTAAGAATATTTCCCTTCTCCTTATTATATGTGATGTGTAGATAAGTGTGTGTATGTATTTGTGTGTGAAAGAGAGGAAAGAATAACCAACCTTGCATTCCTGAAATACCCCTTAGTTGTCATTACATAGTGGGTTTATCTTCATGAATATTTTAGTTTTAGGTTCATAATCTTCTTTCTGTGCTATCTTTATTTGGCTTAGTTGTTGATTTTAAACTAGCATAAAAAATTGGGGCATTTTTCTTTATTTACTCCTCTCAAAACATTTTACATAACATTGTGAATATCTGTTCTTTAGACATTTGGTTGGTTTCTCCTGGGAATAGAACTGGGCCTGGTTCTTTATTGCAGAGTGGTTTCATAGTAACTTTTAAGATTTATTCTATAAAAATGAATGTGATTAAACAAGGTATAATCTTTAATGGGATCAATTTTTATAAAAGTGACTCCTTTATTTATTAATTTAAACTCAGTTTTCAAATTTATTTGCATATAGGTTTTCAAAGTGGCCTCTTCCAATATTTTTTTTAAATAGTCCTTCTGTTTCAATGTCATTATCTTCATGTCATTTCTTACTTTGCAAGTCTATGTTTTCTTCATTTTCTTTATTAAATTAGCTAGAAGTTTGAATATTTCGTTGTTTTACAAAGAAACAGTACATTTATTCATGTTGGAGCAATCACTTTTATGCTTTATCTCATTAATTTCTTTTTCTGAAACCATTTTTATTGAGGGATGATTACCAAACCAAAGTTTGTGCATATTTAATACATTCAACTCGATGAGTTTGGGGATACATATTCACCATGAAACCATCACAATCTATGCCATAAACACATCCATCACCAATAAAACTTGCCTCCCATCTTCTGTTTATTATTATCATTATTATTTCCTCTGTGTTCTCCATTCTGCTGTTTAGCCTGTCCACTCAATTTTTTATTTCAGTTATTATATATTTTAGATCTAACATCTCCATTTGGTTCTTATTTATATTTCTGCCCTTTGCTGAGACATTCTACTTTTTCATTTGTTCCAAGTGTGTTCATAATTGCTTGTGGGAGCATTTTTATGATGACAGCTTTAAAACCTTTGCCAGACAATGCTCACGTATGTGTTACCTCAGTGTTGACATCCACTGATTGCATTTCCTCATTCAAGCTGGGTTCTGTGTCTCTCTGTGTTCTGGCCCCAGTTTATTTGGCCTTTTAGAAAGAAAGACACAGAGGCAGAAGAGGTGAGCCAGCTGGGCTGCGTGGGCTCAGGAAACAAGCTACAGAGGCAGAAGAAGGGCCCTCAGAGCGTAGGAGAAAGAAAGACAAAGCTACACCAGAGGAAAGAAGCATGTGTGTGTGTGTGTGTGTGTGTGTGTGTGTGTGTGTGTGTGTGTGTGGGTTAGGGTTAGGGTTAGGGTTAGGGTTAGGGTTAGGGTGGGGGAGCCTGAGGGTGCTCTAGAGAGAGTGGGCCCACCCTGAGTCTTTGTATAAGTGATTTATTTTTTTATTTTAAATGGATACCTGAACCTTTTGGGTATTATGTTAGGAGACATTGGGTCTTGTTTAAATCTGTTTCAATGCATCTCTTCTGAAACCGCTCTCATGGGGCAAAGGAGGACTCGGCCTTCTTATTGCCCAATGGTAGTGGAAGGTCTAGGTTCTCCACTCAGCCTCTATAAGGCCTGGGTGTGTAGGAGGGGGCTCTTTGTTACTGCTGGGCAGGGTGGGAGTTCAGGCTCTCCCTGTAGCCTCCACCATGAGGGTGTGGCTATTACCCCTGAGCCCTGGTGACGGTTTTGATCTCCCAGAGACCTCTTCTGATACCTTGCTGGAAGGGAAGAAAAGGAAAGGAAAGGAGAGGGGAGAGGAGAGGATGGGGAGAGGGGAAGAGGGGAAGAGAGGGGAGAAAAGGGAAACTCTGAGGCTGAAGACCCAGGCTCCCCACTGGTCTCTATTAACACTGCAGAAGTACGGAACACCTTGAATACCTGGCATGGATGAAAGTTCCAGGTCCTTACTCAACCTTTTCTGACCAAACATGGCATGGGGCAGGGGAGTTAGGGGATGAGGGTGCTTGTGGCACCTCATTCCTATCAGGAGAGAGTGAAAGTATAGGCTCTGCACACGCACAAGGCCTTTGCTGGTATGGGTGGGGATGCGGTCACAGTTTTTTTCCGGGGTATTTGGCTGGAACAGCATAGCGATGGATTAGAAGTCTTCTGTCTTAGCAGACAGCGGCCTTTGGTTGTTTATTTTTTCCTACACCCTTGGTATTTCTGAGTAGTCTACTTCTCCAGTACCCTATTTGGAACATGTGAGGCAAAATCATGATGTTGGGACTTAAGTCCCAAAGTTTCTAGCCAATATTCCTTCTTCTCTCCATCTCATGGAGGCTTCTTATATTTGTTTATATACAGGGTGGGGCAAAAGTAGGTTTATGGTTGTTGTTAGTGTGAAAAACACAGAATTTAATCTTGTATTATTGCTTATTAATTAATGTGCTATTTTTCTGTATGAACAACTGTAACTCTACTTCTAAAAAAAATATATTTTATTGATTTTTTTTTTTTACAGAGAGGAAGGGAGAGGGATAGAAAGTTAGAAACCTTGCTGAGAAACATCAATCATTCTCTCCTGCTCATTCCCTATTGGGGATGTGCCTGCAACCAAGGTACACGCCCTTGACCGAAATTTGATCCTGGGACCCTTGAGTCAGCAGGCCAATGCTCTATCCACTGAGCAAAACCAGCACGGGCTGTAACCCTACTTTTGCCCAGCACTGTAGAGTACCAGGGTTTTTCAGCTGTCCATAGCAAGGGGGATAGGAAAAAGTATATCAAATATACTCTATCTTCCTCAAATCTGCTGTGCTCAGAACTGTCGCCTTGTTTTATAAGAAGTTAGCATAAGCCTAATTAGGTTCATATTTATAACATTTTCTGAAAAAAAGAAAAAAAATACACACTGTCTTATTTTTCATGTGACTGAGATGTGTGTCATGAAGAGAATATTAAGTATGTGAAGGGAAAGAAGCAGAGACCACGTGACACGCAGGGCCAGAGAGGAGCTCTCCAAATCATCGGATTCTGTTTCAAGTTCTTCAGTGTCTGCGAAGTCACAGCTGATGCAACATGTGACCTTCCATTGGAGAGGCTTAGAGAACCTTGTAAAGAACTCTGGGGCGATCATGAAGCCATGACACCTCTGTGTCATGCAAAACTTTGAAGACTGTTCCATTGCAAATACTTAAAGGTCATTGAGCCTAAAGATGTTACATATATCTTTAGGAAAGATTATATTCGTTCCAATTTTGCAGGACTTTTATGTCATAATGCATGGCTGTCAATATCATGCTATCTGCAAAGATTAACGTATAGAAAAGAAATATACTTTGTTATGGCTTTAGGAGAGATACAGTTTTAACAATAAATGAGGGAACAGATCCTTTTTCAAAAGAATTTCATAGAATAAAAAAGAAGGTTGAAAATAGATGGTTGGAATGTTACAGTCATTAAGTGAATTTTGTTGTTGAAATAATGCTATTTCAACTCTAAAAGAGAAGATGTTCATGTTTGTTCAAATTAAAACAAAACAAAACTTGGAAACAGAATTTTTTAACTTGTTAATCTTCCAAATGAAGAACTTCAGGAACTTATGTTTAATGTTTTCTACTATAAATAAAATCCAACATCTTCCAATTAGTTTGCTAAAGCAACCAGTTGGCATTGGGAACATGGAAATATCTTAACTGAACTTCAACAAAAACATTGTAATTATTGGAGAATGGGGTTGAAAATGCGCATCACCATTTATAAATAGCCAATGAAACATTTTTCATCAGTTTTTGTACCTTTGTGAGGTATCTTTTCAGTTACATGGCCATTAGAAACAGTACTTAAACCTAATTTAGAACTAAACTAGCTTTATTTCTAATTTAATTAGTTTATCAGTCAATTTAAAATTAAGCTAGCTATTTAAAAATAAGATTTCTTTTTTATTATAGTGTTTTCACTGAAAACCAATATTATTTGCTATTAGAGAACAAAAATATTAAGTTTAATTGATTAAGTGAAACAATAACAAATATGTCTAATTTAATATTTTGATTTTGTAGTTTTGTGTCTGAAAACATAAATTTACTACTGTACTAATATAGTGTACACTAGGATAGGAGCAAATATAGTAGACTTCTATATTTTTTAACTCTTTGATGTGATGCTAAGAAAAATATGTTGCAAAACCATTACACTTGACATGTAGGTACCTTTTAGTTCTTCCCTGAGACTTATGGTACACTAGGATTACATACTTACCTAAACTAGAGAAAAGAGAGAGCTCTCATCATATACTCACAAATTTATAGTTAAAGCTTTTTACACTTAAAGATCTGAACACACATACAGAGCAAGTGCTAAAGTAATAATAATTTTTAAATCTAAGTGGACAATATATGTGTTCATTCATTCAAATATTTTTAAAAATACATATTTTTAAAACCTTTTAAATTTTTTAATTGATTTCAGAGAAGAAGTGAGAGGGAGAGAGAGAGAGAAAGATAGAAACATCAGTGATGAAAGACAATCATTGATTGGCTGCCTCCTGCACACCTCCTACACTGCAGACCATGCCCACAACCCAGGCCTATGCCCTGACCAGGAGGCATTAAACCCTGACTTCCTGGTTCAAGATGCTCAACCATTGAGCTATGCTTGCAGGGCTGTTAAAACATTTTTAAAGTAAAAAGTTTCAAAAATAAAGCTCTTTATACATACATCTATTATGGAAAAAAGTTAATTTTTCTTTACTAATATCGCTTCTATTCAACAAGTAAGTACTGGCCTTTCGTTATATGAAGACACTTATCTGAAAAGAATTTTTTTTGATAGTTGCCTTAATTTCCTACACACACACCTTGGGTTTAACTACAGATGGATTAGACCCTTCATTGAGTAAGAAATGTCAAGAGTATTTCTACCCCCCATTCCCAGAAACCAGTTCTAAGATATGATGTATTCTTGGAAGAATACATTGTGCATCTGCTATTTATAGTCATTCCATTTTAATATTTTCCTTATCAATTTGTAAACGGGAGACCAGATGAAAAAGATGAAAAACTCGAGAGGGTTGATGTTGCCCGAAGAAAGGTGATGAATCCTCGTTCATGGTGGGAGCCATCCCGGAGACAAAATGTGCACAGATCTCTGGACCAGCCTTTCCGGTCTCCATGGCAGGAACGCTGAGCTGCACCGTTTCCTCCCTCCTGCATATGTATAGACAGAATAGAAACCATTCCCTGGAAGGGAGTTTCTATACATATATCAAAGGATGCTGATGACATCAAGATAACCAACAGAATGAAGCTGGGGCAGTGTGTGATGGTTTTGGAATCTCAAGACATTCACTGCCTGTTGTAAAATATTGATGACACAGCTGACAAGCCCACAAAACGCTCAAGGAGCACATTCTGCAGGCAGGACCTGGGTGGACATCGATTTGACTCTGAGGTGGATTTTATGAACTCCCCTTTGAATGTGCCTCCTGTTTACATGCGTGTCAATTGTGTATTCAAAGCTGAGATGTTGCACTTTCAGAGACCAGGCCTCATCCTAACATCTTTCACTGTCAGGGGCGGGCCATCCAAGCTAGCGGGCCGGACCGAGCCTAGGCTGTTGCTATTTTATTTGCTTTCGAATACAAGTGATTTGCCTTGCAAAAAATGTCCATACACTTCTGTTGTCTTGCTGTCAGGCATGTGTGGTTTTAAATTTTGATTGCTGCAACAATTCCAAGAGATGGTGCTTTCTGTTAGGAAGAAAAAAATAAATACCTAACGGTGATCAGAAACACTTTCCTCCATGGGGGGAAGGGGTACAGTAGTATACTTGCTGTGGCCACAAAGATTAGGGCAAGAGGCCGAGGCATGGCTGTTGGTATCTGAAAAGTGCTGGGATAAGACTTCCCGGCAGCAGAATAGATGTCTGTATTCTTTCCCTTTGGTTCTTCATGACCCCCTTCCCTCTAGCTCAGGGGCTGCGCTGTGGAACGGCAGTGACAAACGTAGCCTGCAATTCCACTGTACGCTGGGGAAGGACCACTGACTCCCAAAGGATTTAATATCTGTTCGGCTACTAACCGAGCACATTTTAACTGATCTTCTGGCTGTTTTTTTTGTTTTGTTTTGTTTTGTTTTTTATACTAACAGGGCAATAAAGACCTATCATTTTCACAACATGTGTTTTTTTAGTGCTGGGTTTTAATACAGTAAGCTATTTGGGATATGTTCTCTCTTTATAGGCAAGGATGTACATCTGCACATCAGTAGGCAGAGTTAGAGTAGAAGACTGGGGAATGACCAGCACCCAAAGGCACATGTGTCCAAGAATATTTTGCTTGTATGAATCCAAATTGCTTGAATAAGATTTAACTTCAGTATTGACTCCATAGCACCTTCTTTAGACAACTGAGTTAACGACACGCACATATTAAATAATTGTGCCTCAAATGATCTTTGACAAAATTTCAACCAATGAACTCATATGTGTATATGCAGAACTCATAGTTACAGACAATAGAATGGTGAAGGCTTAGGGAGTGAGGGAGAGGACAATGGGGGAGAAAGGGGCATATGTAATACTTTCAACAATAAAGATTTATATTAAAAACATCAAATTTTTTAAAAAAATATTTAAAAATATTTCAATGGAGAAAGGATAGTCTTTTCAATAAAGAATGCTGGAACAATTGGTCATCCATATACAAAATAATAAATCTACACCTTACACCTTTCACAAAAACTGACTCAAAATGGATTATAGGTCAAAGTGCAAAATGCCATCGTTCAGAGAAAAAGACCCACATAATGGAAAATCTGTATGACCTTGGATTTGGTGGTGAATTTTTAGTTACAATAACCCCTTAATCCGCACCCCCTCAAAAAAAAAATCAGTTTGTGAAAGAAAAAATTTAGTGAATTTGACCTAATAAAATACATAACATTTGTGCTTTGAGAAAGACTCTGTGATACAGATCATGTATCAAAGAAATCTACACTTGAAACCTATACAATCTTATTCACTAATGTCACTCCAATAAATTTAATAAAAAGTAAAATAAAATTAAAATCTGGAAAAAATAAAAATCTGAAACTGTTCTAAAATGTAATGTTCATTTAAAAGCAAAGCCTTGCCCTAACCGGTTTTGCTCAGTGGTTAGAGCATCAGTCATTGGACTGAAGGGTGCCAGGTTCGATTCCGGTCAAGGGCATGTACTTTGGTTGTGGGCACATCCCCAGTTGGGGGTGTGCAGGAGGCAGCTGATTGATGTTTCTCTCTCATTGATGTTTCTAACTCTCTATTCCTCTCTCGTCGTCTCTGTGGGGAAAAAAATCAATAAAATATCTATATCTATATCTATATCTATATCTATATCTATATCTATATCTATATATATATATATATATTTTAAAGTAATGTTTTGAAAGCCCTAAGGAAGTTAAGCACGTGTTGGTTATGTCTTTCAAAAAGAGCAGACACACAAACATGAAGAAAACAGGGAGGCACATGCTTCTTTACAAATATATGTGAATAAATCATGTCAATAATTTAATGGACTCAGTATCTTTCTCTGTGGCATATTTTTTCAGCAGAATCCTAGATATAATCCTAACTAATAAAAGAGTAACATGCAAATTAACCAACACTCCACTCAACCCACACCCCAGCCACACCCCAAGCCACACCCAACAGCCAATCAGAGTGAGTATGCAAATTAACCCCAACTAAGATGGCTGCAGCCACAGAGAGCAATTGAGAGGGTTGGGTTTCAACAGAGGAAGCCAAGCTTTCCATACACCTTGGCCAGCCTAAGCCTCCACTCAAGGATACAAAGTTTCAATTATAGAAGATACATAAAACCAAACAGAAATGGTGACAGCAGATTGAGCAGGGGGCTTGGCTCCACTCCAGGCTACAAAGTTTCAATTGTAGAAGGTAAATAAATTCCAGATACCAGGGTGTTGGCTTGGGTCTCCCAGGTCACGGCTAGCCTGCAAACTACCACAGGCCCCTCGCCCAGGCCACCCCATGTCCCAAGAGAACCACCACCCTGATCCGGGACACCCTTCAGGGCAAACTAGCTGGCCCCCACCTGTGCACCAGGCCTCTATCCTATCTAATAAAAGAGTAATATGCAGATTGACCATCACTCCAACACACAATAGCTGCCCCCATGTGGTTAAAGATCCTGCCCCCATGTGGACACAAGATGGCCAGCAGGGGAGGGCAGTTGGGAGGCACCAGGTCTGCAAGGGAGGGCAGTTAGAGGCAATCAACTCTGTAGGGGAGGGCTGTTAGGGATGACCAGGCCGGCAGAGGAGGGAAGTTGGGGGCAAACAGGCTGGCAGGGGAGCAGATAGACATTAATCAGTCTAGCGTGGTTAGGGGGTGATCAGGCTTGCAGGCTGAAGTGGTTAGGGGCAATCAGGCAGGCAAGCAGGGGAACAGTTGGGAGCCAGTAGTCCTGGATTGTGAGAGGGATGTCCAACTGCCCACCGGGATCCGGTCTAAATGGCAGTTTAACATCCCTCAAGGGGTCCCAGATTGGAGAGGGTGCAGGCTGGGCTGAGGGACACCCCCCATCTCGTGCACAAATTTCATGCACCTGGCCTCTAGTAAAATTATAAATGCAGCCTTATTTACACTTTCAACAAAAAGGGAATTTATTTTATACTAGAAAAATGTATACTATGATGCTGAGGCGTGCTAATTGGAAGAGGTAAAAGTAAGAAATCTTGACTAGATAGCCTAAAGTTTTATCTCAGTTCTGTCACTTGCAAGTTGTACAAATGTTTGCAATTTACTTAATCTCTCTGCAATCTCGCTCCCTTATCTGTAAAAGAGCATAATAATCATATATAACTTATAATGCTCTTTCAAATAACAGGACAAATCCTTATAATAGCCCCTATGGCATAATAAATACTCGGTAAATGTTGGCTGCTGTTACCATTGGCATAAACCCAAGAACCACCCATTTGCACATATGCATTATCCTTTACATGGTCTAATACTTGAAATAAATGTAAGTCAATAAAATTTCTCTAAGTGCAGCCTTGTAGGTGTGAAGATCAGAAAATTCCATACTGGTCATTAAATCATTGAAAAGGGGAGTCCATTTTTTAAACTGAATTTATGGGGGAGACACTGGTCGATTCCCCCTTCCCCTCCTTTCTCTCTCAATTTATTTTTGCTTTCTTTTTCCTACTCCTTTAAAATGCAGGAGTAGCAGTGAAAAGAAATATAAGTAAAAATGGAGAAGGCATATTAGAATATCCTGGCCTGAGATGGTTAGACTTACTTAAGCAAACCTAAGAATTATATTAATCTTAACTGGTGGTGTATAATTGCTAAATTATGTCTAGCAATGTAGACACGCTGCTCTATCAAAATGAATAAGTAGGACAAATACTTTGTTGCTTGGAAATTCATGCATTAGTTCATTGGAATATTGGCTAACTAATATGCACTAAGTCCTGGAATAATCATGGTGTACCATGCTGGCAATAAAGATACCACCCCTTTCCTAGAAATGGCCAGTTGGTAGGGAGAGTGATGAGGGTTAAATACTTAACAGAAAATCCACTTGAAGATAGAATGGCTGGAATATTTACAAATTTGTTGAAAACTATACATTTGGATGCAAGAAGCTTAGTGGACCCCACAAACAAGAAACAGGAAGCATTCTATACGAAGGAACTTGATAATGAAATCACTCAAAGCCACTAAGACATTTAAAAAAAAAAAAAAAGATTTAAGTAGCCAGAGGACAAAAAACACCCCTTATGAACAGAGAAACAGTGATGAGCACTACCGCAGATTTCTCATAAAAAATAATGCGAGTGTGAACACAGTGGGTTGCTAACAGCATCCTCTTCCTTCTGTGTCAGAAATTGATCCTCTGATTCTAACACTTATGTGAAATTTGAGGAATCTTGAGTAGGTGAAACAGCTTCAAAAAAGGAGAACAGCCCTAGCTGGTTTTGCTTAGTGGATAGAACATCAGCCCTCAGACTAAAGGGTCACGGGTTCAATTCTGGCCAAGAGAACCTACCTGGGTTGTAGACTCAATCCTCGGCCCTGGTCCGTACCCATGCAGGAAGCAACCAATCCATGTGTTTCTCTCACATTGATGTTTGTCTCTCTCTGTCTCTAAAAATCAATGGGAAAATATCCTCAGGTTCAATAATAACATTGTGATATTGGTGCAAACACATGCATATATAAGTGCAACCTAGTAGACAACCAGAAAAATACCTATATCATTATGCTAAATTGATTTTCAGATGTATCAAGTCATTTCAATGAGAGAATTAATAAGTAGATTTGAATACATTACAGAAATTGGATTTGCTGTCAAAAAGTATTCACACACACACACACACACACACACACACAGCTTCATTTCTAGGGGGTTTCAGCAATAAATTGCACTAAACATTTAGGGAGGAAATAATGCTAATGCAGTAACAGTTCTGTCAGTATTTTGACATGCAAAGGGGAAATAAACTTTCCAAGTCATGTTATGAATTCATCAATACCGTGATATTAAGATACCTCAAAATACTAAAAGAAAATAACACTGAAGACCAATATTCCTCATGAGCATACAGACAAAAATCATTAACAAAATACTAGAAAAGTGAATTGAGCTACATATCAAAGTGTAATGAAAAACAAAATCAAGTGGGATTTACTGTAGAACTGCAAGCGGAGTTTAATATTAGAAATCAATCAATGTAACACACAATATATTAACAAAATAATAGATAAGATCTTATCATTCCCCAAGTAGATGCAGAAAAGTTCTTGGTAAAATTTAAAACTCACCCCCAGAGGGTGAAGGGAGGAACTGTTAGCCTTTTGGAAAAGAGGCTCAATTCCTTAGTCAGAGGAAGGGCATCTACAAAAACCATACAGTTAACATGGTAACTACATGAAGCTAACATGATACCTACATGAAACACGAATCTCTTCACTCCAAAGTTTGAGAACAGGGCAAGTGTGTTTATTCTTGCCATCTATATTCAGAATTTTTCTAGAGATTTTAGCCAGGGCAAGAAAAAAAATGCATTATATCAGAAAATAAATAAAATTTCTATTATTTGTAAACAACATAATTATAGACACTGAAACTATAATAACCCCAATAAGAGAATTCAGCAAGGTCACAGTATACACGATCAACATTCTAAAATCAATGTCATTTCTGGTTTTCATCAGCAAGTAATCCAACAATAACTTGTAAATACTATTTTCAAAAGCAGAAAAAATATCAAAACTTGGGAATAAAAGATAGGAGACAATCTTCTTGAATTTGAAGTAGGCAACCATTTCTTGTTCAATTCTCAAAAGCCCTATTCATAAGAGGAAAAAAAATATAAATTGGACATCATTAGGTATACCAGACACCATTACAAAAATGAATAGATAAGCCACAGGCAGGGGAAAATGTAAACAGTCCATAAACAGGCCAAACTCATCTATCGTGATTAAAGTCTGAAAACAGCTGTTTCTGGGAGGGGTGGGGAATGACTGGAAATAGCAGAAGGAAACATTCTGATGGAAATGGTCCCTGTCTTGTAAATGTTACCGGGGTCTGTACAATAACCAAGCGCCATTGAAGGTAACGTGAGGCCTGTGCATTTTATTTGTTGTTAATTATACCTTACATTTTTAAAAGAATAGAAATTTTTAAAAAGAAAGCTTAAAAAAAATGTTACCAAAGCAAAATAATTCTTGCCTAGGTAGAGAACTCTGTCTGCAGTGAGCCTACAAATAGAGAGAAAGAAGGAATTTGTTTTTTTGCTTTAAAAAAATATATATGTTTTTATTGATTTTAGAGAGCGGGGAGTGGAGAGGGATAGAGAGATAGAAACATCGATGAGAGAGAAATATAGATCAACTGCCTCCTGCAACTGCCTCCCTATTAGGGATCTAGCCGGAAACCCGGCATGTGCCCTTCCTGGAATCAAACCAGTGACCTCATGGCTCAACCACTGAACCACACCGCCCGGCAAGAATTAGTTTTATGAAACGGAAATTATATAAATAATTGTAGGTTAGGCAGAAGAATTGTGGTCTAGACATTAGGGATCTATTATAGACTTAATCACCTTTGGGTCTAAAAGGTGGAAAATCTCCCGAGAAAAGAATTTTCTACTGAGAAATGCACATTGATCAAAATTCTAACCAGAAACACAATCCAGGGATTGTTAAAACGCATGATTCACTATTTTGACATCTAAATGTCATCACTGCCTTTGATCCTTTTCCTTGGGGATACCTTGCCTAAATGGGATGATAGAGGGGTAGGAAGTCAGGGGGAGTAGGTGAGCAAGAATCGCTCTCCCTGGATCTCTAGGTTCTTGCACAAAAGGTAAACATGCTTCGCTCCACCCCCACCCCAAGCCTCCCTGGGGCTATGAAAGTCCTGGACAGAATTCAGACACTGCAGGGACATGGCTCTCCTTTCTGAAAGGCAGGCTGCTGCCTTTCTGGGCTGCCAGGTGTGTCTCCTAGTAGAGGTGGCAGTTCCTGCATACCCGCAGGCCACCACTTCTTTTCTCTCACCCCATCAACCAGTAGACAATCGGATGGCATTTCCTTGGCTACAATGGGCTCCTTAGAGATCTCCCAGTTACTCAGATCTCCCAGAGCAGGTCAGGCATGGTTACTGGAAGGGTGTTGGCTGAGGTGATCAGCCGTGTCCCTTGCAATAAACTCAACGGAAAGCAATGGGAATTCTTCAGTCACAAAAGGAGTCCTCTCTCCCCATCACTTCACTCCACCCTTGTAAAAGTCACAGGGTGGCCTTACACCTCTTCCTTTGAGCCTTTGTTGCTATGCATAGAATGGAGAGGACATTCCATGGCTAGGTTAATACCTACAGTGTGTACTCCATACACCTCAATGTGTAAACTAAAATAGCAGGTAGGTGGAAAGTAACTGGAGTAACTTATTAATGATTCCTTAAGGTTCTTTTTTTTTTGGGGGGGGGGGGGGAGTGGGGAGCAAGCTCTCAATCACAGAAGTTACCCTTTTGGTAAACACAGACACTGAGGCAAGAAAGAGTATCAGCAGCATGGCAGGAGTCCTTGGCATTCCAGAGCCCGAGACAGACAGACATAGTAATCGGAATTCTAGTCTTCTCTTTTGTGCACTGAGAACATTCTTTCCACACAAAGATGAATTTAGCAGCATGTAATTTTCCTTCTTAGCCACTAAATGTGAATTAGAGTTTACCTAGAGAAATCTAATTTGTGGTTTTGAAAATAAGCAAAAAGCTGTTAGACTGCTCTGTTGATATTCTGATCACATTACATATGCATAAGAAGACAGTATCAAGCAAAGCTTTATTTACATTTGCTAAGTGTTGTGCTTTTTTCCCCCTTCTCATTCTGTATAAACTTAATGAGTGGTGCTGTTAGGGAATCTGTGTATCCCTCTTTGTGTAATGGATTAAGTGTGAGTCCTGTTAAAGGGGAGGCCATAAATCAGACTGTGTTCTCTATGCCCAATTAAGGGTTTAAAGGGGGAAAAGGTAAATTCTTGAATGAAGGGCTCTACTCAGAAGCAGAGTTTGTTATTTCCAAAAGGAAGTACTTAGATAAAGCAGGAGAGAGAGAGAGAGAGAGAGAGAGAGAGAGAGAGAGAGAGAGAGAGAGAGAGAGATTGATTTTAGGAAAGTGAAAAAGAGGAAAATAGTTTTGCCACCTTATTCGATTCCTCCTCAGAGTTAAGAAAGCTTTAGAGGCTACAGGGTCTGGCTGTAACAGGAAAACACCTATTTTTTAATTAATGCACTGAAATGAGATAGTCATACAAGTTGACTGGAGAATTGAAACATGAGCAGTCTTACAAGTTGATCACTTAGCTCCAATCAGCTCCAACAAGAAAGCTATATGCTTTGACAATGCCAGTAAAATCAGCTACCAAAAAGTTTTGGAAATAATGTGTAAGATTTTTTTTTTAAAATATTTTTTCCTACTTATCTCTACAATCATAGTACACCTAAATCTTAACATTTTAAACTCTTGTAGAAGCCAAGTGAAAAAACAAAGTAACCACAACTAACCTACTCCTTCCCTAGTGGAAGGACTGTCAGGAGTTCAGGAACAATTAGTCTTGGATAATGTGACTAAAGCCCTTCTGAATGTTCCCGAAGTGCAGCTAATATTTATAGTCACAGTGTAAACCGACTTTAAGAGACTATATTGAGAGACGTGAAAAATGAGCAACATAGTCCACATGGAAGAAAATAAGAGGGACCAGGCCAGCACTTACAGCCCTGGGGAGCATCCTTCAGTAATATCTGACTATGATCGCTAACACCAATGCTTGGCTTTATTTTACTTCACTGGGTATTACCCCTGAATTGCTCAGTGAATTATAGGAAAAAAAAAAAAAAAAAACAACCAAAGCATGGTGCTAGTAGGAGTGGGGGGAAAAGGAAATATACCTTGATTGAACTTTTATTGTGTTTACAATAAGAGGATCATATTACTGCATTTCCAATCGTTTATTTTTTACTCAGTGATTATTTACTGTGGCCTAGGTTATGGGAAGTCCTTTGCTTAGTGCCGAGAATTCAGTGAGTTGGGTACTGGACCAAGGAGACAAGGTGACCGCCTTCTTCAATTATGGAATTTCCTAATTGATCGGGAGAAATAAGATTATTAAATGTTCCTATTTGTAGAATTCAGAGATCCCCAGTTTGTGCATAATAAATGTATTTCAGAAGCAGCACTCACCGTTGCATGGTTATGCAGACCCCCTCAGACCCCTCCCATCTCCCCTGGAGCACTGCCTTTCTTCTCCCCCTCCCCACTTTTATGACTCCCTGCTCACCCCACCTTCTGCTCAGAGTGGGGCCTGCTGGTAGGCCTGTGTGGGGGAGGGGTGGATGAAACTTCCATTCATTCCAGACTTCCATGGGGTGTGTGGGATGGCCATAAAAGCAGTCCCAGGCCCTTATTCCTGCCTAAACTTTCCCATATTTGGTCAACACTTTGATTACATTTTCCGACAGACCATGACACAACAACTTCTGCCCCTAATTCTTAAGTCTCTCTTTCTCTCCCTCCTACCCCTCACCCCCTTTGTCCGAGTCTCCTATGAATGTTAACCCATTTCTAAAATGCACCCTCGCCTCCGTTTTGTCTTATATTGCTGTCCGGGTTGCTCTGTATGGTGTGTCTACCAATCATTAAACATCTAAAACTACTTAACATTCCAGGACAGGAAAAGGGCTGCTGGGACGTGCACCACAGGAAATGTTGAGTTCCAAATGTAGGAGCCAGCGTTGGAGAAAGCCAGCCCAGGGATTCAGAGGAGGTGCTGTTTATGTCTTGTGGGTTGAACTCTGGGGCGCCCCCCAGTGCTGTGCCATCGGGATGGGAACTTCACCAAAGGAAGTGGAGGGCAGTTTTAAGGGAAACCTTGCTCCTTTCCTTAGTCGTCTCTCCTCACAGAAAGGAAGGCTTCCTGAGATGTATTGGCCCTGATAGGAACTTTAAAGGAATGCTACGGCACTTAATGGGTGTCGCCTATCCATGTGAATGTTTCCCTAGCCCTAACTGTCCTGACTTTGGCTGCACTTCTAGTGGGAACGTTTTTCTCCATTCCTACAAATTCAAAAGTTCAAATCCTACCATCTTTCAAATCCCACTCCAAAGGACATCTCTTTTTTAAAGCCTTTTAAAACATCTCCCCAGTAGAGAGTTATTCCTCTTATTAGTTTTCACATAATTTGACTTGTACATTTGTGGTGACATTTATCACTTTCTACCTCTTTGAAAAAAAGAGAGATTCGTGTAATTTACCAAATATAAAAGATCAGTACTTGAGTCATATTTCCCTCCTCCCAACACAGACAATTACTGAGCTTGAGGGAGCCATAATGGAAAGGATGGTTGAATGTACATGGGTAGGCCCATCTCTGTTCCGGCGCTCTATGAAGTGTATGTTATTTTGTCATCAAATACTCACCAAGTCTTTAACCAAACTTACCTGCGAGGGACTATTTATACTCAAATACCCCTAAAATGCATTCTAAAAGTCAGTTCATCACATTGATTATTTACGCTTGGCTCACTGTCATAGAATGGGTAATTTTTTTGTTTCAGATCGCTTTTTTTTTTTTTTAAAGCAATGAACTTACATCTGCTTCAGTATGATGATATATTTTCTCTTCTTTGATAATCAAGTTGGTTATTAAAGAATAATAAGTTACTTTAGAGCAACTAAATATTCATGTTTCCCTTTAGCTGGCTCCAAAACTTCTTATTAAGCACTATTCCACAGAAAATAACAAATTATATGTTATGGTCTGATTGCTTAACATAGCTATTTCTGAACAGAGGAGAAAACATTAGAATGAGAATACTTTGAAAATATATCCATTACTTTAGCCATAAAGAGGATTCTTGAAAATAAAAGCAGATGTGAATGTTATTCAAATTTAATATATTTGAAATGTAAAGTAAAAATATAACACACCTGGATAGAGTTATGCACAGTGTCTGGGTAAAGTTTTCCCCTCAGGATAACTTCAGTGTGTTCTCAAATCCATTTAAAAAAGAAAAAAAGAAAAAAGTAAAGATAATCTTTTGATATTTTCTTAAATAGATGCATAGCTTTCCCTTATTCTAGTGCATTAATAATGCACATATTTTAAAATAATTAACATAATCAGCTCTTTATGATTATGAACTGCCACTGATTAAATGCTGGTAGTCAAATATTTTTATGACCTCAGTCATTGGACAGAGTTCTGAAAGGAATCAGATTACTATAATTGTTCCCATTCTCAGACATGTCTTTTCTTCAACGTAGATGTTCACTTCTAGTTAGGGGCTATTTATTTTTAAACATTGTCTTAGAATAATAGAGAGAACGAGGGCTTAGGGTCAAAAGATTTGGGTTCGGTTCTTAACACTGCTTTTGCAAGAGACCTTGGATACAATATAATGCTTTCAACTTCATTTCCTCATTTTTGCAGCAGCGTGAACAAATAGGTTTAACTGCGAGGTTTTAAGGATCAAATAAGATAGCGTAAATGAAAAAACCCCCACGCAGTACTGTTTACATACCATTATTTTTGTATTCGGGAAATAACCTTCCATAAATAATCCAGTACGAGTGCCCTTTTTGTGTTTTAGATCCTCAAGGTAAACGCACACATAATTACTGTGAGGGCCACAGAGCCAAGTCTTTCTTTGCTTACAGTAACTTTATAGACCTACACCGTTCACCAGCGATCTCAGAGGCTGGGAAGGTTACAATAAACTCTCAAGTCTTCACAGTTGTTTGCGTAAGTGTGTGTGTGTGTGTGTGTGTGTGTGTGTGTGTTTGCAGTTCGCTGACAAGGTTAACAACCCAACTCTCCACGCATCCCAAGCCTGGCAATTATCATTTTAAAAATCCGCGTTGGCCGCGGAGCTGTTTCCGATGCAGCACGTTTTGTGGTCCAGAAGGATGGCTGCACGCAATTTACAAATCACCGCGCTGAGGCCAGGCCGCCCCGCCCTGCAGCCGGGCTCTGGCATTGTGGAGGGTGACAGGGTGGCTCCTCGCGGTGTCCAGCTGCATGTCCAACCTTGGCTCGGGGTGGGCGGCTGCGGTGCCCTCTCCCCGGGGCTCCCCACAAGACTCCCCCCAAGGCTCCGGGAATGCTCCCAGCCCAGCGGAGGAGAGGGAAGGAGCCAGCAGAGGGGGTGCAGGGCTGTGTGCGCGGGGAGGGGGGGGAGAGAAAGGGGGTCGCGGGAGTGTGAGCGCCCAAGACCGAGGCTCTCCGAGTTGCCAGCGGACTCGGACCCAAGTTCCCAAGGCCCCCGCGCCCCTGGCTCTCAGCCTCCCGCGCGGCTGGGGGCGCCCGGCCTGCGCCCCGCAAGGCAGCGCCCGCGCCGGCGGGGCGGTCGGGGCGCAGGGGGGTGGGTCTGGCCAGGGGCGCAGGGCGTGGCTGGAGGGGGGCGCGCGGCGAGTGTGCGCGCGCGAGGGCGAGTGTGAGCGGCGGGTGTGAGCGGCGGGTGTGCGGCCCGTCGCCATTCCCCGTGACGTCAGAGTGTATTGTTGGGAGCCGGGCCGAGCGCAGCATCCCCGGAGCTGTCACCGCGGCGGCCGGGCGGCGGCGGCGGCGCAGCGCGAGCCCCGCACCGGCGAGCCCGGCCCCGCGCCGCCCCCGCCCCCGCCCCGGCCCCGCCGCGCCGCCCCGCCCGCCCCCCGCGCGCCGCCGCCCGCGCGCCCCCAGCGCCCACCCCACCCCCGGCTCCCTCCCTCCCTTCCTCCCTCCCTCCCGCCGCCGCCCGCGCGCCTCCCCCCGCGGAGGAGCGAGTGCGGGTCACCGGGTCACTGGGTCATTGTCTCGGCGCCCGAGCCCCGAGCGCGCGTGGAGTCCCCCGCGGCCCCAGCAGCACCCTCAATGAGATGCAAACATGAAAGACAAGAGGAAGAAGAAGGACCGCACCTGGGCCGAGGCTGCCCGCCTGGTACGTACCGCCCCGCCCGCCGCTCGCCCCGCGCCGCCCGCGGCAGCCGAGACGGCCGCCCCCAGCCCGAGCCGCCGCCGCGCCCGGCGCCCGCTCTTTGTTATTCCGCGGGAGTGGGCTCGCCGACCCCCGTGGGGCTGCGTGCGCGCGGACGGGGCGCAGCGATCGTCTCGGGGATCCCCGCGCCCGCCGCGCCCGGGACACTTCCCCGCACTTCGCCGTCCGCGCTCGGCGGGGGCCGCTCCGCGGGGCATTTCCGAGCGCACGGCCCGCCCGCTCCCCGCTCCCCGCCCGGCCGCCCGGCCGCCCGGAGACCTTTGTGTGGCCGCTCCCCTCCCGCCGCCCCCGCCCCCGGAATTCCATCAATAACTCCGGCGCGGGCTGCGGGCCATGGGTCCCGTGAGTTCATGCATTTTCCACGTGCGTGCACGGTGTGTGTCCCGCACGGACTTGCGAGGCGCGTGCATGCGGGCTCGGGCGCTGCGGGGTCTGTGTGCCGCGACGTGGGTGCGTTCTTGTCTGCACACCGATACGTGCATGTGTTTTGTGTGTCGATCAAGTTCGTTTGTGTGTGTGTGTGTTAGGTATTGTGCCCCGCTCGGTGTTTGTGTGTACATTCTGTGCACGTGTGTGCAATCCGTGAGCGTGTGCCGGTGTGTGTGTGTGTGTGTGTGTGTGTGTGTGTGTGTGTGTTTGGGGAAGTTGGGTCGGTGTCTTGTGCGGGGCGAGCTTGCTCAGCGTGCAGGGAGGTGTGTTTCGCGGGCCGGCTTCCTGGGCGGCGTTACTCGGCTGCTTTTCCTCCTCTGGAACCTTTCGGAGCTGGGCTTACGTTTTAATCATCGGGAGAATGTCTCTATAGACATGCCGGCTGGCAGAGGGGCGTCGGCGCCTTGGTTCGACGCATGTGTATGTGTGGGTTTTTCCTCTTCCCTTCTCCTCTTAAAGGACAGCTGTAGATGGTTTTTTAAAAAGGATATTTCTGTACAGTGTGCCTCATGGGAATGCAAGGCTTATTGCATTTGGAGATCAGCCTTTCAGGGTCTCGGCTGCATAAATTAAATATTTATTCACCAACTTACTATCTGTTATAAATTGGCCTAAAGAAAGCAGACTGCATGCAGCAGGGGGTGGGTGGGAGGGGAGACTGCAGGACATGTTAAGGTTGGCTTTGTAAAGGTTGTGTTCTATAACCGTGGTCTGTTGGTGTGTTTTTTATGGTTTTGAATAACTACGTCCTGCTCAAGGAGAACATTTGTCCAAAGGCATTATCTGAGTTTGGTTCAAGGGCCTTCCTGGTATGCCTGTGGGTTCCAGCAAAGGGCTTTCGATCACTGGTCCTATTGCCCTCAGAAGCAGTGACAAAAGTCCTTTTTAAAACGGTCATCTGGTTATTGGTAGCGAAAGGGGCCAGGCCCCTTTCCTTCCTCTCTTCATTTGTAAGTCATGTATGTCACGGTTTCTCCCCCCATTTGTGATCATATTAATCGCCAAATCACTCCCTCTCTGGGGAAGAATGGGGAGGTCATCGCCATTCCCTAATGAACTGCCTGCAGGAGAGGAAACTTAGTGGTGAGGGATCTGTGGAAAGTAAGCCCGCAGTGTTCCGTAGATGCCGGGTTGATGTTATCGCTGGGTTTTTGCTAGAGCGCAGTACATTACTTATTGTTTGCCCAGCCATTAATTCAGAATCGTGTGGGGGTGTGCAAAACGTATTATTCAGATTCCTTGGAGTGGCAATCAAGTATTATTATGGAGCTTCAGCGCATGCATTTTAAACAAGTGAACAATGTGTCGACTTATAAATATTTTCATGAATTAGCCATATTTGCCTGCAGAGAATGACTTCAGAACATCAATCTGATGGAATTTAAAGCTAACCATTTGCATTCAATCAGGGTACAGTTGCTATTCTTGAAAAGCACTGTGCTTTATTTGAACTAATCATAACATATCTGTATTGGCAAATGTTGAAATAGATTTCTGAGTTGTGGGGTTTTTTGTTGTTGTTAGAAGTTGTATTTTTTTTTTTTCTTGCAAAGTTCATTGATGGGAAAAGGCACACTAGGAGTCATCAGCACAAAAGAATTAATGACAGACCAGATGTCTCTATTTTAACCAGACATATTGAACTAGTAGTTATGGTAATTTTTCAATTTGGTTCAAGTTATTTTTCCCCTGGTAGTTGTACAAATGTGCATGTATTCAAAATGTTGCCGTTGAAATAAAATACCGAATAGAACGGCAAGTACTTGTACTTCAAAATTCCTTTTTCAGAAATTTGTGATTTGTAAAAGTGACTCTCGATGGTTCTTAACTTTGTGGATAACAGAGTGATTTGGGTAATACTGACATCTTTTCATGCTTTCTTTATGATTACATGAAAGCATAGAGACTTAAAACCTCTTCCAGACTTGCATGGAAGATATGTGTACCCTTTAAATTGATAGTGTTCATTTACACTCCGTGAAAAAGGAATGCTTTCTTCTTGGCATTTCTGTGATACAAACACTGTCATTCCATATTTCACACGGCTCCCTGCCGGGTGTGTTGTTGTTAAGGACTTTTTTTTTAGCCTTTCTTCATCCACTGTTAAACCAAGTGTCTGATTTTAAAAGTAAATACTCAGGATGGCCTGAAAATATACAACCCAGTATGTGGTTCGTGCAATATATGAACTGAAGAGAGACGGTCCAAATTCACATTAAGAATAACCTTCCAGTTCATACAGTGTATACTGAGAGAGAGAGAGAGAGGGAGAGGGAGGGGGAGGGGGAGGGGGAGGGGGAGGGGGAGAGAGGGGGAGAGAGGGGGAGAGAGGGAGGGGGGAGAGAGGGAAAGTGATTTTCTTGAAGGAGACAATATTAAGGGAGAAGAAATGCAAAATAGATGTTTTGATCTATGAACCAAAAGCTGTGTTTCAGGGTCGCTTTGCGTACATTTTGAAGAAAAACATACATGCAAGAACCATTCTGTCCAGAGTAACTAAGCCCTGCCAGGCGAAAACAGCATTTTCGTATCTTTTTTTGTTTGTTTTTTCTTTGTCAGAGAAGTATAAGGTCTCCAAGCCTATAAACTCCTGAGTGGCACCTCCAGGGTTTGTTTTAAAGGGAGCCTCAGCTCCGAGCCCACCGGTTCCCAGGGAGTGAGCACTGTGCTCGCTCAGGGGAGAAGGCGGAGCTGGGATTGCCCTGTGTTTTCAGGAATGCAGTGATTATTAACAGGCTGCCATTTTAAAACAGTAATACCACATCTTTTTTTTTTTCTTTTCTTTCTCCCTTTCTTTTTGCCCTGCATCAGTTGCAGAAATTTCAGCCCTGCGCCCCCTCCCCTCCCCCGGCCTTCTGCAGTTGGGGTGGTTACTTTGCGCATTGCCATTTCATATGCAGCCTGCTCCCCAGCCACATGCGTGTCCACCCGTGCTCCCTGCTCCCCCAAGGTGGGGGAGTCTCCCAGGAGCCCCCAGAGCCACATGCCAGCATCTTCTGTCTTCATGTTTGCAGACTGGCAGTGAGGAGAAAAATCGGAACCATAGCTCCTGGCGAGCGGGTGCTTCAACTTTAATCTTTCTGACTTTTATCTGAAGTCTTCCCTCTGTTACTATAAATACAGTTTAAACCGTTGTGAAAGGATCTTCCTGCTTCTTTGTAAAAAAAAAAAAAAAAAAAAAAAAAAAAAAAATATATATATATATATATATATATATATATATATATATATAGGGTTTTGACAGGACTCTGTTTTACAGCACTAAGGGGTTTCTTTGTTACTGGCTTAACACAGAACATACTGTTATTTATATATTTATTCCAGGTTAAATTTTTTTTTTTTGACATGCACAAATGTTGCTTCGAGAAGTGCTTTTTAATAGTTTCATCACTTCGTTCTACAGGGAATGCTGCTGCTCAGATAGTGGTTCCGTGTATTAATTTGTTCCCCGAATGTCCTTCCATTTGTTTTACTCCTTAGCATCTTTGTTTGGCCTCGCTGGCACCTGAAAATAAATCTTAATCTCTAGTAGCTTTGTGCTTGGTAACATGACTGATTTATTTGCTCACAGTTGAGATATATTCACACAGATGATGAATATCAGTGAGGCTCGCTTTTTTTTTTTTTTGTGGTAGCTCAAGGTGACCTTTGGAAAAAGATTTTAAATGGCAAATGTGCCTCCTTGTTAGGAGAAAGCTGGCACGGATCCCTGTAAGCCATGGCAGGGCCGCTGGAGGTCTTGGAGAAATGGACATCTTATAAATCACATTGTATTAAAAACTAAGTAGCAAGTTTATTAATTAAAGGAGGTCTGTGCGAAGCGTTTGCACAGGGGAGATTGACAATGCATTGCAGTCTACCTCAGCTGTCAGGGCTGCTGCAGACAACACTGAGTGGTGGTGGTAACCATTACGATTGAAAACTATTCATAATTGTCCCTTTATTGGTTGCCCGGCCTCTGGTCTTTGTGTTTTGGAAATAAGCATCATTTCTCAGGAGCGATGGACGTGGGGACCAGGAGAGAGATAGGTCCTGCTGTTGGCACCTCTCACTGTGCTCCTGCCACTGAGATAGTAGATGGTGACCAGACCCCACCAGCCGAGAGCACGGTGACCTGTGATTTGGAGTGATCCCCAAAGGTGCACACGAGCATCCTGGTGATGTGGCGTACCAGCCTGGAAGTGTGGCAAGTGTATTCAGCAAACGGAGTTTGCTTTCCAATTGCTCCCATTTCCTTTGGTTCCATTCAGACATATACTGTATGTCTCATCTCTGTGTGTCTATCTCTCATCATCTCTTCTTTCAGGCACGGGCCCCCATTTTCATTCTGCAGTTTAAAAGATGGATGAGTTCAGCTATCTCCATATTTTAAGAAACGAGTTTCAAGTTGAAATAACATGTGTTCGAAATGATGAGAAATGTGAACTCGGGCCTCCTGTTTAGGTGGTTAATTTTTTATGTCTTGCTAACATGAAAGGAAATTTTGAGAAATGAGTCTTAACGTTTTCCTCTTCTTTGACAAACTCTTTGGTAAGCAGACAGTTCCTTGGGTGTCAGAGACAGACTCTTTTCTCAGCACTCTCTGGCTTTTAGACTTGTAGAGTTATACCTGTAAAGGAATTTCACTACAGGAAAGCTAACTTGTATAGCAATTAAATTTAATATTTAATCATGTAATAGCTTCATTAGTTCACTGAAATGCATTGGAAAGGTGCATATGTTCCTTAAACATATTGAGGGCTCCCCCACATGCAGTTCAGGAGAGGAGACGAGGGAAAGGGGGTGACTGAGCGGACACCATCGGAGGTGCCCCATGAACCATCAGGCAGGTGTGAGTTTACAGATGCACAGCGGGGAGAGCTGGGTGGCAGAGAGTGATTGTAGACGGCTTGATGGGTTGGATGAAACTTGGTTCGTCCTTGAAATACGAATCAAACAGGTGACAAGAGGAGAACATTCTGAGAAAACCACGTGGATAAAGATGTAGAGTCAGGAGAGAGGATGGGTTCAGGGGCCACTGCCCAAGACACGCCTGGAAATATCAGAAGTCGGGGGGGGGGGTGCAATAGAGTTGGAAATTATGTGGGGCAGAGGGATTTGAAAGTCATTTTTAAGGCAGTTGGTCCTTGTCAGTTGTAGCATGGGACTGGTGAGGTAGGTGTTGGTAGAAAGAGAATTAAAACAACAACAACAACAACAACAACAAGACACACAAAAAGCCCACACAAAACAGAATGACCGTCCCTTATAGAGAGGGAATGGATTGGCAAGGTCTTGGGGTGTCTCTGAATGCTGCCATTACTTGGTAATAAAGAGTCTGAAAACAAAATGGTGTTGGAAATAATTTATTTTAAATAACACAACTTTACGCTATAATAGCCTTTGCCAGATGAGGCACAGTGAGCATCAGTAAGCAGTATGCATCTGTAGAAAACACACCACCAAGGGCTGTGCTTCCCAAAAGGCTCTGAGATCACTGGGGGACCTCAGGAAATGGGGCTCCAGGTGTGGTTTAATGAGGTGCCCAGCGTCGCCACCTGTCTCCGAGGACCAGGCCTGGCACAGCTCCTGTTAACCCCTGTGCTGTCTTTCTGATTTAAAAAGAAACACGGGCATTTTCACAGATGTGACTTTACCTGACTTGCTGAATGGCAGATCTGAGCCTACATCAGCCTCTGTCTGTTTCTCAATCTCTCTCTCTCTCTCTCCTTTTTTTCCTCTCTTCATTTCCCTCCTTAATCATCAAAAGTCTGCTTGAAGTTGTTGTTCATTTATACTTCTCAGTTCCTCCCCCAGAGGTTGTCAGGGGCAGACT
The DNA here is from genome assembly GCF_964339955.1 of Pipistrellus hanaki. Lineage (NCBI taxonomy): Eukaryota > Metazoa > Chordata > Mammalia > Chiroptera > Vespertilionidae > Pipistrellus > Pipistrellus hanaki. Next base: position 68,649,623 of record NC_140508.1, read on the forward strand.
GGCCCCTTCCTGACAGGCCGAGGCGGGGCCCCTGTATGGGACCTCATTCAGCTGTTTGCCAGCCCTGAGTGCCTGGATTGTTCTGCCTTTGTCACCGCACAGCCGGGAGCTGGGGAAATCTAGCCTGGACTGAAACTTTCCCTGAAGAGCCCTTGGGGAACAAATAGGAACATTATATGATTAGCCACATTGTTTTCATTATTATACAAGTCTACATAAAAGGGTAGCAATTAACAGCTTTATCAGCCTGAACTTCAACACCTACCTCTCCTCATCCCTCAATATTCCCACTTGAAGACCCAACAATTAACTGTTGCTGGTTTTCATGTCAGCTAGTGACAACACTCAATTGGGACGAGGCCCTTCCCAGGGTTGATTGACATAGAGCCCTCTGACACTTGCTTGTGTTTAATAGTTGGAAGGCAAATTCATGCCCCGGGGTCAGAGCCAAAGAGCTTGTCAGAACGTTGGTTTTAATAGCTCAGATATATAACTCCAATGACACCCAGGACCCTCGCTTTGGTGGGAACTTTTATCACCTGAGGAATTCTCCCAGGCAGCGCCATTTATACTTAGTGGACATGCTTAGAAACGGGAAGATTATTTCAAAGTAGACAGATATATAATTTACTGAACGATGTAGTTAGATACCTTGGTTTATTTTGCATAGGTTTAGCATAAATTGGTCCAGGAAAAAAAAAATGAGATAAGGCTTTTTAAAAATAATTCCATAATTGGTATTTTGTGGGCAAGTGTTCCATTTTTCTTTAGTTGTGCAATAGTTGACTTCTGAATATATTACCGGTGCCTTACAGTAAAGAAGGGTATAGAATTGACACTCTTCACCTTATTCAGGAGACAGGATTTTGTTAACTATACTGTACTTTAACAGATCTTAATAATTTTCTTTTATTTAGTTATTTTTTTAAATATATTTTATTGATTTTTTTACAGAGAGGAAGAGAGAGGGATAGAGAGTTAGAAACATCGATGAGAGAGAATCATGGATCAGCTGCCTCTTGCACACCCCCTACTGGGAATGTGCCCGCAACCAAGGTACATTCCCTTGACCGGAGTCAGACCCGGGACCTTTCAGTCCACAGGCCGACACTCTGTCCACTGAGCCAAACCGGTTTCGGCAGATCTTAATAATTTTAAAGAGTTGGAATTCTGAGATTGGATTTTGGGGGCTTTTTCTCCAGCTCAGTCATAGAGAAGTCATGATATAGTGAGGCTGTTGTTTATTGTTCTTAGGGTTTTGTTTTTTTTAATGCACATGTGATTTGTACATATATCAAAACCTTGTTGACATGATTATAGCACTATAGTGGTATCTGGACCATCATAATTCTATATTACTCTTCAGCCTCCTGGTATTCCCCCTCCCCCTTCCACTCCCATCATGCACACACAACAGATAATCTCGTATTTTAAAAAAGTGTTTCTGAGAAAAATCTTGTTCCTTTAAAATGTGTTAAAACTCTTTCAACATCTTGCAATTAGAAATGGTGTTTTCTAAATCCTTTCTGTTTAGTTTAATTTCTTATTTGTTTAAATATCCATCCTAGAAATTCAGTTTAAACAACTTGAATCAAACTTCTTTGATAGTCTTCCTGTTCTTTTCCATCACTCTTCTCACCCATTCCTTCTTGCTTGAGGGTCTCTTCCTGCAGCTTCCCTTTCAGCATTGATTCATCTCAGAATTCTCCCTGCCCTTCTCTTTATTATTTCATCATCTCCCCTCTTTGGCAGTCTCACACCTCCAATGGCGAGTCTCCCAGGATGAGGATTCCAGCCTTGATCTTTTCCCTAAATATATTAACAATTCCTGTGATTTGTTTTTTGTGTACTATGGCTATTCCAAAGAAAACTTGTCCAGTTGTTAAGCAGCTATTGCATAGCTCCCACAAATGTGTTATGCGTTGGTCACAGAAGGAGAATGTGATGACATGCCTGTTTGGGAGGGACTTACCTATATCAGCGGTCGTCAATCTTTCGAACCTCAGGGGCCATCATTGGTCCCACAACCACGGGTTGGCAACCACTAATCTATGTTACTGACACACATGGGATGTGCAGAGAGGGGCGAATTGTCTTCTAAGTATAGCTCACATTCAGAGCCTTCTGTTTTTATTCACTGTGTTTTATATAGTTTTGACCTCCCAACTACTCTTCTCTCTAATCTCTTTTCCAATTCTTGTATACTAAAACTGTATTTATCCCCCCAGAACAGATCTGATTATATTGAGTCCTTCCTGTGAAAGTGGTCAAGAGCAGCCTTTAGGGAGCATTATTCCCCCACGTATGTAGATTACAATCCATAGGCTCTCTTCACAAGACTTAGCACATCTTTCATTAAAAAAAAAAAATAAAATAAATAAAAAGATGGAGAAGCTTAGTAGGAAAAAAATAATCAGAGAGATCCCATGTTGCCCTCACCTTTGCATGATAATTTAGCTAGTTATAAAAGTCTTAGTTGACTTTTTTTTTTTACCCTTAGTCCTTTGAAATGTATCTTTATTATGTTCTTGCATCAATGCTTATGATACCTTGTCTGTGGTGAGTTTTTTTTTTTTTTTAAGTGGTGATATGCTTTTTGTATCTGAGAATTGCTACATATCACCTTATCCTTGAAGTTCTGGACTTTTAATACTCTTTCTTAAATATTTATGGATGGGTTTGTTTGTACTCCGTACGTAGAGTACACTCTTTCTTTTCTTTTCTTTTCTTTTCTTCTTCTTCTTTTTTTTTTTGAGTACACTTGTTACCTTTTTTCTATGCTTTGAATTTTTAATCATGTTGTGGTTTAGAGCTCTTTTAGTGCTTTGTATTCCCACGAGGCCATGAATTCTTTGAATTCTTCTAAGAGTTCCTTCAGCTACCAGATTTAGCATTTCTAGCTTTTGATTGGAAATGATTTAAGAGCAATACAGGAAGGAGCCCCCTAATATTTAACTGGCTATAACAATGAATGTGTTGGTGTTATTAATCAGAATTATGGGTTACAGGCACCTTGCTAACTTAAGTAGAAAAAGAGTTATTTTGGAGGCCACAGAGTAGTTCATAATAATCATCAGGAAGTATCGGGGGAAAACAGGATAGAAAAATAGGCAGAGATCAGTAGAGGCTAGGGAGCAAAAATACACAGTCATGCTACAAACATAGTATATCATGCTACAGACAAACATAGGGCTGTGTTCACTGATACCACTGCTAATGGTCACCATGGTGACTAGTGTGACAAGGGATGCTGTCTTTGTTGCTAGTGTGTCATATGAACGTATCATGATCTTCTCTGTCTTTGCATATCTCATTCAAGATTCAGATTCACAGGCAGATGCATCTAATGGTCAGAGTCTAGTTCCTATATTCATAGCTTTGCAACAAGGGACTGATGAGAAGGTATATATTGTCTCTTCATTACCGGAGTGGAAATATTTCATTTGTGTTTCATACCAATAACAAAGTCAACAAGATTAACACTGAATACATAATTTCTTCCCTGCCTCCTGATCCCAGCCAGTCTGCTCCCCCTTTTTCTTCTCATTTCTCAGTGAAAGTCACCACCGTCCTCATTAATGCCTTTTTGTGTTTTTCCCCCTTTTATTCCATGATCACCAAGCTTTGCCAGTTTTATCTCCTTTTCTTCAAATCTCCAAATTCTTATCTTTTTATCCTAGACTTATATCCATTTCCACTGTAATTTACTTTGACACTGGCAATGGATGAGAAAGTATATAGATTAATGATGGGCCTAAAAGTCAGGAAGATTTATGTCTGAGTCTCAATCCTGCCACTTACTATGTGTTTGACCTTGGGCAAATTATTTAACATCTCTCCATTTTAGTTTCATTGTCTATTAAAGGGGAATAATAACATGAAAGAGTGGTTGGAATATTTAAGTAAGATAATGTGTATAATGTACTTAGAGTGTCTGACATTAGATCAGACGATGCCAGTTAATTATAGTGTCTGATCGTTTCCATCTTCTGCTTAAATGGCTACAGCAACTTTGTAACTGGCTTCTCTGTCTCTAGACTGGCTCCCACTTCGAATAATTCTCCTTCTTGCCTCCGTAACCGCTTATTTAAAGGTAAAAGTGATTTATGGGGCCCCCTTGAGTTCCACTGAAGGTAAAATTGGTCCATGGTATCCTCTTGAGTCTGAGTTCCCATAGGAGACAGATGGCTCTATCCCACTGGTCGGCAAACTCAGTAGTCAACAGAGCCAAATATCAACAGTACAACAATTGAAATTTCTTTTGAGAGCCATATTCTTTAAACTTAAACTTCTTCTAACACCTCTTCTTCAAAATAGACTCACCCAGGCCATGGTATTTTGTGGAAGAGCCATATTCAAGGGGCCAAAGATCTGTATGTGGCTCGAGAGCCGCAAGTTGCTGACCATGTCTCTATCCTAGCCAGCTGATTAAAGAAAGGTAGGGCATAGTAAGGGAAAGAACTAGGACAGCGGGAAAAGCGGGGCTGGCACCAGCAGGAAGCTCTTAGCACCCTTAGCCCTGGAGGGCCAAGGGCAGGGAGTGGTGACTGCAGTGATGTGGGCTGTGGGGGTAGGGAAAGAATGTGTGACAGAAACTGTGACCTTTTATTTATTTATGCTTCTCCATTTTGCTTAAAACAACAACCACCTTAAATAATAACTGACAGTCCTTACCCCTCACATCTCCTTTGGCTGGGGGGTGGGGGGAGAGGGTATAAATTTAATGGGAGGAAATATAACGGGAGGTGATCAAATATAATGGGAGGAAATGGCCCCCATTACCCTTGGAGAGGTCATGGAGCCCAAATCCCCTTCCCAGGGGATGGGGCTCCTGTGGTGTATGAAGTGGGGAGTTAGCAGGGCTCTTAAACCTCTTCTTGTCCTAACACGGGAGCCCTTGGCTATCAGGGGTAAGGAAGCACATGGGGAGGGGATTCCTACGGCTCCTCTAGGTCCCTGCTCAGCCTCATCTCAGGAACTGAGGGCTGGGGAGCAAGAACGTGGAGAAAGGGTGGGTGTGGATGTCACACAAAGGAGTATTGGTTATTAATGGCTTTGGGATGCCCCCTTCTTCTCCATCGCCCCCTAGGGGTAACTGCTGGAGCTGCACCATTGGTGTTGCCTCAGGGACCTCACCAGATCCAGGGCCTCCCAGGACCTTCATGCCTGGGGTTATGGCCTCTTTCAACCCAACAACAGGGACCAGCCCTTCCTGGGTTCCCTACTGCCCACATTCTCTCTCTCTCTCTGGCTGCTGTGGCTGTAGCTGCGCCACTTCTGGGTCTCCGACGCCTCTCCGGGGATGTGAGGGAGATCTGGACATCAGTACTGACCCGTCTCTCCTTTCATTCTCTCATCTCCAGCTGGTGCCCCCGTAGGCTGAGTCCATCGCAGGGCGTCTTCATTGAGGAAATTCATAGATGTCAGGCCACAGGTTACAGAGTTGCATGGAGAAGGGTAGAGAATGAGTTTGGTGTCGCTAATGAGGAATATACAGAATAGCTCCTTTTAAAATGTATATTTTTATTGATTTCAGAGAGGGAGAGGGAGAGACAGATAGACACATCAATAATGAGAGAGAATCATTGATTGGCTGCCTCTTGCACGCCCCCTACTGGAGATGGAGCCCACAACCTGAAACTATGACCGCCTGGTTCATAGGTCAACACTCAACCACGGAGGCATGCAGGCCTGGCCTTCTCAAACAACTTTTTTTTTTTTTTTTTTTTTAAATTTTTAATTTTTATTGATTTCAGAGAGGAAGGGAAAGGGACAGAGAAACAGAAACATCAACGATGAGAAAGAATCATTGATCGGCTGCCTCCTGAACACCTGACACTATAGAGACTGAGCCCACGACCTGGGCACGTGCCTTTGACCCGAATCAAACCTGGGACCCCCCCTCAGACTGAGGCTCTATCCACTGAGCCAAACCGGTCAGGGCCAAAAACTTGTGCTGGTGTCTCATTCTTCTACGAGTGCAGTCACTCTTGTTTCAGAATCCTTCGGGCTTGTCTTTTGTGTGCTTGCCTGACTTCATTGCTTCACTCTCTTGCAGTTGCCATCCTAAACATCCGACGTAGAAAAGGACTGTGAGAGCTTTGGGTTCATCATGCTGTCCCTCCTTTTTTGCCACGACTTTGTACATGTTGTTCCTTCTCGTCATAAAGTCCTCCCTCCCAGCCTCCTCTTCTTTTTATCTGGTACATTCCCACACTTCCTTCAGGGCTCATCTTTCTTTGAGAAACCTTTATATGTTCCCAAAGCGCTTTGTGGTTGTGGCAATATAATGAGCTGTTTACTTGTTTATAATTGTTTCCTGAGAGCCTGATGCACTACCTCATGTTAAGTTAGTGCTGATCACAGTTGAGTGAAGTGAATGAGTCAGAGATTTTCCCAGGGAGCCGTCAGAAGCAAGTCTCTAAAAGTTTTCAACAGATCAGTGGGACTATAAAAATTATGTCCTCGTTTATTTCTGAGACATTGCTGAACTGTCACTATACAATCTAGAGAAGGGATTCAATTTCCCAAGAATCAATTGGACAACTGATGGATTTTGTAAGTGTGTCTACTTTCAGCTCACCAGTATCTTTTACTTCTTTGGGATAATAATTTAGCAGTCATCATGCTTAATAGCACTGAAAGGTAGTCAATTTCTGCCATTATGTTAGCTGACATGTGAATGAAATAAGATACGAACCTTGACCTTTGGGAAATTAATGTAAAAAAAATAATAAACCACATAGGGCCCAAGAGATATTTCTCTGTAGATGTAAAGTTGTGCAGTGTAGTAATTTAATAACCTAAATGTAATCTTCTATGTTTGATTTTAATAAGGTGCAATGATGATCTATAAAGGCTTGCTATCACTTCCAATCCAGGAGAAGATTTACCTAGTGCATTGATTACAACACAGATTGGAAATGTTTGCAAAGTAAATAATCTCCTTTATAAATGTAAGTAAAATATTTATATGCTCGGCTATCAGAGCCTCCTTTTGAGAATGTAGGATTCTGATATAATGATGGTATAATTTTAGTATGTCAATTATCATAAAATGTTACTATTGCTAAAGTAGCACTAATTAATAATAAGAGTTAGTACTTATTAAGTGCTTATATGCCCGACACTGTACCAACTTGTTATGCATTATATTGAGGAGATAGAAGAAGGCTGGGTAGTTAGGGTTGGGACTACGGGAGAAAAGGAAAAGAGGAAGTCCAGGAATATCTGGCTGAAGCTTGCTGACTAGTTGCTAAGGCAACTTGGCTAGGTGAAAACCCAGCTAGGCGGGAGTTGCTGGGCAGGGAACAACCAACCCCTCTAGACAGAGAGCTGCTGCTGAAGGACCAATCAGGAGCCAGGTGGGCATATATCTACCCCTAGACAGAGTGTGTTGGCAGCAACCCACTTGGGTCCCCTCCCAGCTAGAGGGAGGCTGTCTATCAGTAAACTCTGCTTTCCCTTACCTCTTCCTCCGTGAACTCATTCTTCAGTCTCACGAGACAATGCACCATCTTTGGGTTCCAATATTGTTTAATCATAAGAGCAAACCTATGAGACGTGTTGTAATATTACACACATTTTTTTCCAGTTAAGAAATTGATATTTAGAATGTGTAATACTTTAGTTTCTCTCTAATTGCAACAGAAATTGAACTAAAACTAGTGTAAGCAAAAAGGCTCACACGACTGAAAAACCAAAGGGTGGACTTTGGTTGTAAGTGGGTATGGAGACTAGAGAATGCCATCCAGGTATTTGCTTTCTCCTTTTTGTCTTTGTTTTATCTTGTCTTCATACTGCAGGTGGGGTTCAGTTCAAGTCTTGAGCAAGATAAGATGGTCACTAGAACCCCAGAATGCACTCTCCAAGCTTAGCAAACCAACACAAGCAGAATTTCAACCTGTTTACCTACCTATCTACCTATATACCTAGCTCTCCTCTTTCTTCTTTTTCTTCTCCTTTTTATTATTATTATTATTACTGGAGGCCTGATGCACAAAGATTTGTGCAAGAATGGGCCTTCCTTCCTCTGGCTACCAGAGCCGCATTTCTGCCTTGCCACACTGCCCAGAGGTCTGGAGTGGCTGGGGCAGTGGGGAATGTATGCAAATTAACCTGTCATCTTTGCTGGGTTAATTTGCATACTTACTCCTGATTGGCTGCTGGGCATCATACAGGTATGGTCAGTTTGCATCTTTCTCTTTTATTGGTGTAGATGATGATGATGATGATGATGATGATGATGATGATGATTTAATGCCAATTCCAGAAAAGTTTTCACTTTGTCCTACTCAGCTGATGTACCTGTAACTCACCAACAGCAATGGCTGTGATCAGGTAACATGATTGATTGCCACACAGGGATTCTAGGGACAGAAGAAAATTACATAAAAACACCAATAAAGGGCAGATGTAAAATATGCTGGGAAAACAAATTGTAATGCCATTACCTTTGCTACAGAGAGAGTAAACTAACTTGCTGAAGTAATAAGTAGTGAGCAATTGAAATCCATGTCTGCCCAACTTTGGAGCTCTAGATCTTAAGTGTATTAATGAAGATACTTCTCATGCATTATTTCTGGTATGATTTTTTGTGAGTTCATTTTACATTTAAAAAATGTTAAGGCCTCCCGGCTGGCATTACTCAGTGGTTAAGCATCAACCTATGAACCAGGATGGCATGGTTTGATTCCTGGTCAGGGCACATGCTTGGATTATGGGCTCCATACAGGAGGCAGCTGATCAATAACTCTTTCATCATTGATGTTTCTATCTCTCTCCCTCTCCCTTCCTTCCTGAAATCAATAAAAAATATATTTTTAAAAATGTTAAGGCCAAAGAAGCCATTGCAAAAATTCTAAAGATTTTGTTGGTCTGTTTCCTTTGAAATTTAATTACCCCGATTTAAATGCTAGAACAATGGATGATTTCTGTTCTGTTTACCCTCACAGACCAGCTTTTAAAAAAATATTTATTGATTTTATTTATTTAAGAGAGAGAGAGAAGAAGAAGAAGAAAAAGAAGAGGGGAAGAAGAGGAGAAAAGAGAAGAGAAAGAAAATTATCAGATTGTTGTTCCACTTATTGATACATTCATTGCTTGCTTCTTGTATGTACACTGACTAGAGATCAAACCCACAACCTTGGCACACCAGGACAATTCTCCCCAACCAACAGAGCTACCTGGCCAGGGCCTGACCAGTTTCCTTAGAGTTACATGTAAATAATTTATATATAATATTTATAACGTAGTTTAATACAATTTAGGATCTGAATTCACAAAATACATAATTCTGAATGAAGCTTCCAGATACTTTCTGGGTGCAGGTAAATATTTGTATTCACTATCTAAACGCCACGTTTTCTTCACAGAGTTGATCACGATTCTCCAAAGATGTTAGCTTAGCAAAAGAGAGCAAACTTTTCTTGTTCACAGTGTAAATCTACACTTATTTCTCTGAATGCTCCTTATTCCGTGAAGAATTCTATGGACATTTCCCTGTTATTTCCATCAGTTCTTGTTCATTCATCTAATGGAATTTTTTCCTCCTAGAGCTTAACTGAGACAAAGATAGTGCTTTTAAAATTTATTCTCCTTGTCCCCCCTTCCCTCCCTCCTTTTTGTTAGCTTGGTGGGAATGTGACCATACCTTTCCGTTTGGATGATGGTGGATGGTCCTTGAGCTGATGTTACTCGGGGTCTGCTCTAGGCAGCAATGCTATTGTGTCTGAAGAAAAAAATACATTTAATCCACCACAAGGTTGTGCGTGCGTGCCTGTAAATCCTCACGCAGGGATATCTTTCAATTGATTTTTAGAGAGAGTGGAAGAGAGAGGGAAAGACAGAAATATACATGTGAGAGAAACACATCGATTGGCTGTCTCCCGCAGGAGCCCTGACTGAAAAGAGCCAGGGCCAGGGAGGACCCTGCAACCTAGGTATGTGCCCGTGACTGTAATTGAACCTGGGACCCTTTGGTCCGCAGGTCGACATTCTATTCACTGAGCCAAATGGCTAGGGCCCACCAGGGTTTTCAATGAGGAAATGAAAAACAGAAATAAAAACACTATTAAATGGAAATTTTTTTTTGTTTCCATTTTTCTCCAACTTTTATTATTTTTTACTTTATTTTCTCCCATCACCATTTATCCCCTCTCTGCCTTTTCTACCTCCACCCACTCCCACGATCACCACACTTATGCATGTCCATGAGTTCTCTTTTTCACGCTTCAATTTTTATGTATTCAATTTTTATATTTCACTTTTTAGCTAATATTATCTTCATAAACCAAGTTCCAGTAACTAAATAGGAATAGCTGGACTTTGAGTCTCAAGTGAGCAAATACATTGAAAATTCATGTCTGATTTTGTCAGACATGTCAGATGTTGCATTTCCTTTTAATCTTCTAATGACTCTGCTTTTTATTTATTTTATTTTATTCAGAATTCACTACTGAGTCCAGCTGCATGGTAGGAAATGCAAGATTCATGGAAGTTAAACAGTTTTTCATTTGTTAAGAGCTGCAATGGAAAATGAGGCCCTTTATATTTTTAATCCTCACCTGAGGATGATTTTCCATTGATTTTTAGAGAGTGTGGAAGAGAGAGGGAAAGACAGAGAGAAATATTGATATGAGAGAAACACATGAATTGGTTGCCTCCTGTATGTTGCACTGACCCAGGACCCTTCCATCCACAGGCCCACACTCTATCCATGGAGCCAAACCAGCTAGGGGAGCCCTTTCTTGATTAGACCGGTTTTCCCACTCCATCTGTTCTTGAACTTTTCTCTCTTATTCTCTTGGTGATAGTAGTAGGAAGCTTTAGGGAAAGAGGCAACTTTAAGCCTATTCAAGGTGTCATCCAGACAAGTGAGTGAGGAAGAAGCAGTGTAGGGCTTTAGGAAAACTTACTGTAATGTTATATATTTTTCCCCTCTGCGTTTGGGCATATGTCTTTATGTGGGATAGCGTTTGCAGAGAAAAATATATTGTCTTCTGCTAAGTTGTTAATTTCTTTTTGTCTGTCTCTCATACATGGTTCACTGGATATTTTGTGATAGTCAGTAGGTTAGTGCACAGTTTATTCATTTTCCCTCCTTAGGGCTATGTGGTAGGGTGCACTTGTTTGACACCTTGAAGTTAGGGTGACAGTGTGAGTTGCCTTGTTCCTCCAGCCTGTGTGTGACTCCCCTTATTTCTTTCCTGGCTCTGTTGACCACAGGAGCTGGTGACAAGATGGGATTTCAGTCAGCCTGGTGCTTGGTTGGGCAAGTAGATGTGGTTGAGACATAAGTGTTTGTTTTAATCCACTGAGAGTTCAAGGTTGGTGTTCACTGTTTTGTGTCCCTGCTGATCCTGACAGGTAAAGTCCTTATGGAGAAACCTGTGTTTTCACCCCAGGGCACTTTTTTTCGTATGTTTATGAGATACTAAGTGCATAATTACATGCTTAAGAGGAAAGTAAGACAAACAAGGTCCAGTCCCTCTTTTCTTCACTGTTACATTAAATTGCTTTGTAAAGTCATCCTCTTCAGTATTTATGCTTCGATATTTTTAAACCAGTAAACTGTAGAGAATTTTCATTACAAGGAAATAAGAGAATTTTCCTCTCTTGTATGCTATTTCAAGAGAATTCTGTCTGTTTTTGCCTTATAAAATAGTTGCTTTTTCTCCCATCTGTCTATTGAGGAGGAAGGTTTTTTAACCAGAGAGAGTGGAACAATTATTGTTAACAGGGAACTGAATTCCAAGATCGTCTAAGAGATAGGAAAAGGGCACCTGGACAGTTTAAATGAGTTCAAATTCCCCAAATCCAGACAAATTGTGTTTCATTGAAAAGGGATGGCCAGACTTCCACACACCATTGAGAAGAGGAAAACAGACACTGTAATAACACCTCTCTGCCTCCCTCCCTCCTTCCCTGTCTGTCTGTCTGTGTCTGTCTTTCTCTTGCCTAGAGGAGTACTGGTAGAAAGACACACCCCCATAGGGATTATATTTCCCAGTCTGTCTCAGGGATTCCTGTCTAGTTTCCCTTCCTTCGAGAGCAAAGTCACCCTCAGGCTATTTCCACCAGTATCCACTCTTCTCTACAAACAGTATTCAGGAACTCCTGATAGTCCAGACTCCCCCATTGAGCCCTGCACTTCATGTAGAAAAAGGGGGGGGGGGGCATTTCACTTCTCTTGAAAGCCTGCAGACTTTCATTCCACAAGGAATGTGTTGACCATATGCATCTTAAACCGGATGAACAATGTTTGTCCAGTCCTTCAGCTCACTGGTATGTAGCCATATCTGCTCCATGCCTTAAAGCAAGCACTCAAAACTACCTTTCCTAGAATGCTCTACCAATCTTTTGCTTAAATGGGGATGGAGTTGTTAATGCACCAATCCCTTACATGTTAGATTATATATATATATATATATATATATATATATATATATATATATATATATATATATATATCTTGATTGATTTCAGAGAGGAAGGGAGAAGGAGAGAGAGCTAGAAACATCAGTGATGAGAGAAACATTGGTCGGTTGCCTTCTGCATGCCTCACAGTGGGGATTGATTGAGCCAGCAACCTGGGCATGTGCCCTGAATGGGAATCGAACCATGACCTCCTGGTTCATAGGTCGAAGCTCAACCACTGAACCACACCAGCTGGGTTATATTTTTCATTATGACATAATTTATCTGCAAGAGACATTCATTTTTAGTGAATTATGTTCAGTATTTTTTTGGCTGTTATATAGAGGTGTAGGCACTTCGTTATAATTATTATAGCTGGGGTCACAAAAGAGATCTTCCCCAGATTAACAAAATAACTTGTATGCATAGATGTATCACCCATGGACACGGACAATAGTGTGGAGAAGGCCTCAGGGTGGGGGGGAGTGGGAGGTATGAACTAGAAGCTGTTGATGGGAGAGAGGAAGAGGAAGGGACATCTGTAATACTTTCAACAATAAAGATTTAAAAATGATCTTTTAATTCCTAATAATATGGGGATGATATGTTTTATAGTTATATCCCCTTTGCATGAGTATGCCTATAGAACAATCTAACTTTTTTGTCTCTTACATGTTCTCCGTACCTGATGGCAGGTGTGGTTTTAAAACCTGAATGTCAAGGTAGTTAGCAGATCTCTCAAAGCTTTTCCTACGTTTAGCTTTCATGGGGAGGAGTTGATTCCTTGTGGTCCTGGTGACTACTGCATGGAGTTGAGTGAGTCTACAGGGAAAACATCTGGCCTAATTTATCTTCAGGCATAATTGAATAATGCTGAATGGCAACCTCTGGGAACAATATAAGTGAGACTTTATGTAACTGCTAATTTAGAGTTGGTTAATAGGTAACTCCTCCTTGTATTTCTTTCAAAAGGATAGATATTTTGATCACATCAGAGCTAATCATTTTTCTTCATCCTGACATCTAAACATAGCATTACGTTATAATGAGCTCCCAGCCTGGGGTTGTATTCACAGTGCTGCTGGTAAAATCAGGACTGGGGAAAGCTAGAGAGCAATAGGGACGATCTGATTTCATAAAGAATCTTTTGTTGGCTAAGGTAAGTTTTAATGCTCCATTGCCTCCTTAAAGAGACTCAGCCCATATTTCATATCAACAAATATTAGCTGATTGAAGCCAGTTCTGTTTGCTTTGTGCCCTGATAAGTATGGCTTTCATTCCTCCAGCACATACTTAAAGAAACAGAGCTGAAAGGGGGTAGGATGGAGAGGGTTAGAAAACTTGGATAATCCTAAGGTGGATAGTATATCAAGTAGAACATGAAAGTAATTGCCCCAAGAATGTATTTAGCATAAATCTTGAGGTAGATACTTCCGTTGTAATCTTAACTATTGGAGTGTAATAAACCTTGTGGGAGATCTTTGAGTTGGTTTTTAGTATAAACAGTTATGATAGATTGTGTTTGTTTGTCTTTTCTCTTTATTTTATTTTAGTTATGGTAGATGTTCACACACAACTCCAATTAGAAATAGGGAAGCACATATCTTATAAGCCTTTGACCTTTAGAAGATCTCCCAGTCATACTGCTAAAATATTAACATACCTGATTCATATTTTTTTAAAAAATGTCATTCCTCTTTCTAAAGCCTGGGATTCAGAAATTCTTAACTCATCAAACCTGAGTTCTAGGTAAAGACCTCTTACTGCTAGAATTATTTATATAATAATAATAATAATAATAATAATAATAATAATAATAAATGCCTAAGCAACCATTCGACCGGTAGCTATGAGGCACACTGACCACTGGGGGCAGACACGCCACACACAGGCATGGAAACATGGAACAGACTGATGAATCCTAGAAGGAAGTGCGGAGGGGGAGGGCAGGAACAGATTAACCAAAGATCTTATATGCATACTAGAAGTGCACAAATTCGTGCACCCATGGGGTCCCTTGGCCTGGCCTGCAGGGATTGGGCCATACCAGCAGTCTGACATTCCCTGAGGGGTCCTGGATTGCTAGAGGGTGCAGGCCAGGCCGAGGTACTCCACTGGTGTACAAATCCATGCACCTGGCTTCTAGTCTTATATAATTGTTTAGTTTTTTAACTATTGTCTCTGGATGGGTCAAAGTTTATATTTGACCAAAGGCTACCCATGTGCGTTCCTACATTTTATTTCATTAAGAATTTAGTTTGCCAATGATGAAAATGTAAGTTTTACCACTAACTACTCTTCTATTCATCTTCTAAAGTAGTGTTTCCCAAAGTGTGGTACATGTACACCCAGAGGTACGGGAAGAGTTTGGTGGGGGTATGTGTTGCACCGGAGTTTGGTGGGGATATGCACTGCACTGTGCCTAGCTGCGCCTAATTCTACGTTCTCATGAGTGCGAGGGGTACTCAGCATTACGAAAATTATAGAAGGGGTACACATATGTCAAAAGTTCGGGAAACACTGTTCTAAAGGAATCAAAATTTAACATCAGATTTGAAATATCATGTACTTTGTAATTTTTTAAAATCCTGTGAGAGGAACTAACTGAGGGCTTAATAATTAGTGTAAGGAACACATAGGTCGTGGGCACTTAGCCATGCACAGAGACTAAAATCCAACTCTAAGCAATTTAGTGAGACAATGAATTTGTTGGAAGACTTGTACAAACATCAACCAATATCAGTGAATAAAAGTCCTCAGTAACCCCTGGAAGAAGGAATGAATGTGTCCAGGATGCTCCCATCTCTGCTTCTCTCTGTACAGAAGAAGCCTTGTTGTCTGAACCTGGCTTCTTACTCATGGCTGGGAACAGCATCCAGCAAGTCTCAGGGTCCCATAACATGGGGTTATTGCCAGAAAGCAATGAGATTTTTCTTTTTTAAAAAAAAATGTTTTTATTGATTTCAGAGAGGAGGGGAGAGAGTGACAGAAACATCAGTGATGATAGAGAATCATTAATCAGCTGCCTACTGCAGATCCCCTACCAGGGATCAAGCCAGGGCATATGCCCTGACCAGGAATACCGAAATCAAACCAGTGACCTATTGGTTCCTGGGTAGATGCTCTACCTCTGAGCCACACTGGGCCGGGTGTGAGATTTTTCTTGAGCTTTAGCCTAATGTATTCTGGAGAGGATCAGAAATTACCTCCTTGTGTACCTGCCCACCCCCCTTCCCTGCCATCCCACCACCTCATTAGTAGGTAACTCTTTTGGATCTATAGGAATATGACAGCTCCTATTCACATCAAAGTAAGAAAGGGTATTTTTCAGAAATAGAGAGTAAAGAGTTCACACAAAACAATACATCAACCTTCCTTTGTCATTTGTTGGTCTTATTTTCATTCTTTAGGCAAGTTTTTATTAAATGCCTACAGTGTGCCAGGTACTGAAAATAAAGCAGTGACCAAAAAGATCACACAAAATGTGATGATCCTCACTACTGCCTGGAATCTGATTATAATACCACCCCTGGGACTAGCATAGGCAAAGGTCATTGTTATGTAAGCGGCATGGGCATTTTGAATGAATATGAAAGAAGGCATATGGCTTAGTCTCTTTTCTTTAATTTTAAATCTGTTTCTGAGTAAATTAGATGTTTGCTACCCTCCGCTCCGGTAGTAAACCCGAGGATCAGTGTCTCCAGAGATGGTGTTAACAAGCTTTATTGTATTTTGTTTTGGTGGATGCATCTACTTGGTAAATATTTGTTAAATCAATGAATTATTGAGGAGGTAATGCTGTTGTTTAACTATAGTCAGGAGAAAAGGCTGCTATTAACTCTGACAAAGCAAGCATCATTGTCTTTGTCATTCTTCAACATTTAAGTGGTCAGAATCAAATAATTCCATGTAACAAAGTCATTTTCTACAATTATCTCAAGATCTATTTTGAACCTAATTCCTTTTGGCAGCTACATCTGGATGCGGTGTCATTTCAGGCGAGTCTGTGAAAATAACACTGAAGAATTTTCCTGACTCAGATTGAATGATGAGTAATATTTGCCTTGGAAAAAATTCAATATACCTTTATCTTATTTTCTGCATTGTGCATGAGAGTATAAGGTGTAGAGCTGTTTCTTTTGTGGTCTGACTATTCATTTTTATTTTGTTCTGAAACTGAGTTTTGAATTAGTTACTAAATATTATATACTATGTGCTTAAATTATATAATGTAAGCATATATTATATGTATTATATCATATAGAGGTTATATTAATGTAGTTTAAAGATGATGAAAGTAATTTATGCTTCTAAATACAGAACTATTTTTTCAAATATGAAATTTCCTTTTTCAACTTTTTCTTTTCCACCACTCCCCAGGGTAACATTTGTTCACTGTTTGAATATTTTTATATGGGGTTTGTGTTGGGGGAAGGATTGTGGGCATGGGTATAATATATGTACATCACATGCACATGCATATATGCTTCTTCTAAACATGTTGTTCTTAAAATTGCTTATCTTTACTACTTACTTTATCATGGACACCATCATATTAGTACCTGTTTTCTTTGTAATGGCCCTAAATTAGTTTATGGTATGTACGTGCCTTCATTTATCTAACAATCTTCCTTTTAGATCTTGTCTTACTGTTTTATTTCAAATAATGCTTCATTGAATATGTAGGATGGCTGTGGATTTCTATAAGAAAAATACCTAAAGATGTTCAAAAAATTTGACTGCCCACCTTTTGTACTTTAATAGTTGTGCTAAATTACCCTCTACATAAGGTAGTGTTGTTTGTTAAAAGGTACTATATTGTGATGGTGAAATACTCAGACTCCAAGGACAGGGGTTTAACCCAAGCTCTGCTTATTATATATGCTGTGTTTCAGCTCTCTCAACTACAAAACAAACAAACAAACAAAGAAACAACAAAAAAAAAAACCAATACCTACTTTGATATGTGATTGTGAGAATTAAATACATTAACATAAGTCAAATTATCATAAAAGTGGCTCCCCTATTTATTTTTATTTTATTTTATTTATTTTTTGCAGAGAGGAAGGAAGAGGGATAGAGAGTTAGAAACATCGATGAGAGAGAATCATCGATCAGCTGCCTCCTGCACATCCCCCATCGGGGATGCGCCTACAACCAAGGTACATGCCCTTGCCCGGAATTGAACCTGGGACCTTTCAGTCTGCAGGCTGACACTCTGTCCACTGAGCCAAACTGGTTTCAGCTGGCTCCCCTATTTCTATGCTTTCTAGAAGTTTGTAAGTCCTACCTGCTATTATTAAGAGGAGCACCTTGTAAGGATTCCCATAATACTGAAAGTTTAGAATGTCCTGAGGGAAATGTTGGCTTTGCCCATGGATTTTTCATATGGATAGATTGTTTAGTCTCCCACATGTGGACAAAATTGTACATTAAGCTCCTAAATTTTTATAATATTGTATTCTGTCCTCTGCAAGTCCAGAGTTGTTATATCTACCTATAGTAATAAAATATGTACTCCATATTTTATTATATTTGAAAATATAATCTCAATTTAATCATATTTGAAGCTAGGAAGACAGTCTACTTGGATTATTTTACCTAGTTATTCTTAATTATGTGTTTACTAGAGGCCCTATGCACAAAAATTCATTTAAGAATAGGTCTTCCTTCCCTGGAGCCACCTTTCTGCCTTGGCTCTGGCCTAAAGCAGCCTTTTCACCTTCCCACACTGCCCAGAGGCCCAGAGCAGCTGGGGCAGTGCAGAATGCCTGTGTCGTCACCATGGTGATGATGCAAGCATCCTGCCCCTGGCCACTTGGTGCTTGTGTATGCAAATTGACCCACCATCTTTGTTGGGTTAATTTGCACACTCACTCCTGATTGGTTGGTAGGCGTGAGAGTATGATCAATTTGCATCTTTCTCTTTTATTAGTGTAGATATTATGTTTAGATTTTTATGAGAGATTCTTTGACAAATTTATATGTCCCGAGCTTGCTGTGTGAAACTCCCATTGAAGATCTCATTTATTATCACCAAATGCCTGTCTAGAACCATCTAGATAAGACCATTATCTTAGTTTAGAACTATCTGCCCTGACAACTAATGTTCTTTTATTTAGCTAATGAGTATGAACTGGCTCATGTTTGCAATGTACATTTTAGCTGCCATGAAATTAATAGTCACTGCAACTTTCTTCTCAGGCACGATTTCTCAGTTTTGAAATGTTATATTGTGTGTTTTCTTTCTTTTAAACTAGTGCTGATATTGTTTTTTTAACAGGATGTGATAAGGAAAGCAAGGAAGAGGTTATATCCACTGTGTTTAGATTGGGTGAGAGATGAGGAAATGTGAGTTAAATGACAGACACTGAGAGGGTCTGCAGGTCTGACCAGGGGCTCCTCGGAAAGTCCTGGGGAAAATCACAGCCAGTGGAGAGCGGTTGTCCAAGGATGAAACCATGTGGGGTCAAATCTGGGCTCTGCTGCTTTGTAGCTGTGACTCTGAGAGAGTTAAATTAACTTCTCTGCTCCTTAGTTACCTCATCTGTCATCTGTAAAATGATGCAATAAAAGCCCCAATAAAATGATTGTTTGGGGGATTAAGTGAGATTATATGCATGTTAGAATGATTCATGATACAGCATACCTGTTGTGTAAGTGTTTGTTATTATCATTATTATTTTTATTAAAGAGGTAGGCCCTGGCTGGGTAGCTCAGTTGGTTAGAGCGTGCACTGTACAGCGCGGTCGCAGGTTCACTCTCCCGTCAGGGCACATATAAGAATCAACCAATGAATGCATCAGTAAGTGGAACAACAAATCAACATACCTTCCTCTCTCTCTGTCTCAAATAGATACATTTTTTCAAAAGAGGTTAAAGAACATTTTTGAATTTCACTTTATGTCAACTCTCAGTAAAATTCTAGAGTGTGTTATTAAGTAGATGACTGTGAGCATTTAGAAATGGAGCTAGTGATCCCTGGAAGGCATATGGATTCTCCAAGTTAATTCCTGTCACAATAAATTAATTTATTTTGATAGGATTATGAGTCCTACTCATCAGGGGAACGCTCCTGTCGGAGCTAAATTTCAGCCAGTCTGACATAGTCTATTATGAAACTCTTTTAAACGTGATGGACCCACATGAACTGGGTGACGGTATAATTAAATGAATCTGTGGCAGCTTGAACATCTATAGACAAAGTACATTGATTCACTAATCAGTGTCAGCCAGAGAGGAGATGTCAGCAGCTTCCGAGGAGGTGTGCTGCTTTATTCTCCATCACCCTGGTCAGCTCTGTCGTGAATAACTAGGAGAAATACAACAGCCATGTTGGTCAGATATGTGGCTATCAGGACATAAAAAAAAAATCGAAACAAAAACAGAACAGTGGGGAGGAGAAGAATGATTCCAGAAGAACTTTATCACCTGAACCTAAAAAGATGCCGTTGATCTCACATCAGTATTTTTCAAATTTGTGTGCTCCACAAAGTATAGCTCTGGCCCCGGGTAATTAGATATTTGGGGACAATAAGACTTCAGAGGCTTCAAAAATACACTGTAACAAACATTGGTGCGTTAAACAAAGACGCACTGATGTCTGGCACGTTTGGAAAGTGCACCACAGGGTTATGCATGTGATTTCGGAAGCAGATGTTAGAGATCTGGGAGTTTCAGCGATTGACAGTGTGAGGACTGCTAACAAAGAGGAAGTGTCCCATTAGGCTGCCTCAGTGTAGTAGGGGTGTTAGCAAAAGGAAAGGATACTGTTTTAGGTTGTGATCACACTGCATGTCATATATGTTATCAATGGAATTTAGATAATTTATATTAATTAGTATAATTCTTAAAACATGTGTTTCACAAGTGACACTTGTTAAACTCAAGGATATTCAAAGAAAGATGATTCCGGAGGTAGTGTCTGCAAGCTATTATATGTGAGAAATGATGGCAGAAACGGAAGTGCCATTAACCTGGGGGCGGGAGGGGGAAAGGAGAGACCTGGCCCCTGATAATGTCTGGTGATGTTTTAAAACAGCTGACAATACACTGAGTGGCCAGATTATGATGATCTCTGAACACATAATAATCTGGCCACTCGGTGTATATCCTATATAATAAAAGGCTAATATGCAAATTCCCCACTCCACCAGGAGTTTGACCAGCAGGTTGGCCGGCCAACCATCCATGTCTCCTCCCCCTGGCCAGGCTTGCCAGACCTCACCTATGCACGAATTCATATATATATATTGGAGGCCTGGTGCACGAATATATATATATATATATATATATATATATATATATATATACACACACACACACACATACACACACACACACACACACACACACACACACACACTGAGTGGCCAGATTATTATGCATTCAGAGATCATAATAATCTGGCCACTCAGTGTATATTGCTGGGAGAAAGTCTTACTGTTGGTATTCTCTGCATTTCCCTGTGATTTGTAATGAGTACAGGCGGGAAATGTGTCCCTGTGGTGTGCTGTCCCCCCAGCTGACAGGTCCTCTCAAAGAGCACGTTTTTTTTATCCCTCATGTTAAACAGAAAGACTGTTGGATGGTGAGGCTAAGCACAGAGCGGTGCAGGGTTACCTGTGAGTCCCAGTGGAATAAGTTTGGCAGCGATCAAGCAATGAAGGCAATGTGGGGCCAACCTGATTGGAAGAGCTCTAGTGCAGTTTATGCAGGAAATCTCAAAGACCACATCCAGTGTCCATCTGTGTGTGTGTGTGTGTGTGTGTGTGTGTGTGTATGTGTGTGTGTGTGTGTGTTATAGCTCTCTTCTTTGTATTGAAAAGATTCATCTTCCTAGGCTGTTGCTCAACATGAGCTGTTTCCCCCCCCCCCCCCCCACCTAGCTAATAGTATTAGCAAATGATTACGAACACATATTGCTGTATAGCCATTTGTTATATGGGAATGATACATGCTTTACAGTCAATATATCATTCAGTGCTCGCAACATTTTTATACATGAGGAAACGAAGAAGCTGAAGTTCATGGAGGTTGAGTATCTAAGATCAGACAGCTGGTGAGCAGGGGTTTCCTGGTCCCCCTGTCTCCACAGTGCATAACCATCTTTATTATTGTATAACAGTTCCTAATATAGAGCTACTCAAAACATTTTCAAAATTTACTTGGTCTTTCCTCATGTCTACTGGCTTAGTGTCATGATATTAAGCTATAAACACAAATGAGGATCAGAGTCCTTGATCTCATGAGGTTTGCCATGTAGCAGGAAAAATATCATTAAGTAGATAATGATAATTAATGGCACTTTTGACAGCTGCTACCACAGGAAAGTATGGTTCAAACCATTATATGAGAGTTCAAGAAAAATATCTGAGATGGCCAAGAGACATAAGACAAAACGCTTCAGAGAGATGTAAATTAAAATGATAATGAATCTGTCAGAATGGCTATCATCAGTAAATCAACAAATGACACGTGCTGGCGAGGATGAGGAGAAAAGGGAACCCTAGTACACTGATAGTGGGAATGCAGACTGGTGCAGCCACCATGGAAACCAGTATGGAGTTTCCTCAAAATATTAAATATGGAACTGCCATTTGACTCAGTGATCCCACTTCTAGGAATATACCCTAAGAAACCCGAAACACTAATCAGAAAGAATGTATGCCCCCCAATGTTCATAACAGCACCATTTACATTAGCTAAGATCTGGAAACAGCCCAAATGCTCATCAGTAGATGAATAGGTAAAAAAAGTTGTGGTACATTTACACCATGAAATACTATGCAGCAGTAAAAAAAAAGAATTGCTTACCCTTTGAGACAGCATGGAAGAACCCGGAGAGTATAATGTTAAGTGAAATAAGCCAGTCAGAGAAAGACAAGTATCAACTGATCTCACTTGTATGTGGAATCTAATGAACACAATAAACTGACAAACAAAATAGATCCAGAGACATGGGAACATGGAACAGAGTGCAGAATCTCAGAGGGAAGGTGGGGGTAGATGTGTGGGTGAGAAGAGATCAACCAAAGAACCTGTATGCAGATGTGCGTAACCCATGGGCACAGACAATAGGGAGGTGGAGGCCTGGGGTGGGGGACTGGGGTGAGCTATAAAGGTCAATGGGAAAATAAAAGGGGATCTGTGTAATACATTCAACAATAAAGATTTATTAAAAAAAAAATCTGATCTGAAGCCTGAGGTTACAGAAGTGGGGATTATGAGGTACGTAGATATTGTGTACAATATCTTTGATTATAGGCCTTCAGACTATAAGCTCCCATGCTGATGACAAAAAAACCACACACACAAAACTTAACTTCTCAGGAAGAGCAAACTGCAGTGTCACATAGGCTAGCCTGGGCACTTACTGGCTGCCAGACCAGGCACTTGACCTTCTTGGCAGCTGCTTTCTTCTGACTGAAGTTAGCCTTGTTCTTAAAGTTCTTATAAAAAATAAAAATAAAAAAAAATAGAGGCCTGGTGCACGAAATTTGTGCACAAGGGCAGGGATGGTGTCCTTCAGCCCAGCCTGCACCATCTCTAATCTGGGACCCCTCAAGGGATGTCTGACTGCCAATTTAGGCCTGATCCCATCCCTCTCACAACCTTTCGCCTGTCTGCCTGCCTGATTGCCCCTAACTGTTTCTGCCTGCCAGCCTGATCACACCCTAATCACTCCCCTGCCAATATGATTGATGCCTAACTGCTCCCCTGCTGACCCAATCACCCTCAACTTCCCTCCCCTGCCGGCCCGGTCCTCCCCAACTGCTCTCTCCTGCAGACCTGGTCACCCTCAACTGCCCTCCCCTGCCAACCCAGTCCCCCCCCAACTGTCCTCCCTTGAAGGCCTGGTTGCCCCTAACTGCCCAACCCTGCAGGTCTGATTGCCCCAACTGCCCTCCCCTGCTAGTCTGGTCACCCCTAACTGCTAGCCTGATTGCCCACAACTGCCCTCCCCCACCATCTATCTTGTGGCCATCTTGTGACCACATGGGGCGGCCATCTTGTACGAGGGTGTGATGGTCAATTTGCATATTATCTCTTTATTATATAGGATTTCTGTAATTGTTTAAGTGACACATTCATAAATACTACTAAGGCATATAATTTCCCCACAAAAATCCATGCAAGTAGAATGGAAAAATTGTTTAAGTATCATTTTGAAACCTTTGCCTAGTAATCACATATGTTAGGAGTAGAGAGTAACCTCACTGAGCTTGAGGCCAGGTGCTGTCACTTTTTACAGGATTTATTTCCTCCTCTGAATTCTACTGGGATCCAAATTCATGTTCCATCAAAATGACATGGATCTTTGTGGTTTCTCAGGAATAGTCGAAACAGGAATGTTAAATCTGTGAACCCAAGAATCTGTGGTATTACTAGTATCTGCACATTCTGTGGAGACTTAGCACAGAGGAGCTAATAAGTATTAGCTGTTCTTATTATGTGTAAACATCATCATCAACATCCTCATGAATGCAAGGCTCGTCCTTCCACTTAACTAGTTTCTTGACCTTGGACCAATTGCTCCAACTTTGCGCATCTCAGAGAAAGTTGATTCTCTCTTTTCTATGTGTCTGATCAAGTGAAGGTCAAGTAAAATAACATCACTGGATGAAATTGAATGACATAGTAATAAATGTTGTGTGAAAGCAAATAATACAAATTGTGTGAAAACACCCTGTAATTGTAGAGCTCACTTGTGCAGAACTCAAAAAATGGCCAATTTGCAATCCCAAAATCATTACACACACTCAAAAATGGCCAATTTGTAATCCCAAAATCATTTTCCCTGAGACACAAGACCTTACACAGTTAGATATTTTAATGATCTGCCAGTATGGATCCAAGGAAGGCATATGCTGTTAAAGAAAGGGAAAGAGCCTGGTGTTTGATACTCATTTGGGATTTCACAAATTTAAACATTATCTTCTTATTTTGCAATTAAATAAGTTCAGAACATTTTTTTTATGCCCCCGCCCCCAAATAATGATTTTAACCATTAGATGAACACTGGTCTCATGTATTTATCTTAGGGAAACTTGAAATGACGTTTCTGTTTGAGAGGCACCAAGGAAATCTTGAGTAAGCCTTAAAATATTTGAAACGTTATATTTATTAGTTTAGAATGTTGGAACCTAAACCAGAGAAATGCATTCTTAGCTTGGCCTGTGCCCTGGATGATTTGGCAAACCGCCCCTTTCCTTCTCTTGACTATATTCCTATCCTTTTCTGCCTGTTTTGTTTTTCCCTTCTTCATGTAGAAGTCTGGGGGAGATGGTTTCTGAGATGAGTCTGCTTTGTCTCAGGTTGCATGAAATTAGATGCTTTTGGGGTGGGCTCTCATATAGTCAGTCACCTAAATAAAGAAGGTGAAAATCTACCCACTGGTGTATTTGCCAATTCTATACACCTTTTCACATCTTCTGAAAAAAGAAATACAAGAGGATCCCTTGCTAGGAAGGTAGTGGATTGTATTTATTTGCGTCCCTAGCCATGGAAACCCCCCTTACAAAGAGCCAGGCCTCATGGGAGACCTTGGGAGGAGGGGTGGTTACGTGAAGGAAGAAAGTGGCTGGGAATTGAAAGGACTTGAGGCTGGGGCATGAGGTGCAAGACAGTTCTGAGGGTGAGACTGAGGGGATCACACGCGCAGATCGGACACCGGAGAATGGTTTGTTTTGCACAGAAAGAAAGGACATTTTCTGGAAAGATTGAACTTTGATTTGTGGAGGAGAGACAGTGATATCCGTCCAGTGGTTTCCAATTACAGTCTTCTCTTGGTAGCTCCGGCCAGCTCGGCTAATTCCAGGGCGGATATTCTTAAGGAAGCTCTGTGGCTTTGGGGGCCTGTTTTTGAGGAAATAAATGACCAAGCAGCTCAATGTTCAGCAAAAGTTTTTTTTGGTGTTGTTTTGTTTTGTTTTTTGACAGGGACTAGAAAAGATCCCTTTGTAATCTAAAGGAAATAATGTCAGAAAGAGAAAACAGAGCTACTGGAAAGGAGACAAAATTCACATTACTTGTAGAAAATCTGATTCTGGGCTTCTGTACTATTGCCACTATTAAGAATTCAATTTGCTGTTCATATAGATAATAATTATCACCACTCAATGGCTTCTGGATGTATTAGCCATAAAACAGGAGAATATTATGTGAAAAAGTGTATGCATAGTTGCAATTAAAAATATAAAACAATAAAAAGCTTATTACAGTTTGTGAAATAAAACTTAAATACATGGAACAATGTGCGTAAATTTCTTAAAACTTTAATTAGATGTCTTATTTAATTCCAATCTAAATTTCATCTGGAAATATAAAGACGTGAATAATTAAAAATGTAAGAAGGAATAATGAGAGCAGTGTCCTAGCCAGGGAGTGAAAAGAATTGGACTGTGACAGCGATTGAAAAGGGTGTGTTGCTGGCACCTGGTGGCTGAGAGATCAGGGGAGCTGAGCAGGAGTCCTGGGCCAGCCCCATGTGCAGTGGTTTGCACTTCATTTCACTCTGAAAATGCCCAGATGTTCCTTCAGCCATCAGCAAAAGCATGGGGCCTCTGAGCATTCCCACCTCCGCCTCAATAAGGACCGCTCTGCTCTGTGCGGTTTCTATCATGGACCCCGCACTTATGTATGGGTTTCACATTCAAAGGGGTTCTCATTGCCCTCATGTTAGTAGGTGGCAGAGGAAACCTCACTCCTCATGGCAGGCTTATCAAACACTGACTTACTAACAGGAATGGGAGGCTAGTGCTTCACCTTGGTACAGAGGTAAATCCCTGATGAAATAAAAAAATACAAACATAAGGATACTTAAAATAACTATTGGTAGACATTGGCATTCTCTCTGGATAAGAGGAAAATATTACCTAATAAAAGGATAATACGCAAATTAACCGTCACTCCGTCACAAAGATGGTGGCACCCATAGACTTAAAATGGCGGCACCCAGTCCTCTCAGCCCCACCAAAGTCCCCCAGTCCCACAGGAGCCGCCACTGAGAGTGAGGCACGTGAATGGCCTGGCAGAATGCTTGCTTCATTGCTGCAGTGACAAGGCAAGAGTTCTGTGCCTGGCCGCAGATGGGCCTCTGGGTCATGGAGAGCCTCTGGGCTGCGGACATGGAGTGGCCTGGCCCCAAAGAGAGCTATTGGTGCATTGATTGTGTGCAGGGCTACTGGTGTAAGCATAGAGCAGTGGCTGTTACAATGGAAAAAATCTGATGGAATTGTTCGCGTGAAAATGGAAAACATTGCATATCACCCTAAAATATCCAAAGATATGCAACAAAAGGAATACATATCACTACTATGCCAAGTAATGAATATTATTCTGACTGTTTAAAGAGCTTTTTCCACATTAATAGAAACAGAAACATCTCAAGTGTAATATCCTATACCACATGAGATACATTTGAAAACATCTCTACCTCATTGGTATTTACAGAAGTATAATAAAAATAACAACAAATTACCACTTGTTTGACCTACTAAGATAATGCTTCATACTGGCCAAGCATTCAGTTCTGTTTGGTGAGAGTATAAATTGTTAAAATCTTTCTGCAAGTATTTGGCTGTGTGTCAAGGGACATAACAGAATTCATATTCTTTGACATAACAATGCTCTTAAAATGTTATATTCAATATATTCTTTGGGTATTTCTATTTACTAACTGAATTTTTTAAATAATGCCTACTCTCAGGAGTGTTAATTATAATGCCATTTTGGAGAATTCAAATTACATCGAGAAAAGTAAGACAGATAATATACATGTATTTTACTTAATTGTAATTATGTTAAAAATAATGTGTATGAATAGAAAAACTAGAAAGAGAACAAGAATTAGGCATGGTTAATATTTTTGATTGCAGGCTTGTGGGTGCATTTTGCTTTCAATAAAATGGGCATTGGGTTTGCATTTTTCTAATTTTTACTCTCAGAAAGCAAGATTATTTAAAATAATTATTCATGGCAAACTTTAAAAACTTGGACTTCCTTTGCAACAATTATATGATTTTTTTCCTAAGCCAGCTTGAACCTGTTTTGATGATCTGAAATATTTATTAGACCTATTTCTGGATAAAATCTTCTTGTTATAAACAGTCTTAAAACTTCTACTCCCTTCTCTGCTGTACTGAATTCTTTATCCCATTTTCTAAAAAAGTAGGTACAAGGTGGAAAACAGTTATAAGAACATGTGAATTAATTGACCATGAAAACACATTCAAATATTAGTATTTGAGAAATGTCATGAGGGGTAATCCAGAGAATACTGTTTTGCAGGACATCTGACACTGTAACAATGAGGAGTCATGGGGAGATGGTGGGGGAATCTAAGGTAGGGGCTGGGGGGGCTTAAGACTGTGCTCCGCCTGTGACCTCTTCCCACCGTGGTGTCTGAGTGTGGCTGCCTGCGAGTCTGGTTCTCGTCTCTGCCATGTGTCCCGTTGTTTTGATGGTATCGATGTTTTGTTCTGTGAAGGTAATTCCTCTCTACCATTGTCCTGTCCATGTTCACACGCCTAGCACAGTGAGGTGTGCTCACACCAGGAACCCTCCTGCCCCCGCCCCCTTTCTCTGTCTTACAGGCACTGAGGGTGGTGGCTTCTGGCATGTGTGGCTCCATCATTGCCTCCCCGCCTCTCACCCACTTCGTGATGTAATTCTTGGCACTTTTACTTCCTTTGTAGAGTAGGATGTGATGTCATAGAGAAGGGGACAGGGCTATCCAAATTCCCTCAATTGCTGGGAGGCGCTGCCCAGGTGTGCTGAGGGGCCTGTACTCAGGAAGAGAAACAGGGAGTCCTCCACAGTGAGTAACCCCACTTTCGAGTGCACCCCAATGTCCCTTAAAACATTGCCCAGTGCCTGGGGATTTCTTTCCTCTTCTAGTTTTAACCGGTTTGCCTTTTGGACATTCCCAGTTCAGCTCAATTTTCCTCCTTCCTCTCCTTCCTCTTCTAAACCCTTCCTCCTTCTATCCTGTGCCCTCCCCCCCCCCCCCCCCCAGCCCCTCTTCCTCGCTTGCTTACTTGTGTATGTCTGTGTCTGTTGACCTTCGGCCCATACCTTTGATGAGAGCCCATTGGTGTCCTTAGCTTTACCCATCGCGTGGGGTGGTGCCCATCACGGGAACAGCGTCTCCTTTCGTAATCCATCAGTGTGCACTTCTCTGCCTGCAGTTCTGGTGTCAACAAGTCTGTCAGCTTGTTTGTTTTCGTGTCTATTTCTTTCCCTCCCTCCCTTGTGACCTAACCTCCCCCTTTCAGCTCACTCTGCAGTTTCCTTCTCGCCTTTTTCAAGCAGTGTGTTTACAAAACGTGTTAGTCCTCCCTCTACAGCTCTGCCTGAACTTCTCCCCCCCCCTTTCCCAGTTTTCAGCTCCGCTCCGAGTCCTCCTCCGGGAGGACAGTTTTTCTTTGTTCCCAAGGGGACGCTTGTTGCCATACCTTCTCTCAAGTGTCGCTCAGATGTCTATATTCTTTAAAGAACTTACCAACTCTGACGAAGGGACTGATCCAGGCTGGGGGAAACGGGGAAATATCCTGGGTCGTAGGAAGGGGAGACCAGGAAAGTGGCCCTAATGGGGAGGTGGGGCTGCCTGTAACTCATGGGAAGACCTGATTGGACAGAACATTTGCTAGTGACTTGGTGGAAATTTGGCCGTTGATTGTAGGAGAGGCCACAGAGCTATTGTGAACAGATTGGGGAGCCTTTGTAATTTTGGGTTTTTAGAGTGCCCCGGTAGTCCTATATAATAAAAAGCTAATATGCAATTGACTGAACAGCAGAACAACTGGTCACTATAATGTGCACTGACTTCCAGGGGGCAGATGGTCAACGCAGGAGCTGCCCCCTGGTGGTCAGTGCACTCCCACAGGGGGAGCGTTGCTCAGCCAGGAGCCAGGCTCACTGCTGGCAAGCACAGGGGTGGTGGCAGGAGCCGCTCCCACCTCCACAGCAGCAGTAACGATGTCTGACTGAGGAGAGGGCCTAAGCCATCAGTCGGACATCCCCTGAGGTTTTCCAGACTGCCAGAAGGCACAGGCCAGGCTGAGGGACTCCCCAAGTGCACGAATTTTGCGCACCAAGCCTCTAGTTCTTAGTAATTATGATCCTTCTAGTAAATCCTCACCAGTAGAAAGCTATAGTCTTTCAGTTGCCTGGGGCCGTGATGTGCAGAAGCTTCTGTCCAGAATCTGCCATTAGGGGCTGTCTTCCCTTGGAAGAAGGCATTGTGAAAGGTGTGCATTCCTGTTTCTTGTACCTGCAGGAGCCCCTGTAGTCCCTGCTGGTGAGCAGGGAGGTCACTGCTGTGTACTGCTTTCCACACATGTCATTAAGTCCCAAGCTACATAAAAAACCTTGATTTTCAGAACGGATGATCTAGCACTTGTGGAAATAACAGTGTCCCACGTATTCCCTGCATGTTGTTTAAAGTACTCCCTTGTACTAAAAAATAAGTAGGACAGAGAAGAAGGGGTGGGGGGCGGTCAATGGGATCTGTTTATAAAATGGAGATGGGCTGAATGGGAAGAGGCAGGGGTTTCCTTGAAATCAACCGGAAAAGGCAAAAGAAAGGAAACTGAGCTGAACTGGAAAACACTGCAACGAGGCACTTGGGTTTCTGTGTGCTTCTTGCCATTTGGGTCATAAAGGGCTTTTTCCCCTCGTTTTCTTTTTCCTATGAAAGAGGTGGATCAGAATGGGAATCCATTGAGGTTCTTTGCTCTGGGCTGTTGATAGTGTTCAGGCTCCATGTTCCCAAGGCCTGGAAATTTAGGAAACACTCTAACAGCCTGACAGCGTGTCTCTAACCAAAAAAATACCAGCGATTTTTAACAAAGGGAATTGTATACATTTATTACCTTTTTTTTTTTTTAGAATGTTGCAGAAAATGCCATTCATGTCCAGGAAAAATTACATTCTTACTTTGGATACTTGAATTGTGTGATGGAATCTTATTTTGATATAATAACCCCTTTCCCCCTTTAAAATTTTAAGTACACATTGCATGATTCACACACGCTTTCATTTCGGATGCTCCCATGCAATCACCTATTAATCTTACGTTTATTTTTATATTTCAGGCACTAGAAAAACACCCCAACTCACCAATGACAGCGAAGCAGATACTGGAAGTCATTCAGAAAGAAGGGTTAAAGGAAACAAGGTCAGTATTTATAAGTACAGCATTTCCCGTTTTTATTGACTTAACGGTGGCCACCAGTTGCAAAGCACTAGCTGTCTCTCCATGTAGATGGTATAATTGATGGTGAATTAGGTACCTGCGGATACTTTTGTGTCTGCCAAGTATTTAGATGACCACACGTTTCCTTGGAACTGCCTGTCGGCTTAATGAATTACACCGGACAGATTAATATTGAACATACTCTGTTAGCAACGTGCAGCGCTGTGTGAATTAACTGCTTCCTGGAAGCTCTCCTCCCCCTCTTCCTTATGAGAGGAGATCGGTGTGTTTCTGAAAGGGGCTGGGGGAAGGGAAACCCTCCCCCGGGCTTGCCATTCCGGTGCTGGGGCACACAGGTGAGCTCACTCGGATCAAGGTCCAGGTGCCCGTGAACGTGGTTGAAACTCCAGTCCTCCTGTGCTTAGCACGCCTCCCCGTGGAGCGTCACTCATTAGCTGTGGAGCTTTTTAAAAAAGTCGCCCTGAGCTGTGATCATACATCACGGAACTCACCATTTTAAATGTGCAATCCGGTGGTTTTTAGTGGGTTCGCACATTTGTGCCATTGTGACAGGTTTCTTATTTTAGAACATATTTATCATCCCCAAACGAAACCGTAACACCCATCAGCAGTCATTCACCATTTAAGTTTCACTTTTTTGGTTGGTGGCCCTGTCGTCCCTGTTGGTAAAGCAGTGAGGTCACTGCTGTGGACCGCTTTCAACACATGTAGTTAAGTCTTTTATGTTAAAAGACCTTGATTTTCAGGATGGAAATCTCCCCCAACTCTTGGTGGCCACTAATGTACTTGTCATATCTATGATTGGTCTATGGTGCGCATGTAATACAAGGAATTATGCAATATGTAGCTTTCTGTGATGGGTTTCTTTCACTCAGCCTATTTTTTTTTTTTTTCAAAATCTATCTATGATGTGGCACTAATCAGTACTTCATTCCTTTTGTCTGCCAAATAATATTTCATTGTATGGATATACCATGTTCTGTTGATCTGTAATGATCCATTATTTCTATTTCGCATTAATTTTACAGTTTGGGCTTTAGCCAGCCTGTAGGACCATATCAATGTTGTTACTCAAGGAGGAAAGAAGATGCTTGTGAGAGGCTAACCTAGCCATTGGATGTCACCTATGTGCACGTACTCCTGTGTGTGGCACAGTGTGTGTGCTTTGTATGAACCTTGTCTGTCTGCAAGCCCCTGTGCGTACAGTGGGTGTAACTGGGTGAAAGTTAAACCTGCTGAGCTGCCTGAATGTTCTGGCTGATACTGAGGTAGAACCGCTGGGAGAAGGGAGTACCCTCCCCCGGCCAACTTCTCTTAAACCGCCGGTGTTCCTGCACCTCTGTCCCTAAGGCGTGGGCCACGTCAGCCTCCCCCAGTTTATTTATTTTTATGTTTTATATATATTTTATTGATTTTTTTTTTTACAGAGAGGAAGGGAGAGGGATAGAGAGTTAAAAACATTGATCAGCTGCATCCTACACACTCCCCACTGGGGATGTGCCAGCAACCAAGGTACATGTCCTTGACCGGAATCGAACCTGGGACCCTTGAGTCTGCAGGCCGACGCTCTATCCACTGAGCCAAACTGATTAGGGCGAGCCTCCTCCTGTTTCAAGGCATCCTTTGGGGGTGGGATCCCAACATCCCAGGCCAGCGAGGCACAGGACCTCCGGCTCTGCTTCCCTCGCTGCGCGGGGCTCCTGCTGTCTGAGGTCAGAGCTGAGACAGGTGACCCCGCTGTGTCTGCAGGGACTCTTCGCCCAGAGTGGGAGGCAGCCACAGAGGGAGGCTGTCCCGGCCTCACAGCTCCCTCAGAGGAGGCCTGGTCTTCCAAGCAAGATGCCAGCGGGAGGAGGTGAGGGGAGAATGGGCAGCGGGGAACTGACCCCCTCCTCGCTGCCGGTCAGAAGCCTTAAGGTAGGGGTGTCGAACTCAATCAGAGAAGGGGCCAAAATCTAAAATCCAGCCTAAATCGCGGGCCGAATGGTTTACTGAACAGTCATAAACTGACAATGTCATAAACTGACAGCAGAGTGCAGTGATGACAGCGTGGTGCGGGCCACATTGCAAGGCCTGGCGGGCTGGATTTGGCCCGCGGGCCTTGTGTTTGACACATGTGCCTTAAGGCATGGATGCCATTCAGGAAGCAGGAACAGTTTGTGCTGCAGCCGGAGGAGAGCAGGTAGCAATCTAAGGATCTCACCGCTGCCGGAGGAGGCGGGTGCAGAGGACCGCCACGCAGGCACAGAAGCCCGCCCTGCATGAGCCTGGGAACTGGGTTCACAGGCTGCTCCTCTCCACCGGGGACCGAGCTGCCGTGAGCGGTGAGGCCCTGAGATACAGCATCCTCGCCCGGAGCCAGCTCTGTAATTACGTTTTTCATTATAACAGCAGCATCTCATATTTTTAAAATGCTGGTCTTCCCACAGAGGTGTATTTTTAAAAATATATATGTTTTATTGATTTTTTTTTTACAGAGAGGAAGGGAGAAGGATAGAGTCCACAGGCCGACGCTCTATCCACTGAGCCAAACCGGTTAGGCCCCGACAGTGGTATATTAAAGGGCTGTAAGCATTTGTATTTATAGTTAAAAAACAAAACAGCTGCCTTAGCATAAAGAACAAAGGAGTTGCTCTGCATACAGCTGTCCTCCGCCCAGCACCACTGCTGTGTCCTTCTGGAAAGAGAAAGGTGTTCCTCACCCTGACCAGCCGGGGAAGCAGCAGGAAAAGTTTCCGCAAAGAACCCGCAAGTCCATCAGGCGAACAGAGAGGACAGTGCCATTTAAGTCTCTCCTGGAAAATCAGCCTCACAGTCAGGGGCTCCGAGTATGACTTTTAGGTTCTAGCTGCTTTCTACACCTCTATAATCTCCTCCCTTCTGCCCAGCTGGCCTGCTCAGTGGCTGAGCCTCGACTTAAGACCCAGGAGGTCAGGGCACATTCCTAGGCTTCGGGCTTGATCCCCAGCGTGGGGCCTGCAGGAGGCAGCCGATCCATTTCTCTCTCTCATCATGGATGCTTTTTTCTCTCTTTCTCCCCCTTCCTCTCTGAAAGCAATACAAATATTTAAAATATAAATAAATTCATTTCCTCCATCCCATTGCGGGGCGTGTTCCTGGGGATTGGTGTACCTGTGTCTTCCCTTCCCAGGTATTCTACGGTAGTTCTAGTGTACTTACTAGAATCATCTCTAAAATAGTTGTCTAGATTCTGAGTGAGTTTTGGGGCTTTTCTACATATTACATATGTTTTAGGGAGCAGATTCTAACATTTGTTATTCCTACTTAATGGATAATTTTGCTACCTTCCATGTCCTTAAATGTTTTCCAAATATGTAAGGCAGCCAAGTAAAGGAAGTGTAACTTTATCTATTGTTCTTAAGTAGAGTTATGATTAGGAACCCCATCGCCATATGGTCAGAGCTGTTTCACTCCTAGGTATTTATTAATGGTGTGCTGCAGGGGAGTGACCGAGAAAGTTACTAATGTGACCGTAGGTAACCCTTTGGACTCCCCTGGGCCTGAGAGGTCAAGTTAACAGTCCTCCCTCCAATAGTCCAGCTCTGCACTGAGTTTCTAGAAAAAAGGAGATGGGGTTTGTAATTCATCATCATTAAAACGTGACTTTAAAGTAATGCCATTGGCTTCAGGTAGCCTGGGGGGGAAGGGGGTCTCAGATTCCTGTGCCAAGTAGAGTGTCTGTGGCAAATACCTCACTGCACCAGGTAGAGCTCTGGGGCATTTACCTCACTGCACCAGGTAGAGCTCTGGGGCATTTACCTCACTGCACCAGGTAGAGCTCTGGCATTTACCTCACTGCACCAGGTAGAGCTGTGGCATTTACCTTACTGCACCAGGTAGATCTCTGGGGCATTTACCTCACTGCACCAGGTAGAGCTCTGGGGCATTTACCTCACTGCACCAGGTAGAGCTCTGGGGCATTTACCTCCCTGCACCAGGTAGAGCTCCCGTGGCATTTACCTCCCTGCACCAGGTAGAGCTGTAGCATTTACCTCACTGCACCAGATAGAGCTCTGGCATTTACTTCACTGCACCAGGTAGAGCTGTGGCATTTACCTCACTGCACCAGATAGAGCTCTGGCATTTACTTCACTGCACCAGGTAGAGCTGTGGCATTTACCTCACTGCACCAGGTTGAGCTGCTATAGCATTTACCTCAATCATCGCACTGCAGTTTGTCCTGCTATGTCTTCCCATCGGTCTGTGAGCTCTGAAAAGACAGGTACCAGCCACTCCTGGCTCTCAAGAGGTACTCAATCATTATTTGTTGAGTAAATGATCTTTCTCTAGATGTTAATTTGTGGTGTCTAGCGATGATTTTGGCTTGCATTTAGATTTAGAAGCTGCTTGCATTTTTTTTTTATCCTCTTCAATAGTTTGTTTTAATCAAAAGGAATCTCACAGTTTTATGGGAATCCCATTAAATATATGCATCCTGATAATCTCCAGCAGATCATCTATGAGCAAGCAGGGTTATTATACTGGTGCTTGTTTTCAAACACTGTAAGTGCTGCCGGTTTAAACTTGTAACATCTAATAAAAAAATACACCAGTAATTTTGGCAAAGCTGATGTATTTGAAAGTGTTCGATGTATGTGATATTGTTAATTTATTTGACTGAGATGAAATTCTTGACAGCTTATGCGATCCTTTTTCTTCCCAAGTGACACTTTAAATTACATACTTTTCATGTAGATATGATAAAAAGAGGACATCTTTTCTATATCATGTTCTGTGTATCTTCTCCATGTTATTGATGAAATGTGTAGTGTATGATTAAATACTCCTTGGAAATGCCAGACTGCAATACATACTTTCCATGTGGTTTTAAAAGGTACATGAATGTAATAAATGGTTAGAAGAACAAATGGCTTTTATTGGGGGGGGGAAAAATTCATAACATACTGACCCGATTTCCTAGCATTGCTTTCTTGATGAAAATATATTCTGGTAAGTGTTCATTTCCTTTGGTGTAACAGCAGAGAAGATTTTATCAATATAGTTTACTTCGGTCCATTTCCCACCAGCTCTTACTGACCAGAGTGATTATTTTCAGGCTTCTGCTACCTGGTGTTTATAAGTTGCTAATAATTGACAAAACATAGCAGTACGCGTGCATTTCAGAATGTCATCATCAGCCAGCTAGCGATGCTGCTTCCGGAGAGGGGTAGCCTGCATACCCCAGCCTGCTGCTCTCGGCCGGGTGTCTGATACGCCTTTTCAGACTCTCCTCGGGGAGCTCTGTGCTGTGCAGACTGTGGTCTTGTCTGCAGTGATTAAAATAGCTGTAGAAACAGGAGTAACTCCAGTTCCCTTGTGGTTTGGCAAATTCGGCTTTTCTCTTCTACGTTTGCTTATTCAGAAGCGATCATTCCTTTGCAAAGAGGACTCGGGATTTTTTTAAAGCCTGAGACTGTGTTTGTCTCTGCTGGTGTAATTGTTAGTGATGCTTCCAAAGAGATGTGAGCTCGGTCATAGTGACACATCTAGGTGAGAAGGTCAAGGAGCGAGGCTGGTAGCACTGACTAGCGTTGCCAGAACAGCGGTTCACTGGCCAGCATCACTGCTTGAGTGTTGGGCAGTATCATTACAAGATACCTGTCGTTAATGCCGCATGAACTGTGACATGGTTTTCATGTTTTTTTAAATAATAAGTTAATAGTTCTTTAATAGAGTGAGGCATTCATAAAACAAAGGCCAAAAAATAAAAAAAATCAATAAACGAACACATTTGGATTGGGTCAGGGCAATATTTATGAGGTACATTTTTATAATATTATAGTTGCCTTAAATCTAGATTAGGTTTTATCGGCCATTTACAGAGCAGCAGCCTATAATTACATATCACAGGGACATTTGAAAAGGTTTATAAACAATCTCTGTTGTGTTTAGTGCTACTCAGAGTATGGGCATATTTTCAGTTTTGCAATGTGGAACATGCAATTAACAATCTAATATTTTGTCATTATTCTGGAATCAGTGGAAACTTTCTATTCCCAAATAATTTTGATAATAAATTTGTCTTTAGTTACTTGTCTTGAGGCTTTGCATGTTTTCTATTATGATGTGCTAAGATGAGGCTCTCCACTGGGCAATGGTTTATTAAAGATGCTGGATTTTTCTAGGGGAATAAAATGCCAGAAAATTCTATTATCACGTACAGTGACAAACCATAAAATGTCTTGGCATTTGTCTCGGTGAGATTTACGTTTCTAATTAATGCTACAGGAGATGCTTCCTTCTCGCTGCTGAAGTGTTTTGTCTAAGAGATAAGACAGAAACACAAATAATTTCTACTGCAAAATCAATTCTTATCTCCAGACTCCATGTTGGCATTCATCCTTTTGTACTGACATGGCTGTTGAGGTTGTTTTTGTAGGAACATTTTAGAATTACAGTGTCAACACTCATGGCCATGTGCTAACATTTGAGTCTCTCAGTGTATAAAGGGTGTGCAAAGTCAGCTACCTAGGGAGGGATGAGCAAGGCATTGGTGTTACTAAACAGAAACAGGGCAATCTGCATATATTTCATGTGTGTGTAGGTGTGTGTGCGAGTGTGTAAACACACCTTTATAATAATCTGTCTCTTAGCTGACAAAAACTTGATTTGTCGTCATTACTCAGATGAGAAATCGAAATCAGAGTGATTCCGAAATCTCTTCTCCTCTATCACCAGTTCTGTTTCCTGAATACACTTTATTTTTCTTTGCATGCCCACTCTTTGCCATTCATTCTTTCTTTTCATAATTTTTTCTTGTTAATTAAATTGGTTGGGATGACATTGGTTAATAAGACCCTATAGGCTTCAGGTGCACAGTCTTATAATACATCATCTGTATATTGCCTTGTGTGTTCACAATCCAAAGTCAAGACACCTAACCTTCCTTCACCATGTATTTAACTTCCTGAACCCTTCCCTCCCTCCCTCACACCCCTTCCATCTGATTACCACCATACTGTTGTGCCTATGAGTTTTTGTTTGTTCATAAATCCCACATATGAGTGATTATATGGTTCTTGACTTTTTCTTTCTGACTTGTTTTGATATGATATTCTCAAGATCCATCCAGCTTGTTGCAAATGGCAGTATTTCATCTTGTCTTATGGCTGAGTGATATTCCATTGTATATGTGTGTCACATCTTCTTTATCCAATCATCTTCTTTGGTTGTTTCCATGCCTTGGCCACGGTGGATAAGGCTGCAGTGGAGATAGGGGTACATATATCTTTATAAATGATTGCTTTTGAAGTTTCTTTTGGGTAGATACTAGACTGCTCTTTGCCACTATATACAAAAAGGGTCAAGCACTTATAATTCCTAAACTAGATTAATGCACTAGCTTTTTATTTGATCTTCTTAAACATGGTCTCCCCTTTTAAAATCCATTTTTTCCCTTAAAAACTACCACTGCTAGTTGCATTTTTAATCCAATAGCCAGCAATATTCCAGAGAATAGATTGCAACTAGTAAACTATGAATGGAAAGATATTGTCAGTTGTATGTTTGGTGATAATTAGATAAAACCAGTTTGACACTTTTGTCCTAATCAAATGATATTGGAATAAATGCGTGATATTCTGATAATGCAGAGCTCCCGATATGAATAACAAAAGCATACATTAATTATACCTTACAATTAGATGAGATTTTTACACTTCCAATCTGATCTTTTTTATGTACATTTGGTTCCTCCCCAAATATGTCAATATGTCATTGGTTGGCATTATATGCTTTTGTACATAATTAGCTTTTTTGTACATAATTAACTAATCTTAAATTAATTGGTATGAAATTTGTAAGTAAGATTCATAATTTATACATGGGTATCACTACTTGTTTAAAAATAATTATGTAATTTGTCATAAATCAAACTTTTTTACTTGAAGTTTTTTTATTGACTGTGTGATTGACATATTACTTCAGGGAGATGATAAGATTATATATTATGGTGGAAGCATTTCCTGAGTTAAAAAAATAGCTATATGAAACATTACCCTAAGAGATCAGTTTTGGGCTGCTTAGCACCCCCCTAATCAATCTGGACTTTGGCTACTTTGGCCTTTATGTTCAGGCATCTGGTATGCAGCCACAGTAGACAACTTGCTTTCATGAAGTTTCTCCCCTTATCTTTCCATGATGTGGAAAGCAGAAGTAGAGCCCCATGAGGCATTCATAGACTGTGTCATGAGTGTGTATGGGGGGTTGTGTATTCACACACACTCACATGCACTTCTGGTAGTTATCATACTGGTCCATCGAGGCTATGAGGTTGGGTTGCTGAATGGGGAGGAAGTACTGGGCACGTAGAATGCTTCACACTAATGCCATTGCTTTGGAACAGGACTTTTTCTGGTTCCCAGATGGAAGTCATATGCAATTAGCTTAGTCTGCTTAGGCTGCCACAACGGGGTAGCTTAAGGATAGAGATCTATTTCTCTCGGTTCAGGAGGTTGGAAGTCCCATATCAGGGTCCTGCAGGGCAGATTTCTGGTGAGGCCTCTCTTCCTGGCTTACAGATGGCCACTTTCTCAC
This sequence comes from Pipistrellus hanaki, assembly GCF_964339955.1. Taxonomy (NCBI): domain Eukaryota; kingdom Metazoa; phylum Chordata; class Mammalia; order Chiroptera; family Vespertilionidae; genus Pipistrellus; species Pipistrellus hanaki. The sequence continues at coordinate 68,688,816 of NC_140508.1, forward strand.
TATGTCCTCATATGGCCTCTCTCAGGTGCTTGAGTGCAGAGAGAGTGGACTCTTTGATGTCTCTTATAAGCAGGTGACTCTTGTCAGATCAAGGCCACATCCTTATGACTTAATGCCACACTAATCACTTCTACAGAGGCCCCATCTACCGGTACAGCCGCACTAAGGCTTCAACATGTGAATTGGGGTGGGAGGGCGATACCAAAATTCAATTCATAACCATGATTTAGAATTTGGAACTTTACATTACCGTAATTCATGGCATACCATGAGAATATTTCTAGAACATTGAGTATCTGAGTTATCTTGGAAGGTGTTCTTCTAAGAATATGTTTAATACTGTACTGAACTTCCATTTTTACATAGCCTGGTATGTGTTTTCATGTGCAATTCCTAACATAAACCAATAGAATAGTTGGGTTGCTTTGTGTTCAAATATATTGTGTACAGTCACATAACATAAATTGATTTGGATTTTATTTGAAGCCTTTGGTAAATTAGTTGTGGTGAGTGCATATAATCCTCAAAGCATCAATATTCACTAAGGTATACAATTATAGCTATGAAATGGCCAATTTTAAATAAGCATTTTTATTTTGTCAAGCTTTCTTTCTCCATTCTTCCAAATAATTGAACAAAAAGGTGTAATTTAGGTTATTTCAGCTTTATCAAGATGTAGGTATAATTTACTCCAGAAATACTGAGCTCTCCCTAAATATTTCAGTGCAGGAATAGAAGCAGAAATGGATATAAAATTACATTGTGTGTGAGCTTTTCTAAGGAAGCTATGCAGATGGAAATCTTTGCAGAGGAATAGGCACTTAACTGGGGTGATTTTATTTGATTTTTTTCCTAAGTGGTGTTTTTATCTTTATCTCTTGTTCTCTAAATTGCCACATGCCTAAATGATTTTAGTTTTGCTTCGTTGTTTTGAACTTGACAACATAATTCAAATGCAAAATAGTTGATATGCTGACATGGGGACTTTTAAAAAAATATATATTTTATTGATTTTTTTACAGAGAGGAAGGAAGAGGGATAGAAAGTTAGAAAGTTAGAAACCTCAATGAGAGAGAAACACCGATCAGCTGCCTCCTGCACACTCCCCACTGGGGATGTGCCCACAACCAAGGTACATGCTTTTGATCAGAATCGAACCCGGGACCCCTCAGTCTGCAGGCCGACACTCTATCCACTGAGCCAAACCGGTTTCGGTGGGATTTCTTTTTATAGTTGATTTGTTTTTAGAGGAGTGAAAATTATGACATTTTGTTAAGCCAGGGTTTCTAAAAGCTACAGTGAATAATTCCTAAGAACAAGTTTTAATGCTGTCAGGACAACTAAGGACTATTTACCCTACACCCCTTGAGAGACCTACGGTACACAAAATCAGATTGATAATTATTGACTGGGAGTCTGTTTGACATTTAGGTAATTTAGGTTAACATTTTATTTTATTTTAAAAATATATTTTTATTGATTATATATATATATATATATATATATATATATATATATATATATATATATATATCTCAATGATGAGAGACAATCATTGATCTCCTGCATGTCCCCTCCTAGGCATCAAACCTGCAACCCAATCATGTGCCCTGAACGAGAATGGAATCCACCTCCTGGCTCATAGGTCGATGCTCAACCACTGAGCCCCACCAGCCGTGCTATTAACATTTTTCTTAAGTGAAGGCTGCTCTGGTGCTATGCTTGCTTCTGTTCTGATCTGCTCTCCTTCATTTGTGGGCTGTCACCTGACCAGGCTCACGGTACTCAGGTGTGTAGGTGCAGAGCTTTGCCAGGTGCTTAGTAGTCCAACTCAAAGACATCAGAGCAAAGCAAATAAAGTTGTGGAACTTGAGATGTCATAACAAGAAGTTGGTCCATTAGATAAGGTGTCTACTCTGCTCAGTGTGTACGCTCTGGGGGTTTGTGGAAGCTTTCATTCCGTGGACACGTACTCATCCCCTGGACATTTATTAAGCACGTGTTTTGTTCTCAAGGCTGTACCAGTTGCTGGATTAATAAAATGTGGCCCCTGCGTTTGATGGTCGAACCGCGGGGTGACAGACCATTCTTTTCCATGTCATTTCATGAGGCCTGCTCACCGCTCTCTGGGAATCATGCGTTCAGCCCACTGAGTAATGTTTTCCTTTTTAGTTTTAAAATGTTTAAGTTTAGGAATTTCTAAATTCTCTCTTGAATTCTGCATACAATTTGTTATTTTCCAACATGCCAAGAAGTGATGTCTTTCCACCCTACATGTAAGCTCATTAGGCCAAGGAACCCACATCGTTGCCTCCATTCATTTGTTTGGCTTAAGGCTGATATGCCAGGCTCTGGGCAGTGTGTCTGTGTCAGCCGCATTCAGGAGTACACGCTGGCCATTAAAGACATACCTAACATTTTTTATAATAAGTTATATTAGACCCAATGTTAAGGACCGTACGTGAATTATCTTTTTAGCGTCTTTGAAGTGGGTGGATGATATTACATTTCCCATTTTACAGATAGGGAAGCTTAGGCAGTTTATCCAGCTGGCAAGTGATAGGTCTCTGGTTTGATGTTGCATTCAGAACCAGTTGCACTTGGCCTTTTTAAATGCTTGTAGTGTGAGCCTAAGAAAATGTGTGCATTTAATTGCCACATGCCTAAGTGATTTTAGTTTGGCTTGGTTCTATCCCCTTTGGGAGTTTTTCTTGCTAACCTGTAGGTGTAGGTGTGCTGAGACTCTCAGTGTATAGCTTTCTTGTAAATAGGGTTCAAGGGTGAAAATGTTTTTCCATAACCCATGTAGATTTGGAGAATGCAAAGCCTTTGATGAACTCTGTTATTATGCCTGTCCAACGTAAGGATAGCTGTGAATGATGCTCTAGGCAGCAGCAAGACATACTTGCATGTGACTTCTCACCGTGTGTTTTAGAAGGACATGCTGGGAGGCGGGGGAACTTACCTCCGGCAGTAGAAGAGCCAAGGACTTCATAGGATGCTTACCATTTTATTGTTGATATTGATCTTACAGATTGGAAATGGTTTCTGGGAAACTTGCTAACTGTGACTAGTCAAAGCAGAGTTGCTAGATCAGTGGTTCCCAACCTTTGTTTGGTCATGCCCCACCTAACCATCTCTAAAATCCTGGTGTGCACCCTCTGCTCCCCCCCCCCCCTTCCTCCCACCCCTGTGACATATAATTCTTATTTTTCAAAAAGTGACTCCTAGTCATGTGGAGGAAGCCTAAAAGGCCATTAACTTGGTCTAAACAAGTTTCCAAAGAACATGGCATCCGTGAAAGAGAAAAAGAAAAGAACCAAAGGAGAGTTGAAGTACTGAAGTATTGAGGAAGAAATCACTAAAAGTTAGATAAAATAATAATAATAATAATAATAATAATAATATGAAGTGATATAAAAATAGCAAATGAAGTCTCAAAACATATAATAGAGAACTAAAATGCATAAATATGTCATAATATGTATTTATATACTTTTTGATGAACTCCATTTATCGCCTACTGGAATTAGCCTCCAGCATATTCCCCTTATTTGATTTAATAAATTTAACAAGAATGTATGTCATTTGCAAAGCTTTTAAGATTTTTAAATTCAATGGAAAGGATAGAGTTTTATCATGTCCTTTTAAATTGCTGCCAAGCATCAAAGGAAATCAGTCTGCAGTAAGCTCCTTTCTGGGCCAACAGTTCTTTATGGGTTCCCTTCCCAGTCACTGTCCCTGTGACATGACAGCAATGAAGCCATTTGCAGGTCCAACCTTCTTTGGCTTGGTTCTGGGCAACCTGTAGCAACACACTGCTAGCATGGCAAGGGGTCTTCACCATTTCCTGTTTCTGGACTGTTCCTCCTCTGTCCTGTCAGTATGTTGCTTGGGGCCACCACTGTCTGCGGCTGGAGTAGTCTGGTTAGTTCTTCTCTTGGATCCATTGTTGCAGGAATCCACATGGGCTTGGAGGAGTTTTCTGGAAATATATAAGCATATTCTCAACCAAAGGTTAATAAAGGAATATATAAACTAGATTCTGGATCTTTTCATTTTTCCAAACCATTTTCCTTTGTATTCTGACACCATGTGTGTCTTGTCATCAGCATTAGAAAAAATTTCAAAGTGAAAAAATTTAAGGTAATTAAGGCTTGATGTAATTTACTTTCAAGAGATTATTCCACAATTTCCCCTTTTTTGTTTTAAATAATATTAAGAGGCTTTTGGAAGCATTGCAATGCAGCCTTGATAGCTTTTAATTCAATTTTTTTTGTACAGAAATATGACTGGTCTGAATTCATTGCATTATAATCAGCTTCTACTATGAGATGAACCATCAGTAAAAAATTACTTAATGTTCCAGGAATAGGCTCCTGCCTAGTACAACTAAGTTCCCCTGAATAGTCACTTATTTTAATTTGCCAATTTAAATCAACCTGAAATAAGGCTTATTTTCTAACTTAATGATACTAACTGAATTTCTTCTAGCAGTTTTTGAGTATACCTACATAAGCTTTGTTTAAGGAAGCAAAATGCAAATTATTTACTTTTCTTTTTGAAGCCTAATACATTGACATTTAATTATAGTTCTCTAAGTGTTTGAAGGAAACCTTCCTTTATTTCTTCCAGAATAATTTCCAGGAGTTTCTTTTAAACTTTTTTTTTTTTTTTTTTTTTTTTTTACATCAAGAAACTTACATGACTACTTTTCAGATGCTGATTGATACTGTGATGCCTACATATTAAGTGACTCTATCTATATTATGGTGACTACTAATGATCAGATTTAATGCCTGAATAATAACCTTCAGTTTACCCTGTAAATAGTAGCGGAAGAGATTTCAAAATTTTTAAATTTCTCCTTTTTATTAAGCTTAAAATTTACTTTTAAATAGCAGTCTTTTTGGCTAGTACTCATTTGCATATACAGAGGGATCATGGGAGGTCTCAGGAATGGAAATTTTATGTTGGCCTTTGTTAAAGCCAACTGCTTATAAAAACATTGGCTTCTCATTTAACTGAAATTATGTGAAACTTGGATTATATTTTAAATAACTAATTTATTAAGTAATTAAAGTAGGCATCTTTACTCAAAAAGCAATTTTAGTACACTTATCATTGATTTAAGAAGATCAGATGATGTCCCATCCCACCAGCCTATTTGAAGTGCAGGCTGCCAGGGCTTTTGTTTGCTTTTGTTCTTAAAATTCTGCTGCTGAAAATTTCGGCTTTACTTAAGAAATATTTAGCAACCTTGTTTTGCCCTCCCTTAGAGGTTGAAATCTTTATAACATTTAAAATATATATGTAAATAAAATATAGTTATTTATTTTATTTGATAAAGCTTTCCATGTTATTTCAAGTATATTAAATTGGCTTAATTAAAAAAATATTTCTTTTAAGAAGAGAGAATAAATTCTTGAATCACCCCAGGCCTGTGGAGTGCTCTAAAATTATCTCTCGATTAAAGTCTTGAAATTTAACTTGGAAAAATGATCAAATATATATATATATGTAACTTTTTATATTAAAAATTTGATTCAGACCATAGAATCAATCCTCTTTTTAATTAGACCAATAAACAACATATTTTGAACTACTAATTTCTCTAGAGAAAATACAAGAATTATTTTCTCAAAAATAAATTTCTATATGCATTTTGTTACTACAACTATGAAATTTCTTTCAACTTAATTTGAACTTTAAGCTCTTAGAAGCCTTAAATTTTAGGTGGCAAATTAAATATTTAACATTTCTAAGATTAGTAAGAACTTTATATTTTAAAAAATACAAGACATATTTAATTAATAGATTTAATTCTACCCTCTGGATTTTTCATGAAGCAAATTCAGATTAATATTTCAGTATTTTGTCATTTCAAAATACCTAGATACTTAATAAATTTTATTATTTAATTCAGCAAACTTCAAAGTTTTAAGTTGCCAATGGCCTTGGAAGCAAGCCTGGTCTATTTAGATGTAAAATAGCCACTCTCTTCCTTAGAAGTTGCTGCAGTGGGACAAGCCTCCTCCTTCCACAAGGAGTGAAACTAGTTTCCTCCCGGGATACTTAGACCTTTACAGTTAATACTAGAGGCCAATGCATGAAGAGATTTGTGCAATAGGCATTCCTTCCATTGGTTTCCAGCACCGGTTTACCTCCTGCACCCGGGACCCAGGCCTCACTCCAGCCAGTCTGCCTTCTTTGTCTTTGCTGCTTCGCTACAGACTCTGGCCAGACTCTGCCATTTTTGTCTTTGCTGCAAACTCTGGAGTCTACAGTCTTTATCTTCACTGCGGCCAGAGTGCTACTCCTGTAGATCCCTTCACCGCCCTCCCTCTCATAGCAGGTGTCCTGCCCAGCCGAGCCGAGCCACTCTGCGCCTGGACAGGTGGGCGGCCACCATCTTTGTCCTAATTTGCATATTCCCTCCTGATTGGATGGGAGGCATAGCAGAGTGATGGTCAATTTGCATATTTGTCTTTTATTAGTGTAGATCTTATTTATGTATGTTACAACAATTTTGAGATTTTAAAGCCAATTATTATTATCCAACACATTTACTTTGGAACAGAGATAATTTACTGTCTTTCTGATGACCTTAATGTAAACTTTTGAATGTGGTTCATTATTATTTAAAAACTGCCCTTTATTATGAAAATACCAATTTTGTTGCTTAGATCCTGCATATATTGTTTCTTTGGGTCATCTCTGCCATCTTTTTGAGGAAAAACAGCCTTAGATTTATTCTGTAGTATCTGTACAGAGATTAAGTTTAGCCCAAAATCTTGTCCAACATCGGATGGAGCACTCTTTTGTTTTAAGCTTAGCTTTCTCTCCTTATGAATGCAGACATCCTAGACGCATTCTTAAATTTTGCAAAACTTTTAAATGACGAACCAGGAAAAAGACATGGTGGAAATGAAATTTTTCTAAATTTCCCCCTGGATAACAATGAAATATTTAGCTAAAACCACAATAAAATTGAGTGGTCTGAGATCTCCAATGGGGGTAAATGAAACATTGTCAACTAATGTGGACTTACAGCAAAAATCTAGTTTTCATTTATTGATTCTTCTGGCATTAATAACTTATTTGGCTTTTCTTTATAAGTGGATCACTATTACATAAATATAGTATGGAACATATGTAATGATAATTTTATGGACTAAACGAAGTTAAACCAAATAAAACATGTAGTTATCAAATACTTTTATAATGAATTCATGATATCTTGTCATATTGTTCACTTATAACATAATAATATTGATCTCTGATCATTCTACTACCTAGCATGGTTATACAGATTAAAATTTAAAAATAAATTTGAAAGTCTATTACACTTCTATATTATTGATGATATTAAATGCTTTGCTATTAATTTACATATTTTCCGATTATTTTCTCAGGTTTTGAGAATGGAGAACCAAAAAACTACTTTTAATTTGTATTTACTTTATAACATAGCCTATTTATATAAACTAGTATTCATGTTTGCATGGATATAATGGAGTCCCAAAGTAAGTAGTTAAATGTAATAAAAGTTTCCATCTCATAGCACAGTCTCAAGCTAGATCGTCAAAGGAATAATGAAATAGCATTGCGATATCAAGATCTCCAGGGGGCCAGTGTCCTCCTTCTGTCTGCTTGCTCTGTTATTCTTAGGATTTCTTCCTCATTCCCATGGTCTAATATGACTTGCCACCAAATCTGTGTCCTGAGCAGCAGTTGGAAGAAGGGGCACAGCCGTCCCTTCAATATGCTCTGAATGTTGAGTGCATCAGCCTTCTGCATGCCGAAATCAACTGAATGGAAAGCTGGAGAATAGTCTATTACAGGAGCCATGTTCCCAGCTAAAACATGGGAGTCCTGGCTGTAGGGAAAGGTAGTTATTGGGGAACAACTTGCAGTATTTTCTGTATATATTTATAAATTAAATTCATGTTTGGACTTGAATTAGGTTGAATATGTATTATCATTTTTGACATTTGAAAAAAAAATACCTGTTTATTTCATTATATGCAAATATACCACATATTTCTCACTCTGCTCAGCCTGTAATGACCTTCACCATCTCTTGGCTCACACAACGTACCTCCAAAACCCAATTCAGATGTCATATAACACCTCCTCAGTAAAGAAATCTTTAATGCTAGCTTTAACTCATCCTTTTACCCTTGCTATTCCATTATAACACAATATGGGTGTTCCTTTATTGTAGTAGGTAGTAAACTCTCTCAACTTTCTCTTGTTATAATAAGACAGCAATTTCCTTAATAGTAGAGTTTCTGTCTCATTGATCCTTCTCTTCTCTATGGGCCCTTCATTTAATAGGTTGATGGTATTTTCTGACTGAGTGAATGAAAATTTGAATTCTAGCTCTGCTCTGTTTGTAACATAGTGTATAATCCTGGATAAGTCACTCAGTCTTTTTTTGGTCTTTCCAGTAAAATGGGGAAAATTATAACTGTTTATCCACATTATAAGGTTCTTATGAAGATAAAATAATTTGAAAAATCTGCCAATTTTAAGATATTTGATTTATGAGATTTTACTGTTTGCTGTATTATTAGGAATTTGGGGAAATGAATCAAGATTGAATGGGTTGTTGAGTCAAATTTGTATTCAAAGATATTCCACAGTAATATTTTGGCACAATGGGCCAAAAGGTTCATATTTCAACTAGAAGTAATCCTGCCAGACTAGCATGGTGCAGTGGTTGGTCATTGATCTATGAACCAGGAGGTCATGGTTCCATTCTTGGTCAGGGCACATGCCTGGATTGTGGGCTCGATCTCCAGTGTGGGATGTGCAGGAGGCAGCCTATCGATGATTCTCTCTCATCATTGATGTTTCTCTTTCTCCCTCCCTTCCTCTCTGAAATCAACTTAAAAAATATATATTTTTAAAAAAGAAGTATATACTATTGTTTAATAATTACTTTTTATCTAAAATTTCCTGAGAAGTTGGAAAAGGGATTCTAGTTAGTTTTGATTCTTGGCTCAGATTCAGTGATAAGATTTAAAACCACGGTTACTTGATGAATCAGAGCCCAAGTTGTTTCACATATATCTGCTAAGGACTAATGTTGGGACTCTAGTATCAGGTACTTTCCTGATTTGCAATATACCAGTGAGTAAATTATTTTCCATTAAGTTTGATGCTTTGGGGAGGACCTTAATTGTAACTCAGAAGGTGTATTTTTCTAGCTAGCTCTCATGCTTAGGCCACTTGAGCCTTTTGAATGTCCACTATTGATGTAGTATTTACTTGGCTTTCTCATCTTCCAGACTTACCTAATTGGGGTGAGTTTTTTTTGGGGGGGGTGGGGAAGAGTGTTTCAGAGTCCTGCGTAGTTTTACTGTCATCCAAATTTTGTCTGAAATTTTATTATGAAGCTTCACATACACATAACGAATTTTTGAAGGACAGACTGTGGTGAACAAAATCACTTTGCATCTCTGAGGAGGCTATATATTTCAATGTGTAGGTAACAGTTAATTACTTGGAATATTTATGTCACTATTTGTGTGCTCTGTCATGAAGATTCTCACATTTTTGGCTTGTGTAATATTTATTGTGTGTTCACAGTATAGTAGGAGTTTTCCATCATACTGAACTAGTTTTGCTGTCTATTAAACTAAATGTAGGTTAGAATATATTTTACTTTTGAGTAGTGATCTGATTTCCAAGATTCTTATAAATTACATTTATGCAAATGTCTTAGTGTTTATGGTTATTACCTCTAATATCTCTATCATTTAAATGCAGATTGCCATGTCCCCTGGGAAAGTTTCCCCACAATTTCCAGGTGTAAATCTGGTTCCTTCTTTCATATGCCAAGGGAAGTTTTCACCATTTCTTTGTCATAGTTCTTTTGGTTTATATGTCTTTCTCCTTACTCACCTCTGAATTCCAAAATAGCAAGTGACATATCATACTCATGTTCGTATACACTGTATAGTTCCTAGATCATAGCAGACTCTCTGTAAATGTTTATTCAGTTGAACATAAATTAATTACAAACATCTTGAGCCAAGATCTGCGTTAAGGATGGTTTGAGGAGACTCTCATATTACTGCCCTTAGTCAGACCCTTACGTTATGCAATAGAGGGTCAATATGTCAAACATGAGGGCTTAAAACTTAAGAAGGAAGTACATTGTATATCACTAAGCATCCAGCGGACTGTAAGTTTAAGCTAAGGTACTGAGTGATCTGTTCCTTTAAGTATAATATTTTCTGAGTCCTTAGCCTAGGTCTGTGGTTGGCAAACTGCGGCTCGTGAGCCACATGCAGCTGTTTGGCCCATTGAGTGTGGCTCTTCCACAAAATACCACGGCCTGGGCGAATCTGTTTTGAAGAAGTGGCATTAGAAGAAGTTTAAGTTTTAAAAATTTCAAAAGAAATTTCAAATGTTGTACTGTTGCTCTTTGGCTCTGTTAACTAATGAGTTTGCTGACCACTGGCCTAGGTGATCTATTCATTCTTTGCATTTTCCTTATGGGAGATGGGTCATATTTTATGAGATGCATTGAAGTTAGTGGAGAATGTCCAGAAAAACATAGTGAGTACTATATTTAGTAGGAATCTCAGATCCAAATTTGTCTAAAAGGCTTTTGGGTATTTGGCATCTGTGAATAATTGACTTAGAAGCCATAGCATATATGGGGTGTGTAGAGGAGGCAGTGTATTAGGCGACATTACCAGGTTCTTATTTTATTACAGACCGAGTATAACTGACAAAAATTGGAGGAGTCTGGCCAGTAGAGCAAGAGAAATGGAGACTAGATGACAGAATTATGTTAACCTTAAGTGGAATTACAGATGACAAGCAGTCTTAGAGATAGCCATTACTTGAAGCAAATAAACATATGGGCTAAGAACACAGAAAATAATGCCATAGTGATGTAACCCATTTCATTTTATTTTAGCCACATACTGGAAATACAGAACCTTAGTAAAAATTCTGTGCTGGGGTTGAAAGCTTCCCTTTTTTGTAGTATTGTATTAGTTTAGGAGAAAGGGGACATCAAAAAGGAAATGCACCATCTTTAATCTTGTAATAAAGGCCTCAAGAAGGTAAAAAAGAGTGAATTCTCTAGTTCAACTCTGAAAACTCTATAAAATGTCTATCACCTTGTCTCTAAAAAGCCTATTTGTTAGCAGGAAAATGGATATATTTTAAGTTCATTTGTTCTTGCCCTTTAACAGATACTACTTCTTGGGGCTCCATTGATATTATTATTATTATTATTATTATTATTATTATTATTCCTACCACTTGCAGTTGTTATTCATTCAAAGGTCCCCGGCCCTATCTGCATGATGAGCAAGGGCTGTGGGCCTGAAGCTCCATGGGTGGCAGAGCCTGATACGTAGTCGTGTTTGTTAGGAAACATGGACGTGGTGTGGCGCAGTGGGCTCCAGGGAAAGGCACGTTTGGTAATCCAGCCGGGCTTCAAGGGTTAACCTGGCATTGCCTGCCCACAACGCCCAGGGTTTTCTTTTTTCCGTTTTAAACCATATGGGAACAGTGAGACCCTGCCTACCACGTGCCGAAGGTGACCCTTGGAAACCAACACTGTGTTTTCTCTCTTCCCTTCAGGACACAGTATGTTCCATTTGGGACCGCCTCAACTACCTTCCCAGGCAGCTCCAGGCCTTCCTGTGCTTTCAGTGTGCCTCCTACTGTGGAGAGGAGCTTCCCTTGACTGTTCCTATTTTCACCCCGAGAAGGCACTCTGTTTCTATGCACGTGGGATGGGTTGCGCAGCTGTAAATAAGGATGTCACAGCAGAAGAGTGGTTTGTGGAGTGTGACTATATATACACGTATGTAATATTTTCCAGTCTGGTTTCAGACCCCGGCATGGCTTGGAGACAGCGTTGGTGTGTATGAAGGCTCTTCCTCGAATGAAGGATGTGGGACACCTTTCCATGATGATTATAGTAGAGCCTCAGCTGCTTTCGTGTTGGTCAGGAGGTGATGCTGAACCGAATGCTTGAACTAGCAGGCGTGGCTGGGATTGCATTGGCGTGGTTCCATTCCTTCCTTCCGGGTAGGTACCAGCTAGGGACGTCGGGTGAAAACGGACAATGCAGGGGGGTCTCCCTGTACGGAACCCCACACAGCTGTCACTCATCCCCCTGCTCCTGCTCAGTGGGTTTGAGGACGCAGCCGGACCCTGAAGGCCAGGTGGTGTGGTCTGAATGACTGGCTAGAAGGGGATCAGGGTGGTCCCCAGGCTGATGTCGCTCACAGGCATCCTTTCTGCTTCATCCGTGTGACAGGGCGGACTGGAATCAAAACAGAGACAGTGTGGTTTGTCGAAAAGGGGACACCTGGGAGGCCTTGGTGCGCTTGCTCACGTCTCTGTCTGAATGACACAGTCTGTGTAATCTGTGGCCGTATTTCCACTACACGTTTATTTACCCGTGAAAGTTCTGTCCCAGTGTCAGATAGAAATGTCTTGTTTTCCTTTCTAGCCTTCTTCTCTGTGGATGCTGACTGCATCTTCACGGTCTTTCTTGCTGAAGTCGTGTCTGCTTCCCACCCTTTTGCTTGGGGCTCCTTTAAGCAAAGCAGCCTGCCTACGTGAATAAATATTCTCGAGGGTGGTGAGCGATTTTTTCCCAGAGAATGTTTTGCTTTGTCGTCACAGAGAGGACTTCATTATTCCAGCCCCGTTTTACTAAGAATCACATTAGGTTGCACCATCAAGGCCTTTTACTGCCTCTCCTTCTCTTTAAACGGCTCAGGCATTTTAAGATTTTACAGAGAATATGCTAGAGTGCCTTCAATTTTGAACATGTCCCTTAGCAACGTGATGCCTCTTTTGGCTGTTATTTATGTAACGTTATTCTAGTTATTTTCCTGGAGGATAATGAAAAGCTTGATGTGTGTTGAACACAAAGGACGTTTATTAGGTCCAGGGGTAGAATACAGGTAAATCACGGAAACAAAGAAACATAGATTTATGTGTCTATAAATGCCTGTCCATTGAATGCCACTTTGGCAAAAGGGCAGGCAATGAATATTTCTGCAGTAACTGGTCAGCGTCAGGCTCTGAGCCAAGCAGTTTCTGTTTGTTTTTTAGAATATTGAATCCACACAATAACATCAAGAAATGGTTGTTGTTTCTTTATTCTAGAGAGGAGGAAATGGATGCTAAGAGACTCGAGGTATCTTGTTACTATCACACAGCTTTAGTATGAGGAGAAGATCTGCTATTTGAGCCAGGGTCTATTCCAACGCTCCGTCTTTCTATCACAGTCAAATGTTAGGCAACAGGAAAATGTTAAGAGTTGAAGTGTGGGATGTCCCAAAAGGGGAAAAATAGAAGAAAATTCAGAATGCCCATGAGAAGGCATGAACCAACCAAGGAGGAAACGAGAGGCACAGGAAGAGGCTATCCTAGCATATGCTTGTTTTGAAAATGCCCTGAGTTTTTTTTATCAAGCCAAGTGATAAAAGGAACAATTTTAGGATCACCAACAACTTACCATGAAAGGGATTGAACAGGTTTAAAATTTCCGATTGTATCTCTTCGTTCATTTTCTGTGTTGACACCCCATATTTGAATGATACCCCACATTTGAATCCTAAGCAACTTTAAGGATCAGTATATGGAAGTCCATCAGGTAGTTAGTAATTATTGGGGGAGAGGCAGCATTTGAAGGCCAATATCAGGGGCCTTCTGTTTAGGGAAGCTTTTAAAAACATACGTCTATGTCTGTGAAACCTTTCTCTGTGGAACCTCAGCTTACCTCTGCCGTTCACCTATAACAGGGCTGGGGAACTTCTTTCTGCCAAGGCCCATTTGGGCATTTATAACATCATTTGCTTCATACAATTCACTTCATGTAAACACATGCTGCTTACGAAAACGCCTAGACGTATTGGATTTCGAGTCCCGCCTGCAGGTGCCTTGGCGAGGCCAGACCAACTGGTTTCTTGGACCGTATATGGCCCGCAGGCTGGACGTTGCCCACCCCTGCTATATAACACCAGTGCTGGGAACGGAGACTAGGGTGGATTTTCGTGTTCTGCTTACATAGTAACATATCTGGATTTCAGCAAATACTTGTTTCCTTTTCTCTCCTAATGAAGTTTGAATCAATCTTACCAGCTTTCCTTTTTGTATTGGTGGACAGCTGTCTCCCACAATCCCAGTAGGTTCACTTCAGGCACAGCCAGAAAGAACGTTGTTTCATTGCTGATAAACTGACACCCAGGAATAGCAAGGTGCTAGATCACATGTTGAAGTGGTTATTGTTATCCTCACATGATACGCTGCTGTTCATTGTGCTAACGGTATCTTAGAAAACACCCCTCCCCAAAGAGGTAAACCTATTTAACTGTAATGATTTTCGGCTCCACTGCTATCTATTATCTGCTAGCAGCTCAGGAAGCCACAGTCCTAGTTTAATTCATCACCTAAGATTTCCTGACTTAGCTTAAGTGCGATATCGATTTCATGGAATTAGGTGGCAGGTGCATCAAGGAACTATTTCCTGGAAGCTTAACACCTCGAGAATATTCATTCAGGTCAAATGAGTGGATTGGAATTGTTCTCATTTAAATAAGACATTCGTCAAATGGCCAGAAGTCATGATATTCCACGTTTTGAGTTTTTTAAACATTAAAAGGAATGAAGAACAGTTCTCTTATTTTTATATAAAAATAGATAGTTCTCTATAATTTTAGCAACTGTTTAATCAGTTACCATATAGTTAGTTGATTAAATAGGGCTTCAGTTTTAAACATTTTTTTCTTGACTTATTACCTTGGCTCACAAATTCTTTTCCTTTTCACCCTGATTACATTTACATATTTTCCTCTCCTCCTCCCTTTTTTATTGGAGCTGTCTGAAGGGTCTCTCTGTGCCTGTTGGGACATTGGTATTGCTATTAAATAATGTCCAGGAAATCTCGTTTTGTCTAAAGATACATTTAGGTCTTCAAGCTGTACATTTTTTTTTCCTAAGGAAGATGTTTATTTCTGTAAATCAAAGGTAATACATATATAACGTATTAGAGGCATTACTTTTGGAATTTATTAATATGTATATATGTCTAATTTTATAGATTTCCAAGACCATTAGCCTGAAGCCCTATTAATTATTCTCTCTTCACGTTTGCATCGCTGCTAGCCATTCTTACGTTTGTTGTACTGTTTCATTCTGTATGGAAGAGTGTTAAAAAGGCTGATAGCAAACATCAGCATCTCTGCAGCTCCTGCTCCCACCTTGTGTCTCTCCTGAATCCTGGGCCTGGAGGGGGAAATGAAAATAAGAACTAGGTGTATACGTGTCTCTTAGGCGTCCTGCCTGACCCTTAGGTGTATGCCAGCTTGGGGAAGGGAAAGATCCTTCCTTCATTCACCTGTCTTCGTATTGTGTTTCCTTCCGCAAAGTATATTGTTTTCACAAAGGATCCTACCTAGCCAGGAAGCTTTTTTCAAAGTTTGCTTTTTCCTTTGTAATTCTTCCTGACTGTTGCAGCTGCCTACCATGCCACCCCAAGTAACTGATACTTGAATTTCATGAAACTCGTGTTTTAGGGTGAGGAGGGATGGTCATTAAATATCTTTATATGGTAGCACTTCTAATCAGAGGAGTCGCCTACCACTGAGCAAGGGAAGAGGAGAAAGAGCAAGGAGAGAAGAAAGCTACACTAAACTGACATTTGTCCCATGGTATGAATGCCAATCTTAACAGCTTCAGTTGGTGAAGTTAATTTTAGACATTTCCTTTATCAAACATTTAAAGGTAAAAATTTTCCCAGAGCCAGCAGAACGCTGAGCTGACTTCTGTTGACATTTTTGCTGATCAAGGAATTTCCAATGAGCAGGGCCGGAATCTTTTGCAGAAAAGGGGCAGGAGGATGAATCAGAAAAGCAGTAACGGACGAGGGTACGCTGCTCCTCGCTGTGGGCCAGAGGAGGCCATTAAACATGATAAATGTTTACTGGGCATTGATGTGCTCATTGTGTTTATATCAAGGAAGACAGAGACGTGATGGGAAATCTTAAGGAAGATGCACACAAGATGGGAGATTTTAACATGAAAAGTCATACCATTGGGGAACAATTATAAAAATTCAAATCTAACATTTCAGTTCACCTTAGAAACATGACTCTTCAGAGTTAGAAGCTGTAAAGTAAATTACAAAGGAAAAATGGGCATAATTGACTACATGAAGTTTTATGTGTCTGCATAGGAAACCCAGAACCTAAGAGACATTGGAGAATATCTTTTGTTAACCTTCTAGAGGGATTATATACAGAGATTATAAAAACAATACGAAAAAAAAAATAATGAGCTTAGAGCATTGTGGAAAAGGCTATGAGCAGAGGAGCTCCAATCCATAAAAGGAAGGAATGGACAAGTTTGTGAATAAGCATTTGATCTTACCAGCAGTCATAGAACTGCAAGGTGAAGTCACCACTGGAGGGTGTTTTTTAACTTACCTACTACATTAATCAGTCCATGCACTTCACCCTGACTCCAAAGGGTGCTTCTTGCTTATATATTACTGGTGAGAATGTAAACCGAAACACCTCATTTAAAAAGCCACTTGGCACTATTTGCAAAAGGTCATTACATAGCTTATGATGCCTGAATTGATAATGCCACTTCGGCAAGCGTATCTTAAAGTATTCTGGAATAAAAGAAAAAAGTATTATGTGCACTTGGATTGTCCTATCAGTGCTATTTCACATACACATAAACGACATAATTTACATATTCCCTGGTGGTATCAGTGGTTCTCAAATGTGGCTGCCTATTAGAATCACTAGGAAGTGTATGAGAAAATGCTGATGCCGGTTCCACAGCCAAAGATTTTTATTTAATATGTTTGGAGTTGCCTCAAACTTGCATTTAAAAGAATTTCCCTGAAAGTTCTAATATACAGCCAAATTGAAAACTGCTTGCTTGAAACGAGTTGATAAATATTTTTAACCATTTGAAATATTCTTGATAGTTTCATAGTAGTGTGGAAAGGGTAATATAAAATAGACTATTGTAACTCAATACGTAGATGAAGGAGAGCTTTAAAATGGAAACACATCAGAAAAAAAGGCTAGGAGAAATTTTATAAAATGCTCAGGGGTGCTTTAAGGAGTGGGATCTTGAGCGATTTTTCTCATCTATTCTTCAATTGACAGATATTTCATAATGTTCTTACATTAAAAGAAAAGCCATATTTACAGGAAGGGTTCCTGCTGGCAAGATATAGGTAATTTTCTACTTAACAGTTATTACTACCTATGAATACAGAGATTTATTCTGACTTCTAAAATAACCATAGCCATTGTTATAATGAAATCCTTCACAGGGTTCTCCCCCCGCCTTCCTTTTTAAATACCAGAAACATTTTCCCATGCAGTTTTCTAACTTGTGGAATTTAATAAGCTCAAGTCAGTCGTTTTTCCGAGGATAAATGTAAAATACCAAATCATAGAGTTGAATGCATGTATATGCACATGCAAACTAGGAACAGCTCTAGAGGAAACATGATAAATCTTCAATGGCCATTGCTTCTGAAGGAGTGGGCTCAGTCGGGGGAAGTTGGGAGGGACTCTGAACTCCGTATGATGTACCAGTGCACTTTGTAAATAATTTCCGTGTAGGCATTTATTTGCTTGCATAAAAATGTCTAGACACGAACATCACTTGAAACAAGGGACAAATCTGATAGACTAAAGAGCAGCGATTTCAACCTTTTCCATCTCATGGCAGACATAAACTATAATTACTAGACTTCTGTGGCACCCCCAATATACATTGTTTGCCTACCTGACAAACACTAGGTATAATTTTGATTCATTCACACCGATGGCTGTTGATGTGTTGGCTGTTGTCATTTTGTTATTTGACGATATGAGGGAAAGGGGTCTGCACCCCTGCCTCAAAGGGCAGGTGTTACATGTTTTAAATTTCCTTGCGGCACATCGGTTGAAAGTCACTGGAGTGGAGAGAAGCCAAACTGTGGGTAAAAGAAGAAAAGCATCAACAGTTTTCATTTAGCCTCGGAAAGTTTTCAGTAACATAGCATAGACCAACGACCACCATCTGAAATCAGCAGTTGTGGACATGTTGTCAGAGTTGCTCTGAATTTCTTTTAAAGAACGTGTAGCAGGAAAAGCTGAAGTTTCTTTGATTTACTTCTATTCTCAAAGGCAACCAGGGTCATAGATGTGCAGTGTACTAGCATAGTTCAGTACATAGAGTTTCCTGTGACTATACAGGGAAAAGTATATTGTAGAGCTGTACCTGTTGATGAGCATTTAGTTTATTGACAGTTCTTGCTTCCCGAAAACATACTAACGGTATCTCTGAGGGTGTTAGTGTTTCTAGAGTCCATAGCAAAGAGCGGAATTGCTGATCCACAGAGCATTCACACCCCCTCCTCCCCCCCTCCCCGCCACTAGATATTGCCAGATGTCTTTCCAAATGGGTTGTGTCAATTTACATTCTCACTGGAGTATTTCTTGGTTCTATTTCTGGACATTCTCAACCAGTCATTGGTACTGCCAAGCTTCAAGCTTTGTTCCTGTTCTGTAAATTGTGAAATATTAGCTTATCGACAGCCCTGCATGAATCCAAGGCTGGCAGGGCCTCTGAGGGGGGCACAGAGGGTCTTAAGGCGGTCGGAGTCCTCGGGAGCTGGTTGCCACCCAGCGGTACAGTGTTAGCCAGCACAGGATTAAATTCTGTGATCATAGGGCAGCTATGATGTTGCAGAGGTTGGGAGCGTATCCTCGAGTGCTAGAGGGGTTATTAGAAGGCATGGGGACCTTGACAAATGGGTAGGAAGAGAGGAGAACAAAGAAGTATCAAGGCAGGCAGCGTGGCTGGCATGAGCAAGCCAATAGCCAAACCATTATTAATTGCCTTCAACTCTTAGCCAGAAAGGGGCAGTAGAGCTTCCGAGCAAACCTGTCTTAAACTCATTGGACAGATGAGAACATTGAGGCCTAGAAAAATGAGGTAGGTGTGCATAAATCACGTAGCCAAGTGTCAAAACTAAAATAAGGCCGAAACTGGTTTGGCTCAGTGGATAGAGTGTGGGCCTGCGGACTGAAAGTTCCCAGGTTTGATATCGGTCAAGAGCATGTACCTTGGTTGTGGGCACATCCCCAGTGGGGGGTGTGCAGGAGGCAGCTGGTCGATGTTTCCCTCTCACTGATGTTTCCAACTCTCTATCCCTCTCCCTTCCTCTCTGTAAAAAAAAACAAAACCAATAAAAATATATTAAAGAAATAAAATAAAATAAAATAAAATAAGCAAAAAACTTTCTGGTTTAATTACCACGGACAGCCTTCAATGTGACTCGATAATGCAGAGTTCACGTAATGACCGTTTTCCCCTTGTTCCTTGTGTCGCTTTGCTTTCCCTTGGTTAGCTTTGTTCTCAGGAGTCAGTCCTGGAGGCAGAGGTCGGCACCACCGGCTACCCCCCCCCCCCTTTTTTTTTTTGACTTTTCTGTTTATGTTTCTACTGAAGATAATGTGTTCCCTTTTCCTTTATTTCTCCATCAGTTCCCCAAAGATATTCCCACTCCCACTGCTGGGGATAGCTCAAGCTTGCTAGCCTTCCTGCTGGGAAATCAGGACCAGTTCGTGGATGGCTGCCCTGGAAGCTTCACTGAGGAAGGATGGAGGCAGGGCATGCAAACATCAGTCTCCTAGCCTGTGTCCTCTGCAGGGTGATTGGCACTCGTGATTGTAGACAGGAGTTTGCATGGGATAGAGATGATATTCATTGCGGCTGCTGGATGCCCACAGATCCATGATTGTAGTCATTTTATAGCAGTGTTTAAATTCACTTCAGCCGACACCTTTCGAGTAGATTGAGGTTGCCTGTCAGATACTACGGAGATAAATCAATGTATGCCTAACCCATGTGGCGCTCCCAAACTTGTTCGAAGCCACAAGGGCAGGAAGATTAGGAGTGTAAACCCTGGATGAAAGGAAGCCTGGAAAGAGAGGCACTGCGTTGAGGCTGCAATACAGGGCTGTGACTAAAGGTGTCGCCCTCCAGGGGCAGTTTGTTCTGAGCAGTAAATGGAACTGGGAGTGGTATGCATTTCCCGGAGGACAGTTTCCCGTGAACCAAAACGGAGATGGGAAACCATGGAGGCGCGAGGTCGGCTGCATGGGTTCGGGTCCTGGGAGAACAGTCGGAGAGTGGGAGAGGAATCGGAGAGCTGGGGAAGGTGACGATGAGCTAGGTGCCAGGTGCACTGTAATGCCAGGACCCCGATGACGGTGGAGGAGTTTGTGCTTCCTTTGTTTCAGGGACAGTGAAAACCACAGATTAAATAAGTAAAGTCAAAGAAACAAATACATACCTAAAGTCATTTTAATAAAAACCCAGTGTATGGCATAGCCTGAAGAGCCTGAGCAGTATTTTTTTTTTGGGGGGGGGTCCTGGGGGGGGAAAGAGGGGTAGTTTTGTTTTTGCTTTTGTTTATTATTTGTTTTTAATAGGAACATTGCTTTGGTACAGATGGATGAGCTGAATTGGGGCAAGGAGGTCTGAAGGCAGAGGTAGCGTGAGTGAGCTTCTACCGTGTTTCCCCGAAAATAAGACATCCTCTGAAAATAAGACCTACCGTACTTACAGGTTTCCTTCTGAGTGAAATATAAGGCATCCCCCCCCCCCCCCCCAGAAAATAAGGCCCCCCTAGGCTAAACATGAGAGATTAGGTCCACTGATTCTGAAAGAAATGGAGTCACAAGAAATTCACCAGGAAATTCAGGAATTGGATCGTTACGATGATGTTCCAGAAGATGATGACATGATTGTCATCGAATAAATGAGTAAATTCTTGATACTGTAGGATTCACAGTTTGTCTGGTTTGTGTTGACGACTACCGTACTACCGTACCGTATACAGGTAATAAATTTCCTTTATTTTCATTTAACAATAAATGTGTACCGTATTCTTCTTCATGGAAAAATAAGACATCCCCTGAAAATAAGACCTAGCGCATCTTTGGGAGCAAACATTAATATAAGACACTGTCTTATTTTCGGGGAAACAGGGTAGAACTATCTTTGTGATGTAAAGATTTTTGGAGGAAGAGGATATGTAAAATAAAGGTTGTGCCCAGCCAGCCAAAGATTCAGTGAGCCTGAGGGGGTTCTGCGAAGGATTAAAGAAAAAACAGACAAAGAATACAGCTGGAGCTGGGTGGATTTTCCTTTGCCTGGCTGAGGCCACAGAGAGGGAGATCCAGAGGCAAGCTGATGCTTTATTTTATAGCCAGAGGTAAACAAGGTAGTAGTCACCATAGTTATAATGTTCCTGTGAGTTTCATTTGTTTTGGCAGCACTTGCTGCACCTCCCACAGCCCATTAGCTACCCAGAAAGGATCTAGGGAGGTCACAAGGTCAAGCTTAATTATACTAAGAGGACTGTGCCCTCTCAGTTTCATTTGTGGCTTTGCCAACAGGTCAGTCCGAGGCTTACCCCTATAGCCACTCCTTACAGAAGAGGAACTTGTTGAGGCAGAATAATTGGGTGTGTGGGAAATGCTTCAGCCCTCAGATGCTGAGGATGGTGGCCATCACTGATGAGAGGAATAGGGACTCAGGAGACAGGTCTCCCCTGGTGGGGGGAAGGCTGGGGTGGTTTTTATGTTGGTAATACAATATTGCAAATATACAGTGCTTTCAATTACATGTGCATACTGTTTATAACATTTTCAGTGCTATTTAGAGTTCCTGGACATGGTTTTTCAGTTTTATGAATTTACACAGGAAAAAATAACCACCACACGGCATTATTATTATTATTATTATTATTATTTTTTTCATAGAGAAACAGATATTTTGTATATTTAAGTTTTAAAAACATTTGGCTGATAAAATTATACATTCCTGGGAGTGTAACTACTAGTCATTCTTTCCTAATGATCCTAATCATAAATATAGCATAGCATTTCCCCAGGTATATTTCTAGGCATAGGGAACGTTGTCAAATATTTTGATGGGGGATATTTTATTAAATATGCTTAGGAAACACTGAGTTATGCATGTTTCTTGAGTTAAGCAGGGTTTCTCAGAGACATCAGTCTATATTTTTAGTGTTTTGGTGAGTTTGCAAGGAAAGGATGCAGCGTGCTGCTTCTCCCAAACTCATTTGGTAATTTTTTGTGGGCATCCCGTGGGACTAACATTCCATAGAACACATTTGGAAGTGCTGCGGGATTAGCCACAGCTCACAAGGTGGGAGAGACCTGGTCGCTACAAGTAGTACATGGAAATTTACATTTTTATATGAAACTAATCGATCATACCAAATATAAGTACCAGGCCTCTTCCTTAATATATGAAATTCAGTATTGTGTTCTGGAAGATACATAGTTTGTCTTAATTGAAAGTATTCTCTCTATGACTGCAATCGGGGAGAATGTAGCCTCTAGTCCCTAGGAGCCAGCCATGGCCCTGGTCTGGCAGCTTCTGGAATCGACATTAGAAATGTGCACACGGTCCCATCCCATCCCAGTCATCTCCTCGGGATAAACCAGGGATAACATTTACATTCCAAATGGCTGTTTCTTGTTGCGCCCCCTGCCTCAAGGCTCTCTTCCCTGCATCCCTTATCACTTCGTGTGTGTTCAGAGTGCCAAGCCCTTGTCAGAGGGCCAATTTGTTTCAACGCCAGCTTGACATATATAATGTGCTTAATAAATGATTACCCATTTAGTGGATAGTGTTATTTCCTGATGACTCAACTCTACAAAGAGGCATCTCATTCGATTAGGGAATCTCAATTCTGTCCATCAGTCTCTCGGAATCCTTTCTTCCTTAGTTTCCAGATGAAGAACCCACAGTGGCAACCGCTGCAGCCTTGTGCTTTCTTTAGGATACTAGACATGTATCCTGGGGGGAGTCATTGCTGAAGGCATCATTGAGGGGGGATGGAGCCAACCACCTGACCATTCGCCAGCATCTGGCTTTCCTTTACATCTTTCCTTCAAGGACTAAAAAACAAACATACATATATATATATATATATATATATATACACACACACACACACACACACACACACACACACGTATATGTACATATGTATGTATGTATATGAATACATGTGTGAATATATATATATATATATATATATATATATATATATATATATCCAAGGCTCCTTAAGTGGGGAAGGCAACTCTGTGGATCTGTGGAGCGAGAACGTGGGATAGTGGGCGGCTCATTTGCTTTGGAATCAGAGTAGAATCTGAATTTTAGCTATTTCAGTTAGTTGTTATTTGACTCCAGTAAGATTATCAACCTCTCAGCCTCTGTTACACCTGCAAACTGGATGGAAATCATGCTTATGTTTTTTGGTGGCTATAAGGAATATTGATGATAGTTGTAAAAGCTCAGTCACATTAGAGATACTGAATAAATGGTAGCTATAATATATATATATATATATATATATATATATATATATATATATATATTTTATTCTCTTCTCTCTGTCTATACTGAATAAGTTATTTTCAGTTTTACTCATATGTGAAAGGCTATATTTTTACAGACCACATATTTTAGTTGGAGGTCTTTGAAATTATAATTTAGGTTATATGTTTTAGTTTATACTTGAATAGGGCTATTTCTTAATTCTCTTATAGATGCTACTCTAAATGAATACTAACCAAACTTTTGTCCTTGTATTTCTGTTTAGGAATTGTCTTCTGAAACGAAAGGTCAATTTAGTGACTAAGGCTGTACTAATCACTGCCATCGATCTAGTGGCAGCTTTGTGATGTCAGTAAAGTGAATAAAAGGTCTAAGTGCAAATGTCTTTATATTCAAGAAAAATATCTTCTTAGAATAATTGTTCAAGCCAATCAGAGATATATTGCTTAGGTTTGGAGTCTGTAATTGTTTCACTGAATTTAAGACCTTGGGTAATTATTTCTTGCCTCCTTATATCCAACTCAGAAAATACTGGGACTACATTTATAACTTTACATTAGAGATGTATAGAATATTGAAAATCATGTTTATATTCTTAACATAGAAACGGGCAAAATCTCTTTCTTTAAAATATGACTCAACTCTTGAATTAATTGGTTATTCCTATCAATTTTTATGGTTTTAAACTTTAATTTTTGTTAATCCTTATATGTCAGTGCTTATCAAAAACTTTTATTAGTTACCTTTTTAGCAGTCATTTTTAGGTTAACATTTTATGTGCTAGGATTATTCATGTAATGTATATAAAGGATTGTAGCCTTTAAGTTTTTATTTTCAGTCATTTTAGGGAGTTCCAGACTAGCAGTCATTTCTGTTAAAAGTAAGAAGGTAGTTTAGCCTTGACTTTCTAGGGTTGTTTTTAATGATTTATCAAGTGATGTATACTGTGCATATATGCATTGAGGAGTCTTGCACATTTATTGGTAGAAATAGTTTAGTTTCCTCCACTAGTAATGACATGCTTATTAAATATGTAAATGAAAAGATAATCCAAGTTGATTATTCCTTTCCTAACGTTAAAATTTGTGTATGTGTGAAGTCTCACATAAAGTTAAATGCACAAATCGCAAGTAATTTAATTTCACATGGTGAACACATCTGTAGTAAGAGCTAAATAAAACATTACTTGCACCCCAGAGCCCTACATAATTTCCTCTTAAAATATAATTAAGGTCCTTACTCTATGCTATCAATACTGGAAATACTTGAAATGAGCTATTATTAATTTTTTTTGAAAGGAGAGTTGAACATATACTTGTATCTATTAATTTATATTAGTAACATTTAGTACAGTAACTGTCTAATAATGCTTCTTAATAATGCTTCTTGAATTTTTAGACTTACCTTGTTCAGGATTAGATTTAAAAAATGTTTTCAGGGAATAGTTTTCATCTGAAACTTTTATTGAGATAATTAATAAAATAAAGTAATTTAAGATTTGTGTTACTAAAATACTGCGTGAAAGCATTATTATTTCATAGACAAAGGGAAGGAAGGCCAAAACGTGATGTATTTTGATTATGTCTGCAAATATTCCTCCAATTTCATTTCCTAGGTATTCTTCCAACTTCTTAAAATTAGTGGCATAGATAGGCCATTCATTGCCTTTACGAAGTGTGCACTATTAGTAAAATTTTATGTGCTCCGTCATCAACCCAATGTAATAAAGCCACGGTTTTTTGGTATTTCACACAGCACGGGTCTCTGCCAAGCATCTCTGGGGGTTCTTTGATGTCTAGACAGTTTAAATTATGCCTGCTCTCCTGACTCCAAATTCCACCCCTGTTCTGCTTCAGGGGTTGCGGGAAATGAAAACAAGCCAGAAGGCTCCACACGCTATAGTCAATGAGGAAAAACAAACACGTAGAGTGAGCTGTATGTGCACCCTGGCAGGTGCACCGGGAAGGACCCGGGCCTGGGCAATGGCAGGAAGAAAAGCATTAGGCACAAATGTTCTCTCTCTTCCTTATTTCTAATGACATCCCTGTGTGGAAATGCCCATGCTCTGTGGACAAAATGAAAATGTTCCAGAAGTGTTGGGGAAGAAAGTCAGAGCCACCTTTGACCCCAGCCCCTCGGTATTTCCCTCCAGACGGCAGCCCGGTCTGAGCTGCTGTGTTTCTTGTTCGTTGTTCCATTACTGAAATGATAAGATGCAAAGTTGCATTTTAAGGTAGAAAACTAATGCTTTTTTTCTTCTTCTTTTTCCCTTGTTTTCCTTTCATACTTCGGGATGATTCTTCCAATTCATCTTTTTAGAAAGTAAGTAACTTTTGAAATTTCAGATATATATTTTTTTGGTTTAAATTATTGGTTTTATTATTTCATATGCACACACCTATACGTTACAGCATCTTTAACTTTTAAATTCTGACTGAGTTATTACCCCTTACATTTAGTGTGAATAAAAGGTTTTAATTAAAAATAGGAAATGTCACAAAGAAGGTGTTCATGCTAAGACTTTTAACACATATAACACATCTTTTATACCCTCAGTAAGTCATTGTGAGATATATATATATATATATATATATATATATATATCACAAAGTGTGTGTGTGTGTGTATGTATATATATATATATATATATATATATATATATATATATATATACACACACGCACACAGACACACATATATCTGTTATGTATATGTATATTTTTCTTAAAATAGGCCAAGGCATGCTTGCTAGCTTCATTTTTTTTTGTAAATATAAAAATATATAAATAATACTTTTATTTACTCCTGTATAATTGGAGTTAAAATTCATTTCCAGGAAAAGCATTCCCGATGTCCTAGGCTTTATGGGAATTATTGAGAAGAACGGCTATAGTAAATGGTCTGAAAGACTTTTAAAATGCACGATTTTATGTATATTCTGCACATATATGCTAATGTTTTACTGTTTTAAATGAAACAAATTATATCAGGTTTACTGTTCTCTAAAGAATTGTGACTGACATGCGTAAGACTAAGTGACCAAGCAGCCAGTGATTTGAGTTGCCAAGTTTGCCTTTGTAAAGTATCTTCTAATTCTCCTAAAAGGCAAATGTTGTAGGGTTTGGAAATAAAACAAATTTCATGTTTGTTTTAGGAAAGATTTGGGAAAAATCTGTATTTTTGCCTGAAGGGAATAATGATAAAAAATATATGTACTAGTATTTTGAAGTATTCAGTATAACATGCATAGTATCATTTATCTGGAATTTATTCATGAACAGATCTTTCTGGGGAGATGAATATATTTTACTTTATAAACTAGGCCTGGCCTACTTTAAATATGAGCAAAAAAAGTCATCGAGACTTTTGGAGATTGTGAATTACATATTTTTAAACATTTCTATAGTGAATCTTGAGTTTTTTGAGTTAATAAACAGTATAATTAAATAATATATTTATGCTCAACAGAGCTTATTATTTATCTGAAACTGGGTGCTTACCACTTATGGTTGTGACAAGCATAGCATTAAACTGCTATTTAATAGTCAATTTATCTTCAATTATCTTTTGTTTACTGTACCTTAGAAAAAATTAATAGTGATGTTCAATTATATTTGTTCTGTGTTTTTTTAAGCTATCTTCAACGCTAAGTTATTCTCTCATATTTTAAATCTGAGCTCTTGGGATTGTGTGTGCTGAGACCTTAGAAATAAAGATCGGGAAGAATGTGCATGAGGGTGGATGTTAAAAGGACAATTTTATTAAGTTATATTTTTTGAAGTCTACATTGCATCATTTTTATGCATTGGATTCTACTTCACTTGTAGTGTTAACATCCTCTTGCCAAGGCTGCACAGGAAATCTGTGTTTCTGACAGTTTCACTAAATTAAAACTCCACAAATCTGGCATCATAATTCCCGGCTTCCAATAGTCCGTGCTTTTGCCTGGAGAGAATAATGATAAAATATATATGTATTTTGAAGTATTCAGTATGAACATGTGTAGCATCATTTATCTGGAATTTATTCATGAGCAGACCTTTCTGGGGAGATGAATGTATTTTACTTGACAGAGTAGGCCTGGCCTACTTTAAATTCGAGCAGAAAGTCTTTTGTAAGGAAAATAATGAGGCTGGGAGCTTGCTGACGCTCATGAGAGAAGACATTACACAAACTCGCAGCATCCTCACCATGTGGACTTCAGCACTGCAGCCGCATTGTTCTGCGGCCACGTTTATAGGAGGGCTCTCCCTTCCTGCCAAGCCCAGCGGAATCGTACTGACGGGTTGGCACAGAGCGCTGCTGTGTAATGTGATAAAGATGCTCTTGTTATTATAATACTTAGAAACCGTTCGGACCAGGATGTATGTGTGTCTGCTGACTAGCTATTAAGTGTGTAGTGGCAACTCAGCAAATATGGCTCTTTCATCTTACTGGTGGCGTTCCATGCTAAGTAAGAGATTTGATCATGGAGGCTTTGGGGAAACTTTTCATTCAGTAATGCAAAATTATGTTTCTATCACAGAAAAATTTTAAAAAAATGTAAACCTTGTTATCTTAAAGGTCCTCTTGTCCCCAGATACTTCACCTGAGAGATGAATAGGGTGGGGTCGGGATTCTAATCAATATTGGCTCAACCATGTATTGGTCTTTTAGCATATTAGGGGTTAAAATGTATATGGAAACCTGAGTCAATGAAAGTAATAAGTCTGGCTCTAAATTCTGGTTTGCAAAGATAGCGGTTTGCAAACAAAACACAAAATATATCTCTGAAGTCTAACCCAAGAAATACATATGTGTCTTACATTTCATAAACATCTCTCTGTGTAGATGGGTACTTTCCAGTAATGTTTGCACATATGGGCTTCAGTATTTTTAATCACTGGTTTAATACTGTGAGAGTTCTTTTTTAAAAAAAGCAAAATAAAACCCTGTTGATTTCACAATTGAGTCACTTGCATCTTCCCTACAGAACATGATTATTAGCTGGGCAGAACTCCCAAGCGCACATTTGTTTACGTGACAAATCTGAGAAAAGGATATTATTGTTGAAGATGTGTCAGAGATATAAACACAGATATAAATTTTTATTTAGCCTTGTGAGAAACGCAATCCCACCAGTGACTTAAATGTTTATAATTTCAAATCAATCCTTCCAGGGTCTCTTATTATTCTTTTGTTGCTTTTCAACCTATAGGACGGAACTGTCCATGAACTTGGGGTTTATTTGATCATTCAAGTGCAACCATCAAGTTGTCTGTCATATTTAAATACCGAGGCTTCCTGGTATTATTTGCAAAATAGCACCACGTAAACGTTTGGGCTTCGGTTTCTTTGAAATATAGCATCGGTTGCTTTATGAATAAGAGCATAATTTCAATTCAGGAGACTTGCCTGGAGCCTATAAGACAGATGCATCCGATTAAGTTTGGCAAACTGGACTGGCCTGTTATTGTAATGTAGATGTTTTCGGGGTTGGGAGGATATTTTTAAAAGGCATGCGAGAGGATTTTTTTTTTTTTTTTAAGAGACCAGAGAACAGTTCTGCCACAGAAGCTGCGCCTCAGACTGCTTCATGTTTGCGCACTTTTGTTTTCTAGTGGGACTTCTCCATTAGCCTGTCTGAATGCAATGCTCCACAGTAGCACTCGGATAGGGGATGGAACCTTCTTCAAGATTCCTGGAAAGTCAGGCCTCTATGCTCTCAAAGTAAGTCGCATTGTTCTGCACATTAATGTCTGTTATTACTGTGTGCCATGCGTTCTCTCCCTTCTTTCCCCTCCCTCCCCCCCAACATAGGCAGGTAAACAAAATTAGATTTGGGTAAAAAGTTAGAAGAATGCCCACGCTGCCTCTTAAACGTTTTCAGATGTCTTAAAAATGATTTCATATTGAGAATAAACAATGGCATTTTTCTTTAAGGAAAACATATCTGTGTTTGCAGCCTAACATATGGTAATGGAAAATAGCTGTGGCTTTCTTAGCATTCTTGATTCCTAAAAACCTACATGGACGGGTGCCACGGATCATCAGCCGAGAGCTCAAGATGATCGCAGTTGCCACAGACTCTCGGACTTCATCGCCGACGGTGGAGACACAGCTTCACACCTGAGGCCTTCCCGTGTTCCATAAGAAGAAGAAATTTCTCCATTCTTCTGGAAAACGTGTGCTGATTTAAATAAATGTTACTTGGTCTTTAAAACAAACAGGGATCACCACTCAGGCTTACTCCCAATGCATATTTGTTATGTGAGAAGAAGAGAGAGAGCTGCGGATAACTGAGTCCTCGTTGTTGGAGCACAATTCCCATTTCCCACTGGCACGGGAAACGCCGTCTGAGATGCAGAATTCCCGAGGACGAAGCCGGAGGTCTCCCAGTGCCCGCGTGCCCTGCGTGGAGTAAAAGCAGCGCATTGTTTCTTACAGATTAAAAAGAAGTCACTGCTTTTGTAAATGATGGATTACATTTAAAGTTCATTCATTTCCTGTGAGAAGGTTTCTTTTTGAATGTGAAAAAGTTATACCTGGCAAAGAAACGGAGATTCTCAGCTACTCAGCATTAAGCTCTTGTTACTGTGTGTGTGTGTGTCTCAGACAATAACTGCAGGTTAACCTTGCATCATTTTGGTTGCTTTTTGTAGCTACTTGGGTGTTTCATTTAACTGATTAAAATTCTGAGTTGTGAAGTCATTGCCTAACATCATAAATACATTTTCTTTTTAAAAAAATTACTGATTTCAGAGAGGAAGGGAGAGGGAGAGAGAGAAACATCAATAATGAGAGAGAATCATTGATTGGCTGCCTCCTGCATGCCCCCCCCCCCCCCTTGGGGATCAAGCCCCCTACCTGGGCATGTGCCCTTGACCAGATTTGAACCTGAGACCCTTCAGTCCACAGGCCGGCGCTCTGTCCACTGAACCAAACCAGCTAGGGCCAGTTTTGTTTTTCTAAGGTGTGCTTTTGCATGAAACAGTGAGTCAGTGTTAAAATTTCAAATGACAGGTAAATGTGATAACGCTTTAGGATTCTGAACGTATGCTGAGTGTTTTCAGTTGCTAATGCATCTCCGTAAATCATTTTTTAAAAACGATACAGAAAGAGGAGTCGTCCTGCCCAGCTGAGGGGACGCTGGATTTAGGCTGCGAGTCGGAAGTGGATGGCACAGAGATGGCAGAAGCCAACGCCCGGGGGGAAGGAAACGGAGGTCAGTGCGATGGATTTCAGGATGAAAACCCTGCTCCCTTACAAGTTATATAGAACGCCGACAGCTCACTAACTGAGCTCCCTATCCCTGTAGATACCATTTTCTTCTAAGCCCTTACCGCCTATTTAGAGTTATCATCAAGCACCTGTGATTCAAAAGGTTAGTACCTCAGACAAGTGAACGGTTTCTGGCTTTTTGTTTTTATTCTGTTTTCATTTTGGATGTATTTCCCCTGGGTAATCTTGAATGTTATCTGCATATTTCTCATGCAAGGTGAGAGGGTCGCCCGAGGGTACCTGGGGGTTTTAGTCTGATGTGAGGCTTGAGCATGCAGGGGGTTTACGTCTGATGGTGCTGAACATTACAGTAGTTTTGTAATAGCTTTCTTTCCAGGTTTGTCCATAATCAGCTCAGTGCTAACATTCCTCAGAGTGTCACAAGGGCCAAATAAGTCCTGTTCTTGGGAGACACTGTTGAAAAGTAAGCAGCTCTTCCAGTTCTAAGAGGGCATTTCCAGCCCTGAGTCCTCTCCAGGTGAATTCCCTGTACCTTTTTCCAGACATGTGCATGTGATTCTGCTGTCTGTGTGGTTTCTGAGTTGCCGTTTGGGCAAAGTTGTGTTCCAGAAAAGCTGCTATAATTATTTTTCCACTCGTACCCGCCGGTCCCGCAGGTGGACCCTGGTGGTGATTCGAGGAGGAAGGTTGTTGTGTCCTTAAAGGCCCTGACAGTGGACTCAGAGAAATCGGTCTCTTTTCCTTAAACAGACAAATCTTAAGGGGTCCCTGTGGGAACGATGTGTTTCACCAAGAGCCAACGCCGTGCGTGTTGTTATCGGCCATGGTGTCCCTTTGTGTGGTGCTGGGCACCCTGCCTCTAAGCTGGTGTGCTCTCTGCTGGTCCCCTGCCATGGAGCCTGCCTCCTGCCACGGAGTCTACCCGCGGCCCCCCCCTCCCCCCCCCCCCCCGTCAACTTTCATTGAATTTGATGTCCCTAATCTTATACCTTTTGAAAACTCAACCCACCACCATTGACATGTACTGTGAGCTTTGGCAGGTCCTGTGGTTAACCAGCAATGTCGGCTCCTGGAAGGGCTGGTGAAGGGGGCAGACTCTCTTCTTTCAGCAGAACCTTAGTGGGTCACCCCTCTTGTTGTACTGTCCATTTGCATCAGAGCTGGAATGCTGTCTCTCTCAACATACATACACTAAGCTTTTACTGAGTGCCAAGGATGGCTCTTGACATTGCAGTAACAACAGAGAAAATCCAGAACAGAAAGAGACCGCTCCTGGATGTTCATGTTGGTAAAGAGACAGACAGTTATCATACAGATATGTAGCCCAGCCAGTGTTGCTCAGTGGTCAGGCATTGACCTCTGAACCAGAAGATCATTGGATTGATTTCCTGGTCAGGGCACATGCCTGGTTTGTCAGCTCAATCCTCAGTAGGAGCATGCAGGAGGCAGCTGACCGATGTTTCTCTTTCATCATTGATGTTTCTATTTCTCTCTTCCTCTCTCTAAAATCAATTAAAAAATCACTGTTTAAAAAAAACAGATATGTAAAATTATTCAATGCTGACATGGGGCAACATAAATAAGGAAATAAAAGTGGGATTGAGGGGTACATTTGAGAAAAGACCCAGTGGGGGTGAGGGAGAAGATATTTAATGGGAGAGAGTTTTAGGTAGAATCATCAGCAATTATAAAAGTCTTGAAGCAGGCGAGTTCATAGAATGTTCCAGAAACATCAAAAGGCCAATGTGGTTGGAAGCCAGAAAGAGCAAAGGAGGGATGGGGGCAAAATATGGTAAAATAAGAAGTAAGAGAAGTTATAGACCAGACCATATAGGGCCTTGATGTTAGCTTCTGTTTTGAATGAGATGTTAAACCATTTTAGGGTTTTGAGCTAAAGAGTCAATGATCTCCCTTAGGATGACTCAGTACAATATATATAGATACAGGCATATACAATAGATATCTGTCTTCACCTCTATCATTTATATATGCATGTAGGTAGATATAGGTGTATATTAACCAAATAAAAAGCACAAGACTGGTTAAAAAGCTATTGTCATATTCTAGAGAAGAGATGATGGTGGTTTGAATAAGAGAAATAGCAGTGCATGTGATTGGATTCTGGATACATATGGAGATAGATCCAATAGAAGATGCTGAATTTAATGCAGTTATGAAATAAAGAAGAGTTAGAGACGACTCCAAGGGTTGAGTATGAGCAAAGAGAAGAATAGCATTGATTTTAACATAGATGGCAACTCTGCAAGAGAATCAGTTTGGGGCAGGGGTTACTGATCTTTTAAATATGTTTTTATTGATTTTAGAGAGAGAGGAAGGGAGATAAATAGAGAGATAGAAACGTCCATCGGCTGCCTCCTGCACATCCCTACTGAGGATGGAACCTGCAACCCTGGCAAGAACCCTCACCAGCAACCACAGGGAACCTTTTGGTTTGAGCCACACCGTGGGAAGGAAATGGGACCTTTTAAGCAGATGAGGAGATAGGTCTTACTTAGTAGTATGAGAGGTTCTCTAAGGAAGCAGTCGGAAATGTCCGGGGGTTTGGCAAGAAATAAAGGTAGGTGAGTACATGTGGGAGATGGCTTATAGAAGTTAGCTTCTTTTTCTCAGTGACATAGGAAGCACACCCATCAGTTAAGGGTGAAGAAAGGGATGATAGTTTTGTAGAGATTTCACGAGAAGATATGAAATGTTCATCTAGAATCTGACATCATTAAGGATACCCTTAAAGCTACTAATCCTGAATTGAATGAGACCCATCATCACGGCTGTGCATTTTTCTCAGTCAAGTTCATGACCTGCCACTGAACGTGTCCAGAGTAGGCACAGAGTTGGATTTGACTAGAGTTGGGATTTTGCCAGGCGTCAATGATTAAAAGAGTGAGGGGTGAGGGAGGTGAGGGTGCATGAGATTAGGGTAGTTAAGATCAATCTCCGTGGAATTGAAGCTGGTTGAGGGGGTGGGTGAAGCCCTGTGGGGGAGGGATGGTGTGAAAGGGGGAGGCATCTTGGGGTGGATTTGTTGTTACAGAGAACATGAGTTAAAAGAACGGGTGATGGGAGAGGGGAATGTATTCAGGTGTATTCAAGTTGAATTTGGGGCAACGTTGTGGAATATGTGTCTGAAGTGAGAGGAAAAGTGGAGGCTGGGTTTCAGGCTGTCCTGAGGGGTCAGGCAATGTGTGCACTTGCTTTTCAGAGCGGCCTGGGTGAGGGGGCATCCGTAGCTGAAAGTCAGCAGCCTGCCATTGCCCCACCTTAGTCCTGGAACAGGGTCCAGTGGGAGGAAACTAGATGTTGTAAAGCAGGGGTGGGGAACCATTTTTCTACCAAGGGCCATTTGGATATTTATAACATCATTCACGGGCCATACAGATGTATCAACATAACCATTAGCCTGCTCTCTTGAATCAAACATTTAATCAACTCACCACTAATGCCTTGGGAGGCAGGGCTAGACCAAATGATTTCTCGGGCCTTACGTGGCCCATGGGCCTGGGGTCCCCCATTCCTCTTTCAAGGGTGTTCCTACCATACAATATTCCAGGATTCCCCGTGTGGGTAATCGAAACAGACAATTGTGGTAGAACTAGCATGGAGAGGGTAATGCCGTTTAGGAGCTAAAATTTTCACACAGTGAAGGGGGGTCATGCAGGAGTTCGTTGGTGGTAAGTACAATGAGGAGGAGCAATCGGCACTCTAGTCTGAGGACATGAGGGACAATGCTCGAGGCACCTAAGGGGCAGGAAGGGGAATGTATGCCGCCTGCCCCATTTCTGATCCGGTGGCACAAGCTGTGTGGAAAACAGAGGGGCTGCAGCCTGAGAGGGCGGAAGAGGAAGCAGTGTCCATAGGAACGAGCCATTCTGTAGATTAAGATGCAAAGGGAGTGAGCAAAGAAAAGAAGGGGCTTATGGGAGGTTTTGCGAGTGACGAATCCTGAATGTCAGAGGAAAGAGCGGGAGGATGTTAGACTCTGGGACGGGGTCAGGGAGAGGGAGAGAGCACTCAGCGAATAATGAAACCAAAGTGTGATGAGCAAACTCCTCTAATTGGAAGTGTGAATGGGTGCTCAGCAAAAGAGCACCTCCCCACACAGCTCCGGCTATCTTGACCCAAACTAGAATCTCCCGGGTTCTCCTTTGACACTGCATTGGGGGAATCACTGGGAGCATAGTAAATAGCTTATTTCCTTGAGTATTCCTTGTTTGCCCACTTTGCATCTTATTGCAAACCACAACCGTTTCTCGTAGGACAAGTATATTTTTCATCCCTGTAAATACGATACGCTTATATGTATAGTTTATTAACCTAGCCTTAGGATTCGTTTTCAAAACCTAGATACTGAAAATAGTAGTATCTTGAGTGCTTATAATGCCCAGACTTTGTAAGCTCCGTACATGTATATTGTTTAATCCTCACAGCAGCCTGTGAGATAGTCGCTCCTAGGCTCTGTGATATTATTTTTTTTAGTAGTGAGCAAAACACTCAGAGAAGTTCCATGTCTTGTCCAAGTGACAAGCCCAGGTAGACGTGTGTAACCCCGAGAGCCTGCTGGAACCGCAGGGATCCCTGTGAGCCAGGAGTCATGGATGTAGTTTGCCTTCACAACATTTGTCCAGATCTGTTCCAATTGTAAACCTGAGCACTTGACAAAGGAACCCTTGGCTTATCCACATGAAGAAGACAGATGCCACGTGATTTCTCACAAATCCATAATACATTCCCGGAAACTGAGCTGGTCTAGGTGATTTTCTTGCTTACTCTGTGTAGAATACATATTTGAACCAGAAGTTAGAATGGATATAATACCCATACTTCTTATAGCTGTACAAATATACTTTGAAAATATAATCAGAGGGGAAAGGTGGGGTTTGTGTGTGTGTATGGGGGGGGGGGTGTTGTGTAGACTTGGGAGGAAGGGCCGGGCAGGAGGAGGGAGAGGAGAGAAGGCCGCCAGCGTCTGTTTCTTTCTTTTTATTCTCATCTCACCCCCCTCCTCCTTTTCCATTTCTCCTTTGGAATGAAATACGGGGAGGTATTGAGGTGCATACTAATAACGATCAATCTGTAATATCCCCTTGTGGCACTTAGAAGAACAAACCTCTGCTACCATAAGTTATTTCAGATTAACAAAGATTAATTGACTTTGGCCGCACCCTTCATTAAAGGGGGGCGCCGGAGAAGCATTTGAAAAGAAAGCACTTGACGGAAACTGGGAAGAAAAAAGAAAAAGAATCTTAGCAGCTTAATTCCAGTCGGTAGCACGGGAGCCCTCCGGGTGAAGGAAGAAATGGCTGCGCCTCGGCCTCTCTGGCCACCAGCGGCTGGGTTTTAAGTGGGAGTCGCTTTGCCAAGACGTTTTGTTTTATAGTTTTGTTTAAAATTTTTACAGTGTGCGAAAAGGGGCATAGTATCGATTATAGAATTTATAAGACACAGAACTACAGTTATGTGTTGTGTTTCTTTGACTCCTAAACAGTTTCTCAAGTTAATAAGGAGGAGGCTTACAGACTCGACAAAGTAAACCCTTCACATTTTACAAGCCTAGCTCTCGAGATCGAAGAGTGATTTAGGGGAATCACTTGATATATCTTTGTTGACAACCCATGACCATTTATGCCAATATAAGTATAGATCTGTGTCACCCAAAGAAAATACTTAGAATTTTATGGGCTATTTTAGTCAGAAATTTATGGGTGTGTGTGTGTGTGTGTGTGTGTGTGTCTGAGTTGTTTTCTGAGCATAATACATTGATGCATCATAAGTTTGCTCACACATATTAAATTGACTTATGGCATGCTGCTGGCTTCGGAACCCGTTTATATTTCATATAAAATGATACCATCAGTAGATAGTCTTCACCTCCTCTTTATAAATTATTATTATTAGCAGGAAAATGAGCTGCTCCTTTTGTGGCCCTAATGTATTTCATGTTTAAACTCAAAAGCAACCATTCATTCTGTTTAAATTTTTTTTTTTTTTTTTTAATGAGGAAATTGGAGATTGTACAGTTCTCATCCACAGAGATCAAATACGGTCCTGTGTGTTATTAACCCTAATGGCTTTCAGGGAGGAAGCAGCAATCTGGCGGGGGGATTAGCATTGTAAGTCTCTAGTTAGGGGGGGAAATTACAGAGAACATGCATCCTGCGCCTCAGCCCTGCGGTCTCGGGGTAAGTAATGACTCCCACAGTTGAAGGATTTTCTATGGTCCTCCTTTCACTGTTCTTCAGGGCCCGTCTGGTAGGGGGGTTTCTGGTTGTGTGATTCTTGGCAGAGTCGTGTTAACTTAATGAAACCTTACTCGGCCCACTCTTTGTTTGCTGCTCCGAGGCCCCGCTCGGAGGCGGGAGCTTTTCAGAAGGGAAAAGTGCTTTAAGATGGCCCGGCGTGTGTGCGGGGCTCTCGGCGGAGACATCAATTACACACAGATGAGGCACTTCCTGCACGAGGGGCGGTGGGGCTAACGAGGCCTGGGCGTCCGCAGGGGCGGCCCTGACGGCGTCTCCTGGGCAGAGTCCTGCACAGCCGGGGAAGGACCCTGCAGGCTGTGCATGGTGCACGGAGTGAGCTCAGGAACTTGCTTGCTTTCTTTTTATTTTAAATATATTTTTTACTAATTTTTTACAGAGAGGAAGGGAGAGGGATAGAGAGTTAGAAACATCGATGAGAGAGAAGCATCGATCAGCTGCCTCCTGCACACTCCCTACTGGGGATGTGCCTGCAACCAAGGTACATGCCCTTGACCTTAATCGAACCTGGGACCTTTCAGTCCTCAGGCCAACACTCTCTCCACTGTGGTAAACCAGTGAGGGCTCTTTCTTTCTTTTAATATCTTTTTTTATTTTTTTTTTATTTTAGAGAGAAAGGGAGAGGGAGAGAAAGAGAAACATCAATGAAGAGAATCATGGATTGGCTGCCTCCTGCATATCCCCCTTCCCCTCCCCACTGGGGATCTAGCCTGCTAGCCAGGCAAGTGTCCTGACCCAGAATGGAACTGTGACCTCCTGGTTCATTGGTTGACGCACCACCACTGAGCCACACCAGCCGGGCTGTTCTGAGGAACTTTAAACGTGTCGCCGGCCCAGCGGAGGCTCACTCCCCGTGGCCTCCCGGCCTTGTTTCGCCTGAGGTGTTCCAGGAGCTTGCCGGTGCTCCTGGCGGTTTTCCGCAGGATGGTGTGAGAGGTCACGGTCCGTTTCTACCTGGCGGCCACTCCCGGGTTGTAGGTGAGGGAGGGAAATCCTGCCAGGTCCCCCCCTTTCTCAGGTGAAGCTCATTGTCTCCTATCCAACATCTGCATTTTCCTGGACGGCGCTGTTGTTCTCAAGGAGACACCTGCTCGGCATTGGTGGCCTCGAGGCGCCCGAGTCTGGGAAAGGCATGTTGGCTCCGTTACACAGGAAAGCAAATGCGGAGGAAGGAGGATGTAAAGCTTCCGCTGCCACTCTCTCTTCCTTTCTGCTTTCATCCCTGCCCACGGTCCCCACAGTTCACGGGCAGCACTCGGGCCTCGGAAGTTCATGGAGACCTGTCCTCTCCTGCCAGCCTTTTCCTTAACCCGGTGGACTCATTAGACACGATTCTATAGCACGTGTCCCGAGGCTGGGACTCACAGTCCCTTTCTACCTGCCTTGCTGCATTTTTTATAACCTTTACAGTCAAGCATTTCTTCCTTCAGCTGAAGTCCTTTGTGCTTTTATTAAATGAATTTCTCCCTCTCCCTTCCTCCTCCCACCCCCCCTCAGGATGGAGAGCAGCTGGACCTCATCTGGATCCCACCCCCTGTATTCTCACTCTCCCAAAGCCTCAGCCCGGCTCTCTCAGACATGACTTCTAGGTTACGATTCTGAACTTCTGTTACCCACCAGGGACCTCTTTTTCTTACATATTTCCCCTTGAACTGCAGCCTCTGTTCTTGCATAATAAGATTTATACAAGAGTCGGGGAAGAGAAGAAAGTTCTCTAGTTAAGTGCAGATAGATTAGCCCAGTTAAGTGTACTTTCCCCCTCATTTTCTGGGCTGCGAGGGAAAGACTTCATCATGTGGAGATAAGGATTGGAAAGAGACTATGATCTCATAATAAAAACAAACCTCCTCTCAAATAAAGTCCGAGTTAAAGGTGTTCTCGAAATCACTCAGCTTAGCCAGCCCAGCTTCAGTTTGATGTATGTAGTTTGTGATTAATAAAGTTTTTAAAGTTGATCCCAGGTCATCCTTCTCTCCTTTTTGTCGCAAGTGACAGCGGATAACCGTTTCTCCGACAGCTGGTGGCCTGAGCCCACCTCTCCCTTCCCTGGCTGAACCTGGAGTTCCCTTTCCTGTGTTGGGTGTAAAGTACGGTGACCAGAAATCCCGCTTTTGGCGGGACAGTCCCAATTTTTAACAATTTGTCCCACGTCCCGCGACGTTTTAAAAAAGTCCCGATTTTTGGAAAGAATTCCTGATTTTTGGAAGGAAAGATTCTTTCCAAAAATCGAGACTGTTTTAAAACGCCGTGGGACAAATTGTTAAAAATCGGACTGTCCCGCCAAAAGCAGGACATCTGGTCACCTTAGTGTAAAGCAATGACCAGCAGTGTCCATGAGGGGAGCACTTACCCTTGACCTCTACCAACCTTTTGGCGATGCTCTTCCACATTTTTCTATTTCCCACTTTCCAGGTGGGCTGCTGTACTTCCGAGTAGATGTTTCGGGGGCCTGACGCACTGTAGACCCGCACAGGCGTTGTGTGGTGTAGGAGAAATAGGTGCTAATGTTTTCCGCACGCAGGCAGCGTATGGTGACATCCTGTCTGTGGCTCGGAGAGGAAGCCGCACTGCGTCTGCGTTAGGAGGGGTTAGGTGGCCGAGGCTAGTACCCAAGAGGTATGCTTTTCCCATGAAATCTTTCTATCTCTGATTTGGGTGTCTCATCTCCTGTCTGAGTGTACAGGATATTTTTATGGTATCCGTGGGACCGGTGGAGTGTGTTCATTAGGTTGGGCCAATGAAGCAGGCCATAGACACAGTAAAAGCTTCAGTTACATTAGGTCTGTTTTATTCATAGGTTATATGGTGCTAAGTATTGTCAAGTATCAATACATATCATGCTCAGATGCTTTCTCCCTGGAAAACTTGTTTAGGGAAGATTTATTATTTCCATTGGTTTACCTATTATTGCTCTATTTAATTGGCCTGTCTTGATATCTCATACCCTTTGAATGTTTTCTTTATTGCAACAGGGAAATTATTTAAATTCAGACACTTATATCTACCTTAGAATAGGAATGCTTTGGGAGAGGGCACTTTTCCAGAATATCTGATGTGCACAATCTAAAGTGTAACTATGATGTATTTTATATATATGTGTGTGTACACACACACACACACACACACACAAAACACACACTAAAACACACACTGAGTGGCCAGATTGAATGCATAATAATCTGACCACTCAGTGTGTGTGTATGTATTAGAGGCCCGGTGCATGAATTCCTGCATGGGTGGGGTTTGGGCAGCCTGGCCAGGGGTAGGGGACATGGACAGTTGGCTAGCCTGCCTGCTGGTCGAACTCGTGGTCGAGGGGACAATTTGTATATTAGCCTTTTTATTTTATAGGATATACAGCAAGTGGCCAGATTATTATGCATTCAGAGATCATAACAATCTGGCCACTCAGTGTGTGTGTGTGTGTGTGTGTGTGTGTGTGTGTGTGTAGTGTGTGTGTGTGTGTGTATAAAATCTGGCCACTCAGTGTGTATATATATACACACACACACAAACACACACAAACAGAAGTTTTTTTTGTTTTGTTTTGTTTTTTTTTTATTAGGGATACTTTCAAATTACCTGCTTATTAATCTTTCAAAACAAATTGTAGTTATCATGACTAGGCTTTTATAGACCTGGTTTTCTCAGGTAAAGTTACGGGTTCTATGCTACTGTTTTTGGAAAGTCACCTTTTAAAAAGCTGTGGTCTCAAAGTTAGTACTTGAGTCTTGTTCACTGTGTTCCTCCCTGCATTTTATACAGGACTTGGCATGAAAGTGCTCAATAAAAGTTTTACAACTGAATGAATAATTAATAAAAAAAATAAATGCGCTCCTTCTAAGGCCCAGTCCTCTTTTAAAATGTGGCACAAGTGTTAGAATTCATGTGTGGTCGTTGACTTAAGTTTTTCTTTAAGAAAATAGTATTAAAGCAATTGTGTGTATCAGGGTTATTTCCTCAGATACCTGTGTTGATTTGGGAGCATCTTGTATGAGTTTTCAGAAATGGGAAAAGGGGTCATTGGAGGGGGAACTGATAGAAATGAGATTGACCCAAGGATGTCCCCTCTCCCTGCCTCAATTGGACCTTTGAACACCAGTTGCCTCAGGTAGCCTGTAACTATGCAGCCTAGTAAGACACACGAATCCTTTTGTGGGAGTGACTGTTATGTAAAATCCAGTCTGTTTGGTGGTTCTGTCCCCATGCAGCTCCTGCTATTCCAAGTAAGCATCATGATGTCTAAATTTGACTCTACATTTATTTTTATTTTACTCTGTGAAACCTCTAAACCATGACTGTCCTCTTAGATTAGAATAAGGTGGCGAGTAAGGGCAGCAGAAGGAAGCAGATCGGCAGTTAGTGGCCGCTGCATCACCCACAAACTTGCACAGGACATTCTGTGCTTCCATCTCTGTATTTGCCCGAATAGATTCCAAGATCATTTAAACATTTTCAGAATAGGGCATCTGTTTCCAAAGTGAGCCTGGGGCGGGGGCGTGGGGGTGGTCTAGAGAAAGGGTAGATCGGGCTGGGGGAAAGGGGACATATGTCATACTTTCAACAATAAAGATTTAAAAAAATATATATTTTATTGATTTTTTTTCACAGAGAGGAAGGGTCAGGGATAGAGAGTTAGAAACATCAATGAGAGAGAAACATCCATGAGCT
The DNA here is from genome assembly GCF_964339955.1 of Pipistrellus hanaki. Lineage (NCBI taxonomy): Eukaryota > Metazoa > Chordata > Mammalia > Chiroptera > Vespertilionidae > Pipistrellus > Pipistrellus hanaki. Next base: position 68,730,434 of record NC_140508.1, read on the forward strand.
GTCTCCTGCACACTCCCTCCTGCGGATGTGCCCACAACCAAGGTACATGCCCTTGATCGGAATTGAACCTGGGACCCTCAGTCCGCAGGCTGACACTCTATCCACTGAGCCAAACCTGTTAGGGCAACAATCAATATTTTAAAAAATGAGTGAATAAATTCACCTTTTATGTGTGCTTTTCCATAATGAAAAACTGTGTTTTGCTGACCTCCCCTTCCATGAATTCTTATGAAAAACAGTGATTGAAAGTTAACTATAAAAAGCGATTAGGTAAATTTAATGAAAATCAAATGGGACACTTAATTTCATAAGCATTTAAAGGTCAACATGTATAGATCTGAACATACATCAGTCCCTGAGTTTCTGAGCCTGTGGGTGGGTAGGCAGACCCCCCCCCCCCCCCCCCGGGACTGGTGAATCGGTGCACTAAGTTCCGAGGGAACACGATTCGGGGAGGTTGAAGCCCGCCTCAGAGCCCAGGGTGGTCAGGAAAGGTTTGGGGGAGGCTGTGTGAGTTTGGTCTGTCAATATGAGTTTGTCCAGTCACCTGTTGAAGGTACACTTGGGTTGTTTCCATGTGTTGGGTATTGTAAATAATGCTCAATGGAATACTATTCGGCCATAAAAAATGAAACCCTGTCATTTGCAATGACATGGATGGATCTTGAGGGTATTATACTAAGTGAAATAAGTCAGATGGAAAAGGACAAGAACCCTATGATTTCACGCACATGTGGGATATAAAACAAAAAGCAACAAGTGAACCAAAAAGGAAATACCAAAATACCTCAAGGCTACAGACAACAGAACAGTGGTTACCAGAGGAGAGGGAGAAGAGAGAAAAAGGGGGGTCACGTACATGGAGCCTGAAGGAAACTAGACTTCTTGGTGAGCACACAATGGAGAATACAGATGTTTATTACAAAATCGTACATGTGAAATGTTTATAATGTTATTAACCTATGTTACCTCAACACATTTTTAATATATATATATTTTTATTGATTTCATAGCGAAAGGGAGAGGGAGAGAGAAATAGAAACATCAGTGATGAGAAAGAATTATTGATCCGCTCCCTCCTGCACTCAAGGCATGTGCCCTGACAAGGAATCAAAACGTGACCTCCTGGCTCAGAGATCGTTGCTCAACCTCTGAGCCATGCCGGCCAGGCTTACCTCAATAAACGTAATTTAAAAAAATCAGTTTGCCAGGCAGAGAGATGGAGAAAGGGTACATGGGATAGGGACAATCAGAACAATTGCAGCAAATGCAGCATGTGTTCAGGGAACCCGGCCGGCTCTCTGTGGCTGCATCAGAGAGTGGGGCCCGGCGACTAAGAGGTGGGACTGGAAGGAGAAACAGAGTTAAGATTGCCCTCTGAGCCCACCCTTCTTTGCTTCCCAAGTTCAAGGTCAAAGGCCTCTTGCACACCTGCCAATGCATTAGTAATGAGATTGGAGGGAATGGCACCATCCTGTCTCCTAGCACCCAACTTTAACAGTATGAGCCCTAACCCGTGTTTTCCAGCTCAACCACATTTTCAGGATGAATGGGGAATGAACAAGAGGAGAGAGAGGGGTAAGCTGGAGACCCTGCAGACAGAGGCTGAAACCCAGGCCTGCAGGGACCCAGTCACCCACTTCTCTGCCTTCACTTCTGCCCCGGATTCTGTCACCCTCCGCCTTCCTTTGCTCCCAATCAGAATATTTTGGAGGAGGGCTTTGAGAGTCTGAGAGGGAAAGAACGTAGAGGCAGATGAGCAGCCAATGCCAAGGATCCATTAATGGCTTGAATTTAAAAGGAGCAAATTAGGTTTGCACTATGTTTGAGGCGTGCCGAGTTTGGGCACTCAAACCATATGTACGCAGAAATAGTGTTTCTATCGCTTTAGAATTGTGTTCCTCATCCATGTGTCCATCCACGGAGGAGCAGACAGTCCTGTGGGGTTTGGAGGGATGAGACCCTGGCATCCGTGCTGCGATGGCGCCGGGCACGGTCAGCAAAGAGCTCCCCTCCTGTTCTGAACGCCAGAAGGCAGCCCTCTCTGAGCCGCACGTCCGTGTCAGACACTCACTGGCCAGAACATCTGTCCTGATCCTTCAGTTGCCTGGCTCCTAGTGCCACTCTGTGTACGGGGCTTTCCCCCATGTCCTTCCTTCAACATGCGTTTTCTTTGGCTTGGATTTCAGAGGCCAAACTCAGCCCCTTAGATAAATACTCGGGCAGCTGTTTAAAACAAACCCTCTGTTATTTATTTGTCATGTCTGTTACTGAGAAAGCGACAAGAATAAGTCCAAGTGGAAACCATGTGTGCTGTCCGAATAGAAATCTGCACGAACCTGCACAGTCCAACGACATCGTGTTTTTAGACCTCGCCGCCCTCAGCACACCCCTGGCACAAGAATGGTCTATGCCAGACAGGCCCAGGGTGACAGTCCCTGCTGTCCAGGCCTACATGCAGGCATATCCTAGAGACTCATTACACTGTGCCTCACCCATATTTCTCTGTCTTTTTCCCCTTAAAGGTGTTTTTAACCCAAAGGAACACTCCCTTATAGATTTTATGTTCTATTACATTTACGTTCTTTAAGATTCCACAATTATTTTACCAGAATTTACTAATTAGGGAAAATAATTTGACTCAGAAAAATAGGACTCAATTCCAGAAAAAAGGACTGGAGAAAAAAGTGTCCCAGTAGTAAAGGAATTCTTGTAATCCTCCCCTGGGATCTTGGAAAGTCAGATAAATCAGACTAGAGTTGGTTTAGAGCAGTGGTCAGCAAACTGGGGCTTGAGAGCCACATGCTGCTCTGCTGACTGAGTTTGCCGACCACTGGTTTAGAGGAAAAGGAATCATCTTGGAGGGAAACATCATAGTGTTTCCTGACAGTGTTTCAGTTTGATGGTCCTGCCTCCTGTCTGAGGTTCTAGACCCAAAGTTGAACAAAATCTTTCTTGGGAAACACCGTGTCTAGACCTGCAGATCACTATTAACACTGTGAATGTAATACTGAACTTAAACCAGGAGATGCAGCATACATGGTGATGCTGGAACAGATATCACGATGCAGAGGTTTCCCGAGTCAGAGAGAAACAGCACAGGTTGAGTTATAAGTTAGGTATCTGTCGCCCTCAGCAAGGCAACCGCTGGTGTTCCGATGCTTATGGGAGCGTCAGAAACCAGGGCACCAGGCTTTCACTCCATGCACATGGATGGAGCGGCTGGTGATGTGTGATTCTGCTGCATGGATATTTACCTTTGAAACACTACGAAGAATACAATTTCCTAAAAAACTGGTAAATTTGTTTAGATGTCCAGTAGTCAGAAGCACTCTCATATTTTTCATAAAGTCCCTGAAATCAATTTTGTTATCCTTTTCTATTAACTAATAAATTTCCTTTTTTTTTTTTAAATGGAAATACTAGAATGCCAAAGTAATCCTATATAGTAAAAGGCTAATATGCAAATAGACCAAACAGCAGAACGACTGGTCTCTATGATGTACACTGACCACCGGGGGCAGATGCTCAACGCAAGAGCTGCCCCTGGTGGTCAGTGCACTCCCACAGGGGAGTGCCACTCAGCCAGAGGCCGGGCTCATGACTGGCGAGTGCAGTGGTGGTGGCAAGAGCCTCTCCCTGACTCTGCAGAAGCGCTAAGGATGTCCGACTGCTGGCTTAGGCCCACTGCCCTTAGGGAACGGGCCTAAGCTGTCAGTCAGACATTCCTCCCCCCACCCCCTCAGGGCTCCCAGACTGTGAGAGAGTGCAGGCCGGGCTGAGTGTATGAATTTTGTGCACTGGGCCTCTAGTAAAACATATTTGCTAATGCCCACTTTACTTCTGGCTAGGCTCCTGTAACATTCGTTTAGGTCTGGCCAACTGATGATTATTTCTAATATTTTTGAACAAGTAAGTCTTGTGAAGGTGCTACAAAGTCCTACTCCAGCTGTCATTTCAAGGAGAGAAGCATAGGAGCCTGTGATTTATGCCAGCAGTGTGTTAAATTGTTTCTTACCTGGAACATTTAGACTGCTTTAAGGAAACATTCCATCGGTATTAAACAGAAAAGGTCACCTGATCTTTAATTCAAGGACTTCTCTCACTATCTCCATGGGCAAATCTTTTTGCTACTTCAATCGTAGCATCTCTTGGGCCGCTCATATTCACCAACAGCTCTTGATTTTCTCATGTCAGGGCTGAGTGAGTTGTTCCCTGGACGTTCACTTCCTATTTCAGGATAGCCAATGTGATGCAAAGACACCAGGCTGCCTTAGACATTGCATTGTTGGCATCAGTTCTTGGCATGGACACCAGATAGTTTCAGTGGAACATGGTGGGCCTGGCCTGGGAATCCAGCTCTGCTATTCCATTGGCTGTGCGACCACGGGCAGGTTATGGAGCCTTTTCCATCCTTCCTTTCTCTCTCCGGTATGGAGATCATACCTGTCCATCGGGCAGGGAAGCTGTGAGGCAGAAACGGATCAATATTTTATGTACCTGGCATTAATAACTAACCATTATTTTATCTTCCAAAACGTGTTCAGTTTGGCTTGCTTATTGCTTTCTGTACTAAAACCAAACTCCATGAACTCTTTTTCCCCCACAAACATTCTCTTTGATGACCCACGTGTTCATTTCTGGGCAGCATGCTCTTGGGTGTCTCCAAAGCTAGTACTTGGGTGTTCACAGCACTGGGTCCCCGAACGCTCCCGGGCCTGTCCAGAGGAATTTCCACTCTCCCTTGTTTGGTGTGTTTCTGACACTAGGGTCAGCGGCTGCCTAAGCTGCTGTTCCTTGGAAAACTTTCTTGGATAAGTGTTAACTCCTTTGTCCTTAAAAAAGCCACACATTGAGCTTTTGCAGTATGTTCTTAAGGTGCTTTCTTCCATCTGACTTCCTCTTGCCTCCTGCCTTTGACCCGGGCCTTCCTTCTGCCGGTCACCATAGTGCTCCCTCACTGCCATTGTCCAGGTAACTCGTTCCCCCGTGTGTGCACAGGGCGGGGCCCACCCTGCGCTCCTGCAGAGCCTCCCGTGTTAACCTCCTTTGGTGGAAGGTGGGGGCGGAGGGGTGGAAAGACATGCTCTAGCTCTCCCAGGTGTCAGAGAGCTGGAGGGGAGCATGGGCCCATGGGCCAGCCATGCCAGCCAGGCAGATGTTTTTCTGAAAAGCAGTCTTCTTGAAGGAGGTATCTTCTGTAGAGTGAGCATTAGGGAAGCTTGACTCTGGCTCAAATGGCCTGTTGTCATCTGCCCAGGGCTCCATGTTCTTGGAAATCATCATCTTCACGTGACATCCAGCACCTTGCATTTCGTTTTTTCTTCTCCATGCTATGTAACTGGGCCCCTCGAGGGAAGTGTACATGCCGCGGGAGGCCAGGGACTGTGTAGAAGGAAGGATGGAGGAGTTAGACCACCTCCACGGTTGATGGATTTAACACACTTGCATTCATTTTGATTGTTTCTGCACAATACTGAGCGTGTCCTCGTCTCCTGCTCAGAATTGCGAAGTCTCTACTGATCCCTGACTCTGGAGGGAGCCGTCGTGTTCCTTTTTATGACTGTACCAGGGCCCTGTGACATGGGGCTCGTCATCAGTCAGGGGTAAGGAAAGGGAGACCTGGTGACATGGAACTATGCCCTCACAGATGTTCAACGATCCCTTGTCGCAAAGGTCGTGGCTCTTGCACTGTGCTCTTTTCCTTTATTCTAGGAATCCATTTCAGCTGGAGAAATGCTCTGGTTAATGACAATGGATATGTATATGAAAGAAAGAAAGAAACAAAGGAAGGAAGGAAGGAAGGAAGGAAGGAAGGAAGGAAGGAAGGAAGGAAGGAAGGAAGGAAGGAAGGAAGGAAAGAAAGAAAGAAAGAAATCAGCCCTGGCTGGTTTGACTCAGTGGATAGAACATTGGCCTGTGGACTCAAGGGTCCCCAGTTCCATTCCGGTCAAGGGCACACGCTCTGGTTGCGGGCTTGACCCCCAGTAGGGGGCATGTAGGAGGCAGCAGATCCATGATTCTCTCTCATCATTGACGTTTCTATCTCTCTCTTCCTCTCCCTTCCTCTCTGAAATCAATAAAAATATATTTAAAAATAAAAAAATAAATTAAAAAAAAGGAATTCAAATTAGTAATACCCTTCTCTCTGTGTGTTTCCAGTCTGTGCCAAGCAGGTGCCCGACGAAGCATCTTGCACTCGGGATCCCAGCCTTCCTAACGCGGCCGCGCCCAGCAAGCTAATGTCCTCCTTTCAGCAGCACACCAAAAAGGCCCTGAAGCAGGTGAGCCGGCGGCCGCGGCCTCTGTCCTGTGCTTCTGCCACGGAGGCCCCAGGTCTTGTGTGGAGAAAGTGAAATAAATAAGGACATAGCCACCAGAAGGCAATACAAATGCCCGGATCCAACCACTTCCATAATAGTTAGTACAGTCATTTTAATCTAGGCCCACAGCTACGAGAGGCTTGTGTGAACACTTTGAGGTGAAAGATAAGAGAGGAAGATATGCCTGGAAACATATAAAAACTTGTATTGAGATTTTTGTGTGAGTGATTCATAGGAAGCATGTTGGGTTCATAAATGCATAGCGTGTTTTGAAAATAGTGTCTCTGTTCATTGTCTCACTAGAGGCCCGATGCACGAAGATTCGTGCAAGAAGGCCTTTCTTCCCCTAGCTGTTGGTACTGCCTTTGCTCTAGCCGGAGCCCCAAGAGACAACAGATCAATCATTCTCTCTCATCATTGATGTTTCTCTCTCTCTCTCTCTCTCTTCCTCTCTGAAATCAAAGAATGAATATATATATATATATATATATATATATATATATATATATATATATATCAAAACCCACAGATAATTTCCTTCTCATTACTGAGATGCATTGTTACAAATGAGGAAAACAGTAATTGTGGCTCACTTGCATCTCTAGAATATCCATCTTCGGTGAGTGTGATTTGGTGCTGAATAGAGCTGCAGTGGCATATTGTCCTATCACATCAGGAGTCTTGACCTGTGTGCCCTTGTGCAGAGATAATGGTGAGAGGTAATGGTTACAGGGTTGAACTCTGGCCTCTGACAGACCCTGGTTTCCATTTTTGCTACTTTCTTGTGTGACTCTGGGCAAGCCATTTGTATTCCCCAAATCTCAAATTCTGTTTCTAGAAAATGTGGGAATGATCTGAGGACTGAGTGAGGTGGTGCACTGGCAGCACATTGGTGAGTGAGTGGCCCACAGTAACCCCTCAGTAAGTGTCAGCCACAGCCGTCACACCGCCCCTGCGCCCGGAAGGAAAGGAAAGGATGCTCTGGTTAGATGGGGACCTTGTGCGACGGTCATCCTAATGATGTTAATGAGTGCAAGGCTCACACGTTAAACCCTGCACTCCTGGTTTTCCCCTGGGTGATGGCTTTACTCTGACATTTTTATTTGGGTCCTTGAATGATGCTCTCTTCCACCTCACCTCTTGTGGACCCTGACCAAGTCAGGTGTCACTCTAGGGATACAGTATTTATGACAAGAAAAGAGACAACCATGTTTGTAAATAAAGTTCAACATTTTTTTAGAAGCTCCATCAATCATTTTTTTTAAAGTTCATTCAATCTGTGAAACTCATATTCACATCCAATTCCTTAGGTTTAGACGGTCTCCACCTACTTTTCCTCTACTTCAAACAAAGCAACTTAATATTGTTTTACTGAATTATGTTACCTGTCATTTTATATTAATTACTGAAATTTCAAGTATTTCCATTCATGGGGATTACATCTGTGGTAGCAACATAGGTCAAATAATCTTGCCGTTTATATACTTGCTCTTGTGAAATGGTATAGATGCCAAAGAACAAACTTGAATTCAGTGTTGAGGTCCCATGTCAGTAGCTGAAATACAGGGCGGGTGATGGTACGGAAGCCTAGGTAGGGCTCATTGAGGTAATAAAATGCTGACCAGGATAGAGCAAAAGACACATAATAGGGTACTGGTAGTCATAACCTTTAAGAAACGTAGGCATGGTCGTAAATGGAACTCATGCTTCCGAGGAGCGGTGATTTAGAAAAAGTGCACACCATGAAACCTTCCTGTGTGTGAATGGAGAGGGAAATTCACATCCCTGCACTGTCATGTCTCATTGCTTTTTACTCCCTTCCTTTCAGTTTCATATCATTTGAACATTTTTTACAACGACTGAAATACTGAACAGCTCTGACTTAGTGGTGTTTTGTGTTATTTTATTGCAGAGCATGTGCTCATGGGAAGTTTTTGTTTTATTTTCTGGTAGAGCATGTGTTCATGGGAAGTGGCACTTGCTTGCTTAGGCTCTAAGCCTCCTCTTAAGAAAATGTGTTGTGAAAACTTCTGAATGCCCAGAAAGAGCTATTTATTAATGTCCCAATACGTCCTATTGTATAACCAAGTAACAAATGAGTCGCCAGGGGAATTTGGCCTGCTGCATAGCAGCTATGCTAATGTTTGATTAATAATCAAATTCCTATCAGAAATACATTTAAGAGAAAAGCTGTTCTTGCAGAATGCTGCTCGGATTCCCTGTAATTGCTGACTTTCTTCAGGCAGCATTTTACGAGTTGACTGAACACGAGGCATTGTAAATTGTAGCAGCTCAGCAAACACACAGCTCACCTTTCTTTTGGGTAGTTTACGGGCCCTAAGGAAGTGGTGTAAGTATGGCTGTTATGTGTCCACCGATAGCCACATATTTGTGTTCTGTGTTTGTGAAGGGATGTTTTGTGTATATCTTTACATGCACAAATCATCATTTCGTGAAAGTAGGGCCAGCTGAATGACCCTCATAATAGTCTCATCAGCTGACATTTACTTTTCTGAATCCTAGACACCATGCTCTGCATTTTACATGCACTGTGCCATTTATTCCTTAAAAGCAGGGACTAGCATCCTCATTTTTCAAATTAAGAAACTAAGGTCCGGAGACGTTAGGTAACTTGCCTAAGATCATCCAGGGAGTAAATCTTGGAGATGACATTTCAGCCCAGAATCATCGTTTCCGATACTGCCCCCTTAATGCATACTGCCTTTTAGCATCCTCCTGTATAATAAAGCGCTAATATGCTAATTAGACCGAACAGCAAAACAACCTTCCGGACAACCTTCGGGATGAAGCTGGGGGCCGTGCTTCAGGCCTCTAGTATGGCATATAATAAGATAACAAATGTTAGATAGTATTCAAGAAAATTGACATTTTTGAATATTCGTGATAGTAAGGAAAAGAAAATGGTATAGTCATTAAGAATTTTATTTCTAGCCCAGCCAGTGTGCCTCAGAGATTGAGCGTTGATTTGGGAACCAGGAAGTCACCAGTTCCATTCCAGGTCAGGGCGCATGCCTGGGTTGGGGGCTCGATCCCCAGTGGGGGCATGCAGGAGGCAGCTGATGGATGATGTTCCTCCTTCATCAATGTATCTTCAATCTCTCTGTCCTTCTCCCTCCCTGTCTGTTTCCAAATACAGACTGTTTATGTTTAGTATCAGCGTGTATTAGTGGTAGGCATGCAGATATATTAGCTCTTATCATTTTACTAGACATTTATTCTGAGTCAGGAGGACTTTGGAAGTTTAATTCTATATCCGCTAGTGTAGACTCTTAGAAGTAGGTAGGAAAAAACACCACCACCCAAATCTAATCGCTTTATACTCATAAATACAGCGAAACATAATGATGTAAAGCAAATATCCTCACAAGATAAGCCAGATAGATTTCCCAGTCCCGAGCCCACACCGCCATCCCAGTCTGTCACTGCAGAGGGTTTTTACTGGGCAGTCCTGTGGATGGCAGTGTATCTATAGGCTGGTACTTATGGAGACATAATGCCTCTTGGATACTGAAATCGATTGTCCTCCCTGTTCCTACATACTTGGGACCCCTTCTACTTCCTAATCATGGAAATGCTAGTTAGCATCACATGTTGGGTGAAATCACATGAACAATGCGATGTTATGTCGGCTTAAGCACTGTCAGAAGCTCCTGGAGAGAAGCTGATTGCTGATGATGACCTCCTTCCCTGCCTTGCTATTTCAGTTGTAATGATCCCAAAATGTATGAAATTAATTCAATTTTGAATTTTGAAGGTTAATAAAGAAAGAGTAAGCTGTGGAAGTTTGTAAACAGAATCAAGGGAAAGCTTGACGTAGGATGAGGTCTACTATGGGAGGTGACCTGGTGGGGAACAGACCTCTCCCTGTGGCTCCCCAGGTTTGGCTCCCAGCATTATTTATTTAGGGTATAGGATTTATCCATCAAGTTGCACATCTGGTTTCCCTCTTCACATCCCAAAGCAGATATATTCTTGGCATTTTGCTTTAGCTTTGTACGTTCGGCCAATACTGTGAAATTCCAAAGGTTTTGTTGCCTGATAGCAGTTTCTGACATTTAACGCACTAGCAACAATGCGAGTTGGTGGTGCCTGACTCAGCCAGCTGTTTCGTGGGTGTGCGTGTCTGCAGTGATTTTAGCATTCGCAGCATGTGGTACTTTGAGATTTTTCAGGGAAGGGCTCATTACATTCATTGCATTCGTAAGTTACATTGTCGGAGTTGTTTTTCAACTAAAATAAAGCAGGTGTTGCTTGTTTATGCAAATCCCAGCTAATACAAGAGCCCCTGGCTCTAGGTTTTATTTTTCATTCCAGAGGAAATGAGAACTGTGTCATGTTTGCATAGTTATCTGACAGCCTTTCTCTTTATCAATTTAAATATTTACTAGGTGTACCTGTTAATAATGCAGATTTTGTAATCAAAGAAAGCATGATAATTTCAAGAGAAACATCAAACATGCTTTATTCAAAGTAATGTCCATCGCTAGCTACACATTTCCCCCATCTTTCAGGTAATTTGTGGATACTGTCCCAATATAATTTTTCTTGTTTTGAGGCAAATCATTCAGAGACCCAATTTTCCACTTCTTTCTATGTTTTGAAATGCTGCTCAGAAAGTGCGTGTGCCATCATCAGAGCAAGTGGTGATCTGGAGGAGCAAGGTCTGGTGAATATAGCGGGTGGGTTAATACTTCCCAAGCAAGATCTTTTAATGTGTCTTTGACTGGTTTTGAATTGTGTGATGGTGTGTCATCATGAAGCAAAATTACTTTGCCTTGTCTTCTGGCCCATTCTGGTAATTTCACAATCAAAGCATGGTTCAAATTGATTATTGGTTGTAGGTAGCGATCAGTGTTGATGGTTTCACCTGGTTTTAGAAGCTCATCATGTACCACACCTTCCTGATCCCACCAAACAGAGAGCATTGTCTTCTTTGCGAAGCCATTTGGCCTTGCAGTCGATATTGATGGTTGACCTGGATCAACCCATGGTTTTGTGCATTTGGGATTCTCAAAATAAATTCACTTTTCATTGTCAGTCACACTTCAATGCAAAAAAAGACTTACTTTTGTGCCGTTAAAGCAACATTTTACTGATGACTTTTCGGTTTTCCATTTGTCTTTCATGTTGATGTGGCACCCATTTTCCTTCCTTTAAAATCTTTCCCATTGCTTGTAAATGATCGAAAATTGTTTGCTGAGCAACGTTGAATCTTTCTGCAAGTTGTTTGTGAGTTTGACATGCGTCTTCATCCAATAATGCTTGTAATTGTTGGTCTTCAAACTTTTTCAGTTGACCTGGACATTCTTTATCTTTCACATAGAAATAATCACTTTTAAAGCATTTAAACCACCATTCACAAGTATCTCGAGATGAAGCATGTTCACCATAAGCCTCTCAAAGTATACAATAACTTTCAGTAGCACTTTTCTTCAAAATAACGTAATGAATTAAAACTTCTGCAAATGCTCTTTTTTTTTGGCTTGAAATTCAACATTTTTAAGCATAAAAATATGATGTTAACACCTTCAGAAAATTTGACTGACATAAGATGTTTTGAAGCCTGCTGTCGATACAACAAAATAGCATATATATAAAATCGCATATATATCAATATATGTGTAACTCCACCTATTGAAAAAAGTACTAATTATTAACTTGTACACCTAGTATCTAAAGCAAGCATGTCAAACTATCGGCCCTCGGGCCGCATGCATTGTTTATTTGGCCTGTGCTAACCTTTGAGTTTGACATGCTTGATCTAAAGTAGGGGTGTCGAACTCAATCAGAGAAGGGGCCAAAATCCAAAATCCAGTCTAAATCGCGGGCCGAATGGTTTACTGAACAGTCATAAACTGACAATGTCATAAACTGACAGCGGAGTGCAGTGATGACAGCGCGGTGCGGGCCACATTGCAAGGCCTGGCGGGCTGGATTTGGCCCGCGGGCCTTGTGTTTGACACATGTGATCTAAAGGGTTTTCTGTCTCTTTTTAAAATTGAATTTATTGGGGATGACATTGATTAATAAAACTATACAGTTTTCAGGTATACTAGTACAATTCTCCATCATCTGCATTGACTCTTATTATAAGAGAATACTGGGATGCACCTCTAGAGAAAAGCATGCCGAGTCAGCATCTTTTGGTTTCTTTCACACCAGTCTAAAACTGTAACTAACGTCTGATGGGATCTTTCCTTTTCCTAGACGGGTTGAGCTCTGTTATGTTTCCTTGAAATAGTACGTTTATTTCTAAGCTGTGGCCTGTTATTGTCTCTCCTATGGACTAGTACCTGAACACATTGGACCTGGCAAGTCAAATAGACTCTGTAGTTTGGACATGAGAACATTTACATGTGGGCAGCATAGTAGACTGCATTTATGCTTGCCATCTGCTTGTTTATTCAGGTTTTGATACTGCTTTCTGGGTTTGAAATTACAGGATTTAAACATTAGCATTTTAACGGAGAGCTCAGACTTGGGTAGTTAGGGGTGCCTTGGGGATATCATCCCCCCAAATGCATCTAGACTAATACAATAAGTAGCATTCATGTCAAATAGAAGGGTATGCAGGTGCGGAATAGAAAAAGCTGCATCGCCCGCCCCAAGTTGTTGCCACCACAAAAAATTTCCTCTTCCTGGAAGCTAGCCTTCCAGGACCCGCTAAAGTAGCCTTCCTCATCCTACTTTCTTAGTCTATTACATGGATTTCTAGGCTGTGGGATACCTAACCTTACGTGATTACAAGTCAAATTGCATTTAACTTCTATTATATTTGTATCAATATAAAATAGAAACTTTTGTCTTGCGGATTGTAGCTAAAGCTCAAAGTGAGAACAGTGGGATACAAGCTTACCCTGCTGTGAAGAGAGGTGCAGAGGCCCTACTGAGAGAAGGCATGGGGCTGCTGACCACCCCAGGAGCCTGTATGCAAACATCCTGTATACAAAGAGTCAATACAAGTAGCCTGTATGTAAATAGCCTGAATACAAACAGTCTGAATACAGACAACCTGTATTCAAACAGCCTGTGTACAAAAAGACTGAATACAAACAGCCTGCATTCAAACAGCATGAATACAAACAGTCTGCATACAAGCAGCCTGTATTCAAACAGCCTGTATTCAAACAGCCTGTGTACAAGCAGCCTGTATTCAAACAGCCTGTATTCAAACAGCCTGTATACAAAGAGTCTGAATATAAACAGCCTTTGTACAAACAGCCTATGTACAAACAGCCTGAATACAAATAGCTCTGTGCATTTCCTATTTATATATCTTAGCATCACTATCTCTGTTTCACAGGGACATGTACCAGTTAATTTACTCTGCATTGCTCTTCTCGGCACTCTTTCTCTGACTCCACCCTCGCTCTGAACCGTGGCACCCCACAGTCTTTTTAAAAAATATATATTTTTATTAATTTCAGAGAGGAAGGGAGAGGTAGATAGAGATGGAAATATCACTGATGAGAGAGAATCATCGATTGGCTGCCTCCTGCATGCTCCACACTGGGGATTGAACCTGCAAACCCGGCAAGTGCCCTGACCAGGAATCAAGCCATGACCTCCTGGTTCATAGGCCAATGCTCAACTACTGAGCCACACCAGCTGGGCATGGCACCCCACTGTCTTAACCAGGGCTCTGCACCCACAGTCATTGCCAGGGCTCTGCAGCAGCCCGTTCCTTGACCAGGAGGTGGGTTACTACCTCTCTTAGGCATGGTCAGACTCATTTATTGGGTGAGGTGAGGAGCATTGTTAATGGTGTCAAAGATCAGTGCCCTCAGGCTGAGTTAGGTTCAGAATCATCGCTGTTTTGTTTGGCACTCTGACTGGGGCCAGATATCAAACTTGCAACCCAGATAGGTGCCCTTGACCAGGAATTGAACCAAAACCCAAAACCCTTCAGTGTATACACCAACGCTCTAGCCACTGAGCCTACCGGCCAGGGCAGCTAAAGGTTTTCATTGTTTTTATACTATTATTGCTGTCATGGTTTCTTCTTATCCAACTACTAATTTTTGTATAATAGAGTCTTCACAGCTCTAAAAATTGAGGATGGATTTATATTTATTTATTTTTTGTTGTTTTCTTTTTTTTAAATTTATTTTATTGATTATGGTCTCACATAATTGTCCTTATTCCCCCATTCCCATCCCAAACCCCTCCCCAGATATGCCTCCCATCCCCCCACCCCCGTGGCCCATGGCCACTGGCTAGGCCCATATGTATGCACACAGGTCTTTTGGTTGATCTCTTCCCCTTACCCCCATCCTCCCCTACTTTCCCTCTGAAGTTTGAGAGTCTGATCGCTGCTTCTCTTTCTCTGGGTCTGTTTGTGTTGTTCATTATTTCCTCTAGATGTGTGAGATCATGTGATCCAAGAAATACCCTTGTAAGAACCTAAACTGCAACAAGCCATAATGGTTATGCTGAGAGGCAAATGAATCAGTCTGTAGTGAGTTCCTTTCTGGGCCAACAGTTCTTTTGAGTCTCAATTTCAATGCCAGATAGTTCCTTATGTGTACATGCCAGCCATGATATTTCAGATCTGGTTGGTGGACAAATGGTGGTAATACAGGTCCGCCCGTCTCTGGTTTGGTCCTGGGCATCCTACAGCAACCAGCAGCTGCTGTCTGCTGGTATGCTGAGGCGTTGTCAGCATCTTCCATCTCTGAATTGTGTCTCTTCTGTCTTCATGGCTTACCACAAGATTCTGTGGAAAGGCAGGCCATCTTTGACTTTATGATTCAGGCTGCTAGGCCCCTTTATATTCTATCTCGTTCTCTCTTCTTTCCAACCAATATTTTCCAAAATACACCTGACATAGAATGAATATTTTTTAAATTTCTTTATTGATTAAGGTATTACATATGTGTCCTTATTCCCCCATTATCCCCTACCTCTCATTCATGCCCCCCCCCATTGTCTCGGTTCATTGATTAGGTATATATGCATGCATATAAGTCCTTTGGTTGATCTCTCCCCCTTACCCTTACTGTCCCCTACCTTCCCTGAGGTTTGACATTCAGATTGATGTTTCTCAGTCTCTGGATCTATGTTTGTTCATCAGTTTATTTTGTTCATTATATTCCACAAATGAGTGAGATCATGCGATATTTATCTTTCTCTGACTGGCTTATTTCACTTAGCATAATGCTCTCCATCTCCATCCGTGTTGTTGCAAATGGTAAGAACTCCTTTTTTACTGCAGCATAGTATTCCATTGTGTAGATGTACCACAGTTTTTTAATCCACTCATCTGCTGATGGGCACTTAGGCTCTTTCCAAATGGTGAATTGTGTTGCTATGAACATAGGGGTGCATATATCCTTTCTGATTTGTGTTTCTAGTTTCTTGGATTATATTCCTAGAAGTGGGATCACTGGGTCAAATGGGAGTTCCATTTTTAGTTTTTTGAGGAAACTCCATACTGTTCTCCACAGTGGCTGCACCAGTCTGCATGCCCACCAGCAGTGAACGAGGGTGAATGAACATTTTTTTTAAAATATATTTTTTATTGATTTTTAACAGAGAGAAAGGGAGAGAGATAGAGAGCTAGAAAAGTCGATGAGAGAGAAACATCAACCAGCTGCCTCTTGCACACCCCCTACCGGGGATGTGCTCGCAACCAATGTACATGCCCTTGACCGGAATCGAACCTGGGACCTTTCAGTCCGCAGACCGACGCTCTACCACTGAGCCAAACCGGCTTTGGCGTGAATGAACATTTTTAAATGCCTGTTTGAACTGCCAAGGGGAATGGTTTAAATCTATGATGTAGAGCTTCCTAAAAACCTGTCACTCTTTGTAGATTTCATTGTTTTGTTTGTGTGTGTGTCACATGGTGTGCAAAGATGGTCTTAATTATAATGGAAATGCCTGCTTTATTCCTGGATTGATGGGTTAATGTCTGTAAATTGCCTTGTGTTCATACACAAGGCGAAGGAGAGTTATGTATACACCTTGATGAAAAAGAGCAAATGTTTTAAATATTTTATACCACATGCATGCTCATTAAATATATTATTGAGATGCCTAGCTGGCATCGTCCAGTGGTTAATCATCAACCTATGAACCAGGAGGTCATGATTTGTTTCCCAGTCAAGGAACATGCCCAAATTGTGGGCTCAGTTCTCAGTGGGTGTGTCTGTAGGTGGCAGCCAATCAGTGATTCTCTCATCATTGATGTTTCTATCTCACTCCTCCTTCCCTCTCCAAAATCAATATATATATATATATATATATATATATATATATATATATATATGCAAGTAAAATATATATATGCATATTATTAAAAACAAGAGAAAGGTGAGGAGGATGGCATCTTATTCATTTTTATATCTCTTGCCCCCCACCACAGTACCTGGATCTTTCCTGGATCTTTTATTTTTTATATTTTATTGTTTAAAGTATTACAAATAGTAGTACATATGTCTCCTTTTTTCCTTCCTATGACCTCCCCCCAGCCTCCCTACCACCCAGCACATGCCCTCCCCCGACATGCCCCAGTGTCCTGCTTTACAAAAGCTCAGAACATCTAAGAAGGGAAGATGACATGTGTTATCATTAGCAACAGAACAATCTATATATATAAAAGCCTAAGCGACCAGATGACCACCCAGTAGCTATGACACACACTGACCACCAGGGGGCAGACAGTCAATGCAGGAGCTGCCCCCTGGTGGTCAGTGGGCTCCCACAGCGGGAGCGCTGCTCAGCTAGCAGACACACCAGGTTCACAGCTGGCAAGCGCAGTTACGGTGGCATGAACCTCTCCCAGGGATCCTCCCCCTGAGCACCCCAGTGGTGGCAGCTGGCACAGCCTGGCCTGGATGAATGGGAGCGGCACAGTGCCTAGCCTGGGTTTGGGCTCCTTCCTGGCTGCCTGCAGCTTCGCACACTACTTCATGCTGTGCGGGATCGATGCAGACAGCAGGCTGGAGTCCAATGAGCTGGCAGGTAAGGCTGGGCTGCAGTGGTGCGGAGGCCCACTGATCCCTGCTGGCCAGGCTGAGGGACCCCCACTGGTGCACAAATCCGAGCACCGGGCCTCTAGTTTGTAATAAATTTCTCAAGCCATTTCCCAGCGGGTTACAAATATAATCTGACTATGCCTCCTCTCATTTAAGTGGCATTTAATTTTTCACATCTGTAATTATTGGATTGCTAAATCTTGTGATCAACGAGTTGGACATTCAGCCAAGACTCTGCAAATAGAATGGCATGGTTTCTGACAGCGAAGGAATATATAGTCAGTGCAGTGTTTCAGCCGCCTGTGACAGCTGTTGGTCGAAGAACATTAATCAAGTAACTGAGATGTTAGAAAATTGGAAGAAATTACACAGAAACCAGGAACGAAAAGGTCTGAGACTGTCTGGGGCCAGCCTTTTAACCTTGCTGAAGAGCCTTAGCATTCCTGTGAGTGTGAATTTAATGTGTCTTCAGTTCTGTGTGCCTAAGACCCTTTTCCTTACGGGCCATTTTTGGCATAAATCCATCAGCTAGATACGCTGTGTTCCAGAACTTTCAAATGTCTTTTGTCCCATCCTCGGCACCGTGGTTGATTCATTTGTGAATCCCACAACACTCCCAACTTGGCAGGGATTGATTGTCTCTGTTTGTTTTTATTCTGGGTCTGCCAGAAGGCCGTCAGGCTCGTGTCCTGAAGGTTAATGCCCAAAGTCAAGTCAATCCCACAGAGCCAGGTGCGCTGCCAGGTTTTCGAGATGAGGACTGGCTCCCTTCGCAGAAATGAACGGTCGCTGCCCTGTCGCGTGGCTCTGAGCGGCCTCCCCGTGGCTGATCGAGTGCATCCGTACTGCATCCCTACCTGCTGTACACACCGATGCCACTTGCCGTCCGCGGGACGGACTGAGCAGCGCCGAGCGCGCACCTGCCGAGGACACGCAGACACGTCACTTTCCATCGCAGCCTCGAAACATCCCTCTGGCGTTGGTTTTCCTTGGGCATCACGGCGTCACATTGCAGGGGCTTTCCAGCCTCTGTAGGGCTCTGTTTTCTGAATGATCCCCAAGAGGTTCTCGGGGTGATACCCTTGGCCAAAGCCCGACATAGGCTTTGGCGGGAAAATGACGTGAAGGTGGCTATTGTGGATTCAGACAAATGAGTAGCTCTGCGCACTGAAGTCTCATCAAAGGCTCTCTCTCTAATGGGCAAGTGGATCATTCCGTTCAATCACGGGGAATCAAATCGGGCTGTGTGTTTATGTTCTGTTTCATTGCCACGTTTCCCAGGCCCTGAGGCAGCAGCAGAAAAGAAGAAATGGAGTCTCCGTGATGGTCAACAAGACCGTCCCTCGTGTCGTGCTGACGCCCCTGAAGGTGTCTGACGAGCAGTCGGATTCGCCGTCAGGTAAAGAGCCGGGAGGGTCCGAGGGCCAGGTTCCTCCCGGGGACCCCTCTCTGAAGGGAGACGCCGGGAATTCTCTCTGCACCTGAGTGAGGGCTCCACTTGAGGCTTTGTTTAATGTTCCTATACCTTTGATTCTTTCCCTGATTAAAAAACACGGAGTAGTTTGCTCCTTCGGCAAAGGTAGCAGCTCACTCACCAGCAGAGGGCTTCCTCTGCTCCCGTCAGCAGGGGTAAGAGAGGGTGCCTGGGGTGGGCTTTTGCTGTTGCTCGGGCCTGTGTGTGGGTGTGGGGCTTGAATGGCGGGCCACATGCTGGGGGCAGCGCCCGCAGAAGCAGCTCTCAGGAGGGCGTGCGCTGCTTTGCGGTCCTCGGCTGTGACACCGGGCATCCTTGGTGAGGTTTTGTGTTCTGGCAACATCCTTCTCACCTCGGTGCAGCCCTGGCCTTTTCTAATTTACCTCCTGTCACTTTCTCCGCGACCTACCGTTCTGTGTTTATGATAGACCGATGGCTGCATTTTCTGTGCCTACTGCAGTGTAAAGTTATTTATAAAAGGTACAATCTCTCTCTCTCTCCCCGAGCTTCTCTTCTTGCTGCTTCTTTCTGTCTTGCATCGTCTCTAAGTGATAAAATATTGTTGGAGCTTACTGGCGTATTTTTACAAAAGATCTCAGTGTTTCTTTTCTAAGCTGTCAGATCAGCGAATGTGTTTTTGACTCTACTATTAGGCCATCTGTCCTTGCTTTTTGTTCTGTGTGATTGATTTATTGGGCTTTCTCTTTGTAGCCAGTAAAGGCATCAGATTGGGGCCCAAGGTAGTGAATTAACTCTTAGAAAAGCAGATTATATCTATACCCTTTTAAAACAATTTGAGATTTTTTTTTTCTTTTCAAGGACAGCAAGAGGAAGATAATGACCTAATAACTATTTCCTTTTTTAGGATCCGAATCTAAAAATGGTGAAGCAGACAGTTCAGATAAAGAAATGAAACATGGGCAAAAATCTCCCACTGGAAAACAAACAAGTCAGCACTTAAAACGGTTAAAAAAGTCTGGTTTAGGTGAGTGTGCAACGGACGATGACATTTCACTGTCTAGAGATTTCTATCTTTTGTGTGAAACTATGGAGAGTCTCAGAACATTTTTTAAAGAGTAAAACAAACCTTTCTTAAATCATTCCAATTTATCTAAACCAAAAGGGTACTAAATAAGGAAATGTAGCTATAACGGAATGACCTTAAGCATTAAGATGATTAAATATTGCTTAAAAATAGCTAAAAATCTGTGAATGACATTATTGTATGAAACAAAGGCTAAAGATATTTAAAATTATGTATATTATATATGTATATATATATAAAGTTATATATATATATCTTAAGTACTTATCAGCCAAGTATGATTCTATTTGATGTGTAATATTTTGTTCCCACCACTGGATTTCACTTGATAGGAATATATCATCTAGGGCCAGGGGGAGATGCAGCTTTATAGAGACTTCACTGAGCTGAGGGTACATGTTCGGGGGTGGGGGGAGGCGCTGCAGTAAGCCACTGGGCCTTGCTTTTCATCCATGCTGCCTCAAATAGTCGTGCTTGTCTGAAAACTTGTGTGAATTTGCTAAGCAGTGTAAGAGACGCTGTCCAGGGGTCTTTCAAGTTAGCGCCAGAGTGTCTTCTGAAGATCTCCTTCCTGATACCCTCTCATCAGGAGCTTCATGGCAGCAGCCAGGGGAACGGGATGATGGGCCGACGAGAAGTAAAAAGATGAAAACGAACCGATCCTGGGCTGAGCATTGCCATTCTCGGCCTTGCTGGAAGTCTGGACCAAATGGCTTCATTTCTCTTAGTTATTTCACCCCGAACAAGGGCAAAGATAATGACCCGGGTCATTGCAACATTTCGTGAAATGATAAAAACCACACATTTATTGACCTGAACTTTATTACTGGTTCTGCATTTATTTTCTTGGAAATTTAGGGTAGTTCTTATTTGCAGAGTTTTTTCTGGTTGCAAAATTCAAGCAAGATTCTGACGCATTTATTTTAAGTTTCTTAGTAACGGTTTATTGATTGCCTACTATATACCAGGAATTTTGCTAACTTCTAGGCACATACTTTTAATAAAAAGCCTTTCTATATTTTTTAGATATCTTCTGGGAAGAATTTATTTTTGTTTTAAATTTTTCAATGTAACATAATTATCTCTTTTGCATTATTTCCAAAGCTAAATAATTTTATAGTTTTTGTGTCGCCTCAAACATATGTGTGTGTGTGTTTGTGTATAACCACACTTACGCATATACTGATGTAGTTTTTATTTTTCTATTAGCCTTTTGGGGGGTTGTAAAATCAATTCTTTAACATGAGTAGCTTCTGAAGTAGGCAACTATAATGGGAGAATGATATGTAAAGAATGTCTAAAAAAAAATACCCTATTATGATTATATTAAAGTAGTTAAAAAGTCATTAACCTTCATTTAAAAATAGTCTGCCGACAAACTCAATAAATTCAGTGTCATATCATAAGTTTAAGAAAATTCACCCGGCCCATGTGGCTCAGTGGTTGAGTATCAATCTATGAACCAGGAGATCACGGTTTGACTCCTAGTCAGGGCACATACCTGGGTTGCAGGCTCCATCCTCAGTATGAGGTGTTCAGGAAGTAGCCAGTCAATAATTCTCTCATCATTTATTTTTCTATCTCTCTCTCTCTCCCTTTCCTTTCCTCTCTGAAATCAGTAAAAATATATTTTAAAACATTTCAAGGCACAGGCCTTGCTGTTTAGTTGCTTAGCTACCTTCAGGACTGGAAGTCAAGGCCATTGTGTGCTGGAGATATCCTCCCAGGCCTCCGGCCTGCAGCCAGAATCTCCTATTATCTAATGGTTGCCTAGGAGTCCTGCATGCCAGGATGAAGCTCACTTGTTAAAAAGGGTTGTATTGTGAGAGTATTTTCGCTGACTTGTTAGCAAATTAGAAAGGCAATAAAGGAGATCGCTGTGTCCTTTTTAACCTGCTTTCTTTTAGACCTCAAAGTGCTCCAAATAATGAAGCCCCTTAATGAAAGAATGGTGCAGTAAACGCATATCCATGCCCCCGTTGAATGCAGTGGTCTAGGTGTTTTGACAGAGGATTCCTCATTTAGTCCCTACTTCAGTTATGCACAGTAGAATTATTTCCACTTTCTTCAGCTGAAGCAACAGGCCCAGAGGATTAAGGAGGTTTGCCCAGACCCATAAATGACACAGCTAAGATACAAGCGAAGGCACAGCCAGCTCCAGTCTCAACTGTTCATCGTGGGTATGGTCTGACTGTCCAATCCTCTAGCCCACAGAGCAGACCTATGGACATCCCTGAGGAGCAGCATGGCCCTCGGTCACATGAGTCTGCCAGAGATGTTAAAGGGCAAGTGCACTAGTCCTGGCTGGAGTGGAGTGTCGTTTCCTGCAGGGTCTCCGGTTTGATTCGCAGTCAAGGGCACACACCTGGGATCAGGTTCCATCCCTGTCCCAGTAGGGGCATGTGGGGTGTATGCGAGAGGCAACCAATCTATGTGTCTCTCTCACATCAATATTCCTCTCTCTCTCCCTCTCTCTCTCTCTCTCTCTCTCTCTCTCTCTCTCTCTCTCTCTCCCTCCCTCCCTCCCTCCCTCTCCCTCCCTCCCTTCCTCTCCCTCTCTCTCTCCCTCCCTCCCTCCCTCCCCCTCTCTCTCTCTCTCTCTCTCTCTCTCTCTCTCTCTCTCTCTTCTCCTATCACCCCTCCCTCTCCTCCCCCACCCTGTCCTTCCCTCCCTTCATCCCTCCCTCCCTTTGTTCTTCTATCCTGCCTCCCTCTCTCCCTCCACCCTCTCCTTCCCTCCCTTCCACTCTTGTCCTCCCCTGGGGATTAAACAAACAAAACATGCAGGCACACTAGTTACTCTAACATACAAGGAGAATGAGCAGCTCTAAGATTTCTTGGCTGATCCTGTAAAATGAAAGAGATGAGGAAAAAGGTGGGATTTCAATTAAGTCAATTAAGGTAAACATTTGTCAAGATAAACTGAAGATAATTACAGGAAGGAAGTGTGACTGACTCTCTAACCTAGCAAGCAGCTTAGGGGAATGGCTTATTTTGTGCTAATGAAGTCAGTAGTACTTGTGAAGCCTGATACTCTAGAGCAGTGGTCGGCAAACTCATTAGTCAACAGAGCCAAATGTGAACAGTACAATGATTGAAATTTCTTTTTGGAGAGCCCAATTTTTTAAACTTAAACTTCTTCTAACAACACTTCTTCAAAACAGACTCACCCAGGCTGTGGTATTTTGTGGAAGAGCCACACTCAAGGGGCCAAAAGTGCTGCATTTGGCTTGAGAGCCGCAGTTTGCCGACCATGTCCCTAACCTACTGAAGCCATCTAGAATAACAAAAGCATAATATGCTAATTAGACCAGACAGCTGAACAGCCTTCCAAAAGACCATTCAGAGGATGTCCTGGACGACCTCCCGGGGCTGCGAGGGCCAGTATGGCCGCCGTGGCCGCAAGGGCTGAGCCCCTTGCATGAATGTCGTGCATCAGGCCTCTAGTTCTAAATGAGAACAAATGCTACAAGCCTTTTCTAACTTCAGGTGATTCTGAAACTAAACTCAGTAAATATCAGACTTTAGGGTATTAACCTAGATTTTTACCCTCATTGTGAGATTCCCCGAAAAAGGATATGAAATACTTTCCGTCGTCCCCCATGCACTTGCTTTGGGTCTCTGGCCATGTTAATTTGTTAAATTGCAAGATAAGTCACCGTTTCAAGGTGGAGATTTTGCCTGAGTCTCAGAGCTCAACACACAGTATGTTTCCCTGAGGACCCTGCAGTGGAGGGTGCCCCCCAGGCTTCCCCAGGCGGCTGCCGAGGCCAGCTCCCTGGAGAGGGCTGGAGCACACCATGAAAATAGATGCAGCGAGTGCCGACACCCCACAGTTCTGTTCTTGAAATCTGTGAGAAATATATCACAGCCTGGGGACCCACTACTGATGACATTGGTGTTTTGTTTTATCTTTGTTCTGTTAGTTTTGTTCTTCACCAGGATTATTTATGGGAAGTAAAAGGATATTTCCCCGAGTAGCTCTCTGATGGAATAGACAGGAGACATGGGTCAATTGAGTGCAGTTGAAAACACACACACACTGATCTATAGAATATTTTTCTGATGATGTTACAGCAAACAATAAAACTTTTGTTAGCCCTCTCCCACTTTTTAATCATGTGTGGTAGGAAACGCTATTCTGTTATGGGTAAAACAAATGCTAACAGTGTCTCCAAGAGCTCTTTTATATCATACGTCTTGCAGGTTATTACGACAGTACATATTAGACTACCACATAATCAAGCAGTCGAAACCGCATCCAGTGAGCAGCTGAAAATGGGGTTTAAAGTACACGTGCTTCTTGCCTAATCAGTTGGTTTAATATCCTGCCTGCTTATCTTAGCAAAGGATGAAACTCATTTAAAAGCTCCCCTGTGGAGTCTTCAGAGATAACCCTGGTACATTATCATCTGGTGGTCTCCAGGACACTCAGAGGGTGGATTGCATGCATTCAAAAAATTGTTTAATGCTCTTCTCTCTTACCACTCTCTTACAAATTAATTTCTCACATTTTCTCTTCACTAAAATTAGGGGTCATTTACCTAAACCAGTTTTTTTAATGATAGCCCTTCTTACCCACTCAGAAGGAGTTTACAGAGTGCCTGCCAAACTCGTCTAAGATTGTAATGGATGTCCCTGAGGGGTTTGGAATAAATGTGCTTGCTGAGCCCAACTTCTGGGATTCATTCCAATGTATTTTATTTGGTTTAATCTTTTTTGTAGTGAAGAATGATAACATTACTGGTTTCATAAAATGTTATATACTTTAAGAATAAATCAATGCAGAAAAATAAGAATTGAAAAATAAGCCTCAATCTATCATCCAAAGTAATCTCTCCTAGTGTTTTATAAACAGATTTGACATCTCTTCATGTGTAAGTCTAGCCAGAGGTCATCATTGAGAAACTGTATTATGCCTATTAATTTAAAAGTATAAAATTTAAGTGAGCCCAGGCTGCCTACTAAAGAAGAACAGAAGTAAAATTTAAGAAGAGCATTGCTAAACATTGCCACGAGATCTATTTATAGCTAAAAGTCCTCTCCAAAGGTATTAAATAAATGAAAAGCTGAAAGAGGAGTGATTATCTTTGTTAAGTACTCACTTAATGTTGGACAGATTATTGTAAAGGACAGGGAAATAATTACACACATAGCACCTCCTGCCTTCATGTCCTGGTTAGTTTTATTATTTTTTATATGTCCTTGTTAACATTTATATTCTGTTTGGCAGTCAGCATTCCCATAGTTCATGACCCGGTGCTATATTTCAATGGATTCAGTGCTCCCTGGTAGACTGCTTAACACGGTTTTTCATGTGTGAAGGCTGCTCGGATTCTCATCATAGAAGGTGTGATTTTGACCTCAGATCCACATGTATCCCCTTAGACTTCGCTCTTCCAAAGCCTGTGTGTCTCCTCTGAGCTCTTATAAAACCTTTGTCTCGGTTCCTTTGAGGCAATGAAGCGCTCTTGTCCTGAACTCTTTCTTTATTTTCCTCTTGTCCCAATCGCTCTGGTCTGCCCTGACGTGTGCTCCTGCCCTGGTGTGTCTCAGGGGTTGTGTTTTGTGTGTAAATCCTGTGTGGGGTCCCTTCTGGGAGTCTGAGTGTTTCCTCTAGCGTTCTACCCCCTGATCCACGGGAGCACCGACGCCTCAGATTGGTGCTCTTTCAAGCCCCATTGGTCAACATAACAGACTTGCCCTGGCCACGTTTGGACACAGGCCCATGGTTTTTATCTTGGAATCAACCTGGTGCTTCTATAGCAGGCACTCTCACTGTGGCTTCTCTTCCTCCTTCTAAGGCCCTCAAATACTTAACACTCTCTAGTGTCAGTAATTAGACACTAAAATGACTGCATCTTTCCTTCCTCTGGATACTGTTAGGAGACGAGATGCCAGCTTTAAGAAGCTAGGGCAATCAGATATAATTGGATTGTCCTTAAGCCAGTTAGGAGTAAGCGCATGAGGAGAAGTAAAAAGGAATTAAGCATTCTGTGTGGCAGCAAATTTAGCAAGCCTTTCATCTGTTCTGTTTTTGTTCCAAAATGATGAAACATGCTTTTGCTTAAATTGACATCTTTGAACCAGGTCTTTTGGTGTTGCCATAAAAGACCATGTAGCTCTCTGGATCCTTTTTCCCCTATGATAATCTTAATGATTTTGAACCAAACTAAACAGTAACTAGCAGTGTAATCCATGCTTCTCACATGGCTCATAACCTGTATTTCAAAAGTGTTTCAGTTTTCTCATTTCTTCATTGCGCCCTCCCAGTCAGAATTATTGTTGGTAAGATGGAGAATATTGAGAATCTGTACCCCATAAAAAAACAAATAAGCAAATTCCTTCCCTATGTTTCCAACATTTCTGTCTCTAGGTTTTACCTTTGCCTCTGATAAAGGTAAGAAGCTTCTTCCCTGTTCTCTTCCTCTTGCCTTTTTGTTTTAATTGTCAAGTACTTCAAATGTATAGAAAAATACCGAAGCTAATGAAGCAGACATGTATACATCCACACCGTGACTCAACAAGTATTAGGCGTTCGTGAGATTTGCTTTAGATTTTAAAAAGATAGATACAACTTGTACTTTTTGTGTTTCTAAGTGAGTTGGCCAAGAAATTTTCTCTCATTCTGCCCTTATCCTTACTTTGGAATAAAGGTTATGTGAATTACATAAAATGAATTAAAGCAGCACTTTCTTGGCTTACCTAGTTACTGGGATATGCATAATATGAAGTCATGGGAACATTTCTTAGTGTCCTGGTCAAATTTATCTTTAGAGCTATTTCTGATAAGTGCTTTGTGTGCATGTGGGCTTGGGGGTTACCTATTTATCCATTTTTTAAAAGATTTTATAAATGTATTCAGGTTTTCTATTTTTAAGTTAAATTTGAAAGTTTATAAACATGTAACCGTTGGTCTTCAAAGATATTGGCTAAAGTCGTAGTATTATTTGTATTTTTTAACTCTATATAACTCCTTTGGCCTTGTAAACCTATAGTATATCTCAAACTATGTGCCTACCTGTCATTCCTATCCATGTTCATTGATGCTATCTCTTTCTAGAGGTATTATGCTTATTTTATTAGTCTAATCAAAGAAAAATTATTTTGTCCTTTTTTATTTCATGAATGCTTACCTTAATTTTTACATTTTTCATATATTTTTTTTCTCTCTCAAGTTTTTATTCTTGGGTTCAAGCATTAGCTTCTTGATTTGTACCTTTAATATGTGAATTTTCAATATTTTCCCCACTCTCTAATATATACACTTTGCCTTTAAAACCAATTGAGCTTCAATTTACAAATTTTAACATTATCATTCAGAATCAAAATATTTTGTCAATTTTGTTGCAAATTTTTTTCCTTTAACTTTTTAAATATTTAGAATTGTGCTTTTGAATGTGCAAACATATAATGAATATGTGAGGACTGAACAGTTGCTGTGTTCATGTTACTGATACCTATTTATATTTCTTTAAAAAAGAAAGATGAGGTTTTTTATTATTCTCCAATATTTGTTGAGACTCAATGGTCAGTTTTTTTTGTTTTGTTTTATTTGTGTAAGTTTTCTTACTGCCCCTTGAGTGCTGCCAAAAACATTGCTTTCTCTGAAGGGCTCAGTGCAGTGCCATAGGTTAAATTCATCAGTAGAAGATGGATTATTGAGTTGCTGATATTCTTCGTATTCTTAAGACAAGTTTTTTGTCTGATATTGGAACTTCCAATCAAATATCTTAAGACTTCCCACTAGCATTGTGTCATTCCAATTTCTCTTTTCAATTATCTCAATTTTTAGATTTGGAATGCTATCCTATTTAAATAGATGCAGGCTTAAGGGCAATATATTTACCAGTGAATTATTTCTTTTACACTTAAGAAATTATCTTTTTTATGTCCAATAAGGTGTTTGTTTTACCTTTGACGGTCTTGTCTGATGTTAATATGGTAGCATTGCTTTTTATTATTGTTGTTTTAAATCTCTACCTAGTATTTCTTAGTTTATCTCTCATTTTTACCCATTCCATGTGATTTTTAGTTTAAATATATCTCTTGGAAGCATCATATAACTGGATTGTAATTTTTAAAAAATATTTTAAATTATATTTTTATTGATTTTTTTACAGAGAGGAAGAGATAGGGATAGAGAGTTAGAAACATCGATGAGAGAGAATCATTGATCAGCTGCCTCTTGCACACCCCGTACTGGGGATGTGCCCGCAACCAAGGTACATGCCCTTGACCGGAATCGAACCTGGGACCTTTCAGTCCACATTAGCAAACTGCAGCTAATGAGCCACATGCGGCTCTTTGGCCCCTTGAGTGTGGCTCTTCCACAAAATACCACGGCCTGGGCGAGTCGATATTTTGAAGAAGTGGCATTAGAAGAAGTTTAAGTTTAAAAAATTTGGCTCTCAAAAGTAATTTCATTCGTTGTACTGTTGATATTTGGCTCTGTTGTCTAATGCGTTTGCTGACCACTGTGTTAGTTTTTTAGTTGACACATGGCTTTTGCTACTCGCTCATTCTTTCTTCGATTTAATTTCTTTATTTGTTAAGAATATTTACTGGTTATTTTAGCAAAATTCACTAAGGGTTAGTTTCCATTTTGGATACTGAAAATGTTCTTGTGTCATTGCCATTTGGAGAGACTGTTTTCAATGAAATTCTAGATTGACACTTATTTTCTCTCAGCCCTTTGAAGATTTGTCACTGCCATCTGTTATCTGTTGAAGATAAGCTTTCTCTCTTATTGTCATCCCTTTGGAGGTAATCTATTTTTGTTCAAAACTGTTCAAGACATTCTTTTTTATGTTTTGTGATTTCAACATATCACATGGATATTTGTCCTTCAGAATTAGAGTCTTACTTTATCTGAGGACTTGTCATTTTTTTTTTTTTCAATTCTAAAGCCATTAGCTCTTCAACCATTCCTTCTCTGACAGCTGCTGTGTGTTTTTACTCAGAAACTCCTACACATAAGCACTCAGACTGCTTATTCCATTCCCTGTATTTCATTCTCTATCATGTTTTTTTTTTCTCTCTCATCATCTTATATGCTGTAATCTAGATATTTTCACCAATTCTTTAATTTATTTAATAACTAGATTCCCGGTGCACTGATTCCTGCCCATCGAAAGGAAATTAATTAGAAGAAATATTTTAATATCACTGTTCACCCTTTCTCTATAATAGAAGTGTCAACCAAATTCATGATCGACCATGACAGATTGAAACACATGCGTGCGATTGGTGCCAAAGGAGCTTTATATATACAGATAAACTTGCTTAATTAGGCCTGCTTTCTGATGTAGCTAAACTTTTTCCAGCCCAGTGAAGCACCCCAAGTTCTTTTTCAGGTAATTGTTAGCAACACAGCAGTAAATATCAACATGAAGCAGATTATTATTGTAGATCACGCAGGGAGAATAAAGGGTGAAATGTTTAACTTCATCAGTGTTTGACTATTCTGTGCAATGAGAAAACCTGAAGTCATTTTCAAGGTCTTCTTTTCAGTCGGGTCAAGTTTCTAAGCTTTCTAAATCTTCATTTTCTGGCTAATGAAAAGAAACTAGGATTCTACCGAATCTCTTATCTCCAGGACTTCTGTGAGGAGCAAATGAGATGAGGCACGTGAAAACACTTCACAGACATTTGTTTAAAGTGTAAAGTATTAGCACCTGGCGACAAAGTTGTGATCCTGGACTGAAGAAACTGCCAGGAGGCTAGTCACTAGGGGGAGGAAGCTAGGTATTGCTACATCATGTCGTTAACCGGCGCCCACAGGGACCATTTCTGGGCTGGGCTGGGCTGTTGGCCGCATTTTACCCCATGTGTTGTTGGCAGCATTAGCTTCGATTTGGTGGAGTGTCACTCTGGGGTGGTGTTGGGGCCTTTGTCCCACTTGGGGGAAGCCAAGTGTTGCCTGTGAGTGCCAGCTCCTCGGTGCTGTTTATTTTTAAATGGCCAGTGCACATCATGGCAGCTCCTATGTTGAGCGTCTGCCCCCTGGTGGTCAATGAGCATCATAGCTACCAGCTGGATGGATACTTAGGCTTTTATATATATAGATATAGATTCTGTCTTCTACTGTGTTCATTGAATAGTTTTTTAAATTTTTAAAGAACTAATTTTGTTAGACATTTATATAGTCATATTTCAAATGTGTCTATGTTTTATTTTTTTTTTATCATAATGTCCTATTTTACATAATGGGTTTTATTCCTTCTTTTGTCTCTAGTTATTTAAAACAAAGGCCAGCAATTTTTCTATCAGAGGACAGAGAGACAGTGCAGTAGGCTTTGCAGGTCCTGTGATTTCTGTCACAACTATTCAACTCTCAATTGTATTGCATAGGTAGACCTAGTGAATATAAACAGTTGGACTGGATATAGCTCATAAGCTGTAATTTACCAACAAATGATTGAAAATACACTCCATTAATATCACATTAAAGTGGTTTTCTTAACACAAGTAGCTAAGGGTGGACATTCTTCTGTTTGATGCATTCTTCTGTTTGATGCATTCTTCTGTTTGATGCCAATGTGCCTTGTGTCATAGAACTATCCTTCAAAGCATACTGCCGTTGCAGACCATGCAGCTAGTATATTTATAAAGGTTGCTTTTTACATTATTGCTTTCAAATTACCTTGAATAAGAGTCTTCTGAAATAATCCAGTGCTTGGTGCTCTACCTGACACATGGGGACCACAGAATTACTAGTGCTACCAGTGTCTCTATTAAATTCCCAGCACTATTATTAGTTGTTCTGTGAATTACAGAATCTACAAATATTGTACTTGCTACCACTTCTTCTTCCCATTTTTTTTTTTAAATTCTGGTGAATTGGAAGATGATAAAGTACTTCTTTATCTAGAATTGGGTTCCTTTGAGACAAAAATATGGACACATTGAGTGAAGTATGCATGATGAAATTTAAAAGCAACTGAGGCAAATAGGAACACAAAGCTTTGAGATTTCCTTCTGAAATACCATTCTTAAAAGGGGTAGAATTAAATATGTGCTCAATATATGCATATATTTGTGTGTACACGTGCATGGTGTTTCCAGTCCGTAGTAAATTCATGCCTCTTGCTCTTTATCACAGGACACTTGAAATGGACCAAAGCTGAGGACATTGACATAGAAACCCCAGGATCTATTCTTGTCAACACTAACTTGAGGGCATTAATCAATAAACATACGTTTGCTTCCTTACCTCAGCATTTTCAACAATACCTCCTGCTTTTGCTCCCAGAAGTGGATAGGCAGGTAAGTGGAAGTTTAGACATTTGATACTAGTCATTAGTTGTGTTTATAAAGTGGCAAGTCTATTCTCAGAGGTGACTGAGAAGTGGACGGACTGTTTTGTAATATTACAGTCTATTTATGCATTTTACATGCTATTGCTAGCATTGGTGTATTTGTTTCATCTGCCAAAACAAAACCATTTTTTATTATCAGGAGTGAGCCAATTCCAATTGTAAGATACAGCACATTGCAATAGAGTGAGAACAGAAGACCTACCCGCCATGGGAAGGGGAAACAAAGAAATCAAACATTCCATCATCAAATATATCTTTGAAGTAGCTGCTGCCTTGCCCGGCGGGAATAGTGAAGTGTAGCAATAAAAAGCCAGGGCTTCTAACAAATTATGTAAATGTTTTCATTCTCAACCCTTTCCAAAAAGCATTTAAAATTTATGTTTGCCGTTGCCTTCTGAGAGTCTATCATCATGAATACGATTGCCTATAAATAATCACCTTTTATCTTTCTTTTAGTACAACTGGAAATGCTTTAAGTGTATTTTAGTATTTTTAAAAGTCCTCTAAAATAAGGCAATACAAAGATAGACCCACAATAGCAGGCATCAGTCATCTTCTAAAGCTGTTTCCTTAGAAAAGGCAAACAAATCCATCACATAAACTTTTATTAAATATCACAAAAATTATTAAATGATAAATAGGAAACATTTCCTTGTGGCTCTTATTTCAATAAATTTTGACACTGTATATTGTTTCCAGTTGATGGATATAGTGTGTGCATATTTATGAATTTATATCTCAAAATGAATTCGTATCTCAAAATGATAGGTACATGCATAGATTGAAATGGGCAAGATTGATTCTGTATTTTTACATTACTATGAGTAATTTTTTTTACCTTTTTATTTGATTCTGTTTCTGCTAACTTATCTCCTTTCATACATACTTAAAATTTGTTGAGCCACCTAGGTTTCTTATAGATCTCTTTTTGGTAGAGATTATTGTTCATATCTGGAAAAATATTACTTTCATTTTTGGAAGATTTGTGTTTGGAAGTTTGCCTTCATTCTATAAAAATTGTTTAATATTTATGAAATCAATGATTACATACACTCGAGTTGGATGCATCAGCTATATTTCTAAATAATCAAAACATGATCGAGAAACAGATAAGTTTTAGGGGAAGGCAGAAAGTATATTGAGCTTTCATATGCAGAAGGGAAGAATTGGAGACAAATTTAAGATTAGGCCGAGAAATATAGGCAGAATTTGAAAATAAATGATGGAAGGTGAAAGGTTCAGATACATAATCAAGAGCTAATTTTGTGGGAGTCTGGATTTTAGGTAGAACTGTACAAATGAATCTGGGGAGACAAAGCAGAAGTTGATTTCAGAAGATTCTTGCGTATGAAGGCTAAAAGGTCTTGGCAAGCGTTCTCCCTGTGTTTGCAGTGCAAAGCCTTGAGGGCTTTTGAGCCGAGCTAAAATGTACAATATTGTTGCCCTTTAAGAAACTTACTGTGGCAGTGATGAAAAGGAATGCTAGAGATGGGAAGCATGAGGGTGGGAAAAGTGGTTAGAAAGCAATTTTAGATGTTTCAAAAAGGCAAAATGAGGGCTTGAATTTGGAAAATAACATTGAAATCGAGGAGGAGGATAATGTCATCATTATCTTCATCATCCTCCAGTGGTAGCAATTTTACATTTTGTCAAGTAGCAGTTGCAGTAAGCTATAGGGAGAAGCTACTGATGACTCTTAGATTGCAAGCTTGTGTGATTGAGAATTGAGTGCAGGAATTAAGAAAAAAATATTACTTTTTTTGTGGTGGTGAGGACTGATTTTTTAGTTACACACTGTTTCCTCCATTTCAACATCTGTGTCGTTTATCTTGTTGGCAATTCTGTCTCCAGCTCCGAGAATAAGATTTGGCATATAAAGGATAGTCAAGACATCTTTTTAGAGTAGAGAAATGACAAGTTGTCCTCGGTTTAGACAAATAGCTCAGTAAGCCAGGAGGCCAGCCTAGGCAGTATCCGTTACTCAGCTTTTTCATTGTGAGAAATACAGATGAGCAAGGCACCAATACCTGTCCACAAATAGCAGTTAGTTCATCAGGAAATTACTTACTCAAGAAATACTTACTGAGCATGTAGTATGTGCTTCTTATACTTTGTGAAATACAGAGGAAATAAGAATGAATCTTCTAGAGCAGTGGTCGGCAAACTCATTAGTCAACGGAGCCAAATATCAACAGTACAACAATTGAAATTTCTTTTGAGAGCCAAATTTTTTAAACTTAGACTTCTTCTAACGCCACGTCTTCAAAATAGACTCACCCAGGCCGTGGTGTTTTTGTGGAAGAGCCACACTCAAGGGGCCAAAGATCCGCATGTGGCTCTCTAGCCTCAGTTTGCCGACCACGGTTCTAGAGAAATAACAGAAAAGAAAGATAACCTCATGTTAAAATGCTATACAATACACCCTTTGTTCATTACTAGGAATTAGGTGTTAAAAACTGGGTGGATGGACACCAAATTTAGCATAAGACTGGGGAAAGTAATATAAATGCCAAAATGGAAGAATAAAGAGCATCCTCTGAGTGTCCAGAGGATAAAGAACTTCAGTCTGAAAGTGGTACTGAAGACGATTTCATGGTGGAAAGGATAATGGGACCTTGAATTTTCCATCAGTGTTTCATAAGCAGAATCAAGGGACAGTGACTCTTTCAGAGGAAGAGCGTGCCACTTAGAAAGACACGCTGCTGTGAGTACCAGGAGACTCAGCAGCTCATTGTGACCGGATGCAGGGGAAAGAGGTAGGATGCTGTGCTGAAGGGCCATGTAATTGACCATCTTGATGACCTGGTTGCAGACTATGCTCTTTGACCTCTTTCTGAAAGGAATGGATACCATCAGAGATTTTGCAGAGAAATGGCATGCATGGAATAATTTATACAAATAGTTTAGTGCCTGGGCAGAAAGGAGGGGAAGAAAATCCTAAAGGATGAGTAAAATACAGTCTTTATTTTCTCTTAAGAGCCAGTCATCCTGTGAATGATGGATGGGACAGGCAGAAAGTTAAGACCCAGGGCTGCTAGTTAAGAGACCATTATAGTAGTAGAAAGCAGAGATAAGGGTCTGACCTTGGGCTTTTGGCCTTGGAAGTGAAAAGAAAGAACTGAATTCCAGGCATATTTTCAACCCTGATGAGTAGGAAGAAATGGGAGATTGCTTAGGGGGTGGGGCTGTGAAAGGTCTACAAGGCAGTGGAGATTTTTATCTGGGGTGACTTGGGAGGAGGAATGGCTCTGTGATCCTACCAGCCTTTGGTACCAAGGACTTTAGAGCTATTCTGTCTCTGTCTCAAGATGAGCACAGCCCTCTCCCCTGCTACCAAACTGCTGATGTTTCAGTGTAGCTAGCAGATACCCAAACGGGAATGGGCAGCACTACTTTCTGGGACAGAATCCAACCCATAGGAAAGGCAGGGGGATGGGAATCTGATTGCATAGATTTATTTGAGCCAGTCAGAGGCACTCCAATTAGGTGAAATACCTGAGGATTTCACGTGGATGAAAGCTGTCTTCACATATTTTTACAAAATTTGAGATTCCTAGCTTTCTTGTTTTCTCCCTCAGATATTCCCAGGTCTCTACCCGATTTCCCCCCTAGTCCTCCCTGGCCGCCTCTGGGCCACTTGAAGCCGGGTTCATCGCGTTATGGCATCTTCAAAATACAAGCCAGCTTTCCCCTTTCTCCTGTCAGTGCCCGCTGTCTTTAAGCAAGCCTGTCTGGTATTTTGTTTTCCTATATTTGTGCTTTCCTTTCTTTTTAAGAAGGTATTTTTATCTTCGTTTGCATTTTTTATTTCCTCCCAATTTCATAACATCGCCATATTTAATTTTACTCTCCAGGCATTGTGCTGCAAGGAAGAGAAAATTGAATTCCAACCGACTGAAATATAAAGGGGTGGGGGGCTTATTGGTTCAAATAATCAAAAGAGAGAAGTTCGAGGGGCTTCTGGTTGCTGGTCCTGGTTCCAGTGTTTATTAAGGACCCATTTAATTATTTATAGTGAGTTAATTTTAGAATTGACTCTTGTTGTTGGCACTATTCTAAACCTGAATCAAACGATAAAAAGGGTACTTGCCTCTTAGTTTCTATTCATGAAGAGAATACTTCTATTTCAGTATGTCAAAGAGGACCTAGGATTCACACTGAAGGTAGTGCTTAGGCTACATGGTCACTTCTAAAACAATGATGCTATTAGCCAAGGCAATAGACCGTGCACAGCAGTTTAAAACAACCAGGCCCGCTCTTGCACCTTAGAGGTAAAATGGTGCACTGTGGAAGAGGTCAGCTATACTTCATAAACCTGGCTTCCAGGAGGTTCTATTAGAAGGATATGTAATGGGGGTGGGATGGGGCGAAGCTTGCTAGTCAGTTAACAGTGCCTGCTGTAGGGACGGGAATAGGTGTTGAGTTGAGTTTTAACATGTTGGGTTGAAATGATTCTGTGATATGAAATGTCCAGGAATGGTTATATGTTCAGGTTTGGGGACTGACTAAAATTCAGTTAGTGATAAAATCTGCGTAGATACCAGTGTCAGCTGTGGGATTTGAGGAGGCTGAGAGGCATAGTTATCCCAGAAGAATACATGTATTTATGAGAGAATGTAAGAAAGAGTGTGGGAAGGAGCCACGAGATACAAATCCATGAGAAATCGTCAGTGTGGAGGTCACATACAGGCCACAGGGGCAAATGGACCTTCGGAGGTCATTGAGGGATAAGATAATGCCTTTCCTTTGTTCCTCTAGATCAGGGGTCTTCAAACTACGGCCCGCGGGCCACATGCAGCCCCCAGGGGAGTCTGATCCTGCCCGCCAGGTTTTTTGGGCAGTGAGCGCAGCCAAGGTGTTACAGTAGGAATTAGTAGTTCATATAGTCCGGCCCTCAGCTCTCTGAGGGACCGTGATCTGGCCCCCACTTTAAAAAGTTTGAGGACCCCTGCTCTAGATCCATCCTTCAGCCGTCTGCACTCTGCTTGGCTCTGGCGGGCTAGCTCATGCATGGACTACTGCACCAGGAAGACCTATGCCTCCTGGGTTTTGTTTTTGTAATTTTTGAAATAATTATAAACTTTTAGAAAATTTAAAGGTACATAGAGAATAAATGTCCAGCCTGTTGACCCATCCTGTCCCTCCTCCCAATATATTGACTCAAAGGTGGTATTTTCCACAAACAAGGATATTCTTACATATGCACAATCTGAGCAATCATGATCAGAAATTTAACAGTGATCGTTATTACCATGGGATTCTTTGACTCTGTTTAAGTTTAGCCAGTTGTCCCCTAATGTCACTTTTGAGCAACAAGATCCAGTTCAGAATCTGTCATTGCATTCAGTTGTCATGTCTCCTTATCGCTTTCATTCTGGAACACTTCTTCAGTCATGCCTAGACTTTCATGATTTTGACACTTTGGAAGTGTGTGTGATGTTTCCCTGTGATTAGCTTCACATGAAGTATTTTGGGGAGGAGCATGATAAATGATGCTGTGTTCTCCTTGTAGCTATTATGTGGCACACAATTTTGATTTGCCTCAATACTGATGATGTTCACTTGATCATTTGATTAAAGTGTATCTACCACGCTCCTGCAGTGTAAAGTTACGGCTTCCCTGTGGTAACTAAATCATATTTTATAAGGAAGTTCTTTTAAACTGTGTGGATATACTGCTTTTCTTTAGACTCTCCATGTGTCTGTTTATTTATGTCTATACAGTTTCACTGTTTCCTGTTTTCTCAGTAGGTTATTTTCTTGACTGTCCCGCACTTGGTCACTGGGAGCCTGTTCAAGGGGCTCCTATGTCTTCGGACATGGTTCTTTGAGCACTTTATCACTTTGAAGCTCATCAGACAGTTCCAGTCTCCTCTGCATTTTATGTGCCCCAGCCCTAGATTATATAACTTGTCTGAGGGGCCATGTTGCCTTTAGTAGATGATGGTATTTAAAAATCAAGACTTCCCAAAACATGTGCTCTTCACTGTTAGGGGTATTGCTGCTCCCAGATCTAGGACAGAGCAATGAAATATCTGGATTTTTTTTTTTTTTTCTAAGACAGAGCTAGGACATCTGGATAGAATATCTATATACACCAAGTGGGCAGATTATTATGATCTCCAAATGCATAATAATCTGGCTACTCAGTGTGTGTGTGTGTGTGTGTGTGTGTATTAGAGGCCCGGTGCATGAATTTGTGCATGGGTTTTGTGCATGGGTGGGATCTGGTCAGCCTGGCCAGGGGGAGGAGACTTGAGTGGTTGGTCCGGCTGCCTGATGGTCGAACTCCTGGTCAAGGGGACAATTTTCATATTAGCATTTTATTATATAGGATATACACTGAATGGCCAGATTATTATGTGTTCACCAATCATATTAATCTGGCCACTCAGTGTATATAAAAGCCTAAGTGACCAAACGGCCATCCGACAGTTCGACCAGTAGCTATGATGCACACTGACCACCAGGGGCAGACTCTCAATGCACGGGCATGGAAACATGGAACAGACTGATGAATCTCAGAGGGAAGGAGGGAGCGGGGAGGACAGGAAGGGATTATATGCATACTAGAGGCCTGGTGCATGGATTTGTTGGCCTGGCCTACGGGGATCAAACTGACACTGGCCAGGTGCACGAATCAAGATGGGCCAGACATGCCCTGGAGCCCTCCCGCGGTCCCTCCAAGCCCCCATAGGCCCCAATAGGGACTGGGCGAGACAGGCCAGCCCCTTTGGGGGTCAGGCTGGAACTGGCAGGCCAACATCCCCTGAGGAGTCCCGGATTGCAAGAGGGCACAACTCTTGCAATTATGACATGCTGGAATTGGCTTCCTGCACAGTAAACTGCATATGCACAGACTTCTTTGGAAAGGTCAAGGAATAATTAGGGGCGGTGGGGGGGGGGGAGGGAGATGGGGGGGGCGCACCTTCAAAACTCCCCTAAGTCGGAATTCCAACAAACAGGACAGGCGGCCTTCCACACACTTCCCTTTTCTCAGAATGTCCTCCTTACAACTTTCCAACCAAGTCTCCTGTGCTCTCCCCAACACACTATCTGCCTTCCTGTCCCTCAATCCTAATTCTCTCCGAGCCTCCATGCTTGCTATCAGCTCTTCCAGTATCTTTTCCGGTATCCTCTGACAAGGCCAGCTCATTCTCAGCCCCTAAATTAGTCTCCATGACATCTCCTCCCAAGGTCTCTCCTCACCTCCCCTCCCATGGAGCATTCCATCTTCAGTTGTTTTCTGACTTATTTTTCTGTGTATGCCCTTCCCTGTGCTTTCCTCATGAGACTAGAAGCCCCTGGACAGTAACTCTGTCTCTTCTGTTCACGGTGCCTGGCATGTAGTAGGTGCTCAGTAAATTCTTTCAGAATGAATGAATGAATGGGTACAGGCTGGGAAATCACATATTAGGCTAGTTTAGTATGTCCTGTATACGTAAGAACTTCAACCAAAGCCATTATAGAATGAGAAGGGAAGGCCTACTGAGGCATTGCATTAGTTCACTGGGGGTGCTGTAACAAAATGCAGAGTGGGTGGCCCCAAACCAGACATTTATTTTCTCACCTTTCTGGAGGCTGCAAGTCCCCAATCAAGGTGCTGGCAGCTGGACTCTCCTGAGGTCTCTCTCTCTCGTCATCGGGTCCTCACGAGGCTTTTTCCTTGTGCAACCCTATCCCAGAAGCCCCTTCCTCTTTCATAGACACCAGTCACATTGGATTCGGGCCTCACCTGTGAGACCTCGTTATTCTGAATCACCTCTTTAAAGGCCCTGTCTCCAAACATGTCCAGGGTGATGGTTTAAACATGCCATTTTGGGAGAACAAGTTCAGTCCAGTGCAGACATTTCAGAAATAAAATCAAGACGTGGTGCCTGCATCTGGAGAAGCAGGGACTGAGTACGTATTTTTAGGCAGTGTTTATTGTGCATTGAGGACAGCAAAAGATGGGTGCTTTTTAAAGCGAGGGTAGACTGATGCATGCTTTTGTCCTCAAAGTTGAGGCAATTGCTGGGAGAAATTAAAGAGAGAGGATCTAATCTCTCGACCAAAGTTTTAGACTAGACGGGAAGGAATGAGGATTGGAGAAGAAGCTGGTTCAAATGAGAAAAGGGCTGATTCACGTGGTCAGAGAGAAGAGAAGCAGCAAGGGATGCGTGAAGAAATAACTAACCGTGTGGAGTGCGGTGGGAAGTGAGGGGGCTTCGGCAGGGGAGGGGTGAGTGTGTGATCAGACATTAGAAATCTGAGGTTCAGGGGGTGAAAGGCCTTGGAAAACAGTTCCATGGATGGTCCTGTGATTCATCCTGGGAAAAATTGTTTCCGAACAGCATTGAGATCTCAGTTGAGGTCAGGGGCAGTGGGCACAGTTGGCCTGCTGCTGTGTTTTTCACCGCAGCAATGCTAAATGTTCGTGCATTCGGCTTGGTAATAGCTCTGCCAGAAGTTGGGTCTTGCAGGGTTGAAGGTTACAGAGGCTCATGGGGAAGGAGCTGAGAGAATGCAGAGGACTTGTGAAAAGCTTGAAGACATGGTTGATTTGGGGGTGAAGGTTGGATAAGGAGGAGAGGCAGATGTGTGTTTAAAGGAAGAAGTGCATGTAGTAGTTGAATAGTACTCTAGAGTCTCAAGATATGGTCAGCTCAGGTCGACATGTGGATCAGAAGCCCTCTCCTTGGCTGCAGCCCTTAGGTTCAGAATCAAAACCAAAGACACAGGGCAGGTAGAGTTGTAGCTAGCTCTTCATTCAGCCCCATGCAGGAATGCTGGTTTAATAAACTCAATGCTTGGGTTTGTAGCCACACAGGCCTTTGTGCTCTGCTCTCTACAAGATCTGCTTGGAGTATTTATAGAATCCCCTGGATTATATGGAGCAGACCCTGCCTGCTCAAACTAAGGATGTGTACTTTATCCACTGTGTCTACACAGAACAATCGTGTGACCTTTTAAAAATCTATGACAGCTGGTGGAATACATTTCAAGTAAAGTGGAGTCATATTTAGGTTTTTATTACACTTTCAAATGGAGCATTACTGATGAATAGGTTGTTGTCATTTCTGTCATCGGGATTGTTTCTAAGTGAGGCTCATTTCTGCCTCCATTTGCTTGTATCAGGGCCATCAGGGCTGTTTCTCCAAATATGTACGAGACCATCCCCATTTACTTATTGCTTCTAAGTAAATGATGCCTATTATTATTATTTTTTTTTTGTCCGAATGGCAATTGCAGCATTTCAGTGCATTCTTACTGATCTCCCACTTTTGTTCTGCATTTATATCTGTGTGGCTGTGGTCTGTTAAGGGACCAGTATGGACTGTGTTAGGGGCTTTAAAACCCTATCTCCCTCTGTGCTCTTCAGGTTTCTGCACTCACTGGCAATAATGCACATAATTTGAACGGTGAATGTCATTAAGCTGAAATGGAACATTTATTCAGTCCCCTTTGCAGAGAATTTGGGACTAGGAAAATGAATGTGTGTGTCAGACATTTCACAGCACACGGCGGGGTGTGTGTGATTTATTGATATCTGTTGGCATCAGTGTGTATATTTAAAGAAGTCACGCAGCCTTTATAAATGCAAATGGGAAATGACTTTCCGTCTTTTTCCTCGATGGGAATAGCTCAGATATTTGCAATAACTCAGACTCCTCTTAGAAATTGCTCTATGTACCGTATATATTGATTTAAAAATTATACAGTTATTTTATTCTACAAATAGCGTATATAATGAAATGTCAATTTGCCTAACAGATTATAAAAATTCAGAGGTGTTAAGGATATGAAAAAAAAATACTAGGATCGTAAGCCTTTAGGTGAAAGTAAGTATGTGTTTGAGATGTAATTATTTTAATGGCACTGACACTTGGGCTTTTCCCTGCATCTGAAAGCATAGCTGAAAGTACTTAGGAAAGCCCACATTCCCTCCAGCCCAAGCCGCTTCCTGGGATCGATGGCGATGGGCAGTCATTCGGGGCCAGAGATGTCCTTTTAGACCCCGCCTGGAGGTCTCCATTCTTGGCATTTGGGCTTTATGCTTATGAAGGGAAGTGACTTCATTTGAATAGTATTCATTTCTTAACTAACTGGAGAGTGAACCTCAAATCCCATTTGTCGGTATCTACTTCAATAAATGTCAAATGATGAATCAACTAGATTGGATTACAGATGAACAAGTCATTGCGTGTAATAGGCAATCAGAG
Organism: Pipistrellus hanaki; assembly: GCF_964339955.1. NCBI lineage: Eukaryota > Metazoa > Chordata > Mammalia > Chiroptera > Vespertilionidae > Pipistrellus > Pipistrellus hanaki. The sequence continues at coordinate 68,771,799 of NC_140508.1, forward strand.
GAACAGAGCTCATTCCAGCCCTGTACAAGGAGGAGCACGTGCTCACTTAAGCTGGGGGAGCACCCCGCTGTGCACTGCACCACTTCTTTCTCTTTTATATCGGGCTCCTAGGAGGGAGTATTTGACCAACTGCCACCCCTCCCATATCAGATTGTTCATATGTAATAATATTGGCATTTCATATTTACACTAGAGGCCTGGTGCACAACCTTTGTGCATGGGGGTGTGGGTGGGAGAGACTCCCTCAGCCCGACCTGCACCCTCTCTCAGTCCAAGAGCCCTGGGGGGGGATGTCCAACTGATGGCTTAGGGCTGCTGCTGCGGAGGCAGGAGAGGCTCCTATGCCAGCTGTGAGCCCTGCATTAAGCGTCTGCCCCCTGGTGGTCAGTACACATTACAGCAACCGCTGGATCTGCTGTTTGGTTGATTTGCATATTAGCCTTTTATTATATAGGATAATTACCTTCGTTGTCTTATATAATGTAACTTAATATATGTAAATGTAGCACTCAACTGTCAGTTTATGTGAGCATGGAGAATAAGGAACTTTAACCTTATTTTATCAGATAAATGACAAATGACTAGAATAGGAGGAAGGGAGTCATGCATGGGGCAGATTAAATGTAAGTGAGTGTCACTGAAATAAAGGACATTCTTGAACCACGTCCAGCAAAGGCCAGTGATGAACCTGAGGAAGGGTGGTCAAGAGTTAAAGAAAAAAGACAAGAGAATACAGTTGGGGCCAGGTGAATCACTGGGCCTGGGTGAGGAAACAGTGATACAGCCTGTAAACTGAAGCTTTATTTATAGTCAGATCACACAAAGCAAAGCAAGGGCAAGATGCTTACAATGTTCTTATGAATTTCAAATCTTCTTTCCTGTTGTTGCCATTCTCTGAACTCTATCAAGTTTCGTTTAGGCAGCACTTGCTGCAATCCCCGCAGCCCACCTCCCTTAGCTACCTAGGACTTCGGGATTGGACTATAAGGTCAAGCTTACAACCATAGCCTTTTGGTTTATATGTGAGTTGGCCACAAGTCAGTCTGAGGCTTGAACCTGTCCAAACGCTGTAGCCGCTCTCTACAGTTCTAAGGCCAAGGTCACCAGCGGCCTTTAGGAACAGGTGTCATGCAGTGACTCACCCCTAAGTCAGGCTCAAACATAAGAAAGAAGAAAACGGATTTCCTTATTAAATCACCTTCAGGACTCCTCGTAGGTATGACAGACTCTTCAAAAATAGTTGCCTGAGAAAATCCTTGGGTTCCCTTTGTACCATTTATTAAAGACCATTGTCAAGGAATAAAGAGTCAGCTGTAAGCTTGCCGTGAACGCTGCAGTAATGTCTGAATGTTTGACTAAGGTGGTGCTTAACTATGCATAGTCAATTCCCTTTCTGGTTTCTAAATTCTCGTGAAAATGACACTGGCTTTTTCTCATTACTCTGTTTCTTTATTAGTCCTGGAACCCAGGGGAAGAAGCCAATTCCTGTGAGGAATGTCTGCAGGAGAAAATGGGGGAGGTGGGGACCAGATTGAGCTAAGAGATTACTGAAATGAAAGTAGGTGCCTGACTGAAAGGACTGTGGGTTTGCCCCTCCCCCCTCTTGACAAAACCAGCTCGGAGTGGGCGGGGCCAGAGGCTGGGTGAGCCTCCAGGCTCCTGCTGTGGGGGGGGCGGGAGGGGGGGAAAATGCTGTTTAGGATTTAGTCTGTAAGCTGAGGGCACACTGCAGAAAATGCTCCTGTCTTTACTGGCTATCGGGCCGCTGTTTTCTGTGTCCAAAGGCTGGCTGAATGGTTAGCTAAAGGAAGGCCTAACCTCACCTATGGATCCTTAAATATGTGGTGAAGTCGGTCTTTGTTAGAGAATCCATTCCTTCTCCTCACATGTAAACAAACCTTACTTGGGCAGAGAGCATCTATGGAGCAAACAAAATCCCTGATCCCTTAGGTGAGCCTGAAAAACGTACACAAGGCCCAGGAGTTTCCCTAACACAGAGGCAGCCCATGCTGCATTTTTAGGGCAGAGGCATGGCCGTGGTCACAGTCTGCTGGAGGTCTCTCTGTTCCTTTTCCTCATCTCTCTGTTAAACTGTGTGATGTGACGTGGAGTTAGGGTGTAAAGTATTCTTGCTTAAAGGAGAGCACTTTTCATTGTAATTTATCATTATTTAGTGTAGTTTTGTTGGTATTTGCCTGGGCAATGGGGTAGTAGTGTCAGTGGGCACTAGGTTTTCAAAGTACATTTGCCATTCATGAACACTGTAAGCCTACTTCTAAGGGTTTCGTTTCCCGGCTAATCAGTGACCTAAGACTAATGGGCCGTTAGAGTGACCGCATTCCAGGATTTGACAATCTCATTTGGATCACACCCAGCCTTTGGCTCCATCCAAGGCTGCCTGTTGGCTTTATGTTTCAACCACGCCCCGGGGCATAAATGTGTCCGCGGTGGGACTCAGTTTCCCCTTCTCGCTGGTGAAGGAGGTGGCCTGCCGGTCTGCCGGCTGCTCCCAGCTCCCAGCCTCCTCTTGATCGCTCTCCAGCAGAAGCCCCATTCCTCTGAAGAACACCCTTTGGCTTGAATTTTTCTACGCTCTGTTTCAAAAAGTAGTTACTTCAGGGAGGCCATCATAGCTCTCTATTCTCCGGGCTCCCTTTGGGCCTGAGACAGACCTAGAGCCACGACCCAGAGCTGGCGACAGGAGCAGTACTCCGACTTTAGAAGCAGAGCACCGGGTGCAGGTGGCAGCCTTGTCTGGCCTTCTTGTGTTGCCTCTGCCCGGATGGAACCCTCTCCCTGTGAGTGAGCTGGAGCAAGAGCAGCCAGGTCCTAGGACCCTTGGCCTGCCACTCCGGGCCAGAGCCACCACCCTGGGGAGACCGGGAGCTCGCTGGGTAGAGAGAAGGCGCCCGGCCTCCTGGCTGTGTTTGCAGGATTTAGCCTCTGCTCTTCAGGGCTGGAGGGGATGAGAACTGCGCTGGCCCGCCTCTCCCATGAGGCACTGCCTTCCTTAGGGGGGGCTGAGGGAGTGGGAGCCCCTTCTTTTGGGGCACAACCACCTCGGAGGAAATGGGAGTTAGGGGGTGGGGGATGGGGGTGAGGGAGAGGGAAGGGAGTGGATTTGGGCTGAAGTTGCACAAACTCTTGTTGTGGTTACAGAGATTTCGTGGGTTTTTTGAACAACTGTTTTCTCATTGGCTGTATTCCAAAAACTTTAAATGGCGTTTTTTAAAAAAAATAATTTTCACTATTATGGTTGCTTCACTGATTTCCTCACATCACCCTTCTGAAAGTGGAGCTCTGCTACCTTTAGAATTTTAATGAAATTTTATATATGCTAATAAATAATTTATTTATAGTAAATAGTCTGTAAAAATAATTTTTTTTTCTGCTGGCTTACTGGAGCATTTATTAAATAAACCATCTTTTTTCACAAAAGTGACATGTTAGTAATGCATGGATGTTTTGATATGAGCCATATGTTCATAGTAGATCATTTTTTTCAATAAAATTTGGATTAAAATCTTATATATGAGTAAACCACCTCAAGAAAACTGCTTTATAGTCTTCCTATCATCTTAGGTTACATTTTACACTCAGACTTCAAAGAGAAGAGTTGCAGTTTTGCTAAGACTTTTTGTATCACAGAAGGTTGTAAAGAGAGAGTTGTATTAGAATATAGATAATTTGAGAAAACAATACATAGAGTTTGACAGTTTCCATCAGTAATACATTTAGCAATTGTTTGAATACTGTTTCCTCCTCGAAGGATATTTCTTTTGACTGTACATTTAACTTATAGTTACTTTTAGTAATTTTGAGGAGTGTATGCTTGCTTTGGAGAAAGGGATAATTAATTTATATTAGATTTTCAATGGTGACAATAAAATTGCTCTTTGCAACTCATGACTATTGAGCCTTTTTTAAAATACCTTAATTCTTTGATAGCCACTAGCAATAAAATTAATGAGTTGAAGCCTGTATTTGAGCACTTTACAGTCTTGAAGAGTCTGATATACAACCTTTGAAAATAGTGTGAGAAGTTCTAAATCAGAAGCATGTCATTGAAATGGGGGAGTTCAGAGTTGTAGTAGTACGTAGAATATGTTTCATTTATTTTTCTTGCTTAGAGTAAGTTTGCATCAAAACTTTAGAAATTTGTTTTTATTAATTGGTGTTTTAGTGCCAAATTCTGGTTAAGTTTGGTGTTTTGTACATAGAGATATCATTAAATAATTGGTACCCGAAAGAAAAAATTCACTAATGGATAGCTGATGACATGTTTCAAGTGGTTCAATTTCTCTGTTTTCTTTCATCTCCTCTTGGGATTGTGTCCAGAAAGTTACTTTTGTACTTTGTATTTTCATTTAAATTATTCATCTAATGTTTTTATCTGTTCAGAGATTCATTGAAAGGAAAAGAAGGAAGCTAGAAAAAAATCTGTTAAACAGGATTGGATAAGCTCTTATTGATACTCAGATATTATTTGATATTTTTTAATAGCTTAGGTATATTTATTATATTAATATAATCCAAATATTAATCTACATTTGGTTTTTAATAAATAAGGTATTTTTTTGCTTTTGGGGGTATCTTAAAACACACATGTATATATTTCATATTACAAAAGATAAAACAACGTTATTGTGTTTTTAATATCCACTAAATATGTTTCATTGGGGAAAGAAAAACATTGGAATACCATCCCACTGCTTTTATACAGATGCATATCCAAATCCTGAAGATATGCTGCATTTTAGAAAAAAATTTTTTTTTGTTGATTTTAGATAGAGGAAAGGAAAGGGGTAGAGAGAAAGAAATATCAATGAGAGAGAAACATCGATTGACTGCCTCCTGCACCCCCCTCACTCTCCACTGGGGATCGAGCCCTCAACCTTGGCATGTGACCTGACCAGGAATCAAAGCATGACCTACTGGTTCATGGTTCGATGCTCAACCAGCCAGGCCATATGCTGCATTTTAAAAAATTGAACTGAACATAATTCCCTTATACCAAATGCATGTGACAACTTTATTTACATTTAATGATGTGGCCAATTAATTACTGTAAGCTTTTACCTTACACAAAAGGAGCCATGTTCAGCAGCAAGGTCATATTTCCACTCTAGATTTTTAAAAACATATGCCACATGACAGGTACTTGTAGAAAATGTGAAGCCTGTACTGTTTGAGCAAGCTCCCCAGCTTACCTTGGCCATGTCCGAGTTCTTTGCTGGCTGTCACATTCATTTTTCTTCTGGTCTGTAGGTCAGCTATTTCTTACCAGGAGGGAGTAATGGAAGGAAAACAGAATTGTTTCTTGATTTTTATATAAATGTTTTTTGGAGTATAACATGTATACAGATAAATGCCCATCTGATAGTTCTGTAGTTTTATGAATTTCTAAAAAGTGGCACACCCTTGTAACTAGCATATAGGTTGTTTTTGTTTGTTTGTTTTGTTTTAAAGAGGGACCCTATCCTATTGGGAACCCTTTGTGAGCAGCAGTCACTCCAAGGAACCCATTATCCCAACTAGTGCTACCATCAACTAGTGTTACCCGTTTTTGAAGTTCATGTAAATGAAGACATTGCGTACCTTATTTGTTTCATTAAACTTAATATTGTTTCATTAAACTTAATATTTCATTAAACTTAAAACTCAAAAAACTTAATAGTGAGATTCATATATCCTGTTGTATGTGGCAGTGATTAATGTAGTATTCTCATTGCTGTGTAGTAGTTCATTGAGGAATTATAGCATAATTTCTTTATTGTTTCTTTTGGTGGACGTTTAGGTTAATTTTATTTTGGAGCTATTTTGAGTAGTATTGCTCTAAACACTTTTTTTCCTCCATGTTTTTTATTTTTTTATTTTCCTAAGAACAAAATATTTGGGTTGATACCTACAGGTCGAGAGCCGTAGAATTTGCACATATTTAGCTTTTAAAAATAGTATTCAACAGCTTCTAAAAGTGGTTACCCCCATTTCACCAGGAATATATGAATATGTAGGCTATTCCACATTCTTACTAGGACTGGATATTGTCAGTGTTTATAATTTTTTATATTTTGGGTTTAATTTGCATTTCTCTGATGACTAATGCAGTTGAGCAACATTTTATATATTTACTATCAAAACATTTTGGTGACTGCATCTAATATATAGATCAATTTAGGAAAAAAATTGAAATTTTTACCACATTGAATCTTATAATCCATTAATATTGTTTGTTCTTCTATTTATGTCTTCTCTAATTTCTCTCAATGTTTGATAATTTCCTCAGGAAAGGTCTTATACATCTTTTAATAGATTTGTTCCTCATATCTGTTGATTTTTGCTACTATTCTAAATTATTTCTATTTTTTGTTAATGATATAGAAATACATTTTTGCTATATTGATTTTTCTCAGTGAACATGCTGACTCACCTGTTAATTATAAAGTGTATAGTTTCTTTTGGATTCTCTGCATATACAATTATATTGTCTGTAACAATTACAGCTTTGTTTATTCTTTTAAAATGTTGATATCTTTATTACATGATTTCACTGCATAATATCTTCAGTACAGTTTTGAATAGATGTGGTAATAGCTTCCATCTGTATCTTATTTTCAACCTCAGGGATAAAGATTGCATTGTTTCATTTATACACAGGAAGCTTAATGTAGTTTAAAAAAAAATAGAAGCTTTTTATCATATTAAGGGTGTTTTATACATTTTCTAGTTTTCTGAGTTTTAAGTGCAAATGATATTTTCTGCATCTACTAAGATGATTGTTTTCTCCTTTATTATATTAAAGCGGTTAATGATCAGTTTCTTTTTGGATGTTAAAGAAGCTGTATATTTCTGGAATAAACAAAACACACATACATATAAAAGGCAATTTGCTTCTATTTTGCTTAGGATTTTTTAAAAAATATATTTTTTATTGATTTTACACAGAGAGGAATTGAGAGGGACAAAGAGTTAGAAACGTCGATGAGAGAGAAACAGAGCTGCCTCTTGCACACCCCCCACTGGGGAGGTGCCCGCAACCAAGGTACATGCCCTTTACCGGAATCGAACCCGGGACCTTTCAGTCCGCAGGCCGATGCTCTATCCACTGAGCCAAGCCGGTCCCGGCTGCTTAGGATTTTTAAATTTATGATAGAGGGAGTACTTAGCCTATCATATTCCTTTCTGATAACGTTTTGTCAGGTTTTGCTTAGTAAAAGCAACGTTAGCCTCTTAAAGTCACAGAGGAAATATTCTGTTTGGTGGGGAAATCTGTGTAAGATTATTGCTTTTTCAAAATGGGAAGATTCACTTGTAACGTCTTCGAGACCTGGAGATCCCTGTGTGGAGAGCTTTGAATTACAGATCCAGTATCCTTAGTAGATGTAGAACTTCTTTTAATTTCAATCATTTTGATTTTGATTTTTGAGAATTAAAAAAAATATATCATTTCCATTGAAGTACATTGACATAAAATATACTGCACACATTGAAAGTGTGCAAGATGATACATTTTGACATATGGATACATACTCCAAACCAGTCCTACAGTCAAGATAATGAACAGATTCCTCACCCAAAAAAATGCCCCCATTTCCTTCTCATGTCTAAACCATAGTAAGCCTTCCCATCTGTAAGCACTGTCTGCCCCTTCCCCTTCTTTTACTGAGGTCTTTAATTTTTCAGGCATTCCGTAGTTTTTGGTGTTCAGCGGGGTCATTGTGCTGAGTCATCCTCTGTGGGTGGGGAATGGTCGAGGAGGCCTACCCATGCATTGCAGGAGTTCGCCAGCACTTCTGGCCTCTGCCCCAGACGACAGGAAGACCCCACTCCTCCCTCCGAACAATTGAAAACGTTCTCTACATATTGTTAGGTGTGCCTGCGGGACAGAGCTCCCCAAGCTGTGGGGTTGAGATCACTGGTGTGGAGGCTCTCACACATCTTTCACTTGGATTTACTTCAGAGTATGACAGTATCATTCACACTCATGTATGTAGTACCTTTCTAAAATTCATTTTCTATTTGGCGCTGATATTTAATGATAACGTTAGTTTTTCTGGGTTGCGATCCAACAGCTTTGCTAAATTTATTTATTAATGCTTTATTTAATAATTTTGATCAATTTAGGAAAAAAACAGCAACCTTGAGTTGGCGCTTCAAAAACACAATATATGTTATAGAAATGGCCAATAAACATATGAAAAGGTGTTCAGCCTCATTGGACATCAAGTAAACACAAATGCAACCAGAATGAAATCCAACCACACACCCAGGAAGATGGCTAATATTGCAAGGAAACATAAAAATAAAAATAAAAAACGTGTATATATTGTATGTACGCATGTATTTATATGCACAATAACAAATGTTGGTGAGGAAGGGAAGCATCTGGAACTCTTGCTGTGGTGGAAGTGTGCAACCACCTGAAAAATGATCGGACAATATTTAGTAAAGTTGACCCAGCATTTAAATTTCTACATTTATACTCATTGTCATACCAAAAGACATGAGCAGCAATGTTTATAGCCATGCTGTTCATATAACCAGAAGATTCAAAATTTAGAAACTGCTGCAAAGCTGGGTCATAGAATTTGCATATATGAATAGCAGAACAGATAAGTAAACTGTTGTGTAGTATTCCAGTGTTTGAACTTACCACAGTGAGACTGAACAAAGAACCTCCATATACAACAGGGTGGATGACTCTTACAAACACATTGAGCCGATGTGCCCATTACTAAAGTATATCTACTCTGTAATTTTCTCTCTATGAAGGTCAAAGACAAGCAGAACTAATCTGGGGCATTACATTATCCTTGGGAATTAGCACCTGGCACATCTGAGTGGTGTCACTGCTCTGTTTCCTTCTTGATAGGTAGGTAGGTAGGTAGGTAGACAGACAGACAGATAAATGGATAGATACTGATTTTAGAGAGGAAGTGGGGGGGGGGGAGAGATAGAGAAAGAGAAACATCAATGATGATAGAGAACCATTGATAGGCTGCCTCCTGCACGTCCGTACTAGGGATGGAGCCCGAAATCCAAGCATTTGCCCTAAATGGGAATCGAGCAGTGACCTCTTGGTTCATAGGTCAATGCTCAACCACTGAACCACCCTGGCCAGGCAATGTTCCGCTTCTTAATCTGGATGCTGATAACATGAGAGTGTTCAGTTTGTGAAAATTAATCAAGCTCTGTACTTGTAATTTATTCTCTTTCTTTATATGTTCAATAAAAAGTTATAAACATTATATATAAAAAAAACACTACTCTTCCCATAATTTGCCTCTGCAATGGCCAGTCTCTTCTTTCACATCTACAACTAGAATTCTCTTTCTCTTCCTTCTCACCACTGCTTCTGATCACCTCTGCTCCCACAACTACCCTGAGACCACGTGTCCTGGCTTAAAAACGGAATTGTGGACAAAGTGTTATTTTATTTTTCCTGCAACTTGTACCTTTTCTCATTGGTCACTCATTAAAAATTATATTAGCATTAGTTTCGGTTTCAAAAATTGCATTCATTGCCCTGACCGGTTTGGCTCGGTGGATAGAGCGTTGGCCTGCAACTGAAGGGTACCAGGTTCGATTCAGTCAAGGGCATGTACCTTGGTTGTGGGCTCATCCCCAGTAGGAGGTGTGCAGGACGCAGCTGGTCGATGCTTCTCTCTCATCAATGTTTCTAACCCTATCCCTCTCCCTTCCTCTCTGTAAAATATCAATAAAAAATATATATTTTTAAAATTGCATCCATAATTGGAAAAAAAGTGTTGTCTAGACAGTTATTTTTTAGTTAAAAACTTACTTTTTTTTAGTTTTCTCTTTCACTTGATTGTGGTTAGAGGAAGGGATGCTGGGATATATGGGAATATATGTTCATACACCCCGTTAGTCTAACTGTTAAAGACATGTTTCTGTATTCTTTTTAATAGTATTGATTCGAACCAATATTTTCTTGAATCTTTGTCCTTGATTTGATTATCTAATTTTGAATTACCTAATTATTTATTAATTACCAATTAATCAATTGGTGAATATTTTTAAAATTTATTTTCTCTTTTGTTTCTTTCAAACATGAAAAGTGTGTGCATTGAATGATTGCCTTTAACCATCTGATGAGACATATGGATTTGCAGTTTACCTGACCTTAGTAAACTCTTGATAATATTTCTTTATTGAATATTTGGGAATTTTTGTTTGATTGTTTTTGGAAAAGAAATATTTTACCTAACTTTGATTTTATAAAATATGTTTTTAAATTGATGATAAAAATAAATGTATATTTAAATCAGTGTTGTTTAGGCATATAATTATTATTTTTACTAATGTTTTAAGATATCCTTACTTTTTTCACTTTTTCAGCTTTATTATTCATATAGATTTTCTGTTTAGTTTTTTGTCCTTTTGCCCAACAGAGCAGTTTTGTCATTTTAGAATGAATGTAACTACCATGGTTTTTCTTGGATTGATTTCTAAATTAACTAAATTACATCTTATTTTGTAAACAGATGTTTGGATTTATTTTATTGCCATAATTTCTCTATTCCTTTTGGTAAAATAGATCTTTTTTATTTATTTCTAATGCCGATGGCTTTCACATTTGCTCTTTATATGCAAATCTGATGAATATTCTTCCCATTTAATTTTTTATTTGATTCTGTGCCATATGCTTCCACTGGCTTTGAAAATATACATGATTTTCTTCCAGAATTTAGTTTGGCTCCGCTTCCCTAATTTTATTCAGTATTTATGTAATTGCCATTTATGAGGTAAGAACCTATTATGGGCGCTCTGAACTCCCCAATGAACTAATTGTTAACTTGTCAGGATATGGTTATTATTTAATTGGATGGACACATTTGTCAGTTATTATGATAATGGATTGTGTCATAGGCAACTGATCTTTAAACAGCTTGGGCTCTTCAAAGCCATTCATCCCCTTTGTCACGTGAATAAAATGCGGTTGTTGAAGTGATTGTTTGCACTTGGGTCAGAAGCATCTGGTGGGATTGGCTCAGCCTGTGCTGGGGGGTCATGGGCTGTCCCCTCAGAGTCAGGACCACTTTACAGGGTTGCTCCCCTAAGAGTCCCTTTCAGGGGTCCCACATTCACAGATTGTTGCTCTAGCAGCCGCTTGTGTATCATTCCGCAATACAAAACTTCTGTCAGAAAGATTAAAATTCTGCCCTCTCCTGCAGCTGCTGGAAAAACAGCAATGCAGCCATGAAATGTGCAGCCTCATTTTCTTGCTTCTTCATACTGTAGGAAGTTAATTAGCTCGCGCTCTCCTGCACTTTTTTAGTGCAGGGTCAATGGGTTACTCTTTAGTCATTATTATTTGCTTGCTAAGAGGTGAATAGAAATAGATCATGTTGTTTGGGCAAAAATTTGGAAATTATTGATTTTACATTTGCTGTTTGTGTAAAATTCTAATATTCTTTTTAAAGTATATTGGTTCTCAGTGGTTCATCATAGAGTATGGCTTTAGCTCTGTGTTTCCCACTTTATTTATTGCAAGATATTTGTTTTTGATATTTACCCTCTATTAATGACAGAATGTCTTTAAAATTAGGGTTTGCCCAGCCGTTGTGGCTCAGTGGTTGAGTGAATAGACTCATTAATCAAAGGTCACAAGTTCAATTCCCAGTCAGGGCACATGCCCAAGTTGTGGGCTCACACACATATATTTTTAAAAAATAAATATTTTTATTGATTTCAGAGAAGGGAGAGGGAGAGAGAATCATTGCCCAGCTGCTCCTGCACGCCCCCTACTGGGGATTGAGCCCACAACCTGTAGAAAGGTTTCCCCTGCTTTGGGCCTTCATGGTACCCATGCTCTCACACGCATAGGCACGCTAGCCCTTTGCGTCTCTGCAATGTCCGTTCCCGTGTTTCAGAGCAGCCACCTTCAAGGACAGATTGCCTTCGGTGCAGGTGGCCACCAGCTGATGGAATCACCCCATGTATTGCATGTGTCAGCACCCACTTCCATCCCAACACGGCTTCACCCTCTTTCCATTAAGTTGTGCTCTTTGAGGCCTGATCTTTCAACTGCTTCATGGGATCACTGTCATTTCGCTCCTACCTATGCCGTAGACTCTTGGGTCTGGAAGAAACATTAGAGATCTTCTATTTTAATCACTTGCTTTTCCAGACCTTTTAAATGAGTTTCACATGGCTGCCGTCACTTGCCCAGGGACATATGGTTTCTTCTAACTCTAACTCGGGCCAAGGATCTTTCTTATTGCTCCCATATTTCCCCCGGGAAGCAAGCATCCTTTTTATTCCGTCCAAGTTTCCTCCAACTCAGCTTTTGACCACAGCTCATTTCCTGAACTGGTGGTTTTTTCTAGACCCCTGGTGTATATGTCTCCATTCCGCCCACCCCACACGGGTCCCCCATGCTCCTCATCCTGGTCCTTCTCTCCACGTGGCTCAGGATGAATTCATACTAGAAGGACCGATGCCAGCTTCCCTGGGTTTCTGTTCACTTACACGTGCTTATTAGTGCTGAGTCCATGCCCTGGTAGAGACCGTTCAAGCCCCTCGTTCATTTGTTGATGATGAGTTTGGTTAAAATATATCATTGGTCAATCACTTCACTGGGACTAGTTGAGTGTGATGCTTTCAAATAGAATGAAGGAAGGCAGAGGTGCTTGCACGTGGGAGCAGCCCCCCCTCTTCCCTCGCTGCCTCCCCAACAGTAAGTGACCCAGGGTAATGGGCATGAAGGTCAGGGGAGGTTCGGTGTTTCATTTTATCTCAGCGATTTTCAACTGGTGTGCCGCGGCACACCGGCGTGCCACAAGAATTTTTAAAGCATGCAGTACCCGACCGTAGTCAGGGCCACTGACCTCTTTTCCCTTCTCTTGCCAAAGAGCAAAATGACAACAACCAGCACAACTGCTGTTCGGTGTGAATGAATCAAAATTATACTTTTTGGGGGGTCAGATGGGTGCGCCACAGAACTTTAGTAGTTTGTTTTTGTGCCATGAGAAGAAAAAGGTTGAGCACCACTGCTCTGTTTCTTTTATGCTTCCCAGTGGAGCATTGCCTGGTGCCCACACTGGGCGGAGTGGCATGTTGGAGATCCTGGTCAGAGCCCTGCCCGCGTCCATCCAGCTTGCTACCTGACACACGTATGTTTTCAGTGGAAATTCTGGTTCTACATGACCTTGCAGGAACTTCCTACACTCCCTGTTTTCTCTGGGGTTTTCTTTCTTTTTCCTGCTCCTGAACCAGCAGGTTCTCTTTAAAACTCAGCAAATCCATTTCTCAGCAAACCCATTCCTCCCGCCCTAAAGCCAGCCTGGCACATCCAGATCTGCCATGCGTACTGGCATCTTACCGGAGAGACATGACCTCCCATTCTGTCCCAGCGCTGTCTCTGCTTCCACGCCAGCCTTCCTGAATGTCACTGGACATCTTATCACATCCAGGTCAGCCTTCTGCTGCCCCTCAGGCACAGCCGTCATAGGAAGAGTGTGTTTGCTGTAGGAAGCGGGCCAGTGTGGACTTGTATCAAAAATACATTGATTAGTGCGTCATGCATCCTCTTCGCATGAGTAATATTTTCTCATTAGCAATGATGTTTCTATTTTTATCTTTAGCTTGAGCAAGAACAATATATATTTTTTCAATATTATTTTTTCCATATTTATCAAATATTTACAGGAAAACCAAGGATCTTAAAGTGGTTTTATTTTTTTATGACCTCTTTACATTTCAAAAGCAGCGGGCCAATACATATGATTAAAAAAATTAAGATTTTGAGATATAGGTAAAGAGATCCGTAGCAGCCAATAAAGAGATAAGAATGTAGTCATTATATCAAAACCCACCCCGAGTAAAGGGCCTGCAGTGGAGGACACAATTTATTTCAAAGATTCCTGAGGTCAAAGACAATAGTCAAACACAAGAAGTCACACAGACCTCTTTTTTTTCTTTTAAGGAATCATGAATTCATGGGTGGGAAGAACCAGACAGTATCTGAATGACATCTCAATGGCAGTTTTGTAAGCATGGCCAAGACACGGATCACAAAGGCCATCTCGTTCTCTGGCCTCAGACAGCAGGTCGAGAATTCATTAAATAAGAATTTACAGCCCGGGTGGTATGGTTCAGTCATTGAACTTCAACCTATGAACCAGGAGGTCATTTTGATTCCCATTCAGGGCACATGCCAGGGTTTCGGGCTCGATCCCCAAGTAGGGGTGTGCAGGAGGCAGCCGATCAATAATTCTTTCTCATCATTGATACTGCTCTCTCTCTCTCCTTCTCCCTTCATCTCTAAAATCAATCAAAAAACATTTTTTTTTTAAAATTGGAAATTACAAAGACCTTCCTTCAGGGACAAAGTGTAGGGTTTCGCCCTGTGCTTCTGGGGTGCACCCATGTGGCCCAGACCCTGTGAGGAGGCATTTCCTATGGGAGCACAAAGTACAGAACACGCTTCTCACTGGACATGCTTCCCACAGGACACACTTTGGAGAGCCATGTTCGGAGCTCCTGGGAGCCTGAGGGATGTTGCTCTCATTTACATGATAAAGGCCCCAGAGCTCTCTAGGGAAGGAAATTATTGAACTCGCTGTAAACAGCCGAAACCGGTTTGGCTCAGTGGATAGAGCTGCAGACTGAAGGGTCCCAGGTTCGATTCCGGTCAGGGCCACGTACCTTGGTTGTGGGCACATCCCCAGTAGGGGGTGTGCAGGAGGCAGCTGATCAATGTTTCTAACTTTCTAACCCTAACCCTTCCTCTCTGAAAAAGAAAAAAAAAATCAATAAAATACATATTTTTAAAATGTTTCTCAAACTGAAGTGATCATAAAAGCTGTATTTCCCAGGGAACACCTCCTGGATTGCCGTGGGGGTATGTGCTGGGGGAGGTGGGGAAGCAGAGCTGGCCCTGATCCCTGACACCGTATTTCACAAGTCAGGAGAGGACGCATTCTCATCACCAAGGACAGGAGAGCTGGAGTCTTGGGGTTCGTCCGAGATGCTGTGTGTCCATGGGGCTGGGGGGCTCCCTCAGCATTTCCTTATGAAAGCGGGAAGGTGGGATAGAGTCCTCTCCCTGTGAACCTCTGCCCCTGCGGGTGCTGCTGTCCTCCAGCTGCTGGCTTATGATGTGCACTGACGGTCAGCCTTCCCGTGGCCTTTGGCTCTTCCTTGGCAGCTGGAGTTTCCTCCTCCTGCACACGGTGCTCCCTCTTCGCAGGAGAAAGTGCTTGAAGATTGCTCCGTGTAATACTTTTTAGCAGCATTCACTCGGCCCTGGTCAGGTGGCACGAATTAGAGATCTGAGCAGGGAAACGACCCTTCATTAGTTATCGGAGGGGGCGGGGAGTTTGCAGGTGCTGCCTCCCTGTTCCTTTGCTGGGTGGTCCTGGGGCATCTCTCTGGCGGTGGGTAGTTCACACCTCACCTCTTCCTGAGACAGCGAGGGGGTGATTCACTGATTGTTTTGTCCTGGGATGTTGCTCTGCTCTGCTGCAGCTTTGGCTCCAGCCATTGTCAACTTGCATATTAGCCTCTTATTATATAGGATGCATTATAGCTATTATGAACAGTTAAATGGATGGGGGCCACTGGGTAACCTGCTAAGCTCTTGTGGCAGCAGAAACTGTACATTTCACAGTTTTTGGCACGAGGTAGATGCTTATGAAATGTTTGTTAAAGACACAAGTGACTAATAGTCACTTAAACACAGCTGCTCAGCGTATTTCAAGTGGAAACAGTGATTCATTGATTCCCACTACATGGTAACATAACCTTATTTCATCTGTACAAGAACAAGAGCTTGATTTGCACTAAATAGAGCATTCGTTTTCTGTTTCATGGTTGGGTACAAAGAAAGTTTGCTTTTTTTTTAATATTCTCCCCCTCCCCCCCAGGAAATATTGATAAAAATGCAAATTATAAGAGAGATTTTCTTTTAAGACATACACATACTGTCAACATGTTCAAATCTTATTTATATGCATTTGGATTTAAAAAAATCATTTCTCATCAAGGCGGATCAGATTGTCCCAATATGTGGCCGGGGGCCGTCCACAAAGTTTAATGAACAAGATGAATCATAAATACCAAAGCATTCTTCTTTAATTTTGAGCAGTCGACTAACCCTTGATCTGACTCTTTACTTTTGCATTTAGATGCCTTTATTTTGGTATTCTTACCTATTTCACCACACTCTACATGTCTTCTGAGCAGGACTGTTAAAGCATCGGGGGCATTATGATACTTTGAATAGAACTTTGAAATTTGAAAGCAGGATGTCCTTAGGAAAGGTGGCGGAATGTAAAAGTGAAGACTAAAGTCGCGGGTGGATGATTGTGGTTTTTAACATTGTAGAGCAGTGAAGGGAAATCCCATGAAAGTATAGTAAATGAAGCTCAATCATTGAAACCTTTTCAGAATCAATATCAAGATTGTCTTTTTATGAATTATTTTCCCCCGTTCATGGGGATTGGAGAAATCGCTTGCCAAGAGATCTTGCTCAAGGGCATGCCTTCCACCCACTAATGCAGTGGTTCTCAACCTTTCTAATGCCACGACCCTTTCTCATGTTGTGGTGACCCCCGACCATAAAATTACTTTCGTTGCCACTTCATAACTGTAATTTTGCTCCTGTTAAGGACTTGTAATGCAAATATTTGTGTTTCCTATGGTCTTAGGCTCTACTGCAGCGGTTCTCAACCTTTCTAATGTCGTGACCCACAGGTTGAGAACTGTTAGCAGGGTTGCCTAAGAGCATCGGAAAATGCAGATATTTACTTTACAATTCATTAACAGGAGCAAAATTATAGTTAAGGAGTAGTAACAAAAATAATTTTATGGTTGGGGTCACCACAACATGAGGAACTGCACGAAAGGGTCTCGGCATTAGGAAGGTTGAGAACCACTGCTCTAATGGAGCATCTTCTCCAAGACTTGGGGGCCTGAGCAGGTCACCTGGTAGAAGGAAGAAGGCTTCTCCTGGAGATGCAAGAGATTCATTCCAAAGGAGTCCTTCATCTGTCTTAGCCAAGATAGTTAGCTGGCTTACAAATGGTGTTTCCAGAAAAAGAGGAAAATTTTGTGTATGTGTGTGAGTGTGTGTGTGTGTATGCATGCTCACAAATACATGTACATATATGTATATATAGAAATAAATAAGGATATATGGCTATACACATAGATATGTTTATATGTATCTTTTTAATGAGAAGGCTATAGTCAGTTCCCACAAGACTAGTTATTATTATTTTAAAATACGTTTTTGTTGATTTTTGTTTGTTTGTTTTAGAGAAAGAGGAAGGTGAGGGAGAGAAATATCCTTGTGAAAGAGAAACATCTATCTGCTGCCTCCTGCGTGCCCTCTACTGGGGATCAAGCCCACAACCTGGGCGTATGCTCTGACTAGGAATAGAACCGTGACCTTTTGGTGCATGGAACGATGCTTAATCCACTGAGTTACGCTGGCCAGGGCAAGATTAGTTATTATTATGTTATCATAGAATCTTTGGTTTTCAAAGCCCTGTGCAATGTTGGGGTCACCACAACATGAGGTGACCCCAAATCTCATTTAATACTTCAGTGTTGCTCTGTAGCCCTCCTGTCCACTCCTCCGCCTGTAGAACTTTATTCGAGGGAAGGCTTATAGCTGACATCATTCTGAGGATGGGAGCTCCCCGTCCTGCAGGCAGGACTTTGTTCCTGGTGAGGCTGCACTAGAGGAAAAGGAGAGGAAAAGAAGCCACAAGGAGAGGAAAAGAAGGAATCAGCTTGGCTCGGAAGGGAGGCTTTTATTGTAAAAGCAGCTTTGAAGCCCTGTAACAACAGCGAAGACACAAAGCCTTCCACTTGTGTGTCAACATGTTGACTTTTTGGGGGTTATATTTTCTCTCTGAATTTCCCTTTTATAAAAAAATATTTTTAAATTGATTTCATAGAGGAAAAGAGAGGGGGAGAGAGATAGAAACATCAATGATGAGATTTCCCTTTGGTTCACATTAGCTTAGTGTCATGCATATTATTTTAATTAGATGGATAGAAAAGGTTAGTGTAGCTTTTTTTCCTCATGGACACCCATGTGATTCCTGACGGTCTTTATTACCACTCAGTAGTGACAGTCTCTGATTTCACACGCACTTAGATTTTGATACAGTTTTTAAGAAGGAAAGTTAAGCAGTAGCTTCAGGAAGTGGGCTTTGAGACCACAGTCATTTACGTTTGTAACCAAAGCTTATTCAGTCACCCTTTGCAGGTTTTTACTGTTTTATTTATTTTGAATATTTGGTTTTTGCAGCGGTCCGAACATTATTCTATATCTAGATCTTAGAGATTGTCACTCACTTATTCAACGGGGATTTAGTATCTAGCATGTGCGAACCATTGTGCTGGGTTTTTCTCGTTTCACTGCTTCTGACAACGACGCTTTCACAACACTGAAGGCATCGTTTCCCACAAGGCCTCTTGTTCTGTGACATAGTGATAATTTTCCTGTGAGAGGGTCACAAGGTGAAAACATTTGAGAAATACAGAATGATAAACATATTCTTAGGGGCTTAAAACAGAATCTAGCTTATCTAGCATTACATGTAGCAAAAGAAAACCATTTGGCCATATTTAGTAAGTAAAAGCTATATTTATTGGGTTTTAGGACAGTTTTTCTTTTGGATAGGTTACCCATTAAAATTAAAATTGCCTATTAAAATTCCTATTTTGCAAAGCCCAAGTTAAGAAATATTGTCTTACTAGAGGCCCAATGCATGAAATTCATGCAAAAGTAGGTCTTCCTTCCCCCGGCTGCTGGACCGGGGTTTCCCTCTGGCCTGGCTTCATCTGGAAGGGTGTCTGGTCTAATTAGCATATCACGCTTTTATTATTATAGATTGCAACATTGGGAACAGCGCTGAAAAAGTATTGGCCAGATTGTCTCTAGGATATTGTTTGTCCTATCTCCCTTCCTGGAACTCTCAGCCATCCTCTATTATGTTTATGCCTCACTTTATGCTTATGGAATTACTTTTTTCTCTTATGGGTAAAATGGCTCAGACCCTGAGCTCAGAATATAAGAGGGTCCATCGTAACAGTTTACATAGTTCATCTGCTCCTTACCCTTTTGTGATTGTGTTCGGCTCCTGGTTGGACTCTTACTCCCTAGGATGGCTTTGCTCGAAAGACCCTTGTGATTGCTTTTGTTGGACACAGCAGCTAACGTGGTGCACTGCACAGACTGTGGGTCTAAATAATCCTACCCTGCAGGATAGACATTAGCACGTGTGCCATACAGATCATCTTCTTGAAGCACATTCTCTCCTTGCATCTGAGATGCTGTTTTCTCTGATTTTCTTCCTGCCTCTGGTTGCTTTGGCTCGGTCTTCCTAACAGTATGAATTTTTCTGCCCATCCCTTCTCTGTTGGTGTTCCTCAGGGCTCTGCTTCAAGCCATCCTCTTTTTGGTCATTCTTTCTGTGTGTGAACATCCGCATCCATGTTGTCAATTATACTTTCTTCGCTAATAATTTAAATTCCTTTTGAGAGCCAAATTTTTAAAACTTAAACTTCTAATGCCACTTCTTCAAAATAGACTCGCCCAGGCCATGGTATTTTGTGGAAGAGCCACACTCAAGGGGCCAAAGAGCTGCATGTGGCTTGAGAGCCGCCCTTTGCCGACCACGGGCTTAGGAAATCTAGGCATCCCGTTACAATTTACAGTAGCCAGTTTTTCACCCTCCAGCATGCCACTCACTGTCCCTCTCCAGGGGTCTTCAAACTACGGCCCGCGGGCCACATGCGGCCCGCAGAGGAGTCTGATCCGGCCCGCCAGGTTTTTTGGGCGGTGAGCGCAGCCGAGGTGTTACAGTAGGAATTAGTAGTTCATATAGTCCGGCCCTCCAGCTCTCTGAGGGACTGTGATCTGGCCCCCACTTTAAAAAGTTTGAGGACCCTGCAAGCAGCTTGAATGCCTCGCTCTCAGAATCACTCACAAGAAACCCAAGATAGGGAACAAGTGATAAAGAAAATGGTGGAGGGTGAAAGGATTCTATCAAACATAGTTATATTCTTATACAGAAGTAACATTCATTGACCTTTAAACATTGGGTGTTATGTAAACAGCCACCTTTTAACCCTTAAATCCCACTGACATTCATCCCATAAAATGTGTATTCATATAATCAATACTAAAGGCAAATGATACACCCATAGTTTAAGCTTTTGTAAAAGGATCTCTACTTGAATAAGTTTGCCTATACGTACTGATATTTATTCTCCTCTGTAGCCATTGATATGATCAGAGTTTTTCTCCTAATTTAAAAGGGGGCATACTTATCAATAGCTTAGACATTTTATTAGAAGAGAGAGAAGTGAGGGGGAGTTTTAGAATGGACATTTCTATTAAGGGTAGTTCAGGAAAACAATTTATAGCTCAGTGATAAATAAATAAATAATCATTTCAGAAATGTTTATTGTTCCAGCTCATTAAAATGTTATGTCTCGGACAGTATTTCTTAAAGGCCATAAAATTAATAGTGTATTTTTAAAGTTTTATTGGCCTCTATTTCCTAAGTCTCATTTAGCCCCAGTGTTTAATTGTGCCGTCTCCTACGGGCCGGGAACCTGGCGGTCATATGACTTCTCTGTCTTAAAGGACAAACATTTCCTCCAGGGCCAGCTCCCGTGCTCTCCAGTGCGTTTATTTCACAGCACCTGGCCTTTTCAGACTCTGTCAGAGCTAATCTGGAACTGGTATTTCTTTGTGTCTTAAAATAATGCGGAAACTTCAATGAACAGCTAATCATGTCCCTGGCCCGGCAGAACACACGAAACTAAAACCTTGCTTACCAGCTCCTGGAGTTAACTTTTTAGTCTTTCCCTACAGAAAGCCAGGGCAGGGCCGTAAGCATTTGCTGAGTGCCTGCATCGTGCTGGGCCTCACACGGTCCGCAGCGGGGCAGGTGGCACCTTGCATCACCTCAAGTGGAGAAGAGCCCACCTTGGCCGCCTGCCGGGTACACCTGCACTTCACAGCAACAAACTCCTGTGCCCTTTGAGCGAACGTGCCTTCCGCTCTTAGTCTATTAGAATCTGTGCGATAAGAACACCTCTTCCTCCTTAGTCTTCCCAAGTGGAGTTGCTTTGACTCACCTCGCCCAAACCCCCAAGACGAATATTCAGAGTCAATATTCGCAGAAAACGTTGGACTCCCTAGAGGCCTTTCTTCTCTATCATCCTTACTGTTTGCTAGCCATCCTTGATCACAACCCCCTCGGACCTCTCACCAGCCCGGCTGCCTTTTTCATTCACCCCATTCCCATCGCCCAGCATCAGCCTGAGCATGGGTAGCATCTCCTGCAATACTCTTTAAAATATATATTGTTACTGATTTCAGAGAAAAAGGGAGAGATAGGAACATCAATGATGAGAGAGAACCATTGACCGGCTGCCTCCTGAACATCCCATCTTTGGGACTGAACCTGCAACGCCCTAACCGGGAATCGAACCGGGAATCGAACCATGACCTCCTGGTTCCTAGGTTGACACTCAACTACTGAGCCATGGCAGCTGAACCTGAAATACTCTTCCTGTGCCTTTTCCTCCTCGGCTCTGAAGCCCTTCACCCTTCACCCCATTCATTGGTTCAGTGCATATTCTGGTTCCAGAGAACAGTATCCTAGAATTGTCCAATCAGAAGAAGGGAAGGCTGGGCTTTTATGTACTCACATCTTGGGGCTATGGTGAGACCATGAGGTGGGATGCTGGCAGGTAATACAACTGTACTGTCCAGCTGTGCCGGATGCTTGTGGGCGGAAGAGATGCATAGAGACCAGAAGCATCTACTGTATGTAGCACATACCCAGAACACAAGGGCAGGAGCTTTTTCCTTATTGCCAACACCCATTCAGGTTCCAGTATGTGGCTTCCTATGAGTGGCTTAGTGTCTGCTGAATACAGATGAAATAATTGAGTAAGTAAACAACGAGTGAATGAAAGTATGCTGAAATTTTCCAGGGGTATTCAATATGTTAGTGTTTCCTAGATGAAGAAACTTAGAGTGAAATTTCAGTGAATGTTTTGTAGATCACAAATCTGTACCTTCCTATAGATGTGATGGCAGCCTTTGTCATATCTCACATTTGTTCACAATGTCACTGTTTCTGGATTTGACTGGTCAGGATCCAGTTTAGAGTAGCAAGTATATATTTACTTTTAGAATGCATGTTCTCCTCAGCTTCTGCTTGGTGGTTTAGCTGACACATTGCTGAAGGCATTATTTGAGTTAAATTTTAAAATAGGGATCATGTGTCTGTGGGCAAAGATGGAGCATAGAGAAGACTACAGACAGAACAATCATGGGGATTAGAAACCTTTGAGTGTGTTTCTAGATAACAGTGACCAATAAGAGTTTAGGATGTATGAAGTGTGCCCCTGGGAGAAAGGAAATTTATGTAAATGGGATTGGAGCTACCGTGTGCAGGGCCTTGGAGTAGCAGGCTTACCTACAGCATCCTCACACCTTCATACACAGGCCACTTACTGACTGACCACAGTGCCCTGCCTCCATAGTGCAGCTCACACTCTCTGACAGTCCTAACCCCCCTCCGTCTCAGTCTGTCCTCTCTCCAGACCCTGTACCAGGGTCACCGCTGGCGTGAAGTTCTTCCCACCTGTCTAATGCTGGCATTGCCTCTCACACTGGAGGATCCTCTTTCCTTGGTTTCCTTTCCTCCCTCCTCCCTACCTGCATATTCATCCACCCCACCCCCCCATCCCCAGTTTTTGCTTCTTTCCTGCATATGTTGCCTTTGAATTAGTCCTCATGGAATCTTGTTTTTTCGGCTTATTTTCTAGATGGGAAGTGATGGAATTTTACGCCTCAGCACTTCAGCTCTGAATAATGAATTCTTTGCATATGCAGCACAAGGATGGAAGCAGCGGCTGGCAGAAGGTAAATGCCTATTTCCCGTTCTTACTTGACATATTTGAGTACATGCTGTACTGAGCTTACTGAGCTTGCACCTTCCTCTGCTTTCCAATCTTTTTACCCCCCTGGAGTCTACTTTAATTTAATAAAAATTCACATTCTATTCCAAGGGACCTCACCGATTCTCTTGTTACACTTGGCATCTTTGATATCAGACATTTTTTAAGAAAGCATGATATTATCTGGAACATAATAAAAATGTTGCTATAGCAAGATATTGGGAAAAAGTGTTAAACTCAGTTACTTGTTTGGTGCATTTTGTATTCTATTAATGGCCTGGGGCATAAGGAATCTTCTTTTAATACTTTCTTCCCTTGAAGCCACCACTTTGCCTTATCCTTCCTTCTGTCACCAGGCTTCTTGAAAGACTAACAATGTCGGTGTGATCACCACACTTGATTCCCTCACCCCTTCAGCTTGTCATGGTTGGGCATGGCCCCACTGTACACAATGGAATCATCTCTCATAGGAAATACGGATGGTTTTCTAATGGCCAAGCCCAGTGTCCTCTCCTCAGTCCTTACAGCTCATGCTCCCTCTCCACTTTCTCACGTGCTTTCTATCCCATCCAATTGGAAACCATCCCCTGTGGGCATTCACAATATACCTAACATCCCTTCCTAAAGCTGCCTTTCTGACGGCCATTCCTCGGCTTCTTTCCGGATCCCCTCTTTTTTCCTCCGAAGGTAACTGTGAATGCCTCTACCATTCTCTTTCCTGACATTTTCTTTTGTAACTTACACATAGTCTCTACCCAGCCTCACTCCCCTCACTATGGCCTGTCTGCTGAAAATGCCCACATCTGGCTCTCACTCCTCTTTCTTGTTCCTTGGTGTTCTAATCCTAGGGCCTACTGGATCCCCTAGCTCTGTGGTCGGAAAACTGTGACTCACAAGCCACCTGCGGCTCTTTGGCCCCTTGAGTGTGGCTCTTCCACAAAATACCACAGCCTGGGGCGAGTCTATTTTGAAGAGTGGCATTAGAAGAAGTTTAAGTTTTAAAAACTTGGCTCTCAAAAGAAATTTCAGTCGTTGTACCATTGATATTTGGCTCTGTTGACTAAGGAGTATGCCGACCACTGGCCTAGCTGATACCAAGCACCTTAAAACCAACAGGCCAATGCTGAACTCCCCATCTTCCCTGTAATATCTCTGATTTCTTCTGCTTTCTTGGGGTTGATATTGCCATCCTCTCCTCACAGCTCTCACTTTAAACCTTGACAGCATCGTGGACCCTCTTCTATCTCCCCAGGTCCATCTGGCCATAAAGTGTTAATGGTGCTGTGAGTCGGAGTCCCCTTCCCGGTCCCCCAGCTACCGTCTGACTGTACTTTCCATCCCTCCTCTGTGGTAGTCAGTGGGCTCCTAGGAGGAGTCCTTCCATGTCTTCACCCTGTTTCCTGCTTCTTTGGCCAGATTTCTCCCTCATGGACCATCGCCAGGTCCTCCCTCTGGGTCTAACGGCAAACATTCAGAGCTCTCTTTAGAACACACGTTGGGGAACTGGCCGCAGCCTGCCTTTCCTATTGCATTTCATCCTATGTTCTATTCACCATTGTCCACTCAAAAGAACATCAATTTTCATATTCATATCTCTGTGCCTTCTGACTTAAGTACTTTATGAAGCTTGATCATTTTTGAGAAGCTAACTCAAGAATCAATTCCTTGCCGAACCCGGTTTGGCTCAGTGGATAGAGCATCGGCCTGCGGACTGAAAGGTCCCGGGTTCGATTCCAGTCAAGGGCATATACCTTGGTCGTGGGCACATCTCCAGTAGGGGTTGTGCAGGAGGCAGCTGATTGATGTTTCTCTCCCATCGATGTTTCTAACTCTCTGTCCCTCTCCCTTTCTGTCTATAAAAAATCAATAAAATATATATATAAAAAAAAAAGAATCAGTTCCAACAGACTGTGGAATCTCAGAGGGAAGGCAGTGGGTGGGAAGAGATCAACCAAAGACCTTGTATGCATGTATTCATGACCCATGGACACAGACAATAGGTTGTGAATGCCTGGAGGGGGGGGAGGGTGGTAGGGGCAGGCCAGAAGGGGTCAATGGGGGAAGAAAAGGGACATATGTAATACTTTCAACAATAAAGAATAAAATAAAAAAAATCATTTTCAGCATGTGGCCTTCTCTCATAGATTTAGGCAGAGTTAAATGCTTTCCCTTCTATACTTTTAGTACATTTATCCTCTCCAGGGCTTTTGACATCATGTTATAGCCAAAGGTATGCCTGCTCTCTCGCCAGACAGACTTCACTAAGTTCAGTGGGTCCCCCTCATTCCTAGCCCTGAGCGAGCAGGACATGTGCTAAATGCTTTAGATTCATCTGTGCTTCAATGACTGTTTAAGTGGTATTCATAAAAGGAGGAGCTATAGAAACATTACCGGTATTCTGCTTTTAGTTTTCAGCATCCATAAACGTCCACTCAGATTAATGGCATGTTTTCTTCATTAATTGGCAAGAGATGTGGCCCTTTGACTCAATATATAAGCCTTTTCTTTCTAGGAGAGTTTACACCAGAAATGCAATTGCGGATAAGGCAAGAAATTGAGAAGGAAAAGAAAACAGAACCTTGGAAAGAAAAATTCTTTGAAAGGTTTTATGGAGAAAAGTAAGTGCTAGAGCATTTTTTCTCATTTCTCTTAGAAGGAAATGAAAATGTAATTCTCTGCTTCGCATAGCATACTCATATGCTGTAAAACTCAATAAACCTGTGATAAACTGCGGTAGTCCCTCCGTGTAAGAAACTGCAGGGAAAATTCTAGTGGCATATCAGCACTTAAGTTATTAAAAATGCATTTTCAAGGGTTTATAACTTGTCCATGAAAATTCATTTTGGACTGAAAACAGCATGAAATCCCATGGAAGTCAATTTTGGCCTTCTAACTGGATTTTAGTAAAAATCTCCAGGTTTATTAATCCAAGTTATTTTTATTAATGAATACCTTAGACTTAATTCTCACATTTCCCCCCAAATACTGACCATGCATATATCTGTTTAGTCTTGATTTCGAGGAGAGCTTGAGGTGTTACCCTTCACTCTATCCATCTTTCTCTTCGGGTGCAACCAGTTTTACATTATTTTTATCGTGGGTGTTTCTTTTCAAAATAATACTGGCCACACATAGCGTGGTAGTGATGGAACTAAATTGAAAGTATTTCTCCATTGCTTCAAGGTTAGGGAGACATACATATTGTACTTGGGCAGAATCGGCATCTCGGAGACCATCTGATCCCTAGAAGGAGGAGGGATTAAGAAGCTGACACCTGCCCTAGCCAGTTTGGCTGGGTAGATAGAGTGTTGGCCTGCAGACTGAAGGGTCCCAGGTTCGATTCTGGTCAAAGGCACATGCCCTGGTTATGGGCTCGATCTCCAGTGGGGGTTGTGCAGGAGGCAGCCAATCAATGATTCTCTCTCATCATTGATGTTTCTATCTCTCTCCGCCTCTTGTTTCCTCTCTGAAATCAATAAAAATATATTTAAAAATTTAAAAAAGAGAAGCTGACAACTGACAGGACCTTGAGATCCTTCTAAGTTGAGGGATTTGAGCTTTAACTCCCATGTACACGCTTAGATGAATGCTCCAGTGTTATTTTGTGTAAAAGATACTGAGATCATGTAGGTAACAAAATCTGTACCTTTGGACTCATTTTACCCCCCTCCTGCCCCCGTAAAAGAGGAAAAAGCATCAGAAGGGACATCGCCGGGGCCTTCTTCGGGGAAAGGAACTGCAGGCCTGCCGGCCTCCTTACCCAGTTGCCAGCCTTTGGCGACTGGCCCCAAAGCGCTGCTCTCCAGTAGGAAGGCCTTGGATACATAAATGTATTTAAGCAAAAAGTAAAAGGAGATAATTACCATCTTTTTCTTTCAAAGAGCAAAAACTGTGGCAGGCTAGTTGTATGCCTTCATAGGTAGTCACTGGCAGTGTTACTCAAGCCTGCCTCTATCTGGTCCTTACTAGAGCTTTGAAAATCAGGTACAGGATCCAGAACCCAACCCAGACATAATGACTGGGCATGCCCAGGAGCCCTCAGCACCCTTGTCTGACGAAGGGAATGTTGGGAACACTTTTTCTGTAACGGCAGAAGCCTAACTGAGGCAGTTACCTCCAACACGCTGGTCCTGAGTTGTTAATGATGTTGGGCCCATTCTCTTACAAACCTAACACTTATCCAGCATCTCCATGGTGTCAGACACCGTCTGAGGTGCCAGAGGTACAGTCACCTGTGAGCTTCCTGGCTCCACCCTCAGAAGGCCTACTTTCCGGAGTCCACATAGCTTTCCTTCCTCCAACAAATAGTCATTGCACATACTCTGGCTTTGACATGTTTCTAAGAGTTTTGCTAATGTTACTTCTTGTAATTCTCCCAACAATCTTGTAAGGTGGATAGCATTATTATCCTTATGTTTTAAAAACTAGAGCGGGGGAGTCTCAGCCCAGCCTGCACCCTCTTGCAGTTTGGGAGCCCTTAGGGGATGTCCGACTGATGGCCAGCAGTTGAACGTCATTAGAGGTACCTCGTAGACGGGAGAGGCTTCCACCACCACTGGGCCACCGCTGCTGCACTTGCCAGCTGTGAGCCTGGCTTCTCACTAAGTGGCACTCCTCCTGCATTGAGCATCTGCACCATGGTGGTCAGTGCCTATCATAGTGACCAGACATTCTGCCATTTGGTCGATTTGCATATTAGCCTTTTATTATATAGGATGGTGTCCAAAACGGGAGGACAGTGAAACTTAATTTTACTTGATTTATAAGGCACAGCTAAGTAGTTTGCTCAGTGTTTTAATCCTACAAATTCTTCTCAGAAAATTTCATGCACATACATTTAAAAAATACATATTTTTATTGATTTCAGAGAGGAAGGGAGAGGGGGAGAGAGGTAGAAACATCAATGATGAGAGAGAATCATGGGTCAGCTGCCTCCTGTAAGCCCTCAATTGGGGATGGAGCCCGCAACAAAGTCATGTGCCCTGACCGTGAATCGAACTGTGACCTCCTGGTTCCTGGGTTGATACTGAAGCACTGAGCTACACAAGCTGAGTCACATACATTCTTTTACATGGAATTGGGGGTTTCACAGACTCCCATAGGTTGATCAGGCTAAGGGTCCCTGCTCCAAAGGGTGACAGCTACAATACTATAAGCAAAGCTCCCATCTCCACTCCTAAGCTCCAAATGCAAACAGTTCTTTTTAAACGAACCCTTTTCTTGCTATAGTTTTCCATCGAGTTCCTGTCTTTTAAAGTGACTGGACTTCTTGCTTGCTTTTTCCTGTCTTTGATTTCATATTGGATGACAGATGTATTCTGGACATTTCTTTGACTGCCCTTATAGTTTTGTTACTTTCAGATTACCCACATTTCCCCAACTTGTGAGGGATTTTTTCTCTAGGATCACACATTTTCACTTGACTGACACCATGTGCCTTTTCATTGCTCTAAGTTTTCCCCCAAACGTTGCTATCCAAATTCACTTCTAGTTAAATCTGTCTGATTTCATTTTTTCTCTTTGTTTGAGGTCTTTATGATGGTTCTTACTGGTTTACTCTGCTTGTGATATAGTGCTGTAGTGTATTTGTTTTAGTTACTTAGAAATCACCCACGTATATGCTAAATCAGAATTATAGGAGTTGTTCTGATTTGCGGTTTAGATTTCTGAGGGCAGTGTTTCCTTTGTGTGGTTATGTGGTGTGGTCCAAGCCTCTTCTTTTTATGCCTTTTACCATCTTAAATCTATTTTCCCATGAAAATAAAATGTTGATATAGGCATATTTCATGCAGTGCTGTTTTCTATATGATATATGTGATTTCTACATGACCTGTATGATTTATAAGTGTATATACACTTTTTTTCTGATAGCTCAATTGATGTTTTTTTTTCTTTCTTTCCAGATTTAACCCATTAGAATTCATAATTATTCAAAGTGTGTATAAATTTTTGGGACACCCTATATATCATATGCATACATATATACATATATATACATATAGTAATGTTAAATATATTTAATAACATTATCAGTAACCAACTAGCAGAAATTTGGCTGCTAGTCGATAGATTCTGTATGTTCTACACTTAATTTAGTATCTAGCCTGGTATCCCTGCTTCACCTAGTCCCCAAATACCTTATTTCTAGCTGATAATTCTGCTTTAAATTTGTCGGTAATGTAGTTATTCAGTTCCTCTCAGTACAGTATAGTTGTAAATGATAGCCTCGTTCGAACCCATCATAGGGAAAGCTGAAAGAAAAGAGACTAATTATGAAAGCAGCATCTTCTATCTTCTTTTCAGAGAGTTTTAGTAAAGAAGGCAATGATCAAACACCCACAAAGTGTATTCAACTGTTTCCCCTTTCATGTAGAGGATTTAATTTAAGTAAAAGGTTAAGATTTCTCAGAGGTATTTTCCTGCATTGATATTATTAGAGCTGTATTTCAGCCGTGTTTCTTGCTCTTGAAATGTTCTTTCTCCCGCTTATCTCTGTAATTGCCCATAGTGCTCTCATGTAATGCACTCAGATCATCCTATTCCCCTGCTAGCTGATGCTGATCTGATAGCTTCGTATGACAGGAAACAGTGATTCATAGTACCTTTGATTGTAATCCTGATTAACTTTGCCTTCTGACCTGGACATTAGGCTGGATTATTTCTTAATCTTCTTTTCTTGTGGAGTATTTTTACAGTAAGAGATCTACATGAAAGAGTTCATCTTGCCTCACACAAATGTAACCTAGCAGAATCCACTCTGATGACCCCCCCAAATATGGTTGTTATTCTTTAGTGAAATTTCCATGTTGTCTTAGGTTAGATGCTTAGATTCTAAAATAAGGTGATTGAACAACAGCTCTTTAATTGGTTTCAGAAGTCATTTCAATGTCAAGATTTTACAACTATCCATCTTCCTTGGATCTTAATTATTTGGTTATGGTGCATCCTTTGAAGGCTGTTATTTTCTTCTATAGTGACAGATTTCTACTTTATGACTTAAGAACTCTTAAATCTTATACAATTTTTTATTTTCTGCCCATATTTTCTAATCTTTTGTAGTATGTAATTTTCTTATTCCTTTTACAAACAGTTGGTAAGGTTCATATCTCTTTGCTTACAGAATGAAAATCTATATCTGTCTTAACCAGAAATAGTTATGATTATAAAGTAGAAAAACCAAGTCATTATGAACTAATTTAAATAAATTGAGCATGTTACTTAGTGATCATAAAGTCCACTCGATGCATTTGCTTTTATTAAATACTGTATTTGTGAGAGATTGACCTGTAAGTCTTGCATTTTGTGGTTGAACAACCATGTTTCTAATTTCTGTGCAGGTTGGGCATGTCAAAAGAGGAATCTACAAAGCTCACTGCTGGACCAAACAGCGATGGAGCTGAAAGTAGTTCTTCATGTGGGACCTCAAGTCTTCCAGGTCTTTCTTCACAGGCCCCCTCGGAAGAACAACAGCCAAAAATCATGAAAAGTCCAACTTCTGCAGAGCCCGAGTTCTGTGCCGGGCTCTGCCCTATGGTAGATGTAGGAAAAGAGGTCATTGCAGAGTCAGAATCAGAGGATATCTTGATCCCTGAAGAATCTGTGATACAGGAGGAGATTGCAGAAGAGGTAGAGACCAGTATCTGTGCATGCCAGGATGAAAATCATAAGGCAATACCTGAATTTTTGGAGGAGTCTGAAATTCCAGCCAGTGCTCACGAAGAGCCCCAGATAGCAATTCCTGAAGAAAACTTGGAATCTTGTGTTATAATGAACGATGCTTTAGACACTGTGCCTCATCTTGAACTTAAGGTGGAAGAGAAATCCGAATCTCCCCAGGAAGAAATGTCAGTGGTTATTGAGCAGCTGGAAGTCTGTGACTCTCTCATTCCTCCCACTTCTTCTGTGCCTCACCTCCATGACACAGAACATAAGGAGACAGAAGCTGAAATAGAGAGCAATGCTCCAAAAATGAAAACAGGGTCATCTACTTCAGAAGGCCAGTCTCCAAAGGGAGGGGTTGCTGTGGATATGGAGCTGCAGAGCGATCCTGAGGAACAGCTTTCTGAAAATGCTTGCATCTCTGAAACCTCCTTCTCCTCTGAGAGCCCAGAGGGAGCCTGTACCAGCACACCCTCCCCTGGTGAGGAGACCCAGTCTACTTCCGAAGAATCGTGCACTCCAGCCTCTCTTGAGACAACATTTTGTTCTGAGGTATCCAGCACTGAAAACGCAGACAAATACAACCAGAGAAAGCCCGCCGATGAGAACCTTCATGCATCTCTGACATCAGAAACATCTCCCATATCCACTTCACCTGAAATATCAGAAGCATCTCAAATGTCCAATTTACCTTTAACCTCGGAAGCATCCCCTGTATCCAATGTCCCTTTGACATCGGAAGCATCACCCATGTCCGATTTACCGTTGGCATCAGAAACGTCTTCCGTGTCTTCCATGCTTCTCACCTCTGAGACCACTTTTGCATCCAGTTTGCCACTTCCTTCAGAAACGTCTTCAGTTTCTAATTCTTCCCCGAATGAAAGAACAGTGAATCAGCAAAGAAAGTCCCCTTCCATAACCGAAGAACCACTCTCTCCGCAGAAGGATGAAGGTCCTGCACCTGCCAAGCCCCTGGGAGAGGGCCTTCTCTCCCAGCAGAAGACTCTCTCAAATACCCCGGAGCCCACCAGCCTGGGCCCTTCTGCCATTGCTCCCGAGGCATTTCCATCCAAAGAACTCCACAGCAAGCCCCCGACTCAGCAGCCTTGTCAATCACATGTTGAAACAGAGAAGCCCTATCCTGCTTCCATTCCCGAACTTCCTCCTGCAGAAATCGTGAAAGGTAAAACTCAGAACGTCATGCCGAGAACAGAAAAGAAAGGGGCGTCTTCCCCATTGGAACTGTCTGTCTTTCCGGAAGAGACAGAGAGTCAAGGAAATGAGCTTCCGCCAGCTAAGTCCCAGGACCAGCAGTATGGCTCCCCGGGGGAGAAGGCTTCATTTCCTGAAGGCTCCAGAAGTAAAACCCATAAGCAAGGGAGCTCACAGAACCGGTTGGAGACCCCGTACACTTCCAAGCTGTCCGAGCCCTCCAAGTCCCCTGATGGCGGGAGAAACGACAGCAGAGAGTCTGAGATTGCAAAGAGGAAAACCGCAGAGCAGCACGGCTTCGGGACCTGCAAGGAAAAGAGGGCGAGGATCGAGGATGACCCATCCACCCGGAACGCGTCAGCCGGCAGCCCAGTGGAGAAGGAGCAGCCCCCGAGAGAGGAGCCCAGGGTCCCTCCTCTCAAGGTAGGGTATTTTACAGAAATGAAGAAGAGGTAAAAGAGGCACTTCCATACATAGGCTTGCCCTTCTTAGATACTGAGATTCCCCAACAGAAATGAGATTTTCTCCCTTCTGGGTGTTACATAGCAGTTGATCATTGGACACTCCCAGCACCACCCTCATATTAAGGGATCCTTTATAAGACTGTGCATTGAGCCAATAGGAGTTTAGATACGTGTATGTATTTAGACCTCAGCATTTAAGGGAGATGAAGTGGGGAGGGAGAACAGGGCCTGGGACCTGCCCACAGGCCACTGAGATGCAGGGTCTTTGGGGGATGCGGGGGTGTAGGAGCACTAAAAAAACTTGGGAACATTTGAAAGCTAATTTCGTGGCCTTTAGAAGTTCAGAAGAACTAGAGAAGTCAGAAATTCAAGGCATGCACTAAAGAGATGAAGGTACTTGTTATCCCTTCGTTCATTTTCCAACAGAGAGGGACCTGGCTTTTGGAAAAGCCTCATTAAATTTCCTTCAACAAATCAATGAAATTGCTTTGTGAACCCTGAAGGGGAATGCTGTGGATATATAGGCATACAAATCCTTTTTTTTTTTCTGAGCTAGTGAAAGAGGTATTTAACTTCACACAAAACATAAAAAGCCTGTGGACACACATTTCTATGTAAATATTTTCTTTTGGTCCCAGTAGATTTTAACTCGTGGAAAACAAACCTTTTTATCTAAGTTGGCTCTTCCTGGTAAACTGAAAATTAAGTATAATTCAAAGAAAGTCTGTTTCATAAAAAAAAAAAAAAAAAAAAAAAAAAAATTCTACCCACTATAATTTAAACTTATTTGGTGTTTTATCTGAGTCCATTTATATTGCTCTACAATAAAACGGATTATTCCACATAGGATTGGTCTGGAATCATAAACACAGTCAAGCTTTGCTTTTCATAATTTCTTTTTATTTGCTGTGCTCTGACACCTTTTTATATGTGACTCATGATCTCCACCAGGTTGGCTTGTAAGAGTGTGGCTGTAGTTATTGTTTAATAAAGCCGTCCCTAGTAAATGAGATTCTAGAGATGTAAAAGATGAACATAAAACACTGCTGCGTGTTTTAATTTCTGAAGCAACAGAAAGAAAAATACTAGCATGCTTTTCGTAGGAAATCTTTTTAAACTTTTTTTTTTTTTTTTTTTTTTTTTTTTTGCCAAATGCTTATTTTCAAAATGCTACACACTTTATGTAAAGGTAGATAAATAGGTAGACACTATAAGTGTACTTAGTGTTTGTTTGGTCTTGAGGTCTTTAGTGTATCGAGGCTTAGGTTTTTTGGTGTTTTTTTAAAAATATATATTTTATTGATTTTTTTACAGAGAGGAAGGGAGAGGGATAGAGAGTTAGAAACATTGATGAGAGAGAATCATTGGTCAGCTGCCTCCTGCACACCTACTACTGGGGATGTGCCCACAACCAAGGTACATGCCCTTGACCGGAATCGAACCTGGGACCCTTGAGTCCACAGGCCGATGCTCTATCCACTGAGCCAAACCGGTTAGGGAGAGGCTTAGTTTTTTAATGTTGTAAATTTCTTAGGCTAAGGGAAATCTTGGAAAGGAAACACTGACTCCCCTCTCTGAATTCACCTTCACTTTGGAGCATTTGAATTAGAAGTGAGACATCACAAGCTTGAAAGTGAGAAATGAGGTAGCTCAGGAAGGTAATTCCATCTGCCAGCGTTCCTCAGCCCAACTCCAGAGTGACAGGACCCTGTAGTATGTGTCAGGTGTTTACAATGTGAATATACAGTTGTTAAGAAGAGAGATGCTTTCTATGAAAGCTGCTCTGGGCGGGGAAGGAGGACAGATAGAGCATGTCAGCAGCTCTGAACGGGGAGCCCAAAGGCTCTCCCTGAGGCTCAGTGCTCTCTGGCCCAATGGCGATCTACATTACCTCCAGTTTTTTCCAGAGTAAAATGAGGCCTTAGCCAGGTCCCTTCCAGCTCTACCAGCCTATGATCTAGGTTGTTCTTCGTGACTGGAGAATCGCAGGCGTTGCTATGGTGTGTGGGTTGTTAGGTCTTGTGCCTCCTGATTGGTCAGGACTGTTGTCTCCTCATTAGCATGAGTAGGTGAACAGTGTGGGTTGGGATATTTATGAAATTCAGCAAATTGTGGATTACCAGGATCAAAAGAAACCACCTGACTCATACTTCCTTTTAGAGGCAGAAAACCAGAGTCCCATCTTTCAAACAGTCCTGTGAAGGAAATGGACCAGAAGTAACTCGTCTCACTTTGCATCTGAGTTTAAAAACTTTTTGTGTGTGCTTATTACATATGTGTAAAGCAGCAGGCGCAGCAATACAAGGATGCATAGAAACAAGGACGCACAACCAGGGTCTCTGGCTCGGGGAGGGTACTGGATACACTGAGGGACACAGTGATTTGCGTAGCATCACATCGTTTCTCTGGATAAAGTCAGGATGAGAATTGGTCTCCTGACTCCTGGCTAGAGGTGTGTGTGTGTGTGTGTGTGTGTGTGTGTGTGTGTGTTGGTGTGTGATTAAGACAGATAAACTCAAGTAGAGTTAGGATCCCAGATTTTCATGGCAGCAAGGAAGATCATTTCAAAGCTAAATCTCTCTATTAGCCAACCTCACTGTCTTGTTAGCTAGCCTCATTTTAACAGGCTGGACTTGGTTTCCAACTATAGGAAATGCTTCATTTCCTTCCCAAATGAAATCACCGGGTTGCCATCTCCATAGCGTCAGAGATTAAAAGGTTGAATTCTCACATCCATGCTGCATGTCATGTCCCTTTGTATCCTGAAGGCCCACCGGGGCCTGAGGGGCAGCCCCTGCCACCTGAGGCGGAAGTGCAGCTGCTATGTGCCGTGTCTCCTCTGTGACCGAGGACCAACGTTCTCTTTCCCCTCTCCCTCCCTGCAGATCCAGCTTTCCAAGATCGGGCCGCCTTTCATCATCAAGAGCCAGCCCATCTCCAAGCCAGAGTCTCGAACCTCCCCCAGCACATCCGTGGGTGGAGGCAGGAACACAGGGGCCAGGACCCTGGCGGACATCAAGGCTCGGGCCCAGCAGGCCAGGGCTCAGCGAGAGGCAGCAGCGGCTGCGGCTGTAGCTGCCGCAGCGAGCATCGTCTCGGGGGCCATGGGTGGCCCGGGAGAGGGTGGCAAGGCCAGGACCCTGGCACATATCAAGGAGCAGACGAAGGCGAAGCTCTTTGCAAAGCACCAAGCACGAGCCGCCCACCTCTTCCAGAGCCCAAAAGAGGCCCGGCCGCCGCTGCAGCTGGGCTGCAAGGAAGGCGCACAGAGCTTAGAGGTTCCTTCCACCCCGGAGGCCAAAATCGAAGGATCAACCGGAGTCATCATTGTCAACCCCAACTGCAGGTCTCCCAGCAGCAAGCCCACACACCTCCGGGAGGTCACCCCTGCCCTCCAGCCAGCTCTCCAGCCCACCAAACCCCCCAACGCGGCCACTGACGTAGCCGTGCATGGCGCCGCTGAGGAACGTGTCCCCGTGTCCCATGTCCCTGAGAAAACGGTTTCCTCTACCTCTTCCGAAAAGAGCGACGCGCCCGTGCTGTTTGCTGCCAGTGCTGTCCCCGTGTCCCTCTGCAGCGCCGCTGTGTCGGGCGCCATTAAAGAGCATCCCTTCGTGAGTCCCGCCGACAAGCCGTCCGTCCTGGACAAGCCGTCCGTCCTCGTGTCTGTCGACAGTGTCAGCACTGCCGTTTCAGCCTGCAATCTAAGCGTGCTCACCGCCGTCCAGGGCACGGATGCTCCGTGCATCGCCGTTGTACCAAAATGCGCCGAGAGCACGCCCCTCCCCGCCGCCCTCAAGGGCTCCTCAGAGGACACACAGGCGCTCACGTCCATCAGCTGCGCCAGCGGCTCGGCCTCCGGGCAGTACCCCTCTGTGCCAACCCTCTCCATCGCAAAGAACTTGCCAAACCACCTCGCCACGGCTTCTGTCCTGGTTCCCTCGCCGGGAATGAGCCCCATGTTCCCTCCGGAGAAGAGAGCCGTGCCTGGGGGTGAGGAGCAGGCCGTGCCCGCGGGGACCCCGGGGCGAGCAGCCCCCGGCTGCAGGGATGTGGGAGTCGTCACGGACCCTCTGGTGGTCCGCCCGCCCATCGCCGTGTTTACTGGAAGCATGTTGACCATCAACTCTTACAACTGTCCCCCCAGCTTCAGTGCGGAGAGCTTGGACAAAACTCCGGGGCCTCAAAGCAGGGCGGAGGGCTGTGGGAAAGCCCAGCCCCCGGGGGCCTTCGCCCCGGTAGCCATCAATAGGTCGATCCCCTGTAAGGTCATCGTGGATCACAGCGCCGCCCTGGCCTCCGCCGTGTCCCTGGCCGTGGCTGTGGCCAGCGCGGAGGCTGGCGCGGATGCCCAGGGCAGGCTGGGGAGGACAGAGGTCACCGTGCAGCCCTTGGTGGCCTGTCCCCAGGTGTCCGTGATCAGCAGGCCAGAACCGGCTGCCACCGAAGGCCTGGACCCCGGGGCCAGTGTCATCGCTGGGTCTGCAGCCAAGCCAGACTGTAAACCGCTGCAAGCCCCCTGCCCAGGCCTCCCCCTGCTCGTTCCAGAGAAATCACACGAGGCGACGGGCAACAGCTTTGCTGAGCCGGCACGCGGCCCGGCCGCCTTCAAAGGCGAAGCTGACACCGCCGTTGGCGGCCAGTGCCCCACCGGAGGCCGGCTGAGCTGGAAGGAGGAGGCTGCGAGGAGCACGGGGCCGCCGGGCGGGCACTCGGGGCCCAGTAAACAGAAGGAGCGGCCGGAGCCGGGCTGTGCCAAGGCCATCAAAGCCGAGCGGGCCAGCTACCCGCACGTGGTGGCAGAGCTCCACCCTAGGAGCCTCCTGCCGGGGGTCCCTCTCCCCACAAAGCCCGAGCCCCACGCAGCGGACAGCGGCTTCCGAGTGGACACCGGGGGCCTCCCCGGCCCAGAGCGGCCCCCTCCGGCCACGGAGGCCACCCTGGGGCTGCAGCAGGCGCAGACCAGGAAGGTCCCCATCTCGGGCCCCGGGGACGAGACCGTGTCCTTGGCGGGGGACACCCTGAAGAGAGCGCCCCACGCGGGCGGCTCCAGCTGCCGCCTGTCGTCAGTGGAGGCGAACAACCCCCTGGTGACCCAGCTCCTGCAGGGCAACCTGCCTCTGGAGAAAGTGTTGCCGCAGCCCAGGCTGGGAGCCAAGCTGGAGATCAACCGGCTCCCGGCGCCCCTCCAACCTACCTCAGCCGGGAAGGCGGCCCCCGCGGAGAGGGGCGTCGTGGAAATGCCCTCCAGCTCCCCGAACCCCGCCGGGAAGGGCTACCTGGCGGGCACCCTGGCGCCGCTCCACATGCGGAAGCGCGAGAACCATCCCAAAAAGAGAGCGGCCAGGACGGCGGGGGAGCACCCGCAGGTCAAGTGCGAGCCGGGCAGGCTGCTGGCGGAGCCCGAGGTCAAGGCCATGCCCTGCGTCCTGGGCCCCGGCCTGGCCCCGCTGGGCCCCGGGCAGCCCTTCCAGCAGGAGTGGCTGGGCAAGCAGGCCCCGCCGCCGGCCAGGGCGGCCCCCGGCCCCGACGTCAAACAGCAGAAGCGGCTGCTGCCCGCCTGCAGCCTCCAGCAGAGCCTGTTCCATGCGGACAAGAACGGCGGCTTCCACCCCCATCCCGACGCGGGCGCCTCGCACCGGCAGCAGTTCTACCCGATGCCCGTGGCGGCCAGGGGCCCCGTGCCCTCCGCGCCCGTCGCGGCGCTGCTGCAGGCCCCCGCCAAGGCCCCCGCGGGCTGCACTGCTTTCGTCTTCAATCGGCATCTCGAACAAAAGGGACTGGGGGAGGCGGGCCTGGCCCCGGCCCCCCACCAGCTGAGGTTGGCCAACATGCTGACCCCCAGTGTGCCTGGCAAAGAGGGCGATGACGTGGGCGGGGCCGCGCACGCCGCGCCCAGCAAAGCGCCAGTGCTCCCCCCGCCGCCCCTGGCCCTGCCCCCGCCGCCGCCCCCGCCACCTCCACTACCTCCGCCTGCACCTCACGCCGAGGCCCCCGCCGAGCAGAAGCAGCCTCCGCTTCCCGTGGAGACCACCAAGCGGCTGGGCTGGCCGCCCGCGGGCGTCTGTAGCAATATCAAATCCGAGCCTGTGTCCTTCGAGGAAGGCCTAGGCGGCAGCTGTGACCTGGGCCCCAAGCAGGCCCCCTACGACCAGAAGGAGGTGAAGGAACAGCTGAAAGCGTTTGCGCTGAAAAATGCCGACTTCTCCCCCTACCTGCTGTCTGAGCCACAGAAGCCTTTCCCCCCACTGGCCGCGCAGAAGCTGCAGGTGCCGCCGCCGCTCTGCGCCAACTACCCAGCCATACACTTCGGCGGCCCCAGCTTCAAGCGGGCGGCCTCCGCCATCGAGAAGTCCATCGGGATTTTGGGCAGCGGCCCCGGTGCCAGCGCCAATGCCGCCAACGCCGCGGGCCTGCCCGGCCAGGGCGCCCCGGTGCCCGCGCAGAACTTCGCCGACAGCAGCAGCGCCGAGGAGCTGGAGCTCAAGTGCTCCTGCCGCCTCAAAGCCATGATCGTGTGCAAGGGCTGCGGGGCCTTCTGCCACGACGACTGCATAGGGCCCTCCAAGCTCTGCGTGGCGTGCCTGGTGGTGCGGTGAGCAGGCGTGTGCGTGGCGTGCCTGGTGGCGTGGTGCGTGTGCGTTGTGTGCCTCGTGGCGCAGTATGCATGCGTGAGAGCCTGGTGTGCCTGGGGGTGTGGCGAGCATGTGTGTGTGTGTGTGCATGGCATGCCTGGTGGTGCAGTGAGCATGTGTGTGCATGGCGTGCTTGGGGGTGCAGTGAGCATGTGTGTGCATGGTATGCCTGGTAGTGCAGTGAGCATGTGTGTGCATAGCATGCCTGGGGTCCGGTGAGCGGTGCGAGGTGCAGTGTCCCTTTTCCCGGCGATGCCCAGCAGCGGCAGCCAGCAGAGAACACGGAGCTGTAGGTACACTCCTTCCTTCCTTCCTTCCTTCCTTCCTTCCTTCCTTCCTTCCTTCCTTCCTTCCTTCTTTCCTTCCTTCCTTCCTTCCTTCCTCCAGGCCAGCCGACCTCTTCCCGGGGGGCTGTTCCTGTGTGTCTCAGGAAGGCGAGAAGGGCTCCCATCCGAGGTGCTCAGCGGCATGTCTGTCACGTATGTAGTTGGCATCCCCAGCTTTGGACAGTTTCTGCCCATGTGTGCAGGCCACTACCCGCCTTTGTTTGTTTGCTGTGTTTGTCCCCATCCAGGGCAGTAGGAAAAGGACATTGTCAGTTACTCAGCACTGACCCCGGAGCAGATGGAGACGGGGGGTGGGGGGAGACAGCATGATGTGAGGCGGGCTGTGTGTTTCCTGTGGATGAGCCATTACAGAGAGGCTGGGAGGGTTTTCAGTTGGCTCTTCCGGCACCACCTTCCCCTGCGTGAAGTCACAGTTGGAAAGGGCACTCTGACTTCAGGGTTGGATTCCTTGTCTTGAGTCCCATCACAAAAGATGCAGTAAAGGAGGTATCGGCGGATGAAGGCCACCGTCCTTCCTCTCTGCTCTCCCTCCCCTTCCTTTCGGAGACGGGCAGGGTGTCTGCGTGGGCCTTGGACATGGGCACACATTGTCCTGACATGTGTCATGGTCTGGACATTGCATTGCAGTAGCCTGGCCCGCGCCCTTTGACACCTGACCCCGGAGGATCGGTTGGTACCAGAGGGTCCTAGGTCCAGAGGATGTCAGAGCTTCCTGCGTGGGCGTTAAGAGCAAGTATTGTAAAAATGCCTTAACATTAAAAGAAAAATGCTGTGTAAGCCAACACCTACACATGGGTGGATCACGTAAACATCGGTCCATTCTCTTCACTCCTTTATGATGACTAGATATTAACATTGGGGGGAAGTTATCATAGACCCTGTGGGCGGCACCAGTGCCTCTGGCTTCCAGCTCTGCAGAGGTTGGCCACCTCGTGTTTGAATTAAAGTGTCCTTGGTGATCAAAGGGACTACAGAAGGCTGAAGGGTCGACACTTTTCTGAACAGCTTTTTCCTCCTGATTCACAATCTAGACGATTCCACTTGACTCTCAGATGGCCCCTGGTTTTGAAATGGTTCCGGGCCTCGCGTGTTCTGTGTTCTTCCCCCTCTGGTGAGTCCAGTGCCATCTTCCCGTGTGGGAGTGGAGCGGCTTCGGGACAGGGCGCTGCATCTGCCACGCGCTGCCCGTGTGTGCCCAGTGCGTCTGAGTGCTGCTGATCCGAGCTCCCTCCCCCGTGCTTTGCCCGCCCTCGTGCCAGAGAACAGCTTTAGTTCCAGAGGCTCTGTGCCCCTAAAGCAAGTTCCATAGCACACGCGTGTTGTGAGAAGATGAAAGGCAACAAAAGCCACGCCATTTAACCTCCGATTACAGAGCACAAAACGTGGAGTGCCATTAACCCGTTGATGGATTGAGGCTGTAGAATTAAAAAAACACACACACACATATGAAACATGAGGGGAAATAGCATCCGCCCACAGGGAGAAAGACGGATATTTTTACGTGGGATCACCCTAATCCATGTAAACTTTTGACATTCCCTTAAAATACGTCTTAAAAATTAACTGGAATGAACAGAAATTGCATTCTGGAGAAGAAAAAACAAAACAAAACAAAAAAAACACTTGCGATTTATTGTTTTGGTTTTTTTTTTTTTTTTTACAATAATCAACTATGGTGTCTGTTCCCTCCGCCCCTCCATATTTATTACTGTGATGTTGCCAAATTTTGTTAGGTGGCAGAGATGTCCTTATTATAAATGCATTGCTGATTATTTTTCTTCCAAATCAAGAAAAGCAAAGAAGGGCCTGCTTTGTGGCCTCCATTTGGTGCTTCAGTACTGTCACTTCTGTTTTTCACACGAAAAGGAACAAAGTCAACTCACCCCCGAGAAAAAGAGCAATGCACCGAAGCAGCCCTTCCCGGGGCTGAGGGGTGCGGCGGAGCTCCCACGAACCTCGCCTCTGCTCCCGGTGCCCGCAGACGGCATCCTCATCCCAGCGTCTCCATGGTCAGCTGGGCTCTGATGTCACCCCGGGTCAGAAGATTGCGCTCTCTTGGAGAAGAGAGCTCTCGGGGGCACCCCTGAATCCAGACACGTGCATGCCAACTCCCTCCAAACTCACTTGCTGCCCTGCCAGTGTCAGGTACTGTCTACACCAGCAGATTCCAGTCTATCCTCTCAGTAGCTGACACGGTGTGGAAAGACACTCCAGCCTACAAAACCTTTGCACTCTGTAGATGAGGTACGATTGAGGCCGATGTGGTGCTGAGCCCATTGTCCGCTCCGTCCTGGTAGAATCCTGCCTGCAAGTCGCTTACTGGGAATAAAGAAAAGTGTCCTTCTATATGATTGGAGTTTTCACAGAATAGGTGGGGAGATCAATCGTTGACCACGCATGGATTCTATCCCCTGGTCCAAAGAGCATAATTTCCTCCTGCCCTTGCTGTTGTTGCTTTTGTTTGTTTGTTTTTTGCCCCGGTTCAAATTCCTAATGTTGACATACGGCTTTAATTACTGCAAAATTAGTATCTTTGGGTTAGAAACTACGGAAAGAAAGGAACAAACTCAGAAGCAGTAGGTCCGTTGACTAGATATACAAACGCCAGTCTGTCTGGATGAGGCGAGTAAGTCCTTAGTTTCCTCACTTCCACAGGTGTCTGCCTGTGTGCACATGGAATATGTGATTTCCTACATGGTTATTGTGGTGTAATGTGCAAATCTTAGCATGTGCATTGTCCTGATCCTTGGACACTATGCTGTCCTCATCGGGAGTAGAACTTGCACATGTGTCATGTAATAATAATAATAATTTTTTTTTTTATCACAAAGGATGTATTTCCGTAAGGAGCACTTTTGGAGCAGGGGACAGAGGGATGCGCTACTCCCCACCCCCCTCCTATATGATATGCATATGCCTGAGGTGTACAAAGACATTCAGGTGGTCGATGGGCATGTTCATAAGAACGTCCGGATGCAGATTCATTTTCAAAATGAAAAGCATGTCCTTCCCCTCAAGCAAGAAGTACAGGGCTGCTGGTGGTCACCCAAGCTCCGTGGTGACCGTGCTTCCCTGCTGAGGTCTAGCGTGAAAAAGAAAACTTGAAAAGCCTCCGAGGCTGAGCCTGGTTGCTATAAAGACTTTGCGGAGATACTAGGACGAGCTGTAGAAGGTTTAGTTGACTTCCAGACCTTGGGTAGTCTTCTTCTTCCAGAATAAACAAGGACACAAGCAAACTGAGGCTTACAGCTTCAGGAGGCAGTCAGGGGTAAGCACCCATCATGCACCAGTGTCCTTGACACTCAGAATTTCAAAAGGGAGGGAGGGGTTCCCCCTGGCCTGGGTTCCTCCTTGGTCTGGTCAAGTCCCAGTTACAGAAGCCGAAGCCAAATTAGGGTTGCGTCGTCTCTGGGGTCAAGGCCAAGCTCCATGCTGGCTGCCCAGTGGGCAGGAGCCCACAGAACATGCAGAGCCCAGAGCCACCGTCCATGTGTTGTGTGTGTGTGTGTGTGTGTGTGTGTGTGTGTGTGTGTGTGTGTGTTTGCAGACAACAACGTGACGAGTCCGGGCAAAGGAACTCTCCAGACTGTCAGGGGCCTGCGGAGTCAGAATGTCACTCGATAGAAAAACCTTGTCCTCTTCAGTCCTCGTGCTCTGTCACTGTAAAGCGAACAAAATGCATTTTAACGATAATTTAAAGGAGCTGCTTTTTTTTTTTTTTTTTTTTTTTTTTTTTATAGCACATACTCTCGCTTTGTACTATATTTGATAGTCGCAGAAGAATTTAGGCGGTAGGAAAACCTGGTTGTATTGTACTATTCATGAATGTTTCCAAGAAAGTGCTTTACTTGGTTGCCATCATTTTCTGGTACTGCTGTAATTCTTTCCCCCTGCTTCCTGGAAACCTAATCCAATTCATATTGTTCACTGCAGTTTGTTTTTATATATGTGTTTGTGTGTATTTTTTTCTCTCTCTTTGGTCAGTATTCTGAATGTTTACATCTGTTTGACATTAGCCATTTAATGCCTTTTTTTTAAAGGTGGTATTACTCTTGCAGTGTAATGGGAAAATGTGAAATCGCCCCAACACAACGTGCATGACAAACACAGATTGGGGGCTCAGGCCCTCGACAGACACAGACATTTTTTATCGGCATCCAGAGAGGGACAGCCCCCCTTCGGTCCTCTACCAAAGAATATATTCCTCCCGCTGGGAAACTCTGCAAAGGAGTGGGAAGCCCTCAGAAGCGGGGGCAGTGGGTTCCGTGAGGCGGCTGCAATTTGAAACTGGTGTGCTTGCTTGGATACCCGGTGAAATCTGACTGCGTGCAACAAGCATTGAAACAATTTTTAGACGGCATTTTGTTTGGAATTCAGGGATCATGCATTCTTTAATGGTGCTGTTTGTTTTTTTATTTCTTTTCTACAAAGAAGAAAAAAAAAACTGTTGCCTACAAAAGTGACTGCTCACAATACCATAAGTTAAACAAAATGTTTGTCTTTTCATGTTTCTCGATTTTTCCCTTTCTCAAAGTTAACAACTTGGGTTTCAATATTCAACTATTCTGGCGAAAATAAAGAAATTCAACATTAAGTAGTTGTCATGTTTGATTCTTTCCTGAAGCGAGGTAGTTTGTATGCGTAAAAGGCACTGATTTCGAAGGAGCCTTGCCCAGTTATTACAGCTACTGGCCCTCAACTTCTAAGTCATTATGCAGTTTTAACACATTGAAACAATAATTTTTCCCTTGTGTCTGTTTATCTCTGGTATTCATCTGTTTGGTTTTGACCATCTCATCTGTTATGTTTGGTTGAAGATAGACAGTAACAGATTACTCTGATAAGTACATTAAAATTTTTACTCAAGAAAACATTTATAGGGAAGACAAACCACATGCTGTTAAAATTCTCTGCCTTCTCCTTGGTGTGGTGAGTTGTGAGCATATGATTACAACTATTGGTACATCAGCCAAAACCAAACTAAAACCTCTTTGAGATTAGTTATATCTACTATGCTTATCATTTGAAAATCTATTAGGATCTTCCCGTTTTCATAAAGAGCTTGTTCATTCTTTGTGCTAAAAGGCATTCAGTTCACGTAAAGTTACTTCCCCATTTCCTTTTAACTTCCAAAATGAGTTAACTTTAAAAAATTGTTTTTACGTTGCTCATTAGTATTTTTATCTTAGATTAGATATTATA
The DNA here is from genome assembly GCF_964339955.1 of Pipistrellus hanaki. Lineage (NCBI taxonomy): Eukaryota > Metazoa > Chordata > Mammalia > Chiroptera > Vespertilionidae > Pipistrellus > Pipistrellus hanaki. The sequence goes on from NC_140508.1 coordinate 68,816,283, forward strand.
ACTAGGGTGATTTGAATAAAGTGCTGGGAACCATCAGAGCAAACCTGCCTCCGTTATATTTACATTGGTTAAAAATATGCATATCTTTACAGCGAGATGAATCAGAAGCATTAAACATAATTGGCTGTTACCAGAGTTCAGCTGTTTTCATCCACATGGGAAGTGTCACCTTTAGCCACCAGAGGGCGGAAGAGGATGTTTACTTTTGAAAAGAAAAAGAGAAGACTAAAGCATGCTTCCTCCTCTTAAAACTCAATGAGATGCCTATAATAATGAGAGTCCACCTCATCCACGTAAGTCAACGGGAGATAGATGCTTCTGCATTTCACTAAATTGTTTTCCGTACAGGATAACATTCCTTTTTTTGTTCTATTAAAATATTTACAAAATACTAATTTTACTTAGTGTTACGGGTTTTTTTGTTTGTTTGTTTGCATTACTCCAGTCTCTTCCAAATTTTATATTAGAGAAATTTGAACAGTGCAGCATTCTTTAAACTGGCATTTATTGAAACTGATCGGGCCCTTGCCGGTTTGGCTCAGTGGTTAGAGTGTTGGCCTGCAGACTGCAGGGTCCCAGGATTGATTCTGGTCAAGGGAAGCTCCTGCCTGGCCTAGGCTCTGGTCAGGGTTCATGCAGGATGCAACCAATTGATACGTTTCTCTCACATCGATATTGCCCTCTGTCTTTTCCTCTCTAAAACTCAAGGAAAAATATCAGGTAAGGATAAAAAAAAAAGAAAAGGAAACTGACTAAATGCCTTAAATATTTTAATTCATTTGTTCTTATAAAATCGATACAATTACATGATTTCATATAAATACTAGAGGCCCAGTGCATGAATTCATGCAAGGGTACAGTCCCTTGGCCTGGCCAGTGATTGGGGCCAATTGGGGCCCATCTTGCTGAGTCCTGATCAGGGCCGATTGGGGCTGGCCAGCTGTGGGAGGTTGGCTATGGTAGTGCACCAACCACCAGGGGGCATCTCCTGCATTGAGCATAGCTACCAGTCTTTCAGTTGACCAGTCATAACAGTCACTTAGGCTTTTATATAGATAGAAACCACTATTCTTCATATAATATTGTGGCTTTAAAGAGTAACAATTGCTCTTAGGATCTAAAGTATTTATTTGTATCCATCATAGTGGTTATCTGAGGACAAGTGACATACCCAGTGATCAATCAGTTTCCACATAGATACTTCATTGTCATCAATAGTAAGATGCTATTGTTAAAGAGCCTGGCCAGAAGAGTGGTTGATAAAACATTCGGGAGCTTCTTTCTGCAAAATTTAAACAAAAAACATAAAAAACAACAACACACACTTGAACAGGAATCCTAGAAAGTGTTTCTCACTCCACAAAAATCATTCAAAGACTTTAGTTATACATTACCTACATATATCAAATTCAGATCACACACAATTGAGTAACCCAATGTCATAGCTAATTTGGAAGTCTAAATTGTACAATGGGTCTCTCTTTTTTATGGAAACTTTTACCCAAGTTGCCAGTTTAATGAGTTACCATTCCTTTCCACTAAATGGGGGAAGGTCACATGATTTGCAAAGTAAGGGATGGGTATTTTTTTTTTTTTGCCATTTTATTTAAAACAGACAGTTTTGTTTTGCTTTTCTGCTACATTAAGCAATACCCTGACTATACGTAAAGCCGGTGCTGTAAGTATTTAGTAATCCTGCAAAGCATCAGCCAGTCCACACAGATGCCAAACAAATCAAAAGAAAAGCTCCTCTTACAACAAACCAGTGACGACGGGCTGAATCCCAGCTCTCTGAACAAAGGAGTGCCCGGATCTACTTTTATTAATAGTTGGGATTTATCCTTAGTCTATCCGTTGCATGTATGGGAATGCTTGTTTCTGAGGTACTTTTCCTAAGCAAAAATTCCATCTGTAATCTCATTTACATTATTTTTTAAGGAAATCATTAAAAGGTGGTTCAAAGGTGAGCTTTAACCCAAACACAATCAAATATCCAGTAGTTTCCCCTTTTTCCTTTTTCCAGGTACCCTGTTGAGTGGATACTTCCCGCAAATAGCAAAGGGTAGGAGCACCAGGTGCTGGGTGCTTGAAGACACGTAAGATCCATCTTATTTCCTCTGGGCTCATCAGAAAGTTTATTATACTTTTTATTGATTTCAGAGAGAGGGAGAGAGAGGGAGAGAGAGGGAGAGAGAGGGAGAGAGAGAGAGAGAGAGAGAGAGAGAGAGAGAGAGAGAGAGAGAGAGAGAGAGAGAGAGAGAGAAACATCAATAAGGAGAGAGAATCATAGAAGGGCTGCCTCCTGCACGTCCCCTGCTACTGGGGATCAAGCCTGCAATCCAGGCATGTGCCCTTGACCAGAATCAAACTCAGGACCCTGCAGTCTGCAGGCCGACGCTCTATCCACTGAGCCAAACCAGCTAGGGCAGAAAGTCTTGATTATTTTATAAGCTTATAAATTAAAAAGAGGTTTTACCTTTGACCCTAACTTAGCTCTCTAGTTTTAAAATGTGGTTTTATTTTAGGAAAACACTATGTTCCAGATGCAGTGATGGAGGGAGTCTGGAAGGGTTTTGAAATGCAGAACTGTCGTTCTGTTTTTCTTGATCCATTTGGCATTCAGTATCCACTTCTGGGTGTAACGTCTTCCAGGTACAGGAAAGTGAGGCTGGCCTCAAGGACGACAGTAGGGCCCACACAAGCTTTTCCCGGACGTTCTCTTTCTGTAGAGAAGTTACAACACTTATTCACGTCCACTTACACAGAAATAAAATCCGTGAGTTCTTACTGTAATAGAAAGTTTACTTGCCAACCAGTTTAAATCTCAAAATGAGGAATGTAAAGGTTTGGGGTATGAGCAGAGATAGTTCTCCATAATGGTGTCTAAGCGGAAGCCACTGAGATATTTTATACCTTGTCTTTATTTAAGATGTGAGCTCAGTGCAGATTTGAATTTGTTTTTTTGTGTGCTTTTTTTGTACTACTTGTTTTTTGTTAAAATAATCTTTAATCTTCCAGGGGGAAAAGCTACCTGGAATGAGTTGTCATCTTAAAAACAAAACAAAAACAAAACAAACAAAAAAAACCACACAGTCAAATTGTTTTTTAATGTTTTTAAACTGATTTTAGAGAGAGAAGGACATAGAGCTGACATGATGGATCGATCGGTTGCCTCTGCAACCCCTGTATCAGGCCCACTCTGCTGAGCATCAGGCCCACAGCCCAAGATTTGAGGGATTTGAACTGAGACCTCCTGGTGCATGGGTTGATGCTCAATCACTGAACCACACCGGCCAAACTCAAAAACACTTTTTAAAACTACATTCCGAGTAGGACTATATGTAGTTTAGAAACGTTTTGTGGAATTCTTGTCCAAAAAGCTTTGCTTGGCAACAACTGAGAGGAATCAGACACCACACTCTGCAGTCTCCGTTTTCTCATTTTGATTCTCTCCTAAATAAATCATCTCTAAGTCTTTAGGCTTCGTGGCCTGAATATTAAGAAGTGTTTTTCTGAATTCCCTTCATGTAAGTAAACTTGTAGAGATTTAACTCTATTCTGCACCAAATATGGCTTTTCCAGAGTGGTTCCCCACAGGCAGGCTGTCTTTGACAGACAATAAAGTAGATAATGCTTGTGAGCTGCTGTGGACCACGTGCTGCAGGCATGTGATGGGCAGTATCAGACTTACCATTAGAAAACGCCTCGCGTGCAGGCACGGCTCGTTTACCCGTGTTATGCACGAGGAACAGAGATGTAGAGAGCTTAAGGAAAAGAGCGCCCAGCTAGGATGTGGAGTGAGAGGGTTTGCAGGGGCCAACACCCATCTTCTTATTTACTACAAGACACGAGACTGCTCCACCGACCGTGGGCACTGGGCATTCGGAGAAAAATCAGAGGCCCAAACCATGAAAAAAGTCTTACACTCGTGGGAAAGATGATCAAGTAATTAGAATGTGACCAGAGTGAGTATAGCTAGGGTTTGTGCAGGTGCAGAGGGACAGACAGCCACCATGAGGGTGAAACCACTGAGGCTGCCACTGGAGGGGAGTGAAGGCTCCTGAGGCTCCTCACCGGCATCAGCCAGGGGTCCAGACCGTCCACTGAGGGGCGGGCATGCTCTTCCCTGTCAGCGTCTGTCACGTCCCTGGAGCAAGGCTCATGAGTGAAGACACAGCCTTGCCAGGCCAGTCTGGCTCAGCGGATAGAGCACTGAGAGAGTCCCAGGTTCGACTCCAGTCAAGGGCACTCAATTAGTTGCAGGCTCCATCTCTGACCCCAGTTGAGGCACCTGTGGGAGGCAGCCAATGGATGTGTCTCTCTCAAGGGGCCAAAGAGCCGCATGTGCCCTGTCTGGGAATTCATCTGTGACCTCCTGGTTCACTCAACCCCTGAGCCACACTGTCTGGGCATTTGTAACTATTTTTTTTTAAAGCAAACTGGCAAGCTAATATTGTAAGTATTTTGATAAGTAATTGTATACAGACATGTCAAAGTAATCATAAATTTATTTAGGAGTCTAGATTTGTGAGAAATTACATTTTGCTATTTCCAAAGAGAGGTGTTTAATGACCCTTCTTACGTAAAGGGAGTGTGTCATCTCAGGGACTAAGCAGCACTTACCTTGACCCTCAGGACTTCTGCGGGGGTTCCAACAACCAGGGCACTTTGGTGCCAAGTTTCATCCATCATCCAATGAGCAAGCATTGTTTGGATCATCACTTCTTTGCCAAGGGCTGGGTTATAGGGGAGATAGGGTTTTACTGAGGACTTGATTATTCAAGAAACATGTTACCAAACCCTTCTGTAGTGTCCATCAGCATTGCACCATGAAACATTGTCATAAAATGGAAGGAATATTCTCAACACTGCAATGAAGGAGTGCCTTTCTAGAAAGCATTTCTATTTCCCAGAACAGCTTGGGTGGGAAAGAGGGAATAATTGAGGACATGGAAGTCTTGGAAAGATAAATCTCCTTTGAAGTCATTTAATTTCTTGACTAATTTGGGTTCAGAATAAAAACATTTACGGAATCTAGCACAAGAAGTAAAATATGTTTCTACTGGAGAAGGTATACCTTCTCACTTAAAATCTCCTATATAAAAAAAGGCTAATATGCAAATAGACCGACTGGTGGAATGACAGGTCATTATGATGCTCACTGACCACCAAGGGGCAGATGCTCAATGTAGGAGCTGCCCCCTGGTGGTTAGTTCACTCCTACAACAGGAGCATTGCTTAGCCAGGAGCTAGGCTCATGGCTGGTGAGCCAGCAGTCAAACATCCTCCAAGGGCACCCGACTGGGAAAGAGAGCAGGCCGGGCTGAGGAATCTCCCCAGGTGCACAAATTTTGTGCACCAGGCCTCTAGTAGAAAAAATAAAAAAGAGAAACTCTTTTGTATGGAGAAAGGCATGTCACCACCTGTGGCTCATCTGGAGAAAACAGCACAGATGGTCTGGTTTGTGTCGGGGTTGTGGTTTCGCGTTCTGTGTGACTCACTAGGGCAGGGGACGCAATACCTGCTCACTACATTTGGGTTGCACTGTTGCAGTCATAGGTGGCAAGCAGTGGGCATTCACATTCTTCTGTCACCAGGCCTTCCCAGCGAAACGAATGTTATCTTCCAGCTTAATTAGAGATTATTTTCCCCATGGTTTTACATCCAGATTAATAAAGGGATGCTTACAAAATACCTTTGCAATCGTAATAAAAGGGCTTGACTTAGGAAGCCCTTTGGTCAAGATCTAGTAAATCATTTTTTAAAAAGCGAATATCAAACTAATTTATCAGAAAGGAAAACCTGGGCTCTGCAATCGGCTATTCTTACACTAGGTCCTTTATTAAAATATTGTCATGGGCTACTTCTATGTATAAAATTCCTGTGAGGACGGATATTTAAATTGTACTTCAGCCCATAGATGTGGTCTGTTCTCACGGTTTGCAGTTGGCTCCTGTAAATATTACCAAGAATGAAGAATAACTTTAATAATGGGAAATCTGATTTCTTGACCCGCAGTTCAGCAAATGGATTTATGCAAATCTGAGGAGGTTTGCTCCTGCGCGGGAAATGAATGTCCCCCTGGCCTCTGCGCATACGGATTTCTCAGTTCCCTTTCAATCATCTGCCGAGTCGTCATTGACGGTTATGGAGAGTCCTGTGGTGAGCCTCCTCCATGTTGAGAGAGACCTACTGAAGAGCAGGTGTCGTATCGCATCTATTTGGGTATTTCTAGCAGCTTCCATAGTGCATGATGCAGGATCGTCTCTTCCTGTGCACAGCAGTGTTTGTGTGGTTGGCTTCCTCTGTGCTAGGCTCTGTCCTGGGTACCAGTGTCCCACAAAAACAGTCAAAACTCCCTGAGCTTTTATTCATCTATCAGGACACAGGTAGCAATAGGAAATGCATGACATGTAAGCATGCTTGAACTGGAAAGTGCTATGAAGCGGTGAAAAGGTATAGAAGAGCAGAGAGAGGGTGGTGGAGTGGAGGGCATGGATGCACACAGGGTTCCTGGGGAAGGGCTCCCCGAGGCGGTGCTAAGCTATGGATTGTCAGCTCCAAAGTGAGCACGTAGAAGCCCTCATCTTGAATGTGATGCAAGCGTTCTCTCTTCCTCGGTGCCTGCCTCTTCCATGAGAGGACACAGTAGGAAGGGGACATCTGCAAGCCAGGAACTCAACAGGAGCCCAACCGGCCAGCACCTGATCATGGACTTCCGGCCCCCAGAACTGTGAGGAAATACTTTTCTGTCCTTTAAGCCCCCCAGTCTCTGGTCTTCTGTTGTGGTTGCCCACCCTGACTCGCACGGAAGGTGACGTGAAGGTTGAAGTGCGGGAGCTCGCCAAGGGCACCGGATGGAGAGGCCTTCCCGGTCTGGACAAGAGCAGGCATGAGGCCCCGAGTCTTAGCATGCCGCTGTGGTAGATGCGTTACATAACGTCACCTCGATGCGTAGACTGTCCGAGAAGGGGGACATCTACACCAGGCGACACAATGAACTTCCAGGCCTCCCACTTCCCAAGACGCTTGCTTGCCCGACGGGATCAGCTATTTCCAAAAGTCCAACTTGAGCAGGAAGTGTAACTTTCCCAGTAAATGATTCAGATCACGTATTCCCCCCCCCCCCCCCCATATTATGAGGCTTCTAAAAGAAATTGGATTATTTATTCACGAAGCAAGATATTAAAAGGGCCTCGTCGTGTATCAGATCATCGAATGCCTGGCTAGGTCAGAAGTCCCGCTGAGAGGTGAGGAATGGTCGGACCCCCCATTTCCTGAAGTAACATTCAAACGTGTTCAGTCACCTGGAAAGGGCCTTCCCTCTCCGAAGGCCAAGCCCTTATCAGACCATGAAGTTCTAGGTGCCTGTTGGCATGAACGAACCGCTCCAGGATTATCTTCTCCGCCATAGCCCACTTCTAGTTGTGAGTAGCTTAAAAAATGTCTGTAAACTTTAAAAGAAACTCTCATCAGGGACATGATTTTGTCTTGTGGAGCATTTTATGACAAAAAACAAAAACAAACAAACAAAAAAAACTCTGAAAAATGTATACACCACTCTCTGACCTTAGTTTAAGGTGACCAGACGTCCCGCTTTTGGTGGGACAGTCCCGATTTTGAACAATTTGTCTCACGTCCCGCGGCATTTTCTATGTTTATTTTCTCATAGTTGAATATACTAGTTTATGTTAGAGAGCTAAGTTAAATTAATAGTATCTATCAAAAGACATTTTGTTGAAAATGTTCTTTTCGTATGCTAAACAGTAAGAAAGAGCATAAAACAACAAGAAAGTATACTTATCAAATTTCTGCTGCCACCCAGTGGGACGTTTTTAAAACGCTGCAGGACGCGGAACAAATTGTTCAAAATCAGGACTGTCCCGCCAAAAGCGGGACATCTGGTCACCTTACCTTAGTTAGTTGATACTTACACAGTTTACAGTGCGGAAGCTTACAAACAAAAGGACAAATACATCCAATGTTCTCCTCTCGGGGAACTATGATTACCACAGCATCAGCTCTGACTGGCTCCCTGGCCATTTGTCAGCAGCCTGGGGAAGAGTGAAGCCATAGCAGCACACACATCCCACCAGAAAGACACACAGACACATGCTCTGTTCTGTCCATGGCCTGACAGAGCCCTAGAGCACATGTGTCAAACACAAGGCCCGCGGGCCAAATCCAGCCCGCCAGGCCTTGCAATGTGGCCCGCACCGCGCTGTCATCACTGCACTCCGCTGTCAGTTTATGACATTGTCAGTTTATAACTGTTCAGTAAACCATTCGGCCCCCGATTTAGGCTGGATTTTAGATTTTGGCCCCTTCTCTGATTGAGTTCGACACCCCTACCCTAGAGTCACATCAACACAGGCCACTTCACCAGAAAGACTTGTTCGAATTCAGATTTTGACATTGACAAACAAGGTAGCATGGGTGATTTTTTTTAAAAAGAATTTTTCACTTCCATGTCCTTGAAAAATAGATTCCTTTTAAAAAGTCACCCGAAAGCCTCATCCCAGGGTGTTTAATATGCCAAAGCAATTTTTTAAAAGAAGAATTTGAATGGGAACCTGGCAGGTCGTTGTGAGGGGCAACAGCACACAGGAGCTGCTGCGCCTGGGTGTGTTGAGTGACACTGACTATGAATGAGTGTACGACACAGTCTGGTGTTCAAGGAGGCGTATTCTTCCCTACAGCACTTCCAACGCCTGCATGTTAGAGTTGGAAACAGACTCTTGGTAAACACCACATTCCCTTGACATCACTTAACCTTTCCACGTAATAAAGGCAGCCATGGAGAGTGAAATGTCAGTTTCCCCACGTTTGTGTCTTTCCGGTTAATATTGCTGAGGTCCTCTGACTACATGTGCCGGTCTGCTTATGCCTCGGGACGCAGTCAGAGAGCATAGTAACTTACTGATACGCAGAAGCCGGGGTGACAGCTGAGGTCCTGACTTGGGACCAGTCTGGGAATTCTGATCAGGAAATTCTGCTCGGGGAGCTAAAAGCCCATTGCACCAGGACCTCTCTGTATGCGCTATTCACTTACCCCTTAGCCTTATAGGGCTGGGAACCTGCAGTGACCTAATCCTTAGCCCATTGTACACCATAAGCCCGTGGTTAGCAAACTGTGGCTCACTAGCCACATGTGGCTCTTTGGCCCCTTGAGTGTGGTTCTTCCACAAAATACCACGGCCTCGCGAGTCTATTTTGAGAAGTGGCATTAGAAGAAGTTTAAGTTTAAAAAAGTTGGCTCTCAAAAGAAATTTCAATTGTTGTACTGTTGATATTTGGCTCTGTTGACTAATGAGTTTGCCGACCACTGCCTTCCATAAGTGGCTGTAGACGCCAGAGGCCGACCTTCACAACACACCATGTGTGTCTAATAAAAACAATGTTTTCCCTAAGTGGTGGCCCTGACCAACTTTAAAATCATTTTTTGTGAGAATTTTCAGGTGAAAATATTCAAGGACACCTGAATTGTGGGTAATATATTTATTTTTATAATATTGATTGCAAATTGATTTTTTAACTTAAATTCAAAATATTGTGGTGTGTGGGGATGGTCTCCATTTTGGACCCGTGGCAGTTAACTATTATGAGTCTAACCATGTAACCTGAAACTCATACAAAACTGAGTACACACTGTAATTGACGATAAAATAACAAATAAGTCAAAATAAATAAAATGGAGTGGGGATGACCAAGTCACTTAAAAGTACTTCTGTGATCGAATACCCTATGTTTTCTTTTAAAAAAAAGTAAATATTATGCAAAAATGGGATATTATTAACAATCAGGAATTGATTATACATTGGCCTAGCCATATGATGGAATATTATCCAATAACTAAATTTAAAATTATAGAAGGATATATAACAACACGGGGAAATAGTTCACAGTATATTAAATGAAGAAAAAAGCCAGCAGTTTAAAGAGTTATGTAAAAAAGACATGATTGTTGCCTCACCAGGTTTGACTCAGTCTATTGAGCTTCATCCCATACACAAAAGGTCACTGGGGAGGCACATGCCCTGGCTGCTGGCTCAAGGGGGCACACAGGAGGCAGCCCATAGATGTTCCTCTCTCCTCCCACCCCCTTTCTCTCTCTCTAAAGAAACAGTATTTTAAAAAACCATTATTGAAAAAACAATTATATCTGAGAAAATACAATAGATATAATAGCAAGTGACTATCACTGGTTTAATTAGGTTTGAGACTTGGGGTAATTTAATGCTATTCTTTGTATTTTCTTTTCTTCAAGATTTTTTCTTTGCATATATATGACTTCTGTTAGCAGGTTTTTAAAGCTATTGAAAGTAATGGAAACTTTTAATTGTTAGGAAAACAGCTTATGTTGGTCTACAAAGTCATTCTGAATAATACTGAAAATGTATGTTATATTCATAGACTGTTGGCGGATAAGGTTTAATGTTTTCTATATTTGTTTTTTCATAGTTGAATATACTAGTTTATGTTAGAGAGCTAAGTTAAATTAATAGTATCTAACAAAAGACATTTTGTTGAAAATGTTTTTTTCGTATGCTAAACAGTAAGAGAGAGCATAAAACGACAAGAAAGTATACTTATCAAATTTCTGCTGCCACCCAGTGGCTGCCCAATCAGTTTTACATGTATTGCTCACCTAGCTAATGGACCAGTCAAATTGCTCTTGAAGAATACATCATTCATTGGTAAAATCAGCCTGCCCCGAAGAAGCCAGGGTTTTCTAGTCCTAAACTTACCCTTAAATCATATCAGGTAACAGAAATGATCTCTCTCTCTTCTCTTCATTTCTCCTTCTTCTTCTTCTTCTTCTTCTTCTTCTTCTTCTTCTTCTTCTTCTTCTTCTTCTTCTTTTCTCTCTCTCTCTCTCTCTCTCTCTCTCTCTCTCTCTCTCTCTCCTCCCTCTCTCTAAACAAAAATATTTTTAAAAAGAAAAATCTTGCAATAGAAGAGTCCTAAGATATTTGGGGTCCACATGAGTAAGTTGCCAAACAGGGTTGTTAGTTCCACAAATTCTAGAATCTCTTCCTTGCTATAGCACAGTCCTTCTTTTTAAAAATACTCACTTGAGAATATGTTTATGGATTTTAGAGAGATGGGGGAAGGACAGAGCAACAGAGAAAGAAACATTCATTGCTTGCCTCCCTCATGCGCCCCAACGGACAAGAATCAAACCCTTTGAGTGTGCGTGGGGGATGACACACCAACCAACTGAGCCACAGGGCGGCACAGTTCTTCTTAAGCTACGGGGCCATGAGACCTGTGCCAGGGAAGTTGCCATGCAGTAACACTCACTCAATGAATTGGGTCCAGTCACCTGTGACTCTCAAAGAAGAGCAACAGTGAGGATGAGGCCCACTTGCTCTTGGACATCCCCAGAGGACAGCCACCTGCAGTTCCACGGGGACACAGACAGACAAAGAGGGACTGGCAAGTTTGCTACGAGCTGAAGCAAGATCCCCAGAGCATGGTTTGAACGAAACCAAGTAAAATCGTGAAGGAAAAGGAGTGAAAAATGATATCAGAACAAGGTCCAATTCCAGTGCAAAGCCATTTCAGAAAACCAGCCACATCTAGAAGGCCAGATGAGAAGTGTGGGGGTCAGACATGTGAATTGGTGCTGGCATTGACTTGCAAAAGCCCTGAGATAAGAATGGAGATTCAGAAACCGGTTTGGCTCAGTGGATAGAACGTTCAGCCTGCAGACTGAAGGGTCCCAGGTTTGATTCCGAGCAAGGGCATATACCTTGGTGGCAGGCACATCCCCAGTGGGGGGGGGGGGGGGGGGGGTGGTTTGCAAGAGGCAGCTAATCGATGTTTCTCTTTCATTGATATTTCTAACTCTATATCCTTCTCCCTTCCTCTCTGTAAAAAAATCAATAAAAAATATTTTTTAAAAAGAACGGAGAGATACACACCAAAGATTACCATTGGTTACATGAAGTGGATGGACCGAAAGGGGAAAACGACCTTTCCTCCATCTCTACTTTTTAAATTGTCATAGGGAGTGAACATAGCAATAAGTTTACATATGCTTTAAAAGCCTATGAAATGTTTATTGTGAAATCAAGGAAAATATAATAAGAATCCCTGGCCTACTGGCCTCTTCATGCATTTCTTTGGGTTCGAGGAGAGAACAACAACATGGAATTGTCCTTAGGGCTGTCAAAGGGCCATTTTCCCTGAAGCAGACATGGATGGCATAAAGGGTGAGGGTCCGGAGGCCTCAACACCAAGCCAGGCAATGTAAGGACTCAGTAGCCACCAGGTCAGGCAGATGTAGAATGGAGGCATCAAATCGAAAGTCAACTCCGGAAGCTGAAGCAGATACTAAATTCAACTTTTGAAAGGGCAATAGCAAAACGTAATTTAGGAGCTAAAGGAAAATGAATTTTAAAAAACACTTGTATGGACCAATGGCACATTTACGATTGGGAGTGAGCCACAGTGACCACCAATGTGTGCTCCGTGCAGGGCAAGCTGGGAAAGCCCTCCGCAAGGTGAGAGGGAACTTACGGCGGTGCCCCTTGGGGATTCATTCTGCACCAGGGAGGTCGGCTCTGAAGACTTGGGAGGGTGACCAAGGGCTGGTCAGTTGTAGAGACGCAGGCTGCAGGCTCTCATTCCTGCACGGGTCTTTATTAGACCAGGTACTAAGGGCTTATTTGAAGCTCAAAGGAATGGGCACGATTTTCACCTGAGTTTTGTGTCCCAGGCCTCTATTTGTATGACACCTGTTGGTAGGATCTTGCTCCTGGCAGGTTTGGACAGTGGTCATCTGTGGCCTCAATGGCATACGGAGTTCTGTGTATGACTTGTCTCCTCTTGGAGAATCAGCAAACCTCAAAGAGGTAAGCTTTTTATTGCCTTCCATTGACCAACGTAGAAACATAAGTGACTTCTATTGTTGAGAACATATGAAAGGATCGAGCACATGTTTGTTTAAATTCTATCATTTGCAATAACATGGAGGGAAACTGAAGAGTATTATGCTGTGAGATAAGCCAGTCAGAGAAAGACAAGTCTCACATGATCTCACTCATAGGTGGAATCTAATGAACAAAACAAACTAGTGGACAAAATAGATCCAGAGACATAGAGGCATGGAACAGACTGACGAGTTACAGAGGGAAGGCAGGGGGTGGGGAGGTATGCCTGTGGGGAGATTAGCCTGGAAACCTGTATGCATAGATGCATAACCCATGGACACGGACAACAGTGTGAAGACCTGGGAGGGGTGAGTACTGGGTGGAGGGCTTCAATGGTAAAAAACACACACAAAGGGGCATCTGTAATACTTTCAACAATAAAAATAAATTAAAAAATAAAGTAAAAGTCAATAAATGATGTTTCTAAACTGGTTGAAATTTAATCAAAATTTATCTTACCAGTTTCAGAACAGTAGCAGTTGACATATTACTGATGAAACTACCCATGTTTTTGAAAATCCATTAAGACCAATGAAAGAATTGGTTGCCATGCCTTTATAAGACTAAGTGCTGGTCTTCCCCACTCACCTTTCTCTCTTCCCCTCACCCAATGTTATTTTCCTCTCTCTAATTATTATCATCAAAGACAAAGCCTGTAGAATAGCTTGGGCAGAAATCAATTATATAACTTATATGGTGCTTTTATATTTTCCTGGTTTCAAAGTCAGCTCAAATGTTGTTTAGATGTTTTATTTTTTTTCCTTAAAGAAAAAAAAGAAAGAAGGAAGGAAGAAAAAGGGACAATTTTCAAACACAAAATGTCTTCAAACAGGGCTGAAATCTATTTGAGATTTGATCTACACCACTGTCATTTCATTCATCTTGTAATATTTTTAGAGATATTCTTATTTAACATTGTAAGCAAATAAATCAGGCATTAGGTCATTAAACCTTTATTTATTTTTCACGTTTTTAGTCCCCTTTCAATAGTTACATACTCATACTGTAATGGATTATATTAGCTTGAAGCAAAGGTTATTAAATATCAGTATGCCCAGAATCAACATGGATGCTTGTTAAAAAGGTTTATATGCTGGGTCTCTGGCATGGAAATGGGTACATCAGAAGTGGGACCCATGGACCTCTCTGGGCAACAGGCAAGTCAAGTGACTGACATACGTGGCGTAGAAATTAGAGTATGTGGTTACTATACCCTGACATTTAGTGCAATCCTAATCATCTCTTCTGGACTTAATTCCTGAAGAAACGTGGGCAGTGAATACCTCTGACCTTGAGAAGGCTGATTTGCACATTGGTGGGAAACCTTGTGACCTGAGACTTTGCAAACATATGAAGTGAGCTCATGTCACCGTGTTGCACAAAGATCTGTTTCCCTTTTCTTGCTTTTCAAATTCACTTTGAGTTCAATGTTTCTGTTTCTCCTGTTTTCCCTTTTTAATGCATTTGTTCACCCCATAGGCGATGTAAAAGGATCAAAGGAAATTTTTGACAAATTGAAATCTGCTCTGTGAGTTGTCATGTACTTAATAATAATCTCCTATTTTATTCGAAAAGCCAGGGTATCTTCTCGGTTAAAAGGAAGTCTCTTTGCGTTAATTTATTTTCTCACTTGTAATCAGCCCTTATGCTGAATCAACTAGAGTTATGTAATCATTTTTCGCTTCTTGTAGAAACCTGAAGTATACATTTCTTGACATTTCCATCATCAAACAAGTATGTGTTATTCTAAATTATCTTGTATCATCTTTGTTTACATATATGTGGGACCATATACTACACATTTAATATGGCATTAATTTTATTGTACTTCATTCCTGAATTAATATTGTAGTCAAAATATCCTCCAGCTATTTGAGTTTGCGCAGCTCATTACTGAATAAGATTTGGGATAATTGGGTAACACTTGCTTTCATAAGTGCTAACACATAATTTAACAATTTTAAGTTTTGTCTTATCTACTTTTTCTATTCGTATATTGGAAGTAAATACTGATGGTCAGAATTTTTTTAAAAAAATATATTTTATTGATTTTGTACAGAGAGGAAGGGAGAGAGATAGAGAGTTAGAAATATCGATGAGAGAGAGTCATCGATCAGCTGCCTCTTGCACACCCCCTACTGGGGATATGCCCGCAACCAAGGTACATGCCCTTGACCAGAATCGAACCCGAGACCTTTCAGTCCTCAAGCCGACGCTCTATCCATTGAGCCAAACCGGTTTCAGCTGATGGTTAGAATTTTAAGAGAGAATATTTCAGATTTGGGGTAATTTACTGCTGTAGTGTTAGGAACTGGCTGTTATAAAGTGAACTAATTACATTTTTCTTATCTTCTAGGTTATAAAACAGTAACAAACCATAACAAATTAGATTATAGGTGAGGTCGTTAAGCTTTTGATCCACAGTGACCACATGACCCCGAATAAAGCTCATAAAAGACACAGCAATAAAGATTCTTTTGATGTGAACAGTTGCGTTATCCTGGTTCTCATTTTATTCCTAAGTATGGTTCTTTGAACCCTTATACACACACATGTGACTGTATATCTTTCTTGCTCTGTATCTCCACGGTGGCTCTCTCTATATTATCCTCCTGAAACATGCCATTTGGCTTCTTCAGGCTGTGGGAATTTACCTATTCGCATGTATTTGGCATACGCAGGAAGTAGCCTGAAAGGAAAGAGCCAGCCTTATTTTTGGTTAACTTCCCACCGAGCTTTTAAAAGGTAACGTAGAAAGCACTTTGAAGTCTCAGACCTGGGGCTTGAGTCACAGCCCTGCAGTTGGTTGCTATGTAATTTCCAATTATCTGATTATTATTTTTTTTTTGCTAATTTACACACATTACACTCAGGCGGACTAAGAAAATATTTCATCTTTATGTTCTGAGAACAGCAGGAGGGGGACTCAGAAATTACATGTAATCAAACCTAGTCAATCCTGATCTAATGATTTAAAATTACTTTTTAAAGTAAGGCCCTCTTTTAAAAAATCAACTTTATTTTTAGAGCAGTTTTAGATTTATAGAAAAATTGAAGCTACAGTAAAAAATTGAAGCTACAGTAGAGAGTTCCCTGTGCCCTATACTTAGTTTTCCCTATTAAGAACGTCTTAAATTAGTATGGTATGTTTATTACAGTTAATAAAACAATATTTATGTGTTATTATGAACTAAAGCCCCTAGTTTATTCATATTTCTTTAGCTTTCCCTAATATCTCTTCTGTTTCAGGATACCATTGAGGACACCACATTACCTTTGGTCGTGTCTTCTTAGGCTCGTGTTGGCTGGGCCAGTTCCCTGGCCTTCTGGTTTGTGATGGCTGTAAGTTTTGTGGAGACCGGTAGGGTATTTTATGGGATGCCCTTCTGTTGGGATTTGTCTGATATCTTTCTAATGATTAGATTGGGGACGTGAGTTTTAGGGAGGAATAACAGGTAAAGTGCCATTTTCATCACATATCATTCCACTTCTAGGAATATATCCTAGGATGCCATAAACACCAATCAGAAAGAATGTATATACCCCTATGTTCATAGCAGCACAATTTGCAATAGTGGAAAGATATGGAAACAGCCCAAATGCCCATTAGTATATGAATGGATTAAAAAGCTGTGGTACATCTGCACCATGGAATGCTATACAGCTGTAAGAAAAAAAGAAAGATCTATTACCCTCTGAGACAGCATGCAGGAACCTGGAGAGTATTATGCTAAGCGAAATAAGCCAGTCAGAGAAAGACAAGATCACATGATCTCACTCATAGGTGGAATCCAATGAATAAAATAAATTGATGAACAACATAGATCCAGTGACATAGAAGCAGGGACAGACTGACATATTTCAGAGCGAAGGGGGTGGGGCTGGAAGAGATGAAGCAGTGAACTTTGATGTATGTATGCATAGCTAATGAGCAGGTAATAATATAGGGACAGCCTGGGGAGAGGAGGGAACAGGGTGAAGGAGGTCAGTGGGGTGGGCGGAAAGGGACATGTGTAATAATTTCAACAACAAAGATAATTTATTTTAACAGTTAATACTATCACCCCTTAGCACTGTTGACATTGACCTTGATCCCTCAGCTGAGGTAGTGTTTGTCGGGTTTCTCTACTTCAAAATAGCCCTAAGAAATCCCCTTCCTACACTGTACTCTCTGAAAGAGTCATTATCACATCCCACACTAAAGGAGTCTCCACGTGGGTTTCCGAGGGCGGCAGTGGCAAATTATCACGCACTTGGTGACGTGAAACAATAGAAGTGTATTGTCTTACAATCCTAGAAGCCAAAAGTACAGAACCAAGCAGTGTCACGTGCAGCTAAAAGGGCCAGTAAAAGTCATGATCAAAAGATGTCCTGTGTATTTGGAACTTTCCACAGTATGTTGTGATACTTTCCACAGTATGTTATGATACTTTATATATATAAAATGACTGAACAAATGAAGTAATAAAGTTCAACAGTAATTCAGGGTGTTTTTCTGAAGGGCCAACACAAGGGCTTGGGGAGTGAATTAAAAGTGAGAAATTGAACACAGGAAATACAGACAAAAGTTCCAGGAAATGCAGAAAAGGGGACCATAGAATCAACAGGAAGAGGGTGATGGTAAGTTTATAAGGTTTTGTTTGATTTATGTTTTTCTTTCTTTTCTTTTTAAGTGGAAGAGACTTTTAGTTTGTGTGTGGATTGAATTTTCTTTAGTTGGGGAGAGAGATGTTGAAGATATAGGGAAGTGAGAAAATACTGGAAAGATGAATAACTCAACAAAGCGGTGTTAGGGGTTGAAAAAATTGGATTTTGAAAGGACCAGATCTGAGGGGGGAAGTTGGGATAGCTGCTATACAGACAGAATTCGGGCTTTGGCGAAATCATTCCATTCACTCTTGGAAACAAAACAAAACAAAACAAAACAAAACAAAAAAAAACATGGTCTGCTGAGAGAGGGGGTTGACATTGAGTGAACATGTCCATTTTTCATTAATCTTACCAGGCCAGGCTTGCCTGCATTGCATTCGAAGAGTTTATTGAATCAGTGCCTCAGAGCCTCAGAGTGGCAAGGCCTTGGGTTCTGAGATACTCCAAAGTAGAGCCTTTTATCTGGACTGTCAGGCAGAAATATGAAACCAGCCACAATATTGACTTTCCCTCTGATGAACTGGCCATGCCATGCGGAGGGAGGAAGAACAAACACATTGTTATTGTCCACGGCTCTCTGAGCTGTGGGGCCATCTGCTTGCCTTCCTGTGTTTCCCTCTAGAGCGGCGTGGTGAGTGGAGAATCGTGCGCCAGAGCCTCAGACACTGGCTGCACCCTGCCCTTTCCCTGCCTTGGCTTCGTGTCCCTGGGCAGGTTCCTCGCAACCCCAAGCCTCAGGGTCTTCCTCCACGAGAGCAGGTCACAGGTCTGCGTGGGTTTGGTGGGAGACACGCACTGAGTATGTGGCCCAGGGTTTGGTCTGAGGTCCTTTTCCAGGCTGCTGAAGGTCAGGGAGTGGCTTGGTCCTGGATTCCTAGTTCTTAGCACAGGCCTGGATTCATTCATTTTCTCTCTCTCTCTCTCTCTCTCTCTCTCTCTCTCTCTCTCTCTCTCTCTCTCTGTATGTTGAATGAATTGGAACTTTTTTAAAACACCACGGGATGTGGGACAAATTGTTAAAAATCGTTACTGTCCCGACAAAAGCGGGATGCCTGGTCACCTTAGTATTGCCTGTGCTCTCCACGGGCAGCTGCAAAAGGAAAAGTCCCTCCATCTTCATGATCCCCCAGTCACGCTTGCATCCAGGGCAGGCCAGAAAGCACCCCCCCCCCCCCCCCCCCAATGCTCAGTCTCTAATCAAGGTATTGTTGACAACACAGAAAAGAAAACTAGAGCGAAGTCCCCTTTTCTCATCATCTTCAAAAGAAGGCAAAGGAGGGGAGGAGCTAAAAGGAACTGTTCAGAGGCAGATTTAGTTACTCTGATTTTCATGGGGGAAGGGGAGGGTGGATTAAATGCCCTCAGGAGGCAGCCCGGGGCAAGTATCACCTCTCTGAGGGAGAGAAGCCATGCGGCTAATCTCCCAGGTCTGTGGCATTCGCTCAGGCTGCCTGTGTCACCCACCTGGCGTCCCCTGTGGCCGGCCGCTGCCCCAGCAGGTGCCAGACCTGCTGTTTACTTAGCCCTGTCAGGGCGCAGCTGCTGCTCCCGGCTCCAGGCCGTTAGAGAGGCGGTGCCGGAGGGGGGGGGCGGCCTTTGCCAGGTGCGGCTCCCCCACGGGCTGTGACAGGTGAAGCAGAGTCTCCGGCGACACCTGCCAGCCCACACGCCGGCCGCCGCTAACCGGCTGGTGGGCCCGTGGCATCTCCTCTCGGGCTCGCCGACCAGACAGGGGACATGGCTCCGACTCCCCGCACCCCGTCTGCAAGCTGGGAGAGGGGGGCCCTTCTGGCCGGCCCTGGACATAGCGTGGTGGGGGGTCATGACCTTTCTCAGCTGCGCGTGGAGAGCACAGGCGACACCCGAGCAGAAAGCAGGTGCTCGCTCGCCAGAGACGTAACGCACTCATTATTGATTATCATTACCGGACGGGTGAATGGAGCGATCCAAACTGCCATGTTCCTCCCCGTGCTGAAAACCTCCTCCGTCTCAGCCTTTACCTCTCCGGTGCTTCTTGGAACAGTGAGCGGAGGAGACATGCTTTACTATTGGAATTAGACCTGAGCGAGTGGAGAGAATCACGCGGGGGCTGGCGTTCATGTGGTCCTTGGGGACACGTGTGTGACCTGGGTCTGAAGGTTCCTTTTCACACGCGAGGGGAGACTTCTTGGGGAAGACACAGAAAGCGAGAGGTTTCCCAAAGCTCAGACCGCAACTCCTTTCTCTTTGGTGCAATAAGCCCAGGTGCGCTCAGTTCACACAGACAGTAATCCGTCTGAGGGGACCTGCTGGCTCCTGGCCACCGAGGTGGGGCCCATCTTGGCTTTCATGGTGGGTGACCCTCCATGGGGGGGTCATTACTGTCTGCGGAAAAGGCTTTTGCATTGATGTGAGTCCCTGCTGCTCTTGCCCGTCATTCAGGGAAATAGTTCAGAGCCACTGACCCCATGCATGGAGCTCGGTGTCGGCTTTATGAAGTGCGGCAGCTCCGGGGCGCCCGCCGCCCCTGCGTGGGCACAGGCCTCATGAAGGAGCACCTGTGGCTGCGGAAGCACAGACCTGCCCCAGAGTCACCTGGCGTCATCAGCCCCGAGAAGGAAGGAAGGAAGGGCCCTGCTCCCGAGCTTCTCCCAGGCACCCATAGCCGCCCCATCGAATGTGCGAGCCGCCACCGGCAGCTGGTGCTGTAAGTCCAGACAGGTGCCCGGCGGCTGAGACACATTCTTGTCAACTAGACTGGCCGCCAGGAAACAAGAAGTAGAGGGTGCGAAGCCCATCAGATGGAGGTCACTCAGGGAAGGCGTCTCCCTCTCCCCTCTCCCCCCGCCCCTCCCGCCGGGGGAGCCCAGCAGGAGAGTGACCAGAACATGCCCGGGACCCAGCAGGAGAGTGACCAAGGCCGAGTGACCAGGACACACGTGGGGGCAGACAAGCTAAAAGGGAAGAAAGCAGGAGGTGCCTTCGTAAGAAACAACATGAAAGAATAAATACCATTTCCTACGTAGGGTGTCAGGAGGAAAAGAATAACAAGGTGAACAAATGATTGTAAAAAAATATATAGAACATATGTATCTGAAAGAATATGAAAATATAAAACTGCTAAGGTTATATTTACAAACACTAGAAATAAAAGGGAAATTGTTCTATGTTTACTGTAGGTTTTGTTTTATTTATTTATTTATTTATTTATTTATTTATTTATTTATTTATTTCAGAGAGGAAGGGAGAGGAAGAAAGAGATAGGAATATCAATGATGAGAGGAAATCATTGATTGGCTGCCCCCTACTGGGGACCGAGTCAGCAACCTGGGCTTGCTCCCAGGATAGAATCAAACCCAGGACCCTTCAGTTTGCAGGCCGATGCTCTATCCACTGAGCCAAACCGGCTAGGGCTACTTTAGTCCTTGAGAAGGACTCAAGGCTTGGTATGTGTTGCATTTTGATGTTCGTACTACAGTTTTAGGTGGTTTTGTTGTTTGACTGCAGCGGCTGCTGATGAATCAGGATCCCGGTGTGAGCAGGATGCTGGCACACACTTGATGTGAGCAGGGTGTTGGAAACAATCATGATAAGATCAAAAGAACAAGCTTGAGCTAAACTGTCTGGTTTTGATTTGCAAGCCCAGCTGTGTGCTTTGGGCGAGTTACTTTCCCTGTGTATCAGTTTTGGCCTTAGTAAAATGAGATGAAATTTTATACCCATGAGGTTACTGAAAAGCTTAAGTAGATAATGCAGGTAAAGCATTTAAATAGAGCCTGGTCCTCAGTAAATGTGCACCAAGTGCTACCTATTGTGGTTAGGTAGTAAGATTAGATTTTAATGCATTTATTTTCTTCTCAAAGATAATTTCGTCTGAAAAAGTAATTCCTACAAAATGTGAAGTACAGTCCTTTCTTGTTTGCTTTCTGACCTCTAGGAAGTACGTTTTATTTTATTCTTAGATAGAAATGAATAAATAATTATGAGTTCATACATATTGCAAATGTATAAACTCATAATTGTTTTTCTGCTAACATAACCATCAATGAAGATGAAAATGGACTCTCCAATTCAGGGAGTCAATAAAAACAAGCAAATGGGTGTTGAGAAAGTGATGATCATAGTTAAAATAATGAATGAGTGAGGGAGCACCTGTGGGTATGGATAAAAAAGAGCAGCCCCTTAGATCTGATGCGTTACCTCACCCTAAAGAAATCACCAGCCCAGTTAGCTTAAATCGTTTTGATATACAGAATAAGGAGATAACTACAATTATGCTAACACACACCTGGGGTGGTTTTGTTTATGATTGTCAAGGAACTTTGCACCCAAGTACAATGTGGTCGGCTCTCAGCGCTGTTAAATTTTATTAGAAATATATAGGAAAAAACTAGACCCAGGGGTCTGTATTTTTCTGACCAGCAGAATAGCCCATGTACTTTATCTACTGATGCACAAGGTTGGTCCGTTCATTTTCAACTTGTGAAGATACTGCCCTTTCTGTAACAAATATGTTCTGTGGGCAACACTGAAAAGACAGTGTTTTACCTGCCTCCTGAAGGTCGGGAGTTCTGTGTCTTGGAGGTGAAATAGGAGCTACTTACTGTCCCAGGAAAAGCAAGCACCAAACTAACTTGCAATTCCGTTTTCATTATCATAACTAAGACCTCGCCAGGGACAGAGCCTTCACACCTGTAAATAGAAGCTTCACTCCCTTTATGATTTTCTCTACTGTGCACTTACTTGGTTTCCTTTGAGCCTCTGATCACTGAATATCAATAGTCTAACCTCGTGGTCTGCAAACTGTGGCTCCCAAGCCACATGCGGGTCTTTGGCCCCTTCAGTGTGGCTCTTCCACAAAATACCAAGGCCTGGGTGAGTCTGTTTTGAAGAAGTGGTGGTAGAAGTTTAAGTTAAAAAAAAAAAATGGCTCTCAAAAGAAATTTCAATTGTGTACTGTTGATATTTATCTCTGTTGACTAATGAGTTTGCTGACCACTGGTCTAACCCTATCATCATGAAACTTTTAAAATGTCAAGTATTGGCACATAATATTCTTTCCTCCAAGTTTATAAAACCTTTTGTGACCTCTGTTTCATCTTAATTTTAACAACACGATCACCATTTTAAGGTTATCATTCCTAATTTCAAAATGTGAGCATTAAACCCTCATAGAATTTTAAAATGTTATGCAATCATTCAAGAGCATAGTCAGCTATCTAAGGAAATCTCTGTTCTTTTCCCAGACAAAGCCAAAGCAGAGAATCAATGCCAGGAGCTGCCAGTTTTGAATCACAAGGGAGCAATAAGGAAGTTCCTCTTTGAGGTTTATTAGCCAACTACAAAGGAAGCAGACCTTTTGCAGATGGCCCGTTCTCTCCCTTGGGAGACTCTTTGGATGAGGTGGTCATTGGGTGATGGGATCATACCGGACAAATATGCACAGGAGAAACCCATTGGACTTCCTAAGGGCACGCTACTATTCTTCCAGGAATTTCTCTTCTAAAGGTTTCAGGTTCCAGGGTTGCTGAGCCATCATTTCCTCTATCTCTCTACTTCCTACCCGCAGGTTCTAGAGTCTGCTCTCCCTGGACACGTCTGCTGCGATGACTTTCAAGAAGAGATTCCTCACCTTAAATCCAGTTTGGAACGTTGAGTATATGTTTCCCTGCTTCATCTTCTCACCTTCTCCTCTGGTCCTTCCTCCTCATTACTTTCTCTTTCTCACTTACCATAGGTAGAGTTTAAACATTGAAGGAGAGAGAAACAATACCATTTTCTTCTATGGCCTTGATAAATAGATTACTTTGTAAAGGTGTCAATACAGAAATACACTGTCTTATTTTCGGGGAAACAGGGTAGCGGCTCTGGGTGGTGGGGACCATGGTAAGATGAGTAAAACTGGAGGTAATTATAGTGTCACACTTTTTTTTTTTTTTTTTTTTGCCATAAAAAATGTTCCCGGGTCAGAGATGCCGGTGCATGGGTTACCATGGTAACACACACACAGGCCTTCTCAGCGCAGCGGCTTAGCAGCGGAGTGTTGGGAAGAGAGGGCGAGTCCACTTTAAGAACACAGCTAGTTCTCAGCAGCAACGCAGCCCCTGCAGAAGGGCTCCAGGCAGGGGCGAAGGGAGGGGAAATGCCATGACCTCTGTGTTCCGTTCTGCATCTTCACCTTCCCACGCCCCACGGGCCAGACTCACACAGGAGCCAGGAAGGAGGGAGCCCTGTCCACACAGCCACACAGAGAAAGGGAAGGGGGTACTGTGAATAGTTCTCTCTTTTCTGCGGCCAGCTTGGCTGGAGGGTGCGCGGTCTGGTTCTTGGAGTTGGGGCCGCTGAGGATTGAGAAAACGAAAGAAAGAGACAGACACAAAGAGAGAAGGAAAAAGCTGGGGCCAGGTAGGACCACTGTCCTCTGACAAGGACTGGGACAGAGACCCCAGCTAATATAGCATGTTTATTTTATACAGCAAAAAGCAGGAAGTTTACTCAAAGTCAAGACAAAGGAGATTATGTGCATTCCCTAGTCATATTCATTCCTGGTGCTTGGCTGGCTTTAAATAACAAAAGCTACCCCCTAGCACCAGGGCTAAAGGTCAAGCTGACAACTCTCCTGCCTTTTGGCAAAGTGGGTTTCCAGGACTTGGCTTTGCCAAGGCCACTGGATTCGCCTGACAATAATTAAAGAAATGCCCACGTGCCTTCCTAGGCACTCTCTACCTACAGGGCTCAAAGGAGTGGAAAATGGGGATAACTGAAAGCATTCACATTTGTAGACTCTTCTGTTTTCATTAATGATATATAATACATTGTGACTTTCTGATTCTTTTTCTAGTGTTGCAATGAGGTCAGAAAAAATAGTCTTTTTTTTTTGTTGTTTGTTTGTTTGTTAATCTTCACCCAAGGATAGTTTCCATTGATTTTTTTTTTTTTTAATAGAGAGTGGACTGGAGGGGGAGAGACAGAGAGAGAGAGAGAGAAACATCGATGTGAGACACATAGATTGGTTGCCTCCTGCATGTGCCCCAACCAGGGCCGGGGATTGAGCCTGCAACCAGGTGCATGCTTAGACCGGAATTGAACCCGGGACCCTTCCATCCATGGGCCGACAGTCTAGCCACTGAGCCAAACCAGCTGGGGGGCCAGGAAAAAAGCCTGGGGCTGCCTGGGTGTGCGCTGCAGGCCAACAAGCCACGGGAGAGAAGCATGTGCTGATTAATTATTCTCGTGAACGGTCAGCACTTGTGTGGTCACGTGAGCTGGCCATGATGAGCAAGAACAGGCCCTTTTCGTAGAAAAGCAGCCATCCGGGACCAGACATGGTCAATGCCACTTGCTGCCTCTCTTAGGACAACCAAGAGCCGGGGGCAAGTGATTGCAGTGAGTGGAAATGCGTGCTGTTGGCAATTAAATGAAATTAGAAGGGCCCAAAGCCAGAGAACGTTCTGGATTGAACACCCTTCTTCTTTCCCTAACTGTAGCTAGCTGAGTTTTATGCAGTGTCTTTCTATTCCGTTGTTGCAATACAGGCATTGGTAAATATCATAAAAACCCATTTTCGCCCTAACCGGTTTGGCTCAGCCTGCAGACGCAAGGGTTCCAGGTTTGATTCTGGTCAAGGGCATGTACCTTGGTTGTGGGCACATACCTAGTGGGGGGTGTGCAGGAGGCAGCTGATCGATGTTTCTCTCTCATTGATGTTTCTAACTTTCTATTCCTCTCCCTTCCTCTCTGTAAAATATCAATAAAACATTTAAAAAAAAAAACAACAAAAAACCCCCTCATTTTCAGAGATCAAGAGGCTCTGTTATTATCCACACAGAAGGCAGCCTGTTTGATGCATTACACATCGCACATGGTGAAGACCTGAATTATACCAGAGTGAGCGGGCTGCCTGGAGGAACCCACACATGGGGACTGGGAACCGTGATGAGAGAACGTGGGGAAACTGTCATTTCCACGTTGCCATAGGTTTTCCTCTTCTCTGGAAGGAGGCCATGGGCTCACAGGTGCCTCAGATTCCTCCTCCTTCCCCCTCCCCACCCTGGCCCCCCCCCCTTTCCCGTGGGAGGGGCGGGGGATGGAGTCAGGTGGCTCCCTTCCCAGGGCAGCTTCTCTGATGACCCCCAGCAGGTGCTGAGAGGCAGCAGGCAAGGCTCCACCAATGAGCCCCTCCTGAGGCCCCTATTTCCGGAGGAGGCAGGGCTCTGGCTCATTTCACCACGGCCTGGCCCTTCCTCCTCACCCTGCGGACGCCGGGGGACCCTGCTCCAGTGCCTACTGCGGGAACCTGAGCGCCCCAAGGTAAAGCTCCCATATGGCTGGGGATGCGGGGGTGTTGGGGGTTCTGTCCCGGGTCCCCCTGGATTGGCCTGCCCTGCGCCTCCAGCCACTTTTCAGGCCCAGGTTGTCAGGCCCAGCGCTGGGGCCGCAGGCACCACCCAGGCTGCGTTCCGGTGGGTCCTGTCCTCCCGGTCCCTCTGGCCTCCCCGCCCTTGGGCGCTGGTGTCCCTGGTGTCCCTCCGTCCCTCTGGATGGGCCCAGGAGAGTTGCTTGTTTTTCAGTAGGTCAGCGTGTTGTTGTTGTTGTTGGAACAGAATGGCAGCCTGCAAGCTCCTCAGTGAGGACCTGGGGTCAGAGTCTGGCTTCTAGAAAGAAATGCTCTGACAGTTCCAGTCGCTGGCTGTGGAGCGCGGTTGGTTCTGTGGTTTGATGAGTGTAATGCAGAGCAACTGTAACACACACACACACACACACCATCACCCCCACCCCTACCATCCCCACCATTCCCATCGCCCACCACTCCCTGAATGCCTGCTGCCCCTTTGGGCTCAACAACACCCATTTCTTGTCTTCATCCTCTCAGTCCTCGTCACATCAGGAACCTATGTTTGCAGCATTTTGCTTCTGGCTTGAACTTTCCCAGAAGGCACGGAGGAGTCCCCACATTATTTGCTCCTTTTTGTTGCTGCATGGTATTCCGTTGATAGGATGCACTTGTTTGTTTATTCTTTGATTGATGGGCATCGATTTTTTTCTTTCAGATTTTGGCAATTACTGATAAAGCTGCAATAAATGTTCACAGGCAGATATGGGGTGGATATACATTTCTGTTCAGTTCAGGAAAATGCCCATGACCGGGGTTGCTGAGGCGCTTGGAGAATGTCTGTCTGACATTCTCCCAGCATCTGTGCTGTCTGCTGCCCCCCAGCAGCACGGGATCCCGCTGCCGGGCCCACCCTGGCACTTGGTATCTTAGCTGCCCCCCCACCCCCCATCACTGCGGGCACCGGGAACTTAGGCGTGGCCTGTAGGCCGTGGGTCCCGCTGTTGAGTGAATCTGCATTGCCTTCACTCGCACTCCCTTCACGCTGATGTGGTGTTCTTGTGAGCGTTTCCTGAAATTATATTTTGATCTGGTGGGCAGGTGGAGGGAGAGTTGGAGAGTTGGCTGCCAGAGTTGGGCAGGTGGGGGGGGGGGGGGGAGAGAGAGACCCAGGGGCTTTCTGTGTCTGTGGGGGAGGGCATGAGGCCCTGGACGTGAGCAGTGTTGGTTTGAGCAGTGTTGGTTTGCAGCCGGATCACCACGTGGAGGTGATTTCCCTCCCCCACTCAGACCCTGCCCCGCAGGTGCAGGTCATAGATGGAACCCTGGGGGCTGTGCCCTGGACACGGAGACGGTGAGGGCCCTGCCCAGGCCGCTGTGGGTGCTGGAGCCAGGGTAACCCAGGTGACGGTCACCCTGAGCTTCTTCTGAGGGTGTCTGGAACTACAGGAGCAGAGGAAAGAGGACGGGCAGCCTCCGTGTGGGAAGAATGAATGTTTGGTTTTTACTTTTCCAACCAGAGCTCACTCCAGCCAGAGAGCTCCCACTAAGGCCCAGATCCCAGTATTCCTGACCTGGGAATAAAAGCCCTTCCCTGCTGCTCCCTGACCCCTGAGCAGAGGCCAGGGGTGCAGCTTAGTGGGCCGTCCTCTTGGCTGCTTTCACAGCTGATACTCAAGGTCAGCCTGGAGCAGCTGTGGGTGGCTCTTTACCCAGCCCGCCCCTCCTGTATCCACCCCTACTTTCCTTTCCTCTTCCTGCCCCTCCCTGCCCTCCCTGCGCTCCCCTCCCTTCCCCCACTACATTGTGAGTCCCGGATAGCAGGTGTTAATCTTCTTTTGCATCTATCTCTTGTCACTTCCCAGCAACTAACACAGGGCACGACCTATATCAACTGCCAAAAGATATTTTTAAAATGATACATTTAAAGAATGTAATCAAGGTAAAAAAAAAATGTACTTCCTGATATTTCCTCATTACAAGGCAAGATATGGAAAAATAGTGACAATTAAAAGGTACATGAAAGCAGTGACTGTTCAGGACAGACTTCACATGAAGAATGTGTTAAAAGGGAATCATATTACATATTGCACATCATATCCACTCATGAGACATGTATACTGAAGGGAGCTCAGTTGTAAGGAGCGATCGTGTTGATGCATTGTGAAGGATTTAAAGCTATCTTTACAGATGTGCTGTGTTGACTGAGGTATTCTACACATTTTTGCAGCATCTGCTGTTGTCAGGTGCTACAACACTTGGTAGAGATGGAATGGTAAAGAAGCAGGCATGGCCCTAGCTGGTGTGGCTCAGTGACAGAGCGTCAGCCTGCAGACTGAGGGGTCCCAGGTTCAGTTCCAATCAGGGGCATGTACCTTGGTTGCGGGCACATCCCCAGTGGGAGGTGTGCAGGAGGCAGCTGATCAATGTTTCTCTCTCTTCGATGTTTCTAACTCTCTATTCCTCTCCCTTCCTCTCTATAAAAAATCAATAAAACATAAAAAAAGCAGGTGTGGTCTTGCCCTCAAGTATAGGTTAATGAGATTGATTTGTAAATATTGATTACAAATTCTCAGAATATATATGAAATGTTCATATAATTTATAGCATATGTATAATTGACATCATTTATAATGGATATTTATTATATTTATATAGTTAATATATTTCTCTAATTTATAAATATAGCAAATTCAGCAAGAGAAGTATATGTGCACTTCATTAGAGCATTAGAAGTAGGCGTGGGTGGTGTCGAAGTTGTGTGTGTGTGTGTGTGTGTGTGTGTGTGTGTGTGTGTGTATTTTTATTTTTTAAAATGCTTTTCACTCTGGCCAGTGTATTTCAGTACATTGACCTGTACACCAAAAGGTCATGGGTTCAATTTCTGGGCACATACATGGTTTGCAGGTTCAATCCCTGGCCCTGCTTGGTGTATGTAAAGGAGGCAACCAAGCGATGTCTCTCTCATATATATGTTTCACTTTCTCCCTCTTGTCTCTCCCCTCCTTCTTCCCTTCTTCTTCCTCCCTTCCACTTTTTCCAAAAATCAATGGAAAAAAATGCCTTCTGGTAAAGATTAACAACAAAAATGCTATCCTTACACTCTGTAAAATTTACTTTGTTGTATCAGGAAAAACTGCTACTTGACCATCCCATATGGTTAGTCAATTCTGTCAACATCATCTGTTGAATAATCATTTCCCCATTTATTATGATTATTATAAAGTTATTATAATTTTTTTTCTTTCAGGCCCTCACATATTTTCTCATTAGTCTACCTGTTGGCTGAATTTCCAATACCACACTATACTTAATAAAAATGTGATCAGTATTGGTATTCATATTTGATAGTGAAAAGTATTTTTCAAAAATTTTTCTAGTTTCTCTTTTTTTTATTCAACTACAGCAAATTTGAAATAATTTTATCAAGTTAAAGAATGCCCAGTAAATTTTTGTTTTAATTGCATTAAGTCTACAAGTTAATTTGGAAAGATTTATTATTGTATAATGTCTTCCTATGAGTTAATGTACAATATTTTTCCTTTTGTTCAAACACTTAAAAACTCTTAGCAAGATTGCACATCCTATTTAATGTTTTTTTTTACATTTTTCTTTGAGATTTTTTTTCTCTTATGGATGTCAAACTTTTCTCCATGATAGCCTATAGCTCTCTACTGCTTGCACGTAAAAAAATTAACAATGAGCACTCTCTTGTAGTTAATTATGCTGGCTTCACACTACGTTTGAAATTTATTATTAGGAATCCTCTGGCTATAGTATCACCTCATCAGCATGTTATGAAAGTTTATTTCTCCTTTCCAATAATTAATGCTTTTTAATTTTTGTTTCATTGGCCTGATTAATATTTAAAACAATGTTAAGTAGTAAAATGCATTCTTCTCTTGCTGATTTTAGTAAGTCCGGTGAGGGGTTTCCCACCATGCACTCGGGGATATGCGGCCCCCGTGTGACCTGTGGACGGAAGCCCAAGGGTCTGTCACTGGGAACACGCTCCTCACCTGCTGCCCCTCCTGGACACCAGCAGTTCGCCCCCTCCCAGCTCATTAACGCGCCTCTGGAGCGCAGTTCCCCAGCAAATGACTCTGCACTGTGAGCTTCACCAGGGTTTTAGGGGGGGGGGGGGGGAAGAAAGAGGAGAGGGCTACACGTACGAGCTGACACCATTCTCAGAGAAAGCCAGGATGAGCTCACAGGGCAAACCAGGGGACCCTTTGGCTTCCACCAGAGGCAGGTGGCAGTTTCTTGTTTTATTTTTTTTTATTGATTTCAGAGAGGAAGGAAGAGGGAGAGAGAGATAAAAACATCAATGATGAGAGAGAATCACTGATGGGCTGCCTCCTGCATCCCCCCTACTGGGGATCGAGCCAGAAAGCCAGGCCTGTGCCCTGACGGGAAATCAAACCGTGACCTCCTGGTTCATACATCGATGCTCACCCACGGAGCCACGCAGGCCAAGCAGCAGTGGGCAGTGTCCTCGGCACACACGCAGGTGAGAATGCGATTATGTCTCCCTTCTGCAGACATCCTCCGTCTCCCTGAACGATCGTGTCCGGCAGCCCAGCTCACCTGGTCTGCCCCAGAGGGCAAGGCCAAGGGGTGCAGGCAGCACGTTTCCTTTTCAATGTTTTATTTATTTTTCCTTTTAATTAAATTCGTTGGGGTGACATTGCTGATAAAATTAAATACCATATTTTCCGGCCTATAAGACGACCCCCTAATTTTACAGTTAAAACATAGGTTTAGGCCTATATTCGCTGTATAAGACTACCCCCCACTTCAAAGAAAAGACTTACTTTGCCATCAAGACCTGCAGGTAATTTTTGTGCAATTTTGGTCTTTTGCCCCTGATTTTCGGTTGACTTTTTTTTCGTTTCAAAAGTCGTCTTATACGCTGGAAAATACGGTAGGTTTCAGTGGTAAATTCTATAACATCTTATGATTAAAGACAGAAGATCTGTCGTTTGTGGGCAAGCCCTGTCCTTCTCCTTGGGCAGCCTTGAGAAATTTCAGAGGGTCCCCGGACAGGCACAACGGTACAGGCTTCCTCTATGAAACCCAAAAGGCTGCTGGTAATCTGACCTGGTTTCTTTAAAAAACGTTTTTATTGATTGATGATGAGAAAGAATCACTGGCTACCTCCTTCCTGCCCCCACTGGGGATCAAGCTGCAACCCAGGCTGTGCCCTGAGCTCCTGGTTCATAGTGCCGATGCTCAACACTGCCAACCGGGAATCTGACTTCATTTTTTATAGCTCTCTTTAAAATGAGGGGGCACTTTTTTTTTTCTCTCTGCGTCTTCTATGAAGAGTTCCAGCCATTTCCCAGAAATAAGAAAATGTTTATTGATCATGGTATTACATTGTTTGAGGGGCACTAAAATGTTTACTGGAGACAGGGAGAGATTTTTTATTCATGTAAATTAAATATTTGATATTCAGTCTGAGATTGCAAGGAAAAAAAAGTGTAGTAAATATATTAGGAAAAGCTCTGGGGAGGAGCGGAGGGTTTTGTAATGGGGAGATTCTCAAATAATTATCAGCTGACAGAAAGGTCTAGCACAAGTGATCCTTTGAAATAGATTCCAGCTATTAGGATTATATGTGCCTGTGAAGTGATGAGTGTGAACCACATCACAATAATTTTGCTGGCAATTAAGTAATGCTTTTCAAAGAGTGACAAGTACTATAATGACTATGTGACATCAGAAAACTGTATCAAAAGATGGCAAAGCCTATGACATTATTGCTTTCTTAATGTGGCTCAAACACGAGACAACTACAAAAATAAATGACTTTGTCAGCATTAAAAGGATAAAATGTCATTTGCTTCGCTCAAAGTGAAAGCTGTTTTATCCAAAGATGCCTTAAAAGTACACTTACAACAACACTGATTGATTTATGTTTTATTTTATCTTATTCACATGTTTTAAGGTAGCTCCGAAAGACCCACAAAGTATATAGCATGGGGGGTGGGGGCAGTGGAAAAACCAAAGAAAAAAATGAGACAAAGGAGTTGATGGAAGATGAATTCAGGCTCCTAGGGTGCGTCCCCAAGAGGCATGCCCGAAAAAGCCCTCTGCAAGGAACTCTGCAGAGAGAGAAACAGCAGGAAGCCGGGTTTGCTTTTCCTCTCTTTCATAGTAAAATAAAAATTTTGCTGGATATAAAATTACACATTGGGTTTGTTTTCTTTCAAAACTTTAAATATCCCCCCTTCCCCTTTCCTTTCTGTTTCCATGGCTTTTTTTAGGAGCTGCTTTAATTCTTGTTCTCACTTCCTCTCTAGATGATGTGCTTCAGCCCTCAGCCCCTGGCCCTCGCTTAATTTAAGGACTTCTTTGCCTCTGGTTTTTGCCCTTTGCAATATGTATGACCACATATTCAAATTAGAGGTTACTTTTACAGCAGTTTTAGGGTCACTGCAGTTTTGATGGGAAGACAGATTTCCCATGTAGCTCCTGCTCTCACATCGCCTCTCCCACAAGGCAGTGCACTCGTCACAAACGGTGAACTTCACTTGAACACAGCATCACCACCCAGACTCCATAGTGGTCACTAGAGTTCACACTTAATGTTGCGCATCCTATGGGTTTGGACAAATTTATTATGTCAGTTTTCCTCCATTATGATATCAGACATACTTCTCTACTGAAAAAAAAAAAATCCCTAAAACATGTTATTTGGTGGATGCTAACATAATGGTATTGTTTTTATTTTTAAACTAGTAGCCCTGTGCACGAATCCGTGTGCCAGTAGCTCTCTGCCACCCTCCTGTAGCTCCCCCGCTCCCCCCATAGCTTGCTGCCCTGCCCCCTCCTGTAGCTCTCTGCTGCTCACTTGTAGCCAGTAGCTCTCTGCTGTCCTGCTGTAGCTTTTCCCCACATCACTCCCCCTTCCCCCTCCTCATAGCTTGCTGCCCTGCCCCCTCCTATAGCTCTCCACCACCCACTTGTAGTTCACTGCTCCACCCTCCTGCTGATCTGT
Source organism: Pipistrellus hanaki (assembly GCF_964339955.1). Taxonomy (NCBI): domain Eukaryota; kingdom Metazoa; phylum Chordata; class Mammalia; order Chiroptera; family Vespertilionidae; genus Pipistrellus; species Pipistrellus hanaki. Next base: position 68,849,185 of record NC_140508.1, read on the forward strand.
GACCCAGTCCTTACACGATTGCTCATTATGCCTCAAGGCATCATGTATAATTAGCATGTTCCTCTCTTATTATATAGGATTCCACTTGTTTATTGACATTTTTACATTTACCATACATTTTGAAATCATGCTGTCATCACTAGTTTCACTAATATTTTTGTCAGCTCTTTCCAATTTTCTACATAGATTATCATGTCATCTGCAAACAAAGACAGTTTTATGTCTTCCTTCCCAATTTAGCAGAGACTTCCAGTATACTGTTCAAAAAGTGGCAAGAGGGTGTGCCTTCATCTTAGGGAAAAACTTCATTATGGATGATGTTAGCTTCAGGTTTTTGAATAATGGGTTTAGCCTTGATCAAGTTGAGGAAGTTCCCCTCTATTTCTGCTTTACTGAAAGTTTTTTTCATGAATGGGCATTGACTTTTGTAAAATTATTTTTTTGCAATTATTAACATGATCACGTGAGTTCTCTTCTTTAGTCTGTTAATAGGATGCATTACATTAACTGACTTTTGAATGTTGAACCAGCCTTGCATCCGGACAAAATCATAATAGTGGACAGGGACAACAGTAAGGTGATTGTCAGAGGAGGTGGAAGGGTGTTGGTCATGGTGATGGGGCATGGGGAAGAGAAAGAATAATGCTGGCCTCATAGAATGAGTTAGAAAGTATTCCCATACCTTCTACCTTATCAAAGAAATTTTAGAGAATTCATATAATGTCTTCCTTAAATGTTTGGTAGAATTCACTAATATATCTATATAGGCCTTGTGCTTTCTGTTATGGAAAGTTTTAATTTATCAACTTAATTTATAAATAGATATAGTTGTATTCAGATCAGCTGTGCGTGTGTGAGTTTTGGCAGAACTTGTCTTTCAAGGAATTGGTCCATGGCATCAGTTATAAAAATTAATGGGCATAGAGTTGTTAATAGTATTTTTGACTTTTTTATGTCCCTGGGATCTGTAGGGATGTTTCTTCTTTTGTGATATTAGTAATTTGTATCATATTTTCTTAATTACTGTGGCTAGAGGCTTATCAGTTTTACTGGTCTTTTCAAAAAGTAACTTTTGGCTTATTTAATCTTTTGATTTCTTATTTTCAATTTAATTTCTGCTCTGATTTTTATTACTTTTCTGCATACTTGGAACTTAATTTGGACTTCTTTGTTTTAGTTTCCTAAAATAAAATCATATATTATTGATGTGGGATCTCTCTTTCTTAAAATAATATTTAATGCTCTAATCTCACTCTAAATACTGCTTTCATTGCATCCCTCAAATTTTGAAATATTGTGCTCTCATTCTTAATTTACTTCAAAGTCTTTTTTAGTATCTTGAGATTTCTTATTTGACATAAGATTTTCCTATTTGGAACTATTTAGAACTATTGTTTAATCTCCAAGTATTTAAGGATTTTCTAGCTATCTTTCTATTATTTGTTTCTGGTTTAATTATATTGTGGTATGAGAGTATAAATATTGTGTTTTTAATTTATTAAGGTATTTTTTATGGCCTACAATGGGCTCTTTCTTGGTGAATGTTTCATGTGAGGTTGAGAAGAATGTGTTCTGCTGTTGTTGGATGAACTTGTCTATAGATGCCAATTATATCAACCCAGTTGACTGATAGTGCTATGGAACTCAAGATGTTATTCCTGATTTCCCTGCCTGCTGGGTCTGCCCATTTCTGAAACAGAGGCAATGAAGTCTCCAACTATGGTAGCGGATTCATCTGTTTCTCCTTGTAGTTCTATCACCTTTTGCCTCCTGTAGTTTAGCACTCTGTCATTAGACACATGCACATTAAGGGTTGTTTTATCTACTTGAAAAATTAATCCCTTTATCATTATATAACACATCTCGGATAATTCTCCTTGCTCTGGATCTACTTAGCCTTAAATTAGTATCCTATTCCTTCTTTCCCTCTTTTAGTATTAGCATAGTATATATTTCCCTTCCCCTTTACCTTTAATAATGAGTCTCTATTGTTAAAATAGCTTTCTTGTAGGCAATGTATAGTTGGGTCATGTTTTCTGATCCACTCTGGCAATCTCAATCTTTTAATTTGTGCATTTAGGCCATTGGCATTCTAAGTGAATATTTGTATAATCGAATTGATATGTACTGCACTTGGTACTTTTTCCTCTTTGTTGCACTTGTTGTTTTTTCCAATTTTTGTGTTCTGCTTATTTTCTGTCTTTTGTGATTTTAACTGAGAATTTTATGATTCCATTTTTCTTTCATTTCTGGCTTTAAAAATATTTTTAGTGTTTGCCCTAGAGTTCGCAAGATACATTCACAACTAATCCAAGTCCACTTTCACATAATGCTATACTATTTCATAGGCAATTTGAATATCTTGTAATAATTATAATCCTAATCTCTCCCCCTCATCCTTCGTTTCATTGCTGTCATTCATTTTACTTATACATAGAGGCCCAGTGCATGAAATTCATGCATTGGGGGGGGGGGGGTCCTCAACCCAACTTCCACCCTCTCTAATCTGGGATCCTTCAGGAGATGTCTGACTGATGATTTAGGTCCGATTCTGCAGGGCCTAAACCAGCAGTTGAACATAGCTCTCATAATCTGGGACTGTTGGCTCCTACCCACTTGCCTGTCTGGCTGCCTGATTGCCCCTAACCACTCTGCCTGCCAGCCTGATAGCCCCCTAACTGCTCCCCTGCTGGCTATATCACCCCCAAACTGCTCTCCCCTGCAGATCTGGTCACCTCCAACTGCCCTCCCATGCAGGCTCAGTCGCCCCCAACTGCCCTCCCTTGCCGGCCTGATCACCCCCAACTGCCCTCCCCTGTCAGCCCGGTCACCCCCAACTGCCCTCCCCTGCAAGCCTGGTCACTCCAAATTGCCCTTCCCTGCTGGCCATCTTGTGACAATGTGGGGGTGGCCATCTTGTCATGACGTGGGGGTGGCCATCTTGTGACAACATGGAGGTGGTCACCTTTGTGATGTGAGAGCATGAGGGTCAATTTGCATATTACCTCTTTATTATATAGGATAAGCATGCATAATTGAATATGTTGTTGATATAAGGCTTTGAATTGATGGGCGATTTATTTGTGCTCTTTGGCCTGATTCAATTAAGCTCTTTGTTCTTAATTTTACTATTAAATCCTCCTTTAGTTCCACAAAAACTTCTGTATAAGAATAATGTTCTTGAAATAGAAAATGTAGCCCATTTTTTTTCACCCAATAAGCTACACCTTAACCTAATGTTTTTATGTTTAATATTTGTACTGTAGTCCTTTGTAGGGTTTGCTGAAGATGGCTGTATATAGGCTATATTAGCAAGGGTTGGCGAGGTTTATAGGGATTTATAGATTATAGACAGAATTCTCTAGAGAAATACAGAGCCTGGCCAAGCTCTTTGAGAATGAGCAGTACTCTTAAATATAATTTTATTATAGAAATTGTATGGGTTTAGGGATAAGCCTAGTGGGGTATCAAAATCCACTTTGAGTCTTGGATCTTAGCTATCCCATAGTCAGGATTCTTAAAATCACCTTTGTGTCTTAATTTTATTTTAGCTATAGCTTTTTATGGCCTAGTTAAAACTTAACTCTATTATTAAAAATATTTAATGGGGTTTATGCAAGATTCTATTACCTTGGGTTAATCCTATGACCATGGTGGCTAGCACAAAAGTTGCCAATCCTTACTGGTTAATATAACTTAGACTTCCATTTATGGCTTAATTTTTATTATTGCTGACTCCCATGGGGTGTTGTTGAACAAGTCATTATGAGCTATTCTAAGTGTGCTTGGTGCCTGCTCCTTTTACTCATATATGACTAAAGGACAATCTCACTGCAATGTGGATACTTTCATGTGTAATTTTAGTAAAAATTAGTGGAAAGGATGGGACCAAACCTATGTGTTCATGGGGTAAGTGAACTCACCTAGGCATTTTCACTGCCTTGCCTTGATGTTAAACTACATGAACAGATTGAGTCTAGGTTGCATATAGGTAATGGGTTCGTGTAAGGTGTTCAGTGTTAACCAGATGCCAATTTGTGAATATTAGTGATTTGGGGAAATTTCTGAGTATCAATAGATATAGTTGTTTTGGATGATTAAAAGGAAGTGACAGATCTAGAGGTGTAGTTGTCTAAGGAAAATTAAAAGGCGAAAGATTTATGCGGTCTGAAGAGAAACCAGAGCATGTCTAAGGAAAATTAATTCAAGTAGCATGCTTGTATCAGGGCAGGATTTTTTCATTGAATGGTTCCATAATTATTAGGCTGAGTATGTTTTGTTATTGAATTTGCTTGATTATATATAACATGTCTATTTGTATTACCATAGGTGTGAACTAGGCTTTGTATATTATCATAGATTTAATCTTGTTTAGGGAGTTTGGCAAAATGTTTATAATTACATACAACTAGTGGCCTGATGCACAAAGATTTGTGCAAGAATGAAGCTTTCTTCCCTGGCTGCTGGCAGCATCTTTTCTCTGAATGGAGCCGCCTTTCCTCTCTGGCCAGAGCCGCTTTTCTGCCTTCCCACACTGCCCTGGGGCCTGGAGTGGCTGGGGTGGTGTGCAATGCCTGCATCCCACCCCAGCCACTTGGTGCCTGCGTATGCAAATTAACCCTCCAACTTTGTTGGGTTAATTTGCATATTCACTCTTGATTGGCTTGGGGGCATCAATTAGCATGTTACTCTTATTAGGTAGATACTAGAGGCCCAATGCATAACATTTTATCGGGGGGGGGGGGGGGGGGGAGGGGGGGGGAGCTTTCACAGTTCAGGAACCCTCAGGGGATGTCTGACTGGCTGCATAGTGCTGCCACAGAGGCCGCAATGTGCTCGCAACCATCAGCCTGGCTTGTGGCTGAGTGGAGCTCCCTGTGGGAGCACACTGATCCTCTGTTGAGCATCTGCCCCCTGGTGGTCAGTGCATGTCATAGTGACCAGTCATTCCCAGTAGTTTCCGCCTTCAGGACTAATTTGCATATTGCCCTTTTATTATATAGGATAAGGTTTAATGGGGAGGTAGTAGAGGTTTGTCCTGAAACCACTGACTGAGTTGCATCTTTTTTGATGCTGGTGAACAATATTTGAATCTTGGCACATTCAAACCTGCCATATAAGGAAGCCATGATTATGACCTGTGACCATTAACTGAATTATACATGGTAATTTTCAATGTTGACGTATGATACTAAATATAAGCTCAGCTACAAGTTACTTGAGTGTGTTAAGGCCTTTGATGGCCATAGCTGGATCCTAACATACCTCCAATTTAAAAAATACCAAAGGCATGATACCACAGTCATGTGTCTGCATGGCTTGATTAGTCAGTAATGCATCAACATGTCTACATAAGGGACATTTGGTGACTTTAGGTGAGATGGTCCTGAAAAAGAACCAGATAATGAATACAGCTTGTTGACAGAACCCACCATGATTGATGGGTCCGGAGCAAGAAGAGGGGTACATTTATGGAAGGGTTGCTGTTTTCTCAAAGCTTAGTCATTAAGAATTGATTATGATATGCATGCTGACTGGAAATGATTTGATAATGTGTATGCACTATTGCTTTATAATATTAATATAAAGGTCCTGGGAGATATCTTAGTAAACTTCTTAGACTACCTTGCTCATATGTCAGATATTTTGAGCAAGATTTTATAAGGATCTGCTTGAAATCAATGGGCAGTTGGTTTATTTGGCCAATGCTTAGACATATATAGTGCAGATTGTTGGTTAAATAGCAGTCAGAATGCTGGTGTGTGGGTGGCTGTCCTCCTCTGATTGGGCACAGGTCATGTGCTAGGGATGACCTGCTCTGTCTCCACATGGGGTTTGGGAGGGTGAGCTATGGGCAGAATTAGGCAGGAAAAAATTAGTCTTATCTAGAAAAGAAATATTGTATAAACATAGTATAGCATCTGATTAAAATCAAGGGCTATATTTATATGTTATCACTAGAGGCCCAATACACGAAATTTGTGCAAGGGGCTCGGCCCTCACAGGTGCAGCGGCTTGCCTCGGCCCTCAGCAGCCCCAGCTTCATCAGGAAGGTCATCTGGAAGGTCATCCAGCTGTCCTAATTACCATATTACGCTTTTATTATTATAGCTTGTATTTCAATTATGCATGAAGTTACTTCATTAGGAATTAAAGACAAACTGAAGTAAATATGAAACCATGTAAGTAAATATAAGAATGTGCTCTAAATATTCAGAAAAAGTTTAACTTATAGAAGCTAGATAACCCTTAACAATTGCATGCCATATGGAGAGATTTTCTATATAGGGAGATAATTACTAAACAGCTCAAACTGTTTAAATAGTTCTACAAAAAATAGAAGATTATTTTTGTTTACAAAAGACGTCCTGTCTAGGAGCTCCTTTTCTTCCTGTTTCACTGCTAGTTGTCTTGATGCTCCCCTTGCTTCACTGTTTACTTTGGAAGTAGATAGGAATACATGGGGGAAGGCAGAGCAGGTAATTTACTGGAGCAGAGAGATAATATTTGTTTCCAGATAAAAAAGCTTGAAGTGCTTTGTGACTAGTTACTGTTTATCATCCTTTCTTCCAGTAGGGGGCAGGGTGTTGCAATCTGTAAACTCCAACTTCTAGGGCAAGCATGTCAAACTCAAAGGCTAATATGGGCCAAATAAACAAGGCATGAGGCCCTCGGGCCTCGAGTTTGACATGCTTATTCTAGGGGGCTAAATGAAGAATGTATCATAATCCTTCAGAGTTACTATTTAATTTAAACACTTACTTTTTCCTGATATATATGCTTCAGATTAATTCTAGTAAGTCTCCAGAAGAGAGACTGATAACTTGCTAAATTTTTTATTGCAACAAATAGACACCGAGCCCAGGTATTCAGGAAAGCATTTTCCACTGTTGGGAAATGAGTCAACAGAGGCTGGAGCATCTGCAGGGGTCTTCAAACTACGGCCCGCGGGCCACATTCGGCCCGCAGAGGAGTCTGATCCTGCCCGCCAGGTTTTTTGGGCAGTGAGCCCAGCCAAGGTGTTACAGTAGGGATTAGTAGTTCATATAGTCCGGCCCTCCAGCTCTCTAAGGGACCAAGATCTGGCCCCCACTTTAAAAAGTTTGAGGACCCCTGATCTAGAGGATTTCTATCTTTTAGGAAAGAAAACAAGATAAACATTTATTATTACAAGGAGAGCTAGATGTCAAATACGTATGAGCAGCAACTCCCATGCCTGACCTTCTTCCAGACTGTGTGCTGCAAAAGTGAATGGAAAAGAGTTCTGCTGAGCCCTAGCTGGTTTGGCTCAGTGGATAGAGCATTGGTCTGTGGACTGAAGGGTCCTGGGTTCAATTCGGGTCCAGGGCACATGCCCAGTTGTGGGTTTGATCCCCAGTAGGGGGCGTGTCAGAAGCAGTGATCAATGATTCATCATTGATGTTTCTCTCTGAAATCAATTAAAAAAAAAATTTTTTTTTTTAAAGAGATCTTAGAAAGCCTGCCTCCTACAGGAAGGGGACGGAAGATCCACGCAGAAGTGACCAAGGAAATAAAATGGCTGCAGGCCCTCTTTTTTGTCAGGAAGAAAGTGAAATGGGTTGGAGAGGGAAAGGGTGGCCAGGCGGCAGGGACCGCTCTGGGACCAAGATCAGGGCCTGATTCTACACCGACTGATTTCCAATAGATCTTTTAGGTGCGGGCTCACCACTGAGAACTACTCTTCCTGCTAACAATATAACATAAAACAGCTCATAAGGACCTCAGTCAGCAAAAGAGTGTTTGAATTTTGATATTTGTTTTTTTAGTCGATTTTGATAAAAGATTCCTTAATGGAAGGTTTGTCGTAGGTGCCCTTGTTATAATTTCAGGTTGTCAAATGAAGCGAAAAAATTATCTGCTCTTATCAGAGTTTGCAAACAACGCATTTATTATAGGAATGTTTTATTGGTAGGTATTTTATTTCAGATGTACTTCTTTGTTTTTAACGTGCAGGGACTCTTCTGGTCTGCCTGCCTCATTCTTTGCTGTGTTGGACAGATAGGTGCCATGCAAGGTCCTTCGCTTTCTATCCATGCTCCCAGGCCAAAGACACTGTCCTGCTGCTATTGGTCCTCAGGAGGACTCGGGTCCCTGGATGACTCAGGGTGCCTGACTCCTCACTCTGAACTTGGGCCTCTTCTCCTCCTGTGGCTGGAAGGCTGGGCGTTTCAGTTCTGCTTTTCTTTCTGGAGGATGTGGAAAGCGAGGGCCTGGGAGGCGAGATTGGGGTGCCCGTCCATGATTGTCCTCTGTAATGTCTTTGGAAGTCCAGTGGTTGGTGTTGAGATTGGGGTGCCCAAGTGTGATTCTCCTCTGCATATAAGCATGCCCTTCACTGACACCTGCCTCTCCGTCCTCCCCAACACGCTGGGGTTTTGCCAGGGTTCCCACAGCTCTGGGCTCTGCGGCCAGCCAGCTCCCCACACCCTGCGGAGGCGGGGCCTGGTCCTCCTCTGATCACCTGGATGCTTCTGTTATTACATGCGGCCCCATTGCTCTGTCCTTTGGTTTTCTAACTTCAGTCCCTCTCCCCCACCGGACGTGACTCTTAAAGCAGGAATAGTTTTTCTGTGCCAGAGACAATGAATGCCTAGCACACAGTAGGACAGAAAACATGAAAAAAAGTTAAATGAGCTAAGAGGCTACGAGGCCTCCTATTCCCTGGGGTGGACTTTGCAGCAGACCTCAGGACCCTCCCAGCAGCCAAGGAACAAAGAAGCCTGTGGCGCCACTTGTTTTCCCTTTGCATCTGAGGGCTTTAAGCGTGTAAAGACCACTTCCCAGTCCAAGCCCTAAACCAGAGAAAATGAGAAACCGAACAGTCCAGGGCAGCCCGGCCCGTGTGGCTCAGTGGTTGAGCACTGACGCCTGAGCCAGGAGGTCACGGCTCCACTCCCGGTCAGGGCACAAGCAGGCTCCATTCCCAGTGGGGCATGCGGGAGACAAATTGGATCAGTGATTCTCTCTCATCGTTGATGTTTCTCTCTCTCTCCTTCTCCCTTTCTCTCTCTGAAATCAATAAAAACATATCTTAAAAAATAAAATCAAGGGGGGAAAAAAAGGCGTCAATCCCACACTTGTAATAGCATTTGCTTTCTGTGGTCTATGCTTTTGATGTATTCTTTTTTCTCTCTCGTAGCATTAAAAATGGTCTTGAATTATCTTCGATCTTCTTTGCCTTTGAAAAGGAAAAAGAAACAAAGTAAATGAGGGGAAGTGAAATTTTAATATGTCAGTAAACCTCTTTGCTTCACTTTCTTTGCTAGATACTTTTAATTTTTAGATTGGTTTTACCCAATTCAGTATATGTTATTCCCAGATCCTTCCTTTTAAAAGACGTGTCATCTAATAACATCTGACGTTAAATGTATCGTTTAACTGTTCAGAGTAAATACGATGTTGCTGGCACTTGGGGTTGGGAGTGTGAGGCACGTGGTTGGATTGCCTGCCGACCCTTGGGCCATCCATCTCGGCCTAACAGGTTGGAGCCTCCTCAGACTTCTCTCCTCTCCCCCATTCCTTGGACAGAACCACCTTCTAAGAATCAAAGTGACAGAGGAAAGGGTCCAGACACATTTGTGTTTTTAGCCTGAAAGATTTAGCTGCACTTGTACCACATTTATTAGTTTTATCCATTTAATTCAAATGTGAGGCATTTGAGAAAAATGCCATTAAAATAATTTCCAAGAGAAACATACCCTTTACACAGAAGAAAAATTGTGGGTACTGCAGCAACAATTAACTTCCAACATGTGTGTGCTGGGACTGAGGACTGTTCCTGCAGGGGAATGGGCACAGATGACTGGGCCGATCCAGAGACATTTTTCTTTAAAAAAGAAGGAAATGGCCCTGACCGGTTTGGCTCAGTAGATAGAGTGGTTGCCGTGGATTGAAAGGTCCCAGGTTCAATTCCAGTCAAGGGCATGTACCTTGGTTGCGGGCATATCGCTAGTGTGGGGTGTGCAGGAGGCAGCTGATAGACATTTCTCTCTCGTCAATGCTACTGACTCTATTCCTTTCCCTTCATCTCTGTAAAAAATCAATAATATGTATTTAATTTTTTTAAAAGAAGAAAATGAAGGTACTGTCTTAGACAGAACAATGCCTCCTGCCTGAGCCCCTCTGAGATGGCCACATCCTAGTCATCAGAACCTGCCAATGTTTTCGTACACATCAACTTTCAGAATTAAGTTCATAGGTGGAATTAAGGCTGCTAATTAGCTGGCCTTAAATAGATTATCTCTTTTTTTTAAATCCATGTGGGGCCAATGTACTCAACTAGGGGACTTACCAGGTGTACCGGTTAATAATGTGGATTTTGTATCAAAGAAAATACGATAATTTCAAGAGATTCATTAAAAGTGCTTTATTCAAAGTAATGTCCATCACTAGCTACACGTTTCCCCATCTTCCAGGTAATTTGTGAATACTGTCCCAATAGAACTTTTCTTGTTTTGAGGCAAACCATTCAGAGACCGAATTTTCCACTTCTTCATACATTTTGAAGTGCTACTCAGAAAGTGCTACTCAGAAAGTGCCTGTGCCATTGATCAGAACAGGTGGTAATCTGAAGGAGCAAGGTCTGGTGAATATGGTAGGTGGGTTAATAGCAAGATCCAGGCAAGATCCTTTAATGTGTCTTTAACTGGTTTTGAAGTGTGTGATGGTGCTGTGTCTTCTGGCACATTCTGGTCATTTTATGATCAAAGCATGGTTCAAATTGATTGTTGTTGGTAGCGATCAGTATTAACAGTTTCACCTGGTTTTAAAAGCTCATAATATACCACACCTTCCTGATCCCACCAAACACATTGTCTTCTTTCCAAAGCGATTTGGCCTTGCAGTCAATGTGGTTGACCTGGATCAACCCATGTTTTTGTGTGTTTGTGATTCTCAAAATAAATCCACTTTCATCAACAGTCACAACTTGATGCAAAAAAGTCTTTCATGCCATTGAAGCAACATTTTACCAATGACTTTTTGGTTTTCCATTTGTCTTCTGTTCAACTGATGTGGCATCTATTTTCTTCCTTCCTTTAAAATCTTTCCCATTGCTTGTAAATGATCGGAAATTGTTTGCTGAGCAATGTTTGATCTTTCTGCAAGTTGTTTTTGAGTTTGACATACATCTTCATCCAGTAATGCTTGTAATTGTTGGTCTTCAAACTTTTTTCGGTTGTCCTGGACATTGTTTGTCTTTCAGATCCAAGTCATTACTTTTAAAGCATTTAAGCCAGCATCCACAAGTATCTTAAGATGGAGCATGTTCACCATAAGCTTCCCAATGTATACGATAACTTTCAGCAACACTTTTCTTCAAAATAATGAAAACTTCCTGCAAATGCTCTTTTTGGCATGAATATATTAGAAGCCCGGTGCATGAATTCATGCATGGGTGGGGTCTGGCCAGCCTGGCCAGGGGGAGGGGACATGGGTGGTTGGCCAGCCTGCCTGCTGGTTGAACTCCTGGTTGAGGGGACAATTTGCATATTAGTTTATATTAGATAGGATATACACTGAATGGCCAGATTATGCACTCAGAGATCATAATAATCTGGCCACTCAGTGTATATCAACATATGTGGAACTCCATCCATTGAAAAGAATCCGCATTAGTAACCAGTACACCTGGTAAGGGGTGAGAGTAGGCAAGGGAATGTGTTCCCACTAGGAACACAACCCTGCCAACCACGGGGTGCAGTACACCCATGTGGTCTGGGGTGATGAGGTACAGCGGCAACAGGGAACTAACCCAGGTGCATCAAACAATGTAATGCTCCACCATCATTGAAATGAGACTGACTGAGAATGCCTAATGGTGGAAAATATTCACGGTCTACTGCCAGGTTAGCAAGGCAGGCAAGGAAACACCAACTGCAATAAAATATAATAAAATAAAATAGTCTCACCCCTGTTTAGCTAAAAGCTGAAAGGTAAGTTATTTGTGGTTCTCTATGGATGCTGGAATTAGCTTTTTCCTTTTCCATATTTCCCATGTTTCTTTTGCAATCGGAAAATAAAAAGTTAAATGTGATTGCCCATCTCCCCGAAGAAAGGTTATTCTACCAACAGCATTGTAGCTCCTGCCAAAAAAATATTGCTTCCAAGAAGGGGAAGGCACTAGAATTACTATCATGGCACGACTAGTGTTTGAGAGCTATTTGCATGGATGGTGTTGGGTTAATTTCAGTAGCCGGTTAGCACCTGTTTAGTGTCTAAGACTTACGTCTTGGGTGCTTGCACTTCCCTCTGGTTCGGCTGCATGACCCTTGCTTTTCATAGTGGAGGCAGCAGGACTAGGGTGCCTGCCTTCTCTCCACGCTCTGTGGACATAGTTTTCATCAGTGGTGGTTTTTATTGTGGCTCTTTGTATGTGTAGAGAACACAATTTAAAGGAAATTAAACCTCTCCAAGCAGGATACAACGTGTTTTTCGTCGTTTCACTTGATGTCAAGTGCATTTTAAAAAGTGTTATTTAGCGACATAGATAAAACGGCTAAATGTTGGTACTCGGGCCCTGGCGGGATGGCCTTACTTAGGCGGAGGCAGCCGCCTGCAGGGACCTGGGGCTGGGCCGGGGAGCTGGGGTCCTCGGGGGTTCCAGTGTAGGTGTCTGTGCTCCCAGCAAGTCCTTTAACCTCTCAGCCACCTGTGGGCAGTGTCTGCCCTGGCCCCCGGTGTTCCCCTGAGAAGTCAGAGCACAGACACGCCTTCCCTGGTGCAGGGATCGGAGAGGGTGGTTATGCTCCTGTCTGAGCGCCTTTATGACTGGGTCCTGCCACTGAAATGTCTCAGCTGGTGGACCTTCAGAAGCGGCCGGTGTTGGTGCCCGGTGGTATTTGGAGGCGCTTTCTTGTGGTGATCAAGTAGCCCGATGTGCCGGTGCCCCTGGTGGGAGGAGGCCACAGCAGGAGTGGCAGCCCTGCCCTTCACTGCTATTGCTGATGAGAACCGTCACTCACCTGGATGGCACTGGGAGCCAGCGTCCGAGTGGCTCTGTAAGGGGAGTCCCTCTCCTCCTGTGGCAGAGCGTCCGGGAGGAGCAGGCTTTGTCAGGTCCCGTCACCAAGGAAGAGGAAAGCAAACTGGCCCTTCGCGTGGGCTCTGAGCTCTCTCAGGGGAATGGGGGAGGCCACGTGGGGCAGGAGGGACCTGGCACCCTCAGCCGTTTAGGTAGATGTGCAAAGAGCGAAGACACGGGGCTTTAGCCCTTTGGTTGGGTGTGACCGTTATAATGGAAGATGCAGACTTCACAGAATAGCACCTTGCTGGAAACTACCTTCCCCTCACCATTGGCTTCCTTCATACCACTAGGAGGGACCTTTGACGTATGAGTGTTGGCACAGGCACTGAAGGGTCTGGGGTTCGATTCCTGGTCAAGGGCATGAACCTGGGTTCCAGGTTCGATTCCAGGCCCCGTTGTGCAGGAGGCAACAGAGCAATGTCTCTCTCTCTCATTGATGTTTCTCTTTCTATCAGGTGCTAACCTCACTCTCCCTCTAAAAAAAAAAAAAAAAAAAAAAAAAAAAAAATCAGTGGAAAAATATCCTCTGGTGAGAGTTAACATCACAAAGGAAAATTCTTAAGTCAGATTTAAATAATCAAATGAGCCAAGACCGGTTTGGCTCAATGGATAGAGCGTCGGCTTGGGGACTGAAGGATCCCGGTTTCGATTCCGGTCAAGGGCATGTACCTTGGTTGCGGTCATATCCCCAGTAGGGGTATGCAAGAGGCAGCTGATGGATGACTCTCTCTCATCAATGTTTCTAACTCTCTATCTCTCTCCCTTCCTCTCTGAACAAAATCAAATAAAATATATTTTAAAAAAATAATAAAATAAATAATCAAATGAAACATCCTTGGTTTTGCTAGTTTGCTCTCCCCTTCTTGGAATAAATTATTAGACTGGATGTGGAGACTCTGGTACCTTAGGCCCATGGTCGGCAAACTGTGGCTCTCGAGCCACAAGCAGCTCTTTGGCCCCTTGAGTGTGGCTCTTCCACAAAATACCACAGCCTAGGCAAGCCTATTTTGAAGAAGTGGCCTTAGAAGAAGTTTAAGTTTAAAAAATTTGGCTCTCAAGAAATGTCAATCGTTGTACTGTTGATATTTGGCTCTGTTGACTACTGAGTTTGCCAGCCACTGCGCTAGGCTGTTTCTGAGTACAAGTATGGGTTATCCATTTTGTGGTAACTGTAGGCACACAATATCATTTCCTGCTTTAAAAACTGCTAAATGTTAAAAATTAGGCTATTCAGAAAGTTTATAAGGTTTCACAATAATTGTTTTAACACAGAAATCTGTTTATTAAACCCAACAAAACAAAGAAAATTATACCAGCCCTCAATTTTTGAATTTTCATTTAAATAAGCAAACTCTAAATCCACATCTTAAAAGATGTTTGTGCATCTATGTATTTCCAAAATACTCATATTTCAATAAGATTTTTCACATTATATTCACCAACAGTATCACAAAATTTTTTGTTTTGTTTTTGTTTTTTGTTTACATAACTTGTAAGGAACAGTAATTCTAGAAACACTAGAAGAAAAAAGCATAGCAATGTCCACAGTTACAAGAAAAAAGTGCACATTACTTGGTCACAATCACAGTCATTACTTGAAAAACTATAACAAGTAGATAAGAAATCTCACTGATGCCTAAACGTGTCAAAAAACCGAATGATGTAAATTGTACATAAAATAAGGCAAATTTCAGGAATGCGCGAAGAACTTGTAACCCAAACAAAGCGAAACAACAGAAAAACTGCAAGAGAAGCATGAACCGATGTACTCCCTAACTAGCGTAAAAACAGGCTTGCCTCAGTGCACAAAGCAAACGCCCTTCGTGTGTATCCAATGCTACAAAATCAGAAACAAGGGTAAAGGATGGGGCAGGGGGGGGGCAGTTTATTAAAGTTGCCACTGCAGCCACCGAGAGTCCTTTACATCACATGTTTACCTAGAACTGTAAATCGTACATGTCATATCAGGAGAGGCAATGGTCTTTTTGGAAACTGTGTCTGAGAGAGAGAAATGAAAACTAAGCTACACACGAGTGCAAATTTTCAGATTGTCACTTGCAACCTCCTAACATTGTCACCTACATCCGGCTGCCGCTGGAGGGATGCCCGTCAGACACAGCAGCGGCTGTCTGGGGTGAGCGGCAGGAAACCAAGGTGTGACGCCCCAAGTCACCCCCCCCCCCCCAACGATATGTCTTTTTAAATATTGAATTGTGATGAAAACCTCTATGTAAAGCTGCAGCAGTGCCGGGGATGCTTGGGGTCAGTGTGAGTACGGGCTTCTCTCGGAAGTGCTTCCTGATATGACCATGTCAAGAACACAGGCAAGGGTTGTGGGTGTGTTTTTGCAGCATCAAGTGTTCTTTTTGTAGAAAGAATTTGGAAAGGGGAGAAGGCAAAGGGATGTGGAAAAGGTACTTACAGTAGTTTTTCTCAAAACAGTTTTCTTTTAAGACCTATGAAAAAGTTACCAAAGTAAAAATGACCATTTCGAATGAAAAACAAGTTTCCTTTTTATAAAAATTACATATATATATATATTTTAAAATACAAGATCCTTTTTTGTTATAACCTGTAACAAGAAATTTTGGTTTTTTTTTTTTTTTTGTTTTGTTTTCCAGATCCTGCAGCTTTTAGTCCAATAAGTCAGTAGCAAATTCCACTCATATTTCAGTTGGATCTGGATCTGTTCTTTATACCACAAGCTTCTTGCATTTTATCCTTGAAGTAGGAATCACCAGCCATTTTTTTTTTTTTTTTTTTTTTTTTTTTTGGCCCAGACAGTTATGCTGACACTAAAACAAAAAGCAGCAGGTTGGACACACAGCGTCTCAAGTGCTTCAGAGGCCAGAGTTCCTGTGAGGCCCCTGAACACATCACTCTATCGACCAAAGACAGTGTGGCCAAGCAGAACTGTGTTTCCCTTAAGACCGGGCAGCAGGGCCATCGCTGCTGGGAAATCAAAATGTCATTAGTGGAAACGGCGAACTCAGACCTCCGGGACTAGGATCGCCTTTGGAGTCAGTTCTGCTGTAAAATAAGGTTTTCCAGTTCGTCTGCAGAACGCAATAAAAACGCAGCCGACTCGCGATATCCGGCCACGAGCTGCCGCACGGCGTTGATCTCGGTGGGACTCAGCTGCGGCCGGGAGCTGGCGCTGCTGGCGGACCCGGAGCTGGGCGCCAGCTGCCTCTTCATGCTCAGGTCCGTGGGCCCTAAAGAAACGGGCACAGAGTCAGACACAGGGTTCATGCTGGCCCTTGGAACATAAGCATACCCCGCTGTTGACATCATTCATGCCCCCCTTCATGAGAAGCTGCTGATGCCTCGAATCAAAGGCAGCTCTCAGATCTGGCCGGTGTGGCTCAGTGGTTGAGCATTGACCTATGAGCCAGGAGGTCAAGGTTCCATTCCCAGGCAGGGAATGGCACATGCCCGGGTTTTGAGATCGGTCCCCAGAATAGGGCGTGCAGGAGGCAGCTGATCAATGATTTTAAAATATATATATATATATTTTACTGATTTTTCAGAGAGAAAGGGAGAGGGACAGAGAGCCAGAAACATCAATGAGAGAGAAACATCGATCAGCTGCCTTCTGCACACCCCCTCCCAGGGATATGCCCACAACCAAGGTACATGCCCTTGACTGGAATTGAACCCGGGACCCTTCATTCCGCAAGCCGATGCGGAATGAGCCAAACCGGTTTTGGCGGTCAATGATTCTTAACGTTTCTATCTCTCCATCTCCCTTCCTCTTTGAAATCAATAAAAATATATTTGTTAAAAATCACTCAGGAGGACTAAAGAGCAACACTGATACAAAATGAGCGGCTGGGTGTTTTCCTGGTCTAATTTCTGGCAATCACCTCTCTCGGTGGAAAGACCTTGTCTTTAAAGTGTGCCTTTTAGGAAATTCAATGTCAGGTCTTTCACTTGCTGTTTGTTAAATGATCAGACCCCACCAATTCAGACGCTGAAATATCCCCAGCTGTAATGCTAATGATGCCGAATTACACACTCACCAATGAGAGGGAACATGTAATAGGTTTACGTGGCACAATATGGACGCGATTTTGGGTACTTTTTCCTTCCAGACCAAAGTTTTCTTCTGTGAGGTTGACTATGATTAAACATGTGGACTCAGAGTGCAGTCTGCTTTAGAAGTGTGCAGTAAGCAAATGATTAGTACAAACAAAGCCACAGAGACACCGGGCTGAGAATACTGGTTTAGGTACTGTTCATGTCCCTTCTGAATTGATTTGCAAAAACATGTCAAAACTTTTTTTTTTTTTAAACATATATTTAAAGGGAGTCAGATAGCTCTGCTTTTTGACATTTTGTAAATTTTTACTGAATAATAATACATATTTTATTATTTCTCATGCATATACATCTTTCTCCAACCATCTGTCTAAGGAGACTCCAGTTGTTTTCATGTCTTGGCTACTGAGAATAATATTGCAAAGAACACAGGGATAAATAGATTCAACAATAAAGAATTTAATTTTTTTTTTAAAGTACTATAGATGTCTCTGTCCCACTGCCCTCTCCCCAGCTGCTCCCCCACAGCTGCCCCCCCCCCCAATACATAGGTCTTTATGAGTAACTGTTTTCCAATTTGTTGGGCTGATACCCAGAAGAGGGATTGCTGGGTCATACAGTAAGTAGCGCTATTCCTAATTTAAAAAAATATATATTTTATTGATTTTTTTACAGAGAGGAAGGGAGAGGGATAGAGAGTTAGAAACATCAATGAGAGAGAAACATCGATCAGCTGCCTCCTGCACACCCCCTACTGGGGATGTTCCTGCAATCCAGGTACATGCCCTTGACAGGAATCGAACCTGGTACCCTTCAGTCTGCAGAACGATGCTCTATCCACTGAGCATAACCAGTTAGGGCTATTCCTAATTTTTTGAGGAACCTCCAGCATGGCTGAACCAATTTACATTCTTACCAGAAGTGTAAGTGGATTCCCTTTTCTCCACACCTCTTCAGCACTTAACTTTTCTTAAGGAGAATAGCCATTCCAGCAGGTGTGGGGCAGTACTTCATTGTGCTGCTGATTTGCATTTCCCTACAGCAAGTGAGGTTGTGCATCTTTTCATGTCTGAGACTGTATGTCCTCAGGGGGAAGTGTCTGAGCAGGTCTGCCCATTTTTAAACTGGATTGCTTATTTTCTGTTGAGCTGTGTAAGTTTTTGGTATATTTTGGATATTGACCCCTTATCAGAGGTATTGTTTGCCTTTTGGTTTTGTTGTCAGTTTCTGTGGCTGTCCAGAAGCTTTTTGGCTTGATGTAGTCCCATTCATTTAGTTTTTTGCTTTTACTTTCCTTGCGTTTAGGATTAAGTTCACAAAAACCACTCTCGAGTCCAAAGTTCATACATTTAGTGCTTTTTTCCTATATACTTTACTGTTTCAGGCTTCTATTCAATTCTTGAAACCACGCCGAGTTCATTTTTGTGTATGCTATCCCATAGCAGGCTAGTTACAATCCCGTTTTCCCAACATAATTTATTGAAGAGGTTTTCCTTTCTCCATTGTATGTTTTTTTTGTTTGTTTGTTTGTGTTTTTTTTTTTTTTTGCTTCTTTGTCAAAAATTACTTTCCCATGTATATGTGGGTTTATTTCTGGGCTCTCAATTCTATTCCATTGGTTTGTGAAAAATGAAATATTGCCATTTGTGGCAACATGAATGGATCTTGAGAGTATCATGCTGAGTGAAATAAGTAAGATGAAAAAGGACAAGAACCATATAATTTCACTTTTATGTGGGATAGATAAAGCAGAAAGCCATCAAGCTCATAGACACAGACAACAGTATGGTAGTTACCAGAGGAGCACTGGGGTGGGTGGAGAATGAAGAAGGTAAAAGTGATAAGATTTATGGCCACGGAAAGACACTAGCCCTGGGTGGTGAGCATACAAGGCAATACACAGATGGTGTATTATAGAATTGTGTTATTATCCAATGTTACCCCCAATACATTTAATTAGATGAGTTTATAGTTTGTTTGTTTTTAAAGATCTTCAAATCTGACATTTGTGTAGAGACCTTTTATATAAATTCTTATTGGATTAAGACTTCAATATATATATATATATATATATATATATATATATATAGATAATATATATATATAATGAAAGGTGAGAACTGTGACACTAAACACTTAATTGCTATGATTGTTAAATTTTCAGCTGGTAATGGATGTGAAGCCCTTGAGTATCACTAAGCACTTAACTAAAGGCATGCTCAAACTTGTAAGGATTCTATAACTTGAAAGTATTTCAACAGATTTTTCTAAAGACAGAACTTTTCAGAGAATGGTATTCCATTCATGAACTAAATCAGGGATTTTTTTTTTTAAATCCTTCTAGTTCTCCTTGAGGCATGGAGATGGGTCAAGACATGACCCATCTCCCCTCTCCCCTGAAGGGAAAAGGCTTCTGTCAACCAGGAGGCAGAAGTGGCTTCCCTTGGAATTTAATTCGGACAGAGAGGAGACTAGCGCACCAGAACTCTGACAGCTGAGAGCTACTTATACACACTTCTGCTCTGGCCTTTCAAAGCTTTGGGTATGTAGCAGCAGTTAGCTTCCACTCGTTCATGTTATAAAATCGAGATACTGACAAAACAAGCTGGAAGGGTGAGAGGTAGGGAGGCCCCACCTGCAAACAGAAATCACTGAACAAGCATCCAAACAGATCATTCCCTGGAATTATTCCCCCACAGATACCAAGGGATGACTGTGTTCAAATAAAACCACCTCTCGTACCCCAAGGAGAACTGGAGCCTAGGTCCCTCCTGAGCATTGTGACATACCATGAACAACTTAAAAACTTATTTTCTTAGCTTTCAGGAATCCCATGCAGATCTTTATGACAGAAAACGGGAAAGGTTCTGCTCTATAGCTCTCTTGTCTGGGTGCCTGACTGCCATTCGAAGGTGTACCGTTTTGTGGTGGTTTTGCTGCCAAGTTGCTGATATGTGCTCTTCACAGGGATTGAGAAAGGGTGGGACTACAGATCCAGTTCTCTTTGGGGTAAGATAAATTTTTATTTGAATATAGCCATCCCTTGTTATCTGTGGGGGAATAATTCCAGGACCCCTGACGATACCAAAATCTGTGATATTCAAGTCGCTTATATAAAATGGCAGAGTATTTGTGTATCCTTCCATATACTTTAAAGCATTTCTGTAAAGCATTTCTGTATTACTCATTACCTGACACAATGTAAACGCTATGTAAATAGTTATGCTGTATTGTTTAGGGCAGTGGTCGGCAAACTCATTCGTCAACAGTACAACAATTGAAATTTCTTTTGAGAGCCCAATTTTTTAAACTTAAACCTCTTCTAACACCACTTCTTCAAAACATTCTCACCCAGGCCGTAGTATTTTGTGGAATAGCCGCACTGAAGGGGCCAAAAGAGCCACACGTGGCTTACGAGCCACAGTTTGCCAACCACAGATTTAGGGGAAAATGACAAAGCCTGCACGTGCTTTGTACAGATACAACCATCGTCGGCCTACCTCTGTAGTAGATGTCGGCATTTTCTGTCAATATATCCCATCTGGGCTGGTTAAGTCTGTGGACATGGAGTCTGTGCAGTTTAACGGATGACTCTTCACCTCTGGCTCAAAGAGATAAACTTCCCAAGGAAGACAGGGCTTCCACTTTTTTATTCAGGTCATTATTAGCACAGGCAGCTCTATAGACAGCCACCCATGCCTGCTATTTTGTTTTCTAGAAGAAAGCTGACTTATCTTGCTTGCTTTTGGATCTACAGGGTCAGGATTGCATATATAAGTGAAAACCACAAGGAATTATCTGGATGAGTGTTTCTTCAAAATTTCCAAGTTGTTAGATTAGATAGGGAAGCAAAAATATATGAAACAAAAAACATTCACAAGTGGAAAAGTTTGCCCACTTCTCCCCTCACTAGGGACTCCCCTCGGAGCAGAGCAGGATGACTGCCCATTTTAAAGCAGGTGAAACTGAGTCCTGACAGGTTCACTGGCTTGTCCAAAGCCAGAAAGAGATCCTGGCCCTCCATCCTGCACCGTCGTGGCCCAGCTCAGAGGAAACCTGAGTATTAGGCAGAGAAGGACAGCTGCCCCAGAGAAAGGTGTGTGTGTGTGTGTGTGTGTGTGTACAGCGTGCTGGCCAAAGGCCCCAAGAGGCCCAGGTTTAACATGAGATCATACTGAGGTGATGGGCGTTGGCTCATTCATGGCTAGAGCCTCAATTTGATCCTGGTTATCACTGCCCCAATCACTCCTCTAGCTGGGTGGCAGTGATTTCCTGACTCCCAGTATCTTTTATAAATGGCCATCCATCCCCGAATAAAGAAAAAGCAATGCCTGAGACAATGACTAAATGTTTACAAAGTCTACTTCAGCATCCTCCTGGCAATGTTCTTAGAAACCATGTCTTCTGATGATCAGCTTGGGTACCTGAAGTGAGTAATTCTGGACTAGTGAACTATGTTTGGAAGTGTTCCCTCCTCTTCTATTCTGTGGAAGAGCTCAGTAGAATTCACCAGTGAAGCCTGGGCTTTTGTAGGAAGATTTGATTACTGATTCAATCTCCATACTAGTAATCATTCTGTTCAGATTTTCTATTTCTTCATAATCCAGTCTTAGTAGATTACGTTTCTGGCAATTTATCCATTTTCTTCTAGATTGTCCAATTCGTTGGCATATAATTATCTATAGTAGTCTCTTACGATCCTATATATTTTAGTGGTATTAATGGTAATGTGTTCTCTTTTCAATTTTGATTTTTTGAGTCATGTCTTTTCTTAGCAAGTGTACTAAAGTATTATAAATTCTGTTTATCTTTTCAAGGGTCTCAATCTCTATTTCATTTACTTCTGCTCTGAACTTTATTTTCTTCCTTCTACTAACTGCAGGCTTTCTTTTTCTATTCTTTGAGTTGTAAAGTTCACTTGTCTGAGATATTTTTTGAGTTAGGCATTTATTGCTGTGGAATTGCCTCTTAGAGATGCATTGCAGATTAGTTACTTCCACTTAAAGGGGAAGCTTTTGCAATTGAGCAGTGAAAACAATTTTGAAAAGATGGGACTTTATTTATGCCCTTACATCAAGGACCAAAAATCATTGCCGAGCCCGTGTAGGGTGCTCAGTATATATATCAACTAGAAATTTGTGTGGGAAGTTTAGAAAACGGCTAATCATTACTTGTGATCAAACAATGTTGGTCATCAGCAAAGTAACTTGAGCACAGCAAAAGCTTCACCTAACAGCACTGTTCTGCCTTGTAGTTTTAGATGAACTGCATCAAGAGACGTAGTCATTTCTGTAGCAAAATTTCCAAAGCCATTCATCTATAATAAAAGGGTAGTATGCTAATTAGACTGGATGTCTTTTGGAAATCACTCCAGATTTCCTTCCTGATGAAGCTGGGGCTGGAAGGAAGCCAGCCTCGGTCCCAGGTGCCTGTGGGTGGCCAGAGGAGGGAAACCCCGGTTTCGGGTGCCAGAGGGAAGCCAGTGCGGGCAGCCAGGGGAAGGAAGGTCTACTCTTGCACGAATTTTCTTGCATAGGGCCTCTAGTTGTTTGATAATAGAGTGTGAGAATAGTTCTTTTCAGTCTTAGCCCTAACCTGAGAAAAACTGCAATACAACCTTACCATGAAGCCATCACACTGCTGGGTGACAGCGGTTTGATGTTCAGATTGTATTTCTGATGTTCAGATTCTATTTCTGACACAATCTCATAGAAATGATGATGAAATTAATAAGAACACATGAAGTTGACACTACTGTTTCAACAATACATGATAGATGCAAACGTTTTCCACAATTTACCTGTGGATAAATAGTTCAAGGAATTACCAGCCTATGTTTTAACAAACTTTGTAAATTTGTCCAAACAAGCCTATTTTTGCTTCATGCATCTTAACAAATTCTATTTTAGGTTGTACTGAATTAGTTTTCTTCCTTAACTTTGAAAATGAAAATGTATTCCGCTGAAATTGTTTCATTCATGTTATTCATAGATGCTAATTCTGTGACTTCAAACTCAAAGTAAACAAGAGGTTAGCATCAATAACATCTCAACTTATTTAAAAAAAAAAAAAAAACACCCACAAGGAAAAGCACTTGAAATCAATTGGATTGCTTTTTTAAACTGACTATTGATATTGTCAATATCTCAATTTCTTGAGCACTTCAAGCAGTTTTTGTCTTAATGCTAACAAACAAGTTTCTTTTCCCTGGGACACATTCCTTCAACCACTGTGATCAAACAATTGAATAAAGTCACCATCGGTGGGTATATGACTTCCCCTGCTTGACTAATACATGAACCACTTGGAAACTTACTTTGATTGCAGGCTCATTTATATTTTGATCAGATGTTTAATAGAGGTATTTTATGTTTTCATACTTTTCTACCAAAGGGTGAAAAAAGTAACCATTACTCTCAGCATTGAGGCTAAATTCTCTAATGCCTCTAAAACATTCAACATAAGGCCTGGATTACAGCAGATAACACAATACTGGAGTCAGTATGATAATGACTTGCATTTAGATTCACAAGTGGTTGCAATATAATTTGTCTTTTAACACCTTCTGGGTGATAAGATTACAGAAGCATCACAAAAGGAGCCCTGTGCTCTCCATTTCCTTTTCTTCTCCCCTCTTTTAGATCTGTTTGTGGAAAGTGATTACTTAGTCCTTCAAGTATGAGTAAAACTCATTTGTAAACCATTTGGGTCTGATTTTTAAAAAAATATATTTCATTGATTTTTTTTTATTTTTATTTTTTTTACAGAGAGGAAGGGAGAGGGATAGGGAGTTAGAAATATAATAGATGAGAGAGAAACATAGATCAGCTGCCTCCTGCACACTCCCTACTGGGATGTGCCCACAACCAAGATACATGCCCGTGACCAGAATCAAATCTGGGACCCTTGAGTCCGCAGGTGGATGCTCCATCCACTAAGCCAAACCAGTTAGGGCCTAGGTCTGATTTTTTAATGGATAGATTTTGACAATAATGATTCAATATATTTAATCATCAAAGATACATTTGGAATAGCTTTCCTTTGGCTATTGGTCAATTATATACTTGTAAAAGATAATATATCTATATCTAAATTGTCAGGTATACCAGCACAAAGGTATAAACATTTTTATTTGTTCCTTTATTTGGATTCCTATTATTTTAAGTTGCCTTTATCTTGGTTCATCTTCTCAAATGTTTTTTAATTCTTTCAAAGATTCTGCTTTTGATTTTGTTGGTCTTCTCTATTCTTTGTTTTCTATTTAATTTCCCAACTTATTTTCTTCTGTAGTCTGCATTTTCCCTGTTTCTAACTTCTTGAGTTAAATGAGCAGCTTAATTTTCTAATGTTGAGTATCAAACCAGTTTTCTGTCCCATTAATTACAAATATTTCTGAACACAATGCTCTCAGTATATTAAGTCTTTGGTCGTTATCAGTTGCTTAGGTGGTCAGTGTTAGAAAGAATGTGTATTCCCACAAGTTGGGTAGGTTCTAGATATAACCAGACCACATTTTAATTATTTTTTTCCTAATCTAAATGATTTTTTTTCCTTCCATCAGTTTCTGAGAGAAGTGTGTTGGAAGTCAATGGCTATGACTGTGGACGTGTCATTTTCTTCTTGTAATTAATTACCTGGAGGTTATGTAATTGGAGCGCATAGTTTCTAGACAATTGTGACTTTCTGAAAGATGATTTCCCTTCATTATAAAATAACGCATCTTTTATGCTCCAAAGCTTTTTTCTTAAAAAAAAAACCCATTTTTGGCATATATATATATATATGTATTAATATTTCCTTTATTCTTGGAAGATTGTTTTGCATGGGTCTATTTTATCAAATTAGAGCTACATTTTACTTATGCATCTGTCCCTTAACAAATAATAGATTACAACAGAACAAGACATGGAGTGATCCCAGACCTTATGGTTACACCATTTTTAGGGGTTCACGTGGGAGAGAAGGTCATCTGCTACAGTTCAGTGGAAATGTTTGTCTCCTCTGAAGCCTATGTCAAACTGAAGCCATTTTAAAACTCATTTGGGTCTGTTGTAATTCCAATGATTGTGCGGTCAATACTTTACTCCTCTCCACCTCATTACATTAACCCTTCTCTACCTAAAGGCTGGTTAATCATTAGGTTACCAAGGAACAGGGAGTTCCTAAAGTATGTAACAAGATGCTGGTATCTGTATTCTACCGACATTTAAGAAAACACAAAAAGCAAGATGCAGATCACTGTCAAGGCCAAGTAGTTGATTATGGCATTATACCAGGAGAAAAGGAGAGTATATAGGTCACCCTTCTCCTTCCTCAAATTATGTCTTATTTCTAGAAAATCTAAAAATCCAACACTGACAGCAATTATAGGTAAAGTTACATCTCAATCATGAGTGTTTAGACTATAATAGTCATTATCACATACATTTTTAAAAAATTATACACCTGATTGTCCTGAGACAGAATCTTCATATACTTCAAAATGTAAGTCTCTTGGACCCATCTATTAAAATTTCCCTTTTCAGGTCCTTCTGTATTTCATTTTTTTATTTCTATTGTTGATCCATTTATTTTATTTCATTTTTCGCATCTAAGTGTATCTTATTCACAGAAAAACCGTAAACATCTCAGTATTTTTGTTCTCACCTCAGTGACTGTTTCTACACAATCAATTTGAAAAGACTGAGTCTTTTCCCTCGTTGGCCTTCCCAGTAGTTCGTCTATTTATATTTGCTAATTTCTGGCACTCAGCATGTGGCCTTCCAATTCAGTGGTACACAGAGACCTAATTAATCATTCTAATAAAGTAGGAGGATCTAAAAGTAAGTTACCCCTTTCCCAGTAGTCTTAGAAATTTGTGAGGGGAAAGACTCTTAGCAAGCTTCTCTTTCTGCATACTTTTGGCTTGTGGGAAAAATACAAATATTGCAGTAAAGAAAGAGAGAGGAGTAAATTATACTACCTGAGAGCATAATGAATTCTTATATATGTACTTATATGCCTATAGTGTTGTTGTTGCTTTGTTTTCCAGCAATAGGAAACAGTTCCTAAACCAGAAAACAAAAGCGTTCATTCATTGGTTTTCAGAGAGCTTAGACTCAGCTTCTGCCTTTCTGGGCCACTGTTAGTTTTACATTTCCACAGACAAATGGGAAATATAGTATCAAGGATCAACATAAGACAAAAACCTCCAGAATATCCTCAGTAAAGATTAAAGATTTTTTTTATTCTTTTACTTTTATTTTGTTCCATTTTTATGTAAGCCTACTGTGACCACAAAGCAAGAACCTACAGCAGATTGACTAACAAAAAAAAACAAGAGCATACCACTACCTCAAAATAAAAAGCTTTTTTACAGCAAAAGAAACCATCAACAAAACAACAAGAAAGCCCACTGTGTGGGAGAACATATTTGCAAATGTTACCACTGATAAAGGTTTAATCTCCAACATCTACAAACAGCTTATACAACTAAATAAAAGGAAGATGAATGATCCAATTAAAAAATGGGCAATGGACCTAAATAGAATATTTTCAAAAGAAGACAGAAGGAAGGCCAAAAAGCACATGAAAACATGCTCAAAGTCACTAATTATCCGAGAGATGCAAATCAAAACAACAATGCGGTACCATCTCACACCTGTCAGAATGGCCAACATCAACAAATCAACAAACGACAAGTGTTGGCGAGGTTGCGGAGAAAAAGGAACCCTCGCGCACTGCTGGTGGGAATGTAGACTGGTGCAACCACTGTGGAGAACAGTGTGGAGTTTCCTCAAAAAACTGAAAATGGAACTCCCATTTGACCCAGTAATCCCACTTCTAGGAATATATCCCAAGAAACTAGAAACACCAATCAGAAAGGATATATGCACCCCTATGTTCATAGCAGCACAATCTACAATAGCCAGAATTTGGAAACAGCCTAAGTGTCCGTCAGCAGATGATTGGATCCAAAAACTATGGTACATCTACACAATGGAATACTATGCTGCCATAAAAAAGAAGGATTTCTCATCATTTGCAGCATCCTGGATGGAATTGGAGAACATCATGCTGAGTGAAATAAGCCAATCAATGAAAGAGAAACGCCACATGACCTCACTCATTTGTGGATAATAAAGAACATTATAAACTGATGAACCATAAGATAGATATAGAGACAGTATATCAACAAGTAGACTGTCTAGAGACAGTATATCAACAAGTAGACTGTCAAATTACAGCGGGGAGGGGAGGAAGATCTGGGGGAGATAATAGATCAACCGAAGGACTTGTATACATGCATATAAGTGCAACCAATGGACACAAAACTCTGGGGAGGGAGGGGATGTGTGGGAGGGAGGGAGGGGGTCAAAAAAAAAATCAATAAAATATATTAAAAAAAATAAATTAAAAAAAAAAAAACAAGAGCATACCACTACCGAAAGTCACCAATTTACAAAAATAGGTAAATAATGGGAATACAAAAACAATCAGGAATAAGTTCATAAGAGTTACTATGATAACTAAGGATTTATCATTCTGACTTTCTAGACTATCATAGTAGAACATTCCGAATTCCCCAAGAGAGCTCTTTCCTGAGTAGCAGAGGGCTGGTGAGGCCAGTCCAATTTAACAGACATGTTCAGACATTCCCAGAGGACATGTCAAAGGGAGTTGTGTAAGGAAAACAACAACCACAATGAGCTCATGCCAGCTGGAAAGGCCGGAGTGGTATACCAGCAGGCTGGAGGAGAAATGAGTCTTCTTTTCATTCCCCTCTTCAGTGAGAAGGCACAACTCAAAACCCTCAAGAGGATCTACAGTACCTAAGGTCCATTTTACTGTAGAAAACAGGCTTTTAGGAAGCTGATGCCAGAAAGAGCTGGCCGATATTGAGCTACAAAACCAATGTGCTGGCAGTGCAGGGGGAACACGGGGCCACTCACCTCTCATTTTCTCAGACACCCCTTGACCTGCAGGAACTGGTGAAAGATTGAGAGCTCAGTCAGAAAAAACTGAAAGATGCCGCACATCATTTTCCTTTAAAATTTCCAGCAAATGAGTAATGTAAATTCCAATCATTAAAAGTTTGAGTTTGCTTCCTTTAAACATCACACAATTTAAAGTTCTGTCAAATGATATTCTTTTAAAATGTGTTTTGTCAAGAAATTCAATCTAAAAATGGAAAGCTTACATATATGCCCTTAGGAAAACAAAAGTCAGGAACGACTGATTTCCCATAAATGCCTGATTTCCCAAAATACTGGAATTGTCTTAAATGCTAGAGATTTGGCATACTGAAGGCCAGGAGACATATGAAAACGAGCTCAAAGTCACTAAACATCCGAGATGCAAATCAAAAAGACAACAAAGTACCATCTCACACCTGTCAGGATGGCTACTATCAACAAACGACAAGTGCTGGCAAGGATGTGGAGAAAAAGGAACCCTTGTGCACTGCTGGTGAAACTGCAGGCTGGTGCAGCCACTGTGGAGAACAGTATGGAATTTCCTAAAATAACTAAAAATGGAACTCCATTTGACCTAGTAATCTCACTTCTAAGAATATGTCCCAAGAAATCAGACAGGATATATGCAGCACAATTCACCATAGCTAAAATCTGGAAACAGCTTAAGATAGGCTGTTTCCAGATGAGTGGATTAAAAACTGTGGTACACAATGGAATATTATGCAGCTGTGCAAAAGCAGCAGCTCTTACCATTTGCAACAGCATGGATGGACCTGGAGAGCATTATGCTAAGCAAAATAAGCCAGTCGGAGGAAGATAAATGTCACATGGTCTTCCTCAGTTGTGGAATATAATGAACATAAACTGATGAACAAAAACAGACAGCCAAACCTCAGAGGGAAGGCAGGGGGTGGGAGGTAAGAGCAACCGAAGGACTTGTATGCATACATATAAACATATAAGCATAACCAATGGAAACAGACACTAGGGAGAGGTCAAGAGGGAAAAAGGAGATATATAATACTTTAATCAATAAATTTTTTTAAAAAAATGTTAGAGGTCGTCTCCTATCAACCTTGGAAAGTTTTGCTTATGGTTTCCAGAGGCATGAACAAGAAAGGACCCAGGTTGTTAGCCTTGCAAAATTTTGTTTGTATAACTGGACTGTTGTCTCCAAACAGAATAACTGAACTCTCTTTACATTCCCTGCCCATGAGCACAGCTGAGCTCAGCGACTCACCTGTAGCTTGCTGTTATTTGCATGTTCTGAATTGCAATTCCTCTGCTACTCCAGAATAAACTCACCATTTTAGCTTGCCTCAGTTTACCTCTTCATTTAGGTCAGTAGTTTTTAGTTTTATAAATCTTAGCCAATGTCAGAGATTTTAAATACCTATATTACAATTTATTACCAATTCTTAGAATCCTAAAATAACTGAAAGTTATTTAAAAGCTGAGCAGTTTGCATTAAAATCATTGCTACTTAAGAATCACCATAAGGTTATTAATTGACCTCACTTATTATATTGAGGAGTGAATGATTCAAACATAATTAGACACAATGAGCTGCTGAGATAGACAGGGGAAGGTTTTCTGCAATAACAACACCATGGAAAAGCCAATACAGTGGTGTGAGGTGAAGAAGGCTAGTCTGGAGCCAGTGTTCGATACAAGGCCACTCACCTCCTTGACAATCGAATGCTTGAAATGTGTCCCAGAGTGTCTAAGGAACTGACTTTAACATTTTTCATTTTTATTTTAATTTCAATAGCCACATGTAGCTAATGGTTACTGTATTGGATAGCACTTGTCAATAAATTTATGTTTGAAAGGGAAAACAAAATAAGAATACAAATGAGGAGGGTTTAAAGTGAACAATACAAATGAGGAGGGTTTAAAGTGAACAATACCCTGATTAAGTTGGGTCAATCAAGTAACACACACGGGAGAAGCAGGCTTACTAAGAAGAGGCACAGGTTGGACACAAGGGGAAAATCTCTAGATACAAACATCCGACTCTGTGCTGTCAAATGTGCTTTGACAACCCACTCAGGTTCATTGGAACTCAATTGAGATAGAATAACTAACTGCATAATTCCAATTAGGTTGACTTCAATTAGACTGCACAGTCACCTTTCTCCACATAATACATTGTCTTGTAGATCTTCACACTGCATAAAATACAGGCAAAGTAACTACAAGGAAGTGCTTAATTTTGATGAATCAATTTTAGGTTCGAATCTATAAAATCATCTACACCGTTTAACACAATAGACCTGATGCCATTTTCTCACGACAGAAGCACACAGCTGCACTAATTTTTTGCATGAGGCTACTGAGCCAGAACGAGTCATTAAGAGGGAAAGGTAAAAAGTGCACCTTCCCAGGTACCTGGGTAACTATGGAAAGTAAACATTTCTTTCTTAAACCAGGGGACTGACGCCTGATATGAAACACTTGTCTTTTGGGGGGTGTTAATACTAAAATTAGAAAAGGCATCCTCAACCTCAACTATTATTCCCATTATCAGTTGCAATTAGTGAAGTTTTCCAAGATATTGATAGCACAATATTTTATCAGAATAATATCTTGCACTGAATATATATTGAGCACTAATATAAACCTAACAGGTGATATAAAAGGTCACCTTGCCTGTCCTCATAATGTACACAATCTAATATAGAAGGGAGCATGTGACAGATGGGTTAAATAACAGATATGACCAGGGTACTGTGGGAATATACCAGAGGACCAATTAATGGGCAAGGCAATCAGAAAATGATCAGAGAACATAACAGCTGGCAGGAGTTAGGGGCAGGGGCAACCTCCCTGCATGAGGTAATCCCATAAACAGGCAATAGCATGTTTGAGGATGAATGATTCCGTTTTAAAAATTAAACATTAGATTTCTTGGGATTTCTAGGCCAAGCTATCTGGTAGACAGCTGGATAGAAAATCTGAAGCTTGAAGCAAAGCATAGGGTGACAGGTTGCTGCATATTTTATAAATGAAATCATAAGAGGCAGTAGACTCTTATGAGCAATGTACAGAATGAGGGTTAAAGGATCAGGGCATGAGGACAGGGACAAAGCCCTGGACTCTGGCAGAAGAATCATCTTAGGAGCACACGGTGACGTGAGAGTGTATCATGGAAGCCAAGAGAGTGGCTGCTTCAAAGCTCTAATCAGCAGCAGATGCAAATATACTAAAGGATCTGACAAGTATGGAGTTTCCTCAAAAAACTAAAAATGGAACTCCCAATTGACCTAGTGATCCCACTTCTAGGAATATATTCCAAGAAGCTAGAAACCTCAATCAGAAAGGATATATGCACCCCTATGTTCACAGTAGCACAATTTACCATAGCTAAGATTTGGAAACAGCCTAAGTGCCCATCAGCAGAGGAGTGGATTAGAAAACTATGGTACATCTATACAATGGAATACTATGCTGTGATAAAAAGGAGTTCTTAGCATAATGCTCTCCAGTTCTATCCATGCTGTTGCAAATGTTAAGTAATATAAGACAGTCAGAGAAAAATATCACATGATCTTACTCACTTGTGGAATATAATGAACAACAAACTGATGAACAAAAATAGATCCAGAGACAGAAGCATCAATCAGACCGTTAAACCTCAGAGGGAAGGTAGGACAGGGTGGGTATAAGGGGGAGAAATCAAGCAAAGAACTTGTATGCATGCATATAAGCCTAACCAATGGACACGGACACCAGGGGGCTGGGGGGATTAATGGGGTGAGGGGCTCTGGGGGGGGGGGATAAAGACACATATGTAATACCTTAATAAAGAAAAAAGAATCTAATAAGATAAATGGAAAAAATAACCTTTAAGTGAAATCACTGGTAAACTTACCCTGACCAATTTCAGTAAAATGGTGGGGAGAAGCCATATACAGTGGATTGAAGAGTGAATAGCTGATGAGAAGTGAAGACAGTGAATGAACAGAGCACTTCTTTGAAAATATCAAGTGAGAAGTGGTATTTCTGAACTCTGGTGCCTATGGACAGCGCTGTCCATGTATGACACCAGCTATGTCATCATAAACTAGCTCTAAGGAGGTGGCGAATTTTATGGCCAGGCCTCCTTATATTCTAACTACAGGTCAGGACCCAAAGAATCTTTAAAGCCACAAATCCTGAATATTGGTGGGGAATAAAAAAGATAATGAATGTCAAGATTTGGGCAAAGAAGAACTTGCCATACAAATGTTAGTTATTATGGCCATTATTACTACAATTGGGTCTTGTTAGATTCCTGTCTGCCCATCAGCCCAGTGAATATCAGAGTTGAAAAACAAATTGAAAAGTCTGCCCCGTGGGGTTCAGGGAAGGGATGCCTCAGTAGCTGACGTATGCATATAATTTACACTGGAGATCCCCTGATAACCACAGCGAACCACAACCGTGCTCTGTAGATAGCTCAGCGTGAACTTCCTGATAGGAAGAAAGCATCTCAGCGACCTTATGCAATTGGATGTGATCATAACTGGAGGATTGGCTGCTGCTTGCTTCTCACTTCGGTTGGATAACTTGAATAAACTCTTTATGCAAATTGCAACTGCTGTCATCTTGATAACACTCCAACCTGAAAATCTGGATGGCTGGGTGCACACTCTTGCCAGCTTTAAACAAATGGAGGCTGGCTAATAAGGGGTTTGGAGGGCACCCTTACGAGGTCTCTGCCATGGGCAGGCTTTTCCTACTGTTACTGTATTCACAATGAGAAAACATCATTCGGGGCTTTCCTCTTTCAGCCACAGAACTCATCTATTCAGTTTCATCTTTCTCCCTTACCAATTCCTTCACTTTATCAAAGAGAAACCCTTCCCCCTGCCCTCCAATATACATACATAATTCTCTTTGTGGCTTTTTGATTCGGGGCAGCACGTGTTCTATTTTTTAAAATGTGTTCATTATGTCACGGAAGTTGAGCACTTACATGTCTGGCCTTATTCAGGAGATGTCATCGTGAACGAGACAGAGTGTCTGCTTTTAAGGAGTGCAGAGGGAAAATATTTGAAAACATGTCACAAGTTAGTGAGTTAAGTGCCAGAATAAAGGCACAGGCAGGAAAGTGACTCATCTCCCAAAGGGTGGGAGGGAGCCAGGTACAGTGTCCCAGAGGAAGAGCTATTTAAGCAGAGTCCTAAAGGATTCTGATATGTAGGCAAGAGGAGGACAAATGTTTTATTTCCAACTGATCTGTCAGTTTCTTGAGGTCAGTGACTTCTGCCTTCCTCAATCTTGCTTCTCTTAAAGTAGCTGCTATAGACAGACTGCATTCCCCTCAGAATTCACTTATAGAAAGCTCATCGCCAGTGTGACGGGATTTGGAGGTGGGGTCCTTCGGAGGTAAATCAGGAGGGTGGAACCCTCATGAATGGGATTAGCGCCCTTTACAGGTGAGACCCTGAGAGCTCCTTTCCGCTTCCCCCGTGGGTGCACCCACTGAAAAGACAGCCATCTAAGAACCAGGAAGCAGCCTCCATCCAGGCACCTGATCATGGGCTTCTCAGATTCCAGAATTGTGAGAAATCATGTTTGTTGTTCGAGCCATCCAGTCTACGGTATTTTTACTATAGCAGCCCGAACAGACCGACAAAGCACCGGTACAGTGATTTGAACATGAGGACCCCAAAACACTTGTTAAATTAAAGCCAAACACTGTTCCGTTTCCTTTCTCTCTCTGCCTTTGCATTCTTCTTGAATATTGGAACATCAGCCCTGCATATTGTACTATTACACTGGATTAAAAGGTCCTGCAGACATTGCTCTACTGTCTCCTTCAATCTTGTGATCTACTCTCTGTTGCCAGTCCACATCAGACTTCCCCGTTTTTCTGTTAATGGTTTGAATTCTGATGGTCTTCATCTGCTTTATACATTGTCAGATGTATAGCTAATTCAACTTGGTCTCTTAAAAGCTGTTGCTCCCACAGAAATTAAAAAAATAAATAGAACTCATGGTCACGCAGACAACAGTGTGGTGATTGTGGGGTGAAGGTGAACAGGGTGAAGGGGGGATAAATGGTGATGATAAATAAAATAAATATAAATGCTGGGAAAAATTTGTTGCTCCTTTATACACTTTGCAGACCTCTCTACAAATTTTAAAGTCAAGAATTCTCAAACTTAGATGAACTGGAATTATTGGCCATCAGATATGATGTTGGCATCTTATAGAATGTCCTCTTCAGCTCTCAAGATTTATGGGTATGTGTGTAGTTTCCTTCTCCACGGCTCCAAATACCTTACAGGGAATGATTATTCTGATGTCTTAGAAATGAAAAAAAATAAGCTAAAGATAACATTTTTTAAACAAAGTCACAAGGTTTGGGATTCCCAGAATTTATGAAGAAAGTCCCCACATAAAGGCAATCATGGGCCTGATCAATCAGGCTGCCTTTCTGTTAAAATAAGCCAATAAAAGACATCAAAGTAGTGAGAGCCAACACCAGCGCTGCAGGCAGTGGGGGTATTTAGAGCTCCTCCCCAATATGGACTTTGACCCTTCCCCTTGCTACCATTTCTATTGCGAGAGGCCTTTCTCAAATGTGAGCTAAAGAAATTCTCTTCAGTTTAAGTCAAAAGCAGTTACTTGCTAACACTGGTGTTTTGTTGGGTTTTGTTTTTATTTGTTTGTAACTCAGTGACAAGCCCAAAGTCATTGCCCAAGAGAGCCACCTCAGTTGTGATTTGTGGCATGTAGTCCTGGTTACCCTGCTATGCCTGACTTTTCCCAGCAGAAGGTCTGAGTTGTTCAACGTTGTCTTTGTTGTATCCATACAAGATCTTTATCTCATCACGCAAAAGCCAAAAGGTGTATTGATTAAGCACTCAGAAAGTCAACCTGTGTGACCTTGAGCAAATCACCCAGTTCTCCTGACCTATTTCTTTGTAGCCTTTAAAAACTATAGGTTGCCCTTACATTATTTCTCAAGTGCCTTTAGATTCTGATAGTGCGGGCTCTTCTGGAGGGAGACTTACTAAGTAGGCTTCACCATAATACATGACATCCACATTCAAACTGTAAATTTATAAAACTGATTTTTAACCACTGACATGGCTGCATATCTGGAATCTGAACTAGGTGTCTCAGGTGACTTTGAGCACTGTGAACAATACAGTTGAGGAAGGAATACCAATGTATTGTGAGTACATGTGTGTACATGTGCGTGTACTGTGGTACATGCTTCCAATGACAGCTTCAGGATGCTATGAGAGTTATGGCTATATGTGACATAGACCTGGAGTTCAGGATTTCAGAGAAGAGCAGTAAATTGTGGATTTTGAAGTAAAAAAAAAAAAAAGATCAAATAAAACTTCAGGTCGGGGAACATTGAGGCATGAAAGGCTAGATAATGTCATTTTCCTGAGCATAATTAGAGCCCGTAGAAGGGTTTTAAATAAGTGATATAGTAATCACACTTTTCTTTTTTATATATCTTATTGATTTCAGAGGGGAAGGGAGAGAGTGAGAGAGAAAGATGAATGTTGAGAATCATTGATCAGCTACCTCTTGTACACCCCCCACTGGGGATCAAGCCCATAACCCAGGCATGGGCTCCTGACTGGAATTGAACCCGGGACTTCTAAGTCCGCAGGCCGATGCTCTATCCACTAATCCAAACCAGCCAGGGCACATTTTCCTTTTCTTAAAGATGACTTTGGTTTCTCTGTGGAGAATGGGTTGAAGGACAATAAAAAGTTTTGGAGCCCTGCTCAATAATAATTCATAGCAAAAACTTTCCTGTGTATTCCTTCTTGATTTTCACTCAGGGTTAGCAGTTGCCCCAAAGTTCTTGGCTCTCTTCCCCCCAAAACTCTCTCAAAATAGTCTCATTGTGTCTTTAATCTTTTCCTTCTTTGTATATATTATCTTTTAATTTTAAATTATTTTACTGCTCATTATAGTAATGGTAGCAAAGGGAAGGGTTAAGTCCATATTGGAGAGGAGCTCTAAATATCTAGCTTTCTACCTTTTTCATGAAAATGCAATGTTTTCTCCAACTTGCCAAATAAATAAAAAAGAGTGGGGTGTTAAACACAGGTAGACCCACAGGAGTCTGTGCTCAGAAGAACTCTAAGCTTTGTTTAATGCTCTGTCATCAGCATCTTGAAATACTTAACTTTTATATAAGAGAGCCCACAAATTCATTTGGCATTGGGCTCCTAAAATTACTTGGCCATTTATGGATCAAAGAAGAATTGTTTTGGTTATATTTGAGTAGAGGTGAGCAATATTCAGATTGTTCCTTACTCTTCTATATGTCACTACCATGTCCAAAGCTTTGTTTTCAGTGCTACCACGTTAATCCAAATTACCATAGACTTTTCTTGGTATTACAGAAATAACTAATATTAAGGAAAATAGACTTAAAAAGCTACTAGTGATAAAGAAGGATATTTTACAGTGATAAAAAAAGTGAGTCCATTAAGAAGATATACCAATACATACACCTAACAACAGAGTCCCAAAATAAAGGAAACAAAATTGTCAGAATTGAAGGCAACAGTAAGAAATTCAACAATAGTACTTAAAGACTTCAATATCCTTCTTTCAATAATGGCTATAAAAATTAGACTGATGGTCAACAAGAATATAGGAGATTTAGACACTATAAAACAACTAGGCCCAACATATATTTACAAAATGCCTCTCCCCCCCCCCTCTGCCGCCCCCTCGCCCTCAGCAGCAGAATACTCATTATTGTCAGGTACCTTCTCCATGAAACGTGAAACATTCTCCAGCACAGACTATGATCTGGATCACAAAATAAGCTTCAATAAATTTGACAGGATTATAGAAGTTATATGAAGCATGTTGTCTGGCCACAGTGGGATACAATTAGAAGTCAGTGACAGAAAGAAATTTGGGAAATTTACAAATATGTGGCAATTTAGCACCATACCTAAACAGCCAATGGGTCAAAGGAAATTGGAAAATACCCTGAAGTGAATGAAAATAAAAACACAACATACCAAAATTTTGTGATGCAAATACAGCAGCACTTAAAAGAAAGTGTATAGTTGTAAGTGCCTCTATGTAAAGAGAAAGAAGACTTTAAACAAATATCTTAACTTTCCATTTTCCATAGGAAAATAAGAGCAAACTAAACTAAACTTAATGTAAGGAAAATGAAGAAAATAATAACCGAGAGAATAGGAATCAATGAAATAAAGTGAGTAGAAAACAATAGAGAAATCAATGAAACCAAGAGCTGTTCTTTGAAAAGATGGCAACATCTAACACAATTTTAGCTGATATATCACAAGAAGAAAAGGAAGAACACTCAAATGACTAGAATTAGAAATGACAGAGGGGCCATCACTACTGACCTTCCAAAAATAAAAAGGATTATGAAGGAATACTATGAACAATTACGTCAATAAATTAGATAATTCAGTTGAAATGGACATATTCCTGGAAACAAACTACGCAAGCTAACTCAGAGGAAATGGACGATATAAGTAGACTTTATAACAAGTTAAGAGGGTGAGTTAGTAATGGAAAATTTCCCAGAAAAGCCCAGGCACAGGGCGCCACTCCTAAATTCTAGGAAACATTTAGAGTATGAATACCAACACCTCACAAACTCTTCCAAAAAAAACAGAAAAATGTAGACCAAGGTTTTAAGGAAAACATGCCATCTACAGCATCACAAAGAGAAATATTTAGCAATAAAAATAAAAAATTGTAAAGCTTGTATTATAAATACTGTGAGACATAGTTAAAGAAATTTAAAAAGGTTAAAATGAACATAAAGACATCTCATGTTCAATCTGTTATTTCCTCGAAATGTTAAACTCAGAGTTACCACATGTACGAACTAGTAATTCCACTTCTAAGTATAAACACAATACATTGATTTCACACACACACTTGTAAAGCA
This sequence comes from Pipistrellus hanaki, assembly GCF_964339955.1. Taxonomy (NCBI): domain Eukaryota; kingdom Metazoa; phylum Chordata; class Mammalia; order Chiroptera; family Vespertilionidae; genus Pipistrellus; species Pipistrellus hanaki. The sequence continues at coordinate 68,887,139 of NC_140508.1, forward strand.
GAGGTTCTATAGTAGCATCATTCATAGTAACTCAAAGGTGGAGAATATCCCAGTGCCCATCCATTTGAATGGTTAAACAAGATATAGCATATCCATTTGGCAATAAAAAAGAAGTGCTGATACATGCTATAACATAGATGAACCTTGCAAATATGCTAAGTGAAAGAGGCCAGGCATAAAAGATAACATTGCGTGATGCATTCGCTTACATGACACATTCAGACTAGGGGGGTTTCTGGAGACAGACGGTATATTATTGTACTTACCGGAGACGATCACTTGCTTCAGTACTTGTGTCCATTATACAGATTATTAGCTCAGTAGCTTCCAATGAGTATTCTAATGTCAGAATGTCTGTGTGCAAATCCTGAACCCTCCCCGTTACATAGGGGCTTTGGGCAAGTCACTCAATCTCTCTGAGCCTCACAAAATAGGTTTCAGTCATGTGAGGAAGAAGGGAAGTGGTACCTTGGGCATTGTTTTTAAATGTGGGGCAAGTTTAATTTTATAAAAATTTCCTCCAAATGGCAGGATGTATCTCATGAGACTGTGTAGGATTCAATGGATATTATACTGAGGGGATTCAATAAATCCTATTTATTATTAGTTTCTGTTAAATAAAGTAATTTAATAGGTGAATGCTTTTTTAAGTCTAAATTACAACATGTTTTGTGTCAATAAAATCTTTAGTGAATACACTGTGTTCTCCCTACCCCATTGTTTTTTGATTTGGTGGTTAAGCTCTGAACTATCTATCAGTTCTTACTTCACATGTAAAGTTTTTTTTTTTTAAATATTAGAGCTTCCAGCTTTAGTTTATGTTTTCCTTTTTGAATCTCAGATTTGCTCTTTCCTGCAGATTGATTGTCCAGATAAAAATAAGATGTGAAAGTCGCTGAGAAGGCTCACTGAACCTACACTGGGAACTAAATCTCTTTTCAAAATAAGCTCTTCCTTTCCTTCTACTTGAGACACTGTGTGTGTTTGTGCATGTGTGCGTGCATTTGTGTGTGCATGCACATGCGTGTTCATATGTATTTGTGTGTGTGTGTGTGTGTGTGTGTGTGTGTGTGTATGTGTTTTAAGCTGGAGGCAACTGATAGAAACGGAAGCTCAGGGACCCTGTGCTTAGAGGACCTTTGCAGTGAGCAGACCCAGGATGCCAGCCTCCCAGCAGAATGGCCCCTGCTCACACCAGAGCAGCTTCCCAATACTGAGCAGGTACCGACACTATAATGCAACTTTCCCCCAAGTCTAGTAAAAGCCCTCCAAACCCAATCAACTTTCAGAATTCAAATTAGCCTTTGTTTTTCAGACATTTTCCGCGGAAAAAGAGAGGAAATATCAGTTCTCACCGATACTAACAATTCAAATACAAGGCTGCTAAGTTTTTGCTTAAACTCACTGATTTTACATCTGTATCTTCTTGGCCTCTTGCCGAAAAATCCCAGCTTGCACTGACACCACATAATGATAAGTTTGCTTTAAACCACAATACACAGACAACAGAACCAGGATACTGAAGTGGTCACTGACATAATCTTAGGTTGGTTGTACGTGGGCACGCTGAGGGGCGTGACTTCTGAGGTCAGTGGAGAAGTCCCTTCCTCTCTGAGGCAATGCCAACCACTCACTTAAACAGACGAGGCTCATTTGCATCATTTCCCCTCAACATTAGAGATCCTTAAGGTCAATTTCATTCCTAATTATATAAACACATAAGCTGTCCCAAAGTTAAGTTTACCAAACCAAGTATAGAAACAAGTGTAAGCAGAGAATTCTGCCTTACGTTCCTTTTCCCATATCATTCTCTCTCATCCCTGCCTCTATGCAACTTTTCAAGCTATTTAGTAAGTCCTTCTTGAATGAATATTGGCACATGGACTTGTCATCACTGGGCACATATAAGGATGTTTTTCATGACTTTCTACAGCTGCACGCTACCCCCGTTGGGATGCACTGTCACTGGAGGGTCTTGGGTACAAGGAGGGCTGTGTATGCATCTTTCATCAAGTCAGTCAAGTCCCTAGGCCTCAAACTTCCAAATTCAAAACTTCAAACATTAAGAAAATGTGTCATTATTTTTGAAGAATAGTACATTAACAGCTTTGGGGGTGGTGGTGTAGAACTATTTGTTTTTAAAGGCTATTTCTCTAGTTGAGAATTCGTTTCAGTATAAAAACCAGCAATCCTCCCATTGCATACCACGCTACTACTTCCAGAAACAGCAACGGAACAGGGGACATCCTTGTAGCGAAATGGATGTTCTGCATTACATGGTCTTGTTTTTTAGCAGGTTGGCATGGATTCTTGCTTTAACAATATATTCATTTTCTTCTCTCAGGTTCAGAGAATTGACTACCTCCACATGGACATAAAATTCATAATATATAATAGAGACTCACCGCTACTGGAAGCGTCGCTCAGACTCAGCAGCCCCCCTCCGAGGCCTCTGTAGCTATGGTAACTGTAGGTCCCGTTGCCATTGATGTACAGCACCTCCTGGGAGCCCGAGACCGCGGAGGCTGCGAGCGTGGCCTGGGCCACCTCTGGTTTGCTCTGCTTGTCAGCTGGCGCAGACTTGTCCTGCAATGAGAACATTCCATTACCCACCAAGCCCCTGGGCCATTTGACCGCGAGCAGGACTGTCTTACTCTTATCCACACGTCTGCACTGGACAGGAAAAAATACCCTCGAGTCCCTATGAAGTCAGCATCTATGCACATTTTCAACAACTTGGCTAAAAAGGAAGGAAGGAAGAAAGGGAGGGAGGGAGGGAGGGAGGGAGGGAGGGAGGAAGGGAGGGAGGGAGGGAGGAAGGAAGGAGGGAAGGAAGGAAGGGAGACACTATTGGAGATGAAATAATTTCTGATTTTCAACTGAATTTCAACATGTATGAAGAGAGTCATTCATAATCGCCACAAGGTGGAAGCAAGCTAAATGTCCGTTGATAGATGGATAAAGACATGGTATGGAGATTTCCTTAAGGTCTCCAACCTTAAGGAAAGAGGGGAACCGTGTCACATCCTACAGCATGGATGGACCTTGAGGACATAATGCTAAGTGAGAGAAGCCAGTCACAACTAGATGAACCTTGCATGATTCTACTTATATGACGATCTCAAGTCAAACTCGTAGAGAAAGTAGGAAGGTTTCAAAGGCTGGTGGTGGGGAGCAGTTCACGGGTTAGACTCTCAGCCACGCATCCTTCCTATTACCCAGACCCCAGCTCCGCGGTGCTCTGCTCTCCCTCAGAAAACACTACGAAGTGCCATGAACACCACTCAGCTCTGAGGTCGTCTTTCTGTCAAGACATGTGGTCACTGAGACTCCAAGAGAAGAACATCCTGTACTTCAAAGTGATTTGGAGGCCCTCGGGAAGGGGCTGGCCTCAGCAATTTCACCAACAATGTAACTGCCCACTTTCTGGACTGAATATAACCTGGGCAACATAATAAAATGTCTAGTTTGGGGACATCGGTGGCTCTTCTGAAACACACCAGCCTACTTTCCTGTGGTAAGAAAATGACAAAACAAAATACACTCACAGGAAGAGTTTCTCAATAAGAAGAAAGTGAAAAGGCATTGTCCTCACTGTATTTTCTCATTGAATTTTAGTATAATAGAATGTGTGTTGTTAAACATAAACACACTATATTTAAAATCTACCTCAGGCTTTCATTATTAACTGCTATTTTAACCATAGTAACCTCACTGAGCAGACAGATAATTGATTCCATTAATAATCACAACAGGCTTTGTAGGGAGTCACTTGTACTTGAAGATTTTCATTATTAAGGTTCTTGGCAGCCCACTATACATAAAGAAATACAATACATGAAAATTCCAATGAAATCTAGTCTGCATTGTCTTTTGTGGAAAAGTTTAATGTAAAGTTAATTAATGTTTTTCTTTTGAATGATCACTAATATTAGTTTCAAAGAAGCACGATTTTAATGGCATAAAAAAAGGAATACCTCCTGAAGTCAAATGTTTTCTCAGAACTTTTTAATAATAGTTAGCTCCCAAAGTCTCAAATACAGTTTGCCCCTGGGTTGCTATGAAGATTATTTTCAAAAGAGGATAATATTAATATATTACAATACTGCATGTCTAGGCAATGAAATTTTAATCAAACAGAAAAATTTCTATCTCAGCTTTTATGAGACTTATTTCAAATTTTTTTTTAAAAAAATTCCAAAACAAGAAGATAGCTTGAATGACCTCCAGCAGTGCACTAGATAATACAGATCATTTTCATTCTGATTGCATTGATTAAAAATATATAATAGATTAAGCATGGGTGGGGAATTTTTTTTTTCTGCCTAGGAGCATTGGATATTTATAACATTATTCAAAGGCCATACAAAATTATCAATTTAAAAATTAGCCTGCTATTTTTGGTCATATATTTAATTAACTCACCCCTAATGCCTTGGCAGGGCCAGACCGAATTATTTCTTGGGCCTTATATATCCTGCACACTGAATGTTCCCCATCCCTGGATTAAAGAAACACTTATGGTGCCCTAGCTGGTTTGGCTCTGTGGATAGAGGGCCTGCAGACTGAAGAGTCTCAGGTTGTGGGCTCGATCCGTAGTAGGGGGCATGCAGAAGGCAGCCTATCAGTAATTCTCTTTCATCACTGTTATTTTTTTCCCCCCTTCTCTCCCTCTCCCTTCCTGAAATCAATAAAAAAATATATTTTTACAAAAGAAACACTATGGTGACTTCTATAATTAGGCTCTGGCGTTATCAATAAATACACCCTTCAAGGTACATCCATATTGTTGCAAAGTCAAGATTTCTCCTTCTGTGGCTCAGTAGTATTCCACTGTGTGTATACACATTTTTCTAAAATCATTTATTCATTAATGGACACTTTGGTTGTTTTCATTTCTTGGATAAAGAGGACATTATGCTGAGTGAAATAAGTCAGATGGAAAAAGACAAATACCTATGATTTCACTCACTCAGTTGTGAAATATAAAAACAAAACAAAAACAGTCTTATTGAGGCACACAACAGATTTGTGGTTACTGGAGGGAGGGCAAAGCCAATAAAGGTGTATAGTGACAGAAGCTAGACATTTGGTGGTGAGCATGATGCAGTACATACCCTGCTGGTTTATAATGCTGCATGCATAAATATATGATTCCATAAATCAATTTACAAAAATTAAATATATATATATATATATATATATATACACACAGTTTTCTAAATTTTCTAAAATTTTTAAAATATATATATTAGTAGAGGCCTGGTGCATGAAATTTGTGCACTGGGCGGGGGGGGCGGGGGGGAGGTATCCCTCAGCCCAACCTGCACCCTCTCCAATCTGGAACCCCTCAGGGGATATCTAACTGCCGGTTTAGGTCTGATCCTACAGGAGAAGAGAAGACTGTTTGAGAAGACTGGTCTGTATTCCTTTGTACTCTACTCAAAGAAACTGGACAGAGGCAAGCTTAAGTTTGCTGGACCTGCGCTGCTACTTGGGTTACACAGGTTGTATCCTAGCCCACCAAAATGCCTAAGGAATCCTTTACTCAGGGTTCCTAGACAACTTTTGTTGTTATTGTTAATGAGACTTGCTTGATTCCACTCAACTGTTTGAAAGTAGGTTTCCAAAAAATTGGCATGGAAATGTTACATTGCCTTTACTGTATTTCCAAAGACCTCTACTCTTTCTTAGACTTTACCTCTACCATCTACTGTACATTTTCATTAAGCTTTCTGTCCTATAAAGCTAGTCAAAACAATACTCTTACTGTTAGATTCAATAATCCATCTGCCTTTCTTCTGCTTCCTGTGTACCTTGCATTGTTACAGCAATTGGAGTTTGCCAGGCATCATTGCATCAATGTCAAATTACATTTTTAGTTCATCATTGAGCTGATCAGGGCCCAAGTGACCCACTTTTTAAAAGAAAAGAAACATTCATAGGCCTCAGATTGTGGCGTGGCATCCTTTGCCTGAACTGTCTAGAATATTGTTACTGGATGCCTCCTGCCTTTACATGCTCCTTGTAGTCTATGTAGCAGAAGTGGCTTTACTTAAGTTAGTGCTCTGAATCTCTCCTTTGCTCTGTTAGTGTAGATGGGCTGAGGAAGTGCAATGTATTCACATATGAACTGCTGGAAAACATACCTACTTCTAAAAGCTTCTCTTCTTCCACTGACAGTAATTGTTCCAGAACTAAGCACATCGCTATGCGTTTCCAGGGAAATTCATAAAAAATTAGAATCAGAGGTCCCATTAAGACTGTTTTCCTAGGAAAAAATTGCATGCACTCAAAGTAAATGTGATTATCTAGGATAATGAGAAGTGACTTATCATGCCATCAACACACACACACTCACACACTCTCACACTCAGATATGTAATAACACTCAGGAAATAATTCCTTTCATATAGTCAGAAGCATTCCATGCAGCCTCCTGCAATTGCTGGCCCTACAAATGATTAAAACGCCAACACAGAAGGTAAGTCCTTGCAAAGATGCTCCCAAACCCACTAAAACAGATAATAAGGAAAGACACGTTTTTGTCTAAATCCAAAAAAACACGATCAGATTTGAAATAACAGATTTGGTTTCTGACTTGAGAAACCAAAATCACCACAGCACAGCTGTTACCCAGAGTTTTATCAAAGTCTCTGAAGAACAGGTTATGCTGACAAACTGTCCTTGCAGCAATATTTTCACACACACATACTCACATGGCTTTATAAACAGTAAAGCTTTGAGAACTGTTTCCTTAAAGAAAACTACAAAATAAACAGGGGCTCCAACTCAAATGCATGTAAATGCGTGGCTGGCAAGAAGGAACCATGTACACTGCACAGTTATCTACTCTGACATTCTTCCTGGGGGCCATAATGTTTTATTATTAAAAAATAAAAGTAAAGACTTAGCACCTTTAAATTGGCATTTTAAATTTAATATTCTGCCATTTAGTTATTGACCAAAAAAAAAAAATCAAATTAAAAAAGTAAATGTCTTTTTCTATAGGTCTCTAACACTCAATTTTGAGTTTCTTTGTTAATATAACCAAAATGAAAGTTTAAAAGTGCTGTTTCTTTGAGGTTCTAAGATCTGATTACAGATATAAACCTTTTGGAAATAATTTTATTTGCACATCACAGTATTTTCCCCTCAGAAAAGTTTTTCAGTTTTATTTGTGAACATAGTGGAGGTTGATAAGACTTCTTAGAGCAGTTCACCATTAGCTATTACATAAAGGTCCTATTAACACGGTGATGTCAGCAGATTAAGGTAATACCTACATAATGGTTATCTAGAGTATGATGCTGGGCAGCAAGAGGTACATTATTTCATCTACAATGTAATCAAATCTGTGATCCATAAAGGGGTTTTACAAAGAGATTTAATGAGTTCCTGATAGGTCATCACTCTGATAACAAAGCTATACGTTTAATTTATGTTGTCCACATAACATGTCTATATCATTGATGAATGCTCAAATATCCTCACAGGCATTAACTTATTTTGACTAACATTTTAAAAAATATATTTATTTTTTACAGAGAGGAAAAAAGGGAAATAGAGAGTCAGAAACATCGATGAGAGAGAAACAACAATTGGCTGCCTCATGCACACCCCCCACTGGGGATGTGCCTGCAACCAAGGTACATGCCCTTGACCATAATCGAACCTGGGACCCTTCAAACCACAGGCCGATACTCTATCCACTGAGCCAAACTGGTTTCGGCTAACATTTTCATTCAAATCAAGTAAAAACAATGCCTGCCACTTTAAAAGATAAAATAAGAGAAACTGACTTTCTTTTCCCATTCATGGCTGTGTTTTCCCAAAGCATGAAGTCAGGTTACAGTTTATGTTGAAAAAAGATGGTTGGACGCATTGCACAAAATGCTGTAGAAGCACAAGTCAACATGAGTACGTTAAAAGTGACTTCTCGGAGCCTGTTTATTTACTTCAGATGTCAGTTACCCTAAATTAGGGGTGTCGAACTCAATCAGAGAAGGGGCCAAAATCTAAAATCCAGCCTAAATCGCGGGTCGAATGGTTTACTGAACAGTCATAAACTGACAATGTCATAAACTGACAGTGGAGTGCAGTGATGACAGCGCGGTGCGGGCCACATTGCAAGGCCTGGCGGGCTGGATTTGGCCCGCGGGCCTTGTGTTTGACACATGTGCCCTAAATCCAAGGATGCGGATGTGATAACCCAGTTCTTAATCAGAGGAGAGGAGCAAAGGGAATGCCAACTTTTAAAGGCGTGCCACTTGTGCATTTTTGCCAGAAAAAAGCTGCAATTTGGAAGCATGCCCAGTAAAGTCTGGGTGACACTGGCAAGGTAGTTGCCTGTAAGTCACCCCTGGGAACAGGTCATTGGCTAAAGTATATAGGTGTGGCCACCGCCAGCTCAGAGATCTGAGATGCATAAGCTCCTAAACAAAGGAGTTGTCCCTTGTGGTTTTCTTGGGACTCCTGTTGTGGGGGACATGCGCACTCGGCCCCCCTGCAGCTGCCCACACAATGGACTGCTGGGCTGGAACTGGCCTGTTGCTCTGCAGAACCAGCTCCCCGTGGGACGGACGCTCTGGACACTGGCTCTGCTTCCGGGACTGCTGAATTGCCAGCTGCATCCTTCCAGGACTGGGGTAAGGGGAATGGGACTTTGCCAACATGGGGATGTAATTCCATGTAAATAAAGCTTTCTACCCCATCTCATCCTTCTGTGAGGGCCTCCACAAATGCATATTTCAGTGGCACCCCAAGAACCTCACCCCCACTAGCAATGGAGAAGTCCCATCCCTCTAGCCAAGGAAACCTCTAAGTCTGGTCTTGAGAGCTTTCACTTTGGACTTAAAGAGGAGGAGGCTAAACTTGCCAACAGACACTCGAAAAATATAATTAAAGTTAAAAGAAAAAACCTGGTTATGGCTATTTTCATCCTTTTCATTTCTTTTTGAATAGAGATACTTGACTAATGATGCTATGTCAACGCTGATGATGGGAGGTAATCATAAATGGTTTCGAAATGAGAAACAGGTGAGCCGGCATGGTTGCAGGAGCAGAATGAGCTACTCCTCCCCACAGTCGCGCCACACAAGGGATTCCTTTGGCCATTATGATCGATCACTTAGCAAAATGTAAGTCCATCTGATCTGTACACCTTGAAGGAGCCATATAACTGAGATCTTCATTCCCACACGTTGGAATAAAAGCTTACGGTTATTCTAATTTGATTTAAATGGGGCATAAAAATTACCCATCCATTCTGAGTTTTCAAGTATATTAATCATGAAATAGTCAAATTAAGGTAATTAGAAGAGCCATAAAAATGGCGATGCCCGAATAGCAGAGTGATCATGCTTTTACATTAATGTGGAATTAAGTGTTAAAGGGAACGTGCATCAGATGACGTGAAATAATCTAACAATAAATAACCTTGTGATGAGTTTAAAACACATTGCCTACGCCTGACCACGTGTGGATGTTACATGTATATAGACGTGAACGCTCTGCTGTTAAAAATGCTCCCCTCACCAGTCCTGCTTCTGGTTCTCACAAGTTAATTATGTGAAGTGCTCTGGTTTAGCGTGGTGACTGTGGGGGAAGGGTATGTAGAAAGAGAAATATCACTGTTGGCATGTTTTTTCATCTATCAGATATAAAGTTTACGATTGTTTGCATCGACAACGAGAAGTTCATTTGTTATTCAGAAAGTCGTGCGTATTTTTGATAAGTCAGAGACCTTCTTAAAATTAACAAGTAGACAGACACACTTGTGGCCTTGAGCATCACCTGTGTTTGCGGAGTCACAGAGCTCCCTCCTGTAGATGCTGATCACATCACCCGACTTCACGATACATTTTGGTAGAATCAGTCTAAGTTTCTCTTTTCCTTCCATTTTTATTCTCTCTCAATCTCTTCCTTTCCCTGCAAGATATCATCCCATTTAGGGCTTCTTTGACCCCCTTGTGCACTACAGACCTCGAAATCTAAACCCACATCTACGATGGAGACCTGTCCCCGGGTCCACACTTTGAGCTCTTTACTGGACATAAACACTTTCTGCTGCATAGGTGCTTCCCACTAAGCATGGCAAACTGTACACTTGACCTCACATTCTCACTTCTCAGCTATGACTTGCTCTGCCTCCTGAATGCTTGATCTCGATTCATGATGCCTTCATCTATACCAGTGGTTCTCAACCTTTCTAATGCTGTGACCCTTTAGTACAGTTCCTCATGTTGTGGTGACCCCCAACCATAAAATTATTTTTGTTGCTACTTTGTAACTATAATTTTGCTATGGTTATGAATCGTAATATAAAATGTCTGTGTTTTCTGATGGTCTTAGGCTCTACAGCAGTGGTTCTCGACCTTGCTAATGTTGCGACCCACAGGTTGAGAACACCAGCAGGGTCACCTAAGACTCAATTTTTAAACCAATAGATTACTATTATTAGTGCAAGGCATGACAGAAGAAATGGAACCATCACTTCCCTTCCACATGACCTTGACCGTGTAACTCTGAAGAAATGGCAAAAGCCATTCAAATAAAAGTACTTCGTTTTCATGTTTCCTGAATGCAAAATACTATAGTGGATGCTAAATGCTACAATTTTTTTTGCATGGACAATAAATATATCTGTTTTTAGGAATATCTCCAGATGTTTATAAGCAAAAATTCCAACTTGTTTCTTAATCTCATAAAATTTGCTAACTGCACTAAGCTATAGCTCCAAGTACAAACACCATTCAGTCATGACTGAGGCAGGGCTTTTTTTAAATCCTAAAACAGCCTTTAAGATAAAAAATTAAGAAAAGTGAGAGACAACGAGACGGCCTGGGACATTTCCCTATGAATTCAGCATCCTCTTCACTGCAAACCTCCCCTTGGTGGCCTGGTGGCTAGTTTCAGCCCAGGCGCTGAGCTGGAAGCTGTATTTGCTGATGAGCAGTTTTTCATTTCCATACAAAATTAGCAAGGTGATTAATACTTTTAATTTCCAGGGGCCTACATTATGCAAATGAACCACAACCTTCCTCCTGCTCCGCCTCTGTGAACCTTCCCATGGGAATGAGGGCACAGTCCTGTGTGTGACCCCGGCAGCAGCTGAGACACCCTATTTCTGGTCAGGGGCGCACCCACAGTTGCAGTTAAATGTGGGGGCGGGGCTCACCCTCCACTCCCTTTTTCCCCATCCTGGTGCCTATGGGCTAACAAAGGGACACAGTTCTGTCCACCCCGCAGAATCCATCTCAATAGGCTCATATTGGTCTTTGTAAAGCTTGTTGGGGACCGTGGAATGTGACACGGGGAGAGTATTGAACACCACCACCAAGAAAAGAAACACCGTGCGATTCTCATAAACTCTCACAGAAGACGAATGTGAGAGTAAGGCCCCAGTTCCTCGATGTGTTTGTCAGCTGGGTGCCCTCGGTGCTTGCTGGCGGCTGCCTTCCCACCCACTGCTTTCAAGGGTCTCATGAGCCCTGGGCTTTGAGGGTGCTGAATCCCAGGGACCCTTCACTTTCAATGACGAATTAACTAACGAGTTACTTTTTTGCCTTCTAGGCATCTTCTCATTCTAGCTCAGAGGCTCTGGCCCCATTTACAAACTAAACACATCTTGGCTACGACCGAAAACAGATGATGTGTTCACCTACGTGAGGACCCTTCTTTCCCCTCTGAGCTCCCCGCAAGTCACAGGCAGCTCCATTCCATCTGAATACGGATGGACACATGCCAAGAGGGTAAAGAAATAATGTTGCTCAATTGTTTTCATATTTTGTACCAAAAAAAAATTTATAACTGAGGTTGAGTTTGAGTTATCTAAATTAATAAAAGCATAATATGCTAATTAGACTGGACATCCTTCCGGATGACCTTTTAGGGGAAGCCCTGGGTGCCTGCCTGCCGGTGGCCAGAGGGAAGCCTCGGTCACGGGTACCAGAGGGAAGCCAGTGCCAGCGGTCAGGGGAAGGAATGCCTACTGTGCACAGATTTCATGCACCAGGCCTCTAGTATTCATATATTCTTCACATGTTCTTACTAATACATGTATTATTTCTAATATAGCAAGTATCCTCTCAAGGGCAAAAACACATTTTTTCCAGGCTAAAATATAGAAACGAGTCGCATTTAAATAGATTCTTTATTCCTATTCCATTCACATACTTTTCTAGTCTACTATAGAAATGTGTAGAGGAGACAATATCTGTGCATTCCTGTAAGTGGAAATGTGCAAAACATCTAAAGACTATCATATTTGTCATCCCAGTGATTTTTTTTTTCCTTCAATTTAGGTGCCAAATTCAGCTGCCTCTAGGGGCCAGGCGAGGATTAGAAATGAGTGAAGAGACCCCGGGCTAGGACAGCAGGGAGTACTGGGGACAGTGATGAACTCAAGAGCCCAGGCACCACTGAGAAGCCTTCAGATGCAAACAGTTTACAGCAACGTCCAGGCCAAACAAAGCACTTCTGCAGCCCACCCCCTGCGGGTCACCCCAACTGTCCTCTTTTGATAGGCTTGGGTTTAGTGCCCTAAGAAATGCATGATTCAATTCTTTTTCTTTTTGCTTCTTTTCAGAAATCCTGGAGCAGTGCTTCTCTGACTTGCTGAAGCAAGCCGTGACAACTCTTCCTTGAAATAACCAAAGTGCTAATGAGTGTGACTCATCTTGATGGGAGCCGTGGCCACAGCTGTGGGCCAGCCCCAGGGTCCTCATCTGGGCTTCACAAGCAGGAGCTCTCGAGTTATTGACATAAAGGCACCCTCTCCGTGTACCTCACATCTGGGGCTGGAAGAACACGAGGCCCTGGCATGTCACAAGGACAGAGTCGCAGGCCCTCTCCTCGTCCCAAGCCGGCTGCTCAGAAAGGGACTAAGGGGAAGAATCTGGGCCAGGCAGCCCCAGTCTTGTGGGGGGGTGAACTCGGGGATATTGATGTGTTTGCCTTCATTGTAAGGCACAGACAACTTTTCAGAACCTGCCTTGCTGAACGCCTCTGGATAACTGATAGATCCCAGCCAATCTGCCAGTGCTCTCTGATTCAGAGAAAGGCCATAAGGCAAACAAAGAGACAAAAGACAGATGCACAAACGCATATTAATTTCGGTTTGATTTCAGAACAGAGTCGACACATTTAAAGCGTGGTCAGCACTTTATAGCTAATGAATGGGCAGTAGTTTTCAAGAAGCTGCTCATTATTAACTGGTTTCCTACCCATCATTAAAAAGCACTTATTACAAGTCTAATTACAGAGGGCCTCCATTAGGAGCTGTGCACAGGGCTACAACGCGTAACCAAGGGGCCTGTAAGAGCTCTGTCTCTCAAGCAGAAAAAAATAAAGTCTACAGAATATTCCCATCTTGTACCTAACATCACAACTAAGCAAAATGTTTAAGTAAAAGTAAAAGAGTAAGGTTTGTAGAAAACACAGATTTTGTGGTGGGGGTGTGGCAGTACTGTACACAAAGCACTCACACCGCTTTGACAGGAAGATCACAATGGAGTACATGATTCCTGGAAAGGCAAAGCATATGTCCATAGCAAGAGGGCTAATTCTCCTCCTTTTGAATTCCAGCTTGGAATTCAAATGCTCTTAACTTCTTCCTATTTTGATATATATTTTCATTTTGTGTAGCATTATCTATACTCTGTACACTATGTAGGAGAGAGAGAGAGAGAGAGAGAGAGAAAGAGAGAGAGAGAGAGAGAGAGAGAGAGAGAGAGAGAGACTATTTCAGTCTCCTAATGATAAAAAATATTTAATTCATGTCATTAAAAAAAATGAACAGAAATAATGACCCTACTTCAAATCTTTAAATACAACTCAATGTAACTAGAGGAAAGGGGGCCCTAATATATGGTGGCAGGAGAAGATGGGACTTTGGGTGTCTAGCACGTGGTGCAATGTATAGTACAGATCTTGTAACACAGAAATCCACACCTGAAACCTATATGCTCATGTTGACCTATGTCATCCTAATCAATTTAATAAAATAAATAAAACTCAAAGATAATTTATGTTATTTCCATTTAAAAAATGTTGAAAGTGGTTATATATTTTGCATTTATAAATACATTTTAAATGCTAAGTCTTCAATAGTTCTGTTGGTAAATTCTGATTAGGTGTAACTCATGGGCATAAAGCCATATACACATTCTTCAATAAAAAAAAATGGAAAGTAAAAATTGGAAGTCAGCTCAAGTTATGAGTTGGATTTCTTAACACACAGGAAGCAGCACTAGACAACAAGGGAGAGTTTCCAGAAAGCTTGCCATGAAAACAGGGGGTGCTGGACAACCCTCCTAGCTAAGGAGAGGAGGTGCGTGATGCCACGGGTCCACCCAGCCATCTCAGCAGGGGCTGGTGACTGAAGAGGCTACCTGGAAGGAGGTATGAGAGGTCAATTCAAGCAGCCCAGGTCCCTAGGCCTCTGAGGAAGACCGAAGAGGTTCTGAGGGTTTCATACCAGCTAATGATATGCATCATGAACGGAAAAGGACAGAGGGGACAGAATGAGAGAAGAAAAACCCCTGGGGCAGCTGAAGATGCAGAGATAGAACTGAGGCCAGCCGACAGGAACTCCTTGGGTGGGGAGGGCCAGGGGGCAGGAAGAACAGAGTTGGGGCTACAGATAATGATGTTCAAGCTTGAAATCGAATGGAAATATCCTTCTTGGCTTTGGATTTGTTGGTACCTATCAATCTTTTTTTTTTTTTAAATCCCCCTTCTCTCTTTTGGAATGGGTATACTATGCCTGTTGCAGGAACTGTATAGAAGTGTCTCTTCATATACAGTGCATGGATTTAGATTCGATTGGGTGGAGTTTCAATTTTTTGTGCCATTCAGGTGAATGTATTTTCTGTTTTTAAACATTCTTAAACATAAGTTAACATAGTAATATACTCAATTATACATATTCTCATATCCACACAAATTGTGCTTCTGAGTTTTTTTTAAAACTACCCTAAAGCAATTTAAATGTTAAATATTAAATTTAGTTTACCATGAATTGTTTATTATATATGCATTTTTTATAACTTATGAAATGCTGGTTTGAAATTGCTATAGAGACAATATGTTACTTTTCCTTAAGCTTTAAGCAAAAACAAAATATTACTACTCTAATTATGCTGCTAGTTTTTCTTTGTCAGTAGCATTATATTTTCATCAGCTAAAAAAAAAAAAGAGTGAAAAAGATGCAAATTTTTTGCTTTCCCCTAAAGGTGAAAAAACACACGTTGACTGAGAAACAAAGGGGGAGAAAAAACATGTTCATGGATGTGGATCTACTAACACCACATCTTATAACCCTTAACTGATGCCACTCCGGAATTCCAGAAGGTTTAGAAAACATTTAGACATTCTTTAAGATCATGAGTCAGAAACTACAGGGTGTCTGTTAATCATGGTATTAGGATTTTAATTTTTTTGTTTTGTTTTAGGTAAAATCATCCAAGATTGCCATGCATCTTACTTATTACTAGAACAGAAATCTTTTTTCCTTGCTAAAAATCATGCAGTTGTCAACAGTTTATCTGAATGTCTAGATTGTGCATGCATTAATATTTGTTAACTGCTTGTAAGATATAACTACATAATGATATGCTACTTAATGTGACTCTGTTTCTAAAACATGACTGCATAATTGCATATTATTTAATGCTGCTATTAAGACTTCAGTTTGGGGAGGACATGTCCATGTTTGTGTGAAATGTAGCCTACTAAACCAAAAGTACCATTTCAAAAACACAAATGAGTGTACCCCAGCAATGATTCCAAACCTTTCTTTTGTAACATACTGGTACTCTCTACTTTATGTGGACATAATGTATATATATATATATATATATATATATATATATATATATATATGTGTGTGTGTGTGTGTGTGTGTGTGTGTGTGTGTGTATGTGTATTATATACCTTTATATATATACCTTTATATATATATATATATATATATATATATATATATACCTTTTTAATTATTATTTTCTTTTAATCCTCACGTGAGGATATTTTTTCCATCGATTTTTTGGTGTGAAAGTGAAAGAGAAGAAGGAGGGGGAGAGAGAGAGAAACATCTACATGAGAGAGATACACAAATTGTTTCTGTACATGCCCTGACCTGGGCCAGGGATGGAACCTGCAACCAAGTATGTGCCATTGGCCAGAAATCGAACCCAGGACCACTGGGAAAACTGGCCAGAGCATATATACCTTTTTATACATAGCTTTTAAGAATTCTCTTTTGTGTATAAGACACAGACATAGCAGGCACATGCATATATTTGTAAGTAAAGAGTAAATAAGGATAAATCATTTATTTGCTGAGTACAGATAGAGCATACATAGCTAAAAACAACAACAACAAAACAAAGCTACACCCAGGTTACAGCATCCCAACCTTTCTCTTCTCAGTAACACTTTAAAATAGCTGATCCCCAAGGAATAAGAGCCTAGATACACACAAAGCATCTCCTTATGGTCTGAGGTTTTTGAACCCGGACTTCTCATGAAATGAGTCCTTAAACATCAGATAAGTGCGGTAGGAGAATGGCCACTGCTAGGATCAGCAGACAAATTGAATATTAATGTTCCGTGTGTGGCATTGAGGGCGGAACGTCCCCCACCGTGGGGGTCGTCCTAGAACAAGCTGTGCAGTCAGCCTGCTGCTATGACAACTCCCGGGGCAAGTGTCAGGCCAGCTCCTGCCTCTGGCCTCCCTGTCACTGCTCTGCCAGGGCCCTAACAGCGACAGCCTTTTCACACAGAACGGTGAAAAGCAGCCGTGGCCAAAGAACAAAGTGTGAGACATTCTCCCTCCCCACCCCAGACTTCCTGCTTGGTCCCATCACACTGTGCTGTGAGTTTCTCTGTCTGATGCTAAAACTGTCCACCAGGCTGTCCATCAGCACTTCCCGGTGCAATGCTAATTCCGGCGATTCCTGCTCCGTTCTCAGGAAGCATCATTATTGTGTTAGCAGGCACCTCAGTGAAAGGCTCTTCCCTTCCTGAAAACCAACCTTTTAGCCATGCTATGTCCAGCCACGTATGGATTACTTATTGAGCGGTTACCCTATCCCCAGTATATCACTAGGTATCTTTCGGGGCTCAAAGTAATGAAAAGCCAAAGATGAGTCAGTTCTACAGTGTGATGCGAATGGTAGAGTCCATATTCCGAAACACCTGGAGGCCACTACAGTGCTGCGTGGGATTTACAGTGGAGTCCTCACCGCAGTCTACAGAGAGAGCTGGGAAAGGGGCTCAGCTTGTGGGCTGACAGCTGCTCCAGGAGCAGGTACCCCGTAAGGTGGGCGGGCAAGCAGACACAAGCAGAGCGGAGCCACACCAAGCCTGGGCAGCAGACTGGTGGGCAGAGCCAGGATGCGCTCAGAGGACTAAGAATCCTGGCTCTACACCCACATCCCTCCAAATCCCCAAACTGGCTTTTATACGGCAGAGAGCAGGAGCAGCTGCGGGGAATTGCATTCCTCTAGTGTAATTTTTTGTCGTAAGTAGTAATAGTAATGACATACACCTCGCTGAGTTTTGGGACAAAGAGTTTTGTGAGAAAATTTACGGGAAGTCAACATTAAGGTACAAGATAACACACCTGCATTAGTATAATGATATATGCATGCTTCCCATACATACCCTTATTTCCCAAACATAGTTGAGCTGACACTCTGAGTAATGAAGAAGTTGAAATTTAAAACTGAATCGGGGTATCTGAAATGGGGTTTCAACAAACTTTGTTCTTAGAATATAAAATGATCAAATAACTAATAGCTCAATAAATTAATTTAATGTAAAAATATAGAAAGGATTCTGTATTTTTTAAAACTACCCCAAGTGCAGAATCCTGTATAAAGGATTAAAGAAGACCCACAGATACCAGGGAAGTTTCTTAGAAAGTCTGACAGCTTCACTGGACTTCTCTAATTTGCTTCATCAGCAATAATAACGAACAGAAAAATGCAATGGAATCATGTGACCTCCTGAGTTCTGCATCCCGAAGAGTATTCAAATCCTGGCATGTTCGAATGTCTGATGGCATTATGATTTGCAATTTATAAAGCATTCTGAGTTTCATTACTCAGAACATTACCCTGAAGTCAAAAGGGAGTTAAAGTTTTTGTACTGGATTGGTCTTTTTTTTTTCTTTCTTTTTAAGAGAAATTCTGCTTCTAGTGAAATATGGAAAAAATCACAGAAGGAAGGAAGAAGGAAAATCTAAACTGGAAAAACAACAACTTGTCCAGGCCTGTTTCTTACATAAAATAAATGTATTCAATTAAGTGGTGGGTAAGGTCCTCTGTAGCTCTAATTTTGAAAATTAAATCTAGTATGTCCCAGTCGTAAAGATGTTAATTTAATCATGTGCAAAGGAGGCTCTTTTGAAAAGCTGTGCATGAGTAACCCCCGACTGGAGCGACTTTGCGAGGATGCCCACGTGCATGACTCAGACACCCCCACACTGATTCCCAGGCCTGAGTCACAGGCTCCCCTCCTCACCCGCCTCAGGTCCCTGCCCTGCCTCCCTGAAAGCAGTTATTTAGTGAAGGTAAAAAAGTAACCGATGGGAAAGACACTGCTAAAGAGCTTTAACTGCTGCATTTGATGGAAATCTTAATGCCTCTGGGATTTTGATAAACTTCTCCCTTGCATCCACCTATCTTATTAAGTTTATAGTCACAGCTCTGACCCCTTTTGAACTTCGTTCGGCTCGCTGTCCTCTTTACAGCGCCAAGCATAAACCTCACGTAGCTTTTCTAGAGGATTTGGGAACAGGAGGCCACATGCAATCCTAAGGACGAGAAAGGGGACTGCGCCCGCCATGTGCTGGGGCGCCGAGTGTCCGTGAGCATCAAGGCCAGAACGCACTGTCCGTTTTCCTAAATAAAACCAACACCCAAACCAACAAACAAAAAGAGCACGGGTGTTCCTGCATAAGTGTTTAGTGAGCAGCTGGCTCTGAATGTCGTCAATCTTACTGGCCTCCCCGTGTAATTGCATAAGTTACAGTGCTGTCTTGATCTTGCTTACATTCTCAGCAAAACATAAAAAGGGGACAAATGCAGGTGGCCTGGTGTTTGATCTACGTGAGCCATCAGGTTTCTCTTGAGAGAGTGCAGGTAAGGACTCTTAGAAAACTGTTCTGCGACAACTCCTAAAGCAGCCAGAGCCATTTTTCCTTACACCTGAGAGCAGGGTGCAAATAAAAACAAACACAGGCTGTCCTCTAGTCATCTAGAAACCACTGGGCTTAGGGGAGGGTTGGGTGTAAGAGATCAACCGAAGGACTTGTATGCATGCATATAAGCACAACCAACAGACTCAAGACAGTGGGGGCAGGAGGATGAAGGCAAGTGCTGGGGGATTGGGGAGGTCATGGGGGTGGAGAGAGACATACGTACTAACATTTGTAATACCTTAAACCAGTGGTCAGCAAACAGCGGCTCGCAAGCCACATGCAGCTCTTTGGCCCCTTGAGTGTGGCTCTTCCACAAAATACCACAACCTGGGAAAGTCTATTTTGAAGAAGTTGTGTTAGAACACTCAAGGGGCCAAAGAGCTGCATGTGGTTCGTGAGCCACAGTGTGCCCACCACTGCCTTAAACAATACAATAAAAAAATTAAACACATACACACACACACACACACACACACACACACACACACAAACACCATTGGGCTGAAGCAAAAGGCAAATTTAAAAAATATATTGTTGACAAAGCAAACATGATGGGGCGTCTTTGTGAAGATAAGAAACATAGAAGATGGAACCACTTCAGCAAAATTGATTGGAAAAGGTCAACATTGCCGGCAAGCAAATCAGAGCGCCAGGCGCCTTCAACATCAGGAAAAAGAGGCAAATGACCAAGAGCGTGAGCTGACCTTCCTGGGATTTGCTCCCGCACGGGCTCTGCACTCCACCCATCCTGGCCCCTGTTCTGAGACACCCAGGCCTAGGGCTGCCGCTCAGATGTCAGACTGCACAGTCCTGAGTGCAGATGAACACATAAATCCATCGTTAAAACTGACGGTCGGAAAACTTTAGTTTTAAAGATGCACTGATATTTTAGAAAGAGTTCCACTAAATAGGAAAGTAAAATCGATACCGTTGTAATTAACCTCATTGTGAACAACAGGAAAGACGCAAAGGGAAGGCCAGGTGATATGGGCAATGTCAGTAAGAAGCTAAAGCCTCACCCTCCCCAAGGAGCTACCAGTCTATTCCCCAGGGATCTCTGTGGGAAGGGACTGGACAGGAAGGAGAATAGACACATGCCCAGTAAAGCTGGGGTGAAATCTGGAAGGTACCTGGCTGTCAGTTACACCTGGCCAGAATGGGCATGGCCATGGCAAAGGCACGGAATGGGGGTCTTTAACCCTTTACCAGGAATTTGCGCTCTTAGGCTCTTGTGCTTTCGGTTCCTCTTATGCTCCTGGGGCTCTTGTTGCTCGGAGCATGCTCTCCTGAATTTACCCCAATATAGGGGACCGATGGACCGCAGCCAGCCTGATGCTGAACTGGACCTGGTGCCAGCACGAAATGCAAGCTTTACTTCTAGCTCTACCAAGACCTACAGTGGGAAGGCGACTCCGGGGGACCCAGGGATACACTTCCATACAAATGAGATCACACAGCCTCTTTGCGGGTCTCAGAAAGGTCCTTTTCTTGAGCCGTCCTAAGGAATCCACCCCGAGAACCCAGTGTGGAGAGGCCACCCCAGTTACTCTGATAACAAAAGCATTTTAAAAGGCGGCTGTCAGTGGAGACAGACACCAGGGGGATGAGGGCATGAGTGGGAGGGGAGAGGGCGGCCATGGGGGGATAAGGACATATACGTCCTACCTTAATCAATGAAGGAAAGAAAAGGCTGCAGACCTCAGCTGCCTGGAACCCCAGCTCTAGGGAAGCCCTGCTCTCCTAAGGGCCTGTGGCCAACCATGCCAATCAGTCTCTTCAGGAAGCACAGCTCAACATGCCAAGCTATTGCATTCGCTAACTTTATAACAACTTTGTGACTATGACTAAATTTCCCCAATACATAACACATTATTTTTTCCAGAGTAACTAATGGGTTGTAATGTGGTTAAAGAGAAAAGACAGGGCAAGGGATGGACAGATTATGAGAAAACACAATTACAGAAAAGGAATGCATTGGCATAAACCAACTATGTCAGATTCTTCCTTTATCTGCAAAGCCTAAAAATGAGTGTTTGTAAAACAAGTGATATTAATGAAAATGCTGTCTTCACAGAGAACCTCGGAAACCATATGTTCCCCTGACTTTGGCACTGAGAAGTGTATCAACATAACATGCTGAATTTCTCTGTTTGAATTCAAACCACCTACTCACGTCCTGACATTTATCAACTTGAAATTAATGACACCCTAAGCTAAAGATGTACCCAAAGTTTAAAAAAAATAATTCTAGAAAAATGTGGAAGAATTCTCAATGAAGCCAGAATACAAATGAGCAATAGGAAGGCAAAAATAAAAATAAAAATAAAAATAAAAAAATCAGAAATCGAGGCTTGTTCCTACCTTCTCCCCCAAACCCATACATGTCACCCAGAAGACATCAAGTTTCCACATTCAGAGTCCCTGTCCATACAAGAGGGGAGCCTTTGGCCAGCCTGGTGTGTTCTGGTTGGTTGGGTGTTGTCCACGCACTCAGAGGCTGGTTTGATTCCCTGCCTCTGTCCAGATTAGTGGTTCCAAAGCTTTCTAATGCCACAACGCTTTAATACAGTTCCTCATGTTTTGGTGACCCCAAAGCATAAAATGATTTTCCTTGCTACTTCAAAACTGTAATTTTGCTCCTGTTAATGAATCGTAATGTAAATATCTGTGTTTTCTGTTGGTCTTAGATGACCCTGTTGACTAATGAGTTTGCTGACCACTGTATAGGTAATACTTAACATGAACCAGTCATACATAACTACTCTATTTGTTACTGACACAAAGCAGGAATATTCTGGAGTGTAGACTAAATGGCTATATGGCAACATGATAACCAGGAGAGCCTACAGAATCCCAGAATCCTGCCATTGAAATTTCTAGAATCATAAGCTCTCAAGGAGACTGAGTCTGGTTTAAAACCTCCTATGAAAGAAACAATACAAATAACACTTTTTTTTTTTTAGTTTTACTTATATTGATGCAATAGGAAGGCTAGATCATCAGTTAAAATCATCTTTTCTAGACTGATTTATTGATACTTACTGTGTGCCCTGCAAAATGCTAAGTATTGTACATAACATATATCTGTCACTTAGAGTTCTCCTAACAACCCCACAGGACTAATACTGCTATTCTTGTTTTCTTGCATATGAAGAAATAGAGGTAGAGAGAACTGAAATAGTTTTCTGAAAGTTACACAATTAGTAAGAGTTGAGCTGAGAATCAAAGCCAGATGTATTTAAACGCCAGAATGTGTAATCTCAATCATAACACGAGGAGGTAGGGTGGAGCAAAAGTAGGCCTACCTTGTTTGTATGAAAATAATATAATGATTAACAAATAATAATATAAGAATAAACTATTTTGCATACTCACAACTTGAGTATACTTTTGGCCCACCATTTATATAGTACTGTAACTAATTTTAATATAAAGTTTAGAGTTATAATAATGACAGAAGTCTCAATTGAGAACATGAATATGTGAATAAACACTTAGCAAAGAATTATTAGCAAATTCAAAGTTAGTTTTTTCATATGTAAATTTTATCTGAGGCCAGTACTATTTCTTATTTAAGCAAAGGCTTCATCTTTTGCATCATTTAAAATTATTAGCACATGCCATATCAATAACAAGCATATCAAATTTAAAATAATGCCATTCTGAAACACTTTTCAATAATTAAGCCTGGAATAGAAACATATTTACTTTTATTTTTCCATTTTCATTGGCTCACAGGAAAAACAAAATTGGATTAACAATTTAATCTTCCCAGCCCAATCTCAATTAGAAATATGAACCATGCTGTCATTTGTTGTAAAAATAATTTAAAAGTAAGAGTATGGCACCCTTCTATGTGCAATACTTAAATTATGCATAATATTTAAATTACATGCTATAATTTAATTTTGTATTAAGGATAATTAAGGAAGAGGGCTAGAGAGAAAAATAAAACAAAGGAAGACATAGCAGACACAAGAAGGGGAGACAGACAGAGGTAGATGAAGCAAGAGAGAAACTGAGTGAAACCCCAGTCCTCACGCCCACCCCACCTGGACATCACCCTTAGGAGAGTGACGCAGGAATGGACACGGAATGGCACAAGGTGAATGACTCACTGATGAGGAAGTGGCCCGGGATGTGGACTTCCATTACTTCATGTTCCCACGTTAGGGACTTCCATCTATCGGGCCCTTGGTGTGTGATCTCACCACCCCCAGAGCAATATGCTGCCCCTTAGCAGTTAGGCCACAGGGGTCATAAGTTGATGTCCACCAGAAATGAACACAGTCAGGTCCTTAGCATAACCAGCGGGAAAACTGATGAAAGTGTGGTGGTTAATTGATCACTTAGGACCTATCACTTAACTGACCAACCATTTACAACCGTCCGGTCTCCACCACAGGACATCTGGCTTGTTAGGTCTCTGTGGCACCCATGAACCTTCATTGTCAAGTTTAAACTCTTATCAGAAAGACACAAAAACCCTATCCCTGTGAACTTCAAAATCCACCCGTTAAGCGTGGCCAGGAGGCTCAGTGAGCCGCACGCTGGCTGTGGCCCCGGCCCCTAGCTGTGCAGTACCTGCTGCTTCTCCAGGCGCATCCTCTTGGCGGCATTCCTGCTCTCACTCTCACAGGCCGAGGCCAGGATGCTCTCTGCAACTGCTGAGGTAAGGTGGGAAGGGATAGGTCGCGACTACAAAGAGAGAGAGAGAGAGAGAAAACGTGAACAAGTGATGAACAGTACCATCCAGAGGCCCGTGCTAGTCTCAGAGGAGCTCACGGGGCGTGCAGGAGCACCCATTCATTCCAACATATTTAAATAAAAAGAGGAAATGGAAATCGCAGAAATGGAAAATGAACGCTAGCTAGAGGTAAGGCTCGAGGTGCCACACAGATCCATCATTCATCCCCAGGAGGCCAGGGTGGCGAGTATTCAGTGTGGGCCGTTAAGCTGGGGTGTGAGAGGCAGTGGAAGGAGTGCTGACTGGGCTTAACCAACAAGACAAGTCCTTCTGGTCTTTCCCGGCCTAGGACACAGCCAGACAACAAGTGACAGGGCTGAAACAGTTGGAAAAACCCGACAGACACTCAGACCGGGTCAAACAACATTAACATGAAATATTTATGAAGACTTACAGTCTAACATGTGGCCATTGATATGATTAAACCCTTCAAAAAGGAGTTCAGTTCAAATACAAACTAAAAAGCAGTACTAAAACAATTCGGATACAACAAAAATGTGATGTTTTGGATGTGAGATGTATTCGTGCCCACATGTTTTATTTCTAAAATGTGAGTTAATAATACCCATTTAATAGGCACATCCATCTTTTATGTAGTCCACATAGAAATTAACACCCTCAACCAAACTCCCAATTAATTACCAGTTAACTCTTATCATTTGTGATAATCAAGAAAGATTTTCATCTCTTTTCCGATAATTACATACAAAATCATCTAACAGAAAGATGAGATCCTTAATGACACTGAACAGTTTTTTTTATGAAGATAAGCAAATGAAAGACAAGAAATAACATGAAAATTAAACCAGAGGAGATAAATATGAAATTACAAAATAAAAGATCCTTTGGGAAGTGAGCATGTACAGTGAAGTACATTAGGGTTTTCAAAACCTCAAACTAAAATATGGATGGATGCCATTTATTAGAAGCCTCTGAACCCACAGAGACCTGGCCTTTATTCTTTTCTGGCAAATGAATGAACCTGAGCATAGCTTTATGCTACCTGATTCATTTTGCTGCCTCTGGCCTGTAAGGAGTGCTTGAGTGAATGGAACCATGGGTTTTATGTCTCAGACAATAGCCCAGGTCAGCTAACTGCAGACCGCAGTGCTTTAACAGGCGCTCCTCAGAGGACACTGTGTGCTGCAGGGCTGTGGCCATGGATTCCTCCAGACATAGGGCTGCAGATGCCCTCACATTAGTAAGGGGAGCCAGATCACACAAAGCTTCCACGTAGGAACGTGAGATAAAAAGTATTTCGCCAAAAACAAAAAACAAAACAAAAAAAACAAGCAAACAAAGAATTCAAAAAATAATTTATGAAGGCAATATTTCCCCTGGTTGCATATAGTTCAGTAAATATTCTATTTATTAATATATATATATTTTAAATGTACATATTAGATTTTAAAATAACGATTCAAAATGTATACAGAATTATAATCTACACCAAAGGTCGGCAAACTCATTAGTCAACAGAGCCCAATATCAACAGTACAATGACTGAAATTTTTTTTGAGAGCCAAATTTTTTAAACTTAAACATCTGTAATGCCACTTCTTCAAAACAGACTCACCCAGGCAATGGTATTTTGTGGAAGAGCCACACTCAAGGGGCCAAAGAACCACATGTGGCTCTCGAGCCGCAGTTTGCCGACCGACCACAGCTCTACACGATTTATACCTAGATTGATAAGACTGGCTACTGATTTCTTTCCCAGGATGTAATATAATGCCAATAAACACCCCTCCCTAATTACCTCTTAATTAACTGTCATTTTCAACTGAGATGTGCTTATCTTTCCCCATCCCGGTCCTCATCCTAATAATTATCTATGCCCAGAGCAGTGGCGGCTGTTACATTGAACAGATGGCCACACTGTCACATGGAGCTTTTGGAGTTAAAAAAGAAAATCACATTTTAATGGGGGACTTCAGATGTGACTGCTGTTGGCACCATGTAAATGAGTCTTTCCTTATGTGTGTGCGTGTGATTCTTACCACCACACCAACTGGCTATTCTAGTTTTTGTTCTAAACGATATTAGAGTCTTCTGAGCTTCTGCTAAACCTGTAAGATGCTTTAGGATTTTTAAAATTATAAAAATGAAGTACAAAGAAATAAAAAATGTAAAATTCTGTTCGTGGGTTAATTCAGCAATGCCTCTAGCCTCTAATGTTGAAGTGTAACTTAATCACGTTATTAGACAAGGCCAGACTGAGAGCAACGGTGATATCCACCCAAGGTTATAAGAAGAATGAGCTCCTTCAAAGATAATTACAGCAAATTATTCACCAGTCAGAGTTTAGGTAGGGTCAGAATTAAAACTGTTTCTTCTAATCCTGATATCTTGTAAAAACATGTAATTTAAGAATCAGTAGCTTGGATGATATGCATAACCTATTTCCCCGAAAAGATATCTCTACACCTAAATGCGTGGTGCTTATAGGCTGCACAGAATGCTCCATCCCCTAAGGGATTCCTTTGGTCAACTAGGTAATGGCATTTGTAGACATCAGTGGAATGACCTAACAGTTCAGCAACAGTTCAACTACCTGCAATCTGTCTGATCAATTTGCTATTTATTCTCTCTGAGCTTCACTCATCCTGCCAAATATCATTATCTCTATTTTCATAAGTGGCAAAATAGGTTCATTCGGTAAGTTCTGAATAGAAAAAAACAAAACACAAACATCTTTATGCCATGGAGCAGCTGTTAGAATTACTTCCATGAAGTAATGTACACCAAAATCACTGATATCCTCACTTACTTATTCAAGAGCACTTTCTACATGTCAGGAACTAAATCAAGTCCAAAGACAGGGAGGCTAACACTGCTGTCTCTTCTATCATAGAATTTACTGTACAAGCTAGTACAATGCCTAGCACATAGGGTATAATACATATCCAACCAAAAATGTTTAGTATAGACTCTCAACTGGCAATTCTGAAATCCTAATATTGTACACACAAAGATTTTCAAAAACTTGGGACAAACTCAATTGGCATAAAAATGACATGAGAATACTTACAACCCTTCTTTTTCCTACGTTCCGAGCATAGTCATACGTTTTGTGGCAGAAATAATACATTTGTATATGGGATGTTTTCCCAGATTCCTGCTGTTATGCAAGAACCAAAATATATACTCTCTCACATTTCCAAAATCTAAAAAGTTCTGAATTCGGAACCTGAGATGATCCAACACTTCAGATAAAAATGGTGAACGTGGGCTAAAATAGCAGGTCGACTGTGCCGACCTCATCCTGTATGGTTTTGGTGGAAATGGTTAAGCAAAGTGGCTCCTTGGCCTGACCTTGGCCACATGGTTCAGGATTAGACAATCATGGAGCTCATCACTTTATTCCCAGTGACTGATCCAAGAGATGGACTTACGATCCAAAAAGGGCCAACCCAAGTCCTTTCATGGGAACCAAGACCTGAAGCTGGGATTCTGCTCTTAGGCTGTGAGCTTTAAGAACAGAGGGTAAGAGCTGCTAGCAGGGGTCCTCAAACTTTTTAAAGTGGGAGCTAGATCACGGTCCCTCAGAGAGCTGGAGGGCCGGACTATATGAACTACTAATTCCTACTGTAACACCTCGGGCTGTGCTCACTGCCCAAAAAACCTGGCGGGCCGGATCAGACTCCTCTGCGGGCCGCATGTGGCCCGCGGGCCGTAGTTTGAAGACCCCTGTAACGCAACCTTTCCCAGCAGGTAGCAAGGACCACCAGAAAGGGCCAGCAGTGCCAGAGAAGCACAGGTAAGACATGGGAAGCATCAAACTCCTGATATTTGAGCCCTGGGACTCAGCTGTATGTGAACCATTGGATTGGCTCCCGTTTCTTGAGAAAATTCTCTCGACTAATGCAAAGGAACTTGAAAATGTGTTTGTAACAAACATGCTAATTAATCTTCAGTGAGGGTTTGATTATACATATTTTTTCTATGAAGTGATGCTCTATGCTTTGGCCTTAATTTTAAACCATTATTGGCTGTTAATGATCTTTCACAAATGCATGGGGAATAATAGTTGGTACCTACATATATGTCTATACTTATATAGTCCTAGAGTTGGTACTTAGAAGTCCATTTAAGTTGATGTCATATGAAAATACTTCTGATCAAAATTAAATAAATGAAATTATCAACCAAAATGATATTTTCACTTTTAACTAAATGACCCACTATCTAAATCTCCACTAGGAAGCATCTTTTAATTCTGAAAAAAGTGACTATCTACACTCATGATTATTGTGGATCACAGCACCTTCTCCCTAATAGTTTACATGGGAAACCTAAAACTACACAAAATTCTATTTATACATTTAATGTCACTACCTAGTCACAATAATTGATAAGTAGATAAAAATATGTTTAAAATAGTGCTTCAAGAATTAAAGAAACTAAAAACTAAATGTGATAAAAAAATTAAATGTTATATAATTGTCTTATTTAATGGAAAAATCTCCCTAAAGACTTAAAATATATTAGGCTAGATCAGTGGTCACCAAACTGCGGCTCACGAGCCACATATGGCTCTTTGGCCCCTTGAGTGTGGCTCTTCCACAAAATACCACGGCCTGGGCGAGTCTATTCAGAAGAAGTGGCATTAGGAGAAGTTTAAGCTTAAACAATTTGGCTCTCAAAAGAAATTTCAATCGTTGTACTGTTGATATTGGGCTCTGTTGACTAATGAGTTTGCCGACCACGGGGCTAGATGTTCAGTTAGCCGTAGCTTTTAAATTCAAATGCCAATTGAAAAATACTGTGAGACACATAGTATACAATAAAAATTAGCTTATCTCCCAATGAATTTCTACCACCAAGTAACACATTAGTAAATACTCATTCACTCACTCATCTTTCATTCAATAATTTTAATTTGATTAAATTGGACATGTATTGAGCAGCGTTCATGAGCAACTAATTGCACTGCACACGACATTGTGGGTGATACAGATACACACAAACTAAGAAGCATGGTCCTCAGGAAATAGAACTCTGTGTCAGGGAGCCAAGGCCTCTATGGAAGGCACAGCAATAGAAGACAGGATAAAATAAAGCTACAGAAGAGGTACCACAAGTAAAATCTGCACACAGAAGAGAGAGAGAGATAAGGCTGCTCTCAGCCAGAAGGGAGGGGTAAGTAGAGAAGGACATCTTTGACTCAGTTCTCCATGCAGTTCAACAGATGAAGGCAGCGAAGGTTTCCCCATAAAGA
The DNA here is from genome assembly GCF_964339955.1 of Pipistrellus hanaki. Taxonomy (NCBI): domain Eukaryota; kingdom Metazoa; phylum Chordata; class Mammalia; order Chiroptera; family Vespertilionidae; genus Pipistrellus; species Pipistrellus hanaki. Next base: position 68,916,317 of record NC_140508.1, read on the forward strand.
AAACTGTGGGATGAAAATGTCAGATTAAGTTGCATTTTATTACGTTCCTCAGACGCCATGTACTGGGCGACGCAGGAGTGTTCACATTGTATTTCAAGTATTGCTGGTTTCACATACAAGGTCAGTTTCATTTACTTCAATTTTTCCAGAAATAAATGAAAACCCGGGGTGACGAGGTCCTTAAGTAACAACTGGTGAAGCACAGATGAGAACTAAAGTCCATTTGATATAAATTCGAGGTGTTGTTCTTCTGATTTCCTCTCCATTACTGCCAGTTTTCCACTGCTGTAGGATCTCCTTCCTCTCTCTGGATGTGGCTTTAGCAGTGCACTGATGTTTAGGTTAAAAGTAATTTCTCTACAAAGTTCGATGACATTTTCTTAGTACTTTGAAGATTGGCTCTGACATCTATTTTTGAGGACAAGAAGTGTGTTCATTCTGTCCTGTTTTCGATCAGATCTTGCTTCTTCCTGTTGGCATTTTAAGAATGCCATGGGCTCTAGCTGGATTGGCTCAGTGGGTAGAATGTCAGCCTGTGGACCAAAGGGTCCCGGGTTTGATTCCTGTCAAGGGCACATGCCTGGTTTGTGGGCCCGATCCCCAGAGAGGGCGTGAGAGGGGCAACTGATCAGTGATTCCCTCTCATCATTGATGTTTCTATCTCTCTTCCTCTCCCTTCCTCTCTGAAATCAATAAAAATATAAATTAAAAAAAGAATGCCATGGGTCTGTGGTTTCTACTGTGACATCTGTAGGTTTGTGTTTGCTTTTATTTATGCTGCTCAGCATTGGTCTACTTCTCTGGTCTTAGGATTCAAATGCTCAGCTCCAAAAAGCCTGCTCCTCAGCTGTTTGAAGGAAGTCCTTATTCCAAGTTCTCCTCTGGGATGCCGGTTAGCTATGTCTCCATCACTCTATTCTTCAGCTTACATGGTTTTCATATTTCCCTTCTCTTTTTCTTTGTGTAATTCTCATAGTTTTATGTTATGGATTTTCTCCTTGGCTGAATCTTACCTTCTACTTAACCCACTTGGTAAGATTTTAATTCCAGTGCTTACAATGCCTATTTTATTTCTTCAAGTTGTAAGGAGACACCTTAATTCCTCATTAATAGAGCAGGAGGCCTCCCATGGCCCAACCTTTCTGCCCAGTATTCCATTCATTTCCTGCCTAATCCCACACCAAAACCCATGTCTCCTGAGCTTGACAGGGTATTCAGACCTCACTTCTTCTACCTTCCTCATCTACTGCCCTATCAAATTAAGGGCTTACTATTCTGCCTATGAGTTTTCATTTCTTGGCCTGGGAATTTCCTTTTCTTTTTCTCTTCTTTTAGCTTAGCAATACGTTTTAGTTATTCTTCCATTTAATACATTTAGTAAATAATGAGGACATTATACCCATAACCCCTGAGCCAGGAAACATCAGTGGACCAAAATAGCACACGTTGAGAGAGGGAGGAGCAATCCCATATGTTGTGTTAAAGGAACTAGACATATATTTAAAAAGGAACAGAAAGGGGCAAGATTATGTGCTGAACATTATATACACATTATCACATGTAAGACTCCAACAGGCCTCTCCTTTAGAAAGATGGAGACTCAGAAACATCACATCAAATTGTATGGAAATTCAATATGGAATTGAAACTTGGCCTCTCGATTTCAAAAGACTACACTCTAACATATAAACAACTTAGACTTTATTCTAAAATGGTAATGTTAGACACTGTCAAAGCCAGAATTGGGAAAGACTGTTCCAGAAGCCAAGGAGACTTTTCATACAACCAATGAGGCTCAGGTGCCAGTCCCCCTAGCTCCGATGTGTAAGCCCTCTGCTGAAGAATTTGTATGTGTGTCTGCACATTTTCTAAGATGTCATAAGAAAAGGGTTTGAATCTTCAAAATGTCCCTATTTTTAAATCATTTTCTGTGTATATGGTTCTTTCCTAACTATAAATAAATATTCATCATTCTACCTATTTTTTTTGCTCATAATGGTATATTACTTTTTTTTTAAAGGCCCAAATTTACAGGCACAAATCCTAGTTCTGTGCTTGCCTAGAAATAGACAGTAGGGAGGAAGTATGAGATGGAATTGAGTTTAAAGAACCAAGAGCCCTGGCCAGTGTGGCTCAGTTGGTTGGGCGTCATCCCATGTACCAGAAGGTTTATGGTTTGATTCCTGGTCAGGGCATACCCTGGTTATGAGTTCAATTCCCAGTATGGGGTGTGCAGGAGACAGCAAGTCGATCTTCTGCTCTCGCATGGATGTTTCTCTCTCTCTCTCTCTCTCTCTCTCTCTCTCTCTCTCTCTCTCTCTCTCTCTCTCTTTCAATCAATGAATTTTTTTTTAATAAAAAGAACTATACAAGAATATAGGTCTGAGTTAGGAAGGACTAGAACTAAAATGATAGCAGATAAAATTCAAAATTATGGGACTGATTTGAAATTCAGCAAAAGAAGAATAAACAGAACTCGGTGAGTGGTAGGATGCAAGCCATAAGTGTAATCAACAGTCAAATATCAAGTTTATGAACACTGATTAAATGACAACACTGGACTTAGTTCCAGAAATAGGCAAGTCAAGAGGAATTTACCAGTGACAGAGTAGATAAGGTGGAATAAGATGGAATATCAGTGAAGTTGATGGGTGACAGAGAATATAAAGAGTTCAGTGAAAATATATCAGTACATTTGTCAAATGTCTAGCTGACATTTGGAATGAAATACCAAAGCTTTGTAGATGACTGAAATTCTATTTTGAGAGTGGAATACAGCAGATAGTGCAGACTTCTGCAACTATGAGTAGGGTCATATGCTGTACACTAACAAGCCCAAATCTTAGAAAGTGCCCAAAATAAATAATTTTTAAAAAAAGGAGGTACAGATATAAGAGGCACAAGAAAATGGGGCTGATGGAGTTGATGATTAAACCTTTGTGTTTGGTACCAAAGTAGGCATGTGATCTTCCTAGGAACTAATTCATTACAGTGAGAACCAGAATTTCAATGTGAGGGATGATCAAGGGAGTTGGTGGTGATGAGTATGAAATAATCTTTCAGAAGCTCTAGCAAAGAAAGCTGGAATCAGGCTGTGAAAGAGAAGTTATGAGATTAATTATTTCCTTAGAATCTGGAAAACTTTTTTATTTCACAGAAGAGAAGAAATTTCCCTCTCAGTGAAAAAGGAAAACTGAAAATGGGGAAGAGCTGGAATGGTTGATGGAGGAACATTCTAAGTAATACTGGCTATGCGGGTTTATAACGTTTTTAATCAAGCACCTGTATGAAGGACTGTGTATATTTCTGATCAAAATTTTAGTTTAAAGAAGCACTCTAATTTCTTATAACATCTCTATTTGCTAAAGAAGGAATAGCAAATGTCACTGTAGCTTTTGCAATGCGTCTGATATCAGGGAAGCTATGGATTAAAAACAAATTCTGATACATCTACTTTGGGGCTGCATTAGACGAATAGAAGTAAATTATGTCATTAGTCAAATTCTCTTAAAAATGTACTATTCCTAAACATTAAGTATTTATTTTCTGATGAAAGAACTGTAAGATCAGAAGGTCAGATTTCAAAATTACTGAAAATGGTATTATAGGATGCAATTAAAAAGAAATACTAAGGACAAGAATTTAGAAGATAGTATGAACGTATGGTGTTGCCATAATTAGATTATTTACATATTTGTTTTTAAAATTCACATCTCACTTTTTCCCTAAAATAGACACATGCATACTAAAATAAATTCAGCACAAAGGATAATGGAGACCTTAGAAAGACTTTGACTCTGAACTTCTTGGAGGCAAGGCGCAAAAGTAAACACACAAGGTTACAATGAGTCCTAGTGATGAGAAAACATAGAAGCACTATTTCTACAGAACAAACAATTTTCTTCTTGATTTCCTTCTAGAAGTTTCTGAAATAAAATCATTTGCAGTGGACCCTGAGTAACTTCAAGGACAATGTCCTTGGCAGAATTTTACCAAGTAATTGCATGAGACTTATTCCTTCAAACACACACAGTCACTTGCATAATATTAAAATGCAAGCGAATAGGTCATTTTTCAAGAGGCTGAGATTTATGAATTCAAATATCTAGGATATCATTTTTTGTTTTGTTTTTTCCTAGTATATCTGATATAACTTGGTACAGTGGCAAAAATTTGAGGTACAGGAGGAATGAAGGACTGAGAGTCTTAGGAAATCATCCCATTTAAATATTTTCACTTGAGTTTTATAAACTTGCATTAAAGCTATGCAGCAGGGCAGGTCTCTCACAGTGCACACTCAGAAAACAAAAAGAGAAATCCTATTAGGTGACATGGGTGACACTCAGGTATGGGCCAACCCCACCTTTATAAAGCTGTCTCTGTGAGCTTATCTATGACAGGTGCTCTTTGAATTCAGGCTCAGGACACCCTAAAGAAATGCATTTTTTTTTTTAAACAATCAACAAATATTCTTCACAAGAAGTAGCAGAAGTAGTCTGCCAAAGCCACACAGCCGAAACCGTAACCACTTAATATTTCTGTCTAAGGATTGGGTGAATGGCTGTTTAACTTATGGCATTTTAAAAACTTAATGAAAACCAAGACAGTATTTTGGATCAAGCTTATTAGATTTTTCACAAAACATACCCTTTGACATTAAACATGGAGGATTTTATGATTTGAGATGTTTGTTAACAATGAATTGGTAAAAATGTGAAGCATGTGCAGAAAAGTGTCATAATGTAGTTATTATACTTCATGCATTATAGAAAATACTTATTGTGATGACAGAAATTTTGGCTGCTTAAAGCAATCAAGATCTGTGGGGTCTTGATAATTCCAGTAAAATAAAAATGGATTAATTTGAACTTTAATTATTATAGGCAGTCAATTGAAAGTATTTGTGTTGAAGTGTAACTTCTTGAGGGATAGTGCTGAATAATTAAACATGAATAAATTTTGTATTAATGACATTAGAAAATTAGTCAAAACAAGTGCCAAGATGCTCAAGTAGAGTATTAAAATATGCTGTGCTAATGCACTTCTATGGGAATGCTTCTTTGAATTTCTTAAAGTCAACAGGAAACATATAATTCAATATTTCACACTACTTAAGGAGTCTCCTGGTTTAGACATTCCAAGTAACCGAAGAGCTGGGTTTATTGAATGCCTCTTTCATTTTATAACACAGAATCCCCACCAAACAACCCTACACTTAACATTCCATCATAAAAAATGTCAAAAACTTCAGGTTGCCTTGTTGGCTTGTCAAGTATTAAATAATAATTTGCATGTGAAAACAATCACATACTGAAAATGATATTTTCTTCATGTCTACCTACACTAAAACACAATAGAAAAATAATTTTTGTTTAGAGTTCTTCCAGTTTAAAAAGATACCTGTTGGTATTATATCAAATTTAACCATTATGATGGCCACAGTATACATGAACAATACTTAGCTGTGATTCCTCTCTGTCCTACTCATGCCTTTTTCTTCCTGTTATAGATGACGACTATTCACAGTGACACAGAATCCTCCCCACGCTCCATGTCAATAAAGTGACACAGAAAACAAATCAACCTTCCAAGTGACAACTAGATGGCAGGTCTAATTTGTTATTGCCAGGAGTACATTGCTGAGTAATGCATAAAAAATGGGCTAAACGGCAATAGCAATTTGCATCCGTGTTGTTCATTTCGCATTTAATTACATTAGATCTTGTATTATTACTTAAGCACTTCACTTCCCACAACTTGTCACCTCAATGAATCATACTAATCAAGGAACATGTTATATTTTCCTAATTATCAAGTGAGACATCTCTTCAACTTCTCCTTATTATGTTGTATAATGTTATGTATATTATATATCCTATCTAATAAAAGAGTAATATGCAAGATGACCATCACTCCACAACACAATTATGTCCGCCCCCATGTGTTCAAAGATGGCTGTCCCCATGTGGACACAAGATGGCCACCACAAGATGACTAGTTGTGGGCAGTTAGGGGTGACCAAGACAGCAGAGGAGGGCAGTTGGGGGAGAACAGGCCAGCAAGGGAGAGCAGTTGGCGGGGACTCAGGCCTGCAGGGGAGGGCAGTTGGGGTGGTCAGGTCAGGAGGGGAGGGGAGTTAGGAGTGAATGGATCAGCAGGAAAGGATAGTTGGGGGCAATCAGGCCAGCTGGGGAGCAGTTAGGCATCAATCAGGCTGGCAGTTAGGGGGTTATCAGGCTGGCAGGCAGAAGCAATTAGGGGCAATCAGGCATAGGCAGGTGAGAGGTTGTGAGCCAGCAGTCCTGGATTGTGAGAGGGATATCCAACTGCCAGAGGGGTCAGGCCTAAATGGGTGGTCCCAGATTAGAGAGGGTACAGGCTGGGCTGAGGGACACCCTCCCACCTGTGCACCAGGCCTCTAGTCTATTAAACAAAGAGTGAATGAAATTATTACATTCAAATTTAGTAACATTTCTGTACAGCATAAGATTCCTTTATAAAACCACTTGACTTTCAAGTAGTCAACGTTTTGTCCTCTATGCATAGTGCAAGGTTTACAACAAACAGATGTCTATGGAAGTGAAAAATATAATTAATGAAAAAAACCCACAAATGTCTCAAATATGCCTTAGAGAAAATAAGAATTCTACATGACAATTATTTTTCTCTAAAATAATGATTAATAAAACATTTATACTCTGAAAAATAAATTGTATCAAATAAAATAATTTCTAAACATCAAATGATGAGGAAGAAAGGGTAATGTCAGATGCTGTTAAAATAAAAAATATTGATATATATTATCTTTCTTGTAACTGAAAAAGGAAGTTATGTTATATACTTTGTACTCTGAGTGAGACATTGTTTTAATTGGAATTTCACATCAGCTGCTTAGTGATCCTGAGCCAGATCCTATGTCAATGCCAGGATTCTGGGCTTTTACACCTGCTTAGATGTCCTTTTTGTTTGTTATCTCTTTCCTATTGGGTAAATGATAATATTTTTTTAATAATGGGGAAAAGTTTCCACCTCTCCCAAGCGTCTCTCCTCTTTTATACCACATCACCTCTGCTTGTAATAATTTAGTTTGATCAGACACAGTTATGCCATTCTTATTTTAAAATGGCTGATGCACCACACCTCTAATTTTAATGTAGTTATTCTGAGAAGCAAGCAACTATTTACATGGAGGATGCTGTGCGTGTATAATGGAAGCTTTTCTCAGATGATGAATTAAAAATATTTGGTAATGTTCTCAGAGTTAAGATTTTATTTAGTGGTGACTGTGGGTCAGAAATGGCTCCCAGAGCTTTACGTGTGTCAGCGGAGAGAATTCCCAGAGCTTTAGCCAGCAGACAGAATTCCCAGAGCTTTATAAATTAGGAATTGGTGTCATCTGGAGAGGTGTCTGACACAGGTCGTGGAGATGGCTTGCCAAAGCCACCTAGCTACAAAGTGCTGGATCTGGACTCAAAGCTAGGCTCCCTGGGTCCAAACCCATGCTCTCTCCCATTCAGGCAGACCACTTCTTCTCCATAAGGACAGTCCTTTCTTTAAAAAAAAAAATATCCATGATATGTTCACAAGCCAATGCAGAAAATTTGATAGATGGCGGATTTGTTATTGTGTCGTTTACATGTGCATCTGAAAAATGATTTCTCAAATATGATATCCTCTGAAACCTCTCCTAGCCACCCCAACTCCTGGCCCTTCACACCAAAGAAGGAGAGGCCGGATCACAAACCTTCCCAGTCTTGGCTTTCATGGAGCCGGGAGAGGAAAAAAGGATTTTAGAAAATTCCCAATACATTTCCGCTCACATATAATTTAAAAAAAAAATTAAAACACTGTAAATGCATGCATGATCTAAGGTGTACATTTAGAGAGGAAGGTGAATTATAATCAAGTTTAAAAAAAACAAACACATCAGTATCTGATTTCCACCATAAGTAATCTAACCGCCGCATAAGCTCACCCATGTATACAGCCCAGCGGAATATCAAAGCTCATGCTTTCAACCCACAAGCACACAGATACGCTGAGCACAACAAAGCCTTATTTCTCACAGGAGGGTCTCCACCCCCGATGGCCATTTCTGAGGCTTGCTATCTGCTAAGCATTGGCACGAGAATGGGGTTCCTTAGATGGACCCATCCACTTCCTCCCGTTCCACAGGACGCCCTTCTCCCAGGCCATCCAAAGCCTCAAGGCATGCTCCTCCTCATCTCCGCCTCCGTGTAACAGAAAGCAACACACATGAATGAGATGCTGGTTCTCATGGCATTGGACCCCCATGTCACCCTCATTGTCTATGGCACGGTACCACGTGGGCCTGTGAGCACTGGCCCACCGGGTGCTCCTGGTTGAATAAACGAGGGATAAATATACTTGAGGAAGATGAAGAGGAGAAGGGGGGAAACAAACGAGCAAACAGAACCCCCGTGACCTGACATCATGGAAAAAATAAATTATAAAAAAAAAGACACTAGGATGAAAAAATAAATAGTGTCATGGTTTACAGGTGGGATTTGGATGGAATCTAGGGCTGTGTTTTCATTCAAAACTCACCATCTCAAAACCACTTCTTTTCATCCGCCTGCAGGACTTGAGGTAAGTACGGATGCGCTTTCGGGCACGCTCTTGGTACTCAGGGAATTGTCGCCTGCATGAGTCAATGATAGCCTGGATCTTTTCTTTGGGCTGCTTAGAGATTGGGACCATTCGGTCCAAGTTTTCATCTACAAACAGCCTGACAAACATCTGTTGGCAAGAGGGAGACAGAGGAGAAGGGTTTGGAGGGCTGCTCTCGGCTGTTCCTCGCTTCCTGTCTTGATCACGGGTAGGAAAATACTCTTGTTTGTTTTTTTGTTTGTTTGTTTAGTCGCTGGAGAACTTTGCAATGGAAAGCCAGAAATTTTTAAGCAAACACCCTTTAAAGACTTTCTCCATGGTTGGATTAAAAAAAGAGAGAGAGAGAGAGGGAAAGAGAAAGAAAGGCAGACAGACACAGACAGACAGAAAAGTATAGACTATCGTGTAGAAAAAAACCAAACAAACAGGAGGCCACAGCAGACTGCGACAATGAAGCACCCCATCAAACTGTTAGAGAGAAATACAGTGAAACCGCCACTCGGCTACTCTGCAGGGCACTGGTCTCGGAACACACACCACGGACTCTGTCATGCAGCATGAGACACACGGGGCAAGCAGGAGGACCACTGATGACCGGCCATGTGCTCCTCACCCCTGGGGAGACACGATACTCACACAACACGTCAGGGGCCGGCCACGTCGGGCCTGACATTCAAAGCAAAACACACAGCAATCTGGTGTCTGGTTGGCAAAGAGTGTTTCGTGTACTTTTAAATCGCTCTGCAAGTCAAACAGACACGTCTCTAAAGTATCCACAGGCACCAGCAGGCAACATGAGCGCGACGTGGTGAGAGTGAGCCGTCGGGGCAGCCCTGGGGGACTCACGTTGAAAGCCTTCAGCCGCTCGGCCTCCACGCTGCCGTCCGTCTCGGCCACCTTCTCGGCGTCGTCGTGGTCCTCGTGCTCGTCCTCATCCTCGTCGCCCCGGTGCAGGGACAGGTCCTCGGCCCCCCGCTCCCCGCCCTCGGGCTTGCTGGAGTCGTAGCTGGAGTAGCTGTGTGCAGGGGACTGCGGAGAGAGCAGAGGAGGAGACGGCCGGGTTACATTCGCTGCCCACGCTTAGACGTAAGGGTCTGATGTTGGAATTTTAGCTGTTTCTCAAAGTACGTCCTGCTTAAATGAGTTGATCATTTCAGGAGCTGTGGCTATTCTAAGTTAAATGAAAATTAATTGAAATTGAATGAGAAACACATTTCTTCGGTCACACCAAGTCACATCAAGTGCTCAGTAGCCCCATGGAAAATTCCCATCGTGGTACCACGTTGTATTGCTGGACATTGAAATTGGGCTCAAATTTTTTTTGTTATTAAATGTTTATTTCTAGTCTGCAGTTGCAAGATTTTTTGAAGAAAAGAAATGGGGAAAATAGTTATAGAGATAAAGAACCACTGAAAAGACTGTCAAACTATAACGGGAAGGCAAGGAAAGTTGGAGGTGGGGGACTGTAAGAGATCAACTAAAGGACTTGTACGCATGCATATAAACATAACCAATGGATACAAGACACTGGGAGAGGAGCAGGTGAAGGCAGGTGGATTTAGATTTTTAAAAGCAATTGCTGTTTCCAGTCACTGTCCCTGTTCCAAAGAAAAGGAAAGGAATATCAACCTTCACTCAGTTTTGTAAGAGAACCATGGAATCATATGTTCTCCATGATGGAAATAATGTCGGAGCTGAGCTGGCCTCACTACATTTGTCTTTAAATGGATGAGGATACTCAGGGGTGCGCATGCCCAGCTGGCTTGCCCCACAAGGACAAGAGAAAACATTATGAAGGCTAGGCCTGTGATTTGTACGACAGCATGCTTTCAGCTCAGTTTATAAATGGTCTGTGTCTCAGGATGGCATCCGGTTTTGGATTAGAAAACAAGGAACCAGGATTCCTCCTAATGTTGTGTCACACTTAGTGTCTCCTAATGCACAAGAGATGACGACGGCCAACCAAGTCAAGGTTCCCAAATGGATCGTGGTACCCAAGGCCAACCCTGCGTCCTGCTGTGGGGCCTCCTGCTTCTTGGTCAGCCCAGCAGCTTGTCCTTTGAGAAACGGCTTTTGCTTTTCACCACGTGAAAGCGGCAATCCCATGGGCAACAACCTTCTCTACCTTATGCCTGTGCCTCACCTTCCCCTCTTGGTGAAAAAGCACACCACACTTGCCTGTAACTGAAATCAAGCGAGTCCAGCAGAAGCTAAGCAGAACCTCATATGGATATCTAGAGTCCACTGTGCTTGAAATTAACCTAAACACTCTTCAGATGGATGATAAAATACATCCTCCCTGCCCCACCCCCCCTTTATTTTGATTAAATCTGAGTTTTAGTCGCTTGTAATTGAGTCTGGAGTGGCACAGAAATCAATCATTGTAAGGCCAGAGTAATGAGGCAGATTTCACACATACCAATTTAGATACATAGGTGGCTCCTGATACATAGATAACAATATCTGTAAACAGCAGCAGCCTCCCTCAAATCTATCCATAAAGTCAAATCCTTCTGAAAGACCTTGACAGTGAGAATTTTAAATCAAGGGTATTAAAAATAAAAAAATGCCTGTGAAATGTTAACATATGTGTAGCATGCTTTAAGGATCACACACATTTAACTGTATAATAAGAGAAGAAACTGTAAAGCTAGAATAGATAACTGACCTCAAAATGAAGTTAAAATTTAAAATCCAGAATATTTTTATAGTTCAAAACATTAAGAAGGTGGAATTACCTAATAAAATACAAGGCAAATATTCCATAGGTTTGAGAAATACACGGTGTAGAATGTTTTTAAATGGCAATGTGCAATATTTGGAAAATGTTATAATACACTTATCTGCACTCAAATATGACAAGCTAATTTACTCTTTCTACACACCCTATGAGACACACAACCCAGCACCTGCTCTAAACATCTGCTCCTTTTCTACAAAGATCCCCACTTATACCTCAGTCCACTTTGATCCTTTGCTACACTGTGAATTCATCATAATTATGTGTTGGCCTTTAACACAGAAGTGAGCAACGGAAGTGTTTTTTGTTTTGTTTTAAATATATTTTATTGATTTTTTACAGAGAAGGAGGGGAGAGGGATAGAGAGTTAGAAACATCAATGAGAGAGAAACATTGATCAGCTGCTTCCTGCACACCTCACACTGGGATGAGCCCACAAACAAGGTACATGCCCTTGACCAGAATTGAACCTGGGACCCTTGAGTCCGCAGGCCCATGCTCTATCCCCTGAGCCAAACAGGCTAGTGCTGCTCTCTCCTTTTCTTCCCGTGTTCATGTGCACTTTCCTTCAAGCTAAACCGAGAGAGGCATCAACACACACCCTCCCACGTTCCTCCTCACGCCATCCAGGACTTGCTCTCCACAGAGTTGCCACTCAAGACTAGTTTTCCATTTTCTACAAAACTAGTGGGTCTTAAAAATGGAAAGAAGACAAGCCACAGACTGGGAGAAGAGTTTTGCTAAAGACACGTCTGATAAAGGACTGCAATCCAAAATATACAAACGACACTGAACACTCAACAAGAAAACAATCAGGTTACAAAAGGGACCAAAGACCTTTATGAGTGAGAGGAAGTCATTTATGAGAAGCAGTTTTTGAGGATTCGATGAAATCATACAGAGAGATTCAATACTATAAACAGATAACAAAAAGTCTTAGTACACAATTCAAAGCAAAAAATAAAAAATAAAAAAGAGAGAGAGAGAGAGAAAGACACACACATTGGACGGGCTACATACCGTAAGTGCCGATGAAGCAGGGGGCCAAGGAGAGAGTCTAAGCCATATTCTAAAATGGGCTCAGAATGCCTGCTTCTCAGGGCAGTCTCCTAGCCTGCATGCCTGGTGTACTAAGTGGTTACTGAAGTTTTTCCTCCCGAGGAAAAAACAATTGCCCATCATTCAACAGATTCTACTTAGAATCAGAAGCTGTAAGTCAAGAGCAATGCATTTTATTTGAAGTTACTGTGTGTTTCTATGTGAAAGAATTGCTCCTGAGAGAGTTATACATTTGAGCCAATTTGTCAAGGCTTTTATTTTTATTATACAAATGATGACAGAAATGTGTGCTAGGAGTGACATTGAAAGTTTCTTTCAATTCTAAGCTCCCATGATTACACCACTTTTGAGAGAAGAATCCAATGAAGGATATGCTCTTTCAGCTTCTCCAGACAGATGTTGTCAGGGACACTGGTTTATCTTTTATCACAAGGTTGGGACACGCTGACAACAGAGAAGTCTTGCAACCCAGTGAGCTAAAGTGTGCATTCCTGATTTAACTGTTCTTCCAAAGTTTCAAAAACAACTACTGAAGACATTAACCCATCATTCGGAAGGAGAAATCTCCAAATGGCAAAGTTCGTCTTCTAACATTTCAGTTAAGTTCTACAACTAAAATAATAAAAGGGAAATGTAGGCATCAGATCTCAGAATGTCTATGGTGAATATCAATTAGATTTTCTTCAAGTATTTTTAAAAAGACAAAAAAAAAAAAAAGTTACAGAAATCATTAGTCTATTTTCCCCAGAAGCCTTATTTTGCTACTAGTGACCAGTGCATGAAATTTGTGCACATTAAAAGGAGATTAATTAGAGGAAATAATTTAATTTTGCTATTTGCCTTTTCTCTGTAATAGAAGTGTCAGAGATGAAAGCAAGTTAGTAAAATGTATATGAAAACTTTTCTCCTGTCAGAGTCTGGGGGTCACCATGGAATCCAGAGTCAAGTCTCTACCCACCCACCTGCACCTCAAAATTGTGTGAGACCTAGACCTGGCTGACTCACACCCCCATTGGGCTAGATCCAGACCTGGCCAGTCCCACCCTTGTCAAGCCCTGCTGGGCAGGGGGCCTAACCTTAGGTCCCCTGGCCTGGCCCCAGGATGGGGGGCATGGCCTGAGGTCCCCCAGCCAAGATGGGGTTGGGGGCGTGACTTGAGGTCCTCTATCAAGCCCCGCCAGATGGGGGACATGGGCTGAGATGCCCTGTTAAGCCCCGTTGGGTGGGGGGCATGACCTGAGGACCCCTGTCAAGCCCTGTCAGGCAGGGGATGCAGTAGAGGTCCCCTGGCCTGGCCCCAGGATGGGGGGCATGGCCTGAGGTCCCCCAGCCAAGATGGGGTTGGGGGCGTGACTTGAGGTCCTCTATCAAGCCCCGCCAGATGGGGGACATGGGCTGAGATGCCCTGTTAAGCCCCGTTGGGTGGGGGGCATGACCTGAGGACCCCTGTCAAGCCCTGTCAGGCAGGGGATGCAGTAGAGGTCCCCTGGCCTGGTGCCAGGGAGGGGGCACAGCCTGAAGTCCTCTGTCAAGCTCCACCTTGGGGGGGGGGCATGGCCTGAGGTCCCCTGGCCTGGCACTGGGGTGGAAGGAGCAGCCTGAGATCCCCTAGCCCAGCACCAGGACAGGAAGCACACCTTGAGGTCCCTAGTCAAGCCCTGCGGGTGGGGAATGCAGCCTGAGGACCCCCGTCAAGCCCTGCTGAGGGGGGGTGGAGATGGCCACAGCCTGAGATCCCCTGTCACGCCCCACAGGGGAGAGTGTAGCCTCAAGTCCCTGCTGACTGCTTGTTAAGGCTCCTTATGGGAACTTGGCCTCAGCTGTGGGTACAGCCATCTTTGTGATGGAGTAATGGTCAATTTGCATATTCCTTATTATATTTTGCTATATCATCTCATATGTCTTTAGAAGAACTTTTTTTTTCTTTTTAAAGTGAAATTGGAATTTAAAGTGAGCCTTCAAAGTGAACCATCAATTCCATCACCAGCAACACAAACGACTGCCATACTCTAGTGGTTTTGAGGCATTATTACCATTTTGTTCTCAAGGGACTGGGGATGTATAAACATTTTAGCAATGTTTAGTAATAATTTCATCAGCCCAGGCATCAAACACTAAAAATAACAATTGATGTTTAACACACAGAATGGCCACACCTGCTGTTTATTACAATGCTTTTAATGTGCAGATTAAATGTTTCATTTGCCTTATTTTAAAAATTAAGTCATCATAAATAATAGCAACATCATTAGTAATAGGAACAAGGATAACTAAGACTTATATTGGGCATAATATGTTCCCGTTCTGTACTTAATACTTTATACAAATGTGTTCTCACAAGGATCCCATTAGGAAATACTATGATGCTTATTTTACTCGTGAGAAAGTGAAAAGTGGTGGAGTTGTGATTTGAACTCCTGCAGGCTCGTTTCAAAGCCCACCCATCCACATCTCTATGTTACAGAATACAAGATTGAAATCGTACAACCTCTGGCTTGAGATTATTTGGACACTATGAGACATGCTTAATCTACCCTTAAATGTTCATCATTGTATTGATCAATATAATGCTACCTGCTGTAACTGACAAAATCCTCCAAATTGCAGTGAATAAATATAATTCAATTCTCCTTCCGATGGAAGTTCAAATTATTTCCCTGACTGTCAGGGTCGTTCACGAGGTAATCCAGGGACCTAGGCTCCTTCCATCCGTGGAAATCTAAGGCCTGAGAGTCGTCTACGTCGTCGGTAGAGAAAGAAAGGAGGACCATCCAAGCGAAGTTGCTATGGGCCCACCCTGGGCCTGGTACATGTCACCTCCACTCACTTCCTATTGCCCAGACCTCAATCATGAGGAAGACTTGGAAATTCTGTTTAGCAGTGTGCCCAGAAAGAAAACTGGATTTGTGAGCAGCTGCCCCATATCACCCACGTTTTTATCTATCTTCCTAGTGGTGTTTTCAACGTATTTTCTTACTCCAAAAACTAATAATTACTCTACTAGACTTCTCTATCTTTTCTAGAGATGCCATAGGTATTCGTTAAAGTGAATGCTACTAGTACCTACAAAGGATGTTGTGAAGTTAGAGTAAGAATTGAAAAATGGTGAAATCCCGGCCAAAAGGGAGCCTTGGGTCTTACGAGGAAGAGCTCCATTGGTAGTTCTCCATCAGTGAGGTCTCTACTAACAGCTCCTTTGCTCCTTCAGAAGGAACATTTATTTACTTAAGGCTCCCTGTTCTTTTCTGTCCCTACTGCAAGAAATTAGGCCCTTTGTAGAATTTATAGAATTTCTTGAGAAATTTTGACTGCCTGGTTATTGATAGTAAACATCCTAAGATAATCTGGGTTTGTGAATTGTTAATTCAAATAAGTGCTTGGTAAACACTTTGTACTAGGGATACAATAAGTGCTTAATAGAAGTTTATGGATTATTGCTTAGATAATATTGGCTTTTAATGGTAGAGTGAAAAGAAGAGAATGCAAACTATGACTATAAATTAAATAAAGGCTAACAGAAACTTGAAACCCTTTTCCTTTTAAACTTATTTTTTAAAGTAGGTACAGTGGTAATGGTTGAGCAATGCTTTATATATATATATATAAAGCACATGAACTTTTAAAAGAACATAAAGTCTGAAAACAAGGCTCAATGGACATTATATCATGCTTGTTCTTAGGTCTCCAGGACAAATTAAAAACAAAATCAACTTCACATATTCCTTTGGATGTGAAATCAATAGAATAAGAGGGCAAGAAGAAGACTTGGATAACCAATAAATGAATTATAACAAGATAATAAATCAGCTATCTCACTGAAATTTCAGGTTTATTGATGTTCAAATAATATGCCAGGCACAATCATATCCTTTAAAATTATAAATAAAATTATCTGTTCACCTTTTTTTAAACCCATTCATTAAAATTGTCTGACTCCATGCCTAGTTAATTGCAAAATAACATACTATTGACAAAATAGCTCAAATTCTGAGATTAATAAATATTATTACAGGTTCATAATCTTTTATTTGAAACCTTTGGCCCTAGATATGTTTGGGACTTCGAATACTTTGGATTTAGATAGAACATGTGAGGCATAAACTTATAGAGTTTGAGATATCCCAGAAGCACACAAAATATTTTCATATTTCTCCAGAAAAATCATATGAATTATTTGCACTAAAATAAATACATAAATAAAAACTATGAATAGTTTCATGTCAATTTAGGTCAGGTTTTGCAAAACATGAGTTTTCCACAAATCTAAGTTAAAAGAAAACATTTTGAGAGGCTTTTTGATTTTAGAATTGTGGGAAGAAACTCAGACCTCCTAATCTAATTAAATATTCTATGTTTCAATTAGATATTGTTTCTAAGCTGCCTCTTCATGAAGCAATTTTACTGAGTTATAATTAGTAAATACCTCAAACATTTTAAACAACTCTTGTATAGTCAGATTTAAAACAATGCTTTTGGTGATTTCTGGTCCAGCATTTAAAGCAGCTTAAAAGACATTAATCCCAACAAGTTAAAAAAAAAGAAAAAAAAAGAAAAAAAGAAAAAGAAAAAAAAATCCACAACTGTTCCTCAATTCTTCAGAGAAGTGAGGTCAAGGGCGAACTGCTGCATCCCCAGAGAGACAAGCAGGGAGAGAGAGAGAACCATGATTTAGTGGAGCAGAAGCCCAGTAGTGACATAGGAAAACCTGAATGCTAATTGATGAATTTCGGGAGGCTCAACAACAGCAGAATGCATTCTTTTCAAGCTCACATGAAACATTCACCAAGACAGACCACATTCTAGGTCACTGAGTGCTTCACACATTTCAAAGAAGTCATACAACATAGCCTCTCAGACCACAAAGGAAATAAACTAGAAATGGAAAACAGAAAATTACCTGGAAAATCTCCCAAGTATTTGGAGAGCATCTAACACACTTCCAAATAACACATAGGTCAAAGAATAACTCCCAACAGAAGTTAAAAAATACTTTGAACTACGTGAAAATTTATCAAAATGTGTGGGATGCAGCAAAAGCAGTGTTTAGAGGCAATTTTATAGCACTAACTGTATATATTAGCAAAGAGGTTTCCACTTGAGGAAACTTGAAGGACAGAAAATTATACTCAAAGTAACCAGATGAAAGAAATAATAAAAATTAGACAGAAATCAATAAAGTTGAAAACAGGAAAATAATAAAGAAATTAAAAGAAATAAAAAACAGCTGTTTTTAAATATCGGTCAATGATGTAAGCCTCTAGTTAAAATTTTAAAAAAGCACAAATTACTAATATCACAAATAAAACAAGTGACATCACTATAGACTCATGAATACCAAAGGGATAATACAGGGTTGCCACAAACAACTATACCTACAATTTCCATAACCCAGATAAAAAGGACCGATACCTGGAAAGAAACAACCTGCAAGATCTCACACAGGAAGAAACAGGCAATTTGAATAGGACTTTGCCTTTTAAAATTGAGTCAAGCCCTTCTGAAAACAGAAGGCATCAGAACCAGATGGGTTCCCTGGTGAAATCTATCAAACACTTATGAAATAAATCACCTGTGAAGGACAGAAGCAGAGGAACTACCTCTGGATTCACTCTACTAATATGAGCACAAAATTACCCTAATACCAAAATTAAACACTCTGTGACAAGAAAACTCCAAAACAGTATCTCTCATGAGCATAAATGCAAGCTCCTTTAAGAAAATATTAGCAAACTGAATCCAACAATGTATAAAATGTTGTATACCATGACCAACTGGATTTACCCCATATATGCAAGGCTGATTGAACATTCACAAATCAATTGTGGTTCATCACATCCACAGATCAAACCTCACATAAACAGATCAGTTATATGAACAGAAAAACTGAAAGATAATTGAAAGATATTACATTTTCACTAACAGGAAGACTCAATATTGTCAATAAATCAGTTCTCCCCAATTGGATCTAGTGAATCAATACAATCACAATCAAAATCCCAAGTTTTCAAATTAATGTCAACAAATTGATTCTAAAGTTTATATTGACAGGTGAAAGACCCAAAAGAAACTACTTAATATTGAAGAATAAAAACAAAGTCGAAGGGCTGACACTTCCTAGCTTCCATATTTACTCTAAAGCCACAGTACATGAGACAGTATGGCACTGATTAAAGAACAGATAAATCAATGGAATGAAAATCCAGAAATAGACCCACACGGAATAGAGTCAACTGATCGTTGACAAAGAAACAATAGAGAAAAAATGATCTTTTCAACAATGACGCTAGAACAATTAGATATCCACATGCAAAAAGATGTAGCCGTATACATGATAATACACACCAACTATTTTCTTGCCACAGGGTCATATCTTCAACAATAAGGAAACAAAAATGTACTTTTCCCATCAACAAATTAAATCACAATAAATCCACAATACACAATAATTTCTGAAGGAATGTAATGAAAGCTTAATCCTGATCTGATTTTCACTCTTACAACTACGATAGGCCCAAATATAAAGGGAAATATACCTCCAGGGAAATTTACCTCCATATAAACCACAGCAGATAACATAGAAATATTTTCCTGAGATGGTAGAAGTGAATTTGCATGCTTCCCAAAATGCTAGTCAATTTTATGATTAAAAATCAGAAGGAAAACCCAAACCAGATCCACAACAAAATCAAGTGATTTTTGTTCCTTTACCAACTCTGAATGTGGCTTCAAGGTTTTATAAATTATCAACATCTGTCCAAGGGTTAACTTTAAGTAATTCAATTTTCCCTCCCTCATTGCTGTCTGTGTGACCTTGAATGGTTTATTTCGCCTAAGTCTCAGGTTCTTCAGGACAACCTGGGGATGACATTGTACCTGCCTCACAGCATGGCAATGAAGAATATGTGAGATAGAAAGGACAAAATAACGGACTGAAGAAAATTATGCCTCCAGGAGAGAAATGCTATAATGCATCAAACCAGTGATTAAAGTGAAGGCTACAGTATGATTAAAATTTTTTAAGAAGATTCTTTTTAAGAAACAAATCCATCCTAAGTGGTTGCACCAATTATAAAACCTCAAGAGGTCATTTTTACAGGAATGTTTTGACAGCTAGGGAGTTCAGGCATCTGAAAGTGTTTGCTTAGTGATGCAGCATTTACCCCTGGCCAACGGGAAAAATGAAACACAGGCATTTAATTGAATGTATCTAAATATTGTACCTTCCAACATTTTGATTACTTGAGACTTAGTGTTTTGTGTGCACTTTAAAATGGTGCAATTTTAGTTTATCAGTAGTTTATTACTCTCAGTTATGCCTGATTTTTAAAAAATCTCCTTTTACACACATTTTTCCTCTTAACCAATACTAAAAATTCCTCATAGTCTTCCTTGATATTTTTTTATTATAGAGAAACACAATAAATAACAGATTACTGGATGAAATGCAATCAAGCATTGTAGTTTTGCAGCAAAGGCTGATATTCAACAGATTTTAGGTAAAATTCTAACCGTCATCTATCTTTGGTGTATGCTGGGGAAGGTATGAAATACACAGACAGATTTCAATGAAGACCAACTTCCGACCTCATTGCTCTCTCTGAATGGACTGCCTCTCACCACAGACCAAAACTGAGAGGCACAGAGCCAATGGCTTTTACCACTTGGATTTTACAGATTAAGAATCTGGGGTGTAGAAGTGTAGATAAATAATCCCTGAGATTGGTTAGGAGTCTTTGATCAAATCAACCACATTTCACTACTTTATTCTCAAGCTAAAATATAATAAAACCAATAAAAAAGTAAGTGTGCCTGATAGGAAATGTCTTTCTAATATTGGGCTATAAATCTTCATAGTACAAACTACGTTATATTCCCTTATACTTCTTAGTTTGAAAGGGATATTTATTGAAAACAGTAAAGCTACTTCATCGATTGATTTAATGTATATTAATGCACTTTCAGTAACTTCTGAATAACAAATAATAGTTTTCTTTTGCAACTGGGAGGAGCTGTTAACCAATGTATAAATAAAGTCAATTGACATGAAACAGGGAAGTCCAAACAGCAAAGACCATATACTTAATATTTTATGAAAACAACCATTTGTAAAATGAAAGTTAAATTTTAAATTCGGAATTAACCACTAAGTTTGTTATTTCTAGTGTATAGATTCCTCACAGGTTTAAATGAAGACATAACTCTCCCACTCTATGTGTTTGACTCTTCCTGTTGAAAGAAAGGTTTAAAAGGAAACTGTATTCAGCGGTTGCCAACCTTTCAGACCTCACCGGCCACCAGTAATTCAATTACTATCCTGTGTCAGCGACTAAAATGGGTCTTACTGCTCTGAAATAGTTAATGCCTCCCCAAAGTTCCTAGCTTATAGACTGAGAGCACTTTGTAATATACCCGTGAACTGTGTAAGGACATGGGGCATTTTTATTTAGAAAGCAGAAGCTAAGCTGTTTGTTGGGCTGATCTGCAATACGTTGGTACAACAGAAGGATATGGATTTTACAATGACTTTAATAAGGATTAAAATACCTACAAATTATCGACTGTTACTTAACATTCTATAGTAAAATCAATCCTTAATCCTTAAAGGTGAAGGGATTAGGCGCAAAAAAAAAAAAAAAAAAAGAGAAAACAAAATACACAATCTCATGGACACAGACAGCAGTATGGAGATCACCGGAGGGAAAAGGGGTAAGAGAGGGTTTAGGGGCATAAAAGGTGATGAAAGCAGGTTTGAAGGGGAGTAGGGACAAACACCACCACATGCAGATGCTGCATTATAGAACTGCACCCCTGGAACTTACATAATTTTATTAACTAATAGCACTCCAGTTATTTTCTTTTTAAATCCTTCATTCAACAAAAGTGGTAAAATGCTTCAAATGGTTCCCCAGCCCAGGATGTTAGCGGAGTATTAGTATGCAACCTACTGCATGTCTTAAAGAAGTAAGGCCTAGGTAGACAATTTCACTCTTTTGTTTTTTTGCCTAGAAAAACAACAACAACACAACCATCAGGAGGGACTGGATGACGTGTTCTGGGGGAAATAGGTGTTAGGAGACGGTTATGATGGCTGCCTGGGTCCCAGGGCCCTGTGCTTCACGAGTAGATGCAAACAGACACAGAGCCCCTGCTGCATCCCCCTCCCGGCAGGGACCCCCTTACCTGCGGGTCTCACAGTGGAACCTGGGGTCCACCAGCCAGGATGGGGAGCCCGCACTGGAGTAAGGGACCCACCGCTGCTGGAGTCCGGGGCTGAGAACCCTGAGAGCTGGACATTCCAGGGGCTCAATTCCAGGGCGCCCTCAATACTGTGAGCATCGCCTCCAAGAACTTGGCCAGGACTCCCACAGTAGGCACTGGAGCAGGGTCCCCCAGTGTCCGGTGTCCGCAGGGAGAGGAGGAAGGGCCATGATGAGATGAGCCAGAGCCCTGCCTCCTCCTGAGATAGGGGCCTCAGGAGAAGCTAATTGCTGGAGCCCAGCCTGCTGCCTCTCAGCACCTGCTGTGGGTCATCAGAGAGCTGCCCTGGGAGGGGAGCCACCTGACTCCAGCGCCCCGCCCCTCCCACCAGGAAGGAGGAGGAGGAATATGAGAAAAATTGTGAGGTTCACAGCCCTGAGGCACAGGCTTCAGAAAGGCTCCAGACCTCATCATGAACCTGGGGACTGGTTCCCCGCACCTCAGCACTCTCAGCACCAAGGCCTGCTCACAGCAGCTCCCTTCACTCAGTGCTCTGAAACTGGCTACCCAGAAACATCACCAGGCAAAGCAAGAGCCAAAACACGTGTGGGGGGGACACACAGCACCCGAATCACACATGGGAGGGATGCTGGAATATAGACTGGGAATTTCTTAAAAGAAACTATGACTAGATCAACCAAAGGACTTGTATGCATGCATATAAGCATAACCAGTGGACGCAAGACACTGGGAGGGGGTGAGGGCATGTGCTGGGGGTATGGGAGGCTGTGGGAAGGTCAATTGGGAGGAAAAAGGAGATATATGTACTATTATTTGTAATACTTTAAAAAAAGAAAAAGAAAAACTATGACTAACCTGCTAAAGGCTCTAATGGATAAAGTAGATGGTGTTAAAATGAAAAACAAAAACAAAAAAAACAGGTGTTAAAATGAAAAAAAAAAAAAAAAAAAAAATTCCCCGCGCAGACAAAACCAGTTAGTCATATAAACAGAGCTTAATTAAGCTGATTGCAAAGCTAACTGGACCTGCATAATTTCTTGAGATGTCTTTGACTTTTATTTTTATTTTCCAAAATTGGTATCAGGTAGCCACTAACCAATTCCCTGTCATTTAAGAAAACTCTAGTATTATAACCAGTCTCTGTGGAGAACAAACAGTCACTGCCTTCTCCCCAGCTTTATAATAATACACCCCTGAGCCTCATTCCATGTGTGTGTCCCCAGGTCACGGACTCTCTCTTCCGTGTGTGCACAATAAACTCTTACTAATGACCACCAATGCAAGAAGGGATGGGCACTGAAGAGAGGGATACAGGTCCTGATGAAATAAACAAAACAAAGAAGTGCTAGAAAAAAAAAACTGTAACAGAAATAAAAATGGCCTTTGGTATGCTTACTAGTAAGTTGGACACAGCTGAGGAAAATGAAATCTCTAAACTAAAGGACTTACCAATGACAAAAAATAAAAATAAAAATAAATAAATAAACAAGCCCAGGATATCTAAGGACTATGGGGAAACTACAAAAGGTACAACATACACATTTTTTTAAAGAAAAAATAAAGGAAAAGAAGAAATATTTAAAACAATGACTGATAATTTCCCCAAATCAACATCAGACATTAAACCATAAATCCACATAGCTCCAAGAACACTATGCAGGATAAATGCCTTCAAAAACCTACACACAGGTGTATCTTTTTTCAAATTACAGAAAACCCAGGATAAAGAAACTGGAGGAATAAAACCCCTTACCTATATAGGAACAAAGATAAGGATGACAGCCAACTCCTCAGAAACCATGCAGGCCAGAAGAGAGTGGAGTGACATATAAATTAAAGTGTTGAGAGAAAGAATACCCACCAACCCAAATTCTGTACCTTGAAAATTATCCCTCAAAAGTGAGAAAGAAATAAAAATTTCCTCAGAAAAACAAAAATTGAGGAAAATTATTGTGGCAAACCTGCTTTGCAAGAAATGTTAAAGGAAATTCTTGACAAAGAAGCAAATAATATAGATTGGAGACTTGGATCTATACAAAGGAGGAACATTGACAAAAGAATAAATGAAGGCAAAATAAAAGCTTTGATTTTCTTATATTTTCCACATCATCATCAGCAAAACACTAAATAAAATACATACTAGTGTATTCAAAGGAGAGCTGGTAGAAGTCTAACAACCAATTCGGGAGGGGGGGTGGGCGGGTTGCTGGTGTTTGAGAGAAGGTGCAGAACCACAATAGATAGCACTTGCAGATTTCTGCTGTGTGAATACTCCTATTATGGCCAATGTCAAGCTACTAACATGACATCACTGAACAGAGTTAAGAAGAGATGCACAGTATACCCTTAGCCAGAAAAGTGGGTATTGTCAATATGATTTTTCCACCCTCCCCTATCCCACACTGGGTACTACTAGGCCTCTCCTCTCTCCTCCTTTGGAGTGCCCAGGAAACCATATGGAGGTGGAGAGCCTAGAGTTTCAAGGGATGACGGAAGAGGGAAAGGGGAAAAGGGGTTGGGGTAGGTGGAGGTGAGCCAAGGATGGGGTTGGGGCATAGGGATGGAAAGAGACTTTGCTTTGGGTGAGGGGTGCACGATGCAGTGTGTAAATTGTACACTTGAAACCTGTATGGTTTTGCAAACCAATGTCACCCCAGAAGTTCAATTAAAAAAAGAAAATAAAGAAGGAAAAACAAGCAAAGGCTGACAGAAGTATAAAATGTTCAAGCATGAGAAGATACTTGGGTCTTGATTCTTTCTTTGGGGGAAGAGAACTCATCCCAGGAAATGGCCCAGACAGTGTAGCCCTATGCACCGAAGACGAGACAGGTGGGGTTAGGAACTGGCAGGGGATAGCCCTTTATCAGTCACTGCAGGCGTGTGTGTGTGTGTGTGTGTGTGTGTGTGTGTGTGTGTGTGTGTCTCATTTGCAATATTGAAGTGCGAGAAGCACCCACTGAACACTAACTATGGATTTGGGGCCACAAGGAACCACTGGAGTGGATGATGGAGACTATGATCAGCTGAAGAGCAGGTAAGATTAATTCATCAGAGTCATCTCCAATCAAGGTAGCTATACATACATGCCTGAGCAGTGGTCAGGAAACTCATTAGTCAACAGAGCCAGATATCAACAGTATGACGATTGAAATGTCTTCTGAGAGCCAAATTTTTCAAACTTAAACTTCTTCTAATGACACTTCTTCAAAATAGACTCACCCAGGCCGTGGTATTTTGTGGAAGAGCCACACTCAAGGGGCCAAAGAGGAGCATGTGGCTCTCGAGCCACAGTTTGCCAACCATGGTCTAGGGGGAAAGAACAGAAGCCACCTACACCACATTGGCTATGCCTTTTATACAGCACAATTCTGTCAAAGGCTACAGAAAAATACTATTTTGAAAATCCCTATCCTACATACACCAGCTCCCCTTTCTGTGGACAACGGCACCGAGTCCAATTTGTGAAATTCCATCAGAAGTATTTAGAGTAGATGATAAAATCAATGGCAAAAGTCATCCTGAATCAAGGCCTAAAGGATAAACGGTTTACTGACATTAAAAGGATTTGCTGTAATCCACATTGCTTCTTAGTGAGATGAATGATGGCATCTGTTAATAATTATGAAGCAGCTGGGTAGGAAAAAACACTGAAAATTCATAACACACAACATCTTTAAACAAAACAATAGAGATAGTTTGCTGGAAGCCAAACCAATATAGAAATAACTTTACAGCATCTATTATAGGGCTTTAAATAGTTTATAGATGGCATCAGACAAAAAGGACGTGTTTTCATAAATAGTGCCTGGCCCAGCAAAGAGCTCCTAAGGATATTCACTGAACCTCATTATAATATTTAGTTTATGTAGAGTCACAGATAGTGAATGACATTCTTATGCTCAGCATTTTTCTTTTTTTTAAATATATTTTTATTGATTTCAGAGAGTAAGGGAGAGGGAGAGAGAGAGAGAGAGATAGAAACATCAATGATGAGAGAGAATCATTGATCGGCTGCCTCCTGCCTGCCCCATACTGGGGATAAGCCTGCAACCCAGGAATATGCCCTTGACCAGAATTGAACCTGCAATCCTTCAGTCCACAGGCCAACGCTCTATCCACTGAGCCTGGCTAGGGTAATCAGCATTTTTCAATTGCTGAAGCCAAAGGCTAAGCAACCAAAAACTGAACTATGGGTATACTGTGCATCACTTCTCAATGCTCAATGAAGGAGCTTCCCCCTGGTGGTCAGTGTGCTCCCACAGCCAACCTCCCCCAGTCCCTCCCCAGGGCCAGCTGGCCAACTTCCCTTGGTCCCTCCCTCCGGTGGCCCCCCTTCTCCTCCCATCAATCACTGGCCAGACTGAGGGACCTCACCCGTGCATGAATTTATGCACTGGGCCTCTATAAAACCAAAAGAAAACTCCTTGGAGAACTCCTAAGGCAGAATAATAATTCGTCGTTAATAATTGATGAGTTAATATTAGTAAAGTTGTTAGAACAATTCCTAGTCTATAGAAGCACCATACAAGTGTTTGATAAAATAAAAATAAGTACCATTGTTATGTCAGGGGTACTTCCTTGTCAGCACCTCACTATAGCTGCCTCATGAATTTGATGTGCACTGTGTCATGTACAATGTCCAATAAGATCAGCACAACTCTTTAGCCTCTTTTATTCTCACAATAAATGAGTTATTTTGTTCACCAAATATTTACTGAGCACTAATTATGTACCAGGTGCTATTCTGAGGGCTGGAGGTACAGTCACCAAATGAAACACAAGATCCTACTCTCATGGGAGACTATCTTCAACCAGGGAGGACTATCACCAGGTGGAAATTAACCGGGATGATTCAGACATTGGTACGTTATCACAAAAGTCAACCAGGTCAATGGCTCCTTCCCTCTTCCTTCCCCCTACCTCTTACAGTGACCCATCCTTCCAAACAACCCGCCACCTCCCTCCCCCCAGGACAGGTGTTTCGTCTTCTGGCTTGGGTCTGTTGGCTAGTAGCTTCCTGTTTGTTGGCCTGTGGACACTCTGAGGAGGACCCCTGCTTGTTTCCTCCCCGGTCTTTCCTCCTCACTGTTGGCCTCACATTTCCACTTGCCAGCCAGGCATCCCTAACTGACCCTCTAGCGGGCTAGCACCTGAAACACCATCATTTCGAAACAGGTTGGCCCTGCTCTGCCCTGGCAAAGGCCCTCATAGCTGCCTCGTTCTCTAGCGCCCTCCAACCATTCCATGTGGGCTGAGGCCTCCATCCTTCTGGCCACGGCACAGGACCACTGCATCCCTCTCCTGCTCAGATCCCTGCACGGTCCCCCACGCTCAGGGACACTAGCCAAGGAGCACACCAGAACTGGACCTGGAAAAAGTCCCCCAACTCGCTTTTAGGCACCCCTTCATCCATCCAAACCCTTATGCTCCAGATCGTATGGTGCTTTCTTACGTTTGTGACTGTATCCTGCTCTGTATTTTCCCCTCCTCAAACTTACCTCATCGGAACTACCTTTATGCTTTGAGTCCCCCATGAAACCTTCTCCGATTCCCTACTTTGTGTTTTCACTGAACAGTTCGCACCTAAAGACTGACATTTATGTATTTTTATCTTTGATTTGTGGTTATGTGATGACTTCTTCAGAAATAATCTGTAGCCCCACAGTCTTGGGTGGGGGGGGGCACCCTACCTGCAGCAGAACTGAGGGGTATTGATGACTTGGATAATTGTGACCCGGGAGTGTTCTCCCCAAATACTACTAGTTTTGCTGAATTATTTCAGCACTATAATGGCACCTCAGATGAGAAGGCTAACACCAGGAATAATGGTTTCATTAATGAAAATGTAGAAATACACATCACAGGTTAATTTGGGTTTTTAAAACTTTGTCGTAAGCAGGACAGTGAAGACCCTCTGCATTACCATATGGTGAACATGTGTCCATATCTGTCTGAATCCATTGAATATACAATCTTCAGGCGAAAGCTGGGCTTTAGGAAATTGTGATGTATCCATAGAGGCTCACCAATTGTAACAAATGCACTACTCTGGTGGGGGATGTTGGTAATGGGGGAAGCCACGTGTGTGGGGGACAGGGGGACTATGGGAAATCTCTATACCTCCCACTTAATTTTGCTGTGACCTTAAAACTGCTCTAAAAATTAAGCCTCAAAAATTTTTGTCTTAAGCATCAGAGTGAAACTGATAAACAAAATTACTTAGTTTTCTTTATATTAAGTTTTCACATTTGAGAATCACAATAAAGTCCTCATAAACCCAAATGTCTCCTTTGCCAGCCTGCTATCACTCTATCCTCCTCCATCACCATATTGGAAATTCACTTTTATTTTAGTCACCATTCTTTTTTAAAAAAAATATATTTTATTGATTTTTTACAGAGAGGAAGGGAGAGAGATTGTCAGAAACATCAATGAGAGAAACATCAATCACCTGCCTCCTGCATACCCCCTACTGGGGATGTGCCCGAAACCAAGGTACATGTCCTTGACCAGAATCAAACCTGGGACCCTTCAGTCCGCAGGCTGACGCTCTATTCACTGAGCCAAACTGGTTTCGGTAGTCACTGTTTTCTTTAATTAAAATATATTTGGCATATAATATAGTGTAAACTTAAGGTGTAGGTGAGTTAATTTGATACAGTTGTATAGTACAATATGATTGCCATTGTAGTGATAATTAGCACCTCCATAATACCACATAATTATCATTTCTTTTTAGTGACTGGAATAATTGAAATCTAGTCTGTTAGCAAGTTTGATGATTATAATGCTGTCTTGTCTACATTCACTGTACTATAGAACGCATTGAAGCTTTATCTCAACATTTGTCTCTCTCACCCACCTCATTCCCTGGTAACCATCATTTTGCTCTGATTTTATGAGACAGCATTTGTCTTTCTCTGTCTAACTTCTCTCACCTAGCATAATGTGCTCATGGTCCATTCATGTTGTCGCAAACGGCAAGCTGTCTTTTCTCGTGTCTGAGTAACATTCCATTGTATGTGTACATGAGTAAATAGCACTGTATTTATCCATTCCTCCATTGACAGGCAGAAGGTTGTTTCCATATCCTGACCATTGCGAAAGAGTGCACATTCCTCTTTGATATGCTGTTTTCATATCCTTGGAATATATACCCAAAAGTGGAACTGCTGGATCATATAGCTCTATTTCTAATTTTTTGAGAAACCTTTATATTGTTTTCCAAAGAAGCTGAACTAATTTACATTCTCACTAACAGAGGGAAGGGTTCCCTTTGTTTTTGTTTGTTTGCTTGTTTTTAATTTTTTTCTTTATTGATTTAAGCATTATATATGTTTACTTACCCTCCCCCTATTACCGTCCCCCCAGTACTTGCCCACACTTATTTTGTGTCTTTCTGATGCTAGGTATTCTAACAGGTATGAGGTTGTATCTCATTATGGTTTTGATTTGCATTATCCTGATGATGATTAACTTTTAGTATCTTTTTTATGTACCTGTTGGTCATTTAGATGACTTTTTTGGGGGGGGAGATGTCAATTTAGTACCTCTCCCCTTTTTTAAATTAGATTTGTTATTGAGTTATATAAGCCCTTTATCTGTTTTGGATATTAACCCTTTATCCAATATCTGACTTCTAAAAATTTTCTCTCCTTCTGTAGATAACCTTTCCATTTTGAGTGTTTCTTTTGCTGTGCAGAAGCGTTCAGTTCCATGTAGTCCCATTTGTTGATTATTGATTTTGTTGTTTGTGTTTTCAGTGTCAGATTCAATAGAGTCATTGTTCATGGTAACATTTTCAAAGGAGAATCTCTGGCCCAGAGAGATAAGAGCATATACACTTGAACTGGAACAGGGCATGGTCATGTTCCAGATTAAGGTCCCAGTCAGGTGCATAGTGGGGAGTTTGGGGAAGCCAAACAATTTGAGGAAACTGCTGGTATGAGAAAGTGCGTGGGATAAGATAAAAATGATGTATTCCCACACTGCTGCATGTTTTTCCTTTAGCAAACATTTTATAGGGAGCAAGCTTCATGCATCTAAACCACGTTAGTGTGTGATCGTGCAACCCACCACCCTTATAACCTATCACCCATAATCCACCACCCGCCACATTGCCCTCATTCCTCATGAATCTTTCCCCCCGGCTGCCGGGACCAGATTGGTGTCATGAAGGAAGTGGCATTTGAATTGGACAAATTCCAACAGCACAAGCACAGATTTTTAACAAGCAGAAATTGTAAGGTATCCTGGAATTTATTTCTTTGAGTACATGTTATATAGTTACAGAAATAGGTCCTAGAAAAATGCCTATAAAATGCATCTGGAAATGAATTACATCCAGGGTCATGGAAAATAGGTATAAATATAATAGGAAGAAAAAGGGGACAAAGGAAGGAATAAAAAAATTAATATTTATTAGTTGAAATAAATTAATATGCTTCTTCAAATTGCCAATCTCATTAAGTGATTTGTAGGCTATTAAAATAAATATTTTTAAATTGAGAACTACTTTGCAAGATTCAACTAAGCTTCAAATTCTGAAGCCAATAACTACCACCACCACCACCACCATCATAAACATATGAGTTTATAGAAATGCACACAGTCTTATTAAACCTTCACAATTTCCTATAGGGTAAGTGCTATTATCCCTCTTTTACTGATGAGGTATTTAGGCTTAAAAGTTAAAGACTTGATCAAAGTCACAGAAATAATAAGCATACTTTTAAAAAATATATATATTTGTATTGATTTCAGAGAGAAAGGGAGAGGGAGAGAGAGATAGAAATATCAATGTTGAGAGAGAATCATTGATCTGTTGCCTCCTGCTGGGGATCAAGCCGGCCTCCTGCCCACCCCCTACTGGGGACTGAGCCCACAACCCAGACATGTGCCCTTGACTGGAATCAAACCTGGGACCCTTTAGTCCGCAGGCTGATGCTCTATCCAGAGTCAAACCGGCTAGGGCTAAGCGTGGCTTTTCGGTCAGCAAATAACTATGAGCCATAAAATAGCATCGGGGGGGGGGGGGGGGGCGGGTGTCTCAGTGTCAAGTGGAATTTGCTGCTGCTCATTGTCAGACCCGACCCTATGATCTTAGACTATATTGTAGCAGTTCAAATAATGGCGAAATTACAGAAATCCACATTCTAGAAATCCTTATTGTAGGTATTTTGTAATGTCTGCAGGTCTTAGCTTTCCCATTTGTAAAAAAATGGGAATAATAACTGAGCATAATTACATGGGGTTATTATAAAAATTAGTTCTTAGAATAGCACGTGGTGACAAATTTTACCTTTTACTAACTCCCATTATTAATTTTGGGAGCCAAGTTTAGGACCTCATTCCTTTTCACTCCATCGTCCAAGATTTCTTCTCAACCCCAACTTCCTCTCCCCACTAAACTTAAGGTCTCCATATAAAAAACACACCATAAAAATGCTAATAGGAGGCCACAGATAACTGCCCTTGGGAATATACATTAAGACTCATCAAATATTTTATATTTTAAAAACTATTACACTAAGACAAGTTGGAATATAAAGCTCTCTCTTTTCTCCTTCTCCTTCTCCTTCTCCTTCTCCTTCTCCTTCTCCTTCTCCTTCTCCTTCTCCTTCTCCTTCTCCTTCTCCTTCTCCTTCTCCTTCTCCTTCTGCTCTTTTCTAAAATTTGAGCCTAAACTGATGAGTTTCAGTAAATCCTGGGGTAATACCAATTATTTGAGCAAAACAAATATTTATCTAAAAAGTGTCAGTGCAAGTATTTGCCACTGACCAAGGAACTATCCACTAACTGTACCAGATCTCAGCCTCTCTTGATAGTTTGCTGGGCTCAGTTACTATATGGCCATAGAGATGGCCGGTTTACACAGCATCAGCAAGCAGGAGGAAGGGGAGGGGAGGATGGGGGAGAGGGAACCATTCAGGAGCTCCAGAATCAGACCCAGGTTCCATACCAGGTTCGATGACTTAACAACTTGTTTAACTGCTGTCACTTAAATGACTTATAATGCCCTGGATTTTACGTCCTTATGTTTAAATGAGGCTGGTAATTACATTTGCCCTCCTTACCACACTGAGTTGGTTTCAGTTCAAAATATGAAAGCATCGTACAAGTGTTCATTATTATTACAGATGACATGTAATATGAGAACTGATATATCCTGTATCCTGTGGCTGTTAGTTTCCTTCACATCCTCCATCGCTTACCTATTCCCAGTTCTGCGCATGGAACATTCTACCGTATTTTAAAGCTATACCTGGATTTCCATCCCCACCACCACCTCACAAAGTTAGGGCCCTGTCCTCTGTCATCAGCCTACTCCTCCCTGTTACTATACTGCTTAAAGATGCCAAATGCCACAATGATTGACCCCAAAACACAATCTGAACACACTAGTTTGCTCTCCTACATCCTAAGGTATATCCCTCTCAATTGCCAAGTTACATTTTAAAAGGCATTCGATCACAGCCTACCCTAGTCTGGCCCCCTAGACCAGTGGTCGGCATACTTATTAGTCAACAGAGCCAAATATCAACAGTATAATGATTGAAATTTCTTTTGAGAGCCAAATTTTATAAACTTAAACTTCTTCTAATACCACTTCTTCAAAATAGACTCGCCGAGGCCATGGTATTTTGTGGAAGAGCCACACTCGAGGGGCCAAAGAGCTGCATGTGGCTCACGAGCCACAGTTTGCGGACCACAGCCCTAGACCAATTCTCCAGACTTATCTCTCATCACTCCCAGCCTCAATGTTGACAGGTTTCACCTGAATGTTCTCTTTATTGAGAATGCCCCATTCCCTTTTGCCAGATGGCTGCCTCTTAAACATTAAAAGTTAAATGGGCCAGGTAGGGTAGCTCAGTTGGTTTGAGTGTCGTCCCAATATGCCAAGGTGGCTAGGCCGATCCTGGGCCAGGGCACATATAAGCATCAACCAGTGAATGCATAAGTGGAACAACAAATTTAAGTTTCTTTCTCTTCACCATCTCTCTACCATCCTTTCTCTCTGAAAATCAAGAAATAAAATATTTCAAATAATTAAATCGGGAACATTCTAAGGAATGGTTAATAGGCCTAGAAGGGAATCCCACATACAAATTAATTTCTATATTATAATACACTTATTTACTTGTATGTCTGTAAATTCTTTTTATTGTTGTTGTTAATCCTCACTCGGTGATATTTTTTTCCCATTGAATGTTAGGGAGAGTGAAAGGGAGGAAGGGGGAGAGAGGAAAACATTGATGTGAGAGAGACATATGTATGGTTTGCCTCCTGCATGTGCCTTGGGCCAGGATTGAACGAACCTGCAGCCCAGGTATGTGTCCTTGACCGGGAATCAACCCTAAGGCCATTCAGTGCAACACTGGCAAAATATAAGCTTTTCAATGACAGAGATCTTCTTTCCATTCACTCTAGCACCCAGGATAGGCACGTTTGTGGAGTATATACTGTTGTTTCTACCCTGAAAAAAGTCTAAGCCAAAATCTCTATATAACACCAAAAAGTTAAGCATTGAAAATCATCAGATTAAAATGATAATGAGCTGGAATAGCCACATAACAAAGATCAACATGACACTATTCCAAACGTGAATCCATTTTTCTTGTTTTAAAAGGCAACCTTATTACACCTAAATATTTCAAAGAGGTATTTCAAAAAATGCACTTCTGTTCATTATAGCTACATGAAATTATATAGCAATTATTAATGGAAATTATGATAAATATTCTACATACTTTAATGTGAATAATAATATCCACTTTGGTAAAAATTTAAAGGGAAGATTAATTGATTATATGTCACATGGACCATGATGAGGAAATATTATTTAAATAAAGGAAGATTAAAGGGTCTTAGGAACTGAGCCCAAAACCAAGTATGCAGTAACCACAGCGACACATTAATTCTCCAACATTAATCACCTTCCCACAAGAGTTATCACTTGAAACATTATTCTTTTGGGAGACTGATTCAGAATATTTTACCAGATTAAGTTAAATGAAGCTGAGTCACAAATACTAAAAGAAAAAAAAGAAAACTAAAAAGATGACCTTGCCAATTTGGCTCAGTGGATAGAACATTGGCCCATGGATTGAAGGACCCGGGTTGATTCAACCAGGGCATGTGCGTTGGTTGGGCTCCATCCCTGGCCCAGGTCAGGGCATGCAGAAGGCAACCAATAGATGTTTCTCTCTGTGTGTCACTCTTTCTCATATCAATGTTTTTCTCTCTCTGTCTCACTCACTCTCACCCACTCTAAAAACCAATGGAAAAATATTCTCAAGTGAGGATTTAAGAAAAAAAAAAAAGGCGGGGGGGGCAATAATTGTGCTTTAAAGTTATATATTTCCTCCCTTACTGTTTTAGTTTTGTTTTTATTCTCCCTTATTAATAATTTAAAACATATTTGCATCTGGGCTTGTATATTCCTAACCTTTCTTTTTCCATATAGTTAATCCCTTAACACTTCCTCATGAGACTTACTTTCCAACATTTCTACTTTTCTCCTGAACTCTAATGTTGCTACTTGTCCTCTAAAACTGTGTAGAAAAAGAAATATCACCTAAACTCTCAATGCAATTTATTTATTCTTTAGATTGGTTAATATGATTCCCTGCTTGTCTAGTGAGTTAATTTGCATAGTAATAAGCAATCAGTCAAAGGCATAGTCCTGCATAGCTGTTCTTTTTAAGAATTTCTAGTCACTGTTTAGTTTTTCAAAAGGCTTTATAATCAGTTTTGTTTTATATTATTCATAATAAAACCATGAAATAAATCAGTATCAAACTTGCAAGAATCTAAGCTACGTAATTAAGCTTTCATAGTCCTCCTAGCCTGAAAAATGCTGGAAGTTCATAGTGGGGTCACTTTATAAGTCGGCACAGAACTCATGGGACGATCTTAGAGCTACAAAAGGCAGCAATGACTGAACAGAGAAGCATTAAACCTTTAGTGTCAAGTTCACCAGAGCGCCTTGGGGTAAGACCAGAAAGCCAGGGGCCCTGGAGGACTCTGCATATGGATTCGGATTGCAAGGAGAATTCCTAAAAATGATTCCAGACATTGTCTTCTTCACAACTGACACGATTCAGCTCGTTTACCCCAATCCAATTTCCCACGAATTGGGCTAATGTTCCATCACAATGTGTTTTGAATGTCACTCTTAGTATTAACTTTCCTGACCACTGTCCAAGTGAAGACTTCTACCACTTCCCCTACGGGTTGCTCCATTTAATAACTACTTACCACTGTTTTGAAATGCCCTACATGTTTGCTTCCAAAATACCCTGCTTTCTTATTTGGGTGCCTTCACTTTCTTTTTTAGTTCTTTTTCCTACACAGACTGCATTTACGCCACAGGCTCCTGGGGGTCAGTCTTCTGCAGGATGATACATTTCCACTCTCTTCTCTCCTCAGCCTTTGCTTTCCTGGGGTAATCCTATCAACCACGTCAGCTCAAACAGCACTGCTACTCTCAAGTCTTTCTAAAGTTTCTCTCTCCATCTGCAGGTATTTTTTGGGGGAGCTGATGTGTGTTCCCCAGTGCCTGTTAAACATATCCAGAAGATACTACGAGCACCATAAGCTTCACATGTCAAAAGTGCTTCTTCAATCTTTCCTCATTCCAAACCTTGGGGAATGGAATCATATCCACTCACCAACCAGCCCCAAATCCTGGAGTCATTCTAGAATGTTCTCTGCTTTATTTCCCACATTCAATATAACTTTATTTCTTCAAAATATTTGAGGAACTATTATGTACCAGATATTAAGTCAGGTGCTAGACATACAGCAATAAGCAAGGTAGACATCATGTCTATAGCCATAAGAATTGGCATCCTAATGAAATGTACAGAAGTAAATAGGCTATTCATATGGGAAAGACATTTCCAGGAGTTTGGCAATATACAACCTATGGAACTCTATATAGCGTCCCTATTAATACAATTTCAAAAGAATGAAAGGAACAATATCTCTGCATTCTTTTCTTTCTGTATTGCCACAATAGTCCTCTGACCAGTTTTCATCTTTTTTTTTTTTTTCCTGGTCCATATCCTATTCATCCACTAGAATGTTGCCAGAAAATTCTAAAATTCCAAGCTGACCACAACCTTACCATGCTAAAATCTACTATTGGATACAATGCAGAGTCCTTAAACTGGCCCACAAAGCCTTTGTTGATGGAGCCTCCTTATATCCCATCCCTCCATACACACTCTCTGCTGTGGCCATGCTCAACTCCCTACACATCTTCACACCAAGTAGAAGTCTCTAGAAGGTCTTCCCTGAGAATCACTGTAGCCCCGTGGATGCCCCACATCTGTCCTCTCACCCCCCTGCCAGATGTCCATCATTGTACTTGTGGAATTAGATTACAAGTTTGCCTCTCTTTCCTGCTGGACTATGAGTGTTTGAGGGACAGGGACATGCCTACGTTTTTGCTTCCCACAACAGTGCCTTGCATGTAGGAATCCCTTGCATAAAGTCACACCTAGTTCTGAATGGACAATGCTTCCCAACCCTATGAAATCAACTCATCTTCCCTGTCTGCATCCCAGGCCTTTCACAGTGAAAACAGGAGACCCCCTTTGGGGGGGAAAAATGGTCATCTCACATTTCCTTCAACGTTTGAGACTCATTTCCTATAGAAAGCCTTCTTTTGTACTTCAATAGAAATAGTATTTACTTACTTTGAACTCTCAATATTTTAACACAGAAATCTCTATTTGCCTATACCTTCTTTTAAAAAAAATTTCTTTGATTAAGGTGTTACATATGTGTCCTTATTCTCCCATTACTCCCCCTGCCCCGCCCCCCCCCAACTCATGCCCTCACCCCCCTGTTGTCTGTGTCCATTGGTTAGGCTTATATACATGCATACTTTCATTAAGAAATGTCTCTATGTATATGTACCTTCTTTACCAAAACTGCTACCTAAGAGCCTCATGAATAAAGTCTGCTAACTACTTCCTTGGTGCAAGGATGGCAGGTCTAGAATTTGTCCCTTTTGGAGGAATGAAGAGAGTCCCTCTGGATTCTGCTCTCAATGTGCAAGGTCTCACAGTTCAACTGTTCTCTTATTTGATATCTCAGCACTGTCCATCAGAGCTGGCCATGCCCTCATTCTTGAAAGTGGAAGTCACTGAGCTTCCCTACACCCCTTCCAACTTCCCCCTGCCTCTCTGGCTCCTCCCCACTCAGCTGTGGGAGGGGTTTTTCCTTTAAGAAGCCACTCACCTTTCAGTGCCTGGGGGTACCTCCTCCCCAGGTCCCTTTCCCATCTCATTCCTCAAGCAATCTGTGCCCCTGGATAGCTCTGTTTGAACAGGAGAGCAAAAGTAACTTTCTTTTGTTCAATGAGTGCGAGAATGTGTTTCAATGAGCAGAGTTCACATAGTAATCACAAAGAAGGGGATAAAGAAGACAGCAAACCACGGAGTGGTTTTTTTTTTTTAAATCAAGACTTATGGTGTACAAAGGACATTTCATGATTATTCAGGTTTTATGGAGACAGGATTATGTGGCTGGCAGGGAAACTTAAGGGTTGTTTTGTTCTGAAAAAATGTGGCACACAGAGGCAGACCCTGTTGGTGAATATAAAACCATGCCTATTGGTGTGACCTGGCATTAAACCATTGAAGAGGACACTTGTGAGTTCACCACCAACAAAGGGCACATCGGCCTCCCTGAGGCGGAAGAGCTTAGAGTCTGACAATGTGCAGTGACTTCCCTAAAAGAGGATAAAACAACACATCCTCAAGCGAGAAAGCATATTTAAATAGAGCCATTTCAGAAAGCAAGAGTGCCTCAGCAAAATCAGGGATTAATCCAGATGAAGACATTTTGCTTTTAGGGGATCTATGTACTAGTAAAAAAAAAACATGTTCTACAACTCTGGGGGGGGGGGGGGGATGAAGTCAAAATGTATACTCTATTAAGGTCCTCCTGTTTTTAAAAGCATACCTTAAAAATTATAGAACCACGTCACTAGCATGAGTTATTTCAAACTGTAGTAATATAAGCTTAATTAAAAAATAAATCAGGAACATTGTAACTTATTCTAATATAAAGAATCTGGTTGTGAGATGATAGCACATTGTGGTTTTAATTTGCATCTCCCTGATGACCAGTGACATTGAGCATCTTTTCATATGTCTCTTGGCCTTCTGTCTGTCCTCTTTGGAGAAGTGTCTGTTCAGGTCCTTTGTCCATGGTTTAATTGGATTGTGGGGGGGGTGGGGGGGTGTTTGGTGTAAGTCTTATAAGTTCTTTATAAATTAACCCTTATCAGATGTGTCATTGGCAAATATGTTCTCCCATCCAGTGGGTTGTCTTTTCATTGTGATGGTAGTTTCCATTGCTGTGCAAAAGCCTTTCAGTTTGAAGTAGTAGTCTCATTCATTCGTTTGTTTGTTTGTTTCCCTTGCCTAAGGCGATGTAGCAGGGAAAACATTGCTACAAGAAATATCCTGGAATTTACTGCCTATATTTTCTTCTGGGATTTTTATGGTTTTGAGTCTAACATTGAAGTCTTTTATCCATTGGAGTTTATTCTTGTGTGTGATATAAGAAGGTGGTCTAGTTTTGTTGCAAGAGGAGGTAATGGGCCAGATCTCTCAGACACAGTGGGAGCGAGGTCCTTGGGGTGCCGCTGAAATGAGCATTTTCAGAAGACCCCCACTAGACAGTGGTCAGCAAACTGCGGCTCGCGAGCCACACGTGGTTCTTTGGCCCCTTGAGTGTGGCTCTTCCACAAAATACCACAGGCTGGGTGAGTCTGTTTTGAAAAAGTGGTAATAGAAGAAGTTTAAGTTTAAAAATGTTGGCTCTCCAAAGAAATTTCAATGGTTGTACTGTTGATATTTGGCTTGGTTGATTAATGAGTTTGCCGACCACTGTCCTAGGAGAATGAGATGCAGCAGAGGGCTTTCTGTGGGTGGAGTTACATTCCTCAGGTTGTAAAAGCCCCTGCCCCTTACGCCAGTCCTGGGGCTCCATTAGAGCCAAAAGCAAGGCCAGCATCCAGAGTTCCCATTCCATGCTGCAGCCAGGTTAGCTCACATCCGAGCTAATTAAAGCCCATTATAGCCCATTGTGTGGAGTCCCACAAGGTCCTGAGCCATGTGGGCCCAGGGGCGCTCACCCCCAGCTGGCATCACAGGAGCCCAGCACGCCAGAGCGAGCACAAACCAGGAGAGCATGCTCCTCCTTTCAGCACAGTTTATGATGAGATACTTGTCGGAGCACTTATTTAACCTGCACGTTTCTTCTAGAACACAGACACATTCTCCTCTGTGCGTGCAGTAAACGACTGACCAAAGTCCTCAGAGGCTTCGATGGAAACTTTATGGCTACAGACACCTGTCTAATCTTGGGGAAACCAGATAGTGATTTTTATAGTTGGAAATTGTGTTCTGAGAGCTTAAACTTTCACAACCAGAGCTCCACACACTCCCAGACACAGACCCATAAAAGATTACATAAGCTAGAAAGATTAAGTCAAGTAATTCCACATATGAAAGCACGCCAACAGCTTTTCCTGAGACATGATCCATTTTGCTCAGTCATTCCTTTAACAGATCGCTTCTCTTACAGGGACGCATGATATCCGTGGCTATAAGTTTCTTGGTAATATATTACTAGGACTTACTTGTTTAAAATATTTTTAGATTTTTTTTTTAAAACAATCTTCATCTCTTTATTTCTTTGTGACCTTCATGGCCAAATGAAAAAGCCCATGGAAACTGTAAGATGATCTTACCTTGCTTCCATTTTCTCTCGCCTCCCTTTCCATCTTGAGGTCAGAAATTAGAAGACTCTTGTATTTGCTTTTGCCATCGCTGCTGTGGTCCTCGGTTCTGTACTCCGAAGTGAGCTGTGCTGAGAGGGGGCTGTCGCTCAGGTTCAGCGGCTGCTGGTCCTGCTCCAGCCCAGGTTTGCCATCCCCACCGGAGTCGCCCATCTCCCTGCTGTGCGTTCCCCCTGAAGCAATCGAACTTTGCCCCACAGTCTCATTGCCATTAAAGCTCTCTGCAGCGGAATCATCTGTTGGAAAGAAAAACAAAACAAAACACATTTTGATTTTAATGAATGTGCCATTCAGTTTCTACTGCAACTATCATCCACCGAGCTCTTACTATGTGCTTGGCATTGCGCTAATTTTACATACAATGTGTAATTTATCTTTAAGAATACGTTTGTCAAGTTACATTGTTACTTTTAATATGGTAGGCACATTTAGCCACAAGAATAAGTGAATACAAATAAGAAAAAGAAGGAAAAAAAAAAAACAGAGAAAACTGTTTAATCTCAAACAATCCCAAAATGTACATTTAAACACAGAGAATAAGATAATTGTCAGTTATTTTGCAAATAGCTTTTGTTTTTCCAGTGAGAACAGCCATATTTGGTAAAAAATGCTCTGATAAAAGCACTGTCTATCCTGCTAATGGGGTACATACTGATTCAAGCTTTGTGGGCGTTTAATATGCATCTGACGCATTAGAAAGGCTCAAAAATGCAGTTTGGGCCATTACACGTCTGGGATTTTAAACATAAGAAGCTTCGTCACTGTGTGTCCTTCTGTGCAGGTAAGAAGACATTTATGCCAGTGCTGTTTACAATGGCAAAAACTTGGTATAAATTACTGGAAAAGGAGACTTGCTTAAGACACAATGGAATGAGTAGAATATTATGGAATAATTCAACATTCCATTTTAAAGTTATAGGAAAATGTGGAGGAGGAGGTGATGGGAGGTTTTGAGTCTGAGAGAGTTGGAATGCAGCTTGAGAGTCAGCAGAAGTGACTTTAATTTATTGTGGGAAATGATGTTTTAAAGAGATTACTCTGATTCAGATGAGAATGGGGTGGAGGCAACAGAATGGGAGTTGGGGAGACCAGTTAAGAGATTTGCACGTCACCCCGGTCAGCATTGCTGAAGGGAAGCTCAGACTAAAGGGGCAGCTGTGCGGAGAAGGAGGGGACCAGCACAAGCCAGTGAGGGACAGGGAGACAGAAGGTGGGCTGGACAAGGCCCAGGAGAAGCCAGGTCTCAGTTCCATGAAAACAGAGAGCGCTGAGTTTAATTTTCAGTAAAATGCTCTTTTAGAACAAATATTCTAAAAGTATTTTAAGGAAAGTTAAAATGTGTTCAAATATTCTCCTATTATTCTTTGTATGTAGCCACTCAAGAAAAGACTTCATGTGGAGCAAAAACATACTTAGGGAAACTGGTCATAAGTAATGTGAAATTGTACTTTCCATACTATTAGTTTGATAAACCAAAAACATCCTTTTAACAATGAAATACCTAAGGTTTTTCAAGTAATTGCAGGTATATATTTGCATATATGTAATTTGAAAAATTGTGCATATTTTTTGTTATGTCAAATCCTTAGGCTAAAGTATGAAAGATAATTTTGGATTAAGCTATTCCTTTTGAAGGAAGTCCAAAGAAAAACATAATGGACATATACATGTCCAATTATTTAATTTATGAAGAAAAATGTGATTTAACATTTTATACTAAAATCCTTTAAAAATTACTAAACATTTCACGTAAGACATTTGAACAATATAGTAAAATAACGAATAACCCCAAAGAAATATTACATTTTAAAATAAATTCTACATTAGCATGAAACAAATCCAATACCCACTGTAGTTAAAATTCAATCATGTGATATTTGTTCCTTTAATCTGAAATCAACATCAATATTTAATAAACAGTGTACTAGTTATTCATTTTTCAGGGAAGATAAACATTACTATTTATCAGAAAAGTCTTTAATAAAAGTCATGTATTTATAATTTCTATACAAACAGTAAATGAATAAAGGAGAAAAAAATATTTTTAGACATAGTAATTCTCTCCAGATGTTACCAAGGTAACTAAATTCAACAGCCTTACATATTTCATTCCTGAGTAAATAAGTCTTTTTTATGATGAACAAATGAGTGATTTACTCATTTGCATCAAAGATATATTCACATATTTTATAACGTAAATAGTAAAAGAATCAGTAATTGTCACATGCCACTATTTTAAAAATCAAAATCCAAAACGAAGTTTTTGTTGTCTCCATTAGAGACATTCGATATAAAGAAGTGGGCAGACATTAAACAGAGGATAAATTCAATGTTTTCTATTGTGTAGTTTTGGGTTAAGGTTTTTATTCTCTTAAAGAGACTTTTTCATAATCAAAAACCACCAATCCCGGACTCCTCTTTATCATAAACCCCCTCACATCCGTTTATGGCTTTACAAGGGGGAAAGGTGTCTCCTTACCCAGCCTGAGGGGCTGCTGGTGTGGAGGGTGTGGTCTTTACATCTGGAGGAAGGGCCTTGGGCTCACAGGCCCGGGCAACAGTGCTTCTCCCCAAGGTTAGCCTGGGCACCAGGGCATTTGAGCCAAAGACTCTGCATCCCAGTCCCCATGGGAAACAGCCCCCGGAGCTCTGGATAACAAGATTGCCCAGGGTGCCTAGCAACAGAGGACAACGGGGGATGGGATGACAAGAAAGTGTGGAATCCAGTGACATCAGAAGGGCAGCTGGATGTCGGGGTGGCATTTGTGCTGAGGTTGGCTTTGCTGGGATGGACCGAATATGGTGGGAAGGGCCATCCAAGTGAGCTCGGCAGGGGCCCTTGTCTGTAAGTTACAGTAGCATGGCTAGGTGGCAGCCACTTCTCATTTTCTCTCTCCTTCTGTCCCCTATGCCCTTCTCCCTGCACCAATTAGTACACGTTGGCAATATACGATGGTTTACTTAGATAGTTTCATCAGCACCAGACTCATAGGTCAGCTCTTGCTATTGAAAGAGAATTAAGCTATAACCTATGTATGGTATGTATTTATATGTATATCTGTATTTACATGTATGTATGTATGTATGTATGTATGTACCTACCTGCCTAATAATATGTGCTCAATGTGTTGGATATCTCCCAAGCACTTGACCTACTTTCTTAGTCAGCTACTTTCAGTAGCTCTTTATTATGGTCTTCGGGCCAAGTGCCTTGGGCAAAATGAAAAGGGAAAATATATCCCCCTCATTTTAAGACTGCTGCTTGGAAATGTAGTCCCAAAATCCAGGTCAGATGCTTCGAGTCCAGAAGCTTTTTATGGTTCCCCCAAGTGCTCCAGTCTCAGTGCTAGCCCTTTGATGGCTCCTCAGAAAACCTGCCTTTCATATATTACCATGAAACTGACTTTTCAATCGAAAATATGACTTCACTCCAGAAGATCAGTACCTAAAGAGCCCAAGAGGTGGACATATTTTTAAATTCTTCAAAGTTTCCTTGCAAAGAAGAGTTTTGGTGCAATTTCTGTCTTTGCTCCTGATGTCTCCTCTGTCTTCTCCCGGCTCCTGGTCCCCAGAAAACAATGTGAACTTATCCGTGACTAGACACATCTTATACCTTACACCTTAGCCCAGAGCTCCCTCCACTCTCCAACACGAAGCCCGCAATCAGGTGCCAAGGGAT
Source organism: Pipistrellus hanaki (assembly GCF_964339955.1). Taxonomy (NCBI): domain Eukaryota; kingdom Metazoa; phylum Chordata; class Mammalia; order Chiroptera; family Vespertilionidae; genus Pipistrellus; species Pipistrellus hanaki. The sequence goes on from NC_140508.1 coordinate 68,959,469, forward strand.
CCTTTGCAGCAAGCCCTCAGCACTCTCCTGCCTACCGCCCACCGCCTGGCTCATCCCTGCCTCCATACCCCTTTGCCCATCTTGAAATGCCTTCCACATTATTCCCATTTCCCCTCTTCAAAGCCTTCTGATGGCCTTTCCATTCTTTGAGTTTCTATTTTACAAAACCCTGAAAATATAATTTTTAAAATGTAAGGAAACACCTGTTCTGTGTTTCATCTTTTGTTTTCTCATATGCAAAAATTCACTGTTGACTACAAAAGTCCTGATTTCCAAGTCCTCAATACCACAAAAACCTTTGAAAAAATAAAGTTTAAAAATGCAACGTTCTGAATCACAGAGGGGAGTCGGGGTGGTTGGGAAGAGAACAACCAAAGAACTTTTGTGCATATATGCATAACCCATGGGCACAGATAATATAATAGTGTGGTGAGGGCCTGGAGGGGGGGGGGGGGGCTAGAAGAGGTCAATGAAGAAATAAAGAGGACATATGCAATACTTTCAACAACAACAAAATATATTTTTTAAAAAATACAATGGTCTATTTTTGTTTGTATTTTCAAAATATTATCCAGGTGATTAATGCTTTGTTAAACACATACCAAAAAAACGATGCTACATTTGGAAGTCAAAACATTTAATACTAAGTTTACTAATGTAGATAAGTACATACGCATGTACATATTTATGTGTGACTAAGCTGAAAGGTTAAAGGGCACTGATTTTAAAATGATAAAACCGGCATTGCAGGTGAGAACGTAACAAGAGGATTCAGTTTTCCACGGACTTAATGCTGCGGGGAGGGTGACCCTGGGGTGGGAGCTCCGCATCCAGCTTGGCTGTTAGAAGAAGGGGCTCTAATTTGAGGAGAATACAGAGAAGGCCCAGAGATCAGCTGCACATTTTATTTTTAAAAATATATTTAATTGATTTTTTTTTTTTTACAGAGAGGAAGGGAGTGTGATAGAGAGTTAGAAACATCAATGAGAGAGAAACATCAATCAGCTGCCTCCTGCACACCTCCTACTGGAGATGTGCCCGAAACCAAGGTACATGCCCTTGACCTGAATCGAACCTGGGACCTTTCAGTCTGCAGGCCGACACTCTATCCACTGAGCCAAATCAGTTAGGGCCGGCTGCACGTTTTCAAGCAGATAACTAAGGCTCAGCACAGTAACTCAATAACAATATTTCAGTGTTGTCCATGCTTAGGGCAATGCACATTCGTTATGCTATGTTCTCTAAAAATGTTAACCAAATACCTGCTGTGTGCTAGGCACCCTTGTTGGCACTGGGAGTCATCTGGGACTCCGTATGGAATCTGGTCTTAACGTAGACTCTAACTGAATCACTGCAATGCCGGGTAGAAAGGAGTAGCTAACCCAGGAGGGCGCCATGTAAGGCAGCCAATAGACAAGCTCTTGCACACAAAGAAAAGTCACCTGTGATCATGGGGAGAGGGCTGGTATCGGGAAAGGCCTTCACAGTTTGAAGAGGGAGATAAATATCACCAAGGCAGGAAAGTCAGGGAATTGATACTCTCTACACACTTAGGCAGGGAACTGTATGTCTCTGAGTCTCCGAGTCCTGGACATTTGCTGTGTACCCCTTCTCTGCAGCCCCTATGGGCTTCTTTTCCCAGGGCAGGGGCCTGGGGACGTGTGCAGTGTCTCCCCCAATCCCATGAGTGTGGCCTGAGAAATGTCTCTCCCTCTCTCCCCTGGAGCCTCTGTCAGCAGGCCGCTCACAGAGCTTTCTCCAGGTTCTGTGATGCTTGCTTTTTACGATGGCCATAAACACAAACACTTATCCATAGTTTCTTTAAAAAAAAAGTATACACTATTATTTTCATACTCAGGGTTTCAAAGAGCTGGGTATTTTATAGAAAGGGATGTGCATAAACATTTTTGTATCATTATAATGAATTAAAAATATCTATGATTTCTTTTGCTGATAAAATCACATCACGGTGAACACCACTGTGCTTTACTGCCTACATTCACAATAAATGCCATGTTAAATTTCAGTTAGAGGTAAGTGGAAATTTATATATAAATATGTATTTTCTCCCCCCAAGTTATGAATCTCCTGATGTATTCACTGACTCCAAGATAAGAGGTTTTGAACTAGATGACATGTTGCTGTTTTTTAACTTATCTGAAATGTATCATAATAATCATATCTGTTACAGATTTTCAGATATCTACTCAAGTCCTGATATTCTAGATTTCAGTAGGGGTTTGTTTAGTCTTTTTCCTTATCTTACAATACCTGTCATATATGATTCTAAAATCTATATATTTTACTTACCAGTTATACTCTGTAAGCATCTATATAGTATGCATTTCACAAGTCATACATAGTGGTCATCTAGAGAAACCAGTTTAGTGCTTTACACAAAGTTGACGTCGTAGAGATATGACTGTCTGTCTCTCTATAGATAGATCAATATATCCATCAATTGATTGGTAAATAACACAAAGTCATAAAGAGAATAATAAACTCATGTGTCTGTGTAACACATCCCTGTAGCGGCAGCTCCCTTACAAAGCTATTTACTCCTACAAATGGAAACCAAAGCAATTAGCACTGTGGGCTTTTGATGCCCTGTCTCATCCAACAAGCAGAATACACAATGATAAATTCTCATATTAAATTTAAAGTGAATCTAAGACAATCATTAGACCAGCAGTCCAGCGTTTTCAAAGAGAGTTTGACAGCTAATCACTGCAGAGAAATGTCTTAGGAAACATTAAATGGACAATAGAAACGAAGCCATATAGCATTATTATAAAGTCATTCTCTTAGAAAAATAATTGGACAATTTATAGAAGAAATGGCTCAGGGATTTATCATTAATTATGCTAAGCTGGTAACTAAGTAAATGGGGGAGGGGGGCGGGGAGAAGTCACAGATTTGAGATCAGTTATTCTGAAAAGAAACATTCTAATTGAGACTAAAATTAATGTGATCCAAAAGGCCAGGCCCCTACCTTGGCATTTAGCCAAACAACAACTTCAGGGTTTTGCTGCCTTGCCAATAATAAACCAGGAACTACATTATCCTAAGAAATGGTGAAGCTGTGATAAAAAAACAAGACCCAAGTATAGTTTGAAACAAGTCTCGGCTCTCGTCCTTTTTTTATCTGGATTCTTTTGTTTGCTGTCAAGTGTCTGAAGATTAAAAACACCTTCCTTATGTCCTTCAATTTGATTTCTACTGCTGTATCTAGGGTGTGGTGGCAGTGGATAAATGTACGCATTCCTCCATTAGTTGTATAATTTCAGTTGTCCTGGAACTAGAAGAGGCGTGTGCATCACCTGGCGATCTGGCCTCAGAAAAGTGGGCTCTTTGCTATCACCCGAGCCCACCAGCTGGCCAGGACCCGGATGAGTTCCCCTGTGGGGAGCGGGGCTCTTTGTGGCATCTGTGAAACAGGCGGTAGGCATTCAGTACCATTGTATCTGGCTATACGGAGAGGTTGTGTGCTGGGTGCTGGGTGCTGATGTGTGTGTTTCAGGTGCCATGTACCAAGCATAGGAATGGAAACCTAGTGCACACAATCCCTTCCTAACACACAAGCACAGGCTTCAGCAGGCATGATCTCTTGCAACCCTGGAAAGATCTGAAACTGTGAGACAGAGAAAAAGGGACTCATCCGACTTGGTATTCGTATGCTAGCTGTTAGAAACAAAGCGTAAGCTTACAGTCGCTGGAGTTACCATCAGTTTTCCTAAAACCGGGGCCGCCTTTCACGCTTGCCTCTCTGGGTCCTGGGGGACCGACTCTTCCATGAATTTTGTGAGAGGCTCCAGCGCCCCTCCAACAGATGGTCAGTCTTTGTATTCTTTTCGCTCAATTTATCCAAAGACAATTTGTAATTTGAAAAAGCAGCAGTAACTAATGCATAATATTTGTTTTATTTTTGGGGGGAAAAACAACCACCAGGAAACAAGTCATATTAAGTATATTGACTGTGTCCGGTTAAAAACATAGCTTACATGCTGAAGGGACATGAAATCATGTAACAAATTATGATCAAATAAGTAGGAGGTTCTATCCTGAAAAAAGAACGCTTTCAGAAATAATGGGAAGAGATACAACTGGATCAAACATTTACGTCTTTAATTACCTGTCAGAATTTCAAGGATTTGAAGTCACACAGAATCCGTTTTCTGTGTAATAAGTGAGAAACGATCGCGACAAAATTACCAACATATCAAACTGGTTTCTAAGAGGTGTGTGAGCGCAAAATGTTAGCTATTTTTAAAGGGCAAGTTCCAGCTCTGATTCCTTTATCAGTTTGTGATTGGCACACAGGAAATATTCAGTAACTATTTGTTGAAGTGGACAACCACGAGAGACCCCATTCGCCCGTATATCTAGGGTCTGTTTAGTGAAGAGACTGTGAGTCTTTTTATATTCTTATAAGAATGTTCTCGAACTACTTATTGTATGTATTACTGCACGAGGTACTGCACAGGGCGGATACCAATGTGCCCCTCCACCAAAGATCCCTCACCTATTCCCAGAACTCATCAATAGGACTAGATAGAACTTGTGTGATTATGTAATGCCATGTGGTACAGTGGATCGGAAATTTGGAAATGAACACAGAAGGCCAGATTGATTCAACTCGGCACTTAAAGGCACAGAGTTTTCTCTGGTTAGAGGCAGGAAAGGAAGTCAGAGAGATCCAAAGAACAAAGGTTTCTCAGTGTACCGCCGAGGACTTGAAGGTGGAGAAGGTCACCTAAGGCAGAATGAAGGCAAGCAGTTTTACGGAGCTGGTAGAGATCCCCAATGGCAGCCGGGAAGGAAACGGGGACCTCAGTCCTACAACCAAAAGAAGTTAAACTCTGCCAGCAACTTGGTTAAATTCATCTTGCTCAGGGGCAGGGAATCGAGAAACATTCCTTCTCACACACGAGTTTTGGGGCCACATGTGAGACGTCGGCATAGATAATATACAACCCCTAAGGGGTTGATCGGCAATTGTGGGAGGCCACTGTTGATAGCAAGAGAACTAAATATGACTGACAGCCTTCAAATCGGATTTAGAAAGACTGAACCTGAGGTTATATCAATCCTGTGTAGTAAATCTCTAGGAAATTTTCAAAAAAAGAGGAGGCAGAAAACCAAATATTCTCTCCCTTAATCAAAACTAATAAGCAAGAACAGTGTGGCCTCCCTTCTTATAAGACCCATCAAAGGATATGATATGGCCCAAAGGGCTTATATGTGTATTATAGGGTTAAAGATGTTAGTGCAGGAGAAAAGGTCACCTTGATTACCTTAATTAACAAATTCCTGGGAAAGAAGGTCCTTACTGAGGTCAAGTGTACTTTTGCAAAGATGGAGAATCTTTGCCCATAAGTAGAGATGTGTACTGTCTTGAGTATTTACAAGCTAAAATCACTGTCGGCTTTGCTCGCATAGTAGGTAAAGAGTATCATTCTAGAGGGAATTGTCCAAAATCTTCAAAAGTTGCCCAACTGGCGTGACTCAGGGGGTGAGCCGCTGAACAGGGAGGTCATGGTTCCCAGTCAAGGAACATGCCCAGATTGCAGGCTCCATCCTCAATGTGGGGCTTGCAGGAGGCAGCCCATCAATGATTCTCTCTTATCATTGATGTTTTTTCTCTCTATCCTGAAATTAATATATATATCTTTTTTTTAACCTTCAAAGGTTATTCTCTGGATCCCTCATGTTCTCTATTCCATCTTTATGGCAAATCCTCCAGCTATATGTATGCACACTGGCTCTCTATAAGTCATTTTACTGAGAATAGACTGACAGATTGACTGATTGATTGATTATCCTTTGATTGAAATTCCCCCACAGGAAAATGTTTCTTCAGTTAGACATTTGTAATTCAAACCTTTTATCTCTAATTGTCTCTGGATATTTCCAACCATTAGGAAGCAGGCGAAGGCGTGCATGGTGCTTTAGGAGTGTGAATAGAGGGAGAAATCCTGCATGCACACTAGGTCTATGGAACACCCAGGTGTTAGAGAAACTTAGAGTGTATGCTTCATGATGTTTTCTTTGTTGACTATTATTATTGGTAAGATACCTATTCTATTACACCAGAGTTGGTGAAAAGCAAATGGAAGATTAAGGAGTTGAGAGGGAGAGCAAGGCATGGCAGAAGAAGGGAGTGTCAGGGGAAGAGAGGTGAGTGGGTGCAGAGGGAGCGGGAAGGAGAAGACCTGAGGAGGGAGGAGAGAGGAGAATGGGAGGGGGGAGTGGAGAGGAAGAAAAAGGGGGAAAAGGGTTGAGTTGGAGCACGGGTTTCAGTCTGAATAGTAACCACTTAGGTGTGGTTAACAGCTGGTCTCCCCCGGACCCCAAGCTCTGAAAGAGTGGGAACTGGGTCAGTGCTGCTACCTGCTGTATCTAGCACAGCTCCAATCCCCAAGTGCTTCTCAGACAATGTCATGACAAATTGGGTCTTTTTTATTTCTCATCTGGCATGGACAAATAGTTCACAAAACTAAAGAAAAATCCTGGAACATGACATGCCAAATGCAAGCCCGTTTGCTTATTATTAAATTCTACAGAGATTAAACAGATTCTGTTCCAAATCCTGTACTTCTCTCGACATGGGCCCGTTAGTCTTCAGGCACAACCCTGGGCCACTGACTGCTCCCAGACCTGGTAGAAACTCATTCAAAATTTGTAAAATATCTAGTTTTAAAATATCTATCTGTAAAATAACATCACAACATTCACAGTCCAGCAATAAACTACAGCATTTTTTTTGGGGGGGGGGGGGGGCGGGGAACTTGATCTATTTCTTTCCCCTCATTTACTTGCTACCACAAGTGAATATGACCCTACTTTAAAGTGGTTTGAGGAGGAAGGACAGGCTTGCTAACTTATGGCCCCTTCCGGAGTCACACCCAGGCCACTGCTTTTTCCAAAGGTCTCAGTGGCTCCCTTTTTCCTGCAACCCTGCTGGACTGGCAGCGTTAATTAGGGAGCTGTGAGCACTGTTGGCCAGCAGAACCTCGAATTTACACATTTCAGCTCTGCTGCTTTTCAGCTTGGCTTAGCCTCCATTTCTGTATCTATAATGTTAAGATGTGAAAAGGTGCTCCTGTCGTTAATTAATTTTGCCACAATTAATCAATTGTTCCCAAAAGATAAGTATGCTGTTGGTCCCGTTCCACTTTTCTCTGGTCTATAAATTAAATCTTTGGGGTAACAGCTAGGATAAAACAGCTAGTATAAAAACAACATAAAAGCCATGAGAACTCATTTGCAAATGGTTAGCAAAATGCTCTTTCCAACAACTGAGTCAAAAACAATGATAAAAAATGAAACCTACATTCAAAACCCTGGTGACCACTTTTTGAGGACAGAAAATGTTTTAAGAAGTGTTTTTTAATTATTAGACCAGGAGGAAGGGTGAGGGAGAAAGAGAAACACTGACGTATGCGAGAAAAACATCTATTGGCTGCATCCTGCATACCCGCTACTGGGGATCCAGCCCGCAATCTCTGCATGCACCCTGACTGGGAACTGAACGGACAACCTTTCGGTGCAAACAACTGAGTGACACTGGCCAGGGTTTGAGGACATCTATTGAACTAGCTGTCATTTATCTGTCTCGTCTAAAACATTACACCTGCCAAACTGTTAACAGAAATTGCCAATTGGGAGTACAGTGGTTGGGAGTGGAGAATAGAGGAGCCTTCCTTTTCTCTTGATACATTTCTGCATTTTTGGAAATTTTTCTCATGAATATATATTTAGATGAATATGTAATATTGTGTTAATAATACATGGATGATAGAAGCAATTCCAGTGAGTCTAAAGACTTTCATCATGTATATTTTAAAACAAATGTGTCATATTTTATTACTTGATCCATTAAACTTTGAAGTAAAACCATATGCAAGGCACATCCTTAACCCTTTAGTAGACAGATGAGGAACCTATTGAGGAGATAGGAGATAGGAATATAGGTGTCCCAAAATAGTGTACATACACTATTAGCTGATGCTCAATTGATGTTTCTTTCTTGTGTTACATGGGAATTAATAATTATTCAAACTGTGTATATATTTTTGAGGACACCCTGTGTGTATAATGCCAAAGTCTGTGTGCTTCCCATTTTTCTATGCTACGGGGGAGTGAAAAATGAATAAATTGTGTCATCAATGGAATCTCCTTGTATCTTTAACTTAGTCATCATGGGGTGGCAAAACAACAAAAAGGTGACAGTTATACAACCTAGAATGTAGGTACCCTGGGCCAAAATGGCCCATGCAGCTTGGCTCAGAGTATATTTCATATTTTAATCATCCAACTCATCCCACGCCCCCCGTCATTATAAAATCAGTAAAATGGAATCAGATGTACACATATAATACCTTAATAATAATAAAAAGTTAAAAATAAATAAAATCAGTAAAACTTCAGAAATGGGTGCAGAAAGCAGATTAAATTGGCAAGGGTCACATCCCACTGGAGATTAATTTACCTGATAAGCAAAAATAGTCTAAGGTGGAGAAAACATGATGAACACATTTGCCAGACCATATAGCTAATTTTTCATCACTGGTCCACTAACCCAGAATTTGCTTCTCATTGGTAATTCTCGAAAGCCTAGCAGTTTCAAATGTTTAAGATAAAAGAGTTGCTAATAATTTCATGCCAGTCCCAGCACTGCTGTGTCTCTTGACCAGATCAGAACTGATACACAATTTAGGCGAGGGCATGCCCCCAAAACAAACAGAGCTTTGGGGTCAAGAAGAAATGGTGCTAAAGTTAACGGGTTAAAATGCTAAGCTCTGAGGAAACCTTAAGAGAAGAACTTGGGAATGCTGTTGTGAGGATTTGTAACAACAACAAAAGAGCAGGAAATGTAAGAGCATGTTCCTGAGCTCCTTTCCCCTGCCCACCCCCCCCCCCCCAAGTACCCCTGTGAGGACCAGCAGCCAGAGGAAGGTCTCCAGGCAGGGAGGACCCCGGCACCCCCTACTTGGTGGTGACAAGAGAAGCACATGTCTCCTTCTGATACAGGTAATAGTCATCCCTGGGGAAGTTATTAGCAAAAGGAAAACAAACCCAAATGGGATTATCCACCTTCAATGTCCTGCTTGCCTAGAGCAATGTCTGAGAGAGCATTCACACAGGCAGCATGTTCTAACACGATGTTTTCTGGATTGCCCGAATCCATCAACTTCTTTTTGAGCGCTGGCCATGCATTGCATGTGCTTGCCTTTCTTTCCTTTTTCTTGTTGCACTAACGGGTTACCAGTGTTAGACAAGGCTAGACTGTTTGTTTATCAATCAAAGTTTGTTTCTCCTCCTTTTAAAAAATGACCTGAAGTTTGTTTCACAGATCACTGCATTGGCCATGTTGTAATGTGGAGAGCTGGTCTTAATATTCATCGCACAGGGCTACACTTGACCATCTCAGAGCTGGCCCTTACTGCAAGGCCGGAGAAATGAGTGATTCCGTCACAAAGTCATCACCTCCAAAGCAGGTCCTGCCGCAGGGAGTGCGGCATGAGGTTTGGAAAGGACAGACTCGGGCAGGTGGTGCCTGGAGGTGCTTCAGGACCAAAGAGTGAGGAGCTTTTCCTGTGGGATACAGAGTGTGCACACCCTGTGGTCTGCTCAGAGGTTTTGGCTCCGACACTGAGCCACTGGTCCCACTGAAGACCAGATCATACACTAGGCCCTTTCCTTTCTCTGGCTCTAACGTCCTGACTTTCTCTCCAACAGTCAGTGAAACCTACGAACCAAGGCTGCATCCAGAAAGAGCCGTCCTCCCTAGCCAGGGATGGCACCCTCACTTTCCAAAGTGGAAAACTCCCGCGGTTCCCCTCCAAACAAGCCCCCCTTTCTTTGTAAATTTAAAGAGAAAGGAAAGAAAGAAAATAGACGAAGAAGGTGATGGTGTTTTCTAAAGTCTAGGGCAGGGGTCGGCAACCTTTAAGACATAAAGAGCCACTTGGACCCGTTTTCGAAGGGGAAAAAAAACCTCGGAGCCGCAAAACCATTGCGACATAAGTGATACAGCTCCCCGCCCCGCCCTGCTATCTGCCCTGCTAGTGTCGGACCTGCTGGGGGCTGCAGCAAAGGTTCAAAAGAGCCGCATGTGGCTCCGGAGCCGCAGGTTGCCGACCCCTGGTCTAGGGGAATGTGCCCACCGTTTTCTAATCCCAGTTGTTATGAACTCCGGTAGATCCGCATGGAAGAGGAAATGTTGGGGAAAAGTTGTCTACGGATCTTTAATTAATAATCGCCCAAACTTTTAGGCAAAATGAAGGAAAGGTAGCCCGTATATTCACAGACTGTTTGTGAAACAACCAGAGAAATAAGAAAGAAAGATAAAGAAAATCGAAGCAGTAATTGGGACTTACGCTGGTAGGTGTGTGATCTCACGGGGCTGCTCTCTTTTAAGAAGCACCTGGGAGAGCAAGCTTCTGTGTGTGAGACACTCCCAGAAGAATCCCGGGGAAGAGTTTTATATAGAAAGACTGTGTGTTGACTCTCTGAAGAAAACTGTACCGCAGAGGCTCTCCACCTCGTGATATTGTCATGCTCTCCTTTCTGTCAGTACTATACCTGGTCCGAACCTCTGCCACAGCACTTTCTGTATCCATATCCGTGCAAGAGGCACAACAACACTGTGGTTAAGAGAATGAATGTGCTTTGCAGTCAGAAAACCACAGATTCAAACCTGAGTCTCCCACTTACTAGTTGAGTGGTTTAGACGTCAACTTAGTCTCCTCGTAGAGACAACAGGGACAGGGATGGCATCTACGCTGATGAGATTAAATTAGTGAATGTTGGCAAAGCATCCAGCCCCTTCCCTGGTTCACGTCAAGGAAGGGCTTAGTACTGTATTTAAGAGGAGAGGCAGCCTCTGGTTTCTGCATTTCCCGCAGCGTGCCTATGGAAAGGCAGGCCTAGACGAAGGGATTAAAATGCTGGTGGGCCTAAACCGGTTTGGCTCAGTGGATAGAGCGTTGGCCTGAGGACTGAAAGGTCCCAGGTTCGATTCCGGTCAAGGGCATGTACCTTGGTTGTGGGCACATCTCCAGCAGGGGGTGTGCAGGAGGTGGCTGATCGATGTTTCTCTCTCATGGATATCTCTCTATCCCTCTCTCTTCCTCTCTGTAAAAAATCAATAAAATATATTTTAAAAAATGCTGATGGGATGAATGATGAGTGGACACATGAATGGATGGATGAATAATCTGAGGAAAGCATTATTTCTATTGAAGCCCCAACTGTCTTGTCCTCTTATTGGAGGACAAGATGGTTCTGTGACAGGAAGTGGCTATGATCAGATCTGAAGCACCTAGTACAGTGCAAGTTTCCTCATATTAGTTATATTCACTCCCCAAACGATTCCTTGACATAGATATTATGTAGAAAGTTTCATCTACACTGCGTCCAATAGCTTGCTTATTTAAAACATAAGACACACACACACACACATATACACACACACACACACAAACACACACATCCCAGGCAAAAACTATAAAAAATGATTGTTTCCTTATCATTAATTCTCCATGTAGCATCCAAAATGCCTCATTTAAGAAACGAGAGTGCAAGTTGCAGAGGGATCTGGAATAATCCTCTATTAGTCTTATGACTTTAAAAATATTCCTTGACCTTTCTAAGCATCAGTTTCCTCATTCTAAAACAGGATATAATTGTGTGTGCCTGGCGGTAGTGTGAGAATTAAATGAGATCATGTGTATAAAAAGGTGTATTACAGAAGGATAAGAGGATAAGCTTTCCTTGAGGAGAGAGGCAGCTGCCTCCCACCCACCAGCCCCTCTGGGGGGTGTCTTTTGGAAAACATAGAGGTGTGACAGAGGACCAGCCTTTTGGTTGCCCATGCAAGATTCGAACTTGTGAACCCTCAACTTCTAAGTGCATGCCTGCAGAGTTTGCTCAAGGCTTTCACAAGGTAGACAGAAGATAATGCATCTATGTATCTCTTAAGGCGATAGAGAAATGGTAATTGTTCCTTATTCTACTTGGCCATATAAATAGGTGTGAAAGTCTACCCAGGCTTTGCAGTCACTTCCACAACACCTCTTACTGCATAATAAACGGTTTCCTTTTTCTCCTATATGGGCAGAGAGGGGTCTTATTTTGGCATGATTGCTTTATTTCCCCAACCATTATGAACTACAAAGGAACAACATGTTAATTGTTGAGGTTGTTATTATAATTACTATCACTATTTTGGGATTACACAGATAGAAAATTATGACAGTTCTCCACATAAAAGAAACAATACTGCTGGCCCTAACAGGGCAGGTCCTACAAAAGCGGTTTTTCTAAAAAAATTCAGCTATTTACTTTTTTTCTATATATTAAATTTACTTTTATCATTAATTAATGCCAAGAGCAGAGCATAACAGTTCTCTAGCAAAAAAATTATTAAATTTTGGAATTGTCAGACTCTGGTAATAAGTGATAAACTTCTTTTTAACCACACTAAAAAGTTGTACTTGAGCAAAAAAACTGACATCAAGTTCTCACATACTCTTAATTGCTATTCACACACTTTAAAGAGGAAAGGACAAAGAGAGAGCAGCAGAATGAATGCTAAAGATGTCATGGAGCTGAAACCGGTTTGGCTCAGTGGATAGAGCTGCAGACTGAGGGGTCCCAGATTCAATTCCGGTCAAGGCATGTACCTTGGTTGCGGGCACATTCCTAGTGGGGGATGTGCACGAGGCAGCTGATCGACGTTTCTCTCTCATCAATGTTTCTAGCTTTCTATACCTCTCCATTTCTCTCTTTAAACAATCAATAATATATATATATATATATATATATATATATATATATATATATATATATAAAAGATGCCATGGAATTTCATCAATAATGGGAACTAAAATAAACTACATTACGAGTAACTTAACTACTACAATTAAAAGTAGTATTTGCGTTTTAAGACTTAAAGATCAAACAAGATGTCTGAAACAAGATTTACTGCTGCCTTTATTACCACCATTGATTTCCTCCAAAACCCCCCTTCCTATCGACTTCCCCTTTGTCTACCAATGGTTCTCACCAACCCAAGAGCTTTCAGACTACCTAGGGTTCCAGGTTTGAAAAAAAATTTTAATGCTACCCAATCATCTGCCAAGCTTATACTATGTTTGCTTTGCCATACTGCTTAATACAACATATATATATATACAAAATTCTTTTTTTACAATATATTTTTATTGATTTCAGAGCAGAAGGGAGAGAGAGAGAGACCAAGAAACATTGGTGATGAGAAAGAATCATTGATAGGCTGCCTCTTGCATACCCCACACTGGGGATCAAGCCCACAACCTGGACATGTACCCTGACAGGGAATGGAACCATGACCCTCCTCCTAGTTCATAGGTCAACACTCAACCAGGGTACCATGTAGGGTGGGCTATATATTTTTCTCTATAATTATTTTTCAATTACACTTTACCCTCAATATTATTTTGTATTAGTTTCAGATGGACCGCATTGAGTTTTCTATCAGTGATTGTCACCAGATTATTTTTCTGAATGCCTGACTTTAACATTTTGCAACTGTCTTGTCACCTGACACTTGGCAGAGGCTAAATAAGTCTTGGTTGATTTAATTTAATACATGAATTCCACTGATTATGTGTCTGTGACTTCTTTCTCACCTGGTCCCTAGTTTTAACTCTCAGTGCTTCTCTCCTAGTTTAGGTCTCAGTCCTAATCAGTTCCCCTGTGGCCCATTCATCTCACTCCACATGTGTAGGATATGCCTCCACAGAGCACTGCTCCGATTTCTTCTGCTGGGTCACCAATACTCACTGGCCCCATCTGCCTTCTAATGTACATCAACAAAGGTTTACAGCCCAGACTCACATTCTGGTCTTTCTGAAACCTAATTTATGCCAGCCATCTTCCCCATACACCAGGCTACCTGTTTGCTTACCCTAAGATAGGGGTGTCGAACTCAATCAGAGAAGGGGCCAAAATCTAAAATCCAGCCTAAATCGCGGGCCGAATGGTTTACTGAACAGTCATAAACTGACAATGTCATAAACTGACAGCGGAGTGCAGTGATGACAGCGCGGTGCGGGCCACATTGCAAAGCCTAGCGGGCTGGATTTGGCTCGCGGGCCTTGTGTTTGACACATGTGCCCTAAGAAGACAGATAAATTTAGCATCTTACATATTTCTCCAGGGTCATATAAGGTCAAACCCTGAACATATAAGGAGAAGGTTGTTTGTTTTTGTTTTTTATATCAGCATAACCCCTAAACTTTTAAAAAGAGAAGATGAATCATCTCTATCTCACAGTTCTACAGAGTGGTCTTTCCAACCAACAGGGTGTCATAGAACTGAACCTCACATCATAGTCAAATTGAACCTTAATGTGGTTTTTAAAAGCAAAAGCAAAGTGTTCACACCACAGTGTTGCCTTTTTTGTTAAGTCGATATGTACAGTAACCGTACTGGGAGGTTTAGAAGCCTTCCTCAGTTCCCATGAAACCTGACCATTAGGAAATCGTGCCCTCAGGCCTCTCACACCAGGTTACTTGGAGAGTGCTCCCTACAAGCTGATGGGGAGGTTCTCCCCTCTCTCTCTGTGTATGTTCTGCTTTCACACGCAAATGCTCCCACCATTTCTAGGTCCCCAACCCCAGAGCTTTCAGACCACCTTGATTTCCTAAAGATTTTCCATCTTCAACGGACTCCTGGCTCTCCCAGGGACATTCAGAACCTCTGCAGCCAGCTGGGGAATGGGGTGGCCTGTGCTTTCAGACTCCCCAGGGGCTGGCTCCCCAGGACTGACTGGGCCTTGGAAAGTGACCTCTTCTCTCCAGTGAGACCTGGGCACAGCAGCAGAGGCCAATCAGAGCAGCCTCAGAGGCAGCCCACCCCCACCCTCTGCAACCTGCAGCACTGGCAATGGTTCAGTCCCCACTTTATCATAAAAGAAATCAAGTACATGAGACAGGAATCGGGACGTTCTAAGCGCCATGACAAAAAGTTATGTTGTTTTGCTTTTCTGTAACTGGTTAAGAATACCTCTAAGAAACTTGGGTGAAGGTAGCGAATGAGTTAAGTCTCTGACTCAATCCCTTTTCAATCCTTCTTTAGTTATTTTTGTATGCTTTATTCTGTTATCTCAATCAATGGGGCCCCTTCTTCTCAGCCATCTTCTTCTTTCCCAGTTCTCTTTGATTGATTCTGAGCTCAGCCTACATGAGCCCCAAAAGTCTCTCTTTTTTTAGGCCTGAGGTCATCGGTTTCCTCATTTTTTGCCCCAAGTCCATGAAGAGAGATAGCCATGCTAATTTGTTTTATATGGGGGAGGGGAGGGCTGGGGAGAAGCAGCAGATTTGCTTTCTCTGTGATTGTGAAGGGCCCTATCGTGAACTATTGGGAGGAATCACTGAAGAGAGGTTGTCGGAATAATGAGCCATCGCTCACAAAAGGGGCTCCTGACTTGCTGCTTTGTCTCCATTTTCTTAAGAGCATCGGGCTCCTGCATAGTTACAGCCTGAATGCCGTCAAGCCGAGTATGACCCTTATGATTCTGTGTGTATTCCCTTACATACAAAGAGAAGGATTTCATGTACCCTCCTCACCTGGCTGGCCCTTCATGTCTCAGCCCCCTGGTCTATGCGAGCATCAAGTTCCAGGGAAAAGGGGTATGCGTGTGGTCTCCACTCCGCTTCGGCTGCAGCCCCCGAGCCTCTCCCTCCTCTCAGTCAGAGCAATCACACTTCAGATGGCAATTAGCGATTTTTATGGTAATGGCTATACTTAGCCTTCTCGGTGATATTAATTGTCCTGTGACAGTACATCAGGATCCTAGGCTTCGGTACGCAGAACCCGGTTTCTAAATTTACATTATAAATAAATGGCCGTGATCAAAACAACAAGAAAACATGACAGACCGCATAATGAATTTTCACTATGATATGAACACTTTAGATTGAAAAACACACACTTTTAGAGTCATACACACTGGGAGCCAAAACCACACAGCGTACATATGAGTAACACAGGAGGCAAAACCTAGGTGTTCTTGGAATGTCTTTATGTTTGGAGGTGGATTGAAGTGTACTTTGAAGTAATTAAGTTTCTGAAAGAGCAGGCATCTCCATTGTAGCTATTAACATCAAACAGTTCACATCCACGGCAAGGTTTCCCAGCTCTTCAGCTACAATATAATGAATCCCTAGTAATTGTGGAAAGATCTGTGCAAATACAAATCTAAATAAACCCACCTCACAGCACCCCCAGAACAAAATGCATTTGAGGCAACAGAAAGTCTTAGAGGATTTACACATTGCACTGCCTTATGCTGACAAATTTAAGCAGTAGCACCACACAGAAGAGCTAAATTAATTAATCTTCCCCAAAGAACGTCTTTTTGTCATATTATAACACACTTAAAAGAACGAAGCCACTTGCATACTTCTGAAAAGATTTTGGGAAAAAAAAAAAAAAAATATATATATATATATATATATATATATATATATATATATATACACACACATAATTTAAAAAGCACATTTGCAATCCTAAAATGAAATCTCATCACTTTTAGTGTTGAAAAACACACCTTCATACACATATAGGTTTTTTTTGTGTGTTTTTTTTTCAATGAGTCTTTCTCTCTCTATGAAATTTAAAAGCACAAAAATAGAAGGTCAATAAATTAAGTGCATAAGCATAGGAACACTTTCCTTGCTTATCTAATGTTGACACGATCCCAGGATTTTAGATGGATGTTTCAAAAGTCTCCCAAAATGTCCCCTCAAGTTTCTGATGTGGCCAACCCTTTCCAACCACCTGGACGAGGAAGGCACCGCTAATCTGGTCAGAGCCCCAGCAGGCATCCTCCTGCTGCGTGGGACGGTCTGCAGCCAGACTTCCACAAGCCTCATCCATCAACATCCTGGACTGCAGGGGCGGACACTTACTGTGAATTCTGCTCTTCAACGTAAGCCCCCGCGCCTGTGGCGCGCCCAGTCTAGCCTTGTGGAAGCGGCATCCCTCAGGCGCGGTCCACCCTTTCTCTCCAAGTGCGCCCAGGGATTAGTCTGACTTCCCCTAAATTCTCTCCTTTGCACAGTAAGAGCTAATCTTTCCTGTATGAAGCAGGAGGTGGTGTTGCTATGACAACAGAGCACATTCTAGCAGTGGGACTACAGAGATGAACCTTCAAAGACTCCGGCAAGCAGGCACTCAGTTCTCCCTCAGGGCCAGGGGCTCCCTCCTCCAGGAGGTGATCCCCCAGCAAGTTCACCGGCGGCTGGGCTGCTGATAAATTATCCGTGCGTTTTGCTACGGGGGAATGGAGATCGCTGGGTGGGAACGTGGCTGGAAGATCACAGGATTATTTAACAAAAGTGCCCTTCCCAGGCAGGCTGCATTGCCAATTGCCAATGCTCTGGGTAGCGGTTTTAAAACACTACCCTAATCTTCAAGCCTTCTGTTTGCTCGAAAGTTTTCCTGCAATCCGAGTAATGTGTTAGGCATGGCATCATGAAGGGGAAAGCTCTATCTTTTTTGTTTGTTGGTTTGTATATCATCCGACTGTATCTACCTGGAGCTTAGACACACACACACACACACACACACACACACACACACTCACACACACACATTAATTTTCTCTCTCCAGCTTCCCTGTCTGGAGCCTTGCAGCTTCCGGGTAGGGGAGGGGCTATGCTAACAAAAGCACATTCTCGCAGCCACATCTGCATACAGACATTAGCCCAGGAGTAACCACCAGGAGCCTTAATCACTGGAAAACACTCCTCAGCGGAGTGCAGCGGCAGAGGAGATCCACCATCAGCTCAGGCTGAATGAGGCACCACAGCGTCCTCTTTACAGACACAGCGGCGGCAGTTTGGGGGAAATTACTGACACATAACTTTATTACACATTTTTTTAAACAGTCAACAGTGCATTTTTTTCATCTTTAATTTTTAATTAAATTTATGGAGGCAACAATGTTAATAAGATGATGTCTAAGATCCTGGTAGATAGAGTCGGATGATATACAAACCAACAAACAAAAAAGAATGCATTCTACTAGTCCGGACTGAGTACATTTCTGAACACTCACTTCTCTTCAGAAACATTCCTGTGGATTCAGCCCATCCATCCATCGTCCATCTCTTTCATTAAAAGGAAAGGACACGGGGCTGGGGAAGTTTTCTTCTCTTGGCAGCAGAGGGTCCATGTACAACCCACCCTGAGTGCGGTGTCCACCCAGGAAGGACCCACATGTCCCTTCTACTCCAGGGTGTCCGCTGTCCTTCCCCCTTCTCAATCCCCTGTGCCCGGAGCCTCTTCTACACACCACCCTGCCCCACACAAGGCTGTCATTACTCTCCTTTGTGGCTGAAGCAACATAATTCTCATCACCTACACCAAGCATGTCAAACTCCAGGCCTGCAGGCCCCATGCCTTGTTTATTTGGCCCGTGTGAGGCTTTGAGTTTGACATGCTTGATCTACGCCTACCATTTCGAGTGCAAAGGGAGAATCACTCTATGAATGTTGCTGTCACTCACAGGTGAGGGAACCTATAGCTTAGACCAGTGGTCGGCAAACTCATTAGTCAACAGAGCCAAGTATCAACAGTACAACCATTGAAATTTCTTTTGAGAGCCAACTTTTTAAACTTAAACTTCTCCTAATGCCACTTCTTCAAAACAGACTTGCCCAGGCTGCGGTATTTTATGGAAGAGCCACACTCAAGGGGCCAAAGAGCCGCATGTGGCTTGCAAGCCGCGGTTCGCCGACCACTGGCTTAGCCGGATCCTAAGTCCTATGGGACTGACAGGCTATCATAGTTACTTGTTGTTTATCACCCAAATGTGTGGGAAAGCCTTAAGATAGCCCTGGCTGGTGTTTCTCAGTGGTTAGAGTGTGATCCCAGGCACCCATGGGCCCTGGGGTTGATTCCCAGTCAAGGGCATGAACCTGTCCAGGTTTAATCTCCACCCAGACAAAGGTGCATGCAGGAAGCAACCAATTGATGAGTCTCTCTCATATCGATGTTCTCTCCTTCTCCCCCCTCCCTCACTTCCATTCTCTTTAAAAAGCAATGGGGAAAAAATCCTTACATGTGGATTAACAAAACAAAAGAGAGAGAGAAAAAGAGAGAGAGAGAGAGAGAGAGAGAGAGAGAGAGAGAGAGAGAGAGAGAGAGAAGAAAAAGAAAAGAAAAGCCTCAAGATATTAACTACTAGTAGAATGTCAATATTAAAGGTACTGCGTGTTTACACTGAGTCATACATATAACATGGACAGGCCATTGTGAAACCCATGTGGCTTTTTAATTTCTATCATAGTTAGAATAACAGTTAAATGTGTTTCATGTGTGCCTTGGTTCGTGTCTGCAGGACACATGCCCTTGCCTCATGGGTACCAGCAGGGCCTGCCCCCATGATCCTATTCGCACAGCTCTTTCCAATACATTCTCATAATTCAAAAAGTTACGGCAACTGCTTCCATTATGTGCATTATTATCTAATTAGTAACAAGCTTTTTTTTTTTTTTTCCTTTCCATTTTTCACTCTCATCTTCAGGGAAACTGGATAAATGCCAAAATACGTAAACAACATATGGTACTTTCAAAATCAACCAACCAGAATTACTTATTTCTGATAAACCTCTTAGCTAAAAAAAAAAAAAAAAAAATTGTTAAAAAATAATTTCCAGCACTAACAGCTAATGTTTACCATCTGCTAATCCTTTAAGACTAACTACCTGGAAATCAGTCACATTGTATGTTTTCTAGCTCTCCTTTGCCCCAAAGGATAATATTCTTTTTTTTCTAAAGTTTATTTTTAAGTAGGTCATGCTGAGAGTACACCAATTTAGACTTCAATTTTGAAAGCGATTTATAACCTTTCACTAAGGTTATATAAATGCAAGAAATTAATGCTGTTCAAAATTTAAGAGTTTTATAATTTTCACGGGTCAATTTTATAAGCCCATAATTTTTCAACATGATAATCAGTGTAATTGTTAAATTATAGTAATATGTTTGTCTTGGGAGGAAGAGGGCCAGATAAAATAGAGGGAAGAGCATTGTTTTCAAAACCAGTTTTGAAGCTGAACCCCAAGGAAGCTCTGGGGAAAGAGGCCGAGAGACCCTGGGTCCGGGGCAGGGGGAGCACAGGGCAGGTGAAGAGCCGTTTTCTAAAAGCCGCCTTTGGTAGAAAGCCTGAGGCCCCGTCTTTGGACTTTTGGGGACACTGCGCACAGACAAATGCACTGCTAATCTTGTCAGGCCTCAGTTTCCTCACTTTAAAAGTGTGTGGGGGGAAACAGTGCTTATCTAATGGAAATATTATGAGAATTCAAGGAGTAAACATACTTAACAATCTCCTCACAGTTCCTAGAATATGGAAAATACTATGTAAAGTCCGGTTTTATTTAGGATTTTCAAGACAGAGACTAAATATTATTCACTAGAGGCCCAGTGCACGAAATTCTTACACTTGGGGCAGGGGAGGGGAGTATGTCCCTCAGCCCAACCTGCACCCTCTCCAATTAGGGACCCCTTGGGGGATGTCTGACTACTGGTTTAGGCCCAATCACACAGGTTGGACATCCCTTTAGCAATCCGGGACTGCTGGCTCCTAACCGTTCTCCAGCCTGGCTGATCACCCACTAACCACTCCTCTGCCAGCCTGATTGATGCCTAACTGCTCCCCTGCTGGCCCAATTGCCCCCAACTGCCCTCCCCTGATGACCCAGTTGCCAGTAACTGCCCTCCCCTGCTGGCTTGGTTGCCCCCAACTTCCATCCCCTGCCCAGTCAACCCCAACTGCCCTCCCCTGCTGGCCATCTTTTAGCAGCCATCTTGTGACCACAGGGGGGTGGCCATCTTGTATGCGATGGCTCAATAGTCAGTCAATTTGCATATTACCTTTTTCTTTTATAGGATTGTTGCTGTTCCAAACACATGTATATGCACTCAATAGTTGTACCAAAGTATTTTTTCATACCATCTATATGATTTTAA
Source organism: Pipistrellus hanaki (assembly GCF_964339955.1). Classification (NCBI taxonomy): domain Eukaryota; kingdom Metazoa; phylum Chordata; class Mammalia; order Chiroptera; family Vespertilionidae; genus Pipistrellus; species Pipistrellus hanaki. Next base: position 68,980,499 of record NC_140508.1, read on the forward strand.
TATCTAATAGAGTAAAATGAATATATGATATCTATGGATTCTAAAATATATCAGAAGTATTAATCCTATATAACTAATTATTATGGGTTTATAAAATTCAGTACATAAATATGTATTCAAATAATGAATGAAGTCAAGTTTAAATATGTAGATCCTGTGTATTAATTCTGTTTGAAGAACTATTTGCTGAACAACTGTGACTTACTACAATTAGTGGGATCTTTCAATATAAACGACATAATCCCTTTTAGTTTCACAAGAGAATGAGTTATTTGTTAAATCTATATTTTAAAAAAGCCCTGGTTTTGAATGATATTCCAGGTGCTGTTCCTGTCTTCAGCAGGTTCACCATCTAATAGCAACTGGCCTTTGTTCAGCACATGCTCTGTGCCAGGACAGTTTGAGGAGCTGGAGATACAAGAGAAAACCAGAGAGAAAGAATGCCATATCTCTAAAAGTTTACCCCAGTGTGAGTGAGTGTATGTGTGTGGGTGTGTATGCACACACGCACGCGTGTATGTGTTGGGGGGCAGACAATGTGAGTATGTAAGCACACTATAACCGCCTGAGGGGAAACTAAGCCAGATGAGGAACTAGGAAGCACAGTGGAAATAAAGGGTCCTGGGAAGTTAAGAAAGGGAACAGCTAACTTTTTCCCAAGGAATCTGAGGATGCTCCCTACGGGGGAGGAGGGTGGATTCCAACTAGGAATTTTAAAAACAAATATGTAAAAATTCTTACTTGTACATGAAAATGTCTTTTTTCACATCATCTATATGATTTTAATACCTAATGACACAAAGTGAAAAATAACATTTAAAAATACTACAGCCTGTCAAAATAGAAAGATAAATCTACTAATTATTATGGGCTTACACTGTTTAAAAATATTGCAGTCAATTAAAAAACCTGTTATTTTTGCAGCTTACTTTGACACTACTATTTATTCTTCTAAGATATAAAATAAAATAAAAAGAAACAAATAACTCAGTACTACATTATATAACAAAATAAATTACAGATGGTTTAAATTAAAAAAAAAAAGTTGTAAATGCATGGTAAAATATTTAGATTTTAAAAGCATAAACATAGAGGAAAACAAACTCCGAAATAACTGTTAGATAAAGGGCTTCCGGTGTGGTCCAGGAACTGACACATACATGCCTATCCTCACTGTTTATTAAATGATCACTTATTTAGCACCAATCATGTGTTCAGAAAAGGAAATTAAAAAAAAAAATGATGTGCCTTCTAGAAGTCTACGGTCTAGCAATAGAGACAGATAGACAAGTACACTGCCTCTACCGCTTGGTGACAGACTGTCATGTAATGATGCACAGGATGCTACGAGAGGACCTAGCAGAGAACTGTCCCGGCCCGGGGAGGCAGGCACATGGTATCACCAAAGGAGCAGTAGACGCTGCCTTCATGGGATGGATTGGTGTAGGCAATGCCACCATGGAGGATTCCCAGGAAAGCAAATGTCTAAACGTGCAGGCTGCAGGGCTGTTTGAAGGCATCAGACAGCCACCAGGCAGCCAGCACTGAAGAGCCCAAGCTGCCGGAGAGAAGGAAATGAAGGAACTATGCCCCAACATGCCCTAGGCAGCTCTCCCTCAGGACAAATGGAACTTCCTGTGGAGAGAGACCAAGACTATCAGCATCTGCTGTTCACTGGCAGAGAAGGGAAGAAGACTTTTGGAAATCTCATGATATTATGATACTATAAGGGGGGGAAAAGATGGATTTCACATCAAAAAAGGTAGTCTGGGTGTGAGTAGGCAAGTTCTCATTGAAAGGGTAGTGGGACGGAAGTAAGACCACAACCAGCACCATTCCTGAGACCTTCTGGAATACACAATATCCATAAATTAAAAAGTATAAGGCAAACCAAGAAACAGGATCAAGAAAAATAGTGATTATAGAAAAGAGACAATGGACATACACAGATAATCCGGTTATTGGAGTTGTAAGAAATGGATTGTAAAATAACTGATTATTATGTTAAAGAGGATAGAGGAAAAGAAGTGTGAATTTCATCAGAATTGGAATCTATAAAAGGAAATTCAAGAATGTTACATGTGAAGTAATTAAAATTCAGCATTTAATAGATACAATGGATAATAAACATAACGAGCACTAGTGAGTTGGAAAACAGACCAGTAGTGTATATGCAGGTTGAAAACTGAATGCAATGCTTGAAAAGCACAGAGTGTCTGTTTCCTGTTTGGTTTGCTGATTTCTCCCAAGTACCCACAGCAATGCCTGGTATGTATGAGTTGAATTAATTCACTGTTTTAGGAGAAAATAGACATATTTGTGAGAAAACCAGGGATTAGAGAAGGTCTAGAGTAGGTTTCTAAGGAAGAGGCCTACATGACCTGAGACAAGAAATATTGCTTCTCTGTGTTTGGCAGTGAGTGCAGAAGGCAATGGGTGGGGGTGAGGTGCTGTCCATGGAACGCCCTGAGCTGCTCAGCACACAGGTGCTATGTAGATGAGGAAACACTGCCTCGCTCTGTGCTTGACTCCAAATTACAAAGTATTTCTCAGACATTCAGCATTAATTTCTCCAGGAAACAAAACTTCAAATTAACTTAGAGGTGAATATGCCCTAAGTGGCCCAAATTTCATACTAAGGTGTCGTATAAAACAAAAAAAGGCTTTATATTATCATGGAGTAGTGACTTATGTGTATTATCCTATCCAATAAAAGGGTAATATGCAAATTAGCCATCTCTCCATCACAAAGATAGAGGTGCCCAATCCTCTCAGTCCTGCCAGAGTCCCCCAGTGCCCGGGGGGCGGGCGCTGAAAGCGGGCAGTGTGAGCGGCCTGGTGGAGTACTTACTTCATTGCCACAGTGACGAGGCAAGCATTCCCCACCTGGCCAAAGATGGACTTCTGGCTAGGCAAGGGCATAGAACACTTGTGTCATCACCCAGGCGACAAGTCAAGCATTCCGTGCCCAGCTGTGATGGGCCTCTGGGCCTCGGAGAGCCTCTGGGCAGCAGGCGTAGAGCGGCCAGGCCCTGCAGAGAACTACTGGTGCACAGATTCATGTGCAGGGCTACTAGTAAAGTATAAAAATGTGAGGAGAGAGCATAATTAAGAACTAGCATATATATGTATTTAGTTTAATCATTAGTGCATAATAGATATGTGAAAGATGTTTGCCGAATTAGTGTTGAATGAATAAACACTAATCTTACATATCCTATCTAATAAAAGAGTAATATGCCAATTGACCGTCACTCCAACGCACAAGATGGCTGCCCCCATGTGGTCAAAGATGGCTGCCCCTATGTGGACACAAAATGACCATCAGGGGAGAGGAGTTGGGAGGAACCAGGCCTGCAAGGGAGGGCCACCCTGGACTGAGTGAAAAGCGACAGAGCAACGCCTGGCAAACACATGTGTGTAGGTTACCTGGACTGAACGGAAGTCACCCTTTGCTCCTGCCCCCTTGGTAGAGTGGTGGCTGAAAATAAACCTGGGGCAGCTCACTAAGTGTTCAAAAAGCCTGGCCGGTGTGGCCCAGTGGCTGAGCGTCAACCTATGAACCAGGAGGTCACAGTTCAATTCCTCGTCAGGGCACATGCCCGGGTTGTGGGCTCGATCCCCAGAGTGGGGCGTGCCAATCAATGTTTCTCTCTCAGTACTGATGTTTCTATCTCCCTCTCCCTCTCCTTTCCTCTCTGAAATCAATAAAAATATATTATTAAAAAAGAAGTAAGCATTCCAAAAAAAAAAAAATGTAGATAGTGTTTCCTTAAATTCAGATGCTTTTCCTTTTACTGCAGATGCTTTCATAATTGTTTGGCTGATGAGGAGAGGAATTCCATGACTTACACATGTTCCTTCCTCCCCTTCCCAACCAGATGGCACCATGTTGCCAAGCTCACCTCTCAGCTTTGCAAGACGAGGGGGCTGAGGCTGGAGAGAGTGAGAGGAGGAAGGTGATTTCAAAGTGGGACTTTGCCAGGGGCTGTGAATGCAGGAGAACCTGAGACCACCTGGTGTGTCTTAGTTCTTCAACGCCCCTGTGCTCCAACAGGGAGATGGACCATCCCAGGAACAGAACACGCTGGGTTCCTCCTCAGCACTGGGTTCAGAGGTGGGTGCCTTCATTCTGGCACACAGATTTCAACCACTACCTTCTTTTGATATTTTTTAAAATATATTTTATTGATTTTTTTTTTTTTTTTTTTACAGAGAGGAAAGGAGAGGGATAGGAAGTTAGAAACATCAATCAGCTGCCTCCTGCAGCGCCCCCCCCCACACAATGGGGACGTGCCCACAACTAAGGTACTTGCCCTTGATCAGAATCGAACCCAGGACCTTTCAGTCCGCAGGCTAACGCTCTATCCACAGAGCCAAGCCAGTTTTGACCCACTATCTTCATTTATATAAAATGAAGTAACATGGCAAATCATGTTGAATAGCACAGTAACATTTCATACTTTCAAGGTCCTTACACACAAAATTTCTGCATAATGTTGGCTAGCAACATTTATTATCTCTCACAAAATAGAAGGCATCTGTTTTTAGCAACGCGACCGAACAACTTTAGTCCTTGAATGGTGAGCTCTGCTTACATTCGATTTGCATGCGCACTGCAGACTCCCTGGAGGTACATTCCCAAGTCAAAGTAAAAAAAATGGATAACACCAGGTAGTAAATTCTGGCTTTAGACTCAAATCGAATTCATACGGCCCACGGAATAAAAAGCCAGACAGACATTTCTCCTGAAAAAATAGATGTGTGAATGAATTAAGTAATCAGTACTCACCAAGCACTTCAAAGCTATTTTCTTCAGTGAATAGTCATGACACAGTATTTAAACACAACTTGAGGAGAAAACAAACAAAAACCTAAAACAAAACAAACCAAACCCAAACAGAAATCCAAGAAACTACCACACACCCTTAATTTTATGTGGAATTAAAAGTCTGCAGAATGAAACACACACACCACAGAAAGAAGTCATTCACTTAACTGCACATGAAAGTGTCCATTTCAAATATTTGTAGAAATGAAGGATGTTGGGAGGGCGGGGCTGACGGAAGCCAAAGCTGCAGGCTCCACCCTGAAACCCCGTCCCGTCTGTAACTGCGAAATGCGACAACAAAATAGATCACAAACGAAAGAAATGGAGGACAAAAAGCGTCTGGATATAGAGTTCAAATCTACGCTTATAAGGTTTTTCAAGAATTTCCTAGAAAAGATGGATAAGGCCTATGAGGATATGAAAAGAGATCAACTAGAATTAATAAGGAGTCAACAAGAAATGATAAGGGATCAACAAGAAATAAAGAATACATTGTCTGAAATAAAAAATATTTTACAGAGTCCTAAAAACAGAAGGGAAGATCGCAAGAATCAAGTCAAAGATTTGGAACATAAAGAGCCAGAAGACACTCCTCCACAGAAGCTAGAAGGCAAGAGAATCCAGAAAATTGAAGATAATGTAAGAAACCTCTGGGACAACTTCAAGCGAACCAACATCAGAATTATGGGGGTCCCAGAAGATGAGAGAGAGCAAGATATCGAAAACATATTGAAAGAAATAGTGACAGAAAACTTCCCCCACCTGGTGAAAGAATTAGACTTACAAGTCCAGGAAGCGCACAGAACTCCAAACAAAAGGAATCCAAAGAGGACCACACCGAGACACATCATTATTAAAATTCCAAGAGCAAAAGACAAAGAGAGAATATTAAAAGAAGCAAGAGCAAAGAAGGTAGTAACTTATAAAGGAGCACCTATACGATTGTCAGCTGATTTCTCAACAGAAACCATGCAGGCCAGAAGGGAATGGCAAGAAATATTCAAGGTGATGAATAGCAAGAACCTACAGCCAAAAATAATCTACCCAGCAAAGCTATCACTCAGAATCGAAGGCCAGATAAAGAGCTTCACTAATAAAAAAAAGCTAAAGGAGTTCATCACCACCAAACCAGAATTATATGAATTGCTGAAGGGGGTTCTTTCAGAAGAGAAAGTAAACAAAGATAAAAATTATGAACAACAAATACGTAATTATCAACAAGTGAATCTAAAAACCAAGGAAATTTAAAAAATCTGATGAATAATATTAACTGTTGAATATAATAGAATCAGAGGTATGGAAGGGGAGTGAACTGACGATTCTTGGGGAAAAGGGGAGAGGGGGCATGGGAAGAGACTGAACATAAACTGTGCACCTATGGATGAGGACAATGGGGAGAGGGGAAAGGGCAGAGGGTGGGGTGGGAACCTGGTGGAGGAGAGCAATGGTGGGGGGGAAAAAAGGAACATTTGTAATAATATGATAAATAAAAACTTATTTAAAAAAATAAATAAATAAATAAATAAATAAATAAATAAAAATAAAAAATAAAAAATAAAAAAAAAGAAATGAAGGATGTTGGCAGAAATCTGATATCAGTAGACCTCTAGTGGTTACTATAGCAATTGATGATTTTACTGTTTTTCATTACTGCCTCCTTCTACATAAAGCAAAGTATTTAAGTGTTCCAACATATTACAGTCCACAACAACACTGCAAATAGTAGCAAATACCTATTCGTGTCTTTGGAAAACAAAAATAAATTAAACTAACTTCCAAAGTAGGTTGACCACAAACTACCAAATAAATATATTCTATTATATTTACACTTGGGAAAAAAAAAGCCATTATGTAAAAAGGACCTGTGTTTACTTCTTTGAGCATTTTAGCATTTGCTTGAAGCCAACATGCTTCTGTCTAAATGTGAAGATGTGAGCAATAAATACATGAGCACATTTGCAATGGCGGTGATAAGTACCCGTCTTCTCTTTACATGAGATTGAAATGAATGCCATTTTTGGAGGAGGATGGACTTAGGCTTCTCAGCATGGGTCGTCATAGAAACGCACATTGGGTGGAAGTAAGCTGGATTCTAATTGAAAGTGGGAATGTCTCAGGTGAAATTAATTTTCTTCTTCTAGATTCAAGGCATTCTTTTTAGTGATGGCTTCTGTCAACAGAGACAACTGGGGGGTTGTTCACTTCTCCAGGAGGGGAAAAATAAAGTTCTAATATAATGATGCATTCCTGTCCTATCTATAATGTATGTGTTCAGACCTCCAGGCCTGTGCTCCTGTTCAAAGTCCATTTCCTAGCATTAAGTTCTCTGTCCGCATCTTGCCAGGAAAAGCCAAGGTTTTAAACATGCAGATCTACGCTATTAACTTTAAAGTACCTTCTGAAGCACTCAAAACCCAAGCCATTGTTTTGGTTTTTTTCTTTCTAGGCCACGCTTAGCCCGAGGGCAGGCCGTTTAGAAAGCCCTGGATTCTGCGGGGAGGGAGATGTGACCTCAATAGTAAGATGATTTGGAAAACTAAGCACATGTTGCTTATTAGAAGATTGCTCCATCATACCTCCCGGGGCACCAGGCGCAGGGCCTTTGCACATGCTGCAGTGCTCTCCTGCTGCTGTCCATCTGGTGGCTGCACTTCACCCGCTGACCTCTGTCGCTCCTTCTGAGAGGCATGCCCAGCTCTGAGGCCGTCCTCTCTATGGAGGCTCTTGCCAGTCACAGTGCGCGTCACAGTCTACAGTGATCACTTTCCTCTCGTGCCCCCGCCCCACTTAGCCATGCACCCCTGTGAACAGTGTCACCCCCTTGTATGCTTTGTGCTCTGCTACATTTTCAGCACTTGGTATCATTCTGGTGCTTAGCGTGGTCAATAGCTATTTTGTGCAAATGCCTAGATCATCTTATTGGTTCTCTGCCATAGACTCTGTGAGGGTAATAAGGGAAATATTACCCTTAATTGAAAATAGAGGACTAATGTATGTAAAATTGTTGCCAGAGGAATCCGGGGGTTAGATTTTCCAGGCATGAGTGGGAGTGGAGTTCTTGGGGTGCAGCTGATTCAGAAGCCCCCCGGGAATGAGGAGTTATACTCTTCGGATTGCAAAGTCAATACCCCTTAAGCTGGCCCTGCATGAGGGGCAGCTGAGGATTCAGCAAACCAACAGGAGGGCCAGTGTCCAGAGCTTCCCTTCCAGGCGGCAGCCGGGGCTACGAGCAGCTCAGCATCGTTAATTCAAGTCCGTTAGCCGCTCTGCGGCCCCAGCAGCCTGAGCCACGCGGTGAGTGCAGGGAGTGCGCCCTGCAGCAGGACACCGAGCGGACACCGAGCCAGCCAGCCAGGAGCTGAGGGAGGGCAGGGCGGGACTTTTGCTCACAAGTTTAAATGTTCATGTTTCCTGCCCTTGCAGCAGCCATGCCCATTCTGGCCACCTGCCTGCTCCCGGGTGTGACTGACAGCCAAGCCCCTGCCCACATCACACAGATGTTTACGGGCTTGTGTCTGAGCTGCCTCTGTCCATTCCCTTTCCACACCGGTCAGCAGGGAGCAGACCCGAAGAGCATTAGGTGCAGCGTTTTGACCACACTGTGTACACGGTATGCATTCATTCTCTAGTTTTCCCGTTATTCCTTCCCTGTTGAGTAACAACCAGGTTAGCACAGTGCTATCGAAGTGGCAGGCCTCAGGTGACACTGATCATGCCACAGAACGGGGATCGAAACTTCGATTCTGTGACTCTGGGTCACTGCCGTCCACTGTGTCGTGTCCTTATTCATTGTCAGCTCTAGCAACAGTTTGGAATCTGCTTGGCTTAGCAAGTTAAACCATTGTAACACTTGCTTAACAAGTTAAAACATGTTACTAGCAGAAAATCAGCATGATTTAAAAGAAAGAAAATAAAAGACAGGATTTCATTTTGAAACGAGAATAACATGTAACTCAAAAGACTACTTTGATTATTAAACCATATGATAGTTACCATAACATGACCTCAATAGAGTAAGAACTTTTTTTCAAAATAAAGTCAAAATACCTGGAATAAGTGAAAGTCATTTATAAAACTGTCTTACACAGAATAATGTGCTGAGGTCTTCTTTTTAAGTAGGAGTAGGCCCTTGCCTACAGAAGCTAATGAAGAAGCTGGCCTATTTATAGACGGGCTGACCAGCCCTGTAAGACATGCAGACATGCATAACGGTGACACAAAGAACATGCCAGCTGCCAGCTGGTTCTATGACTCATCTCTCAATCCACCAAATCCAGGTTCTCAAAGCTACACTGACTCGCAAGCATTTAATAAACCTCATTGGTCTAGTTTTATTCTTTTCACAAATGTAAGTAATTTCAATTTATAATATTAGAATTTTCTCTTGACGTTTGATGTTCCCTTTCACTCTAGAAGTTTGCTCACATCTGAGGAGGGCTGATTGTCCCATTATTATATACATTTACGGAATCTGGGTAATTTCCACATTCAGCACCCATATTTTATTTAAGATGTTTTAATGAGATTAACATGATTATCATTAGCATATAAAGTATGTTATTTTAAGGTATGTGACTTGAATAATTGTTATTTCAAAACAGCCTATTCATCTGGATGCTTTTATGAAGAAATATACGGCCCTTTATATTCATAAAAGAGGTGTAACCTTTATTGTTATTTCACACAGAGCAAAGCTGAAATGTTATTAAAAAAAAAAAAAGCTTAAAAATAAGATAAGTCATTATTGTTATGAGTGAAAAGTGTTTTGTTTGTTTCCTTCTCCCAAAGCCAAGTCTTATTATTTAGAGGAAAGCCTGGTAAAATAAAATGAGATGACTCAGAATAATGAATGCAGTACAGGAGGTCAATCACAATTCCCTCTTGTCCTTTCCATGCAGGGAAAGGAGAGGGGAGATGAAAGAAATTGTCAAAAGTCAATTACACATTTAACAGATAAAAGGAAATATGAATTTTAAACACAGGGTAATGATTGTCCAGAGACGTTATTGAAATAAACAGAATTTTAAACGTGCTACTCCTGTTTTAGAAAGCTAGAGGAGACCAACCTATTTCAATGGCAAGAAATAATTATTTCTTCACGACAATGCAGACACAAAGAGATATGTGCGTGAGGAGGGGCAAGTATGGGAGAACATCTATACGGAGCTGTTTCAGACAATGTAGAAAGCAAGGGGATACTGAAATATTAGCTGGAATATTCGTTCTCTGTGTAGAAAATATGAACCTGAAGGAAGGCTGGATGTGGATGGCATGAAGGAAGGTGTGTGAGCAAGCAAGGTTACCGAGCAGAACAAACGCAATGGTGCAGGGGTGGGTGTGGCAGCCGAGACACTCCTCTTTGCAGACACAGCTCCAGATCCAGGAGGCCCGGGTCCAACCTGTTAGTGCCACTGAGTAGTTGGGTGATGCCAAGCCGGTTGCTTAGCCTCGGTGTCCTCATCTATCCCATAAAAACAGTCCTACTTCATGCAATTATTGTGGAAACCTACCAAGGAAATTATTGGGACAGTACCTGGCCTCGGGTAAGCACTCATCACCACCTAGCCTCACTTTGGGTGGGAGGTACCCTACAAGAATTTGATTTTAAATGGCTGAATCTGGGTGAGGCTGTAGATGTGCTCACCAACTCTAACACAGAACTCTGCACTTGACATTACAAGCAACCGCCGATGCTGCTGGCAGGCGTGGGAGAACTGGCTGTGTCCACGCTGAGAGCAGCTGGGAGTGCTGGACCAGTGTTCATGGTGCTCTATCCACAGGCCTACCAAGCTAAGTGGGTCTTTCTGGATTACTTCATCTTGAACAAAGAGAGGTAAACAGTGATGAGTGCTATTTTTTTATTCTGCGATGGTAGAATCTGTTCTCCAAGATACTGTTATAACAATATGTGAGTGAATAAATCTCCATAATGAGAAACGAACTGATGAATGATATGCCAAAGCTTTAAGGGTGTTGCTATTGAAGAAAGTCCTGAGAAACCTGCCAGGATCTAAAAATCTCAGGATAAGTTTTATGAAAAGCACTTGAAGGAAAATAATTATTGTGTGTTTTTTTTTTTTTAAATACTCTCCCCACATACTCACATAACCACACATGTATATATATGTGCATACACATGTACACACATACACTTAGGAAAGGATAAGGATAACATATTATGTTCTTATTTTTATAAAGAAGAGAGGGGAGGGTGTTCATTTTATGTTTTAGCTATAAGCTTTTGGGTTGACCACAGCTTCTTACCAAAGGAATGGAAGATTGGTGGCAAAAACATGGCAGAGAGCGACTCGGGATGATGCTTGCAGTCAAGCCTGGAGGAAGAGTGGGGAGTCTGCTCCGTCAGTAACACCCCGGCTTTCTAAGCACTCCTCACATGTGCACCTTAGAAGCAAAGTGCCTCTCTACAGATGGGAAGAGCTGGCTGGGAGATGGAAGGGCATGTCTCCATCATTAAAAATACTTATAACAATTTAGAGATCTGTAGGAAATTATGGAGTCCCATTTCACTTTCTATTTTATTTTTTTAAATATATTTTTGTTTATTTCAGAGAGGAAGGGAGAGGGAGATATATAGAAACATCAGTGATGAGAGAGAATCATTGATTGGCTGCCTCCTGCATGCCCCACACTGGGGATCAAACCCACAACCCGGGCACACACTCTGATGGGGAATAAAACCCTGACCTCCTGGTTCAAAGGTCAATGCTCAATCGCAAAGCTGTGCAGGCCAGGCCCATTGCACTTTTCAAAGGAAAGTGTTTTGTCAAGACAAGGACAACAAAAAATGCTATGGATGAGAAAGGGCATCCTGAGAGGGTGAGTACTCAGAGCAACTGGCTGGAATGAATCTCAGAGGCTCAGCTAGGATTCTGACTCACAGGGCTAGAAATGGTTGCTCAACGATGTCAATAATCTATACATATAAAAGCCTAAGCTACAGTTTGACCTTTCGACTGATAGCTATGATGCACACTGACCACCAGGGGGCAGACGCTCAATGCACAGGCATGGAACAGACTGATGAATTTCAGAGGGAAGGGGGAAGGAGGAAGGATGGAAAGAGATTAACCAAAGATCTTACATGCATACTAGAGGCCAGGTGCACGAATTTGTGCACCAGGGGGTCCCTCAGCCTGGCCTGTGCCCTCTCGCAATCTGGGACCCTTCAAGGGAATGTCCGAGAGCTGGTTTCAGGCCAGGCCTAGGGACCCACCGGTGCACGAATCCATGCACCAGTCCTCTAGTTCATAACTAAGGCTGCAAACTAGTAATGGCAGAGCTGGGATAGGAAACTAGGGCTCAAGATTTAAAGTGAAGTGTCCTCCTGCTGCCTTCTTAAGGCATCTGCTTTAGAATCTCAAAGCGACTTCATGGTCCCAGTGCTCCTGAGTGGCTCTGGGAGGTAGACAAGGGAGACACACAGGCTTCGGGGACCCCAAAGTGAAATGGAAAAAGGACAGAATATTCCTTCATGGGCAAGGACACCCCTACCTATCTCATATCTGGCAAGAAAGGAAGTACTGAGTGCACCTTCACTACGGAAATAAGCAGGTGGGGAAGAAAGTCCAAAACACTATTTCAGTTCAAAAGCTGTGTTTTACTGCATCAAACACTGCTTGGCTTCAGAAGCAGGGTGCAAGAATGCCCAGGTCTACCACTTCCTGCCCCCAGGGAGCTCCCAGGCGGACGAAGTGAGGCTGAGAGCAAAATAATTAAACTCGGAGTTTATGATAAAAATCCTTTCAACTGCTTTCTCCGATACCCTCTGACAGTTCTTCTTAATCAACCTACCATGTAATGGTTGATACAAAAAAACTTAGCAAATAAAGATTTTTATGGTCAATTTAGACGCATTTTGCAGCTGATTTATCTAATACAACACCAGCTTCAAAGCCCCATCCAACATTGAAATTCTGTGGCCTAAAGGCTAAGGCTGCGCTTTTCTTAAACACACTACCGCACTCGCAACAACAAAGTTGTAAAGAAACACAGCAAGGTGTTGACTTCACAGTGGGAGTTTACAAAGGCCAGCCAGGTGACAGTAAAACAAATAAACTAGTGTCTGAGATGTTCAAATTGGGAAAATTAGAGTGGTTCTGATTCTATAATGCAGCTGGGTATGTGAGTTTATAGGATTTAGAATTTATTTGGCCCTGGCCAGTGTGGCTTAGCTGGTTGTGTGTCGTCCTGTACACTGAAAGGTTGTGGGTTCATTAATCCCCCACCAGGGCACATGACCTGGTTGTGGTCCCCACCTGCCATAGGTAGAGGGAATACAGGAGGCAGCCAATCCATGTTTCCCTCTCACATCGATGTTTCTCTCCCTCTCCTTTCCTCTCTAAAAGTCAATTTAAAAAATGTATTTGAATAAATGCTCAAAAGACATTTCCTAACATCTCTCATATGGATTCTTAATCTTATTTATTATCAAACTGACAAAATGTAATATTCAAAGATAAGAGGATCCAGTGTCTGGTTCTAATGAAATTTTGGTATTTCCCTGAGGTGCTGAAACGCCAAACTTTAAATCCATGTAGTCATTCCTGCACCAGCGAACACCATCATGAGGATAATGTCAAACCACAGAGTAATACCTCAAAAGCAAGAACCAGCCCAGAAGAAAAACTCCCAATTAACCTGAAATCCTTCACTGACCAGATTAGATTCTCTAAGACAAGCCTGGAACCTAGGCATTTTCTCCCAGTTTTCCACAAGCCTGGGACCTAGCTAAGATTGGAATGGTCTCTGAGAAATACAAGCTTCAGACTGAAGTCAAAATTTAAATCTCTAAATAAGCACTCACATGAAAACCACTTATGAAATATGAGTAAAGTACCAAAAATCAGAATTTTAATATATGAGAAAAGTAAACTTTAAAATATTATGACATTGAATCTAAGAAAAAAAAATAATAATCCTACAAAAGCATTTTAAATAAATCCCAAACTTCAGCTTCTTTTTTTAATACTTATGATTTATATGTAAACTAAATCACTACTGATTCTACTCTTGAGAACAGAGAATTACTATTTAACCCTTTCAAATGATTAAATACACACACAAATAGTATACATAATATTACAAAAGAATTTAGTAATCAAAATTTCCTCTAATTCATAGTAACATTCCTTCTAATTATTATATTATTTATAAAGATTCTTTGTATTTCTGCAAATTCTGTTATGTAATTATTTATAGAATAAATTCCATGAAAATAAAGCTTTCTAAAAGTTTCATCAGTGTATCTACCTCAACTCAGAATAATTAATTCAGTTAATTTATTATGCAAATTATTTCTTAATCTGGCATTAGAACAACTGGAATTAAGAAAAAAGAGCAGCATGCTATTATTTTCAGGTATTTTTAAAACCAGAAGTACATACAACTTAAAAACTGAGAACAAAAACACTCTTAAGAACAGATGCAATTTTTTGTTTTTCATAAATTAAATTTGTGCAAAAACAAATACAGTATTTTAATCATTTTGCTTTATGCAAAATTTCCTAGGCAATCAGACACCATTTCAGGAAAAGAAAGTTGTAGAACAAAGAAAATGTCTTAGGTAAGAAAGTACTATAACCTCAGTAGGAAATTTGGTGTTCAGCCTAAAAAAACTTTAATAGTGTTTCTAATTAAAACTCACCATCATAAAAAATTAACCAGTAGATTTAATTTCCTATTAAGTATACTGCTTTACATCATTTTTATTAAAAACATGTTTTATTAGATTTTCCAACTAAATTAAATGGTGAATGGTAGTTGCTTTTATTGCTGGTTTATATGCTTTAATAAATACTTGAACATATCCTATTCAGCTAAATTAGATGTAATTTTAGTCACAAACATACTTTTACTGAAATTTTATTTGCATATACAAGGAGCAGTAAAAGAGTATTATGTGCTGGTGTGTGTGTTCTTAAATTAAATCCCAGGTGTGCAATAATCAGGTAAGACTGCAAACAAAATGTAAAATACATTAGAAGGGTGTTTTTAAAAACATTCAAGAACTCCAGTGCATGGCAATTGTCATAACTAAGAAAACAGTATTACCTGAAACCCATACAAATATGCATATTAATCCTCACTCAGGTAAGGCAGAAAGTAACACTGGCCAAATTAGCATTTGAGCATGATCTACACCCACATGACTCAATACCCTGTAGACAGCTGCCATCTTGGCACTCCAAACTGTCAAGTAGAAATATGAGGAATGTCTTAAAAAAAAAATGGACTGGAACACTGGCTCCATGCTTTTTCCCACATGCTTCCCAGTCATCCTATCTGAGGCATGTCCCATAACTCTGTGTGTGTGTGTGTGTGTGTGTGTGTGTGTGTGTGTGTGTGTTAAGTTCCAAGGTAGGGGTCTAAATTAGGCAGAAGAAAAAGTGAAACTCCCACTACCACATCTCTTTCCCCACTGATTTATCTCACAACTAAATCACTATTTTTAATTTACTTCCTTCCGTTTCCACTCCAAACAAAACTACGGTCATTTTACAAGTGTACAAGATATACAGTGCATGTACCATTGTTCTGAAACAGAAATATTTCCCAATTTCAAAAACATTTTGCTTTTTGCCCTAGCCGGTTTGGGTCAGTGGATAGAGCGTCTGCCTGTGGACCGAAGGGTCCCAGATTCAGTTCCTGGTCAGGGGCCTATGCCTGGGTTGCTGGCTCAATCCCCAGTAGGGGGTGTGCAGGAGACAACCAATCAGTGGTTCCCTCTCATCATTGATGTTTCTCTCTCTCTCTCTTTCCCCCTTCTTTCCTGAACTCAATAAAAATATATTTTAAAAATAAATAAATAAAAGTGTTCTTTTCTTAAAAAAAACAAAAAACAAAAAAACATTTTGTTTTCACATGCTCCATATTGCAGCATTTTAAGTTATTTGAGAGCTTGACAATTTTGTATTGTACAACTTACTATGTCACATCCATGCCCGTAACCTCATCGTGCCGTTCACTGTAGAGTTCAATAGAGAACTGTTGAATGAGTAATGAAATATTGGGCCTCTCACCACTTACCCTTGCCTAAATTTACTCAAGAGTCCATGTAAGAAACTCTTTATAATTATTTCTCTGAGTGGGGCCATCTGTCTCCACTTTGGCAAACTCGCTCCTGAACAAGCCTCCTTGTTTGGGTGAATGCTGTGCCAGATAAGTCTCAGTGGGAGGCAAAGATCCCCAGTACATAAACCAAAGGTGCCAAAGAATTTTTGAAAAATAGTTAACACAGATTTTTTTCCAATGAATTTTTTGATAATATGTCTTTGGAAAACAATATAATACAGATTATAATGCATAGGGAAAGTGTTCTGGACTAGTAATATGGGAAAATGCTCACTGTCTCACAAAAAAAAAAAAAATCTATGCATTCCTGAAAGAATGAATCTAACATTAGATTCTAGAGGGGGATATTCATTCTAGTTATTGATATATAGGCTTTAAAGAACTTAAGTGGACATCAATGGGATTGGATTTTTTTCTCAAACAAGGTATTTTTATAAGTTTTAAAAGCTGTCTTACTGACCTTTTAGAGCCACAATGTATTTAAAGGAAAATTATGATTTTACTCAAAGATAAGCAATTTAAATCTTTATAATGAAGAATATTTACCTATATATATAATATGAATACATTATCACTTAATTTTCACTAAATTGATATTTATGGTAAAAATTTACCTATTCTTAGCAGTGAAGTAATTCCTAAAGTTTTTTAAAGTTTATTTTAACTGAGCATGATTTTGTAAGCTCTATTTATCCAGCCACACTGCAGTTAAATGTTTATGTACAGGTTAGACACTAAATTCAATTTCTTTCCTGTTTATCAAAAATGACCTGACCAATTAAAGCATATCAATACATTTCTAGAATATAAGTATTATGCAGAAAGGGGAGATTTTAAATTTTTGGCAAATGAACTATATTTCTAAATGCTGATAGAATTATCAAATAGATTTCTGAATGAAAAAGTTTCCTTGAATACATTTTTTAAAGTTCATCACAGATAGAAGTTGAGGTAAATGTTGCTGAACTCTTTAAGAAAAATTTTAACTCTCAAGTCCTTTTCCCTCTTTGTTTGTTTCTAGATATTACCACATTCCTTTTCCTGGAAGATAGAACACTTTTAAGATTTAAATGTATAAACAAGCCACTACTTGATAAATTACTGAAGTAACAAACACTACAAATAAAAACTATATTAAAAATTTTCTACACTACTCCACTGAGTCAAAAGACAACCCAGGGCCAGTGAAGACACTCTCCTTAAGAGCAATATTCTGAGATGCCAACACCAAAATCTTAAAAATAATGACTAAAGGACATTGTATCATTTCTTATTGCAGTCTCTTAATTTTAAAGCTGATTAAGCTCATGTGCAAGGAGTTGAGGGTTTGCCTCAACTTCCCTTTGCATTCCTGTCATCTAAAAAAAGGCAAAAAGAGAAAAATTTAAAAATTGTGTGACTTAAAATATAAAAATTTTACTGTTATCTAATAATCTTTTTAGGTTTAATATTGCACAAAAATTCCCTTACACAAGTATTAATAGTTTATAATAAGGTGTTAACTCAGAAAATCAGTTAAAATTATTTGTATTCATCTATAAAATGAGGCTGAATATTTATTATGAGTCTGTTTCTGTATTTGACACTTTTCTTTTGCCAGATATTCCTTTTTGCTTTTTTTATCCTAATCCAAGGATATTACTTCCATTGATTTTTTTTTCTTTTTTTAGAGAGAGAAAGGAGGGGGTGAGAAAGAAACACAACATCCTTGTGGGAGAGACATCAACTGGTTGATTGGTTGCTTCCCACAGACATCAGGGAATGGGGGGAACCAAGGATAGAAACTGCAACTGAAATACACGCCCTTGAACCTGAGGCCCTTCAGTCTGCAGACTGATGCTCTACCCCTGAGAAAAACCAGCCAAAGTGACCATATATCCTTTAATAAATAACCTCAGACAACAAAAAAACAAATATAGATCAACTGTTTTTAGGATGTAAAAGGAATATACCATGTTCATGGACTGGTAGAATCAACATCATTAAAATGTCCACATTCTACCCAAAACAATCTATAGGTTTAAGGCAATCATTAAAATACCAATGGAATATTTCACAGACCTAAAAAGAACTCTCCAAAAATTAATCTGCAATAAAAAAAAGACCTGTATAGCCACAGCAATCCTGAAAAAGAAGAACAAAGTTGGAGGGATCTCAATATCAGATTTCAAGCTGTATTACAAAGTCACTGTTCTCAAAACTGTCTGATAGTGGCACAAGAACAGACATATAGACCAATGTAACTGAACAGAGAACCCAGAAATCAGCTCAAGCCATTATGCTCAATTAATATTTGACAAAGGAGGCATGAACATACAACAGAGTCAATATAGTCTCTTCAATAAATGGTGTTGGGAAAATTGGAGAGATACATGCAAAAAAATGAAACTAGACCACCAACTTACATCATACATAAAAATAAACTCAAAATGGATAAAAGACTTAAACATAAGATGGAAAACAATAAAAAACTTAGATGAATCCATAGGCAACAAAATCTCAGACATATGTTGTAGCAATATCTTTACTGATACAGCCCTTAGGACAATGGAAACTAAAGAGAAAATAAACAAATGGGACTATATCAAAATAAAAAGCTTCTGCACAGCAAAAGAAACCATCAACAAAACAAGAGAGCCCACTGCATGGGAGAACATATTTGCCAATGTTATATACAATAAGGGCCTAATCGAAAAAATTTGTAGGAACTCATACTTCTTAACAAAAGGAACATAATCCAATTTTAAAAAATGGGCAAAGGACTTAAATAGACATTTTTCAAAAGTGGACATACAGAAGGCTAGGAGACATATGAAAACATGCTCAAAGCCACTAATCATCTGGGAGATGCAAATCAACATGACAATGAGATACCATCTCACACCTGTCAGAATGACTATCATCAACAAATCAACAAAGGACAAGTGCTGAAGAGGATGTGGAGAAAAGGGAACCCTAGTGCACTGCTGGGGGGAATGCAGACTGGTGCAGCCCCTGTGGAGAACAGTATGGAGTTTCCTCAAAAAACTAAAAATGGAACTCCCATTTGACCCAGTGATCCCACTTAGGAATATATCCAAAGAAACTAGAAACACCAATCAGCAAGGATATATGCATACCTATGGTCATAGAAGCATAATTCACCATAGCTAAGATTTGAAAACAGCCTAACTACAGATGCGTGGATTAAAAATCTGTGGTACATCTACACAATGGAATACTATGCTGCTGTAAAAAAGAAAGACCTTTTACCATTTGTAACAGCATGGATGGAACTAGAGAACATTATGCTAAGTGAAAGATAAATATCACATGATCTCACTCATTTGTGAAATATAATGAACAACATAAACTGATGAATAAAAATAGAGCCAAGACATATAAGCATTGAACAGACTGTCAAACTTTAGAGGGAAGGCAGGGGAGGGTGGGGGTAAGGGGAGAGATCAACCAAAGGACTTGTATGCATGGATATAAGCCTAACCAATAGACACAGACACTAGAGGGGTGAGGGCATATGCTAGGGGGTTGGAATACTCTGTTTCCCCGAAAATAAGACAGTGTCTTATATTAATTTTTTTCTCCGAAAGTTGTGCTAGGACTTATTTTCAGGGGATGTCTTATCTTTCCATGCACTAGATCTTATTTTTGGAGGATGTCTTATTTTTGGGAAACACGGTAGCCGGGTAAAGGTCAATGGGAAAAAAGGAGACACATACTATTATACAGTATGTAATTATACTTTAAACAATAAATAATTAAAAATAATAAACAATTAAGAATACTTTTTTTAACTTCTCCATGCTCCCAGAGTTTTCTAGGATCTGGGATTTAAAGACAAAAGCCTAAGTGACATTTCTACTTACAATGTATGTAAGTGAATGGCAGAACAAGCACACTTACAAACTGTTGAGCCTGTGAGTACACAGCTTTGGATCCTTGGACCACTACTCGGAATTCCGTGAAGTGCCACGCAGCCCGGCACACAAGGGAGCCGCTGTCACAGTCGGCCCCTTCGTTCCACAGGCTGTGAGGACCTCGTTCACACATTTATGAGCAAAGCAAGTGCTTATCCTTAAGAGAGTTTAACCTCAAGGTAGTATTTTAAGTCTCCAGAAAAATCTTTTAAGTAGCTTAACATATTTTACATAATGTTTTTAAATACTCCCTATGCACTTTCTGTGCATTTTTTTTTTTTTTAGTTTCTGTGTTTATTGAGCAAAAGAAGCACTATAAACTTAAAATAAGCAGCATTAGCTAAGTATTATGGATTCATCTTGAAGCACTCTTCTCTAACTGTTTCATTCCAGTCTGTCTTGTTGTTCTTTGCCTGGTCATCTAGCCTGCCTGCAAGACATTTGCCTTCTTTTCCTCCAGGACTCCAGCACACAGACAACGCATAAGGGTGGGCCAAAGGAAGGTTTCTAGTTGCGAGTATGAGAAATAATCCAATATGTAATAAGTAATAAACAAGAATAAACTGTTTCACATATAGCTGTAAACCTACTTATGCTGACCTATGTACCATTAGGAAGCTTATATATATTATGAAGTCTTATATATCTAATATGACGTCTATTTTATATTCATTCTTTCCCTTAATGTTACATAGAGTGCAAATCACTGATTGGCTGCTCCTGCACGCTCTATACTGGGGATCGAGCCCACAACCTTGGCATGGGCCCTGATTGGGAATCAAACCATGACCTCCTGGTTCATAGGTCAGTGCCAACCACTGAGCAACATCGGTTTGGTGAAAGGAAATATTTTTATTTCCCTTCTACAGATGTAGGCACAAAACTATACGGTCACAGAAAATCCATGTAAACTCATGACAAGAATAAAAAACTGATGTTGAATAAAATTGGCCCATATCCTTCTACTTATAACCCTTAATTTTAATCCATAACTACCCAAGTAATACATTTACTTACATGCAAACTTCAAACTTACAAAGACAAAAATCTACAAGGATAGTTTTTAAAGATCTTTGGAAATATTAGACCTTAACTGTCTTAACTACCACATCTACTTTCTCTGCATACCCAGTTTTTTTTTTTCTGTCAAGAACAAGGGGTGATTCTGGAATCTTCAATGGGCCAAGGAACATGAGAGATCATCAGGGGAAAGGGGGTCAATGGGGAAAAAGTGGGACATCGGTAATGCTTTCAACAATAAAGATATTAAAAAAAAACAAAACAAAACAAAAAACAAACATCATGATCTTTCTTCCCTGTACAGCTGAGTAAAGGAGCTCAATTTCCCAGCAAAAATCTTCTTACCCAGCAAAATCACCCCATAAAATTACCTTTTTATATCCACTGCTTTTAGTTACCACCATGTCTTTTAGTGAAATAGAAAATCCAAATTACCCACATGATCATATTTAAACTCTTCATTTAGTCAGAAGAATGATGGCCCGAGAAACCACAGCTAGAAGCCCAAAGTATTTCATGGAGCAAAACCTGGGCAAGCTTGGACTTTTACAACTAACGTCTGTTTCTAAATCAGTCTAACACCCCAGTTTTGAGCAAGGTACTTGAATCCCAGAATAATAAAGTGGATAATGCAACCTGAGCACACAGAAAAAGCCCCCTCAGAAACAGGGAACAAATTGACACAAGAGTAAGCGGCAGTTGTTTTCATAAAGTCTGACTGTTGCTGTTGCTTTGCGTGGGGTATGCGTTCTTTAGTTTAAAGGACTTACCGTCCTGCTGGCCTTGAAGAGCCTGGGGACTCTGCACTCTTTCCTCGAGATTGGAGCTGAGGTCAGAGTTCACTGCTGACATCCGCGTGGAGTCGCTCATGTCAAATTCGTCACTTTCTATTGAGCTTTCGTCCTGAAAATGATTTTAAAACATCATCAAGCAAGATGACAATATTATACATCTACATAGTGACCATTTTATCAGTAGGGTCAATGAGAGTTTAGTCAGTACTGTTACAGAACTCAGTAAAACATGTTACACATTAATAGATACTTGAAATAACAAATAATGGAATAATTTCTCCTGTTAAGGAATTTCAAGACTTGTGAAGATGCAAGCCATGTATCACTGTCCAGGCAGATTTAAAAGGTAAAATAATGTGTTTAGTCCAGCCGGTGTGGCTCAAGTGGTTGAGCCTGACCTATGAACCAGGAGATTATGGTTCAATGCCTAGGTTGGGGCTCGATCCTCAGTGTGGGGCGTACAGGAGGCAGCCAATCAATGATTCTCTCTCATCCTCGATGTTTCTATCTCTCTCCTTCTACCTTTCTCTCTGAAATC
Organism: Pipistrellus hanaki; assembly: GCF_964339955.1. NCBI lineage: Eukaryota > Metazoa > Chordata > Mammalia > Chiroptera > Vespertilionidae > Pipistrellus > Pipistrellus hanaki. The sequence continues at coordinate 69,002,690 of NC_140508.1, forward strand.
AATAAAAACATATTTTAAAAACAAGTAAATTAAATAAAATTATATGTTTAGGGAGGATATAGTTGGGAATTTATTCTGAATTACAAACAAAAAAAAAATGGATTTTTTAAAATTAGCATAAAACTTTCTAGAGTCAATCACAAAACATAGCATAAAGAGAAATACATGCTTCGATTTTTTAAAATGAATGACCTAATAAAATATTATAAGCAAAAATCTAAGATTGCAATAAATAAATAAAAAAAAAAACTTAACCAAAAACTACTCATTGGCAAAGAGGAAGTGGACTCCAGTAATAGACCAACCTACATGCCAGATTCCAAGACCACATTGCTGGGAGCAAAACAGCCTAGCACCATGGTAGGCAAAGCCACTAGTCAAAAGAGCCAAATATCAACAGTACAACCATTGAAATTGCTTTTGAGAGCCAAATTTTTTAAACTTAAACTTCTTCTAACACCACTTCTTCAAAATAGATTCGCCCAGGCCGTGGTATTCTGTGGAAGAGCCACACTCAAGGGGCCAAAGAGCAGCATGTGGTTCGCAAGCTGCACTTTGCTGACCATGGCCTAGCACATCTGTCCCGTCCTCACAAGGGAATATACATCATGCTGCAGCCACAAAACGGAGTTCTAGGAAAAGTGTGAAAAAGCCACGTACGGAAAGCCAGTTCACCAAATAGCTAAATTAGCCAAAGGCTAGTTTGCCAAATGGCCAATTCATTAAAACCTGTCCCATATTAAACAATACCTAAAATATTTTGCAGTAGACATTGCACTGAACGAAACCCCTTTTGGAGAATTGACTTTTGGACAAATGGCGTGCTTATGTAGACAGGAAGGCCTGAGAAACCCGTGTAAAATATAGTAAATGTTTAATGGAAATCACTAGGCTTGCCTCTCATTTGTGTTTGAGGTGAATGTTCCATATTGATATAATTAATAGTAGCATGCTGCCATGTATGTTGCAAACACCATTCTTTATATTGGTTTGCTCGCTTCATCTTCATCACAACTATTGGAGTTGGGTACTAGGATTCATCCCAATTTTACAGACTGAGAAATTAAGAAACAGAGCAGGCAAAATGTTGTCAATTTATTTACTGTTTTTTTCCCCCTTATCTACAAGAGTATCAGTTATATAGAAGGTATTCAATAAATGTTGAATTTATCATAATTCAAATACAACTGATCAGAAAAGACAATTTCAATTGAATGTTATTTTAACATGACTTAACTTCCTTAGTCACCTTTCTATCTTCCTATAGTTACAACTGCTAAAATTTTTAAATAATCTCATCATTTATCTGCATGCTTTTAAGATAATGTACATCTAATTTGGTATTTCAAAATTTAAGAATAAGAGGTTTTGTTTTCCTAATCCAGTTATAAATTTGAAAGAATCTAATGTCTTTGTGTGAAATACTAATAATTTTTTAGAAGCCAGAAGGGCTCAGCATATAAGAGGTTTATTGTTGGCACAAAGTTGATCATCTTACTTTATGGCCTAGTAATAAACATGTCATCATCTAAATGAGCTTTCTACAAACACTTTGACAGTTCTAACTAGTTTATGAGATAGAAAATATTTTTTTTAATTATGTAATGAATCATGGGAATAATTTTTCCAATGTCATGGGTGGGTTGACATTAATATTTTGTTAACTGTTTCTCATGACTGTACCCCAATAGTTGATATACACAAAAGGCTAATATGCAACTGTTCCTGCAGGAGTTCAACTGGAAATTCTATCGCTTGTTATGATGTGTGCTGACCACCAGGGGGTGGCACAGAACGAAGGGAGGCCCTGGCCCACAGCTGGAAGGCCCTGATCAGCCTTGATCACTGACCAGGCCTAGGGACCCTACCCTTGCATGAATTTCATGTACCAGACCTCTAGTTTTATTATAATTTATTTAACCGTTTATATAGAGCCATCTGGTAATATGGAATCTGACACTACTGTTGCAGTAATCCAGATATTTTTAGAGTGTACCTGTACAGTTGTTGTTTTTTTTGAGATAAAACAATTTTATATATATAGTTTTGAAATTAAATTGGCTGAGATAAAGAAAACCAAAAATTTAATTTAATTTTTTAAAGTTAGCTCTCAACAAAGTAATTTTGAAAGAATGTAATAATACTTCACCAAATAACACTATATTTGAAGAATGAATATTTAATCATATTCCTGTTATCGTGAAATTTTAAGGACTAGAGAATTTATTAGCCTGAGAAATTATTCTGAATATAGATAATCTAAATATATTTATCCATTAATGGCTACTAACTAGCTAATAAGGACTAACTAGGCCCATATTGTTATGTCTTTTGGGAAATATACACAGGGCATATATACAGCTTGATAACTTGATCCCTGCCTTTGATAAACTTCAACTAAATTGGGGAGTTAATTAGCATTCTAGAGAGTATTCAACAAATGCACATTTTGTGTCTAATACAACATGCCAACAAGAACATTGCCAAGATTGTTCCTATACAAATTAAGTAGAATAATTTGAAACATCAAAACACCTCTAGTAGGAAGAATCACTACAAGTTGTCTCTAGATCTAGCAAATGCATAGAAGTAGACAAACAAATACATAGAATGGTCAGGTGAAAGATAACTTTAAAATAAGTGCAAGATTTGGATGTTAGAGAAATAACTATATTTGAAATACCTATTAAATTAACTTTTCTTTTTTCCAGACAAAGTAGCCTTAGCACTAAAGACTTGGATACTCATTTGGGATACTCCGCCCCGAAGTTTCTAGCACTGTACCGAGGACAGCTCCATGAGCTCATTACAGAAAATGAACCTTCTTGGGAATGAACAAATTCCCACCTGGCACTTCGGCAGATTTGTTAAAACAGGGAATCTCTACGGTCTCCCTCTGTGCAATCCTGGTGACCTGCCTTTCATTAAGAAATAAATCACCATCTTCCACCCATGTGCTCCTTAGACAGTCATGGTTATCAAACGCCATTCCGGCGTGTGATCACAAACATGGGTGTTTCCGCCTTACCTCGTCTTGCTGTGAGCTGAGCAGCTGCAGTTTCATGTGCTTCATGTAGGCCATGGTGATGGGCATGTTGTAGTCAATCATGCTGGTCACCAACGTGGGAGCCTTCCCATTGTCTGCAAGGAAACGTGCTGAGTGGGTAACGGAAGGGTCCTGCGCCCCACCTGCCCTCTCAGAAGGACTCCGCTTGTTCACACGGAAACGAGACCCCAGAGACGAAGTGTCTAGGACAGTGGTTGGCAAAACGAGGCTTGTGAGCCACATGCGGCTCTTTGGCCCCTTGAGGGTGGCTCTTCCACAAAATACCACGGCCTGGGTGAGTCTATTTAGAAGAAGTGGCCTTAGAAGAAGTTTACGTTTTAAAAATCTGGCTCTCCAAAGAAATTTAAATCGTGTACTGTTGATATTCGGCTCTGTTGACTAATGAGTTTGCCCACCACTGGCCTAGGAGACTGCAAGCATCAGAGATGGATTGTAGAGAAAATAATGAGTCTCTTCAGAGACAAATTCGCACTGTAGGTAAAACAGTTATTTCTAACTTCGGGGGTGGGGGGTATCCTGGGTAACAATGACTGAAGGCGGTATAGTAATTAAGCACAATTATTTGTACTTTGCATTTTTCTCTTTTGATGTAAATGTATTTTATATATGTACTTGCTCTTTTTTTTTTTTTTTTTTTTTGGTCAGTCTATTTATTCATCCTTGAGTAATCTAGCTGTATACTTGAGATTAATTTAATCCAAGAATTGTATAGATTAGGAAAATAAACTTAGATATATTTTAAGGAAAGCTAAAGCCTAATTACAATTTGTATGGAAGAATTTCCAATGAAGGGACTCCATACGATTCATCACTTAGAAATAAGGAGTTCGCAGATTTAAAGGACACCAAAGGAACATCCATTTCCTTGCGAATATGTCTAAAATACCACCAAATACACACCATGCGTGAATATTAAGGCATTATTTTAGAAAAAAAAATATTTTTCACGGTCAACCCTGTCCTTATTGTGAGAGTGGGCACTACACTGTCCTGTGCGTCCACACTCAGAGCTCCCTGGTCCCACCCAAACAGATGAAATGAGGCACCTGTGGAACTGCTTCGTCCACTGCGTTCCCCTTAGGTTCTTACAAGTGTATTTCTAGTATCACATGATCTCACTCATCTAGGGGAAATAATGAACAACAAACTGATGCACAAAAACAGACCTGGATATAGGGAAGCATCGAACAGACTGTCGGACTCAGAGGGAAGGTAGGGGAGGGTGGAGGAAAGGGGGAGAGATCAACCAAAGGACTTGTATGCATGCATATGAGCCTAACCAGTGGTCATGGGCAACAGGGGGGGGGGCATGCATGGGGAGAGGTTTGAGATGGAATGAGGGGGATGAGGACAAATATGTGATACCTTAATTAATAAAGAAATTAAAGAAAATAAAGAACGTAAGGTGCCAATGGCCACCAATGGTCACCGTGACTAAAACCACCTTCAAGCTCACCCTCTGACCCCGCGCTACCTTTGTGATCGGCTCCGTCAGGGTTTAAGTGCATCCTTTTCTGGCACTCGGAGCAGCTCATGAGGAACCGTGTCACAGCCTCTCTGGGTAGGAAGGCGTAGCTCTCTGAGATCTGCAATGGGCCACAGAAGAGGAGTGTGAGTACACAGGCCGACCCCTCGGTTCCACAGAGATGATCACTGTATTTCCAAATAAGACACGTTATTCCATAGAGGCAGGAAGCACAATGGAAGCATGCACTACGAACCATGCATCATTTCCAGAAATATCTATCCAGCTTGGCTGCATGTCTCGTAATCATCGTTAATCATGTGGCGAGGAGGAAAACACAACCACATTGGAATGGATCTCTGTTTGCATTTCTGCGTTGCTTTTAGTAAGAACAATCCCATTTGTACAGGTAGGTATTCTTGTGACTTTTCCTTATTAAAAGATGCCAGCATTGTTTTTAAAAGTTACAGCTAGTGTCAGCAAAATTCTACCCAATTGTACATGCATATTTTAAAATTTCGCCCCCCAAGTAGAAACAATAAACTTGGAGTTTTGTGTTAACAAGCATGTCTTCATTATTGCTGTTCAAAATGTTGTCAGTGGAAATAAAGAGAATGCTAACCGTCCTCATGTATATATTCACTGCAGTGAGTCATCCCGTCCACAGAAAATGACACACATGGAAATGCATCTGGCCACCTATTTTGTTACTTCCTCCATGTTTTATACGTATGTCCCCAGCAGCTCACAATGTCAGAGCAAGCTTTTCCTCTGCCCTACACTGTTTCCAGAACTATGATCTCAAGCCAAGTTAGGCATCCATTCTCCTGTCATTATGTTTTTAAATATTGACTTTCCAAAACCCCAAGCTATTTCTCTCCCCAAAACAAAGAATCTCTGAAGTGAAACGGATAGATTGTCCAATATTCCTAAACCAAAGGTAATGCTGACTCAGTGCTACTAAGAAGTCAGATACAAGGCACTGGTTTTCGGCATGGCACTAGCACTGGTGCATGAAATATGAGATAACCAGACGAGGAGAAAATAAGATGCAAAGAATGCAAATTAGGCACAAATGCCATAGACGATGTCTCAGTTGCATAATGACTGTTGTGAGCACTAATATATTTTAAGTTTGTAGAAAGGAAAAAAAATATGCAATTCCATTCATGGTGACCAGTTTAGTTTCTGCTTCTCCGTGCTACAGAAGCATAGCACCGGGAGACCCTATGTTCAGATCGAGAACTGTAAGCCATGTTTTCCCTGATCTTAATGTTAAAACCAGCTTAAGTCACTTAGCCTGTCCCACTGACTCTCAGGGAAAGAAGCCAAGAGAACACCAGAGAGATAGGGATGAATCTATAATTAGAATCTACCAGGGATGATCCATATACAGGTAATTAGATTTCAACTTAACTAGGATTTGAAGCATGAAACTCTGATTTGTAATATGCTTATCATTTGTAAATTAAGAGGTCTAGCTTTAAAAAAAAATATGTCTTCATATTATACAAGAAAATGTGGAAGAAAAGGCAGAAAATTTATTTCATCAAACTCTTTGTTAGCTATCCTAATATATAAAAAGCCAGGGGCCATCATGACTGAAACAACCAGATGGACAACCGAATGCTGCATGGGGCAACAAGGCCAGAAGGGGGAGTTAGTGAGGGACTGACCAAACAAATGAAAAGCAGGCTACATGGGGTGACCAGGCTGGTGGGGGGAAGGGGGAAGTTGGGGGGAACTAGGCCAGCAGGGGGGCAGTTGGGGGTGACCAGGCCAGTAGGGTGGAAGTTGGGGGTGACCAGGCTGGTGGTGGGGCAGTTAGGGGCAACCAGGCTGGTGGAGGGGCGGTTAGGGGCAACCAGGCCATCAGAAGGGGCAGTTAGGGGCAACTAGGACAGCACGGGGGGGAGAGTTGGGGCAACCAGCCTGGTAGGGGGGCAGTTAGGCATGATCAGGCTGGCAGGTAGAGGTGGTTAGAGATGATCAGGGTGGCAGGGTGGGGGGGCAGTTAGGGGTGGTCAGGCAGGCAGGCAGTCCCAGATTGTGAGAGGTACAAGAGGTACCAGATTGGAGAGGGTACAGGCTTGGCTGAGGGGATTTCTCCCCCACCCCCATGCATGAATTTTGTGCACCGGGCCTCTAATTACATAATAAAAATATATAAACAATTTAAATGCTCATTCACGCTCTTTTATGCTCTCCTTCTCTACACACATGAATTTTATTCCTATTCATTTATTATGCAGAAAGAACTAACACCTTTGCCTGACTTACTTTATCTGACTAGAGATCATTTTTTTTTTCTGACTCTCTGAAAGTATAGATTACCTTAGTGCTAAGCAAAAACAAAATTATGATGCATTCCCAGTCCTTGTACTTTATTATTATTTTTTTTAACTTACATGGAACTAATGGGCTGACCAGTCAATAGAAGGCTCCTTTGGTTTTCACAGAGGATTTCCATTAAGCCTCTCCTCTCCTTACATAAAAGAGAAAGCTTCCGCGGAAGGAAGACAGGCCAGTGATGGGGCTGGAGAGACGCCCCATTGGCTCCCGTGGTCCTGCTGCACGCCCCCCGTCTGCCCAGTGTTTCCAATGCTGGTAAAGCACTTGTATAGGAACCCCCTCCGGACACATTTATGATGGCCCCCCGTTATGATGGGACCGTTATTCAGCACACTGCCTTTCCCTTAGAGTTCCACTCTGAGAAATAATACTGTAATGGTGACAAACACGTGTGTGTCTGTGTGCACCTGTGTGCATGAAGTAATGTAAGGCCCCACTTCGCATCACGGAAAAGGTGCTTAGCAAGTATTCTGTCACATTATTCTCGGCGGTGGTATTCTGGATGGTGTCTGGCGTGCTACTCCGTTATATCCGTGGATAAGGGCTCTTCGGTGGGTGTAGTTTTCTTGGTGCTCAACCCATTTTATGGGGAGACCTGCCACGCTTCTCACTCTCCTCAGATCTTTTCTTCCCCCGCCTCATGCTCGCTGGGCCCACCCACCACCGCCTGCTTAGGCACCCGGAGGAGAAACCCTCCAAACAGAGGCTCCTCATCTTCCACTGAAGCTGAAACAATATTTCTCCTGCCCTGGAGGTGGAGCGGGAAAACTGTTCCTATTTCTTCATCTAGGATCTTCCCAGAACTCTCGGAAATTAAGAGTCCTAGCCAAAACCGGTTTGGCTCAGTGGATAGAGCTTCGGCCTGCGGACTGGGAGGTCCCGGGTTCGATTCCGGTCAAGGGCATGTACCTTCGTTGCGAGCACATCCCCAGTAGGGGGTGTGCAAGAGGCAGCTGATAGATGTTTTTCTCTCCATTGATGTTTCTAACTCTCTATTCCTCTCTCTCTTCCTCTCTAAAAAATCAATAAAATATATATTTAAAAAAAAAAAAAAAAAAGAATCCTAGGCACCCTTCATTACTGGATTCTTAAAGCATTCTTCAAAATGAAAAAAAAAAAAAAAAAAAAGCTTTTAAAAATTCTTAATTGATGGTCATTAGAATTAACTGCATTTTAGGGTTAAAGCCACAGGATGAAACCCTGTCCTTTGATCATGTCCACATCCCTTTGTCCCCTCCTTCTTCAGAGAATGCTAAAGCTTCCATGAGGAGCCTTGTTTGAATGTATAGCCAGGGCTAACTGCCTCTCTGGCCTCGGCTCTAAAGAAAGGCCCTGTTTCCACGAATGTTTGCAATGCTCAATCAACCTTAAACAGATGCTCATAAACGGTGATAAGATGCCGGGACGTGTTCTGCTGGGTTGTCCATTCATCAAAGTCCTAACATCCCACATGCGATAGGAAAAAGCAGCTTGCAGGTAAGACCTAGCGGTAAGGGGCAGAAATGGGAAAATATTTGGATTCGGCTACTTGAGATACCATCTACTAATGCCATCATTAATCACATAAAAGGCTTTCCTCATTCATAAATGACTCCTGCCTTGACCCACTTTTCAAATTGAATCACATCTCTGTTTCTAGGAGAGAAAGTGGACTTTGAATACACAACACAGACCTCTGCTAGAACGTGGGGGAGGAGGACGCTTCACTTGAAAATGTATTCGTGGGAAATACCTCTATATCTGGGGGAGAGAGAGAGAGAGCGAGAGAGAGCGAGCGAGCGCGCGCGCGCGCGCGCCGCTTCCCTAGAATTTGTTTTTGAACACAGAAACCATGAAGGCATCACGTTAGTAACAGAAAGCAAAAGATAACATGACTTGATATTAGTCTTACTCCCTCTGAGCTAAGCTCTAGAAAGGCAACTGCCCTGTGATCGTCACAGAACTGAACATACAAAGGAGGGACTAGAACAGAGCCACAATGAAACAGACGCACTAATGACCTAAGCATGACTCATCAGGTAATTTCTTTATTAGAAATGACATTTTCTACAAATCTAGACTTGTTGCTTACATGTATATATGTATATATACTTTATACTTTTCCCTGTTTTTTTGCACCCATTGTTTTAAACAGTGGCTAAAGCAGATGTTATAGTAATGTTTTGAAAAATAGACCGACTGGTAAAGAGACTAAATGAATTGCCATTGCTAGTACAGGGCAAAGCCAAGAGTTATAAAACTCAACCCTGGATCTCCCAAATCCTGATTTATTTCTATAAATGGAATGGGCCATGGTGGGCTTACCCAACAGACAGAGTAGATGAATGCTTAAGGTCCATGGAAAGCAGGTGGATTGAAATTAACATTTAAAAATTTTATATTTAAAAAAATCCAGAGAACCCTAACCTCATTGGATAGAGCGTCAGCCTGTGGACTCAAGGGTCCCAGGTTCAATTCAGGTCAAAGACATGTACCTTGTTTGTGGGAGGCAGCTGATTGATGTTTCTTTCTCATCAATGTTTCTAACTCTCCCTTCCTCTGTGTAAAAATAATAATAATAAAAAATATATATATATTTAAAACAAAAAATAAAAAACCCAGAGAATCAAAGTATTATCATAGAACAAAGTCAGCACTTAAGAAATTTTCTTAAACTTGAATTATGGCTGAAGATGTGTTGATGCTCTTTAACTTTGAATGAGCTATGGTGCGGGGCGGGGGATGGGAGGGGTGAGATACACGCAGAGTCACGCCATGGCTTGTTTGTTACTACCCACCACTTCTATGGATCCTAATCAATCTGTGTAGTGAACACTGACATTGTTTTCAGTGAAAATATTAAATTCTAGGCCCATTAAGACTGGAATTCATCAGTAATACAGAAAATACTAAACCCTATATAACATAAATTACAAGTAGAAATGATCTCTCCCATCAAAAAATATGGTAATACTTCTACATAAAAACATACCTATATCTATATCATCTATAGCTATAACAATATCTATATCATCTATATCAGAGGTTCCCAAACTTGTTTGTGCCGTAGATCCCTTGCCATGTTTTTCGGTTTTGGGTAGACCCCCTACTTACCTGATATTGATTTTTTTGTAAATTTCTAACTGTAGTGAAGTTTAGTGTTAAAATTTAATAAAAAATAATGTACCTACTTTTCTCCGGCATTCTCAAACAAAATAACACTGATTCACTATAATTTGTATGATACACTACCAGTTTATATTTTTTTAAATATTTTCTCAGCACTTTCCTATTCAAGATTCAGGAAACGAACGAACGTATTTTTCTCACATTCATATTTATAGAGTGACGAATTGAACAAGTCGGTGCAAGTTCGCGAAGCTTTGAGACAAAAATTGGCAAGAATGTTTACTGCGCGTATGCTTGTAACAAGATGATACTGGTATATCATTATGTGCAGGTTTTTATCCTACAACTTACACAATTTTATAAACATATATAATAAATTTTTTACTTCATAGGTACTTTTATAAATAATTTATATGTTTTTATATTATAAGATAATATGATGTAAGTAAATAGGTACTATCAGTGTATGTTGAGATCCACTATCGTGGACCCCCATTTTCATTTCATGGACCCCCAAATTTTTTTTTCGCTGACGTAGACCCCTTGCAGGTTGTCATAGACCCCTGGGGGTCGATATAGACCACTTTGGGAATCACTGATCTATATCTATACTAATCTATATCTAATCTAATATATATAACATCTATACCTATATCTATATCTATATAATCTGTATCTATATCTATATCTATATTGATACCTATATCTATATCATCTATATCTATATCATCTATATCTAGATCTAGATCTATATCATCTATGTCATCTATATCTAATCTATGTCTAATCTATATCTAATCTATATCTATTATCTATAAGTGTATATATCTTATCTATTATCTATATGAATATCTATATCTATACCTATATTTATATCTATATCATTTATACCACCTATATCTATATCTAATCTATATCTAATTTATATCTATATCATCTCTATCTAAGCTAATTTAATCTATATCTATATTATCTATATCTAATCTATATCTAATCTATACCTAATATATACCTACTATCTATAAGTATATCTCTATCTATACCTATGTCTATATCTATATCATCTATACCATCTATATCTATATCTAATCTTTTTAAATCTGTCTAATCTATATCTATATATCTATATCATCTATATATCATATAATCTAATTTAAGCTATATATATAACATCTTTTGCTATAGCATCTATATTGATAGCATCTATATCTATCTATAACATCTATATCTAATCTAATTTTGTCTATATCTATAACATCTATATCTATATTTATATCATCTATACTATATCTATGTCATCTATATCTATACCTATATCTATATCATCTATATCTATATCTATATTTAATCTATAGCATCTATATCTATAACATCTATAGCTAATCTATTTTTATATTATCTGTATCTATATCAATACCTATATCTAGAGCATCTATATCTATATAATCCATATCTATATCTATATCTATATCATCTATATTATATATATCTACTACATGTCTAATCTATATCTATATCTATATCTATATCTATCTTATCTATATCTATATCATCTATATATAATCTAATGCAATCTATACATATATCTGTATAATCTATATCTATACCTATATCATGTATATCATCTACATCATATATATCTATATCTAATCTATATCGAATCTATGTCATCTATATCTATATCATCTATATATCATCTAATCTAATCTATGCCATCTATTATCTATACCTATATCATCTATATATATATCTATATCATCTATATCTATATCTACATATGATATAGATGGAACACCTTTCTGAAAAGTTCACTGACAAATGTCATAATAGAATAGATGACGGGCATTTACCTTGTCCATGTCCCTGGCTTTCTGAAGAAGGAACAGACAGTGCTTTTAAAAACGTGATAAGTATAAAGCCACTTTCTGGCAGTTCTCAAGTGCCACTCACCTTCCTCTCAACACAGCTCAGTTAAGGTAAAAATGACAGTGATCAAAAAAAATTGATATAAAAATAAAAAGTGATGTTTCTCTCTCTTTTCTTTCTGCTCTTTGTAAAATCAATAAAACCTTATCCTCGAATGAGGATTTAAAAAATAAATTCATTTTTTAAAAAGTACACAGAAAGTTTTGTGCTGTATCTATAACATATTTTCAAGTGAAGTCATTTCAATAGGAAAAGTCTGAAATTACTTTAAAATGTGAAAATAAAATTCTGAACCTTAACTATTCCCTGGCCTCTTAACTATTGTAACTTGATGTTTATGCTTACTTCAATATTAAAATGGTTTCTAAAATGAATAGCAGAGTTTTATCTTCAGAAATAAACCCCCTTTCTTCTTGGATGTGAACACATGAAGTAATATAAAGTTATAAAAACTAGCAAAGTTGCCAAAACCGGTTTGGCTCAGTGGATAGAGTGGGCCAGCAGACTGAAGGATCCCAGGTTTGATTTCGGTCAAGGGCATGTACCTTGGGAATGAACTGGCCTGTCTGTCCTGTCCCAGCACAACTGACAGCGTGAGCCCCCATTTCCAACGGCGGTGCCCGACACACTAGGGGTGCCACTGGGGGTGCCACTAAAGGTGCCACTGGGGGTGCCACTAGAGGAACAAGGATGTGCCTGGGGGGGCGGGATTAAGAGCACGTGATACCTGACTATGTAGTCAGGGGCACTGACCTCTGTTCCCTGAGATCAAATGTAATAAACGACAACAGCCAACACCATCATAGCCACGTGGTGGGAATGGATCAAAATCGTAGCTCTTATTTCGGCCAGGTCTGCGTACAATCTATTTCTTGGAGTGCCGCAGCATGTTAGGAATTAGCTTAGGTGTGCCATGAGATGAACAGGGCTGAAAATCACTGGTGTGGCCCACTTGTAAAGGAGTAGGACTTCTCATGGTTAGAAGCCATGCACAGGAGAGCAGTGATCCTTGGTTTAAGATTTGTACCTAATGCATGAGCTGAGATAGAGACACCGCCTGACACTGGTGAATCGGGGGCATGAGCGATCACTTTTTAAAGCAAAACAAAACAAAACGCTGAAGTCCCAATACTGTCCATGTTACTGAACACCAGTGATGGGGCAGGTCCTGGGCAAGGGCTGCATTTGGGGATCAGTTTCTCTGCTCCACACAGTGCCCGGGCGTGGTGTGCTCCGTGTCTGACACTGAGCTTCAGCACAAAATGAAACTGGCCTCACCACAATGTTTTTAAAATGGCCTTCTGCACCTTTGCTTTATAAGAGGAATTTAGAGAATAGCAGTAACATGTTTGTTTTACTGGAATGATGACATTAAAACCGTGTTTTGTGCTAAATACCACACAACAACTTCAATGAAAAATTGGTCTGAAGAGCCAAACCTTTGACATTTTCGCTAATGAACACTCTTGGGATTATAAATAAAGAACAAATCCTATATAATAAAAGCCTAATATGTAAATCAACCAAATGGCAGAATGACCAGTCGCTATGACACGCACTGACCCACCAGGGGGCAGATGCTCAATACAGGAGCTGCCCCCAGACTGCAGGCCCAGGCCAGCCAAAGCAGGTGCCAGTGGAGGCTCCCCAATCACCCCCCTGGTGACCCCACATATCGGCTCTGATCATAGGTCAGGCCTAGGGACCCTAGCCATGCATGAATTTCGTGCACTGGGCCTCTAGTTACAAATAACAGCCTAGTGGAATGTGTTTAGCCTACCATAGGGCTTATGATTTTTAAATATTTAATACTGAGATATTCTGTCACAAACCACCTCTACTGCATATAACTGGATAATGAAATTAGAAATTTATTTTTTAAATGAATTAAGTTAAAATATTCTACAACAGAGCCTGTAAGTCCAGGTGCTATGAAAGGTCCCAAAAGTCCTGACTCAAGCACAGAGCCCACCATAGTCCCAAGGATGCCCCCGTGTGAGGACGTAAAGGCGTGGTCCTGGGCAACATCTCTCATTCAACAAGGAGCACTCTGCCTTCTCTGGTTGGCATGTTGCATGTCTTTACATACTTTTGAAAGGAAGGCATTATGATACACACATGGTTAATAACACTTTTATCCAGAAAACACAAATATACTCTAGTTAAAAGTGCATTCATAGTAATAATTAGACAAAAAGTTGTCCCGTGTAATCAAATATGCATTCACTCTGCACCTCAACAATTTTGCTTCAGAATCCTAACTACTATCTTAGAAAGACTTATGCTATGTTGAATCTCTCAGACCTATAAACAGTTGTTAAATAACCAACTATTACATTTTTGTTAATCCTCACCTGAGGATATTTTTTCCACTGATTTTTAGAGAGTGGAAGGGAGGGAAGGAGGAGGGGGAGAGAGAGAGAAGAGAGAAGCATCAATGTGACACACACATATCCATTGGTTTCCCCCTGCATGTGCCCCTACCAGGGCCAGGGATCAAACCCACAACCCGGGTTCTGCCCTCGACTGACAACCGGACCCATGACACTGCAGTACAGGGGAGGGGAGGACTGACTCTCTAACCACTGAGCACACTGACCAAGGCAATTCCTGTTCTTTAATAATGTCCCTGATTCCCAAACAGGGATGCTGCCAGATTTACACTTTCACCACAGCTTTGCCGCCGCTCCCCTGGCAGAGGTACCCACCCTGTTTGGGTTCCTGGATGTTTTGCTCTGACTCTGGTTCCATTATCTTTTACTCCAATTTGCTATTTTCAGTTCCTATCACTATTTCTTCTTTCTCCTCTGATCCTCTTCCCGCTTCCAATCTCCACACCCACTCATCAACTCCCCTGGCCTACTCTGGAGTGATTTTTAAATAGATTTAAGATTGCCAGCTAAAATACAGCACATACAACTAAATCTGAATTCCAGATAAGCATGCAATATTGGGGCTGACATATTAAAAATTATTGTTTATCTGAAATGCAAATATACCTGGGTACCTTTTTTTTTTAAAATATATTTTATTGATTTTTTACAGAGAGGAAGGGAGAGAGATAGAGAGCTAGAAACGTCGATGAGAAAGAAACCTCGACCAGCTGCCTCTTGCACATCCCCTACCAGGATATGCCTGCAACCAACGTACATGCCCCTGACCAGAATCGAACCTGGGACCTTTCAGTCCGCAGACCGATGCTCTACCACTGAGCCAAACCTGTTTTGGCAATATACCTGGGCATCTTATATCTTGTTAAAATCTGGCCACTTGACAGTGTGCATTTATCTAAGATGAATAAAAATATGGATCAGAGCCTGAAGATGATTTTAAACTTGGAACAAGTGGAGATGTTAGGCAAATTTAAGACGACGCCAGGAGCAGAAGTGAGAAGCGAGGCAATCCGCCGGGGATTTGAAATCGCAGCGCCCAGTTTAAGCAATGTTGCCCAACTTTTGCAGAACAACGCCACAGGTATGAACGCGTTTTGCATACACATTTATGTAATATCATTTCTACTCTCTTCCCTCTCACTTTTTAAAAGTGGTCATGCCCGGCCAACGTGGCTCAGTGGTTGAGCGTTGACCTATGAACCAGGAGGTCATGGTTTCCTTCCCAGTCAGGGCACATGCCCGGGTTTCAGGCTCAGTCTTTAGTAGGGGGCGTGTAGGAGGCAGCCGATCAATAGTTCCCAATAGTTTCTCTCTCTCTCTCCCTCTCTCTCTCTCTCTCTCTCTCTCTCTCTCTCTCTCTCTCTCTCTCTCTCTCCCACTTCCTTCCTCTCTGAAATCAATACAATCAACATATTTTAAAAAATAAAAATAAAGTGGCCACACCCTCTACCCCAACTGGACAGCTGGCTAACAGGTCAGGACAGGCCACGTGAACATCCCTGGTGGGAAGAGAGGGAGGCAGCCCGCCGGCCCACACACATCGGCTGAGTGCGGTACTGAGAGGAGACAGTGGCTCTTCTTCCTGTTTAACGTGAAGGCTGGGACACCCACAGGAGGGCAGAAGCAGGCGGGACTATTTTCAGGCAGCTCTGGCCATAGTTTAGGCCGCTCTGGCCACATTGCAGGCAGCCAGAGGCGATTTGGGAACGTGAGGCAGCTGCAGGACATGCAGGCTGAGGGAAAGGAAGGGAATGTGGAGCCGGGACAGAGGTCAGCACTGTGCGGGGAAGGAGAAGTGGTCCAGAGTCCCAGAGGAGGCAAAAGGCAGATGCTGGGTTTGGGCCCGTGGTCGGCAGCTCATTAACCATTATACAACTAATGGATGCCCGTCACAAAAAAATACCATGCTTGCATGGTCTCCCCTGAAGAGAAAGAGCATCCCAGGAGAGAAATGTTTGGGGTCTAAACCCAGATTCCCAGAAGGAGCAGCTAAGTCACCCTCAGCTTCCCTCAGGATTGATCCCTCGCCCCCTCTCCCCCTACCCCCCATCTCCCACACCAAGGTCAGGGGCAGAGCCACATTCGGACACTGTTGGGCTACCAGTGCATCAGTGCATTGGAGAGGACATTCCCAGGGAAAAAAAGAAAGGGGAGGGGGAGGAGCAGAGTAGATAGATTAGAAAAACAAACAAACAAAAACAAACAAACAGGTAAAGCGCCAGCTGGCCTGGCTCAGTGGCTGCACTTCACCCTCTGAACCAGAAGTCAGTTTGATTTCCAGCCCCAGTTGCGGGCTCGATCCCAGGTTTGGATCGTGCAGGAGGCAGCCAATCCGCAATTCTCTCTCACTCACTGACATTTCTCTCTCTCTCTCTCCCTCTCCCTCCCTCTCTGAAATCAATAAAGATACATTTGGAAAATAGAGGAGGGGTGGTTTCTTTTTGCATAGCGTGAAATGACTGAGACTTACTAATCCAGCTAGTGAATAACCTCAGAGCTGGGAAAGTCATGGATGAAGACAGGGCGGTGGCATCCGTAGGTCAGGGAGGAGCACAGGGGACGCAGAGAGAGAACCTGACTTTTCAGTGGCTAATCATGATTTTTTTTTTTTAAGCTATTTACAGCATCTGGCACCCAAACAACTTCATACAGTTTGAAGTCGTGATTATGTTCAGCACGTTACATATATTATTTCTGAGCTGCAAGACAAACCTAATAATAGTCCAAGCAAAGTCACCCCTCATAGGACTTTCCTCTTCAGGGTGTACGTGCACGTCCAGCTGATATCATAGTGCTCTTCCTATTACACTTTATCCAAATTAATTCCATTCCCAGGTGCCCGCACAGGTGTGCATGTCCTTGCGGGCCTTGGAAAGGTTTTATTTATTACTCGTCACCATGCCATGGAGAACCTGAACCTCTGGATCTGAGTGGAATAGCATTAAATGTCTTGAGTGGCTTTAGGAGCTGCACTGGCTCACTTTCACCACAAGGGTGCACTAACGGAGCAATTTACGTCTAGGCTGGACAGAAAGAGTTAATGATGTTTCTCCAAGGTTAATCCCTTTCAAGGAATATATGAATTTACTGGGATGTTATCGTTTAATATGGAAACTAGCAATGACAGGGTTTGTGATGCTAAGCTGGTGTGGGTTCCAAGCAAACAGCATTGTGTGCTATCTCTTGCTCTCCTGTGACAATTCTAACTACGCTATATGAGAAACAAATCCATTTTGATGAATGGCAGCACACCATTGTTTTAGGATTGCTACTTTATACTCTAATCCCCATGCCACTTGTATCTTTCTTTCTGAGATGTTGTAGAACCTGATTTATTAGTCTGAATAATATTTTTAGTTATCCAAACAGTGGGCCCTGGCCAGCATCACTCAGTGGTTAGTGCTTCGGCCCAAACACCGAAGGGTCGCAGGTTCAATTCCCCAGTCAAGGGCAAGTACCTGAATTGCAGACTCAGCCCCGCTTTGTTGGGGTGAGTGCAGAAGGCAATCAATCGGTGTCTCTCACCTGGATGTTTCTCTCTCCCCCGTCTCCCTTCCCTTCCATTCTCTCTGAAAAATCAATGGGGAAAATATTCTTGAGTGAGGATTTAAAACAAAACAAAACAACAGTGGGACCATTCTAACATAAAAGTGGATTGAATATGATGTGTACTATGTTTAAATGCAATGGCTGTCTTCAATATTTAGAAATCACCTAAGTGAAACCTATGTGTGTGTGTGGGATACATGGGTATGGGTGTGTATCTGATAAAAATAAACCACGTAGGAATTTTTTCCCTCAAAGAGCGAACAGGAAGCACTTGCATTAAATAATGTGTTTGCCTCATCCAGAGCCTCCGGAATGGCGTAAATCCACCCCCTGGTCAATGTGAACATGAGCTGTGCAGGGCCCAGCCTTTCCAGGCCTGGCTACAGCTCCCCTTCAATGACATTATTTCTATTTACGGTAACCTCTTCCTCCTACTGAGCTGGGGTCACAAAGGCAAGGGCTGCACAGAGACGAGGAGAGCTTATGCCTTCAGCAGGGACCTGCTGAGGACCTGCTCTGAGACTGGTCTTCTGCTGAGCCGTGTGTGACAGACACAGTGATATGAAAAACAGACATGGTCTCCCACGAGCAGGGACTGTATGACATTTTAGCATCTACTTGAGCCATAAAAAAAGAAAAGCAAACAAATGGAACTTTACCAAAGTACCATAAAAGACCTATACTGTACCATAAAACATATATAAAAGTGCCATGATATATATGTGTAATTGAGCAATGGTTTATGCTCATACATTTTCCAAGCTAAGCTAGTTACTAAATATACTTTTAAATCACTGACTTAATGCAAAACAGTATCGTGGAGTTCAATATTAGAGAATGTCCTTAAACACATTTAAATTCGCAGTAATTTTAGGTTTTTATCTCTATTTGATCTTCACAACAGTCATTCAATTAAGCCACTTTAGTTTATAACAGTGACATGGAACGAGCAATGCCATCTGCATCAAGAAGGCAGTGCCCACATCTGTTTATTTGCTACACTGCTGGTGCCAACCTGCTCCTCACATTGGTTACCACCTTCACTGTGCCCCCAGCACAGTGATGGCCCCACACACATTCTCATTGGTGTCATTCCTTCAGAGTTTTAAGAAAACTGAAATGTGACCCTCTCATTTTACACCTCAGCAAACTGTGGCCTAAGTTAAAAAAAAAAAAAAAAAAAAAAAAAAAAAAAAAAAAAAAGATTAAATTAATGATTCGGGACTCCTGGGTTATAGTTTAGCGCTGTTTTTCACACCAAAATGGCTACAAATTTGGGGCATTTCATCTTACTATGTGTTGACAAGAATGCTGAGAATGTTAACATGACAAGCTAGCAAGCTAGCAGAAACAGTGCAAGTTAAAGTATCCTACTGAGCAGGAGAGATGATGAACCAATAGGGATTTACTTTATATATTTTTAAGGACAAAAAAAAATGATACTAACTAAACTTTTGAGGTGAAGTGTTCTAGATCTCATAAAATAAAGACTTCCCTTTTTAGTTTTCAGACAGGAACATGGAAATTCTCCATGAGATAGTATTTTTCTGTAGTATGTATCTGGAAAGAAATATTCAATAAATATTGAAAACAAAATTTTTAAATAGAGCCAGTTTTTAATCCCCAACATTTACAGGGAACTCATACAACTTAACAAAAGGAAGATAAATAATCCAATCAAGAAATGGGCAAGGAACCTAAATAGATACTTTTTGAAAGAAGACAGAAGGAAGGCCAAGAGACATATGGAAACATGCTCAAAGTCACTAATCATCTGGGAGATGCAAATCAAAGGGACAACAAGATACCATCTCACACCTGTCAGAATGGCAGTCATCAACAAATCAACAAACAACAAGTGTCATTGAGGATGCAGAGAAAAAGGAACCCTCATGCACTGCTGGTGGGAATGCAGCCACTGTGGAGAACAGTATGGAGTTTCCTCAAAAAACTAAAAATGGAACTCCCATTTGACCCTGTGATCCCAGGAAATCAGAATCACCAATCAGAAAGGATATATGCATGCCTATATTCATAGCAGCACAATTCACCATAGCTAAGATTTGGAAACAGCCTAAGTGCCCACCAGCAGATGAATGGATTAAAAAACTGTGGTACTCCCTGACTGGTTTGGCTCAGTGGATAGAGTGTTGACCTGCGGACTGAAAGGTCCCAGGTTCGATTCTGGTCAAGGGCATGTACCTTGGTTGCAGGCACATCCCCAGTGGGATGTGTGCAGGAGGCAGCTGATCGGTGTTTCTCTCTCATCGATGTTTCTAACACTCTATTCCCCTCCCTTCCTCTCTGTAAAAAATTTAATAAAATATATTTTTAAAAACGGTACATATACACAATGAAATACTACGCTACCGTAAAAAGAAGGAATCCTTACCACTTGCAACAGCATGGATGGACCTGGAGAGCATTATGCTAAGTGAAATAAGCCAGGCAGAGAAAGATAAATACCACATGATCTCACTCATTTGTGGAATATGATGAACAACGTAAACTGAGGAACAGGGACAGATCCAGAGACAGAGAAGCATTGATCAGACCATCAAACCTTAGTGGGAAGGTAGGAGAGGGTGGAGGTAGGGGGGAGAGATCTACCAAAGGACTTGTATGCATGTATATAAGCCTAACCAGTGGACATGGACACCAGGGGGGGGGGGGGGGTGTGTGAGGAAATGAGTGGAGAAGGCGTTGGGGGTTAATGGAGGGATGAGGACATATATACAAATTTAAAAAACAGAGTCAGTTTTTAAATTTTTCCAAAAACTAATTTAACAGAATTCACCTGTGGAAAAGCGTAATGAAATAATTAAAACATTCATAAACTCAATCTAGCAAGAGAACCCCTAACATTGGGAACTCTGCCTTCTTTCATGTTGTCCTTTAGCCTGACAAAACCTTGGCTAAAAGTTACAGGGTGGACTTCCAGGGATAGTGCCACCTACAGGACGCACAGGAAAAATGCAAAGGTTACTGCCATTAGTATCTCCCAACAGGGGAGTGGGAGTGGAGGGGAGGGGGGAGGGGTCGGCAGTCAGAGGAAATTATGTCCACCATATAATTAGGGCAGTGGCAGCCCTGTGCTATTGTCTGTTTGTCCTTCTACCTGGAACATGAGTAGTGACTAGATAAAGAAGAAGTAACTATATTCACATGTTAATCAGATGCCAAGCACTTCACACATCTTAACTCGTGTATTTTACCACACCACAGGTACCATTGTCTCCCTCTAGAGAGAGAGAAAAGGAAATAATTTGCCCAAAGGGACACAGGTATTGTAGAAAGTGCTAGATTTGACATCTGAAACTGAGTTGGTCTGGATTCTAGTCTATTTTCTTTTAGCTAAAGTGGACGCTAGCCACTCTGAATTACACAAATGTAATTCTTGGCAGCTATGCGTGTGAACAACACATGTAGGCTTATTGCATCACACTACAAGGTGTGCATGTGTGTTCACATACACACATACATATGCAGACTGTTCTCCCTATTGACAACACAAATGTTCCCCCTTAGTTCCTGAATTTCTACCAGTTACTCTAGTTTTCTGTTTGTTTTTTCATGAGCCTTAAGACAGAACCTTTCAATGGGATCCTGACATCAGAAAGGCCTGGGAAGGCAGCTGTGCTGAGCCTGTGATGGGACACAAGCCACAAAGACCTCCAGAGAGGAGTGGGCATTCCCTGAAGGGGAACGCAGGACTAGCTGAGGAGAGGAAGATGGGAAGACACACCAGCACCCACCCTAGTTTTGTATAATGTTGCATCATTCATTCTGAAGGGACTCCCCAAATTGTAAGTGCCTGCATTCGATTTTCAGTACAAAAATGCATTTTAAGTTCAAATATATATAACTGAATGACCCACACACTGTCTCCACTCTTTTAATTCAGTGTTTCCCAAAGTGTGGTACGCGTACCCCCAGGGGTACGGGAAGAGTCTGGTGGGGGTATGCGTTGCATCAGAGTTTGGTGGGGATATGCACTGCACCGTGCTTAGCTGCGCCTAATTCTACGTTCTCATGAGTAAGAGGGGTACTCAGCATTATGAAAATTATAAAAGGGGTACACATATGTCAAAAGTTTGGGAAACACTGAATTGTAGATAATCAAGAGTTTACTCTAGTCAAGTCTATTGAAAGACACACATTCAATGGACCAACTACAGTTAATAATGGATACAGTAACGAATAAAGAGAAAGTACCTAAGACACTAAAATTCAACAATGACTGAAAATAACTTATGATAGCCTTCACATATTCCTAAGATGTGTCATTTTGTGTGGATTTCCTTTTCAAAGAACTCATGAGTAACAGAACACATACCTTCCAATTTTATCTACAGCCAAATCAATTTGCAATGAACTTTAAGTTATAGAATGCCTAGATATTTCAAGGAATGATATACTGCAGATAGGTAAAAACAAATAGCATTCAAAGTTAATCCGATATTAAAGAACCACCATTTCCTGCAGAGTGAAAACAAAGAAAGATTTGCAAACAAAGGCAAAGTAAATAGAATGACCACTAAATCTATTGATAATATTATTAAGACAATCTGAAACTCTTTAATGATTAGTTGTATAAGTATGGTTTCTTGGCCATGTAGGAAAAGGAAGAAAAAGGTCAATAAACATAATCATGCATGCTCTATGAGCTAATTAATGAGTTAGAAGTAGAAAAAAATCTTCAATTTAATGGAACCATTGTAATTGCCATAGGTGTCTAGCTAATTCTACTAATAACTAGCCAATCCCTGTATTAGTATAAAGAACTCAACTCTGACCCAACACCACTCCATTTCAAATTGCATTTAGCTTTATGCTCCATTACTTGAACCTTTATATTAATTTTTATCATTAGACTTAAGTCACTGCAGAGTCTAGTACACAGTTTTGCTGGCATTGCAGCAGTTTGGTTTTTTTCTACAATGAGTTATTAGTCCACAAAATGGAAATGTTTCCTAATTAGGATTCTCTATAGAGATACCAGAAGGTAATTGGTTAGGCCAAAAAGAACCTTCATGATATTAGGAAAAGGTTGAAAACACTTTAGATGTAAAAATAAACAATAAACTTGGGAAAGAGAAAGATCTTCAAATAGAATGTTCTCAATAGGAATTAGATGATGTATTAGATGCTGCCTAGACTTTAAAAGTTGGTATCCTGCCCTAATTGATTTTGCCCAATGAATAGACCATCAGCCTGTGGACTGAAAGGTCCCAGGTTCAATTCCGGACAAGGGCATGTACCTTGGTTGCGGACACATCCCCAAGAGGAGGTGTGCAGGAGGCAGCTGATAAGATTTTTCTCTCTCATCCCTCTCTATCCCTCTCCCTTCCTCTCTGTAAAAAAATCAATAAAAACATTTTTTTTAAAGTTAGTATCCTTACCCCAAATTGCAGAAAATGTCTTTATAATGTGAATGCAAAATAATATATGTTAAAGCATGTTTACCAATATACTGAGAGTGTTTAGCATGCAACATGGGAATGGATCAAATTCTCACATTTCATTTCAGAAAACAAAGGTGAGCTATTTGGATCTACGTCTCTGACTCATGTTCCCACTTAAATTTAAGATCTCAATCTAGTGAATTGGAAAGATTAAGTTATTTTAAATTGCTTTTGGCATTTAATCAGATTTGGCTGCCACCCTCCTACAGACAATGAAACCACTCATTTCTTGTTAGCTTTTCATTTAATACAATTAAACTGATGTATGTCTACCTCCCAAAATCCTCTCAAGTTTAGGAAGTTATTTCATGAAAACAGAACTATCCAAGAGTACACAGTTAGTGATATTAGTAGATCCATATGCAATTATTTTTCTATTGCCATCCAGAAATAAAACCCTGGCTTAGGAGACAGGTGAAAGGAGCATTTGCAGGAATATTAGTCGACATAAAATTATCCTAAAGCAGGTAGGCCTCTGCCATTAGGAGTGCCTCCTGAGATATGTAAGTCAAAAGAAAGTTTATGTGGCAGAATTGGGTGAGGAAACCTACCATAGTGCCTGCCCACAAACCATGCAGTTTGGAAACAGCCAAGAAACAAAACCATAGAGAAGGAGAGAGATAAATACAACATGTATTAGGGGTTATTATGCAACTACACAGGCTCGCAATGACCCTGGAAATACAGCAAAAAATAGTTATGGAAAAGAAGCTCTTTTTTTATGCTCAGTAGCTAGTTTTCAAACATAGGTACCTGTATCTGAAACTTTGAGCATTTCACACATTTTTCTGTATCTGAAAAAAAAAAAATGGATCCAGACTGATATTGTGTATCAATATAGCTGAAAACAGTTAATATAAAGGCGGCCAAAAGCAAAGTTCAATAAGAATTCTTAAAAAGCATATTCTTCTGATTGCTGATAAAGTACTTCTGATGTACACTTGGCTCATATTGGAAAAGAATAATTTTACTGTTCCATTTTTTTTTAGAAAGGATGAAATATCGATATTAAGATGATTCCATATATTTTTTAATTAAATAAAAAGCTAGATTAAAGTGTCTAGATCAAATAGTAAGTAACAATTAGACACTTTAGAAATAATATACAACTCCAGCTTGACAATATATATTTCAATATCTAACAGTTAATTAAACCTCCCCTTTACATAATTTATGATATCAACATTATATATTATATATGTGTGTGTGTGTGTATATATCCATTCAAAAATGACCAAGGGCATTAAATATTTTAAAATAACACATATCTTTTAATAACCTATTCTGTAAGAAATGTATACCCTTTGGTACAATGTATTTATATAAGGAGACATTTAAAGAGTACATAAAATTTTCTTATCTATGTGATTCTAAGCATTAAAGAGGAACTATCTAAACATAGGAATATGATTTGAAGGGGAAGACATGTTAAAAATGTAGTGGTAGTACTAATATTCAAAAGTTCCAGCCATATTATGATGCAGTGAATAAATAACACATTTGACTGGGACTACCACATATTATGTATATTTACAGGAAACTATAGGAGACTCATAGAGACAGATTTAAATGACATACAACAGGCTTGGTGAACACATGACCAAAACAGAACCAGTAATAATTAAATTTCAATTTAAATGTTGGGTGTGACCATGAGATGGCCTAATTTATGTCGCAGATAGAATATTTATCCTTACTTAACCCCATTTTAATGATCATTCCTAACACCAAGTTTCCAAAATGCACGCCTCGTCCCCTTTCAGGGCCTCCGTAACTTACTGCTTTGTACGTCCTCTTCTGCCCAGCGTGCTTCCGAATCTGCTCCCCATTGGGCCCTGTCTCCACGTGCATGGAGTAGATGATGTCGAAGAAATCTTCCACCACGGCCACCCGCCGCAGGGACAGCTTCTCATCCACCCCTACGCCATCCTGAAGCAGGAGCAAAGCAAGCGGCACAAAATTAGTGACAAAACAAGTGTATTTAACACAAAGTGAACACAGAAAGTTGCTTAAACAAAAACATTTTCACGCGCTGAACCAGGGGACGTGAGTAACTTTCTCAATCACTGCACTGCACTAGGTCACACACCCAGGGCTCAGCGCTGACGCAGGCTCCCCTGTGAAGAGGAGAGAGACGGCAAAATAGACATTTTCACTGCATTCAGGCAGAACAGGCTCGTTCTCAAAGTGGCCGGAAGCTCTCTTTTCAGCCTCGGGGGCAGACCCTGCCATTTGGCCTGGCATATGTCTACCTTCCAAAGTCCTCTCAAGTTCAGGTAGTTATTTCATGAAAACAAGACTATCCAAGAGTACACAGTTAGTGAAATTAGTAGAACAATATACAATTATTTTCCTATTGCCATCCAGAAATAAAACCCTGTCTTAGGAGACAGGTGAAAGGAGCATTTGCAGGAATATTCAGTTCACTCACATATTCACACACACACAGACGACAACAAATCATCTGGTACAGCAAATAATTTGTAAAAATCTGGAGCTGAAATAAACCTTTGATTTTATCTATTGCCTATTGAATAAATTCACTCGAATTACATAAAATATAGCACACTGATAAACCAAATTATGAACCCTTAATCTGCAACATTCTTCAATATCTTCTAAAGTGTTTGTCATGAACCATTCTTTTTTTTAAAAAAAAGGAAACAACAAAATAACTTGTAAAAATTCAAACAATATTTATGGGAAAAGAAATAAAATAGAACAAAGTAAAAGAAGCATAAATAGAGAAATGAAGTATTTCAACCTAAAATAATACTTCAGCTGAAACTGGTTTGGCTCAGTGGATAGAGTGTTGGCCTGCGGACTGGAAGGACCCGGGTTCGATTCCCGTCAAGGGGATGTATCTTGGTTGCGGGCACATCCCCAATAGTGGGTGTGCAAGAGGCAGCTAATCGATGATTCTCTCTCATCGATGTTTCTAACTCTCTATCCCTCTCTCTTCCTCTCTGTAAAAAATCAATTAAATATATATATATTTTTAAAATACTTCAACCTAAAAAAATTAAAATGTGTGTTTTGAGTGGCAACCCTATAAAAATGCATTAATTTTATACCAGCAATTCGTTTGCAAAAAATAGAAAACGTGTAATTCCACTTCTTTCCAAGATTGATGATTTACCCAAGAACACAGTACTGAGGTCCAAGTGTACGCGTCTTCAATGAGAAGATAACTACAAGTATTCACGGAGCATGTCCGTTCTCCTTCCGCACAAACAGAAGTCTGAGTCCCCAGGCAGCCAAGGCCTTGGGCACAGAGCAGGCTGGGCAGCACTGCCCGGCCATATGCTCCGGCTGCACGGAGCTGCCTGTCAGATGCTGTCTCGCAGGAGTGATTCCACCGCCTCCTCCGGCTGCTGCTGCTGCTTCCCTGGAAGCTCAAACCACTTTCCCTCTAAGGTCCTGATGAACCAGGCCTCACTGAGGCTGCTTGCTTCCCTGCTTTTCTTCTTAAATATATTCTTACTGATTTCAGAGAGAGAACCATCCATGATGAGAGAGATTCGTTGATTCGCTGCCTTCTCCATGCCCCACGCTGGGGATCGAGCTTGCACCAGGACATGTGCCAGGACCAGGAATCCAACCATGACCTTCTGGTTCATGGGTGGATGCTCAACCCCTGGGCCATGCCAGCCGGCCGGGCTCCCCGGCTTTCTCATTATCTCATTGCAATAACATCTATTAATTACGGAGTAAACAAGGACAAAGCAGAAACAAATTTTCTCTCACTGAAAACGGATTGTTTTCATGTAAATGTAAGGCTCATCTGAAGATTTAGTCAGCTGAGCCATCTCCTTTAGTCATCATTGTGGATAACGCAGTATTTGGCTGTGACCGAGCAGCACAAAGGCATCTTTTCGCATCTTCCCTTAACGAACAGACACAATCATTAGCTGAGAGAGTGGCAAAGTTACACCCTTGGTACTAAGAACCAGAGCAAGGCGAACAAAAATGAGTTTTAGAGATGCTAGTATTCATTGAACAAAATTAACAGGTCAAAAGTCATATAGTGTTCCTGGCCGATGGCCTGTAATGCATGAGTATATTTGGAAGAGATGCTAACAAAATAAAAAAATAATTTAAAGCCCTTAGAGCTAAGAAACCCATCTGGTGAGTCAATGCCTCGGGGAGGGAGGAGGAGAAGGGAGAGATAATTTTAGGAAAGCTCTGAGGGTAAGAACTGAGCTAGGTGCATTTGACAACAAAGCAAAAATTATTGACCTAATCACAAGGCAAGGAAGTAAAGCCTAGAAATAAGGTTCTTTATTCAGAATTGATCAGAGGAGCTACGGTAGACTTTCTGTGAGAAGTAAATGTGAACATTAACTAATGAGATGCGGAAGTGTGGTTTTTGTCAATACTACCACACTTCCCCAAGAATCTAAATGCATTCTGTGCCATGATTTGTTGCTATTATTATTGTTGTTATTATTATTATTATTACTGTCACCCACATTCACAATATAAAAGTCTGAATCAGTCTCTTATCCAGTGATCAAATAATTCTACCTGTGAAATCTCTCCAATCTACCCCCCTCCCCTTGTCCTACTGGGCTCCTGATTCACAAACCCAGCAAATGACTTTGGAACCCCCACCAGAAATCACCTGGAGTGCTTGTGCCAAACCTACTTTTGATAATATGTGTGCAGTGCTTAGCCTTGTTTGGACTTAGTGAGGAAGAGTACTTCTATGGGTTAGCATTGCCTACGATGGGTAAACAATATGAGGTGGCACCTCTACTGAATTCCTGCCAACTTTGGCTTAACTTTGGGGACAGCATTCTCTTTAGCACTTTTCCACTGATTTCTCTCTCTTCCAATGTGTCCTCAAAAAGTCCAAGTAATCTTCCTTAAAAATTATAACTATCTCGCTGAAGCCGGTTTGGCTCAGTGGTAGAGCGTCGGTCTGTGGACTGAAAAGTCCCAGGTTTGATTACGGGCAAGGGCATGTACATTAGTTGCGGGCACATCCCCGGTAGGGGGTGTGCAAGAGGCAGCTGGTCAATGTTTCTCTCTCATTGACGTTTCTAGCTCTCTCTCTCTCCCTTCCTCTCTGTAAAAAAAATCAATAAAATATATATTTTTAAAAATTATAACTATCTCTGAAACTAATATATTAAAGGTTAACTGTAATTATAAAAAATAAAATGATGGTAACTATATCAATTTAGGATTTATAAATTTCTACTAGACTCTCACACCTCTAAGATACAATTCATACTCCGTGATTTATTATACATTTAAATATTCTTAATCTGATTCCAATTTACTTACCACTACCCGCCTTGTTTCTTATCATTCCAACATATTCTAATCACAATGAACTCAACTTTCCCTGAAAATTTTTATGAAGTTTCCATACATGACTTACGACTTCCCCATTAGAATCTAAGCTTTCTGCAGGCAAAAAACTGCTTTTGTCTTTTTCACTGTTGCATCACAAGAACATAGAATTATACCAAGTGGAAAATAAACGAACCATAATTTTTGAGTAGATAAACCAGAAATCAATAAATGAATGTGCTCTGCTTTCCCCCTAGAATATCTTTTAACTGGTAAATTCCTGTTCAGCCTTCAAAACCCAATTCCATGACCAGTCTTCCATGAAGCAATCTCTGACTCCTTAAAGCTAAAAAGTCTGATTACAAAATGGGCAAAATATCTGGACATATATCTCACTGAAAGAGATGTACAAATGGAAATCAAGTATGTGAAAAGATGTCCTACGAATACGTCATCAGGAAATTGCAAATTAAAAAAGTGAAATGCCACCACAAACATAAGTCATAATGTTTACAAAATACTGTGTTAAGACAGAGTCTGTATCATAATTTAAAAAAAAAAAAAAACCCTCAAGATATTGTAGCTTAAATAGATGGAAATGTATTTATCTCCCATGGCTCCGCTGTCAGAAACACGTGACTGCCCAGGGCCCTCCAGACATCACTATTTCCCATCCAGAAGTACAAGCGAGAGCGTACAGGAAATACGGTGGCTCAGTGTGCCTGCTTAAGGTCCACACTCCATCACTGGTCCTCACCGAGAGGCAAGGAAAGCTAGCAAAACGCAGCCACGTGTCCCGCTGTAAGTCAGAGGGTGCTGTTTCTCTGAGGAGGAAAACAATGAATAAGAAAGGCAAGTGGCAGCTTCTGCCTCATTTACTGGCCAGACCTGACAGACACATAGGACATGTGCAGAGATACAAGGGGAAATGAGTAGAAAATAGGTTTAACATTTGTAAAGGACAGTACTGTTTGATCAAACAGGCAGTCTGCATGGAGAGATGGGAACCAACAGAAATGTGAGTTTGGAATTACTGAGGAGTGTTTACGGCAGGAGCAGGGCAGGGAAAAGACTGCCATGTAGCAGCCAGGCCCGTTTTTTCCCTCCTTGAAGCCATTCCATCATTCTTGCCCTGATTCACAGTTCCATGTTCATCTTTCTTTCTGAGCACTCCGAAAGAGAAAACTAAAATGACCGAAAGCAGGTTTCAGGAAAGTGAGTTTCAAAACAAACAGCAAGGAACAAGGCGTTCTTTCCACAAAGAGAATTTTCCCAAGAAGAGATGTTCGCAGAGCAGCAGCTGAAAATGCGTGTTTGCGAAAACGTTTCTGATGTCCTCCACCCTGAAGGTTGGCGTATGCCCCTCCTCTCCTGGCTCTCAGACTTCTCCAGATGTTAGAAGTTCCCCAAATGGCTGCATAAAAATCCTTTCAGTGACATCTCAAGACCCCCATCACAACCAACATCTTCTAACACCAATTGAGCACTTACATGCACTGGGTAACATGTGTACTACGGTAGGTCCTCAGGTTACATGTGAGAAACGTTCCTACGACATGCCATAGCATGATTTTCCCGTACATACAGAACCCACCCACCGCCGAAACGGGTTTGGCTCAGTGGATAGAGCGTTGGCCTGCAGACTGAAAGGTCCTGGGTTCAGTTCCGGTCAAGGGCATGTACCTTGGTTGCAGGCATATCCCCAGTAGGGGGTGTGCAAGAGGCAGCTGACCGATGACTCTCTCTCATCGATGTTTCTAACTCTCTATCCCTCTCTCTTCCTCTCTGTAAAAAAATCAATAAAAATATATTAAAAAAAAAAAAAAGAACCCACCTACATAAGCACCTATGTCACTCACATGGAGCATATGCACAGCGATAATGAAGTGAAATAGTAAAAAGAATTGTAAAAGAAAGACAACAATTCCTGACCTTTACTTGTGGTAAATAAACAATAAAAAACATAAAGCACATATGCACATACATCGAAATGACAGAACTTTTTTTTAATAAATAAACTAGTAGCTCTGCTCACGAATCTGTGCACCAGTAGCTCACCAGTAGCTCGCTGCCACCCTCCAGTAGCTCTCAGCCTGCTGTCCCGCCCTCCTGTAACTCCCCCGCCCCTTCCTGTGCCCCTCCCTCAAAGCCTGCTGCATTGCCCTCCTGTAGCTCCCCCCCATGCTCCTCTCCCCCACTCATAGCTTGCTGTCCTGCCTCCTCCTGTAGCTCTCCGCTGCCTGCTTGTAGCTCGCTGCCCCACCCTCCTGCTGATCCATGATCTGGTTGTTACGCGGTTGGTCATTACGCTTCAGGGCATAACAACCATTTGCATATTTATTATATAGGTGGGGATACGGCAAAGTAACCACAAAACAACGTATGTCGAGTTCCATGTAACCCGAGGCCTGCCATATTTAACTCCTGCAAAGTCCCGAGAAGAGCAGAAAGGTTAAGCAATTGTCACAAATGACACAGCCAGCAAGCTGTGGAGCTTGGTTATGAACCAAGGCAGCCTGATCCTAGCTTATCCCAGGGTTGTCCGAATGCTCCACGTCAGCTGCCCTATAGCCATCACGGAGTGTGAACATCAGAACAGAATAAGATTGGAAAGGGACAGGGCTCGGTCAGGGATGGGTTGAACTAAAGATGCTTACAGGGAAGGCAAGGTCCATGAAGTAGCTAGAAACAGGGGTCTGGAGTTCAAGCAAAGTCTGCACAAGATAACACAGAGTGAAGAGATGAGAGAATGAGAGGGCATGTGAAGCTATGGATGGGAATGAGAAGGCCCAGGAAAATGTGTAAGATGGATAAAACGGAAAAGCAATATGCAATAATAAAATAAAAAATAAAAAAGGAAAGGAAAAAAGTGCTTTCATGCTCTTTCTCAGTCTTGCACTTGAATGAGAGGGCAGAGAAGTGCCAGGAGAGATGGGAAGATTTTTCAAGGAAAAGGGCAGGTTAGGTCAGCGGTCGGCAAACTCATTAATCAACAGAGCCAAACATCAACAGTACAAGGATTTGAAATGTCTTTTGAGAGCCAAATTTTTTAAACTTAAACTTCTTCTAATGCCACTTCTTCAAAATAGACTCACCCAGGCTGTGGTATTTTGTGGAAGAGCCACACTCAAGGAGCCAAAGAGCGGCATGTGGCTCGAGAACTGCAGTTTGCCGACTACTGGGTTAGGTCAAGAAGATCCAATTCTTTGCAGTGGGAGACAGATGAAAGGCACAACCAGATTCTGAGCCTGGGGAACACCGAAGTGATAGGACACCAGAGACAGCGTGTCTCACGTTCAGAGCTTTCCCTGGGGCTTGGACTGTGTAAAACTCTCCTAGCGGTTTTGAAAACCCCATGACACAGAAAGTGTGGGGGGAAACCCAAATCATTACATAAGAAATAGCTGTCCTGCATTGTTGGGATTTTCTAAAGACATGTATTCAAGTCAGCTGAAAAGGCGGGTCTAGTCAAACTGCAGAACTATGAAAGGAAACTCATGATTATCAGTAGCAAAAGCTCCGTAGCCACAGTCAGCAGGCAGACCCTGAGAAGCCAAGGGTTGTGGCCATCGGCGGTTGATAGAGCCTGCCAGGCATCGCTGGCTACTCAAGGTCGCAGATGCCGCCACCTGCTCTAATCGGGCAGTCCTTCCTGCTAAGAGCATTCATGTCTGGAGTCAGGAGAGAGGCATCCTGCACTTAATCTTGAACCTGAGCTAAGTGTCAATATTCTAGGCCACACCCTGCCCACCCCAGTTCAAAGGCAGATCCTGCCTAAAACAACCCCCTTTGCAAAGCCAAAAACTGATCTCAACCAGGGAAGAAACAGAGCCCAGAAAAGAGGGATTTTTAGCACTGGATTGGCACATAGCAGTGGTCGGCAAACTGTGGCCCGCGAGCCGTAGGAGGCTCTTTGGCCCCTAGAGTATGGCTCTTCCACAAAATACCACAGCCTGGGCAAGTCTATTTTGAAGTGGCATCAGAAGAAGTTTAAAAACTTTATTTCTCAAAAGAAATTTCAATCGTTGTACTGTGATATTTGGCTCTGTTGACTAATGAGTTTGCCGACCACTGGCTTGTACAGTTAGGGGGGAAACACACATACACACACAAAGAAACAAGGACGGGCCTTCTGAACGGTTCGTCTTTTTTCTCTTTTATGTCCCCAGATATTCCAACACCTATGCTCTCACTCATTTGTCAAAAAGCAGTTCATCTCATCACGAGGACATTCCTACAAATAGTGTCCCTATCCTATAGGTGAACACGCGGAATTGCACGCATCTTCCATAAAGAGAAGGACACGGGACAGGAAACTCTCTCTGTTGGTCCCTGGATGTCAGGCCAGTGTCCTGCCGAGCTAGGGAGCTGCTTGGGAGCAGCAGAGACTGGCAGGCACAGTGTGAAGGGAGCCACGTTTCCATCCTCCCCGGCTATTGTGGGAGAGAGACAGGCGCAGAGCCGGAGAAATCTGGGTGGAAAGCCGAGTAAACAAAGGCGTGGGGGTGGGGGTGGGGGAGACAGGGTGACTTCTGGACACCTGCCCTCTCATTTCCTGTTGGTGGGAGGCAGGCGAGAGGCGGCAGCTGCTGGGTTGGGGCTCCTGGCGGAGCCGCTGGGGCAGAAGGGCTCTGGTTGCTGTTTCTACCCCAGTGCCCGCCGGAGTGCAGGCAAGGCTGCCCCAGCGTCTCCATGACAACCCAGGAGGGGCTGGAGGGAGGGAGGAAGGGGCCCTGCACCCACAGCCCCCGCCTGGCCTCCAGACCTCGCTACCTGGTGCTGGCGCTGGCTCCGAGCTGGTCCTCCACCCACACGCCCCACGCCAGCCCCGCCTCCGCGCTCAGCCTCCAGTGTCCCTGGCCAACCGCACAGTTGCCCTGGCAACAGCAACGCCCGCAGGAGGCAGGCCAAGGCCCCAACCCATCCATCCCCACCTTTAAGCAGGGCCCAGGCCAGGAGACTCTGCTGGATGGGACTCAATGCCTCATGCCCTCTGCGTCCCTGCCCACTGAGCAGCACTTCTTGCCCACCTGGAGTGACCCCCAGGGACTAGGACACCCACCCAGTCCTCTCCCTTCTCTCCGCCCTCCCCAGGCCTGCAGGGAGCGCAGGGTGCAGGGGCTGGCGCCTCCCTCCAGGGAGGAGGAAGCGGCTGTGCAGCCAGGGCTCAGAGGACAGGACTGGGGTGCAGGCATCACCCGCTCCTCCTGCCACCCCCAGCCAGCTGAGGCGCCCCTAGCGGACAACTCAAAATTGCATTCGGAAACTGAAGTTGCTCAGAGCCTCAGAGAACTGAATTGGGTGTTTATTTCCTGGAGCAAAGCCCGCTCAGGCAGAGAAGGCTTCTCTCCTGGCAGCTGGGTCAGTGGAGGCTGCGGCCTTGCTTTCAAAAGCATCCAAATGCGCCACGATTTTGAAAGAAAGAAACACTGTTGTTCGGATGTAAACAAAGGAAAAGCCAGAGAAACGGCTGTTCACTCTCTAGTTGAAATTTTTTAGGACAGATTTTCCAATGTTTACATTTATTATGAAAATTCCATGAAATATGAATTATTCATATTTCATGGAATTTTCATAAAAGTTTTTATCTTTTTCATACGATCCACAAAATTTGAAAACGAATCATAAGCAATATATGTATTGCTGAATATACATTGTACCGTTGATTTTTCCAAACATATTTGGGGATGCTTGATAAGTGGGTGCATTGCTAAATGTTGACTTCCTAGCACATTTGACAAAGATAATATTTAACTAGGGAACATACATATGGAAACGAAAAGTATTTGTCAATTAAAATTAAGCTTAATAGTTTGCCTAAGAAATTTTAAGGCAATCTTTTACATGTGTGTACGTGTATATATTTGGGAACTAAGTAAATTTGGATCCTAAGATAAAGGATCTTTGGAAAAGAGATTCTGTATATGCCTTAAAATGCAAACAAAGCGCTACCTGACTGGCAATTCAGATGGGCCCTAGTGTCTGTGCACTGATGCTCTACTTTACAAGGCAGTTATTTCCCAAGATGATTTTTCTAAAGAATTCCATCTAAATGTGATGTGCTGTGAGTAGGGGATTAATAGTGACAATATGACATTAATTATCTCCAATAGTGACAATACATCATAGCAATCATCTTCCATATACAATAGAAACTATCTACAGTGGCAGAAATCTCCTATCTCCCTCAGAATATGACTCATGCCCTCAAATACCAAATGTGGTCCCTTTTTGCCCATGTTGAGTAAAAGTAACTGTACAGCATGTGCCACTTAAAGACTAGGATACATTCAAAAGAATGTATCACTAGCCAGTTCTGTCATTGTGCGAACATCAGAGTGACTTACAGGGACTGGGTGGATAGCCTGCTACACATCAAGGCCAGAGGGTATGGCCTACTGTTTCTGGGCTGTAAGCTCTCCAGCATGTCACTGGACCTCACAACTCAGAATTACAAGGAGCACCAGAGTGAATGACGCAATCAAGAAAATGACGTGGTGAACAGGAGATGTATGAGGCTGCTGTCTCCATAGCAGCAAGTGGTATTACAACAAACTTTTTTTATAAGCATAAAGAGTGACTCTAAAATAACAATACACATATAGTAAATATGTGACTAGCAACATAGTTTTTATTATCAAGCATAAGTACTGTGCATACTTGTATGCGCTATACTTCTATAGGACCTTCCTTCTGGAATCAAAGGTCTCAGTCTGTGGGTGAATAGAGGAATATGCAATCTTAATATCACCTGTCATTTTTTAATACATTACTTTATTATTGTTTTCTTTCTATCTGGATAGGGTATTCCTTGAGACAGAAAACAATATTGTGTTTAAAATTCCAATAATCTCTAATCTAGTATTTAATATATATATGTATGTATATATGTGTGTATACACACTGTACATATATTATATATATATATATATATATATATATATATATATATATATATACACACACTGAGTGGCCAGATTATTATGATCTCTGAATGCATAATAATCTGGCCACTCAGTGTATGTATATATATTAGAGGCCCACTGCATTAACTCGTGCATGGGTGGAGTCTGGCCAGCCTGGCCAGAGGGAGGGGACATGGGCGATTGGCCACCCTGCCTGCTGGTCGAACTCCTGTTTGAGGGGACAATTTGCATATTAGCCTTTTATTATATAGGGCATATATACACTGAGTGCATAACGCAGGTTATTATGCATTCAGAGATTATAATAATCTGGTCACTCAGTGTATATATAAAAAATACATATATAACATATTTTTCGAATTATTACAAATTATATTTTTACAACCTACATGAGGTTCTATTAAATTCTTAAATTATTAAATATTTCTACTATATCATCACCTAGCATTATAATATCAACTGACCTAAATATTTTTTGATAGCTACATCAATCCTATATAATAAAAGCCTAATATGTTAAGTGTCCAGTCATCTGGTTGGCTGTTCAACCAATCAAAGCTTAATATGCTAATGATATGATAAAGCTGCTCAACAGCTCCCTATGATGTGCACTGACCACCAGGGGGTAGACGCTCCACCAGGTTAGCTTGCTGCTGAGGACTGGCTGATCAGGACTGAACTAGATGGGCTGAACATGCCCTGGAGCCCTCCTGTGATCCCTACCTGGCTGGCCAACCTCCCCGGGCCCCAATCATGCACCAGTGGGATCCCTAAGCCTGGCCTGCACCCTCTCTCAATCCAGGACCCCTCAGGGAATGTTGGAGAACCGGTTTTGGCCCCATCCCACAGGCCAAGCCGAGGGATCCCACTGGTGCACAAATTCATGCACCAGGCCTCTAGTATATTAATATTAATCTATTAACTGATGTAATTTTGGAGTATACAAGTTGAAATGCTGATTAAAATAAGAAATTTTCATCTTCCAAATTAATTAAAATATCATTTTTATTTCTAAATGAAAATAAAGAAGTAAATATTTTATAAATAGAAAATCAATTTCTCCTGTATCCACCAAATACTAATAAATACTGAAAAACATTCGAAGATTACTTAAATGGCACCAAATTACCAACCTGTTCTGGGGCTCCACATATCTTCAGAGTATTATATTAATTCTCGAGTGGCAATGCTTTGCCACACACACAGATGTTACAAATGTAACAAAATCAGAATTTTGGCAGTGCCATGTGTTGCCTACATGTGCTTTTACTAGGGGAAAATTCATCCCAACACGGGTGACAGGTTTTTATCAATGTGAGTGGTAATATTTTAGCTTCAATTATAATAACTGTTCACTATTTCTTCATTTGGGGGCCTCCTTTTGATGGCAATTGAGGCTTATTTACTGTTTTTAATGAAAGTTTAAAAATTCCTTAGGAAACGCGGGACCTCAGAGAGTGACTCAGAGCAGGTGACTGGTTCAGCCCCGTTTCGCAACCAGAAAAGTGGACGATGGCTGGCAAACGGCCCTGCTTTATTCAGGGAGCAGTGCCCGACCCGACCCGTTTGCTCGCTCCTTTAGCGAGGTCCTGAGCTTACTGCCAGCCTCACCCCACACATACATGGGCAGGAAGCTTACAATAAGCTGTACCATTCAAATTCAGTGTATGGAAGTGACATCAACCAAAACGGCAGAGTGAGGACCTCTGAAAACATGCTCTTCCTAAAAGCAATGGGAAAAAAAGTGGCAAAAAAAAAAAAAAAAAGGTCAGAATCAACTCTCCCAAATCGCTGGGCGCTCATCAAAGGCTTACACCAACCCTGTGAGCGTGCATTAGAGAAAAGGCCTGCATCTCGGAAAGAACAGGGAAATGTATGGTGTTCTAACGGGCACTCGTTCCATCCCCTCCGGTGTGGCTCTGTAGCACCCTGGGAAAACCGCAGCCCCAGTGACTGGTACAGCCTGCAGGCATCAGAGAGAAGCGAGTGAAACTGGAACCTTGTCAAAGCCGGGTACCAGAGCACAGCCGTGTTCTTTCACCTGCCTAGTGGTTCTCTGAGAGATTCACTTAGCAGGCTGTCTGAAGTCAACACGACTCAGAGCTTGCCCAGTGTGAAAGCCTTCTTCCTGGGAGAATTTATGGAAAGCAATTATAGAAAAAAAAAGCTTTCCCATTGCAGCTGCCTAAGATGGTGGGTAACATTCAAGTCAATATTTGACTCAGACTAAACACAAGCTTCAAAGTAAAAACGATGGAATGAGAAGCCTATTGGGTACTGAAAGGCTCGGACATGCTGATGTGTGCATGCTCACTGAAGGCCTATGAAAGCTTGAGGTCTCCTAACCGGCCTCCAGACTCTACAAAGGTAGGAAGTAAACGTTAGGAAATAGTTGTCCACTACAGGGCTCAGTGTCAAAGGTTTGTCCTGACATAGACAGCCCCTTAGCATATACTGGTGTGCTAAGGGGCTGTCTATGTATTGGTTCCAGAACTTTAAGGAAGTCATTCTTCAAAATTAGATAGACTACTCTTGCAGAGAAAAGACATCAGAGGCTACCCAGGACAAGCAATACAGATTTTACAGAATTAATTCAGAAAATTCATTAAACAAAAACAAAACAAAATAAAACAAAACATAACTGTAACCGGCAGCAACAACACCACCTATAGAGAAGAAAAAGAAAATTCATTTCCAGAATTCCCATATCATGCTATTGAAAACATCCATTTTTCAATAATAGATTGAATGACATATTCAAAGAAACAAAGTAGTACCCAGACACACGAGTAAAATCAACCAATAAAAATGATCTCAGAAGAAACCTAATTGATGGGTTTTCTAGAAAAACAGTTTAAACCAGTTATTTAAATATGCACAAAGAGTTTAAGAACATTATGTATGAAGAACAAAAGTCTGAAAACATTATCATACCAAACAGAAATATCAATAATGAGAAAAACTATTGGCTTAAGAAAGGACCCAATATGAATTCCAAGTTTGAAAAGTAGAATCACTGAAATGAACAATTCACGAAAGGGGCTCAGTAGACAAAAGCAGAAGAACCAAAGGCAAGAGCTCTTTGAGCAGAAGAACCAGTGAACGCTAAGTCAACTGAAATGATCTATTCTGAAAAGCAGGAAAAAAATAAAGAAAAATGAATAGCACCTGAGAAACCTGTGGGACACCAATACATAATGAGAATCCCAGGTTGAGAGAAGTGAGAAAGGAACAGAGAAAAGATTTGGAAAAGAATGGGAAAAACTTCCCAAATTCAATGAAAATAATGTCTCTACACATACAGAAAGCTCAATGAACTCCAAATAGGTTAGGATTATGGACAGATTAGTGTAAGCCCATGATTCATACTTTGAAGCTGCAATCCCCAATGTGATGGTATTTGGAGATGGGGCTTTTGAAAGAGAATAAACCAGCATGAGATGAGGTCATGAGGGTGGGAACTTGTGTTCCTTTCCCACCAGGTAAGGATAGCAACTAGGTGGCCACCTACAGGCCAGGAACATAGTTTTCAATAGAAACTGACGATGCTGATACCTGGATATTGGACTTCCAGCCTCCAAAACTGTGAAAAAGTAATTATTGCTGTGTAAGCCACCAGATTATGACATTTTTCTATGGCAGCCTAAGCAGCCAGAGACACGTAGATACTTCATCAAACTGCAGGCAGTTAAAGACAAAGGACATATTGAAAGCAACAAGAGAGAAGCAGCTCATCATTTGCTGACATTCTCAGTGTGATAAACAGTTGTTTTTTAGTCAAAAACCAGGGAGGCTTAAAAGCAGGAAGGCCAGAAGCTATGTGTTATAGTGCTAAAGGAAAAAGAAAAAAAAAAGTGTCAGTCAGAATTCTATCTTCAGCAAAACTATCCTTCAAAAGGAGAAATTAAAACATTCCTAGATAGTATATATATCTGACCTAAAAGAAATATTGAAGAATGGTATTCAGGCTAAAAGAAGAGGAAACTATATGGTGAGTTTAAACCAAATAAAGGAATAAAGAGCTTTGATAAAAGTAATTACACAGATAAATATAAAAAGGGAAGTAAATATAGCACAATGTATTTTTTGTTTGAAATTTTTTTCTCCTATCTAATTAAAAACATAAATGTATAAAGCAATAATTAGGAGCAAAGGTTTTGGCTACTATTGAAATTCTGATGATAAAAATCCTACCTGGACTATTATATGTTAAGAAGTTGATGAAAATCTCCACAGCAACCACTAAGAAAATTATTTAAATATATATAGTAACAGAAATAAAAAGAAACTAAAAGGGTATATAAGAAAATAACCATTGAATACAAATGAAGACAATGAAAAGGGAGACACAAGAGATATGACATATAAATTGTAAACAAATAACAAATTAGTAGAAATAAGTCCTTTCTTATCAGCAATAACATCAAATGTAAATAGATTAAGTAGAACAATTTTAAAAAACGCATGGAAGAATACATTTTAAAACACCAAAAAAATATCTATGAGACACATTTTATATCTAGACACAAAATGTTGAAGGATAAAAAGACATACCATGTAAACATAAAGCAAAAGAGAGGTGAAGAGGCTATAATAATATACCAAATAGATTTTAAGATAAAAATTATTCCTAGAGATAAAGAATATTTTATAATTATAAAAATGCCAATCCTCAAGAATATATAATAATTAACAAATATATAATGAACAGAGCCACAAATATAAGAAGAAAAAACTGAAAAACTGAGGGTGTAATAGACTTCAATATTCAACTTTCAAATAATGAATCAAACAACTAGACAGAAGAGCAGCAAAGAAATAGACAACTAGAACAACATTATAAACTAACTAAACCAAACAGACATCTCTACCCAGTAAGAGCAGAAATACATATTCTTTTCAAGTTCATACATAATATTCTTCATTTTAGGCCATATGGTAGGCCTTGAAATGTGTTAACAAATGAAAAAGAATTGAAATCATAGAAGATATATTCTAAAGTCACATATAAAGAAATTATAAATCAATAACAAATAAATTTGGAAAACTAGCAAATCTGTGGAAAATAACCAGTGAGTCAATACTTTAAGATAAAAATAAAACACACACACACACACACACACACACACACACACACACATATATATATATGCCTAAGCAACTGTTATGACCTGTCAACCAAAAGACCAGCCAACCAGTCGCTATGATGTGCACTGACCACCAGGGGGCATATGCTTAATGCAGGAGCTGTCCCCTGGTGGTCAGTGTGCTCCCATAGCCAATCTTTTAACACATTTCAATCTCTCCTCCCAGCCAGCTGGCTCCAATGGGTCTGATCAGGACTGGGCCAAATGGCTCTGAGTGGCTCCAATCACCAGCCAGGCCAAGGGACTCCACCTATGCATGAATTCATGCACCGGGCCTCTAGTCTATTTATACAAAAGCCTAAGCAACTAAATGACTGAACAACTGGTTGACTGGTCACTATGATGCACAGTGACCACCAGGGGGCAGACACTCAATGCAAAAGCTGTCCCCTGGTGGTCAGTGCACTCCCACAGTAGGAGTGCCACTCAGCTGACCAAAAGGCACCAGACACCAAGCTCATGACTGGCGAGCACAGCTGTGGCCATTCGAGCCTCTCCCACCTCCACAGCAGAACTACTGAGCTAACAGCAGTGGGGTCGGGATGAGTGGAAGCAGCGTGGCACCTGGCCTGGGCTCGGGCTCTTCCCTTGGGGGATGCTGGACTGCCGATTTCGGCCTGATGTCCACAGGTCAGCTGAAACTAGAAGTCCAGCATCACCCGAGGGGTCCCAGATTGTGAAATGGCACAGGCCAGGCTGAGGGACCCCACCGGTGCACCAATCTGTGCACCGGGCCTCTAGTAACATATAAAAACTTATGGAACACAGCAAAAGAAGGGCTTGAGGGAAATTCATCATGGTAACTGCCTACATTTAAAACAGGGGTGGGGAACCTTTCTTCTGCCGAGGGCCATTTGGGTATTTGCGACATCATTCACAAGCCATACAAAATTATCAACTTAAAAAGCTGCCTGCTCTATTTGGCCAAACATTTAATTAACTCACCCCAATGCCTTGGCAGGGCCAGATCAAATGATCTCTTGGCCCTTATATGGCCCACAGGCTGCACGATCACCCCTGATTTAAAAGAAAAAAATAGCCTAATTTTCCACACGAGAAGCTAAAAAGACAAGCAAACCAAATGCAAGCAAGCATGAAACAATGAAATAGGGAGTAAAACAAGAATCGATGAAATCAAAAGTTGGCTCATGGAAAAGATCGAAAGCAAGGATGAATTTTCAGCTAGACTGACTAATTTCAAAAAGAGGAAAGATTCAGGTTACTTAAATAAGGTATTTAAAAGGGAACATTACTACCCGCCTACATAAATAAGGAGGATTGTAGCTGTTTACAAAAACAAATTAGAGAAGAATGATTTTTTTCTAAACATTGAACATACTAACCTTGAAAAGTAACTTAAAACTTTAGGACAGTGCTAATTAAAAAATTCTATATAATAAAAGGCTAATATGCAAATCGACCAAATGATGGAATGACTAGTCACTATGATGCACACTGACCACAAGGGGGCAGATGCTCCACGCAGGAGCTGCCCCCTGGTAGTGCACTCCCACAGGGGAGTGCTGCTCAGCCAGAAGTCCTGAGCCAGGATCATAGCTGGCGAGAGCAGCTGAGGTGGCACTAAGGATATCTGACACACACATACACACACACACACACACTCCACTGCACACAGGTAGTTTCCAAATGAATTTCAGCATCTCTATTTTGGCAGAAATTCAGATTTATAAACAGCAGGCTTTCATCTGAAATTATAGTCTATATAAAAAGGCAAAACAGATTGATATTCATTCACCAAAATTTACAAGAGCTGAAAATGCTTCTCTCTTAATAAGGATGGCTACAGGCCATCTGTAACAGATCACATGCAAATATAAGTTCGGAATATAAATTACCGTAGTTTCTTAAAATGTAATGCAACTGGACAAATGATATAAATTATTTTTATACCTCTCAAATGCTCTTCTATAAATAAATGTCAAATAAGTTTAAGTTCAGTACAATTCTATTATGTTTACATACTCAATATTTATATGAATGGATGTACTGTCCATTGCATATGAAAATGAATGACCCCGTTACCACGAGTAAGACTTGTGCTGTTAATTGTTGGTAGGACTTATCCATTTAGAGGAAGTTATGGTTTCTTCCTCCTCCTTGTGCTACACACATAACCTGAGTGAACTTTCAAGGAAAGAGTCCAAAGACTGTGCTAATATACAAAATAGTGAATGCAATTTTAGGTTTTGATAGTTTGAAACTTAAATAACATTTTATTTAAATATACATGTAACCATGTTTTGACAATAACTAAAGTTTCTTTGCATTTTGTGATGGTTGTATATTTATTTCCCACTCTAAAAATGTAGTATGACTCCATTCAAA
The DNA here is from genome assembly GCF_964339955.1 of Pipistrellus hanaki. NCBI lineage: Eukaryota > Metazoa > Chordata > Mammalia > Chiroptera > Vespertilionidae > Pipistrellus > Pipistrellus hanaki. The sequence continues at coordinate 69,045,735 of NC_140508.1, forward strand.
TCAATATACTATAGGAACTACTTTGTATTTTAAAACCACTAAATGTGATATTTTATACATAGGTATGATGTAAACCTGTTTTATATGCAATTACAAAACCATGCTAAAAGCCAAATAGCCAAGTAGGCTTCGTTGTATCAAAAGTATCCTATGTTATTGGAAAGTATGGAAATACTGCTCAATAATCACCGAATCACCTAATAAACTCATTTGCAATCATAGCGCAGACATGAGAACCCAACCTTAGCTTTGTTGTCCTGAAAATATGGCTATTTCACTATGGATACAGTTTCAGGAGGCTCTGGACATAGGAGATAAAGCAAGAAAATGCCATACATACTTGAGTGCATCTGTACCCAATTCTAATAACTTCATTGATTTACAACATATACACATGCACATATTAAATATAATGAGAACAATTGACATGTGTCAGTTAAACATGATTTTTGCTACAATAAGCAAAATAGCTGTCTTGAATTATTTATACAATTAATAGTTTGCACACAAAAATTCCCGGGGGTTGTGAGTCAAGGAGATGTTATTCTGTTCCAAGTGAGTGCTTCCCATAGGTCTCCTCTCATCACCCCAGGCCAGCTCTCACTCTGGCGACTGGAAGATGGCTTCCTGCGGTTCACACCACCACTCCCAGCAACGGAGAGTGTCTTATACTTTATATCTTTTCTTTTTATTTTATGAAAAACTAACTTTCCTGAAGCCTCCATAGACTTTCCCTAGCTTCCATTGGCCAGGTTGAGTTTCTGTTCCAATGCCCTAGCTACAGGGTAGCTGGGAAAGCAAATATATAGGCATATTCAGGCTCTGCCAGCAAAGATGGACCAGAGAGAAATGGGGGGCGGGGGGCTGTCCATAAGTCTGCCACATGTCTAGATGTGCCTAATTTACCCTACTTTGCTTAAACTTCATCTACACACACACACAGAGACACGTGTCACTTTTCTTCTGCAATTATTAGTTTGTATAAGTGAGGCGCTATGTATTATGCTGTGCTAAAACATCGTATGTAAATCTCTCCACTACGTCCAGATAGTCTATTAAAGCTCTTAAATCTTGGCTAGGTTTTTACCTAAACGTATTCAGAAGACTTTGTTGGCATCTGCTCAAAGAGCTCTCAGGGGTCTGTAGCTCTTTGAAATATACTGTTGTTACTATTAAGGGAAGCAGGTAGAAGAAAGGAGAAATGTAGCCAACATTTTTGTTAAACGTATGTATCTTTTAATTTTCCATAAAAAGATGTTACTTACCCTTAACTGGTTTGGCTCAGTGGATAAAGTGTGGGCCTGCAGACTCAAAGATCCCAGGTTCGATTCTGATCAAGGGCATATACCTTGGTTGTGCGCACATACCCAGTAGGGTGTGCAGGAGGCAGCTGATCAATGTTTCTTTCTCATCAATGTTTCTAACTCTCTATCCCTCTCCCCTCCTCTCTGTAAAAAAATCAATAATATATATATATATATATTTTAAAAAGATGTTACTCATTTTGTCCCATCTTAATCATTTTCCAAGAGCTACTATATTAACTCTCTCAGCTTCAGAAATTTTTGAGTAAGACTGTAGATTATTTTTGCATGTAATTAATAGAGATTATACGCCTAAATGCAAACATATTTTAAAGAGCTAAGACTTAGCATACAGATATTGAACTGACTCCAACCTAATTAATTCAAACTAACAGAAGTTTACAGTGAAAAGGGGATTTTCAAATGGCTTACCAGATTCTTATGATTACAGGTTTGTGTAAAATTTTACAAATAATATTGAAAATGGCACTTTATCAGAAATTATTGAAAGAGTTTTTATGAAATACTAAAGCGTGACTGCATCCTTTCTATCAAATGCAAATTTTATGAATTTTCTTTCTGACCTGTATATGCCCTTTCAAATTACTCAAAGCTGAAATTAATAAAAAGAATAATCTCAGGATGAGTCACAAATACCAAATTAATATTTATCAACAGAAAAATCCCAGCAGCCAAGTAAAGACAGAAGTTGCAAATCTTGATGCTTCTGTTAATGCAAAATAGTGAAAAGGCCAAATTGAGCTTGTGTAAATTTTATGTCTATTGATAGATAGTATCTTTTTAAAGTCATACCAAAAGATTTTCCTTTAAATCTCAGGGTCTGTAAAGCACGTTCGTTTTCCAAAGACGTATGCAATTTAGCTGTGCACCTGCGTGTGTCAAAATAAGCTTTTATGCTGGCATTGCATTGAGGCCAACTATGCCAATTTTGTAAGTGGTTGTATGCATTTTATTCTCTATTAACACTGGCCAAGATATCTGAAACCTAAATAAGTGTCTCCCTGTCTGGAATTCCTTGCTAGCATTACTCCAGTAAGGTGAAATAGCATGACATTGACATCAGGTGCAAAAGTGGATTCATATTTTCTGTTTTTTGTTTTTTGTTTTAAATATCTGCCAATATATTATGAATTTATTTTTCTAATCTCCAATCTAATGCTTACCCAACTTTCCCACTTAAAAAACTAAATAACTATGGAAGACCACACAGGAAAAAGATGAATTCATGGAGATCCATAAAAGGTAATAAAATCTCATTTTCTGACCAAAAAAGGGAATTATGCACCATGTGCATGCACCTTTGTTTTCTTATGTTTGAAAAGAATGCATTTATTATTACATAACAGATTCCCTCCAGAAATGTCCTTGCTGAAAACAGTGTTTTCTTTCCATTTCTCTAGGACACAGAGAAATTATATCTACGATTGTATCTGGTTCATGAAATCTTAAAGTTAGGAGGAGAAGGCTGCTTACATGCGTGCGCAAAGAAGTACCAAGGACAGCCAACTAGATTACAAGGACTCCATCATCTTGTTTTAATCAAAGTTAAGGAAATTGCTCCTCAGAGCTATTTGGGACTGGAAACCACACACATTCACATCTTAACCTATTGGAGTCAGATTCACAGAGTTAGAATCACACACTGGTTTGAGAACACACTCTAATTTGCTAAGTAGCACCAGTAAACTAAATGGCCTGTCCTAGAGGAGAAGTTGCCATCACTGAACTACTGTCAATACAACATGAATTTTGAGCAGATGTTCACAGCAGGCATGTGAGGGTCTTCAAGCAAATATTTCTCTGGAGCTTTGAGTCACCCTTTCACTGCCAAACAGGAATTTGCAGTGAATTCCCATACAGTGGAAAGAGTTCTTGGCCTTTGCAGAACCACTCAGGAAGAGACTTTTCCCCTGCAATGGTTTATTTCACAGTGATTTTGCCTTAGAAAGCCACACTCAAAGGTCGAGGAAATAATATTCAACAAATGACTATTTCCTCTAAATTGAATTGACTGTGATTTAACCATATATGGTACAAAAACACAATTTTATAACTCATTAGATATTTCTTTTTTGTTTAACTCATTTATTTCTGTGAAGTTGGATGTTATTATGATCTTTGATCCAATATAGGTACGATATTTTATTCCTCTGGTTTCTTTCAGGATTTTTTTTTCTTGGGTTTTGGGTTTTCTGTAATTTGAAAAGGTTACCCCTGTGTGTATGTTTTTTGAGGCATTTATCCTGCGTGGTGTTCTTGGAACAGGCTAAGTAAGGGCTTGGAGACCAGGCCAAAGACCACTGGAGGACCCTTACCATCCAAAGCTGATCTGGCTCACCCAGAGGAGAAGGCAGTGAAATGCCTACCCCGCCATGCATAGTACATGCTTCCTTACAAAGAAGCCCAGATGAGTGGGAGCTCAGACAAGTGGGAGCACGTGCTACTCATGTGATACGGACACGCTTGATTCCTCCTCCTGTCATACAAACATACTTGATTCAACTTATATGTCTTAGCTGAGACAACGGCCATTGCTGAGGCTGGGGCTGGGACTCAGAACAGGAAAATTCCTGGCGGTGCTGTAAATAAAGAGTCCAGGTCTCAGCCCCAAGAAACCCCAGTCCAGGCAGCAAGTGGGATCCCCAGTACTCACCCAAGGAGTCCCCTGCTTACATCCCCTTCCTGGTCACCTGAATATGTAACCAGACAATCAATGGGTCCATGCTGCCTGTCACTACTTGAGCCAATGAAGCAGAGACAGGGTTGAATCACATATGAGCATTTATCTCAAAATTGCTGGCAGCATGGGGGAGCAGCAGGTCATCCACGAAATCTGCTCTGCACCCCCAATAAGCTGGAAGCCAAAAAATACACGTTTTAATATCAAGTTTTCATTTAATACATATTATAGATAATTCTTTGCTTACCTTTTTTTGCCTAAACTTTTGAGATAGGACAAAGTTCTTTCAATGTGGGCCTACTGATTGACATGCCACTTGGAGCCCTCTTAAATATGCAAAGCTCTGATTTCCAGGCTCAGCTACTTTAAAATAAAACGAGAAGCAATCCAAGCAGTGTAGAAACCTGTTTTCTTTCTTCCCCCTATGTTCCCAGTTGTTTTCAGTGATTCACATTTGAGTCTTTATAAAGTACCGTGTTAAGTTCTTGCAATCACTTCATCAGTTTATGAAATATTTAAATCACACACTTACAAATAAAACTGGCAAAGTGAGGCATGGAAAGAACATAACCTTTGCTCTGAATACAACTCAATGTTATGTGCACAAATTGCAAGTAACCACAGGGTGGACTACTATGCATGAGCGTGTCCACACACTGAGGATCATTATGTTGAGAAGAGAGATTTTTGGTTCATTTACTAGTGATGCTCTATTAAGAGAGCTTTTGTAATATTTTCATGCAAGATACCATCCAATCTTAAAGCTACCCTGTTTCCCCGAAAATAAGACAGTGTCTTATATTAATTTTTTCTCCCAAAGTTGCGCTAGGTCTTATTTTCAGGGGATGTCTTATCTTTCCATGTGCTAGGTCTTATTTCCGGAGGCTGTCTTATTTTTGAGGAAGCACGGGTAGGTAGCCGCTCTGTCGCTGTAAAAGTGACTTTAAATATCACTGAATTGGTTAACTTTGATTATTTTAAACTTTTAATTCTAGAGGGATATTTTATCCTCCTTATTTGGAATATTTTTGGAATATTTGGAATGTATTTCCAAGAAATACATCACTCTTAATGCTCTATGCACTGGCAACAAACACAGTAATGCAAACTGGCTAAAGGGTTACACCTACTGTACAAAATAGAAAGCCGTTTATGATTAATTGGACATACGGATTGTTTATTTGAGGATAGAGCTGGTTTAAGGAAAAGTTTTTTCTCATTATAGAAGTTAAGCATGCCCCCATTGCTATATCTTATTAATTATGAATTTGCACATAAGTCTTCCTTTAATAGATAGTTCAAGGTAGTGGCATTCTACCCCTGTTCAAAGTCACGCTAACTCTAAATTAACATATTCCAAGTAAGTGAGGCCAATCACATCAGCAAGTGAATTTTTTTTGTAATGGCAGCTCTCAGAGAGAAAAATGAGTTGTCACAAATAGAGCAAAACTCCTTTCCGGACCTCAGGCAAACACCCATGAGCAGGCCAGCAGAGACTGGCAGGAGAACCATGGTCCGCAGCTGCAATACAAACAAACCTTTGATATTAGATTTGAAAATCTCATCTAATTAGGTCAATTGGTTGCAGCACAGTACTAATATGGCCCAGCTAGGACACTAGATCCTCACATGTGCCACTCCATTGTGACCTGTGTCCCTAGATTAAAGCCTAAACCCTCCACCATCTGCAACTGCACGTGGGTCCTCTGAACGCCCAGAGAAAGGCTGCCTCCCCTCACTTCAGGCCGAGGCTATTCTCCCCACCCAACCCCAACCCCAACAACAACAAAGCTTCAAAAAACACCCACAATCTCACCTCAGTGACGACTCTCTCCATACCGAATGACGAGACACAAATAGTCATGTGATATTTTCTGAAAATGCATTATAACTTCAGAAAAAAAGAAAGAAAAAGAATAACTGCTACTGAGAACGCCCGCTCTGCCTCTAGGACAGGTTATTTCTTCTCATTTTTACCCACGTTAAGCTTTCAACACCTGGGCTTATTTCTGACTCTTCTCCTCAACCTTTTGGTTTTCTTACAGTTCCAAGCACTTGAAAAATCAATAGCTGTGAGAAAACTACCACAAATGAACACCTGATTAAAATTAGGAAGAGTGGAACAGAAGAGCTTATTGCATCAACCTCAAAAAAGGGGGGGGAGTGGGAAAGAAAATCAAAATCGTTTTCCTTTTCTATTATTTTCAGTTCCCTCTAACATCTTAACTTAAAAAGATCGACCTATTATGGTTATCTTCTATATTCTACTCCCATAGATTATGTATTCTTTAAAATGTAAAATATTATATTAAAACTAGAGGCCAGGTGCACAAATTCATGCACAGGTGGGGTCCCTCTTGGTGGCTTACAGGGATCCGGCGAAACCCAAAGTCCGACACCACCTGAAGTTCCTATCTGTCACTACTGCTCATCCCAGCCCCACTGACCAGTCCTGATCAGAAGAGGCTCCTGCTGCCACAGCAGTGCTCACCAGCCATGAGCCCTGCATCTGGCACCCTCCCAAGGGGATTGGCCTGCAGGATCAGGCTGAAACCGTCTCTCCGACATCCCCCGAGGGGTCCCAGATTGCAAGAGGGCACAGGCCAGGCTGAGGGACCTCACTGGTGCAAGATCAAGCAGGGATGGGACAGCGAGAGGGCTCTAGGACGTGTCCAGCCCATCTTGCTCAGCAGCAAGCTAACCTACCAGTCAGAGCATCTACCCCCTGGTGGCCAGTGCATGTCATAGCAACTGGTAGACCAGTTGGCTGTCTGCACCCTGGTGGTCAGTGCACATTATAGCAGGCAGTTGAGCAACCTTAGCTAATCATTAGCATATTACGCTTTGATTGGTTGTTTAGTTGTTTGGTCTATTTGCATATTACCATTTTATTATACAGGATAATTATAAAAATAAAATTAGAGAATGGTTATTTCTATAGATGAGAACAAATGTTATGTTTTGTTTTAGTTTCTTCTATGTAGTTTTTCAAAAATTCTTAAATCTGGCCAGTGTCGCTCAGTGGTTGAGTGTCAGCCTATGAACCAGGAGGTCACAGTCTGATTCCCAGTCAGGGAGCATGGCCAGGTTACTGGCTCAATCAGGCAGCCAATCAATGATTCTCTCTCATCATTGACGTTTCTATCTCTCTTTCTCCCTTCCTCTCTGAAATAAATAAAAATATATTTAAAAAATTTTTTAAATGTACAATAATATAATTATGTGAATAATAATCTCCTGATATGTGCCTTCATCTGTCACCATACTTTCATAAAAAAGATAACACAGTAGGCCATATTGTGTTCTATTTGGGAGATAGATAAAATAAAATAAAAATGTTTAAAATTAAAACATTAGAAAAAAATAAAGGTGATTTATATATTACATATATATAATATATATGCCATCACTAAATATTTCAAATTATGTTAACAATTATATTGGGTCGGCAGCTAAGTAATTGCGGGTTTCACACATATATGGCTTCAGTTGAATTTTAGGTTTGCAGACGTAGTACAAATGTAAAACACATTTTGTTATTTGATAGTTGGCTATTCAGCTGTTAATCAGTAAAAAAAGTTTTTTGATCTGTTTTGTAGTTTTCGTTTGGCGTTCGTTGAAAAATGGAAAATCAAAAGGAACATTTTCGTCATATTTTGCTTTTTTATTTCCGCAAAGGGAAAACGCATCGCAAGCTCATAAAAAGTTATGTGCTGTTTATGGTGACGAAGCCTTAAAAGAACGGCAGTGTCAAAATTGGTTTGCCAAATTTCGTTCTGGTGATTTTTCACTCAAAGATGAAAAACGCTCTGGTCGTCCAGTTGAAGTTGATGACGCCCTAATCAAAGCAATAATCAATTCAGACTGTCACAGTACAACACGTGAGATTGCAGAGAAGCTTCATGTATCACATACATGCATTGAAAATCACTTAAAACAACTTGGCTATGTTCAAAAACTCGATACATGGGTTCCTCACGAACTGAAAGAATCACAGTTAACGCAACGCATTAGCAGCTGCGATTTGCTAAAGAAACGTAATGAAAATGATCCATTTTTAAAACGACTGATAACTGGCGATGAAAAATGGGTTGTTTACAACAATATCAAGCGGAAAAGATCGTGGAGCAGGCCAGGTGAACCAACTCAAACAACATCAAAAGCTGATATTCATCAAAAGAAGGTTTTGTTATCAGTTTGGTGGGATTACAAAGGAATTGTCTACTTTGAACTCTTACCACCCAACTGAACGATCAATTCTGATGTCTACATTGAACAACTAACGAAATTAAACAATGCAGTTGAAGAAAAGCGGCCCGAATTGACAAATCGAAAAGGTGTTGTATTCCATCATGACAATGCAAGGCCACACACATCTTTGGTCACTCGGCAAAAATTAATGGAGCTTGGTTGGGATGTTTTGCCACATCCACCATATAGTCCTGACCTTGCACCATCTGATTACTTTTTGTTTCGATCTTTACAAAACTCCTTGAATGGTAAAAATTTCAATAATGATGATGTCAAATCGTACCTGATTCAGTTTTTTGCTAATAAAAACCAGAAGTTTTTTGAACGTGGGATTATGATGCTGCCTGAAAGATGGCAAAAGGTCATTGATCAAAATGGGCAATACATTACAGAATAAAGTTATTTAGTTCCATGAAAAAATTGTCTTTGATTTTCTTTAAAAAATCCGCAATTACTTAGTTGCCGACCCAATATATTTTACTAAATTATGGATGACTGCCTCATCAAAAACTATAAAAATGGCAACACGTTAGGATAAAAGAACATTTAAATTGTTCCCAGCTGTATCTTAAACCAAAAATAATCTTAAGTCAAATATGTTTTTTAACGAGTTGACTTGTTTTAACTGCACAAATGCTTTTGGGAAAATGAATGACAAATGCTTATGCATTCGTTTTTTTTCGCTACATAACTGATCATGATCAATTGGGTGGCTTGAAACAATACAAACTTATTATCTCACAATTCTTGTGGGTCAGAATTCCAGCACATTTCCAATGGGTCCTCTGCTCAGGTTCTCATGAAGTTGAAATCAAGATGTCAGCCTGTTGCATTTTTATTTGGAAGCTCAACTAGGAAAAGATCCACTTCCAATCTCCCTTGTGTTGCTGGCAGAATTAAGTCCCTTGTGGTTATAGGACTTGGGTCCCCATTGTGTGGCCAGCTGTGGCAAAGCATGCTCTCAGCAATGTCAGCTCTAACCACATGGCCCCCTCCATCTCAACAATGGAGAATCTGCTTTGCAATGAATCCATTTCAGGCTTTGCAAACTTCTCGCTTATTCTACCTGGAGCCAGGAAGGAAGCTCTCTTTCAGAAGGCTGGTGTGACTAAGTCAGACTCACCTGGAAGATCGCTTTCTTAAAGCTTATGGTACCTACCAGATAGCACGACAGAAAGACAGGAGTCATAGCTCATCATATTCACAGGTTCTATCTACACCCAGAGGGAGTTATTGTAGAATCCTGCTAACCACAAAGTATGAAACCATGGAGAAGACCCTTAATGGCAGAGATAGACACGTGGGTATAAAATCAAAGAAACAACTTGGGATAAGATTTAGAATCTTGCCTTAAAAAATAAACTCCATGTGGTAAGCAAATTTTCAAATTTACGTTCACTTTACAAGGTCTGTGCTTGAATAAGTCTTCTATATAGAATTCTCTACTTGGGTTTTTAGAAAGATTTCTTTGGGAGTCTTTGCAATTATTGTTGTAGTAACAACTAAGAGATCAACAATTATTTCTTCTAGGCCCCCAAACAAACAAACCTCAAATTCACTTATTGATCCATGCATGTTCTTTCTAAGTGCCTTTAAATCTATTCTTTCTTAAGTTTTATAGAATCTTACTTTTAATATTTTCTTTGAGTTAATGAAGACATATCTATACTGCTGAATCAATTACATAGCAACAACAAGCTATTGAATTACATTGATTTACTGCTTGATAAAATTTGATTTGAATACCTGTATAATATTTATTTATAACTATAGTTCAAACATGACATTGAGTCCAACGGAACTATTTAACTTTTATTCTTTAATCATCTGATTTATATTCTGCAACATAAACCACTGAGAGACATCTATTCTCTACGTATAAGAAGACCTAAACCATGACATACCTGCTTAAACACTTTCAGTAGCTGCTGCTCCCTACAGATTGAAGTCCAAACTTTTTAACATGGCAGAAAAGTTCCCATCATTTTTTCCCAGCCTAATTTTCCAACCTCATTTCCCACTGTACCCTATACGTCAGCTCTTACCTCGGCACCTTTCCCTGAATATGCCTTTGATGAAATCTCTTCCCTCGTATAAACACCAAATGCATATAATTCTCTTATGGATGTCACAGATTGGTATGGCTTAGATCTTATTTCAATATTGTGCAGGTGAAGGACAGAGGTGCCCCTTGTAATAGAGGAGATTATATTTAACTGAAATGTAAGGTCTTAACCACTATGTTCTACTGTGAAGCAATATTTTACTATGGATTAGCATTGCCTCCAAATTCGTATATGTATACCCCAAACAGTACATAAGATGGCCTATTGAATAAGCAAGTACAAAAATGTTTATTCATTCATTTTAACTTTATTTTTATTGTTGACAACATTATACAGATGTCCCTATCTTCCCCCTTTTACCTGCCTCCACCCATCCCTTACCCCCATTTCCCTCTACCATCACCTCACTGTTCTCTGTGTCTATGAGTTATGCATGTATGTTCTTTGGCTAATCCCTTTGCCTTCTTTCATCCAGTCCCATTCCCTCCCCCTCTGACAGCTGCCAGTCTGTTCCAAGTATCCATGCCTCTGGTTCTATTTTGTTCATCAGTTTTTTTGTTCATTAGTTTCCACGTATAAGTGAGATCATATGGAATGTGTCTTTCTCTGACTGGTTTATTTCACTTAGCATAATAATCTCCAGGTTCATCCACGCTATTGCAAAGGGTAAGAGTTTACCTAGTTAAGTTGCATTTTATGAAAAAAAAGGCAAATGAAAAATATTTTCAAGTGCAGACAGATCTCAAAGAATAGAACACATGAAACGTTCCTGAGGGGTTTTTTTTTTTTTTAAATCAGTAATGATAGTATGTCAAGTAATGAATCAAATCAAATATTCAGAAATAAGGAAACCCAGGGTGAGGGAAAGGACCACCGGAGGTTGGCTAGCCATAGGGGATTGGCTGTGGGAGTGCACTGACCACCAGATGGCAGCTCCTGCATTGAGTGTCTGCCCCCTGGTGGTCAGTGCATATTATAGCAACTGGTCAACTGGTAGTTTGGTTGTTCAGTTGCTTCGGCTTTTATATAGATTTGTGCACTCTGGAGAGGGGGGGTCCCTTCAGCCTGACTGTGCCCTCTTGCAGTCTGGAGCCCTTGGGGGATGTCTGACTGATGGCTTAGCGCTGCTGTGGGGGTAAGAGAGGCTTCCGCCACCGCTGCTGTGCTTGCCAACCGTGAACCCAGCTTCTGGCAGGGTGGTGCTCTCCCTGTGGGAGTACAATGACCACCAGGGGGCAGCTCCTGTGTTGATCATCTGCCTCTCTGGCGGTCAGTGCACATCATAGTGATTAGTCATTCTGCCATTCATTTGGTTTGCATATTAGCCTTTCATTATATAGGATAGATTAATAGGGTCTGATTTCCTCCTTTTATTCAGGTGAGTTATATCTACAAGCCTCTTGACCCCTAATTCTCATGCCTGCTGGAAGCCAATTCCAGTATGTTATAATTACAAGAGTTTCATCAAAAGGTTGATGAAACTTGGGGAGTCAACAAGGGCTGAGTCACATATGCAATCACATGTTAGAATGGCTGAAAGTCACTTCTCCCAAATCAGAATAGAATGATAGTTTGTTGCCAGACAGCTCAGGGCATCTTAATCTACATGTTATTGCCTCCTGTTGGCCAAACACCTAAGCAGCTGAAGGCAAATCCCCGATATGACAATGCTTCTGTACCTTACCCTTTGAAGTGTATTATCTTCACCTTGCCTTAGGACAAATTGTGTTAATAAAAAGCAAGTGATCCTGAGGCAAGGAGAACTTTAGCTCCTTAAATGAAGCTTTTCTGACCCCCAATGCCATTCAAAATTATCTTTCATCTTTGGACTCTTATTTAATCTATGCACAGCCTTTCTCCAGATTGCTGAACCCTTTGAAATGCTGGAACAAGAACCCTGGCATACACCAAAAAGGTCTCTAGTAAAGGTTCCCACTCTTCCCTGAGAGTCTTTCATAGGCACTGTGCTAGGGACTTGCCATTCACAATTTATTCCTCAGAGCAACTCATAAGGGGCCACTAATGTCAACTGACAACCTACATTGCTGAGATTCATATGGGAATCTTTTGACTCAAAAGACCTAGTCTAAATAGGGAGTGTCTCTAAACACTTTAAATGAAGAGAAAAATGCATCAGTTATCAATAGCAATGCCCACTCTGAACATATCAGGGGATAAGCAAAATTTTCCTATGTCTCAGTGACTACAATTATGATTTGTCTCTTTCACAGATACAACATCTCTTGATATATAGCTGGTGCTGATGCTCAGCTCTGTTTTCTGCAAGTCCTGTAGCATCCAGGTCAAGGCCTAATATATGTGACCTATGCCTCAGGCATAAAGTTAGGCCAGGTAGGAGCTATACAGATTCTGTATGGGGCATTATTTCCTTCCATCTGATGTAGCCTCAAGAATTTATAAACAAAAACAGAGAAAACTAAACAAACAAAAACCCAGTAACTGTACATGAACCAGTTCATGAATATTTATTCTAATCACTGTACAGTTATAATTAGTAGCATGCACAGCAAGAACAATGTGAAATCTATGGCTACATGATTGCAAAACTGAATAAATCAGCATTTTTTAAATGGCATACTATAGATAATGCCTTTTCCTTTCTGGATAAAAAATTAATTTTATGTTCCCCAGTGGAATAAATAGAAGGGAGAAATACATGAAAGGCAAAAATTAGATGCAAGTGTCTGTCCCTACACACACAGGTCAGGAAAAGCATCCCTCACATTACCTGATTTTACAGTTTGGATATTCATTAGCCTGTTTGAGTAAGACTGAAAAACAAATAAAAATCCGAGTTCACCAAATTTCCTATTGTGCTATATACTGTAGGGGGCTTTTTAGAAATATGCAATAATGCATGAGTCACACGATTAACGGAAAGCCTTAATGAATTTTCTGGTTATTTTCCAAATTTACTTTTCATAATATCAAGTGGAATAATGTGTTTTGGTAGTTTAAATTATGTGCTGTTTCAACTAATTGCTGGCAGGAAAAAAAAAAGTCAATCAAGATGAAAAGTTACTAAAAACAAACTAAACTAGAACTCTTAACTTTGTAAATTAGAATAATCAATAGCAATGCTAATTTAAAATGATCACTGATTAAACATTTTTTTGTAACCTGTGTCAGAAACTTGCTATACCTTTTACAGAATTATTATGTTATTCATCATGCCATTTTTCTAAATTTCTGATAACCGTTAGTGAAAGAACATGTAAAAATAAAAGTGGTAGTATGGAAAAAAAAAAAAAAAAAACTAGATGCCATGCTCCACTAGCTGCGTGTGTGTGTGTGTGTGTGTGTGTCCACACGTGTGCGCCTGCGTGCACACGCAAACAGGTCCAACCTAGGCCTAAAATGGCTGAGTTGCAGGATGTTGTTGCTTGGTGACCAATCAGTATCTCCTCAGCCACAAAGTAATCTAAACAGTGAGAGAAATGTCCTCTAGGCATTAGCCATGGCCAGGACAAATATTATATTAAAGGGCATTTTTATCTTTTCCAGTATTCTACGTATTTTTTACTTTAAGCCAATTGACACTTGCTTGATTTTATCATCAGTTGAATTAAGGCTTTAGGAGAAAGTTACATCTATATTCTTTGGGGAAAGTAAGAGGTAGAGCCTAGCTTCTTTCGGATGGAAAGATATTGTTTCAATTAGCTGTGTAGGGGTGTGTGCTCTCTCCCGGTACAACCAGCCTCCCAGTTGCTATCAGTCTCCCTTTCTTTCATTAAACACAAGTAGTTAATTAGCCACAGCCTGTCCTCTCCCCTTCTCCCTCTCCCTTTTCTCAGCAGTAATGATGTCTAATTATCAACAGCAACCTCAGGTGCAAATCTCTCTCCCTGACAGCAAGCCAGCTTCTAGTAGCTGGAATGAGTCTCAGTCTACTTGAAAATACCATTCAAATACAGCATTTTTACTTCAACCCATGGATGCCTTTGAAGGAAAAGAAAATGTGGTTTCTGATTCTCTGGTGATTGCACTCCAGCTATTAAAAAAAAAAAAAAAAAAAAAACAACAACAACAACAACAATCAAGGTATTTCTAAGGAGGAAATAATTTGAGATGTGGGGAAACACTGGCTAAAAAGGGATCATTTTTTTAACTTGTTGAAATGACGATTGGCTGTCACTCCGAGAAGGAGGAGCCTATAATTCTATGTCTGGAGCAGCATAAAAATTTCATAAAGAGCAACAGAAGAGTTCATGAATTAAACACCTCTTCAACATTTCACAACAGGCTTGAATGAAGAGCAGGGCTTTTAAATACTCCATGGAAACTATTAACTAAGAATATTAATTGATGGATTACATTTTCTCCCAAAATTATGTGGAATCTTTACTGAAAAGAAAACAAAACAAAACAAAAAACAGTGTTTTTTTATTCGTAACTCAGGAGTTGTTACGCTATATTAGGTGTTTTAGCAGTAATTCTTGAACAAATCTGCATTAATTTTCTAATGAAAACGTGAGTATCTGAGTATAAGAATGCTGGTTTGAATTACTGGCATCCATGTTTATATCAGCGCGTTGGTAACCATTACAGAAGTTATATTATTTACCGTAGAAATTTTAATTAATGTTTTATACATACTGGCTATAACCAAATGTATGCAAGTATAAACTTACTGGACCAGATGAAGCTATCAGCAGGTAACATGAAAAGAATGGAAAACAAACTTCCCAGCTACCAATGTTTTAAAAAACATATATAATATTATTAAATCATATTTAGGTAAACAGATCTTAAAAAATTATTTTATTCATTTAATTACTTCAATCTTGCCCAAAGGAAAATACAGTTTGATGCTCTGAATTCCAATTCTAACAATAATTTGTTTTGTTTTGTTTTTAATCGGGTTCTTAATGCTATTCCTAATACAAATGAATCAAAACACTTCATTGGCTACAACAGACTTTGGGCTCATCCAGATGTAAATAAACCTCAGTTTTAATCCATGGCCATCTCCTCCTCATTATTTAAAGCTGCATTTATAAATTACTCCCTGGAAACTTCCAACAATAACATTTAAAAAAAAAAAAAATACAGCAGAACTTTTATGTGTTTCACTTCACCTTTATTTCCTCTTCTCATATAAATTCCAAAACAAATACACTTCCTTCAAACCCCTACACCTAACCTTTGGAAAGCCACTAATTGTTTTCCAAACCTCAAAGAAACCTCCCAAGAACCCTTTGGAAAACCTTTGCTATGCATATTTCCAGTGTCATATGCACCATTTGAGACAGAAGAATGGCTCTCAACGCCCCTCCCCTCCAGCATCCTCCAGGAATACCGCACGGAAACCATTGCCAGCGGGAAGGGAGGAAAAGCAGCAAAATCTCCAGCAACCCCAACGCCAGGCATAAATGCAAAGGATGCCACACACACACCCCCTTCCAGGCAGGTACCCACCGTGGCGCGATGGAGAACGAGGTCGCGGGGCTCTGATCTGAAATCCTACTGGTCCCCATCTTCTCTCAAAGGAAATTGCTGCCTCTGCCGCCACTCCCGGCCGCCTGGCGAGGCGGACACACCGAGCGCCCCGCGCAGGCACCTCGCAGCGCCCGGGCTCCGCGCGGCGTGGCCAGGAGGCTAGTGACATCCCAGGAGGAGACACCAACACCAGCCCCGTCCGAGGGCGCCCCGACCCATCTCTTCTCTTGTGGCTCACCGCGTAGCGGCGCCTTTATGTGTGGAAGGGGGACCGCGAGGAAGGGGATGGGGGCGGGGAGGCGCGATTCCAGAACCGCATCTATGGTCTGCAGGGTCCAGGCAGGGTCTCCTGGAGCCACCGGGGCGATCGGACCACCGCGCGCCTCCCGGGAGGCTCTGGGGCCATAAACCCGGCGGTGCCGCCGGGGAGGGGACCCCGCAGGCACGACTAGCACCACATTCGGTCTTTGTACCAATAAGGAGACACGGTGGCCTATCGATCAGAATCGTCTGTTCGGGGAGAGCGCGCGGCTGGGGCTCCAGCGCGGCCTGCACGCGCGGCGGCCAAGGCGGACACGCGCCGGGCGCCCGGCGGGACCCGGGACAATGGCCCCCGCACCGGGGGGCGCGGGACGCCGCCCGACCCCGGGCAGGAGGCTCTGGCAGCGCGTCCCGCAGCAGCAGGGGCGCACCGAGGGGCGGCAGGCGCTGCGGCTTTAAAGGACCACAAAGCCTCCGCGCTGGGGGCGGGGGGGGGGGGGTGGTAGGGGGGACCCGCCTGGCTGCTGAGAGTGGGGGCGACTTGGGGAGGGGGCTGCGGAGGGAGGGGGCATATGAACCAACGGTGGCTCCTCGCAGCTCCCCGCTCTCCCCCGCGCCCCCTCCCCGCAGGGCCGCCGCCGCCGCCGCCGCAGACAAATAACGGAGGCGGGCGCGGCAGGCACTCACCGTGGTCTTGACCGGCACGTAGAGCACCGGCTTGGCGCCGCCGCCGCCCGCGCGGACCTCCTCGGGGGGCTGGCCCAGCTGGAAGCCCTTGGACTTGACCCAGAATTTAAATTTCGCGTTGTCAGTGGAGCTGGACTCGGCGCCGTGGAGGAGCTGCACGATGCGCTCGTATTTCTTGCGGGTCACCGTCTTGGTCTTGCCCGAGTCCCCGTAAGTCCGCAGGCACCAGTCCTGGAACTGGCGGTACATGTCGAGCTCGCTCTCCATGCTCCCCGCCGCGCGCCTCGCACCTGTTCACCCCGCCGGGCTCATCAGAGGCAGCCCCCGCCGCGGGGCGGGCACACCGGGTCCGGCCGCCGCCGCCGAGCCCGGCTGGGGTCGGGGAAGGAGTGGGAAAGGGAGGAGGAGGAGGGTCCAGCCGCCAGGCCCCCGCGATCAATGCCCCGTGCGGCCAAGTCTCCTCCGGTCCGTGGGTAACTGCGGCGATGGCTCTGCTCGGACGCTCTCCTCCTCCTCCTCCGCGATGGGTCTAAAATTGTGCCGCTAGGACCATCCCACCAGCAGCGAGCCGGAGGAGCTGGGTTTTGAATAATTAAAACCTCATTCCTCGGTTGATGGTTGATGACAAATCCCAATATTGACTTCAGGTGGGCCCTCCTCGCCTGGCCTCGCCTCGCCCCTGGGCTGCGTCCTGGGCAGGGCAGGTGCGCGCAGCCCGCGCCGCCTCCCCGCGGGCGCCCCCGGAGCCTGGGCCCCGCGGGCCGGGCGGGAGGGAGGCTGCGCCTCCGGGAACGGCCGCCCGGCCTAGCGCCTCCTCGGAGCTCCGCGCCCCTGGCCCCCGGCTGCCCTTCCTTCCTCCGGCGTCCGGTTCCGCCGCGGCCTCCCCGGCGTGGGGCGCTCGGAGACTAGCAGAAGAGAAAGTTCTTACCTGTCGGGTGGCTAAGCCTATCAAATCTCGCTACACAGGACATTTTTAAAAGGTATTTTTGAAAAGGCTTAAAATGCCATTTCTTCCGAGGCATGCAGGCTCAATGCCAGCCTTCCCACGGAGGTTCCAGGAGTTTTTAAGTCCCAGCATGAGCCAAGGCATTCATGGAGATGTGGCCGGTTCCACAGGAGGGAGCGTGGTACCCAGAGCAGGTCTCCCTCCGCTTCGGGGCGATGCGGGCAGGCGGAGGCAGGCCGCTGGGTGGAGGCAGGGCGCCCCGGGGGTGCTGGGTCCTCAGACTGGACTCGCGTGGAGCCCGCGGACCTGGGCGCGGACACAGAAGGAGGACGCTTATGACACGGATGCTGAAAGCCCTGAGCATGAAGATGACATCTATGGAGACATCGTTTTCCCCCTCGCTTGGTTACAGTTTGCAGTTCACACCGGAGGTGTCGGGCGCCTGTGTTCCCTCCGCCACGTCACGGACACCCTCCGCCGCCGCTCAGAGGAGCCAAATGGGAGTTCCTGGGGACGGTCTTCTCAGGCAGATGAAACCAGCGGCTCCTCCGCTCGGGATCTCCATCATCCGCTACGGAGCCGGGAACGGGGGAGTCCCCATCCTCCGCGCCCTGCGACTGCGGCCGCTCCTCTTTATTCCACTCTCGGCGGAGGCCCGCGCCCGTCCCGGGAGGGAGGCGGCTGTGCCAGGCGGGCGGCCCGCCGGTGCCCGGTGCCCGGCGCGCGCCCTAGCCCACCTTCGCCCCGGATCGCAGCGTCCAGAACGCAAGCCCCGAATGGGGACGCCGTGTGTGGGTGCCCCCTGCGCCGCAGCCGTCCCGGCGCTGCCAAATGGTCAGTAGCTCCCGCTCGGCCAGGCCGGCTGTGTGCGTGCGTGAGAGCGGGGGAGCCGGCGAGCGAGGGGGCGCGGGGCGCGCGCGTCCCCGGGAAGGGCTCCGGCGGCGGGCGGGCGCCGGCACTGACAGCCCGGGCCGAGCGCACGAAACCTCTCGCCTCCCCCCTCACCCGCACCCCTCCCGCTCCCCTCTCCTCCCACCCCCACCTCCCCGGCCCTCTCCGAGCTCGCTGATTGGTCCACGGGACAAAAGTTTCTGTGGAGACGGCTGGGCGCTGACGTCACGGGCAGAATTGTCCCATTTAGGGATCCCGGGGGCAGGGCGCACGCTGCGGGCTGCAGGTTCGCGGCGGGCGGAGGCAGCCGGGCCGGGCCGGGCGGCAGCCAGGTGGCGGAAAGGAGCACTCAGCATCCAGGTGGGGGGACGACTCCGGCAGGGTTTCCATGGAGATTCCTCTGGGTCTAGCCTAAAAACGGCAGATCAGCTGACACCATTAGCTCAGGACCTAATTACTGCTTATTGGAGCAACAAATGAGGGAGAGGGCCAGCTGCAAAGGAAGGGTTTTTATCCACCACCACCCGCCCCCCATCTCTCCCCCCCCCCGCCCCGCCCTCTGGAGTCCCGGGTGAATTCTCATTAACTGGCAAGACTCCTGCAACAACAGTCCCTCTTCTCTGGAGGCCACCCTGACTGCTTTCATGCTTATTTCCTCCTTTTGTGTCCATATTAAAACGTTAAGATAAACCCGTTGTCCCGACTCCTTGAATTTCCCCCCAGTAAATAGTAGACCAATAGAGCTCAGAGAGTACACGTGGGCTAGAAGACACCATTGTATCTAAATCTAATCGAGGTGTGCGGGGGAGTCACTATGAACGTACTGAGTTGGGTACTTATCTGGAGGCCTTTGAAGAATGTAGTTTCTTAAATGCATCAATATTTGGAACAAGCGGTTGAACAGAAGGATCTTTTGCATCACCTCAGTGTGGTGTACTTCACAAGAACAACTCTGTTAAAAGTTTTCCTTGTGGCATCAGAGATAGAGAATGCGTCCAAGCGGGGAGATCTAGACTTTATTTATTGTATGTGGTTCCGCGGTTCCTATAAGATTCTGGAAGTAGAGTTAGTCCTAGGGTGGCCATTCATTCAGGAGTACGCTGTGGTTCTGTAAAGTTTACTTTCTCTTATGGTTACCTAAACTTAATTCACAGTTTCCCAATTCCTTTTGGTAGCCTTTTTGTCTGAAAAGTCCTCTCCTCTCCTCTCTTAGCCAAGTACTTTCAGACCCATGAAGCCTTCCTTCCTTGGCTACTGACTTTAAAACCATGTCTTTAAACTCCTCTGTGTACTGTCTTTCAAACATTTTGAACCTTGTCTTATAGTGAGACCTGAACTTAATTGACATACAGCACATACGCACATTTGTTCTTCAAACATGTTAAGAAAAAATATTTTACTACATGTAATACACACCGAGATTTGCCATTTGTTCCCATTTATTATTATTACTCTTTGTAAAGCGTGATCCAACACAATATATTTATGACTCAACAAAAGATGACTGGCAACCAATAGTTTAGAAAACATTGTTTTAGATTATAAGGAGTATACCCCCTTGTACTATATTTATAGTTTCATTAGTCAAATAGAATCTTGAATGGAAGACCCCTGAGAGTTTTGTGGGGTTTTTTTTCCCCCTCAGTTACTGGAACACAATGAAAAGTGCATATGGTTAGTGCTTAGTAAATATATTTGAGTTAATTAACATATTGATAGTAAAGGGAGGGGAAAGGGAGAGAAGAAGCAGGCAGGCACAATCCTTGGCCATCTATCCCTTTTGACTTTTGCTGGATAGTGTGTGGATAAAGTTGGTCTTAAGAAAATACCCAGCCTCCCCACATACACAAGTTCATTAGCTTTATGACTACTGTATACTTGATACTCTAAGGCAGAGAAATTAGAGCACTTTAGACATAAGAATTCACAGACTACAAGCTAATGTGTAATTAACTCTCAGCTGTATTAACTAAATTTGGTATACAAGCAAAAAGAAAAACCCATAAAATTAAAAAGTCATACAAGATGTGTTCTTTTTAGAAGGAACAGATGAACAATTAATCATTGAAATACTATTCACATTGGGCCAACGGAATTAAGAGCCCTAGAACTGTATGGGCCAAGCTCTCAGAGCCATGTGGATTCTATTATGCATAGTGGAACCAAAAATGTACTTCGGTCTATACATGTACTCATTATTGCTTGTCAAGGCTGTCCACATCTTTCACCACTAGCAGGGGTGGGGAACCTTTTTCCTGCCAAAGGCCATTTGGATATTTCCAACATTATTAACAGGCATGCAAACTTAGCAACTTAAAAATTAGCCTGCTAGCTGAAGCCAGTTTGGTTCAGTGGTAGAGCGTCGGTCTGCGGACTGAAGGGTCCCAGGTTCGATTCCGGTCAAGGGCATGTACATTGGTTGTGGGCACATCCCTGGTAGGGGGTGTGCAAGAGGCAGCTGGTCAATGTTTCTCTCTCATCGTCATTTCTAGCTCTCTCTCTCCCTTCCTCTCTAAAAAATCAATAAAATATATTTTTAAAAATTAGCCTGCTATATTTGGTCAAATATTTTATAAACTCACCCATTATGCCTTGGCAGGGCCAGACCAAATGATTTCAAAGCCCTAATACAGTCCATGGGCTGGATAGTCCCCACCCTGACTAAGAGCATGTGCACCTGACAAATTTAACATCCATCTCAGCAGCTTTGGATTTATTTCCCTCCTTTACTTTTAATTCCAAGTCAGGGCTTCCCAGCCCTACCTGGAGGGTCATCCTGAGCCATTCATCAGCTGGGTTATGCTTCATGTAAACAGGCTACTGGAACTTAACGTTGCATTTCCCAAGAAGATGACTTCAGAATTGCTCTCTACAGAGCATCTCTCTCCAAAAAGGGACTTCATCTTCATATCGAATACAAATACAAAGCCCAGGGTCCTGCCAGCTTCGTTTAGGGGAGAGAAAGTCAGAATTATTATATCAGAGAATTGTATTTTAACAATTATTTTAAGTATATTTTTTATTGATTTCAGAGAGGAAGGGAGAGAGAGAGAGAGATAGAAACATCAGTGATGACAGAGAATCATTGACTGCCTCCTGCATGCCCCCTACTGAGGATGGAGCCTGCTACCCAGGCATGTGCCCTGACTGGGAATCAAACCATGACCTCTTAGTTCATAGGTTGATGCTCAATCACTGAGCACAGTGAGAAGACAAGAATTATATTTTCATTAAAGATAATTCAAATGTTGAGGTATAATCAGTATGATTTTCTTATAAAAATAAAATATCTCCCAACTTAAGGTGATTTTGTTTATGACTTTTTTTAATCTGAAAATCTTACCTTTTACTATCAATCACAAATATTTACCCAACACTACATATTCATCAACAAAATGTTGCAGTACAAACAATATATAATCTGTAATTATAAAATAAGTGTTCAAAAAATATGCCTGCATCCATTCATATAATTATGTTTTCATTCAACAAATATTTACTGAGCATCAGTTATTCTGGTAGGCTCTAGAATTAAAGTAGTCAATAATAGATATTGAGCCGAAACCGGTTTGGCTCAGTGGATAGAGCGTCGGCTTGGGGACTGAAGGGACCAGGGTTCGATTCCTGTCAAGGGCATGTACCTTGGTTGCGGGCATATCCCCAGTGGGGGGTGTGCAAGAGGCAGCTGATCAATGACTCTCTCTCATCGATGTTTCTAACTCTCTATCCCTCTCCCTTTCTCTCTGTACAAAAATCAATAAAATATATTTAAAAAAATAATAGATATTGATATAGATAGGTAGGTAGATGCTCCTCATCTAAAGCAACTACATTTTTTTCTACAGAAAACATAAGCAAGGAAATAACTGATGTTTGAGATAAGGTAAGTGTTGTTCTCTCTAAATGGGTAATATTTATCTTGGGACTTAAAGGATGACAAAGGGTCAATCAGAAAAAGATCCAGGAAGGGGGACGGTAGTCACAGCACAGAGGTCTGAAGGGAAGAGTTGTTGGCACATTTGAGGAATGAAAGCAAGGCCAGGGCCACTGGCCCTTACTGAGCTTGAAAGAGAGGTAGGGTCTGAGGTCTGCATAGTCCTCTCTGGACAGATCATGGAGGACACGCTCTCCATGATACGAACTTTATAATTGATCCAGCGGAAAATCAATAGAGGGTTTTAAGCAGGAGAATTATATGACATGAAATGCATTTATAAGTTTCACTCCACTCTGAGGTGAAGGATGGCAACAAGGCCAGCATGGAAGCAAGAAGACCCTTTGGAAGCTTGAAGTAGTCCTTGCAGCTTAGGTGAAATACTGTGGCGATGGATTAGAAAGTGATGGTTGGGGTGAAAGAAGAGAAATGATAGGTTGGAGATATGTTTTAAATATAGAAAAATGCAGGGTATTGCAAGTAGCAGGGGAGGGACAAGTTTGGGTCAAGGGACAAGTTGTGTGGCTCATAGCTTCAGTAGTCTGGCTAGTAAGGCCATTGACTTAAGGGAGTTTGGGGGAAGAACAAATTGGGAATTGGAGGCTGAGGTCAGAGTAGAAGCAGGTTGGAAGGAGAGGCAGGAAGAAGTAATTTAATTTCAGAAAAGTTAAATTTGAAATACTGGGAGAATTATTCATGTAGCCATTTGAATATAGAAGCAAGAACTACAAAAAAAAAAAAAAAAAAAAAGTCATGGCTGCAGTTATAAATGCAGTGACTTTTAAAACCCTGGGAATGAATGGCATCACCTCTACCCACATTTCCCTATCCCTCAAAAGAGCAAGCCTCCATCTTTTGATATTGATTTGAACACAGGTACACCCTATGACTAGAAGAGAATGCCATGCACTGAATGGCCAAAGTTGGGTTCTATGGTATAACACTGATCATGGGAAAGCCCAAGAAACACAGGAAAGGCATTCAGGTCAGTCCTTGATGAGACCTGAACTTTTAGGGAGTTCCAAAATTTATGTGGCTTTAAAAATCATTTAAAGTTTTTAAAGGGAAGATTGAAAGCTCGGGTTAGATCTATTCTAGATTAGACCAAGACCGGGAGGCATGTTAAAACAGCAATCTAATATTTGAGGATGGCCTTTGAGAGATCCTGTCATTGAAGGCACCAGATATTGACTTTGTCTGCTGAGCTGAGTCACTAAGAGGTTTTGATCCTTTTTTCATTAGAGATTGTGGTGGATTGATTGTAGTTCCTCCTTTGAAACTGGGAAGTTCTGAATATCTTTATACATTAGTGACTCTTTCAAGCAAAAGGAGTTAGTAAAGGAAGTACATGGCCAACACAATCAACAACTTGATGACTATATATATCTCAGCATGGTAACATTTCAAAATGAAACAGGATAAACAAAGAGGCAGCAATGCACAGCTCATGCAGAGAGGGACATTTGGAATTGCATAAAATGTCACCAATCTGATTTTATTAGTTGACTTCCATTCTATTGACTCTTCTCCCAAATTATTTTGAAAAGAGCCCATCTGAGATATGCTATTTCTCTCTCCTTTGGTTCAGGAAAGAAATACATTTGAAAGAGTTTAAATATTGTCTGATCTAATGGGTATCATTACTAAGACACAGAAAAACATTTCTGTTTATTTTTAAGCTATAGTATAAGTATGTTTATTCCATTTTCCAACTAAAGGAGAAATTTATAAATTTAGTGTCATTATTTGGCCCCAAATTAACTGATACTTTAGGTATGTATGATCGTCATTACATACTAGAGGCCTGGTGCATGAAACTTGTGAACTCGGGGGGGGGGGGAGGGGGGAAGCCCCTCAGACTGGCCTGTGTCCTCTCACAGTCCGGAAGTCCTCAGGGGGATGTCTGACTGATGGTTTAGGCCCACAAGGAGTGGACCTAAGCCATCAGTCAGACATCCTTAGTGCTGTTGTGGAGGTGGGATAGGCTCCCACCACTGCCACTGAGCTTGCCAGGGCTTCTGGTTGAGCAGTGCTCCCTCTGTGGGAGGCCACCAGGGGGCAGCTCCTGCATTGAGCATCTGCCCCTAGTGGTCAGTGTGCATCATAGTTACCTATCTTTCTGCCATTTGGTTGATTTGCATATTAGCCTTTTATTATATAGGACTAGAGGCCCGGTGCACAAAATTCATGCTCAGGGTGGGGGGATGGTCCCTCAGCCCAGCCTACACCCTCTCGAATCTGGGACTCCTAGAGGGATATTCAACTGCCCGTTTAGACCCAATACCACTGGGATCGGGTCTAAACAGGCAGTTGGACATCCCTCTCACAATTCAGGACTGCTGGCTCCCAAATGCTCGCCTGCCTGCCTTCCTGATTGCCCCTAACTGCTTCTGCCTGCCAGCCTGATCACCCCTAACCACTCCCATGCTAGCCTGATTGATGTCTAACTGCTCTCCAGACAGCCTGTTTGCCCCCAACCTCCCTCCTCTGCCAGCCTGGTCACCCCTAACTGCCCTCCTCTACAGGGTTGATCACCTACAACTGCCCTCCCTTGCAGACCTGGTCCCTCTCAACTGCCCTCCCTTGCAGGCTTGGTCCCTCCCAACTGCCCTCCCCTGCTGGCTATCTTGTGGTGACAATCTTGTGTCCACATAGGGGCAGAATCTTTGACCACATTGGGCCAGCAATCTTGTGTGTTGGAGTGATGGCCAATCTGCATATTACTCTTTTATTAGATAGAATAGAGGCCTGGTGCATGGGTGGGGGCCAGCTGGTTTGCCCTGAAGGGTATCCCAGATCAGGGTAGGGGTTCCCTTGGGGCATAGGGCGGCCTGGGGAGGGGCCTGTGGTGGTTTGCAGGTCAGCCATGCCCCCTGGCAACCCAAGCAGAGGCCCTAGTATCTGGAATTTATTTACCTTCTACAATTGAAACTTTGTAGCCTGGAGCAGAGCCAAGCCTCCTGCTCACTTCCTGGATGCTGCCATTTCTGTTTGGATTTGTTTATCTTCTATAATTGAAACTTTCTGTCCTTGAATGGAGGCCTAGGCCGGCCAGGGCAGGTGGAAAGCTTGGCTATCTCCATTGCCAGAGGCAACCCTAGCCTGTTCTCTCCAGCTCTGTGGCTGCCACCATTTTTCTTGGAATTTATCTTCTAAAATTGAAACTTTGTATCCTTGAGTGGAGGCCTTGGTTAGCCAGGGTATGTGGAAAGGTTGTCTTCCGCTATTGCCAGGGAAACCCAAGCCTCTAAACTGCTCTCTGTGGCTGCAGCCATCTTGGTTGGGGTTAATTTGCATACTCTGATTGGCTGGTGGGTGTGACTGGTGGGCATGGTTGGTGGTCATAGCGGAGTGATGATTAATTTGCATATTACTATTTTATTGGGTAGGATAATACATTGGCCAAAAGTTAATTTCCATAAATACTTACTAGTAAGTGTGCAAACTAAGAATACATTATATTTGACAATCTAATGGATTTATTGAATATCTTTTTAATTCCCACCTTTAACATATCTATGTAAGCAAGTCCATGGCACAGCCAGTTCCTGTATTTTATAGTCACATGTCATTCAACAATTCCACAGCCATCTTTACCTAGCTGTAATAGGTATGATAAATTCAAAAGTAATATAATACTCTGGTGCTAATGTCCCTTGTAACAGAGAATATAGTACATTTTTTTTGGCCCCAAATATTGCTGTATTTTCCACTAGCCATATGGCTTATCTTTTCTCCAAAATATATGTCTTAGCATAGTAATACACATATACATCTTCAATGCAATGGTCAGTGCTACTGTAGAATTTCTATACTACTTTTAGAATAGTTATTATCTCATAAAAAATAACTGTTTTGAGAAAAGGGAGCAACCTACCACTGTTCAACTTTCATTATACTTTAACACATGTCCAATTTTTATTCTGATTTCTGTTAAATGAGCCAATTAATATCATCATCTATTCCTTATTCTTATATTGTTATTCAGTGTAAGTAGTACCTTTATTTAACTTGAAAGATAAAACTCATTAAAACAGAAATATCCTTGTTAAAACCACAGAAGCTAGAAATAGTTTTCATAGGGGAGCCATCTGAGTTCAAACTCTGGAAAATAATTGTAATAATACTAAAACACTAGTTTTCTTCTCTCTCTCTCTCTCTTTCTCTCTCTTAAATTGGGGACAGGAGAGCTGAAGGAATAACTACCCTTAGTTGCACTGGAACTTCAGTACTGTAATAGGCATTGAAAAGCAACGCAAAAAAAGTTTTATATTTTCATGTTTTTCCTCCTAAAATGAGTATTTCCCAACTCTATGAGAGATACTTTCATTAGGCCTGTTGACCAACAAGCAGTGTAACCATTCAGAGGTCTCCAACATTTAATTTCTTTTTATCGCGTATATTGAGATTTGGAAATGAATTAACTTAAAAAATGAAGTGTTTCTCTTATATGCCCGTACCTCTTGGGCAATTCAACTTAAACTGTCCGTTTTGGTGATCCTGGGCCACATACCCATTTATCTTAATGAATTGTGAATTTCAGGTTGAACTAATCTTCCAGGCAAAGCTTTACAAGTTTGTTCAGGAGACACCTATTGCCTAACCCCGTGGTGGGCAAACTGCGGCTTATGAGCCACATGCGGCTCTTTGGCCCCTTGAGTGTGGCTCTTCCACAAAATACCACAGCCTGGGTGAGTCTATTTCGAAGAAGTGGCTTTAGAAGAAGTTTAAGTTTAAAAAAATTTGGCTCTCAAAAGAAATTTCAATCGTTGTACTGTTGATATTTGGCTCTGTTGACTAATGAGTTTGCCGACCACTGGCCTGTCCTATCAGCCCAACTTATTAAAAACAGCCTCAATTATACTATGAGGCAATCAAACCTTTAAGAGTCATTTTCTTATTTTTTTTAAAAAAAATGTATTTATTGATTGTTTTTACAGAGAGGAAGGGAGAGGGATAGAGTTAGAAACATCAATCTAAGAGAAACATTGATCAGCTGCCTCCTGCACACCCCCCACTGGGGATGTGCCTGTAACCAAGGTACATGCCCTTGACCGGAATCGAACTTGGGACCTTTCAGTCCCCAGGCTGACACTATTCACTGAGCCAAGCCGGTTTCACCAAGAGTCATTTTCGCCATTAATTTATAACTAGGTGTGATGAACAAACCCCCACATACAAGGGGAAGATGAGGCATCTCCTTGAGGATCAGTGATCATAGATCCTCAGATGAATTTTGAAACAACATTCATCCTTGAAATATTAAGATTTCTTTGACAAATAAAATCTGTAGGGAGCGGTTTTAGGGTTAAACTTCGGACTGACCTGCTGGCAAAGTTGCAAACAAGTCCCAGGTTGGAGGGCACAGTCCTCCAAGCATAATTAAGCTTGATCTTGTTGCTGCTCCCTATATCTTTCCTAGATAGCTAATGGGCTGTGGGAGGGGCAGCAAGTGCTACCAAAACAAGTAAAACTTATAAGAACAGCCGAAACCCCTTTGGCTCAGTGGTAGAGCTTCGGTCTGCGGACTGAAGGGTCCCAGGTTCGATTGTGGTCAGGGGCATGTACGTTGGTTGCGGGCACATCCCCAGTAGGGGGTGTGCAGGAGGCAGCTGGTCGGGGTTTCTCTCTCATAGACATTTTTAGCTCTCTCTCTCTCTCCCTTCCTCTCTGTAAAAAAATCAATAAAAATATATTTAAAAAAGAAAGAAAGAAAGAAAGAAACTTATAAGAACATTGTAAACTACCTTGTTTGTCCCTGATTATAAATAAAGCATCAGCTTTGCAGTCTGGATGGGTTCTGTGGCCTCAGCCAGGCTCAGAAGATCCACCTAGACCCAGCTTATTCTCTTTTCTGTCTTTTTTTTCATCCTTCACCAGCCCTCCCTCAGGCTCGCAGAACCCTTGGGTGTGCTGGCTTTGCCATTTTGTTTGAATATTAAATTTACTAAGCCCAAGTAAAACTGTGACTTCTGCCTTATACTTGTAAAGGCAGAAGTCAGAGTGGATGGCTAAAGAAGACACAACCATATTTCATTCATAATGTAAAAATTGTTTCAAAATATTCAAACTACCATTATTTTTTAAATATCAGAAAACTATGCCATTTATAACTACCAATTTAATTATGAAATATATAGTGATAACACTGGTTCACTTTCCTATGACTATTCATTAAAATAACGGCATACTATTGCTTTATACATTTTAAGAATAAGTTCAATATAGATTTATGCTTTTAGTGTGTGGTTGACCAGAGACTCTAAAAGTCCTTTCTTCAAGGAAACAGCTCAAAGATGCACATATGGGTACATCTGATTGCATCACTGGGCTCAAAGGACATGGGGACAGTATCTCATTTCCATACCTCTCCTCCAAAAATATTCATTGAATACTGACCTGTAACCAGACGACACACCAAAGGGGCTAGAGTATCTTATGAGAAAAGTCAATATCAACATTACAGTAGGAAACTGAGCATTAGATCAGCAGCATTGCTAGATCTGTGCCCAAAATTATTGTATTAAGCCAGAGACTTTGACGGGTGTTAAAATAGAAATGAGGACACCTTGCCTCCAGTTCATGGTAAATGTAAATTCTCTATTGGGGGAAACATCCACAATTTGATGAATATACAATTAGAAATGCCCAACAATAAGAACCCCAACTATCTACATTAATAAAAAAGTAAGATCAAATTGACCGTTCCTTTGCGATGCCCACCAGCTAATCAGGAGTGAATATGCAAAATTAATCCAACAAAGATGGCGAGTTAGTTTGCATACACAGGCACCAAGCGGCCTGGGGTGGGGCAGGATACTTGCATCGTTGCTATGGTGACAATGCAGTCATTCCAGACTTGCACTGCCCAACAGCTCCTAGCCAGAGTGAAAAGGCGGCTCTGGCCGGAGCAAAGGCAGTGCCGGCAGCCAGGGGAAGGAAGGCCCACTCTTGCGCAAATTTTCATGCATCGGGCTTCTAGTTATCTATAAAAGCTGGCACGAGTAGCAACAAAACTAAACCACAAAAGATTTTATTTAAAAACTGCCAAAAATTAATCTATGGTAATAGAAGTCAGTATAGTGTTTCTTTTTGTCACAGTGACTGGTGGAGGACACATAGAGCATCTCTAAAATGCTAGTAACATTCTGTTTCCTAATCTATGTGCTAATTACACAAGTTGTTAGCTTTATGAAAATCCATTTGGTTATATACTTATTATTAGTGCACTTTTCCCCACGTATGTTAATCTTCAATTACAATAAAAAGTTTACTTCTAAAAAGCTATAAACATGCAAACTCTATAGATCAACCACTAACAATATTTTAAAGTATAATTGATATTCTGAGAGAGGAAGTAAAATGGGATCATGGAAAATAATATCAGAGAAGATGATAAAAATGGAGAAAAAGAAACAAGGAATACAACAAATACAAAAATATAGCTATAAAATGATAGATACTGATCCAATGATATAAATATGATAAATTTAAATGTAAATGGTCTAAACACACCAATTAAAAGACAGAGATTGTCAGAGTGGATGGCTAAAGAAGACACAACCATATTTCATTCATAAGAAACACAGTTTAAATATAAGAATTCCTATAGATTAAAAGTAAAAGAATAGAGAAAGATATAGCATGTTGATGCAATTAAAATCCTGGTCTAAGATTCATAGAGAATAGACAGCTCTGGTGTGTGTGTGTGTGTGTGTGTGTAGGAATTGGAGGGATTGAGAAGAAAAGGGAGAAAACTCATGGACACAGACAACAGTGTAGTGATTATGGAGGGGAGAAGGTGGTAGCCGTGGAGGAGAGGATAGGTGAGCTAAATGGTGATGAAAAAATTAAAACAAGAAATAAAAGATAAAGAATCTGGTCTATATTAATTTCAAACAAGTATACCTCAGAACAATACAAATTATCAGGAATAAATAAAAGGTATATAATGATAATGTGATCTGTTTTCAATTACACATAACAATTTTATTAATGTGCTTGTGCCTACTACCAAAATTTGTCAGCCAACCTGGTAGAATTGCAGGGAGAAATAAATCCACCACTACACTTGAGACTTCAACAGCTTTCTGCCAGTGTTGATAGATAAAGTAGGCAGAAAATCAGTGAGGATATAGATGGCCCAAATAGCAATATCAATCAACTTGATCAAAGAGACAGTTATAGGACACTCCAACAACAGCAGCCTGTACATTCTTCTCAAGCTCACAGAGAACAGTTATCAAGTTATACCACATTCTGAACCATACAACAAAATTTATAAATATTTAAGAATTAAATTATATAAAGTATGTACTCAGATGATATGAAATTAACTAGTAAATTAGAAATCAATAACAGAACGATAGCTGAAAAAAAAAAACATCAATTTTTTTTTTAATTTTTATTTTTTAAATATATTTTATTGATTTTTTACAGAGAGGAGGAGAGAGGGATA
This sequence comes from Pipistrellus hanaki, assembly GCF_964339955.1. Taxonomy (NCBI): domain Eukaryota; kingdom Metazoa; phylum Chordata; class Mammalia; order Chiroptera; family Vespertilionidae; genus Pipistrellus; species Pipistrellus hanaki. The sequence goes on from NC_140508.1 coordinate 69,076,694, forward strand.
GAGAGCTAGAAACGTCGATGAGAGAGAAACATCGACCAGCTGCCTCTTGCACACCCCCTACCAGGGATGTGCCCGCAACCAATGTACATGTCCTTGACCAGAATTGAACCTGGGACCTTTCAGTCCGCAGACCGACACTCTATCACTGAGCCAAACCGGTTTCGGCAAAACACACCAAATTTTGGAGATTAAACAAAACACTTAATACATGTGTTAAAAAAAAGTCTTGAGAAAAAAATAAAAAAATATTCTGCACTAAATGAAAATAAATATACATCTTATTAAAAATGTGTGACCCTGGCTGGTGTGGCTCAGTTGGTTGGAACTTTGTCCCATGCACCAAGGGAGGGTGGTTGCATTCTTGACCAGTGTGCATTGGGGAAGCAACTGGTTGTTTCTCTCTCACATTGACATTTCTCTCTCTCTCCCCATCTCGCTCTCTCTCAAATCAATTAACATAAAAATTTGTGGGATGCATCAAAAGCAGTGCTTAACAGGTAATTTAAATATATCATTCAATATATCAATATATGTTAGAAAACAAAACAAAACAAAAAAATCTTAAAGTAGTAACCTACCTTTCACCTTAGGAAACTAAGAAAAGGAGCAAAAGAAGCCCAAATAGGAAGAAGAAAGGAAATAATACAAAATTATAAAAGAAATCACATAAAATGGCAAAGAGAAAAACTGGAGAAAAATCAATAAAACCAAAAGCAGGTTCTTTGAGAAACACACAAAAATAGTAACAAATCTCTAACAGACTGACCAAGGAAAAAGAAGATATGAATTACCACATTCAGAAATGACATGTCATTACAACTCATCACATATACATTAAAAGGGTAGTAAAAGCAAATACTATGAACAAGACTATGCCTATCCATTTGATAACTTAGTTAAAATGAACTAATTCCTTGAGTGACAAAGACAACCAAAACTCACACTAGGAGATATAAATAATCTGAATAGACCTATATCTATTAAATTGAATAAATATTAAAAACTTTCCAAAAAAGAAAATACTAAGTCCAGTATGTCTCACTGGTAAATTCTACCAAATTCTACCATTTAAGGAAGAAATTCTTTCATTCCACAATTTCTTCTAAAAACTGGAAGGGGAGAGAACAGTTCTTAATTCAATCTATGAGGCCATCATTAATTTAATGCCAAAACAAGACTAAGACACTGTAAGAAAGAAAAAAACTACAGACCAATATCTCTTATAAACAAAAATTAAATATCCTCAATAAAATTTTAGCAAATCACAAATAACAATGTATAAAAACATTGTATCCCCTGACCAAGTTAGATTAATTTCAGATATAGAAGGCTGATTCAACATTTAAAATTCAATCATTGTTATCTACCATGCCAAGAAACTAAAAAATCATACGACCATATCAATTGATAAAGATAAAGCTCTTGACAAAATCCAACACCATTGATGATAAAATTCTCAGCTAACTAGGAATAAAGAATTTTCTCAGACTGACAAAGAACATCTACAGAACTCCTAAAGCTACCTTCATATTTAATAGTGAGTAACTAGATAATTTTCCCACCTCACCACTCCTATTCAACACAGTATGACAAGTGCTAGCTAGTACAACAGATGAAGAAAGAAAGAAGGGAGATGGAGAGAGGAAGTGAGGTGGGAGAGAGAGAAGAAGGAATTAAAGGGAAGAATAGGTACACATATTGGGAAGAAAAAAATAAAACTATCCTTTCTAGTAAACAGGGAATATGTTAATTGACTGTCCCGTCCTCAAAGATGGCAGCACCCACATCTAATAAGGAGAGAATGTGCTAATTTAATGCCATTCCCTCAAAGATGGTGGCACCCAGTCCCCTCAGGCATGGCCACTCCGCATGCCTGCCTCCTGAGTCCCCCAGTCCCTGCAGATCCCCAGCTGCCCAGGGCCACCAGAGGCTCAGGTAACCAGGGCCGCCAAGGCTTGCACTGCTGGCAGTGGCAGCAGCAGAGGTGTAATGGGGGCATTGCTTTCCCTGATCGCTGGGTTACCTCCTGCCCCTGAGGGTTCCCAGACTGTGAGAGAGGGCAGGCCAGGTTGAGGGACGCACCCCGCCCCCCGCCCCCTAGTGCATGAATTTTCATGCACTGGCCTCTAGTCTTTTTCATAAAGGACATGATTGTCTATGTAGAAAACCATTAATAATCTACAAATCAAAATGCCTAAAACCAATAAGCAATTAAAGTAAGATTGCAAAATCAATACACAAAAATCAATTGCTCCTATAAAGCAACAATGAACACTTGTAATTTTAAATTTAATACCATTTGTAATAGCACCAAAAACTCTGAAATACTTAGATATGAATCTAAAATAAGAATGTACAGGATCTATGTACAGAAAAGTACAAAACTCTGAGTTGTTTTGTAGAAATTAACCAATTAATTCTAACATTTATCTGGAAAAGTAAAAGACCTGGAATAGCTAAGAGTCTCATAAAGGAGAACCAAGATGTAGGACACACCAGACACCATTTTAGAAAATGCTATAAAGCAACAGTCGTGTACACAGTGTGGTTCTGGTAACTGGAGAATATCCCCATTGGTCAGTGGAGTAGAATAGAGACTCCAGAAACTGACCCAAATAAATATACTGACAAAGGAACAAGGCAACCAATGGAGAAAAGAAATTCTTATCAACAAATGGTGCTGGAACAAAGTAGATATTCGCATGCAATGAAAAAAGAAAAAGATAATTAAACACAGACTATACACTTTAAATAGTAGTTAACATTTTTAAAATATTTTATTGATTTTTACAGAGAGGAAGGGAGTGAGATAGAGAGCCAGAAACACTAATGTGAGAGAAACATCAATCAGCTGCCTCGTACAACCGCAACCAAGGTACATGCCCCTGACCAGAATCAAACCCGCAGGCCGACGCTCTATCCACTGAGCCAAACCAGTTAGGGCCATAGAAATTAACTTTTAAAAAAATCATAGACCTAACTATAAAATGATAAAACATCTAGAAAGAATTAGAGAGAAAAATCTATGTGACCTTCAGTTTGGCAATGAGTTTTCAAATACAGCATCAAAAGCATGATCCTTGAAAGGAAGATGTAATTTGGACTTTATTGCAAATAAAAACTGCTCTGTAAAAGCACTCTTAAGAGAATGAAAAAATAAGCCACAGCCTGGGAGATAATATCTGCAAAACACATATCACATCTGATAAAGGATTTGTAACCCAAATATATAAAAACAAACAACAAACAAACGAAAGGAAACACTGCTAACTCAACAATTAGAAAACAAACAATTAAAAATGGACCAAAACGCTAAGCATATGTCTCACGCAAGAAGGTAAACATCTGCCAATGCACACATGAAAGATTCTCAGCACCACTTGTTGTTAGTCAGTTGTAAATGTAAACACAATAAAATAACACTACACCTATCAGAATGGCTAAATTAAAAAAAATCTGCCCTCACCGGTTTGGCTCAGTAGATAGAGCATTGGCCTGTGGACTCAAGAGTCCCAGGTTCCATTCTGATCAAGGCCATGTACCTTGGTTGCGGGCACATCTCCAGTAGGGGGTGTGCAGGAGGCAGCTGATCGATGTTTCTCTCTCATCGATGTTTCTGACTCTCTACCCCTCTCTCTTCCTTTCTGTAAAAAAATCAATAAAATATATGTATTTTTAAAATCTGACAATACTGAATGCTGAGAAGGAGGTAGAACAATAGAAACTGCTATTTATTGCTGGTGCTTTTGCTAAATGGTACAATCCCTTTAAAAGACAGTTTAGTAGTTTCTTACAAAACAAGACATAGGTTTGGGAACCTATGAAATCCAGCAATCACGCTGAGATTTCTACCCAACTGGTCTGAAACTCTATGTCCACACAGAAAGCTGTTTGTAAGAGTTTCACCAGTTATCACCAACAACTGGAAGCCAGTGAGAGTCCTTCTAAAGGTGACTGGGTAAACCAGCCAGGGTACACATTGCAATAGTTTTAAGGAACAAAGTGAAAAGATAAAGATAAATGGTAAATGCATATTGCTAACTGCAAGTCAGTCTATTCCTATTCTGTCACATTCTAGAACAGGCAAAGCTCTGGGGGCTATGAAAAGGCCAGTGGTTTCAAGTGTTTGGTGCGGAGATGGTTTGAATAGGTGAAGAAGAGGGGATTTTTTGGATGATAGAGCTATTCTCAATGGCCGTATACTGGCCTTTAAAAAAAAAAACCCATAGGAAAACCAGACCAGTAGCTGATTTTGTTTGGATTTAAAATTATTTGTGAAGTTATTTTTGCTTAAGAATGTTGATTGATTCACAAGCAAGTGAATTACAATGCACGAGTTTCATTCTCATCTCTTAATAAATAGGAGTTTTTACAGCTGGACACTATTTACATGAGAAATTAAAACGTGAGGGTGAAACTAAAATATTTCATTCTCTTAAGGTGTTTCTTCTTTGGTGGAAACAGTTTCTGAGTAAAGTGTGTTTAGCTAGACTTCTGCTTACTAGATATTTCTAGAGAGAAGAGGTGACTTCTTTGCTATTTTGGAATGCCTTTTCTTTGAAGATATAAAATGCCTCTGCTGAATAATAAAGAAAGGGAAATAAATAAAACATAAAATATTTGCTTAAATTTATTGTGCTCAATTAGTAGGGAGTGGCAGAGGGCGGTTTCTTAGGGCTTGTCCTGAGGTAAGGGAGAAGGTGATGGTAAGGAAGATTGAGATAAGAGGGAAGCACAGAGCAGAGCATGGCACACACACTCCAAAGGACCGTCCTAGGAGATGGGGGACTCTCCACTTCCTAGTCCAGGTGGAGCTCTGGGAGCAGATTTACAGATGCCTCCTTTCTTTAAAAAAAAAAAATTAAAATATGTATATATATATATATATATATATATATATGTGTGTGTGTGTGTGTGTGTGTGTGTGGTGTGTGTGTGTTTATTGATTTCAGAGAGGAAGGGAGAGGGACAGAGGAATAGAAACATCAATGCTGAGAATCACTGATGGGCTGCCTCCTGCACACCCTCCACTGGGGATGGAGCCTGCAACCCAAGCATGTGCCCTGACCAGGAATCAAACCTTCACCTCTTGGTTCATGGGCCAACATTCAACCACTGAGCCACACCAGCCCGGCAAGATGCCTTCTTTCATACCTTTGTGCTCAATACCAACTCAATGAGGGGAAGTGGCTGCAGGGCAGGCTCTTGTCTCTGAGTTCATGTGTGTTAACAGCCCTTTCTGCAAGTAGAGAGTCTGAAACAAAGCAAAGGCACCATGTGGGGTGACACAGAAACTAAAAATAGAGAACTAAGTCTGTCTTGTTAGGCGGCTTGGGCATTAGCTGAGGGAAAACAACAAAAGGAACACAACTGGAATAAAAAATGAACTCCATTCACAGAGACCGACAGCGTTGCGGTGTTTGTGTCTGCTCCCATAGTCTTGCTTCTAGTTCCCTAGGCCATAGCTCTCCACCTTTCCTCCTGATCTGCAGAGGATGTTGGATGTGAGTGGGGACACTGACAACAACTAGTCTCTGGAGCAATGCAGTTCTGACTGACTAACATAGAGTTAAAACAGGAAAGAAGGGAAAATTCTACATACTTGTCTGAGCACATCACACACAGCCAGGGGAGCTCCACAGTCCTGTCTTTCTGGGAGGGTCACGCTATTAAACTGCAAGGACGCCATGGGGAACACGGCAACATTCTACATAGATGCAATTCCATAAGCATATGTGGAAGCGAAATGTTACCCAAATGCAAAGCCTTTGCTGGACACTATCAATTCTCTGAGGGAGGAGGGTTGGCTGACCCACACAATACAAGCTTTGGCATCATGCTTGACCTCCTGGCTAGATGCTCAGGTGCAGCGGGCCAAATCCTGAAGAGCCTCTTTTCTCCCTCACCCAGAGGTTGTTCCCATAGAGACCACAAGGAAAGCACACGAGGGAGCTGGTACAGATGGCTGTGCCCCATCCGTCTCCTATCCTGGCTGTTAAATCAGTAGATGTTACAAGCAGTAAAAATGGCTCAAGGAAAACCTATATCCATCCAGTGGGTTTTCAGCAGCTATTTTATGCCAAATAGTGTACAGGCCTGAAGGATATAATGGTGAGCAAGTTAGGTATGGTCCCAGCTTAGAGGCCGGCGAAGAAACTGAAGTTTGGGGAAATTATAGTTCATAACTTGCCAGAAGCCATAAACGCCAGTAAGAGAGGAGCCCAGATCCACGGCAGCTTGTCTGACCATTACGCTCACCCCTCACCACCACCCTGACTGCTTCATTCCATTTTTCACTCTGCAGTGTTCTCTCCTGTGAAATTTAGGGTAACAGTTCGTATGTGGCAGCTCCCCCAGCTGCCTAATAAACATTTCTATAAATATCTGAATGGGAAGGCCCCTGAAATTGTACCCAGTGGCAATCGTGTTTGATCCGGTGAGCAGTGTGGGGCTGAGGCTGCCAAGGCCTGGCGTGACTGGGGTGACCAGCCTGAGGTTGTCTGGAGAAGCCAGCGATTCTCAGGGACTTTCTCCCTTGTCAGCTCCCAGAAAGCAGAGGGGAGTCTGGCTTGGGGCTTCAGGGGCTGACTGTGTGGACAAAGGCCTGGTGGACACAGATGCCTGAGCAATTGTATGGAGTCTATTTCCTGTCATTTAAACCCAGTGTCACTTATCATTCAACTCCCAGAGTACCTTGGAGACTCAGGCTGTGGGATCTATGACACCCACAGTGAATTGGCCTGTATTATCTCAGTTCATCTGCGGGAGAACGGGGGTTCCCATCACAAGGACCAACACTCCTCGGCCGGTGTTTGGTGCCTTGGCTGGCAGTCTGAGCCGATGAGGCAAGGACTAAGGGCAAGAAGGACATGTGGCAGAGCGTGTTTCACTTGAGGCTCTCAAAGCCAGTTCTAGGCATCCTTTCTCCCTTCCTGCCAACACTGCCTGGGCTTGCTATCGCTCACTCACTCGAGCCAGGAAAACAAAAGGAAAATGCAGCGGACTCGAGTTCACAGGGAAAAACAATGACAGGACAGGGATTAAAAACTCAGGGGGCCTGAATCTTTGTTTTCTCTCCTCGGGATCTCACCACTTCAGTTTTCCTCTCATTTATTATTTAAATAAATAATATTTATTCATTTATTTAATGTCTCAGTGAAGATATTATCAAGGAACCTAGATTGGTGATTTCAATTTTATTCTGGTTAATTAATTTTTAAATGTTCACAAGCTCTGCACGGTGCCCCAAATCACACTGGACATGAATTAAACAAACAACCAACACACTTTCAGTAACATGTGTATTGCTATGTGAGCAGGGGCTCTGGTAGGATGTACAGATATGTGTGAGGAGAAGAAACTCCCGAGTCCAGATATGATCCGAACTACATCTCGGATGTCATTTCAGAATAGTTTGCATGCTCAGTTCACTTGAATTTAGGAAAATGTGAAATTAGAAAACCCTGTTCTTGTGGGGTTTGCTAATAATGAGCAGGGAGAAAAATGAAATTCCACCCTAAAGCTCAGGTGAAAAGACATAATTAAAAATACTGCACTGGAAACAGGGAATTCTATATCCCTGGTGGCCTTTGGTTTCAGCACACTTGCAAATAGGTCTATAACAAAACCAACAGGCAATTAAGCTCCTTCCACTTATAACAAATGCAGTTTTCTTGATCACCAGTTGAGAAATTCCAAAGGATAAGTTGAATTAATGGAAAAAGAGGCTGACTGCATCTTCTCTTTTCAAGAGTAAGGTACGCAAAAATTCTTTGACTTTGGGAAATTAGGTTTGGGAAATTAGACTTCCTGACTTTGAGAAATTAGGTTTGACCAGTTCCATGAGGAAGGTGTTCAAGGTCACTCTGCAGAGCCCGGCAGCCAGCATGCAGGACAACCTTGGTGCACCCCGACATCCCCAGGGCTGAGTGAGAACAGAGACCCTGGGGTTCAGCAGGTATTGGCTCTGCGTCCCGACTGTCCGGGGAGGGCAAATGCCCTTTGTGTTAAATCAGTTTATCTAGTTAACTGACCTGGCCTAAGCACTGGATAAAATTATCTAAGACTCCTCATAGAGGACATGTAGTTGCCAGCATTTGTCTGATACAAATAAAATTTAATCAGTGATCACCATCGTTTTTCATATAATTCTCATTTCAATCTAAAATCGAAATGAAAATAAAAGAAAAGAATGTCCTCAAGCTAGTACCACAATGTGGGGAGGAAAAAAGGCTCAAGAAGCTAAGATTAGTAATCAGAGGACCTAGGAAAGTGTGACTCAAAGGACAAGATTTTCCAACTCCCTACAAGTTCCTGGACTTCACACTATTGAGAGGTGTGACCACCCTATTGAACACGCTTATCCCAAGATTCGGTCCCGTGGCTGAACAGGGTGAAGCTCCATGTGCAAAGAAAGCCACATCAGTAGCTTGGGGACCAAATTGTTAACAGGAACAAAGAGGAGTCGAGCCACAAATGCAGTGTCCCCCTGGCCTCAGACTCTGCTCTAGTAACAAGCCTTGGCCTTGTCCTGGAGGCATAGTTCCCACCCTGCATCCAATCTACAGGGACCTCCTACTGAATTTATTATTATTATTATTATTATTATTATTATTATTATTATTTTAATGTCTTAGTCCCTCCCTTGAAATTCAGCATGCCTATTTCCCTATTGCCTGGCTCCTGGACCACAGCCTCTACCTGGGCCATGGCTGCTCCCTGGTTACCAGGATCTCAGGCTCCACGGGCCTTTCCGCACCTACAGCTGCCATCAGGGAAGCCAACTTCCCAACACAAGGAAAAGGAGCGTCTACAGTACGAAAGCCAGGAACAGGAAGGAATCTGTTCATAATTACCGTATTATCCTTGATATTAACTTTGGAATTTTCTTCCATATGGTCTTCGCCTTCACTCAATTTGTTGGCACCTGGAACAAAGGTGATCATCGAATTCATTTCCTGGCTGCGTGTGTCTCTCTGTCGGTCCCTTCTCTTCCATCGATGGACTCATTTATCTTCTATTTATTAATTCAGCTGGTGTGGGTTTGCAAGCATGTGTTCCGTGAAAGACATTTAAATGATTGCGACCTTAAACTCCAGAGAACAAAAACCTTAGTCATCTAAAGAATTTTAACAGAGTTAGTGTGCTAAATGCCTGTTAGATCATCTGAAGACCAAACCTGTCTTTCTTCTAAGGCTAAGACATATCAAATGAATTTTGATGATTTCTGTTTCCATTAAGAACAGAAGATCCTTGTCACACCATCAACAGTACCTGGCACATTAAAGGGCCTCAAGAAATACTTACTGAATGAATAAATTAGGTAAGTTATAAGTATCTGAATGGCAGATTTCTTTTCTTCTCAATATTTTCCTTTCCTTGTCTTGCATTCCCCACATTATAAACCAGAGCTTTCCATCAAAGGTAATAAATGTCAAATAAATAGATTGATGAATGAGAGACCTGACAAACCAGCTATAAAATATCTGCATGATATGATCTCAAAAATGTCTGAACACACATATGAACATAAACAAAATTGTAGCAGGAAATATAGGGTAATAAGAATAGTTTTTGAAGTGTTGTGTGATCATATTTTTACTATTTCAGTTTTTCTAAAACTATATAAATAATATTCATGATAAAACTATATAAATAATATTCATGATAAAAGGAACTTAAAGAATAGCAAATTTGTGTAAATATACATTTTGTTTTTATTGTAAACCATATTCCTCAAAGATAAATATCATTAACATTTTGTTATGAATACAAACAGACATACTACTAATACAAATACAAAATGGATCAACCATACATGTATCTATCTATCTATCTATCTATCTATCTATCTATCTATCTATATATATATGTATATGTGTGTGTGTGTGTGTGTGTGTGTGTAATAACCTTTTAAATAACACACACACACACACACATATATATAACATTAAAAAGACAGGGACATAACATGGAAAATGTCACACAAAAACTAAAGTAAAATTAAAAATTTTAAGAAAAAGACCTATAAAAAGAGTTTTGAAAAGTTTAAAGCTCAAAATGACATGAAAGTTAGGAGAGAAAGGAGCAAGAAAAATATATACTGGTGTGGCTTAAAACAATGTTGAGAATAACTTATATATGGTAGATTACACACTGTTAAATATATAGCTTGATGAATTGCTCATATCTACATCCAAATCAATATATAGAACTTCCCTAATACCCAGCTGTCCATCCCATACTTCTGCCACAAGCCACAACCCTCTCAAACCCTCTATTTTGAATTCTGTCACCTTATGTTAGTTTTGCCTATTTTTAAAATTTCAGGCATGTATTCTTTGTTAGACATAATAATGTTATATCTATTGGAATTACCCATATTGCTGGGATTAGCAACAGTATTTTCCTCCTTCTATGAAATCTTCCCTTTTTAAAAAAATATATTTTATTGATTTTTTACAGAGAGGAAGGGAGAGAGATAGAGAGCTAGAAACGTCGATGAGAGAGCAACATCGACCAGCTGCCTCTTGCACACCCCCTATTGGGGATGTGCCCGCAACCAAGGTACATGCCCTTGACCGGAATCGAACCCAGGACCTTTCAGTCTGCAGACCGACGTTTTACCACTGAGCCAAACCTGTTTCGGCTGAAATCTTCCCTTTTAATGAATATACTACAACTTATGCATCCATGCTATGTAAGCTGAACACCTGGGGAACTTGCCTAGGCCACACCCGCAATAATTGCATTAAGACTCCTGGTATTAGTAGTTTTCAAAGATACCCCAAAGATCTTATATGCATAGATGCATAACCCATGGACATAGACAATAGAGTGGTGAAGGCCTGCGATGGGGAAGTGGGTGTGGGCTAGAAGGGGACAATGGAGAAAAATAATACATTCAACAATAAAGATAAAAAATAAAGTAAAATGATATACAAGAGCTTAGTACAAAATAAATAAATGAAAGATGCCCAGATGATGCTAATGTACAGCCACGTCTGGGGACCACCATCCTGTATTGTCCAAAATGCTCCTGGTCCTTCCTTCTGTAGATTACGCTCCGAAAGGTGTTTTCTCTCTCGGGTTTCTGATGCACATCTGCAAATAGCCCCCGATAAGAAGGCAAATAAATAGGGAACTAGTACGAGCAAAAGTCCTGGCTTGCCAGGGACTGGCAGCTTCCCAGGATGTGGGACTTGCACTGTGAACACTACCCCGAACCATCTCCATTGCTCGTTCTCTGGGGGTGCAGCTTACTCAGGTCCACTCTCTGGGTTGAGATCAAGGAATAAAGTGAACACAATTGTGAAAAGACTTTAAGAGTTTTATGTCCCTTTAAGAAAGAGTTTATAGTCTGCACACAGTATAGCATAGTGACACCATGAAAATTCTAGAAGAGTAGGATTTTCCCATCATTGGGAGTTTTATTTTGCTGAAGCCTGAAATATTTGCACATATAATAGCAGTGAGCCTTTCCTTATTCTTACACCCTCAGGCACTTGATTCACTGGCCCCTGCTAGGCTGGAATTTAGCAAAATAGGCCAATGTTATTTGCATTTAAAAAAAAAAAAAAACACAACTAAGGGGCTAGACTGTTTTCAGGGAGAGGTGGGAACCTGCAAAACTTGAATTTCTGAAATTTTTCAAAACTGTTGAAATTCTGTAACTTCATGAATTTCTCCTTTTGTTTCTCCTTTAGCCAGTTACACCTATCCTTCTAATGAGTCTCACACATCTCAGCCAGCAGCATTTGCATAGAAAATACTTTGCTTTTGTAATTTGCAATCAATGCAAAGGGAGGTGTTCGCTGGCAGTTGGGGGATGTTTTGAATCACAGGGCAGGACAGTTTATATGCAACTCCTGATTATAGAACTTACATTGGCACTCTGCCCTGTTAAGGTTAACAGGCCAAGACAGCTGTTGGGTTGCCTTAAGCATGACATTGTATATCGAGGCAATCCAAATGAATGGCATTTAGCTTGCTTTAATCTCTAAGTGTTTCCTACTGAGGTATATGAAGCCATCTGCTGGCCTAGTGTTCCCACCATCCCACCGTCTTTCCAAAGAGGCGTCTCCTATATAACGCCATGGGAACTTTCTTCACTGCCACTCTCTTGCTGTCATTCCTTCTACTCTTTGCTGATTTGTTCCCCTTCTTTATCTTGACTTCTTACGGCTGTTTATCTCATCCATTTCTTGAATCACTTTTACTTGCACACCAGCAACTTGACTTTTAAAACCAAACGTGTTTCCTTCCGGTCAGTGAACTGACCTGTTGCCTCATGTCAGACACAGTCCGCAGGGTGTCCTTGCATTCTCCAGCAGTGCTTCCCGGAGCTGTTCCTTCCCGCCAGGTCTACTGGCTGGCTCAAGCTTCACATATGCTTCCAGTTCCTTTACCATCGGCTTCGAGACTCATGAGGCACTCTTGTGCTTTTACGTGTTCCAGGATCATGGAATCCTTCCTGTTCAGACAATGAATGGCCTTTCTGAGTTAAGGAAAATGTTTTCTATTTGGGAGAAGATTCCAAAAATATAGTTATCCTAAGTAAAAAATTCTAATCGTGGGCATAGTGAGGATAATCTGTAGATTATTACTCTTGGTTTTCTTCTATCCCACATACATTCATTAAGCTCTGTGTCAGGCACTGGGTTGGGAGTTTGGTACATAAAGATTAAGAGGTTGTGGTTCAGATTCTCAATGAAACCTCAAGCTAATCTGGGCGGCAGGCAACCAAACAACAAATATTTCATTATCTCTTATTTTTAGTGACAAAACTCAAATTTAAAAATCTTTGATTTCAATATAATGTTTTCTTAAATATTTTCTGACATTGTAAGTATGAAACTTCCACATTACTCTATAAAAATTGACATTATGCTTTTCATATATGGGCATTATTTGATTACCTCTTGAAAATTATTTGATATTTAAATAATATAGAATATTTATGATTACTATCATTCATAAAATAAAGACATATATGAGATCATTGAGAATGTTTTAATCTTTTGACATTACTAAGTGGCAGGGAATGTAATATATTTTTATGGAAAAGTTCATTTTTTATTGATATTTTTATAATGCTTATAAAAATTCTGCCAATATCTACAATAAGTTATGAAAAGGACTAATCTAATACTTGGGTGAGTCTGAAGCTGTAATTGTTATTCAGAAAATACTGTATATGTGTTCATGTGTGTGTGCATGAGTGTGTGTATGTGTCTAAAGAAGACGAGAAAAAAACAAGTATATTAAATATCTGGATTAAAATTAAATACCAGTAAACAAGTAAAACATGGAGTATAAAATCTTATGTCTAAGTTGCTTTATCACTCTCTTTGAAAAATAGATTAATACTTACCAGATACCTTGAAGAAGTCAGCTTTTAATATCTTATAAACTAAAGGCCCGGTGCATGAAATTTGTACATGGTGGGGGTGTCCCTCAGTTGAACCTGCACCCTCTTCAAACTGGGACCTTTTGAGGGATGTCTCTGACATCCCTCTCACAATCCAGGACTGCTGGCTCCCAACTGCTCATCTGCCTCTGCCTGGTTGCCCTAAACACTTCTGCCTGCCAGCCTGATCGATGCCTAACTGCTTCCTGGCCAGCCTGATTGAAGCTAACTGCCCTTCCCTGCAGGCCTGATCCCCCCTAACTGCCCTCCTCTGTTGGCCTTGTTGCCCCCAACTGCCTTCCTCTGCTGACCTGGTCACCCCTAACTGCCCACAACTGCCCTCTCCTGCAGATCATCTTTGGTGGCCATCTTGTGTCCACATGGGGGCAGCCATCTTTGACCACATAGGGATGGCCATCTTATGCCTTGGAATGATGGTCAATTTGCATATCACTCTTTTATTAGATAGTACTAGAGGCCCAGGGCACAAATTCATGCACAGATGGGGTCCTTTGGCCTGGCCTGTGATCGAGGCCTATCGGGAGCTGGCCCAGGGGGAGGAACCCTGAGAGGTTGGCCAGTTGGTGGGGAGGGGTGCAGTTGGCCAGCTGGCCTTGCCCCCAGTCATTCCACCATTTGGTTGCTGGGCTTTTATATATAGAGTTTTTCAGAGAGTTAAAATGTTTTAATAAATAACTTTTAATATTTTGTTTTAAATGAACATGCTGGCATGGAAAAACTGCTGAATCTCAAGTTTTCTATCATATGACATGTCTTGAAGTCCACTGATATCATGTATATGCAACTCTGCACGTTTACAAAACCTCTGAGATCAGATCTTTCCACTCACCTTTCTCTTGGAGTTGTATCCTTGGGGTTCATTTTGAGAGACTTTTTACCAATTTTATAGTTCAAGTATCATCTCCATTTGACTTACATTCATTATTGTAGAATGTTTAGCATTGATTTTAGCCATTTGTAACACACTCTGGTACTCATCACTTGAAATACGCTATTGAAGGGGCATTAATTGGATGAGATTGATTCCAACACACACACCATTGCACATGCCATAGATATGTATGTATATACAGCTAAAGGAAAAATGGGGAAATATGCTCTTCTTTCTCTGACATACTATTTAAATAACACTATTAACTTATTAATCAGAGCCAGGAGCTACGTGGAAAGCATGGCTTTGGCTTTCTGAGTTCTGATTGCTACTGAAAATCAAGTGGTAGCTCGTTTGAATTGCTATTCACTGATTTAGAACAAATGTAAATCCATCTAGAATAAAATAAAATCTTCCTGAATAATCAATTCACCACACTTATTTATAGAGAATCAGATTGTCTCTAAAATTTAAGTAATTTCACTGCAACATGGGTTAGCTGGTTATTTAAAATAGGATTGCCACAGGGTCTATATGATTATCCAAATATTGTACATTATTAAGTTCTGGAATATCCCAGATATACCACAAATGATTTTTTCTTTTCAAATGTTTGCACAGTTTCCAATAACTTCTCAGAGTGGAAAATTAAGGGAAAGCCTGAGTATTTCATCCCATTTATGCCTTCATAAATGGTTCCACTTTTTACATAGCTATCAGAGCCCAGCATTTGGGGAAGTGAAAAGAGAAAAACCTTCTCGGAAGGAAAAAGAATCTGGGACAGGGGAAAAAATACCAGAGCACAAGGGGCAAAGAAAAATTCAGGGGAATAAAGCCAGAGCAGAAGAATCTGAACCCAGTGACAACCAGGATATATAACCATGAAAATGCATGCCCACTCCCACACTCCATGAAGGTGACACAACAGAAACATGTTAAATTAGGGGACATCTATTGTCTTAGCTTGAGTCAATCCACCATACTGAGTCTGAGACATAAGCTTGCATTATTGTGAAAACTGATCCCAAAGAATAAGAGTAGAGAGCAGACAAGAGAGACTCAGGAAAGAGTGCCAAGTCTAAGGAATTGGTAGATGTGATAATAACCAGCCTCTGATCACATAATAACTTCTGTGGTAATAAACAGCCTCTGATCACATAATCCAAAGATGAGGCATCCACTCTATACTAGAGCCTAGTAGCATGCCTGAAGCTGCTTTTTCAAATGGAAAGTAGTTCTCTGACCCACAAGCCATGACCAACACTTTGTTGCCCAAGGATCCCAGGCATCTGTGTCTTGACTCGCCTCCTCTCTGACTACACAGAGACTATCCACAGTGTGAGATCTGCTGGTCACATGGACCGGATGCAGAGTCCTCTCTTACTTAGTTCTCATTGCCAACATCAGCCTTCCATGACACCCAATAAGTTGATTATAACAGAAATTCTAAGCATAAGTATAGGCAGCCTTCAAAATAAGAAAATAAATCTCACCAAAAGCTATGTCTCCTTGTGGTGAGAGCAACCAGGCAACAGGGTGTCCATTACTTCAGAGGGAATGGCAGTATTCCTGGACCACTGAGCTTCACTGGAGGTCCTTGAATCTCCATGGTGTTGTTTTCCCACTTTCTGGCCCACATGTGTCTTACTAAGAAAATATATTGTATTTGTCAAATTTAATTGGCATATTATCATCAATGTGGTAGTCCAATGTACTATTTTGTAATCTTCTTCAGAATATCAACTTGATAAGGGTCCATGAGAAGTGTATAGGGACAAAGAACAAGGGAATTCACTGAGCTCTGGGGCCAGATAGTTGGTGCCCTTACCACACAATAGAACTGCTCTGGATTTTCTTTATTAATGAGACTAGGGAAAATGCGACATCAGTAGTCACATTTGTAATGCCAGAGACTGTTCTAGCAAAGACTCTGTATCCAACACAACACAACATCTGCAATTGAGACTATTGTTTGATTAAGTTTTTGACAATCCACCATCACATATTACTACCCATAAAGGTTTTGTGGAGGTCTTACAATTAAAATGAATAAGAACAGATAGGAACTGTTGTTCCTGTATCCTTTATGGTAGCTCTAATCTCCGCAATTCCTCCTAGCGTGTAATTTCCTATCTTGGCTGAGCTAAGAGTTGGAGGGAGTAGTAGAACAGTTTCAGGGGCTTCCACTTGGCCTTTCCTACAATAATGGCTGTGCCTCCATAATTTGGGAACAAGCATGAGGGCTCTGCCAGCTGCTAAGTATATCCCCACCACTCTGCAATCAGAAACTGAGCACATATCCACAGGGTGGATCCATGAACCCAACAAATCCAGCATTAGAGAAGACTCCAGTCTGGACTTCACATCCAGACCGGAGATTTCTAATTAACTGTGAGGTTTTGAATATCAGGTCAAATTTTGTATCTGAAAACAGAAATTTTCTAAGTTTTTCCTCTTCTACAAATAAATGTCTGATGGCCACTTTTCAGAAAGAATGGGGAAATATGTACATATTTGCAATAACATCACAGGATTTTTCCTCATGGGGGCCCTGCTTTCACCTCAGTCATCCAGGCTGGGTCTGAGAACAGGCTTAGATCTGCAAACTGGTGTCAAGCCCTGACTGGAAGCAGTGTCAGAGTTATCAATATGGCAGGCTCAAGTCAAAACACTTAGTAAGTAAAGATACATGAAACAAGGTCATAAATGAGATCTTTCTTATATTCAACTAGAGGCCTGATGCACGGACTCATGTACCAGTGGGGTCCCTCGGACAGGCCTGCACTTTTTCGCAGTCTGGGACCCCTCAGGGGATGCCAGAGAGTCAGTTTTGCCCAATCCCCACCAGCCCAATCCATACAGGAGGGAGTCCGATCCCCACAGGCCCGATCCAGACAGGAGGGAGCCCAACCCTGTGCACTGAGCATCTGTCCCCTGACTGTCAGTGTGCTTCATAGCGACTGGTCGACTGGTGGTTTGGTTATATATATATATATATATATATATATATATATATATATATGCTAATAGGAGCATGCTTATTTAGATTTAAACTTTCTAGATAGCCCCTAGGCTTGTTAAAATGCTGAGTCTGCATGAATAAAAACACTAAAGCAGAAACAATTGACCAACTCATAGCACTGATCCCCATGTGCTCCTGGTCTGCACTGGGGGTTTTATACAAATGGCTCTCTCCCCACTAGACTGCACAATACATCTCAGGAGTCTTTATGGGAACTGCATCTCTGCAGTTTGCTCTGGCACACTGGCACATGGTAGTGGCTCAGATGTTCCCAAATGAACTCACTGGTACAAAGTCCCAAAGTTAGGTTTAAGTAACTAGGTTTGGAGATTGGATGAACCCATTACTATTGGAGCCCTTGCTGGCTCACATTTCCTTCACTTCGGCTGCCATTTGTTTGGCATATCGTGTACAGTCACAGTAAAACCAGGGTGTGTGGACCTGGGCCAGGGTGGAAATGCTGCCTCTCAGCTTTGGATGATATGATGCACGGTCACTCTGACCAGAAAAATAAAAGAGAGGAGTATTTTCTGTTAGTGTTTAGGTAGATTAAATATTTTTTTAAAAAAGAATAAATCCCATCAGTCAATAAAAGAGATGTAGTCTTTGTCTCAGAGGAATAGAAAAAACTGTAGAGAGAGAAAGAGAACAACAGCCAAAAGACCCATCATCACACCAGCTCTGCCACGACCTGGCTAAGTAGATTGTAACCATGTTTCTTACTTGTTGAGCTTCTGTTTGCACATCTGTGATTTAAGAGACTGAGGAGATGGCGTGTAAAGTTCCTTCCAGTTCCAGCTTGTTCCGGCTTCAGGAACACTGTGACCACTAGCCCACGTTCACACACCTCACAGCATAGGTACCCACTGGAAATAGGGTTCTAGAGCTTAGCCAGTATGACTCAGGCCCCAATACTTCCTGTCCATGGGAAGGCAGCAGTCACCTGATGGGGGTTGGGAGGAAAGCCCCTTCCCGGCTTGTATGACCTGAGCACTCTTATTCCCGTTTTCCCTTAATGTTCCATTCCCTCCCTGATGCCTGTTTATAATTCACCCAGAGCCGTAAATCAACACCCTCTTAGGGGATGTTTCATCAGCCTGGACTGCCGTGAGCTGTGCACAGCTCTGCTGGCCATCGGTAATATTAAATGACTCACACACCCCTGCCTTTGTGCCTGCTCCAGCTTCCCCACTGTGGAGGCCCCAGCCTGCTGTCCTTGGATACCTTTCTGAGTTTGACTTGTTCTTCTCTTCATGCTTGCTTACACAAAAGTTCCCGGGCCGTTCTGCTCTAAGAGCCGTCTTCTGACCTCCATCAGAGCCCTCCTGACCTTTCTCCCCCACACTGCTTACTGCCTGTTTCTCTGCGACACCCTCCATAGGATTCTAATGGCCTATTCCTTGTAACCCTTCTCCGCCAGCACACGCTGTCCCTCCCCAGCTCTGTCCTGGTGGGCCAAGGTACTTCCTGTGCTGCATGTTGAGTTCATCTTTCTTTAACACAGAATTATTGTGGACTTCACAAGGGACAAGGCATGGTTATTAGTACCCAGGAGTGCCAAGACATTAGCCTCCCTTCCTTTCCCCAATATATAGTTTTTACCAAAGCAGAGATGAAGTACTACATGACTCGAAGCTGCTTTAACACGTTCGCATTGCACAGGCAGTGTGAGCGTGGGAGGTGTCGGGTAGTCTTGCTAATTAGTGGGCTCTCCGAGTCACCAGCTAAGGCTAAGAGAGGCCCTGCCTGCCTGGCAGCTTGGGACTGCAGAGCCGCTGCTCTTGGCCTTGGGAAGGCCTCTCAGCTGTGCACAAAGACTCCTTTCCCGGAGCCAGGAACTGTTGTAAAAAATAGACACCCAAAGCTTGATAATTTCTGGCTTTAGATTTACATTTGCTGTGTGTGTGTGTGTGTGTGTGTGTGTGTGTGTGTGTGTGTTTGTGTGTGTGTGTGTGTGTGTATGTATGTATTTAATCAGTGTAAATGAAGAAAGAGAGGCCCTGCTTTCTTTTTAATTCATATACCACCACATTCGTCTGCACAGATGAAAATTAACTCTTGGTCAAAATAAACAAATATGGTGCATCCAGATCAGAATTTTCACTATCATCAAACAGTACCTGAAATACAATATTTGAGTTTTGACTAAAAGAAAAAAGGACTAAAATCGGTTTTTGAAATAAACATAGAAGCTGCATGGTAGCAGAAGCCACGTGCATTGCAATCGCATCCCAGAGAGAAAGACAACAGCTCCTGCAGCTCTGTGTCCGTGTGTGCGACACAGATTGTCATAATTAGCCTGCCCTGGGGACGCAGCGCCTTCGGGCAAGGCCCGGAGTCCAGCCTCCTCACCTAAGGAAAGCCATTGTGAAATGTACTGGCCGCATCCTTCAGCTCCGGTCAGAAATGCTGGCAGATGGATGCTGCTTGTTGTTTCCTCCCTTCATTTGCTTTCAGGTTCATCAGGACGATTCAGAGCCAGGCTGCAACAGGAATCACTGAGAACCAGCTCAGACAAAGGCAGCCATGGCTCTGGCAAGTAGGGGGCATCACAGAAGCACAGATAATAACAGATAATAACAGAAATGAGCCCCTTACTCACACTGCTCCTTTCCACACCCCGTGCATCTCAGTGGTTAAAATGATCAGTTTTGTAAATTATTTTTGGAATCATTAAACATCAACAATATTGTTACTATTCAAAATTTGCATTGCTTCTATTCTTATGAGTCCTAGTCACATCCATTCACAATTTTCCCAGTTCTATCCATCTTAGACTAAGAGCAAACAGGCATCTGCCTACATCAACAGAACATTTCCTGCTGGGTTACCTTATGGTACATGCACACACACACACACACACACACACATGCACAGACATGCGCACACAACACACACACATGAACACAGCACTCAGATGAGCACCCACATGTGCATCAGCATGCACACATTCAAAAACATACACAGATAAATCACATGCATCTTCATAAGCAAACACATATGTATCTTCATATGCATGTGCCCAGAGAGACACACATGTGCATGCACACACACACACACACACACACACACACACACTGCCCTGAATGGTCATTGAGAAGGTGTCTGTCTTCCCATGCCCTGCTTCCAGCCTCTGGGCCTCTGAGCTCATGCTCATTTTCATCCCTGAAAATAATCATCTCCAGCCAAACTCTCCTCAGTGCCTCAGGGAAGGTTCGGTCCTATTACCGCCTCCAGATCCCCTTCCCATTTGAGGCCCCAAAGGCCAATCTTTTCATTTCAAAGGAAAAGCACTCTCCCACACCGGGCAGCATGTACATGGGGTACGTTTGGAGGGCCCAGCTTTGCACACCTCTCGCTGAGGCGCAGGATGACAGCCTCAGGGCCTTCCTTCTCTGGGACCACTGAGTGCTGAGCCCTCCTTGGCCCGTCCAGCAGAGAGCCAGGGGGCAGCTGCTGGAAGACTGAGCCCATGTCCTCACTGATGGGCAGGGAGGGAGTCTCACTCACCTTCACCCCCAGGGCCTAGCACAGTGCCTGACCCACAACAGAATACAGCAGAGATCTGAGTAAACCAAGTCTCAGCATTCCTCCTCTTCCCTCAGTTCCACCAATCCAGTGTCCCCCTCCCAGGTGCGCCAGGGACAGTGCCATAGGGCCAGCGGAAGCACAGCGCCTCTCCCTGGGAAGTCCCTTTTATCTCCAAGTCAGGTTTAGGAGATTACCCTCCTTTTAAAGCAAACACCCAAACACCGGGTAAGGAGAGCCCCATCGATGTCATGGTGGTAGTTATAAAGATCTGGGGTTTTATACCTGCACTGGTTAGTCATGTGACCTCTAATAAATCTGTACATGTTTCTTGCCAGGACACTGTCAGCCACAACTTCTAGATGGAGTATTGATGACATCCTAGTCTAAGTAAGAGTAGCTGGAAGAACCTCCTGACTGCGGGTGTGGGCTTGATTTTCAGAATGGGATATGCAGGAGGCAGCCGATCAATGATTCTCTCTCATCACTGATGTTTCTCTTTCTCTCTCCTTCCCCTTTTAAAAAATACATATGTTTTTTAAAAGTAAAGTAAGACATATAACATAAATGTAAGGGAGCCACCAATGGGAATCACTTTATCTTATGACTTTGTCTTACAGACAAGGAGACTGAGGCTCAGAGATCTCGGCAAAGGGACTTACCCAGGTCCATCCCCGTTACTGGCAGTGTCAAGTCTAGACCCCACTGCCTGTCCCAGGTCTAGGATCCCCGGCTGCAGCATCATCTCCCACCTCTAAACATCGTCCTTGTCATCATGCCGTGATCACAGGCAGGCATGTGCACGGAGGCAGCGGGTGATGTCACACATGCTGGCGTAGGATGAAGCCGGACTAGAGTCCTGAGATCGAACTCTAGCTCTGCCATTTCCTCGATGGCTAACTGTGAACTGTGGCCTCGTTCTTCAGTCTCTCTGAAAACTGCCCTCCACATACGAAGCAAAGAGCTTCCTCCCACTCCCTTGCAGGCTGATGACTGCATTAGAGAAAATACATCGAGGGCACACAGCAGCAGTCACTAAATGACAGCTTTTGTACATTGATCCGTTTCCTTTATCCTATTACTAATTCTTAATAATCCCTACAAATAACTCTTACCAAGCCAGTAGAAAAAAAAAATCATTATCACGCCCTTAATGTATTCTAACATGTCAGAAACAGAAGTGATAGGCAGACTGGAAATTCAGTCGCTCTCTAATTCCGTGGCAATCACTGGAGTGTCGATGACCGTAACAATGACAACTAAATCTTCTATGCCGAAATTTCTTTACCACTACAGGGTATGTGGTATGGCGGGAGGTGGGGGGGTGGGGGTGATCATTATAAAATAATTTGAAGAGTTTAAAGGCAGTGAACTTTCCAAAGAATAAAAGTGAGTAATAACTAAAAGAGCAGATTAAGCACTTGAAAGAGTTGGATCCTAATCGTTTGGTTTTGGATGTGGTTTCCTTTTTCTTCTTTTGAAAACTCTCCCCCTGGGCTCTGAATAACATGATGTCATATGTAGGTCCTGATCTGGGATCTAAAGACCTGTATTTCGGTCATGGCCAAAAATAAGCAGCAGCATCTCCTAATGGAGTCCTATAGATGAGAACTCTCAGCAGTATTAAACCCTCCTCACTCACTCCTCCTTCTCTGAGCCTGGTGAGAGTCTGCATTGGAGCAGCACTGGCTGGAAGAAGCTGCACAAGCCCGGCCGGTGTGGTTCAGTGGTTGAGCGTTGACCTATAAGCTGTGAGGTCATGGTTTGATTCCTGGTCAGGACACATGCCCAGGTCTTCATCCTCAGTGGGGGGCTTGCAGGAGACAGCCAATCAATGATTCTCTCTCGTCATTGATGTTTCTCTCTCTTCCTCCCCTTCCCTCTTTCTGAAATCAATTAAAATTTTTTTTTTTAAGAAGCTGGACTGGAAGCAGGCTGTGCCCACAGCAGATAAGCCATTCTCTGCATGACCCCGAGTTGTTGCTGGCACTCTCTCTCCTGGTCTCAGAGGAATTGCACTGCGTTTCTATCAACTTTTCCAGCTCTAAGTTTTATAGTCTGACTCAGCCCAGGAGGGTGATAAGGACTAAGACCATAATTCTTCCTAAGGCAGAGAAGACAGGGCATCTCATATCAGAGCAGGGGCCCCAGAGTGGAGGTAAAAGAAAGCAACTTTTTAGAGATGGTATGCCCATCCCTGGTGCAGACACACCTCCCAGACAGCCCATCAGACACTGACCAAGGTGCCGATGTGAAAATACTTCGCAGATGTAATTAAGGACTCGGATCTGTCAATTTTAAGAAAGGGAGGATGATTTGGGTGTGACCTCATGAACCACAGGAATCCTGTAAAAGTGGAGGAATTTTTCCTCTGCCTGGTACCCGTGTTTCCCCGAAAAATAAGACATCCTCCGAAAATAAGACCTAGCGCATGGAAAGATAAGACATCCCCTGAAAATAAGACCTAGCACAACTTTGGGAGAAAAAATTAATATAAGACACTGTCTTATTTTCGGGGAAACAGGGTAGTAGAGGAAGAAGTCAGAAAGATGTGCTCTGCCTCCCCTGGAAGAAGGAAAACCATGTTGTGAAGTGCCTGTGGGGGCCACGTGGTGAGGAGCTGAGAGCAGCCTCTGGCTGACAGCGAACAGGGAAACGTGAACCTCAGTCATGTAACCACAAGGAAGTGAGTCCTGCCAACAACCCCTGAGCCTGGAGCAGATCTCACCCTGCCAGAACCTCCCGGAGCAAACACACTCCCGTCAGCATCTTGATTACAACCTTGGGGTCCTCAGCACAGAGCCCAGCCACCCGAGCCCACACTGCTGACCTACAGAGCTGGGAACTAATGACTGTCATGGATGCTTCTTACGCCACTCAGTTCATGGAAGTTTGCTACCAGCAATGAAAACCTAATACACTTCCACAACCAGAAAAAAGTTACAAATAATTTAATAGCCCAATCTTTTATCGAAAAAAAAATACTTCTTGAACAATCAACTTGTAACTTCCTCCTGATTGAGCTCAGCTGCCATGGTGTTCTGCCGCCTGTGAATTCTCTCTCAGGAGCCACGTGTCAGGTGAGCTGTCCTGGGCCTTCCTCTGCCTTCCGGTGGGAACACAGGCTCCCCGGAGGCAAAGGCCCCGCTGAGCCACAGCAGGCCCCATTCTAAGGCTGTGAGCTCGTGCAGATTTGAAGTGTAGAAGGGTATGGCTTCTATCCATTAGCCCCGTGGTCAGCATATGCGGCTCTTTGGTCCCCTGAGTGTGGCTCTTTCACAAAATACCACGGCCTGGGCGAGTCTATTTTTAAGAGGTGGTGTTAGAAGAATTTTAAGTTTAAAATATTTGCCTCTCAAAAGAAATTTCAATCATTGTACTATTGATATTTGGCTCTGCTGACTAATGAGTTTGCCGACCACTGCATTAGACCTTGTTTTCCTCTATCTCCTCAGTACATTTTATCTCACGTTGGTTACAACTATCAATAGTTAGTACGCCTTTGGTCCGGCAAGTCTCCAGGGACTCATTTAGGAAGAGTAGGACAGGGACTCTGAGTGGGCAAAGAGAGGAACAGTCGATCACAAGAAGAGGATCAAAAGCATCTTTAAATCAGCCTCCTATTGTTCAGCACCAGGTAGCTTCCGCCAGGTCTTCCCTTTTGGGTCCCCATGGGGACATCTAACTGCAAGAGCCCAAATCAAGGTCGCCCTCAGGCCTTGGAAATAGAGGAATGATACAGGAGGACGCAGAGAAAACACCAGAGAGGCCATCTTTCCCTAAGACCATGGACAGCTGAAAAGTGGATATTTTATTTTTAGTTGGTACTTCATGTTTTGATCAACCTCTTTCTAAAAATGTCACTAAAGGCACAACCAGAGCGCCCCCGTGTGGTGAAGCCTGGCAGTCTGCCTTGGGTTGGCAGTGGGTTTGCAGATTGAGGGAGAAAACTTGTAGGAATAAGTGGACGCAGGAATACAGAAGCCAGAAAACGCAGGTCTTCGAAAGCTCGGTGATAGGCTGTGGCTTTTTGAGCCATCATATTACTAGAAGAGGTCCGATTCTCATTCCACACTGGACACTAGAAAGCTATCAATGACGTAATGTTTAGTGAAGTTCTCTATTGCATCACTTCGGCTATTTTCAAAAAGAAAGAGCGAGACTAGCACCAGTGTCCGTCTGGGACAGAGCAGTGCTCTGGTGGGGAATAAGCACATGTCCGCAGACCCTCACGCTCTCCGCTGAGACCTGAGTGCTGCCGCTGATGGTGGCACCGGTGGGTTTTTGGTTTGTTTCGTTGGGAATAGTTATTGTTGAGCAGATAGAAAAATGCACCTCACTTCTCAATTAGGATGATCAGTTCCAATTATTTTGTGTCCTTATATTATTTTGCTCTAGGTTTAAATTCTGGAAGAGAGTTGTTTGAGTAGCTGAGCTTGGTCTTCTGATGAACTTTTCTCCAGGGACCTTGACTTACAGTCTGACCGAGACTATATGCAAGGAAGGGCTAGTTCCCAGAAGGAAAACAAGCTGAGGGTAGCAAGGGAACAGGCAAAAACAAAACAAACAAAAACAAAAAATCCAAACCCAAATCCACGTGATGCTTTGTGCCATTCTAACAACGGGGCACTGCCACAGGCTACTTAATGGCCAGTGTCTCCTTACTGATCTCGCTGCTGAGTGACACGAGTCCTTCTGATCAGCTAGTCTCCTGGCTCATGGGCATTCTGCCAGTGTGGGCTTCCCACTGCAGCTTCCTCATCCCATCACTGAGGTCACCTGCCACGTGATGATAAGCCTCCCGAGAAGACACAGAATCTGAGGACCATTTATGGCATGAAGACTTCTGTGTTTTGATCTTGATGCATATTGACCTACATCTCAATTTACCCTGGGAAAATACCCTAAAAGTCCCTGAGACCCTAAGGACCCTATGGTTTTCCCTTTTATAAGGAGATTAAGGAATCAACATATTTGGTCACTGTTGAGTCAAGTGTGCTAATATCATGGTGCCCCTTCCCAGAAAGACCTAGCTAGTGATGAAAGAGGATCAGATAGTGCCTGAAGATCCCTTATTAAAAACCTCCCTTTGATATATATGCTTTGTTTAAATATTCTTTGCCAAAGAATACCTCCTGTCCTATGAGGACTCATGTCTATACACAGGTTAGAGAGAAACCTGTGATCAGTGTCCCAAATCAAAGAGGGGGGTGGGGAAGAGATTGCTGCAAAGTGTCACTTTGGGCCTTTAATTTATCACCTGAATGAAACTATGAAGAGGATCAGAATATTGACACCCCTCAATTGACCAGTGATGGCTAAAAAGGCATGTTCATGGGCCTCTAGCAATCCCTGAAGCTTTGACTTCCATGGCTGGGAGCTTTGGTATTTCATGGTTCCTATTTCAGTGTAATCAAGAGGTCAGCACATCTAGACTCAGGGGAAATGGGCTAGACTTGCAGGCCCTCTGTCAGAACTGGGTCTTCCAGGCTCCTAACTGGGCCCAGCTGCCCCACAGTGACTCTGTCTCTCCTGTGATCCCTTCTCCTAGAGTAATATAGAGTGATACTCTTATGTTAGAACATGGTGGAAATAGAGATCTTTCAGATTAAAACCATATAAAAATAATTGTTAACATTAAAGGTTCGATTATTTAAATAGTGAATATTTAAAATCTTAAGATTAAATGAAACATTTAATCATATGTATATATGTTATCAAATATCAAATAGCTTTAAAAATCTCTTTAGAAACTATTGCCATTAGGTATAGCCAATATCTGGGCATAAAAAGAGTCCAAGATTCTCTTAATACTACCGATTTTAATAGTTGATTTCTGAGATAATTTTTCTTGGAGAATTATATGTTAAACTATTTTCAAGACAAATTATCATATTATAAGTCTACTAAGCTGCAGGGCAATTTTTCATCTCTGTAGTTGACTATTTTAGCATTTCATCAAATGCCGTTTTCTCCAGTAGTTTTTCTAATTTCTATAGAAAAGTCATTAGAGGGAATAATTTCATTGTGAATGACCCCATTAGTTCTAGGTGAACAGCAAAAACAATTTCTTGAACACAAGATTGGTTGAGGGGGTGTATCATTGATATATGTGTATGTTGCCTTTATCTGGTGCTTGGTCATTTGCTATCTAGAAAAAAAAAAAACAGTGAACAATTGAAGAAAAAAGATTAAAATGTGTCCAATAATCTAACCTCTGGTAATGATTAAAAATGTTAAAAATAAGGTGAATTTCTATTCACCTTATGCTTTTTCTTCTAATAGATTTTCCATCCCTTACTTCTGAGGATGAGCAAGTTGACTTGTACGAGTCTCACAGGACAGAAGCTCATTGTGACTCCCCTCAGGATTAGGCCCGATGCCTTAAACTGGTGTGTTAGGGGTTACACTCCCCGTCACTCTCACTCAGTTCTTTCCCAGCATTCTCACACTGGCCATTTTCATGAGCCAGGGACACACATGCTCTCCAGCTTTGAATCTTTTATCATACTGTTCCCTATACCTTAATCACCTTTACATGACTCACACCCCACCACCTCAATCAGGGGCCAGTCAACTATCGCTCATGAACCAACTCCGCTCTGCTACTCAGATGTTTTGTTTTGTTTGTTTGTTTTTAAATATATTTTATTGATTTTTACAGAGAGGAAGGGAGAGGGATAGAGAGTTAGAAATATCAATGAGAGAGAATCATTGATCAGATGCCTCCTGCACACCTCCTACTGGGGATGTGCCTACAATCAAAGTACATGCCCTTGACTGGAATCAGCCTGGGATCCTTCAGTCTGTGGGCCGATGCCCTATCTACTGAGCCAAACCAGTTAGGGCGCGGATGTTTTTATAAAGAAAGTTTTATTAGAGCACAGCCGTTCGCATATGGTCTATAACTGCTTTTCACACAACAACTTTCCAATTCAGTAGTCAGAACAGAGACTGTCTGGGCACAGAGTCTAAATTCTATACTATCTGGTCCTTTCTGGAAAAAGAAACTTGCCGACCTCACCCTACATTAATACCACTTCTCTTATAAAGTAATCCCTTCTTGTTAGTCTCCTAATCAATAGATCTGTCATTCTAGAGCATTTTTGACAAGACACTGAAGAGTACCTATCACCATCTGCAAGATTTTTTATTTGTCTATCTTCCCAAAGCAACTGCTCATTCCTTGTAGACAGGGACTACTTTGTTTATTGCTATATGACCAGTTCCTAGTTCAGCGGCTAAAAGAGAAAGTGCTCCAGCAAGGGATGGGGGCAGGTGTCAGAGTAAAGACAGTGTCTGAGGAAACAACTATAACCTATAACAGCAGAATATTAGAAGGAAGTAACATGTTTTCTCCTTTTTCTTTGAGTATGTCACTCACTCTAGTCTGACAAGGATTCACGATGTCTTGCTTGGGGGGGTGGGGCAATTGCTCTTTAACTTAGATGGCCTCCATACAGTACAACCAAATGGTGCTACAGTCAACAAAGGCCCTACACAACGCTGTTTTCCAGGAAGTTCAATATAAAAAGGGTGGCTATAAAATATTGTCACTTATTTTAAAATAATACCATCAAACATATCAACTAAATTAATATGATTAAATAATTCATTATAAGGAAACCAAATACTCCTTCTAGAAATTACACCATTGATTGAAACTTGTTCAAATTCCCTGTTTGGGAAATTCATTTCCAGTCTGTGACAGTTTCCAATGGTGGTAAATCTTCTGCCTAGGAGTGAAAGGGTATTTATTATTTTAAATGTTTCCAAGTTATCTAGTAACATGTGTTATGAATAAGGTAGCTGATAAAAACTGGGAAATGCTCTTGTGATATAACTTGAAGCGTTTTTATAAAGCACCTTCTTCTTGTACATATTTGTAACTGACTTATTCAACAAACACAGGTTGAGTTATAATTGTGCAAGGCATTAGGTTCAGAAGGCATTTCCAAATGGGGTGTTTCAAAATGTTCTGAGGAAACCGGTTTGGCTCAGTGGATAGAGCGTCGGCCTGTGGACTGAAAGGTCCCAGGTTCAATTCCAGTCAAGGGCATGTACCTTGGTTTTGGACACATCACCAGTAGGGGGTGTGCAAGAGGCAGCTGATCGATGTCTCACTCTCATCGATGTTTCTAACTCTCTATCCCTCTACCTTCCTCTCTGTAAAAAAATCAATAAAATATATTTAAAAAAATGTTCTGAGGATGGCAGCATCATGAGAATACATGTAAGCCCTGCAAACATATAATGAATCTTTATAAAAGAAATCAGCCACACAGATTCAGATGTGACTGGAGAACTGAGGCAAACTCTTAGACCACCAGCCATTACCTCTGTGGGGTTTGTCACAGAATCAGAAACAACACTGGTTTGGCAGGTAGGACCCAAAAATAGAGCAGATCAGGTCACAGGGGAAATACTGAGGCAGAGAGCAGATTTGAGTGCTGAGTTGGAAAAGTTCAATCTAGAATTAGATCTCAAGGCTAAGTGTTAAGCCATTAATAGGAAAGCCATAGGTCAGGAGCAAGTGAACACAGAAACAGAACAGAGGACCAGAGTGAGAATCAAGGACAATGATCCGAAGCTTCATGAACAATGTGGCTCCCAGATTTCCCTTTTTTTAGATAACGAGAGACCCGGCGCATGAAAATTCATGCATGGGAGTGGGGGGTCCCTCAGCCCAGCCTGCTCCCTCTCACAGTCTGGGCAGAAGGCAACCCGGTGATCAGGAGAAGGCAACACCCCTATCACACCTCTGCTGCTGCCACTCAGCCAGCCCTGGTTACCTGAGCCTTGGGCAGCCCTGGGTAGCTGGGCAGCCACCATCCGAGGCTTGCCTGTGCCTCGGGCCTGCCCTGGGTGAATGAGGGGCTGAGGGGACTGGGGGATTCTGGAGGCAAGGCACCCCTGCCACTCTGGCGGGGCTGAGGGTATGGGGCACCATCATCTTGTGGCTGTGGGCACCACCATCTTTGAGGGCAGGGCATTCCATTAGCATATTACCTCCTTATTGGCTGTGGGCACCACCATCTTTGCAAGGGTGTGAGGGTCAATTAGCATATTCCCTCTTTATTAGATAGGACGGCAGAGTGGAAGGTGTGTGGGTCAGAATGGCACAGTGTCAGAGCAGAAATTAGACTCCATGTTCAGATAGGAGGAAACAAGTAATAGAAATCATCAAAACAGTCACTCTTAATAGCAACCTGCTACTTCTATCTTTTCAGGTTGCCTAAGTATTTCAAAATATAAATTTAGGCTATTTATTGGGTTATACCATAGTCTTTGAAAAACTAGGAAACACTCAGGGGAAAGATGGGGTGGGTGGGTAGGTGGGTGGGAAGTGATAAACATGGATTATGAGTGCATATATACTTAACCCACGGACACAGACAATAGGGTGGTGAAGGCCTGGGGTGGTGGGGGGAGGACAGGCTAGAAGAGGTCAATGAGGGGGAAAATATGTAATACTTTCAGCAATAAAGATTTTAACAAATAAAAACTAGGGAACACAAAATGCTTCCATAAGGAAACTGCTTCTCTATTTTCTCCTCTGCTGTCTTCCCTCTTCCCAGCCCTCAGAAAAGCCCTGTAAGGCAGATCCAGAGGAGTCTGTCAGGAGGCACTCCCTTCATGACCCATATATTTATAGTCTCAAGTACTGTGAGACATATAACTCCTGCAATAATCCACAAGAGGATTTATAGAGAGGCCTCTCTCAAAAAGAAAATATCTCACAGGCACCATCATGATCTGTTCTTATTTTGTGGTACGGACGGAGGTTATATTCACCTGCAGGTAAAGTACAAAGAACACTGCAATTCAGAATCAAAGATCAGTTCCTGCTTGTTACTTTTTGTACCGATAAGTAGCTTCATACAAAAAGAACTGCAATAGAGTTTCTTTTCCTGGCACCACAAATTGTAATGCTCTTACAGATACTCAACTGCCTGTAGCATTCTTAAAGACTTAGGAGGAAAATGGCAAAGTGACTGCAAGCAAGAAAAGTATTCTGTACTTTTTATAAAGAGTGTGAGTGACAAAATGGCAGAATATACCGGACCTTTGTTCAACAACCTCAGTACTTAAATTCGGCAGAGAAAGAATTCGGGGCTCAGGAAGTCAAATTATAAAATAAGGTTTATTGACAAAGTCACAGAGGTGGAAAAGGTGAGCCAGCTGGGCTGCATGGGCTCAGGAAAGGAGTTACAGAGGCACAGTTAGGATAAAGCAAAGCAGAGAGAACATGCCCGAGGGAAGGCGAGGGAGAAAAGCATGGGTGTGCTCCAGAGAAAGAAGAGGCTGGGCAAAGGCAAAAAGTCAGGGGCATGCTCAAGAGAAAGGATGGAAGAGTCCTTTGCCTTGAGGGTTTTATTCACTTTCCAAAGGTGGAGACCCTACCCTAATTCCTAGGGGAGGATCCCAATAGAATATTCAACAGCTTTCCTGCTGTGTCCAGGGTCATGGTCTCCACTGATTGGTGGACACCAAGGCAGGGCATCATTAGTCAATGCAGCTGGTCCTGATGTAAGCCACAATGCCAACCCTGCCTGGCCTTGCTGGTGGGCCTGAAACACACGTGAGGCCTAGGTGTTACCCTCTAAGGGAGTCTATCCTCCAAGGGGGTTTACCACATGATTAGTGATATGCTGAGAGGAAAGGTCAGCCTGGGCAGCAGGGTGGGGTCCTACCCCAGTTTTGCCCATTGCTAGGCCCAGGGCTTTCTGCTCTGGTGACCTCCAGTACCTGGCCTACCGTTCCCTAACTGCTTGCTACAAGAGAACAGGGACAGTATCTGCTCTGTAAGTACAACGGGCCTTTTTAAGCCTGGACTGATTGATAAGGTAAAGAGGGATATGCCTACTGTCATTGTTACAAGATATGCCCACTCATAAACTGGAAACCTTTTCTATTGCCATCTTCCAGTTTCTATCTGAGTGACAACTACACTCCATTCTTATATTAAACTAATTATAATCTATAAAAAATAATCAGGGAAAGGGAACTTGAGAAGATATCTGCAGGTAGACTTCCAAGTCAGGCTAATTACCAGACATCCCTGGGATCTTTCAGAAACTGCAGAAATAAAGAGAACAAACCTCTGGCCACCAACCTCCCCACACATACCCCCAGGGAACATGGTGCATACATCTGGGGTGTGGCTCCTCCTTTTTGCTTATCAAAGGACTCACCAGGCTGTTCTTAAAACCAGCCAGGATGGGAAACTACAGCCCTATTCCATTCTCCCCACACAGGAACTACTCCCAGTAAGTTACCCCCAAAGAGATAAAAACTCCTTTCAGTAAAGAAAGAGGAAATTTCCCAGTTTTCAGTATAAAATCTATTTACACTTTAAAGCCAAACTAGAACTAGTCTGTAGTCTAGATCTATTTAAATTGTTATACTTAGATTAAGATTTCACTTCATAAGGTATTAAAATTATGACACAAGTTCTCTCTTTTACTGTTGTTGGCTCTTATGCATTCTGAAAAGCATAAATAAAATAGCAAAGTACAAAGGTAAAAATCCATCATCCCCAAACAGCATATGTTGACTTAGTCTTATATTTGCCTCAGATATTTTTTATTATTAGTTTGTTGTGAGAAATAAACTTGTGGAGGAAATGTTGTTTCCTCTATTTTTCTCAGCAGTTCTGTTCTAAACACCTTTTCTCCTTCAACAAGATAAACACTATGACAGATTTGCAATATAAATAGTTTATAATTTTATGTTCATCCCCACATCTGTACCCATTAATAATATACACATCTTGATTATTTTTTAAAATTTTACAACAATATCATACTGTATTTAATATTCTGAAACTTGCTTTCTTCTTTTGACATTGAATTCATTCCTCTTAAATATTGTATGAACATTCTGTCATATACATACCACCACAATATATCCATTCTCCTATTCATAGATACTTGAACTAAAAAAAAAAAAATGGTTGCCTCCACACATAAAAAAATGCTGTATCCATTAATTCCTTCTTAATGCATATGTACCAGGATTTCTCTAAGTTATGATTTTCACTGAAAAGTGGGAATATGTATGCCTTTTTCAAATTTTCTAGCTATTGTCAAATTGTTCTACAAAGTACTGATGACAACCTTAATTAGCAGTGTATGATAATGTGTATGATAACAAATGTGTATGATAGCAGTATATGATAACAATTTATATTGTTTCCCACATCTTTGCCTACTTTGACATGATCAGTCCCTTACAAATTGTGTGAATCTGATTATATTTCAGTGTGGTTTTAATGGGGATCCACTGAAACCCCAATTACTTATGACATTGAGCATACTAGTATTTCTATGTTTATCATGCATTTAACTCTCCTTAACACATTTATTTTCTGAGCAAAAACACTCCCTTAGAGAAATGTCTTGACCCAACAATTTTCTACCTCTCTTTCCATTTTCACTACCAATTTACCCAGTTATGTGCATTTATTATGAACAATAATGAGTTCATTCAGAATAGGAATTTATCATGATAAAAGGATCCTCAAAACAACTAAATGAAAATGTCAAGTCACTTCAATGTAGTCTATAAATATTTATTGATCACCTACTCACAGTACAGTATCATGGTAAATGGTGCCATCTTTGGAACTGAATTTCAAGGTTTCAAATTCTATTTTATAGCTGGGTAACCAAGGAAAATGTCTTAACCTTTCTGAGCCACAGTAGCCACATGTATAAAATGGAGGTACTAGCAGTACCTACCCATTGAAAGTTATATTAGATAATAAACATAAAGCATTAAGCCTAGTGTTTAGCACATAATATTCAAATATTACTTATTATCATTGTTGTGTAGATATCACTGTAGGTAACTGCCACCTGTTTTGTATCCCAGCAAGTAGAATCTAGAGGGAGATTAGCACACAGATGTCTCATTAGGCAGTGCTCAAGGGACTCCATGTGGAATGGAGAGGAAGGAGAACTAGCCACACAACTGAGACCAGTATTGATGCACTGTTTGTGCTGATTCATTCTCCATACTTACAACTTATCAGAAACATCAAAAGTATTGCCCTCAAATCATACCAATCACAAGGAGGAGAAGGATTAGGATGAGGAGGAGGAAGAGGAGGAAGAGAAAGAGGAAAGGGAAGGGGGAAAGGAAGAGGCAAAAAAGAACAGACTCTGGAACTACCATATCCTAAACATTTTACACGTGTTAACTAACATAATCCTCAAAATCTATACAGACAATCCTGGATCAACAAGTGACAAAAAAGAGAATTTAAAAGCTAGACCATAGCTGAAACCGGTTCGGCTCAGTGGATAGAGTGTCAGCCTGCGGACTGAAGGGTCCCAGGTTTAATTCCAGTCAGGGGCATGTACCTTGGTTGCAGGCACATCCCCAGTGAGGGGTGTGCAAGAAGCAGCTGATTGATGACTCTTTCTCATTGATGTTTCTGACTCTCTATCCCTCTCTCTTCCTCTCTGTAAAAAATCAATAAACTATATTAAAAATAAATAAATAAAAAATAAAAGCTAGACCAGGGTCCCACAGCTAGCAAGTGATATAGCTAGAATTTGAATTCAAGCAATGTAGTTTCAGAAATCCTGTTCCTACCCCCAGTCCAGTGCTGTCAGGATGGATGTCAAAGCCACCAGCAGGCTTGACTAGTTCACCATTTCTATCTTTGCTCGCTACCAGACATGTTGCTAGGAGTTTCCTTAGACCCGTGGTTGGCAAACTGCGGCTCTCGAGTCACATGCTGCTCTTTGGCCCCTTGAGTATGGCTCTTCCACAAAAATACCACGGTCTGGACGAGTCTATTTTGAAGAAGTGGCATTAGAAGAAGTTTAAAAAATTTGGCTCTCTAAAGAAATTTCAATTGTTGTACTGTTGATATTTGGCTCTGTTGACTAATGGGTTTGCCGACCACTGCCTTACACTATATAATTTAATCTAATCTTTATAATAACTCACAAAGGGCTGTACTTTATTCCCATTTACAGCTGAAGAAACTACCAGATGTTAAGTTGCTTTCCCCGAATCATACAAGTGAACAATAGAGTCAGGATTTTAGCCCATGCTTGCTTGGGTCTGACATTCAGGGTTCTTTCCTCCTATAATGTGGTTTTATTTTTGACAAAGGACTTTTCCAGCAAATTGATGACTACATCATACCTCTTATGTCATGTCTTCCCGCAGATAAATAATACCAATTTGTTCACTTCCCTTTTGTTTACATTGTCTTACATTGGCATCCTCTGAATGCTTTCCATGTGTGTTGCCATATTTAGTTACAGAATCAGAAGAGAGCATGTAGAGGTTTTGACAGTCCTGAGTACCTCATGGGCAAGGTGCCAAGCACTTCCTACAGTCCGAATTTTCACTGAGCATTTTAATGCCATAATTGCCGCTTCCAGAAGAGAACTGCTGCATTGATTCATAGTTAATGTGCTTTCCAAACTGGCCGACAGGCCTCCTTCTCTGCTGCCCTTAGTTCAGATCCCCAGCTATTTGCATAATTGCTGTAAAAATATTCTAACAGTTTTTACTGCTTATCAAGTTTGTGCAGCTGTTATCTACTCCTAATTATCTTTAGAATTTAAAAATTTTGCTGATAATACAGTATTTCAAAAATCATTCCTTACTAGATTTATCCAAGAGAAATTTCTTTAAAATAAGGGAAGTTTTACATAAATTCTAATATCATTTAACACTACCCATAGGTATAATTTAAGGGTATACTCTTTCTAAAATGTGCTAATTCTAATGAGACATCTCACTCAACTACTTCTTAGAAGTGTGTGTGTGTGTGTGTGTGTGTGTGTGTGTGTGTATCTATTTATTCTCATTTGTATAAGAGGATGTAGTAGGACTCTAAGAAGCTGGGACTGTCTAAACAACTTTCAAACTTCAGCCTCTTAAGAAGATCTTAAATCTGCCCATGGAAGAAGTGTCTTATTTTGTTGGGAAACCACCATAATGGGCCTTTTCATTTTGCAAAGATAAGGCAACAGTTACACATTTTTATTGAGGAAGACCCTCACTGTAGCGTAATCTGAGACAATAAATATTCTGGATAGTCATAACCTAAGACTAAAAACATTGATACTATGTTGGAAAAATGATTTTTTTCTCTCTGTGGATTTAGACATTCCTGTACTTATTCATATGTACTCTTTTTATCCAAGTATTTATCATCACAAAAATTATAAGCAGGACCCTAAGGACTGTAGGTGGGCATGTATGTATAATCCTGGTCTCACACTGGAGAGAGGATATGGAGGGCCCTAGGGATTGTAGGTGGGCATGCATGTAGATTCCTGGTCTCACATTGTGGGTGGGATATGCCTGATCTGTGCTCGATGCAGCTTCTTACTGACACGCTGTTGGTAACCCACCAGTCCTGCAGGTTACCAACCCACCAGTGAGGATGATTCTGAGATTTCACTAGTTAATTCTGATGAGGGTTCTAGAGTAAGTCTGTACCTCTCTCATTAGGAATTTTGTTTTCTTTTAAGGAGGTGAATTTATCTACTGAACTGTCAATCATGCCTTTTCTATCTACCCCCATCCACCAACTCTACCCTCTGATGCCGTCCAGTCTCATGGCATTAAGTACAATGTACACTGAAAGCTTCTAAGTGTTTTATCTTCAGTTCAAACTCTTTCCTTAAGTGCCAGATTTGTAAATCCAATTGCCAACTCCAGATCTCAAATTCAGCATATGTTTAAACTGAGCTCTTCATTATCTGAGCAAACTTATTCAGCCTTCAGTTTTGTACTTTTCAGTCCCAGACAATTCTGTTCCTCCAGTTGTAATTCAAAGCCCTTGGAGACAGCTTTGATTTTGTCCCATCACACCCAATATCTGGCACATCTCTCAGTGCTATATGGGGAGGGGGGGGTGTAGAGGTGAGGAAAAGGGAGACATCTTTAATAGTGTTCAACGCTTACCACACTGATTGCTACCCCCACCCCGTCCAACACAGAGAATCTTTCCTCTGGGTTACTGCAGTAGCCTTCTAATTGTTCTCCTTGCTCTGCCCTACACTACCCACTGCAGGCCATCCTCAACAGCAGCCTGGTGAATCTCATTCAGCCTTACTCCTCTACTCCATGTCCTCATCTTTCCCTTACTCAGAGGGCCTTATAATCAATCACAAGGTCCCATGTGACACGATTCTCTTTATATTCCCCATCCCACCCCCAACATGGCCTAGCTTATCTCCTAATATTCCCCACTTTTCACATCATGATAGACATATTGGGTTTCTTGCTATTCCTCACTCCAATCAGAACTTCTCCCAACTCAGAGCCTTTGGCCCTGTTAATGTTCTTCCTGCAAATACCCAGTTGACTTGCTCTCTCATTTTCCCAGATCTTTCTAGAGGTCTCCTGCTCAGTGAGGACTTTCCTACCTGACTCTTTAAATTGTATCTTAAAATACATTTAAAAATAAGTTTAAAAATACAACCGTTCAGTGCACGGGATGATGCTCCAACCAACTGAGCCATCAGGCAAGGGATACTTTAAATTGTATTTTAAAATAAATTATGTCAACATTCTTCATCCTTCTCCCTGCTTTCATCATATAATAGCATCTGTATTAATCCTTAAACATTTCTGTTCATTGTCTGACTACTCCCACTAGAAGGTAAGCACTGTAAGAGCAGGATGAACTATTTTTTTAACCACTGATTTCCCAAGACCCAGCACATAACTGTTCAATAAATACTTGTTGGATTGATAATCAAATGACTCCTAGAAAAAAAAGAATCTTAGAAGGGAGATGCAGCGGTATCTCCAAGATCATTTTGGGGGCTTGGTAACACTCCAATCTGTGGACACGGTGTAGTAGTGGAAGTGGGGTGAACTTAGTTGTCCCTCCTCTTCAAAATGGGAATAGAAATAATTACCTGTAGGACTTGAGTCAGAGTTTTCCCTTGAAATACCTTTAAGAGATATGATTAGGTATAAATAACAGAATTATTCCTATTTAAGATTGAAGTCAATAAAAGCTCTATCAACATTTCTATCCACATCAAAATGAGTAGTCTTTATTTCCTTACAATTTAGTTACCAATTAACCCAGGTTGATTTATATTATGAATTTTCTGAAAACTAAATTGGATTCAATTCAATTTACTCTCACTATATCCATTCAATTCTTCTACTTTCTCACTATTCTACATTATTTTCCAAGATAATGAAAGATAGGTGATGGTAAGGATTTGGCTATGGTACCAGCTAGGGTGAAATAACTGGCAGGAAAAATATAAAAGGGCATAAAACAAAGCCTTCAGCTTGCAAATGCCATGTTCCTAATAGTTACACAAGTTTGATTACTCCATAGATTTTATACGTTATCAGTGCCAACAACATGAGGGGAGTGGATGATTTCTCCCACCACTTTGTGAGCGGCTTCTCTCTCAGTCCCCAAAGTTAATCATGACAAAAAGCAGTCTTGTCTATTCCCTTTAAAAGCCTGAAGCAATTTGTTCAGCAACCACATTGCTAAGGCAGAGAAAAGGAAAGGAGCACTGAGGGCAACAAGAAAGGATTTCAAAAAATGTAAAAGAATGTGCACAGAATTAAAACCACCATGGTAAGAAGTGACTACTCATGGATCATTTTAGCATATTATTCTGGAAATATATTGCCAGGTGTAAGGAAGAATTAAGAAATTGGAATTTTAAGGAAACAAATCCTGATTCATTCCACTGTGCTGAGTAAGTTCTGACTTATATATTCCCTGTTCATTATTCATTTAACAACTGCAAAATGAGTGAATTAAGTCCTATATTTAGCAAACTGTATACTTAATAAATGGTTAAAAGAAAAAAAGCAGAACACACAAGTATCATCTTTAAGAGAGCAAGCTTCATTCAAATTTAAAAGAAAAAGGTCAGAGGTCAGGATTTCTGCATTCCAGACATAATTCTCCTGACCCTCATTGTGAAGAAGCAACCCATTTTCCCTGATGGTCAGAAAAATGTACCCACCTAGTGGGACAATCTCCTTTTTTGCCTGTTGGTTTAATGTCATGTGATGCCCATCATGGGCAGAGCTCAATCTCAGTGTCTGATTTCAATGGGATCTGTCCTTCAGTGGAAGCATCACTCCCTTGAAATGACAAACTCTAGCAAGCAGAGCCCAAAGTTCTGTCCTTTCGTTTCTAGACTCTGGTTATGAGAATCCTGATCATAACTGAAATGGTACCACATACTACATGCTGATTCAGAGCATATGCCACATCCTGGAGGACACTCCTGGCCCCACAAGGTGATCCACACAAGCTGGTACCTTAACTAAGTCCTTACTAGGTCATTCCACCATCCTATCACATCAGTTGTTTCAGGGCAACAAAGAACGTGGTAAGTCGGTGAATTCTATGAGCGTGAGCCCATGGCTGCCTCTCACTGACTGTGAACTGATTTCCTTGGTCATAAGAAATGCTGTTAAATGCCAGGATGATGGATAGGCATTCTGTAAGAACATATATGGCAGTTTTGGCAGAAGCACTGCCAATACGGGAGGTGAAGGAGTACTCGGCAATAGCTGTAGCCAGGTTGGCACTGGTGAGTTGAAGTCCATGTTGCTGAGCCCATGCATAATCTCGTGTTTTTTTTGTTGTTGTTGTTTTTTACCATCATGGCCTTTTATTCCCGTGCTCAATGGTAACAGAAGTGACTAGGAAAGGAGGCTCACTGACATTATATAAACAGGTCACTCTATCTAGTTTATTATTAAAATCCCATTAGGCTGGGATCAGCCTCTGGTGAGTGTTCACATGGAACACAAATATATCTTTACGCTAAGTGCCCATTCAGGTAGGTCTTCTCCCTGACTTCCTTGTCACTGATTTTCTAGCCAGCCTGTTGGGGAGCACAGGAGCCTTGGTTGGAAAGTTGTCAGGAGGACATTCTGGTAAAAGGGAAGTGTGTGGAAGGCCACCTGCCCTGTTTATTGGAATTCCAACTCAGGAATTATTCCTTGACCTTTCCCAACAAGTCTGTGCACAAGCAGATCCCTGAGTGTTTACTGGAATCCTTAGGCTTAATTCCTGGGTGCCCTTGCCTAGAGGACAATATAAACCCACGTGTCCTTCCAAGATTACTCACCCTATTGATTGTATCTAAAAGATAAACTTTCCAATAAAAGCCTGACGAGGCAGGCAATGGAGGCGGCCCTGGTTACAAGAGCCAGGGGCCACTTAGCCCTCTCTTCACAAACTGTCAGTAATCTGTTCATCCGTCATTCAGGGGCTGCTGGTCAGCCCTGGTACCAGCCAACCCTTTAGCCACAGTACGGAAATAGGTATGTATCCATAACTCTGGTCATCTCTCCTCTGAAAAATGAAAAACTGAATTTCTGCCCTGCATCTTGTCTTTCAGGGGCATCCTAGGGTGGGGCTATCCTAGTGCAGCCACTGGGTGGCACCTGTACATTTTGCAGAAACATTTGTAGAATCAGGCCCAACTTCTTCTACAGTCAACTGGTCGTCGAGAACCCCCCATGAGGCCAGGGGTTGAGAAGGTCAGGAGAAGGAAATGGGCATCTGGGTCACTTCCTTACACCACTCACTTGTGCCTCCAGTGACTTAACCAAATCTAGTATATGCTCCTTCTCTCCTAGCAGGTGTGCACGAATTCGTATCTGTGGTTTGAAAGTGCTCTCCATCCCAGGAATCTTTGAGGATAGCCATGAGCTTCAACTCTACCTGTATTTTGCTCTCTGTTTCACAGGTCAAATTTATGATGAAGTGATGGTAGTGCTTCTCTGTTATCATCTACAATACTTGTAACACTCGTTGGCAATCACTTAATAGTAACTCTTCCTGCTTATAGAGGCAGTGAGGCCAACCATTTAGATGAGCTGGTTCTGCTTCAGCAAAATCATAACTCTAAGAAATTTCATTCCAGTGTGAATATTTGTTCACAGGACCAAACACACTGAAAAGAATATTCTCTACTCTGAGGTGTACAGATCAGACAGCCGCAGTCCTCTTTCATTCCCCTGGGGAGGTTCACAGTTTCAGTAAGCCAAACGTCTGCCAGGGGGCAGCAGAATGTAATGCTTTCATTCCCAAGGGGTTCTGCAGGATTTTATGAAATCTATATGCATATCAGGGTAATTAACTCAGAATTAAAGCTCCGGACAGCTGCATTACATTCAGAAGTGAAGTTTTGTCTGAGGGTTCCCTATTAAATCATTAAAAGGACTTGAGTAAACTAAAACGATATTTAGAGACCTAACAATCAAAGGGAGATTCTAACAGGTTGATGGGGC
Source organism: Pipistrellus hanaki (assembly GCF_964339955.1). Taxonomy (NCBI): domain Eukaryota; kingdom Metazoa; phylum Chordata; class Mammalia; order Chiroptera; family Vespertilionidae; genus Pipistrellus; species Pipistrellus hanaki. The sequence goes on from NC_140508.1 coordinate 69,117,821, forward strand.
TTACATCATCTGCTGCTAATTTTGTTCTTCATAGTTTCTCCAAGTTTCCTTTCTCTCTTGAACCATTTATGGACAGTGATACTGCTTTTTACAGGCAAAGTAAGATATTTAAAATGTTTTAAGAATGCATGGCTATGTTCAAAAATGATGACTCATCACGAGAAAATTGTTGTTTTTGTTACTTATGTTAGAAAAATATACTTCCATAATAAGTTGTATCAAAAAATAGTGTAGCAAATTATTCTTGAATATGACTTTAAGTATGTATGAACTCAGAATTGCACTGTAGCAGAAAGAGGCATTGAGGGAAAAGGCCATATTGAATCCCTCTGAAATCTTATTATAAGTTGAAAAATATTTATTTATAATCCCTGGCAGGGTGCCTTTAAGAACATAGTTTGCCTGAATGTGTATTGTCTTGTGTAAGTGTGGGCTTAAAAAGGTACCTGGCCTAGTCCGTCAGAGAACTCCACTCATTGAAGCTGATGTCCCAGATTTTATAAAGTGGGCCTTCAGACTTACCTCTTTTTAAGTAATTAGTTTTAATCTGTTTGAAAGCCCTTTTATTTTGTTTACAATGTTCTGCCCTGAGTAATGCCCTTTAATAAAATGGTTTCTAGGGACTTTTGATTAAAGACACTTCACCAAAATAAAAGCCATGAAACCACAGACAAAAAGAATAGGAGAATAACCAAAAGAGAATTCTGGAAGCTAGAAAACAGATGGATATGGGTAACTGCTTAGAAGGCTTGAGAAAGAGAAGTTCTAAGCTTCCGTGGTAGAAGCTGTGCAGTAGCATGACATAACTGCAGAACTTTCAGACAGTTCAGAAACAGATGGCTGTGCGGGTAATGATGTGGCTGAAATGCAGGAGGTCGTTCAGATGCAGTTTTAAGGAGCAATGAAACTCTCAGGTCCCCACCATGACTCTGCACAGCTAGGCAACTACCTCTGCCCCACCTCAACAACAACAACAAAAAACTGAAAATACATCCTTTCCTTTGGAAAAGAATAAAATAGAACTCCTGTGATGGAGAGATGTTTCTGTAGGTAACAAACTCCTTCCCCAAACATAGTAGCATAATATACTCATTTACTGCAACACCTCCTGCTTCTGCAGATTGACTGGGCTCGGTTGGGCAATCATCATTGAGGCTCTCTAAGGCCGGTATAGACCGATGGTGGCTAGGCCAGAGTATCTGAAGGCATGAATGTGTTGGATGTCCAAGATGAAGTCTTCATTCACTGCCTGGCTCTTCAGCTAGAATGCTTGGAACAACTAGAGGATGAGCAGATGTTATTCTTTCTACATAGCCTCTCCAAGGCACTGGTTTCTCTTCAGCACATCTTGGCAGGCTCTGACTAGTTGATTCCACAGAGGTTTCTGAGAACCCCAGGAAAAAGAGTCAAAGAATCTCTGATATAAAGTTGCAAGTCATGCCATATCCTTTCTGCCACTTCTATTGCTCAAAAGAGAGTCCCAAGGCCAGTCTAGATGTGACCTAATGAACTACAAGAACATGAAGACCAGAGTAGTTCTTTGGGGATGGGGACATTTTTAGAGACATGTCACCACAAGAGGACAAATACCAAGAACAGCTGAGGTTTGGAAGATACTAAAACAGAAATTAAATGAAATACTAAATATTTCCTCCCTTTCTTCATTGAATCTTCAGAAAATCTCAGAAAACCAAGATAAAAGGACTCCAGTTGACAGCCTAAAGTACACACATAGTGCATCAGTTCAGCTTTTTATGCCCTACCCCTAAGTATGAACAGACAGTGAAAGAGCATCAGTAAGAATACACCAGTCCAGTCAGCATGACTCAGTGGTTGAGCTTCAGGGCACATACCTGGGTTGCAGGTTCAATCCCCAGCGTGGGGCATGCAAGAGGCAGCCAATCAATGATTCTCTCTCATCATTCTCTTGCTCACTCCCTTCCTCTCTGAAATTAATTTTAAAAATATTTTTAAAATACACCAAACAAAAAACAAAAAAGGAAATTAATAAACAAACAATGGTAGATAAAGAAAACCTCAAATCATATCTTTTGCTATCATCAGAAAGAAAAGGGAATATAGTGAAATCTTGAAACAAAAGCAGAAGGTTATAAAAAGTAATATTTAGAGAATGAAAAAGAGCTCTTCAAAATTATACAAACAACAGAGACAATGTGTGGATGGATGGGTTAAGTTTTTATATAAGTAATGGCGAAATACAAAAAAAATTAAAATTAAAATATTGGAAGATACAGACATTAAAACAAATACATACTAACAGAGAAAATGTTAATATAATTATAGGATAATTTCACAAGTTTTATGATCCAAATTAACAGATGTTCCAGAGAGAACAGAACAAAAAACAGACAAAAAAATTTTCAAAGAAACTATTCAAGAAAATGTCCCAAAACTAAAAGAACTGACATTCTCATTTAAAGAAGCTTTTATGGGCTGAACTGTATTCCCCCAATTGTGTTCCTAATCCCCAATATTTCAAAATGTGACTTTACTTGAAATAGGGTCTTTGCAGATATAACCAAGTTAAGATAATGTCAGTAGGGTGGGCCCAAATCCATTAAGATTGGTGTCCCTACAAAAAGGGGGAATTTGGACACAAGTATAGATGCACACAGGGAGAAGGCCATCTGAAGATGAATATGGACACTTGGGTGAGTGAATCATCGAAAAGCCCAGGAATGTCACAGATTCCCTGTAAACCTCCAGAAGCTACAAGGGACACAGAACAGCTTCCCCCCTCACAGCTCTGCTGACATTTTAACCTCAGACCTGTTACCTCCAGGACTGTGAAACAAGAAATTTTTGTTGTTTAAGGCCTCAACTTTGTAGTACTTTGTTATGGATGACCTAGAAGACTAACATGGGGCCTTCTGAGAAGCCAGTACATAGCTGAAATAGATCCACAGCACAGCACACTTCTGAGATTGTGGAAAGTTGAATAAAGCAGAGAGAAGATGCTAAGAGCTTCTGGGGAGAGGAGTGTAAATGACTAAACTACAAATTATGAGTTAGGGTAGAATAAAGACATGTCAAACACTTCATTTCTAAAACATGACAAGGACCACCAAAATAATGGAGCAAAGGAAGAAGAAGATATGGGATTAAGGAAGCAGAACCCAGCATAAGAGATAAATGGAGGTTGTTGCTGAGAGAGAATCTAATTTGTTTGAGGAAATTTATACTTATAGCACAGGACAGTGGATGAATGAATAATCATGCATGGAAAAAGAATGCTCCAAGGAAATAACAAAAAGTTGTACAAGAAAGAAAATAAACTAGAACTAAACTACAGTTGTAAATATAATTTTAGAGCCATGTCAATGTAAATATTACATACTGATTTAAATAAAAATTATAAATAATTGGAGAGGACAAGGGAGATTGTTGAATATGTGTGGTAGAGGCAAAAGAGTACTACTCATCTTATATAGTTAAAATTAGTGAAGCCTAATATTAAAAATAGAAGTATAAACATACTATTTATGGCTATGAAATAATTATCCCCAAAAGTGGAAAGTGATTGCCTTTGGGGACCAGAATGGAGGAATAGGAGGGATACTGCTATTTTTCGTCATAAGCCTCGTAGATCTACTCTATTATTTAAATAATATGCACATGTAACTTTGAAGGAACTAAAAATTAGTGAGCGAATCTCTTTAGAATAAGTCTATATTTGAAGTGTAAATCTATGGCCATCCATCTACTCCAGGCCAGTGATTTTCAAAGTGTAATGTGCTCGCGATAACCTGATATCTTGTTGAAAAAACAAGGCCGAGCGAGAACTAGATATTGTGCATAATTCCGTAAGCGCTCAGGCAGTGCCAATCCTGCTGGTCTTTGAGTAGCAAAGCTCTGGGACAGTATTTTCAATTCAACATACATATGTTAGTGCTTTATAAATACTTCTGATGGTTAGGTCTATTACATTCCTTCAATGACCCCCATATTGCTTTTAGCCTAGAGTTCAAACCTCTCAGAACAACACACAAGGCTCATTCCTACATAATCCTTGCCCCACTCTCCTGCCCCTGCCCATTTCCACCAACAGCTCCAGCCACCTGCGCACCCATGCAGCCCAGAGTGCCTGCTGCACAAATGAGCTAACGATGGGCTGTGTGTACTGGTTCCTACTGTTTACATCCCCACAGCAGGCGGAGATTTGTTAGCTCAGAAGCTGGCTGCTGCCAAACTCATGTTTTTATACATCCATTTACTTCAAAAATAGCCCAAACAAGCAGATTTTTAGCCATTTAGAGCCAGCTTGCTTTACATACCTCCTAAAACCTCACTCCTATCTGCTGACAGCAAGATAAGCCCTGGGCCATCGAGATCTGGAGCTGCTGCTGCCCTTCGGACCTCAAGGACCCAGAGATCCCCTGTGCTGCTGATACTTAAGTTCCCTCTTCTACTCTCTGAACTCCCTCTCGGTCTACCTCCCTGCCCTGCCACCTAATTTCCTTGCCATCTCTCTGGGCAGACTCCCGCTGTGAGGGTCCGCTCCTGCATGGTACTTGTCAGAATATTGCTCAGAGAGCTTGTATGTGCAACTGCCACCTCATGGTCATATATTTTCCCTTCATTGGCCCCTAAACCTGCCCCCACCACAGGCTTTACACACCCCACAATCCACTTTACGTTAGTTGGCTAATTCCTCTTTATCTTTTAAGACTCACTTTAGGTGCCACGTCCTCCGGGAAAGCCATCTTCGGCCTACAACATGGAAAACTGATCAGTGCCCTAGCTTGCCATCCCTCTGTCTGGGACACGATTACAAATCAGAAGTTCCCAGAGTTATGTTTACTTTTGTTAATCTCTAGAACACCCCAGGAAAGGCCCCCTTTCCTTCTGGATAAGTGGGGTCTGGGTTTTCATTAAGTCAACCAATGTTTATTGAGCAATGACTATGCACCAAGAATAATCTCTAGACTGGATTTTTCAATAGTAGAAGAAAACAATAGTTTCTGCTCTTGTAGAGGTTAAATGCTACTGAAGGAGTCAGACATTCATTGGCCACATGGATGAGAATAAGTGCAACTTGGATGAATACTATGGAGGAAGGTACACAGAAGAGATTACAGGCCACAATGTAGTCCAGAGCACAACACATACCCCCAAATTTACATTTCATTCTGCCGAGAAACCAAAGCCCTCACACTGCCCCTTTCTTTCCAGGCTCTGCCGCTGGCTGTCCAAGCTAACGTGATTATGCCTGTCATTTACAGTGAAGAACTCTGAGCTTTTGAATTTGTTTACTTATAATTGCATTGAACTCAGATGGATTTTCAGAGAACTCCTGGCACCACTGAAGATGCTCTCTCGGCTAAACTCAGTGTGGAGCTAGAGTTGCCATGTATCAGGCACGTGTCCCCATGAAGACTGTACATTACCTTTCCTTCATTTCAAACATTTTTATTATACATGATATGTTTCACAGAATATTCTGAAATGCAATGTGTGTTAAAGAAGAAAATAATCACCAATACTCACTGTCAATGTATGAGCATAGTTGACATTTTTCTGTATTTCCCTGACTTTGTTCTATGCCTCTGTAACAGAAGGCATAACTGCTATCCTAGCTCCAAGTCTATGCCATCCATCATCTCCTCACTGGACATTAAATCCCCTGCAGGTTTCAGTTCCTGGACTGCCTGCAGGAACCACTTGGATGGAGGCAGACACGCTGGGATACTAAGCTGGTAATTGGTTAATTCCTGACTTAGCAACCAGGGACCGCTTGGCATGGAGTCAGTGTCTATATGTCCCTGGTACTTGCAGAAGAAGACTATTTCCTCCCAAGGATTGAGTTGTTTCAGTTCCTCCCTCCCATCTGCTCCTTCTCTCAGGCTGCTTCTTCTGCTTCTCGGCTCTCTCTTCAGGAAGCAGAAAAACCTGCTCCTCCAGCAAGCCTGTGAATATTTTTATTCAGCACTTCAGTTGGTTGCAATGTTTGTTGTTGATAGGTACTGCCTTTAAAGCAGTTTCTGATGTGGTGATCCTGACTGTCATGTATCTTGGGCTTGGAAAAAGGCCTCTTGGAGTAAGAAGAAAATAATTTTAGGATCTAGGGAGGACAGGAAAACTTATAGCCTACTACAGATGAATAATCCCACCACACATACAGACACCTTTGCTTTTGCATAATCAAAAGTTTATATAGCCAATTTTGTGTCTTGGTATTTTTTTTTAAATATGCTTTTTATTGATCTTTAGAGAGAGGAAGGAAGAGGGATAGAGAGACAGAAACATTGATGACAGAAATATCTATTTGCTGTCTCCTGCAAGCACTCTGCTGGAGATACAGCCTGCAACCCAGGCATGTGCACTGATCAGGAATTAAACCAGTGACCTCATAGTTCATGGGTCTATGCTCAACCACTGAGCAACACCATCCAGAATGTCTTGGTCTTTTTTATTGAATGTTATATTCTAAATATTTTGTCCAAGTCCTAAAATATTCTTTGAGGACTTCATTTCTATGTCTATAGATTATTCCATCCTCTGGTGTGCCAGCTGCTTTAACTGATTGTCAGTCAGTAATTTCATGGAAGAAGCCCAGGGTCTAGGTTCCAATAGCCCAGGCCTCCTACCCACCACCTCTGTGACATTGGAAAAGATACTTAACCTCTCAGTGCTTTCCTTCTACCATTATTTTCCTGTATATAAGAACATTAATATTACCTATCTAGTAAACTTATTAGAAATTCTAAAACAATATACTTAGTTAAAAACAGTGAATAGGCAATATATTTAGTTATTGCTACAGTTGATTTTCAAATTGTTTCTAGTTTTTAACTTCTATAAACAAATATGAATATACTAGAGTCCCAGTGCATGGATTCATGCACATTGGAAGGAAATCAATTAGAAGGTGTCCGGAGGGGTGGGACTGGGGAAAGATGTGCTGGACACACCTGAAGCTAACCTTCCATGGTCCCTCCCTGGCCAGCCACACCGAGGGTGGCACCAGGGCTCAAAGGGCATCTGCAGAATGAGTGGGGTCCTTCTGGCAGGTGGGGTCCCTGGGCCTGGCCTCTGGGGATCGGGCTGAAACTGACAGCCGACATCCCCTGAGAGATCCTGGAGTGCAAGAGGGCACTCTGAATTGTTGCTGTCACTTGGCAGCTCCAGCGTTAAGCATCTGCCCCCTGGTGGTCATTGTGCATCATAGCTACTGGCCAGTGGTTTTTATATATAGAGATGAATATATAAATCTTTGTCCTTTTTTTTTTTTTTTTTTTTTTTAGAATTGTAGAAATTGTATTAACAAAGGCTATAAAATTTTTAAAGGTTCTGAATATATTCTGCCAAATTATTTATCAGAAAGATTATATAATTTTACACCCACACAGCAGTTAAATATTCTCCCTTCAATAAATTCTCCAGCAGCAAGGAAACTAATCCTTTTAAAAACAGACTGGGCTGAGTCCTCCCCCACGTCCTTATCCTGGCTTTGGGGCCACTGCATACACTTCCCCGTCCATCTGTCCACCTCCTTGCTGCTATTCTACCTGGTTTACTGTCTCCAGCTACACAGGCTTCCTTCCTAGTCCTAAACAAGCCACTTTTCTTCCAACCCCTGGACTGCAGGGTCTTAAGCATCCTACTCCCTCTGCCTAGAATGTCTTTCCTCCCCCACTGCACCCCATCTTCCCAACCTTGGCTAGTTAACTCATAGTTCTACACACACACACACTCAGAACATGTTACTCTCCTTTTTATATACCCTCTTAGCACTGTCTTTTACTTCATAGCACTTCACAGAAATGTAATCAGCTAAGTGATTGATTTTGTAATGATTTCTTTAGTGTTCTTCCCCTGGCTTGTCTCTACGCACCACAAAGCAGGAACTGTGACTGGCTTCTTGGTCATCATGGGGTTCCTACTGTCATTTACATGTGCAAAGTGCAATGAAGTACATGTTTGTTAAGTGAGTGAAGGGGGAAAGGAAGGAAGATACATATGACTGAGTCTTGTTTTTCCTTTGGTATTATGTGTTTTTAAAACTTCCATTAGCTCATTAAAGTACATTTTATACCTTTCTCCTCTTCCTAAATTTCCCAGCAGAAGCACCAGAGCTGTATTTCAAGGCACAGCCTCAATGATTCAGGGTAGAGATAGGCTTTCTCTCTGGAGAGGCTGACCTGAGAAGCTCTGCACAAGACCTGACACGGGCAGGTAGACTGGGTGAGGTGTTGTACCAGAAGGAACCTGGGGTGAACCGAGCCCTCTCCCTGCTTCCTCACACGACTCAGCTCACGGATGACCAGAAGTGGGCTTGCAGCCCCCCAACAATTGGAGAATTCCTCTCTGAAAAATTTTCAGACCCAGTATACTGACCTTAGAAGAAAGTATTTAATGGGAGACAGCGAAACAAACAAATATACAAAGGGATTTGTGTAAATTAGGAACAATACAAGCAGCAGAAGAAACTTCTATAATAAAATAAATCTAACATTGTAAAAGAAATAAGAGAGTAAGAACTAAATATACTTTTTGAAGAAATATTTGAAAAACAAGAAAAAACTCTCAGAAATTGAACAATATAAGAAATTAAAAATTCAATCAAAGGTCCAAAAGATACATTTGAGAAAATGATTTTGAAGACAACAAAAAAGATTTAAAAAATAGAAAAGAGGAAACAAGAAAAATAGAAGATCAATCTAGGTGAGCAGGATATCTATAAGTTTACTTTGCTAAATTTATTAGGATTGTCCAAGATCTTGATTTTCTTTATTAGTCAGGCATATAAATATTCCTCTCTTTTCCGCGTCCAGCGCAGCTTTAGAGCAGTCCCATTCCTGAGTAGGAGCCATAGGGATTGAGAAAATGAAAGAAAGAGACAGAAAAAGAGATAGAAGGAAAAAGCTGGAGCCAGGTGGGACAGCTATCCTCTAACGGAGAGAGAGAGACCAGAGCCTTCATAGCCTGTTTATTTTATACAGCAAAATACCAGGAAGTTTTACTAAAGCCCAAGACAAAGGAGATTATGTGCATTCTTATAGCTTCTTTGTAATCATCACTTCTGGGTGGGACCAGATAATCATGTTTGTTCCTGGCTCTTGGCTGGATTTAGATAATGAAACCCACCACCCGGCTCCTGAGCTGAAATGAAGGTCAGGCTGACAACACATCTGCCTCCTGCAAGGTATGTTTCCAGGGCATGGTGCTGCCAGGCACCACTGGATTCAGATGACAATCAGCTCAGAAGCCTTTCCCAGGTGCTCTCTACAAGATAAATGAAATATTTAAAAACATTAAATAGGAAATAAAGTGTAAAACTGCTTACAGGATTTTAAAATAAATTTGTAAGTAAGACCAAATATTGATAAAAACCCTCCTTATAAATGAATATTAGCACTAATAGATTATGGGCAGAACAATAAATTTGTAAGTTAAAGTTAAAAGCTTAAAGTAAAGCATTTGAGAAGTTATAATGTTAAGGAATTGAATCATTTTTTAAAATCCCATAACACACATATTTAAGGGTACACAAGCAGCTTTCCTGAACATACACACACAAAATGCCCACTCACAGTCTCCATAACATAGATAATGTGATATCTACCTAACCCAGAATTACAAAATAACTCTATTTGGAGAATGAGAAAAAGAAAAGTTGTGGGTAGGTCAGGGTGGCGGTGGAAAGAGGCCTAATTGTTCCTCTTACAGAATAGGATGCAACGAAACATGTCTGAGGTTCAAAAATAAAGAAAGAACAACACAATGATGGAAACATGTTATGTGAAAACAAGGCGAAGATAACAGAAGAAAGAGTTCTAACAGCCGAACAGGCTGCCTCTGGAAAGCCTGAATTAGGGGTGGGGAGCAACAACGCAGGCACACTGCTATTTCCCATAAGCTTATTGAAATAAAAACTGAGAATATGTATTACTGTGATAAAAATAAAAGACAAATTTTGCAAAGAAACACTGAGGAAGCCACCCAGTTTTGAATTCTAAGCACATTGAAATTTTAATCTCTTTTGGTTATTCTCTAAAACCAACAATTTCAGGTCTTTTTTAGAGGTTCTTTTCCCTTTTCCTTTTCCCTCACTCAAAATTATTTCTCTCCTCCCTCCAGCTGGATAACTCTAGCCATACATCAAAGCTTACACAGGCATTTCCCACATACAAGAAAGGGCTTTGCTGGCAAAGAATTTAATACTTGATGCATCTGGAAGTGGATGCTTCCACCCATAGTGTAACTGTGCAGAAATGTCATTTCTTTATATGACCTTTTCTCCTTTTTTCCCTATTGATTCAAATTGGTCTCACCCAGCCCCTGCCTCCCCTGCTTCCTTCTCCCTTACATGACCACTCTTCATGGTTAAGTTCTCAGGACAATGAGAGTCTGGTCATCATCAGGTATCTGAGGGACAAAGTTTCAGGTCTACTGACCACAGAGAAAGAAAGTTTTGGTCAAACTAGAGATAACATGTAGGCCTCAATTGTGTTTGAGCTCCAGGCCCAGAAAATCTGGGTAACCAGATATGCAATTCTATGGCTACAGGACCAGATGCACGGATCAACTGCCCCTACCCTAGCATGGACCAAAGGCCTGATCAGAGGGGTCTTGAAGGAGGACCATGGAAACCTGGCCTATTCAAGGGATGCTTTTATGGAAAGTAAAAGAACTGAATAAAGTAGGATATGCTGATGTCCTTCAGAAGAATTGCCTTCCAGGTTTAGAAGGTGACTGGGATTGACCAGCAGTTATCCCCATGTACTCCCTAAAATGGCTACTGGGATATGAGGGTACTGGGGCAGCGTAGCTAAATCTACACATATTCCTCTTGCATTTGTCCATAAGATAATAAATTGGTATAATTTTAATACACTACATTTTTGGTAATTTATTAAAATAGCAATAGGAAACTAATACAGTCTTAAAACTTCTTTGAAACTTGGTGATTTTTTAAAATAAAGAAGTACCGTAAGTAAAGTTTCATTAAAACACAGTTACCAACTTTTTTTTTTAAAAAAGCAACAAAATATGTCTAAGTTCAAATATTAAAAAAGAGTAAGAAATTAAAATACGTATACATCCCTATTAAACTCATAATTACTTTAGAAGCAAAGTATTCATTTAAATACTTTAGAGTCAGTTGCTTATCCTCGGGATACTCCTGCTAGAGATACTCTTACTGCTGGATTATCCTAGAGATACTCCATTTACATCTTTATGTTCCATTATTCAAACTAGAAATAATCTCTCACTTGGAACACTGGAAAACATATGTGCTTTTACTACATTAGCAAATTCTATATGTAAGTGCCTTAAGAACTCGTTGCTTCCTTCAGTATTAATGGCTACTTGCCCATGCCCTTACCACACTAGACCACCTGCATCAATTTCTGTTCATTGCTTTGAGAGGAGAAGAAAAACGAAAAATGAAAATTATAGGGAAAGGGTAAAAAGCGATTTAAAAAAAAAATGTCAGGCGACCTGACCTTCAAATAGATGCACTTTCTTTTTATTTTATTACTTTATTTTTTATTGATTATGGTATCACATAATTGTTCTCATCCGCCCAATCCCACCTCAAACCCCTCCCCAAATATGCCCCCACCACCCTGTTGTCCATGGCTACTAGTTAGGCTTTTATGCATGCACACAAGTCCTTTGGTTTATCTCTTCCCCTTACCCCCACCATCCCCTACCTTCTCTCTGAGATTTGAGAGCCTGATCACTGTTTTTCAAAACTGTTTTTATTCAGAGAAGGTAAAGGGTGTGCATAGGCATTGCTGGGGGCCTACATTCTGCTGCAGTTCTGGAATGTGGGTGGCATGTGCTCTTGCGAGCCAAGCGTATTCTCTAGGAAACAGAGATCCTCTGATTTGAGAAGCCCTGTGCTGGCAAATTTCACTGGATTTACATTCAGCAGAAAAGCTCAGTAAGAAAAGTGCTAAAGGACACCCCTATGGGCAATGCTAGGACCAAACTCATCATATAGAAGAGGCTTCAGCCGAGTCTCTGAAAATCTACACATCCTCCTGGATCTTTCAAAAATTTCCAGGCATCAGATATAAGAAGTACCATTTACCACCTAGGTTAGGTGTGCTTACTACTATTTTCCTCGTTGAAGACAAAACTTAGGGATATTTCTCTGTAATTCCAAGCAAAAAAAATCACCAAACAAATAAACAGTAGGGCTTTGTTCTTTGCACACCCTCCCATCCACGAACCAGTGCTGATCACATGCCTACAGCTACACAGCAACAAGGCCAAAAATAAAACTGGGCAGATTGGAAAGAACCGAGGTAATCACAATGCCTTCAATCAGGGTTTCAGCTTGCAGTAGTAAGATGCACCTTCTTCAGATAAACCTTTCATGAGCCAGTATGTCTGGATAAACACATAACCATTCATCTGTTCATTCATGCCACTGGCAGATATTTGTTGGGCCCCCATTACATTCAATGAACCCTGGGGGGCACACAGCCAAGAGTATATGGTCCCAGGTCATGTGGGCCTCACAAAGGGACCACTTAGACAAGTGCTACATTACTACCTTACAAGAAATAAGTCTTGGTAAAGAAGTCTGCATAGAGAACTGTTACTGAAGCAGGGAATACTTGTATCACGGAGAGAGAGGGATATTTGGGTTTTCTGTTTGTTTTGTTTTGCTTTTTTGTCTGTTCTGTGTTTATCTTAGTTTGAATTCCTTCAGAAGCTGACCCTGGTAAGAAGATTTAAGATGGTTATTTGGGAAATAAAAGAGATTCCTAAGGGAGAGGAGTTGGATCAGAGAAGGGAAGGCAGCCAACAGAGGGTATACTATCTAAACAGCTGCCGCAGCCGGAGATTAGAGCTCATTTGCACTGGGGAATTCTGGGAAATGGTTTAAAATACACACCTCATAGTTATCCCTTCCAAGGACATAGGGAAGAGAGAGGAAGCTTCAAGCAGTCCTCAGTTCCCCCAGCATTTTTCTGGCCAGCCAAGACACTGGCAGTTGAATGCCAAGGTCAGCCAGAGCATCCAGAAGTGGTCATTTTCAAGGAATATGAGTAAAGCACCTACACTACTGCTATAGTATATGAACTTCTTCCCAGGTTCAGACAATTCCTAACTGTATGACTCTTGGTAGGAAACAGAGACTACTTAGAGATGCATCAGAGATGCAAATTTAAATGACAATGAGACAACTCTTCACACCTGTCAGGATGGCTACCGTCCACAAACCAACCAACAAACGACAAATGCTTGCATGGATGTGGAGAAAAGGGAACCCTAATACACAGCTCGAGAATGCAGACTCGTGCAGCCACCATGGAGAACAATATGGAGTTTCCTAAGAAAATTAAAAATGGAACTGCCATTCGACCCCCTTCTAGGAATAAATATATCCTAAGAAATTAAAAACACTAGTCAGAAAGAATATATGTACCCCTGTATTCATAGCAGCACAATTTATAATAGCTAAGATCTGGAAACAGCCCAAGTGCCCATCAACAGATGAGTGGATAAAAAAGCTGTGGTACATTTGCACCATGGAATACTATGCAGTAATAAAAATGGAGAATCTCTTACCATTTGAAACAGCATGGAGGGATCTGAGAGTAGTATGCTAAGTGAAATAAGTCAGTCAGAGAAAGAAAAGTATCACATGATCTCACTCACATATGGAATCTAAAGAACAAAATAAACTGATGAACAAAACAGACCCAGAGACACAGAAGCATGGAACAGACTGACCAATCTCAGAGGGAAGGCAAGAGTGGAATGGTGAGGGGGTGAGATTAACCAAAGAACTTATACGCACATATGCATAGCCCATTGGCACAGATAATAGTGCGGTACAGGCATGGGGAGGGGACTGAAAGAAGGTGGAGGGGGTCAATGGGGAAAATAAAGAGACATCTGTAATACCTTCAACAATAAAGATAACATTTCTTAAAATGAAACACAAAATGTGAAGTGTTGCTTTCCAAGCGAGGGCACAGGCATGTGAGCAAGGCTCTGCCAGTCAGAGACAGACTTGAGTGATTTAAGCAGGAAGTTCAGCAAAACCCTCTCTTTGCATCGAGATGGTAGCTAACGCATGGAAATCAAATTTAGCAAACTTAGCAGATAGCTTTTCCCAACCCTGTTTGTCTTCACCTCTTCTCTTTCTGTTAAACATACACACACAAGGCCTTTTGTTCAGAATAGAGAAGTGCCTAGTAAAATTAAAATGTTAAAATTTTAGCAGACATTTTACCATTTGTCTTTATATTGTGCAATGCAAGTTTTAAATGAAAATATCAGAGTTTTTAACTTCTATGTGACATCACCAAAATTATAAAATTAACATTTTGTAGCTCATCCCCTAAGGTTCCTTGAGCTGGCCAGGGGACACAGTGCCAGCATCAGAAAATAGAGGGGGGGGGGGAGGGGGCAGGGGGGGAGAAGGGGAGAGATCACCTTCAGTCACAGAGTCTTGGAGTGAAGACCCTCATAGTCACTGGATGCCCTGCTCACCACAAGGAGGCGGCGGCCTCCCCTCCAGTCCTCGGTATGCCAAGGTCTCTTTGCACCAGCTCTGCAACCATGTGCTACCCCCAGGGAGGGGCAGGGTCTGGCCCAGTCTAGCCAGCCATCAGGCCTGTCACTACAAGCCACACAAATGGGGTGAAACCCAGTGATTTCACAGTTCTGCACTGGGCCACGCTAAGTCCCTGGGTCCAAGGTGGGCTCTAAGCAAGTCCTAACCGACCTATGACCTCTGGCTGGCCACCCACCAAACACCCCACGATGCTTCCAGCCCAGGTGGAACTGCCTGTCTCCCAAGACATGGCAGGATGTATACACCCAAGTCTGACCTGTCTCATGGCCACGTCCAGGCATTTTCCCGAGGCGGAGAGCAACAGCAGTTTCAGGGTGACAAGAGGGAGGTGGAAAACAAGTGGATCTGTGCCAGAGGGTTGGGGAGCAAGCCACAGAGAATCTCCTCTCTGAAAGAGGCGCAACTGCAGGAGGCCCAGGTACTTGCCCTGGGCTCATTTCATTGTCTGATCAGCCCTCACAAAACCTACGTTGAAAGATCAAGCTGTTAAGAATATCAGCAGGACAATGGTGGAGCATTAAACCCCAACTAAGCACGGGCTTCTCTGAGCAGGGGCCCTGTGTTATTGTACTGGTCACACAGCCTTACAGCTGGCTGTGTGTGTCACACAGCTCCCCTGGCCACAGACAGGCTTCTCCAAAGAAGAGCCCACACTGATTGTCCACTTCTCTCCTCTCCCATCATATCTCAACTCACCACATTAGGCTTCCACTTCCAAATCCAGCATGGCTCAGGCTTTGTAGGACCTCAAGCTTACACAGTTTCAAGGTCTCCTTTAAGAAGACAGATCATAAGATTATGAATATGATGAGGTTAGACATGTGAAGGAGAATCTGCTTTTGAGTGGTCCTGATGCTTAAACTCCATTAACTTCACAGTAAGTCGTCCTCTATGCACAATTTCTCTCTAACTGCTCCCCCATTTTCCCTCCGATGCCAAATCTAATGGACACTTTTCAGCCTGAGCTTTACCCGATTCCTCCCTGTAAGTGATAGAGCATTGACTGCTTGCTCCTTGAAATTCTCCACGTTGGCTTCCAATACATCATCTATCTTCTAATTCATTTCATCTTTCACTGGCTTCTCTTTTTGATTCCTTTTATCTGTGGTCCCCAGATAACATTTAGCATACATATTTATTTTTAAAGGGAAATTACTACTTAAAACTAAGATGATATACTAAATATGGAAGTAAAGTATAAATTGTAAAGTACTATGTAAATATGAAACATTATTATTGCTAAGCGATTGATTCCATAATTTATTTAGAAATTATTTTATCATGATTTTCCAAATTATATTTTTATATCCTAAAAGAAATATGTAAGTAAAGGATTCAAGCAAGCCGTAGAAATGACTTCATGATTTATACAGTATTTTATGTGTTTTACATATTTTGTGTTTCCCATTACAAGATAAATAACACTGGAAAATTAAGGGAATGATGTTTATTGTTTGTATATCCCTATTGCTCCCTCTCTATGAGTAAAATTTTTATTTTATGGAAATTGGTTGCATGAAATGCAAGCAAAAGCATCTAAATGTGGAAGATATATTTCCCTAACCAGAAATTAATCTGTCCGAAAGAAAAAACAAGCAAACACCTTATTTATTTCTCCTTATCTGAGTTTGTTCATTTATCCCACTCCAAATAATGACTTCATTTTGCTATAAATCCTTTTTCTAAGGAACTTGTTGAATAGTTTTGTCTCTGCATTAATAACAATCAACATATCTGAAGGCAGAAATAACTTGTAATTTATTATCTCCTTGTCTCAAAGTTAATCATAGTTTCAAAAACTATCTCCATTTTAAAAAATCCACTTAGGTTTATGAAGGACTTCATATGAGACAATAAAAACATGCCTGAAGGCTAACATATTAATTACTCAAAGGAAAATGATAGTTTCATATTTATAATGGTGATTTATTATTCCTCCAAAAAGTGGACTACACACTCATTATCTTCATATTTATAAATTCATCATTATAAATAAGAATACAAGTTTTTGTGGCAAAACTTTCTTCTTAAAATTAGCACTGTCTTTATTACAAGTTTTATGCAAGTTTTGCTTTTGTTTTTATACTGGGGAGAAAAAAAGTCCTATTGGTTTCTCTAACAGTAAGTTTTCTAGAGATGTCCTGCTTCAATGCTGGTTTTATTCATCTCTTGCCCATAAAATAGTGCATCATGTTTCCTTAATGCCCATACGGGGATGGTAACTTCCTTAATAAACTCAATGAGTTTGGAAACTTTATCATGGGATAATAACAAGAATAAATTCCCAGCACTGATAGCTATTAGGACGTCATTACGTTTCTGGCCTTCTTTAACAAGCTCATTGCGGGTAAAGCACCATGCCAGCTGCATGCAGTGGGTCCTAAAAAAGTCAGATTTCCCAAATACTGTAAGTTTAACAAGTGTAGATCTGGTGCCTTTTGATGGGCACAAACATTTTAGGAAAACTGCAAAAACATCACTTTTTCCCATAAGGCAGGAATAATCTATGGGGTTTGACCAGAATAATGATGTGTGGTCCCTCAACTGTAAAGGTGCCAGCAGAACTGAGGTCATAACTGCAGTTGTGCTCAAGAGGAATATAGCTCCGAGCATAAGCTGCAGTTGTGCTTAACAGTCATTGCTCAAGAGGAATATAGCTCAGAGCTTTCATAAGTTGCAGAATGATACCTCACCTCCAAAAAAATACTTCCCTCTCTTTCTAGAAAGAGTATGAACTGGCCTTGTAAACAAATGCCATGTACTAGAGAGAAGGCTGGCAAAGTTATCAAGGAATTTTTGTTTAATATCTATCTGTTATCTTCTAGGAAAAGTAATTTTTTAATTTGTTCAATCAATCAAGTATTCAACAAATATACATATTTAGGTCATTTTCTATTCCCATTATATGTATAGTGTGACCTTGGATATAATATATACATATTTGTTGAATATTATATCCAAGGTCACACTATACATATAATTAATCTAAAAAATTCAATGCTATATACATTAAATGTTAAATATCATGATAGCATAAAAACATACGAGGAGCATTTAAGGGGGTTCCACTTAGCCCCTAAAATGTAAGCAAAGTACCTCATCTGTTCTGCACTGCAGGAAAAGCCAATTGTGCTGTAATTATTGAAGCACATTACGTCTGCCTTCTATTTTTTATTAGTAATGCAAGATATTTTAAGAATATTTTCACAGGTTCAATTTTTGCTTTATATGCAAACTTAAGAACATAAACTCTCATCCCTAACCTCTGTTGACCTACCTTTTACAATGAAATTCCATCCTGCCATGTTGGATATTTGGTATGAATGAGAAGGGATTTAAAGAGACCCACTCCTTGCCCTCAAGGAACTTACACATCAGAAAGAGCAATACACTTTATAAGTAACCAGAGGCCGGATGCACAAAGATTCGTGCAAGAATGGGCCTTCCCTCCCCTGGCTGCTGGCTCCGCCTTCGCTCAGGCGGGCGCTGCCTTTCCGCCTTTGCTCCGGCCCAGAGCCGCCTTTCTGCTTTGGCTATAACCCAGAGCCACCTCCTGCCTTCTATTTCTCTTATCTATGTAAGTTTCAAAATTTTTAATAACATATAAAATGTAAGAAAGGGGAAGACATAAAGAGCCAGAACTTGTTTAAATTTTTCACAGTTGAAGAGAACTTTTGCTTTTATTTTAACTTCCAAAGAGTTTTCTCCTATCGTTGAAAAGAAATATACATTTTAAAATACACTCCAGTCAATTTATTTTATATACCATTCATCCTATCACTAATTTTATTTTTCCTTTAGGTCATTTTCTATTCCCACCCGATGAACACCTCTCACTGCACATATTGACATTTTTTTCCTGCTCATTAGATAATTATCTGTGAAATGGGACTTAATCTCCCAGCTGTCCTTTTCCTGGATGACCCCATCAAACAAAAATGTTAAGTGGCTTTAGGTGCCAC
The DNA here is from genome assembly GCF_964339955.1 of Pipistrellus hanaki. NCBI lineage: Eukaryota > Metazoa > Chordata > Mammalia > Chiroptera > Vespertilionidae > Pipistrellus > Pipistrellus hanaki. The sequence goes on from NC_140508.1 coordinate 69,136,352, forward strand.
GGAGCCAGAAATTAAAAATAGAAAACATATAATCCATTACCCTCAAGGAGTGGCAGAGACACACAAGTAAACAAATAGTTACAATAAAGCATGAAACTACTATAGCAGAAGTATCTACAAGATCCTTCAAAGACATGAAGATGTGATCCACCTCTCCCCTATTTGGAGTGTAAGGATTAGGGCACACCTCACAGGAGATGATTAAAGCTTCACTTCTATTTAAAATCCACTTAGGCTGAAGCTCTCCAGTTTAAATAACAGGGCCACGTCAGGCTAAGAAAACCCGTGCCCAAAACCGAATGGTACACTCGGTGCTCTCAGAGTGGCTTACTGACAGAGTCCGTGAACCACAGCCATGGGCCAAATCTGGCTGACCACCTGTTTTCATGCAGCCTGTAAACGAAAATGCTGTTTACCTTTTAAAGATGTTGGGGGGAAGAATAAAAAATGTTTCATAGCACATGACTAAAATGATACAAAATGAACATTTCAGTGGCCATGTGGAATACATCCAGGCCATTCCTTTATGTATGTCTATGGCTCCTTTTTGCTACAATGGAGAAATGGAATAGTTGCGACAGAGACCTGAAAGACTTACTAGCTGGCTCTTCACAGGAAGTGCATTGTGTCCTGGTTTAGTGTCTGGTACTGAGTCCTGAGAAGTAGTGAGACATGAGGTAAGCAAAGAGAAATACTGGTGGGAGTCTCCCTTTCTGGTGTCACGTGCAGACCATAGGTGATGGCGCACTAGTAAAACAGGAAAGTTTTAAATAGCAGAGCTTTAAGGCCGGATTCCATTTTTGAGAGCTTGAAGAGCCATGCTAGATACAAAGGAACTGTTAAGTAGCCAAGATGGTGAAGGTCTGAAGCGGAACAATTACAGTGAGATCAAAAGGAAATGCTCAGGAGATAGAATTGGTTCAACTTCATGATGAACCCAATATAAAAGGTGAAAGAAAGAAAAGACCTTAGTACCTCATCTGGTTTCAGGAAATTGGTGGTGCCATTCACCAAGACAAAAACTCATTCTTTTTTTTCCTGCTTTTTATCTTTTAGGAAAACTACATAAAATATGTCCCCAAATCCACTGATTTGGTGTTTCCCATGCATCCTATGAATCAACAAGACTGACAGATGAAAAATCACAGCATAGGCTGGTGTGGCTCCGTTGGTTGGTGCATCATCCTGTGCACCAGAAGGCAGCAGTTCCATCCCTGGTCAGGCCCATGCCTGGGTTGCAAGTTCAATCCCTGATCAGGGCACATGTGGGAGGCAATTGATCAATGTATGATCAATTTATCTCTCTCACATCAATATCTTGCACAGCCCCCCCCCCCACCTCTATTCCATCTAATTTCCCAACTCTATGAACTGAGTTAGGCCAATTGTGAGCCTAGGATTCCCTTATCTTCCTCTTTTTAGGCTCAGCTGCATTTTTTGACTTTTTTGCTTAATGAACTGGGATGGACATGTGGACCATTTACTGCATGCTCCTTATGGGATATGTGTCTTACCAGAGAGAACCCAACTGTGCTCTACCCTCAAAAATCCCATACCCAGAACCGAGTGGACGCCACTTAGTTTCTGAGCTCCTTGTGGCAATACAGGGAGGGAAGGGTCCTAACAGCCTTCGCATCATTATCACCAACAACACCAGATCCAACACAGATTCCTGGAACCCACCCCAAGCAACTCTAAAAGTTTAAAGTAAACTCCAGAAACAGTATTTTTAGCAGGCAGCTTAAATGATTCTGAAGCAGATCATCCCTGGACCACATATGAAAAACAGCACCTACCAGTAGCACCAGTACACTTCTAAACCATAACCAATATGACAGAAAGGTGCTGGTGAGCTCAGTGCTAAAGACTAGGAAACTATCCAGACAGACTTTTCGGTGATACCCAGAAAGAACACCTTGTTTCACGGTGTTGCATAGATCAAGGGAGACGTGTGCTGGTTGCCAGCAGGACATGATAATGGTCTGGATAAATCTAACTGGAGGAAAAGATGGATTTGTCAGTCTTGGACCCTAGCTGGGAGAGTGGGGCCTTGAAACAAATTCACCTGGAAAATAAAACTGATGCAAAATGAATGTCAAGTACCCATCCCAGTGAGCCTGTTCATCTTCACTTTTTGAACGAGTCATTTGCTGTGTCACACTTACTCGTACATAGAGTGCCTATGACAGTAATATCCAAGTGCCCTTTAGACTCTCAAGGAAGACACAATGCATTTAAGCATCAAGTGAAATACAACCATTGTTTCTCTTGACAAAGAGACAGAATGACAGTGCAATCGTGAGTAAAAGCTACAGTGGAAAAATCACTAACCCGATATTGTATCCCCATATAATCTATGAATGAGTTTTTAGAAAAGGTTTGAGAATATCCATATCACATGCAGCAGACCTAATTATTGTCGTTACCTTAGCACAAAGGAGCAAGTTAGCATTTTGGTTTTTGTGTCAGGTTATTGTCCCGGACTTTCAGAGTCTAGCAGAAATTTTTTTCTGCTGCTAGAATTTACTCCCATGTCCAGCCTTCACTCTGTTTGTCAGACTTACCATTCTGAAATAAAAGCCTTCCTCAGTCTCTTCATATTGTGCCATGCTATACCACATCTACTGAGCACGTTCTATGTGTTGGGTATTCAGTCAGATGATTTTCACCTATTATCACCTTTCCTCACCATAGACCTATACTGTTCCTCTTACTCTCCCCATATCACACTTGAAGAGAATGAAGCTGAAAGACCTTAAGCACCATCATCTAGGCTAGTATCTGCATGAGCTAGATCCCTTGCCCAGTTAGCAGCCTCAGTCTCCTAAGCCCATAGTCTAGCCCCTCTCCTTGCCAGAAGATGCCTGGATGAATTGCTAACATCAGGTTTCTAAACCAAAAAGGCAGAGATATGTGACCTTGGCTGGTAACCCCTGAAACACACAGATGGCCTTGCCTATTTCCCACAGTAGTACAATGGGATTCTACTGGAACACAAACTATATAGAAGAACTAGTTGATTTGGCTTCACTAATGTCCTGTCAAATCACTGAGTAGAGTCAGAACTCTTCCAAGAATCCCAAGGATAGCTTTGTGTCAAGCCACTGAATTACCTGGCAGCCCAATAAAAATAATGACTAATATTTCTTGATCTCTATCATGTACTCTGCCAAATAGCAAAAAAAAAAAAAAAATAGAAAGACGTTCCTCACAAATGTCCCATACAGAAGAGTTTAGGAATTGTTCCACAGTACATGTGTAACGGTCACTGCAGGATCTGGGGGCTGCTGCAAACACAGGAGTGTACCTCAAGTCTTACTATGTTAAGTCTTCAAGATTCTGAGCCCTTTTCAATCATTTGAATGTGCTATGCTTTCTGGGTGCAAACCAAAGCACTAAACTTTAGAAATATAAATTATTAGAACAAAAATGGATTTTCAATGTACTTTATAATGTTGAATTGGATTTTTAAAAAATAAATGGAAAACTCTGGTATATCTGTAGTTGAAACAAATAAACAACAGCAAAAACAATTCTCATATCCTTTATGGTGGACTCCTAGAGCTACTGGAAATCTCCCTGAAGTTGTCTCATGTTAATATTCTTCAAGTCAGAGCACTCAAGAGTAATGTAATGAGTCTTCTTTATATCTAATACCCAATAAATAAGAAATAAAACTTCTGGCACTAACAGACTGCCATTTCAGAAAAAAAAGATTTCTTTTGCTTGGCCTGTATTTCCTCATTAATAAAGTCAATGCAAGAAAGTCTGATTTATTTGGATTTTTTTCCTCCACTGAACAAAAAGTAATTTGGTGAACCTAGAGTTTTATTTTTCATTGTATTGTATTTTTTAATTAAAACTGGCTAGTGGAACCTCTCTATCCCCAAATCACTGTATGTATTAAACTTCAAAGAATCCTAAAGCAACTGGAGAGAATTTCATTTTTAGCAAACTGTAAGGCATTAAAGTCAATAAATGGACTAGTGATGCAATTAATATGCTAGAGACCTTTAATGGAAAAAAAGGAAGATTAGTGTTAACAACCATTATTTCTCTCAGTTACAGAAATGTCTAAGCCTGTGTTTTACTTAGTAAACTAAGTAATCAGGACCACTGAACAGTAGTTGTGTTTTCATTATAGTTCATGTTAATTAGTCCGTTTATTTTTGGTGTGATTGTCATTAATTTAGAGATGGGGATGCTGTAGCCTGTACATCTTCTGTATATAATTCATAACCTAGAATATGTGGTAAAGCCTTCAGAAAGGCTTTTAATTCACAGTATTATTCAGTAACTAGTGCAAGGTAAGTTTATCCAGGATCCTGCCAGAGATGAGATTTCCCTGTGATCACCCCAACAACTACTATTTGCTTTGCCCTATAAATGGCCAGTATAGAGGCATTTAAAAATATTTTGATATTTATGTCATGTTCTAGAGATATTCAATTATGTTAATGCTTACAAATCAAAATATAATAGACTTAACGCAAGTGTGAAACACCGCAAAGCTGGTGGGACTGCTGAGGGGACTTCAACCTGAATCCGGGCGTAAAGAAGTTTCCAGCATTGTGGAGGGGATAGGATTCCTACCCGAAGTCCCAGAGGTCATGGTAGCTCCTAGATGAGAGTGGATGTCCTTTGGGGTGGGAGCAACCTGGGTCTATAGCCTACGTTGGAAACTCATAGTCATTAGAACGTAGGAAATCACTCGGCTTCTCAGTGTCTCAAATTCCCTGCCCATGAAATGAAAATAATATCTATCATGAAATATAGTTTTGACAATTAAATAGGATGATATATGTTAAACATCTACTTTGGTGCCTCGCCTATAACATGTGTCAGGGAGAAAACCGACTTTCCCCTCCTTCGTTTTAGGTTCACCTCATTGCAGAGTTCAACAGGTTCCACTGTACAACACATGTTCAGATCACTTTTCCATCTTCAAAGGAATTCCATGAACTTGGGTGGGGATAGACATACATTGCATTTTCACTAATTTCAGCTGGAGACTGAAATCTAGCATTTCCTTCAATGGTTTCTACAGACAATAAACCACAGTGGTATTTGCAGTAATTATGACTTTGTCACCAACATAAATCACATATACTTTTTATCACATTATTCTGTTGCTAGGATCTTCAAATACCATTTATGTTTATCATTACTTTGGAGTTAAAGTAGTTATTGGACTCAGTGTTGATCTTTTTTATTTAATACACTCGTCAAGAAGCACATACATAACTAGGACCCACATTTTAAACATTCCTTGATAACTGTTTGTTTTTTTAAAAAATATTATTGGTTCCATTTATGATCCTATGCCCTTTATTCTATGCATTTAAAAGCATTATGAGAAGAGGCCTGTAGGCTGTACCAGACCTCACAAAAGGGTCCATGGTAGAAAATGGATGAGACCCCACTGGCACAAGCGGGACCCATACTGAGACTCGGATAAAACTGTACTGGTAGAGACCAAAACAGAGAAACCACAGTACAAGCAATTGGAAACAACACTTACTGATAAGAACAAATATACCAAGTGATTGTACAATCTCTGGACAGCTCTAAAGGATAAGACTAAGAGGACAGAGCTTACAATACTGACTGCATTTTGGGGTGGATTTTAGGTAGTACTCCTCATAGGTAGCAATACTACTCTTCCAGATATGAGGCCAAAAAAATAGAATCCATTTCCTTTTTTTTTTTTTTCCACATTACACAGGCAATCTATTATCAAATCCTGGCTGGTTTGTCTTCAAAATACATTTAGATTCTGGTCATCTCACTCACTTCCATGAGTGCTACCTGGATCCATGCCACCTTCATCTCTTACTTGAAAATCAACTAGACTCTTAACTGTTCCTGCTATTTCAGGCAAAGCCTGAAATATTCATTAAGTTTTAGAAGCATGTGGCAAAGACACAGGACCAAAAATACCTCGTTCAAAAGTCTGAAGAAGTCTTCTCAGTACACATATCTGGTGTTCAAAGGAGAAATGGAAATTAAAGGGTCTGAATGCAATACATTAAACATATATCCCGCCTTGACAGGCATGGCTCAGTGGTTCAGTGTTGATCTGTGAACCAGGAGGTCACAATTTGATTCCCAGTCAGGACACATGCCCAGGCTGTGGACTCCATCCCCAGTGTGGAGCATGCAGGAGGCAGCTGATCAATGAGTCTCTCATCATTCATGTTTCTCTCTCTCTCTCCCTCTCCCTTCCTCTCTGAAATCAATTTTCTATATATACCTCAAAACAAGCCCCTGCCTTGGGGAACCAAAATTGTAAATATTTTTTAATTGAAAGAAGTCACCAGGTCTCAAATGCGACTCAGCATGATTGAAGACAATATGCACACTAAGCTTTTATTCCCAGATATCATTAATCTCTTCTGCAGGCAGCTTTCTCTCAACTGTTTGTTTGTAGGTCATGGAGCCCAAACAACTTGCTTGGGCTCACTGAAGCTCGGGAGAGGCAGAAATCAAGGTTTTCCTTGCCTAGCCTCCTTCCTCAGGTATAAATGTATCTTTGCTTTTCCAAAATGAAGTCATGTCTGGCAATATACATCTGCCTGAGACTACTGCATGAGCATTGGCAATGGGTGCTTTGTTTTCAAATGTCCTGAGTGAGAGTCCATGTTCTAACAACTGGATGTGACCTGAGTACTGACAGTGAGATTCCTCAGAGCCTGGAAGAAGCTGCCCATTCCAGTGAGTTCAGCTCAGAGACATTCTGATGTTTCAGGGGGCTACACTGAAGCATCCATCTTATATAAAAACTGTTGTTTGAGCCGAAACCAGTTTGGCTTAGTGGTAGAGCGTCTGCCTATGGACTGAAAGGTCCCAGGTTTGATTCCGGTCAAGGGCATGTACCTTGGTTGAGGGCACATCCCCAATAGGGGGTGTGCAAGAGGCAGCTGATCGATGATTCTCTCTCATCGATGTTTCTAACTCTCTATTCCTCTCTCTTCCTATCTGTAAAAACTCAATAAAAAAATATAAAAAACTGTTGTTTGAAATTTTAACCCTGCTATATTCACTTCTGTAAATGCTTGATTTCTTAAATAATAAGGAAAACAAGACTACTCCCATTCCAGAGAGGCCATAAACCTTCCCCGGGTGAAGTTATCAGTGCTGGCTCCAGGCCAGGCCTTTGGTTGAGGTCTCAAAGCCCCAGCACATAGGGCTCTTTAAGAACTTGCAAAGGAGACCAACCCCATATCTGGGAGACAAAGAGGGTAAAAAGGTAGAAATAGGGAAACTCCCTCCATGTTTTTTGCCCAGAACTTGAGAGACATTTTCCTCTGGGCCTGCGTGTAGTAGTAGTAATAATAATAATAATAATAATAATAATAATAAATGTAACTCCATCTCTCTAAGCGTTGCTTGGTTCTTCTCCAGTTTTTCTGTAACAACATGGCTGGACATAATTTGGGATGGGAATAGACTAGGAAATGAGAGTTCAGTCTTGAGTACAGAGTGGCCTTGGCATCTTAAAGTAATGAAGTGTTTTGGGTATATTTCTGAATCTTTCATCTTTCCAAGCAGAAAATTCATCCAACAGTAATCCATCAAGGTGCAATCTATGGGCAGCAGCCTCAGGAAGGTAGGGACAGGGCTTCCCGCTCGGCTGCTGACCACCTTTCAGAGGAGGAAAAACACACCACTGCATGACCAGAGGCTGAATAATGAAGTCCTCAGGGTTAGGAAACCAAAAACTAAACATAATTAGCTATATACCTCCTGGGGTTTTCATGAGGAAGGACTATCACTAAGTACTCCTCCATCGCTTGCCTGATTCCCTAGTGTTTCCCACAAAATAGAAAAAAGTTACATAAGACTGAGAGGAGAGAGGAACTGAGGATTCAAAGCTCATTTCCTCTCTTCCACTTCCACTTGGAAGTCAGCTGCCTGCAAATGGAGTCTTCCTCTACATCACACATTTTACGGGGGAGCATTGCTGGTGATAAGGTGAGTAAGTAGTGCTGGGAAGCACATTTTTGCTTTAGCAGTAACTAAGGGTCAATTTGATTCTGTAGGATTTTTATTTCTCCTTTTGTTCAAAGCTGAGGTAGAAAAGAAGTATCTGCTATGTTCTGGGCCCTCTCAAACTCTATGCATTAGCCATTCACTAAATAGATTCTTCAAATAACCCTAGAAAAAAAAGTAATATGTGTCCTACGAAAACATAATATGGGTAAAGAGCTGTGATGGCTGACAGAGAAATGGGTCCTCTTGGTTGCTTGGTAGACAGAAAATGTCACTGAGGAAGTAACACATGAGGTAGTCCTGAAGAGAGGTGGGATTTACATACGACAAATTGGAAAAAAACATAAGCAGGATTTGCAAGTTGTCCTCCATCTGTTACCAGCCTCTTCTCAACTATAGTTAATTAAACAGTCCTATCTGCTCTTTTCAGCATCTATCAGATAAAGAAACTACTTCTGATTTCTTCTAGAAAAGTTATCCCTAGCCTTCCCAGGTCTACACCCAGGCAGATGCAAGACACGCGTGAGCCTCCAAATACTAACTCTGAACACTGGACCAGAGCTGGTGTAGCCCGAGACACCCGAAAGCTTCCTCAGACTATACAGTTCGGAACCCCTTCAGTAAAGCGCATGGAGGGGCAGTCCAGGAATAAGGTGTAGAAAATGGAATTGTGCCTGGTTTTTCTCTAGCTCCTAAAATAAAACTAGATTCCTGTGAGTGAGACATCTCCATCCGGATCAGTTGAATTCACCCTAGCGATCAACGCTGTAACTGCTTCGTAAGCCAGGCTGCTTTGCCATGGCCCCTAATCCCTCACAATCGAAGGTCTCTTCCTTACTTCCCTCAGCTGCTTTCCTTTTGCTGCACTCTCTCTTTCTCTCCTTTTCAAAAATACAACTTAGATATCATATTTAAACCCACAGAAAACAATAGCAAAACCTTTTGTACCGCTTACCTGTGGCAGACATGTTTCTAAGCATTTATCAAGAGCTGATTTTTCAAGAAAATGACATGCATATTTTTTCTGTGGTTTTATTTTCTAACTAATAGCTACACCTGATTTTTACAATACTACAGAGCAAAATCATTATTGATGTTTTAGAATTTACATAGCTGTTTCATGAAGTTGTAAGTTATCGATCTGTTTTAATGTCCAGGCCATGGGAAGGAAGAGTTTGGAGGTCCGGGAGGAAGTCCGTGGTGCTGAGAGACTCTTCTGTTTATAGATGCCCTCCCATTCTGTGCTTTTGCTTATGAACCTATAATATTTTGATACTTATGTATAAATTTTAATAGCATTGTTAGAGAACAGCTTAGTCTTATTTACACAGTACTCTTTATTTTATTGGTTCTTTTCTATAAATACAGTAGAAAAACGTCTGTGTGTAGTCAGGAATAAATTTCTTACTACTCAGTGTAAAAAAAAAGTAACAAAAGTTATGTTTTTACTTTAATCTTTTGACTTCACCCTGTGAGTTTTTTTATTCCAGTTATCAGTAATTTTCAAAAAGTTACATTTACTTTTCAAACTTTCATATTTTTAAGGAGATTAGGAAGGCTTTTATCCCTTCCTTTTAAATGAATCTTGCAGGATGCAATCATAAATAGCTTGGAGAAGTTGGTATAGTTTTAGACCCAGTAATTAGATTTTTTGAAAGGTACTATAGCTAAATACTCTATTTTGAGTGTTAGGAGGTTCTGAATTGTGTACAGTGAGTACTGATGACTTAACTGCCTCTTAAAAGCTCCCACAGACAGTACCTATCTTTATGGAAAATAAATAAACCATAGATACAATCATCTATCATCTCTCAGCTTACATAAATGTGAGCATTAAAAGTCTTTTCTCTCTAGTGTTTGAGAAATTTTAACAAGAATACTCTGTTAATAAAAAGCAGTTAACTTGTTTTATTAGATCAAATCTATTGCAGTAGTTCAGGTTTTCCCCACAGACTGAAAATTCTACTTGGGTCTTTCCCGATAAAGGCAGAAAGAGGATTCTTGTGACTAAATGAAACTAGCCAAAGCCATTAGAAATGGTTCTGCCTTCTCAGTCATTAGGTATAGAATTCAATACTTACCCACCCGTGTTGGGGTCAAAAGGAAATCCGAGTTCATGATGCATGTAAGCTTCAGATAAATGGGGACAGATAAAAGATGCAAGTTGCCCTGTCCTTTTGTGAAAAGGGTGTTCCTACCCAATCTGTAAACAAACAGAAATTTATTAGTAGTTAGTCTTGAAAAAGACAAATTACCTAGGATTCATGGGAGAGTAACTTCTTTCCTTTAAGTCGTGATAATGAATCTCCATTACCCAACAGCGTTAGTTTCCCCGCCAGCCCTCAGAAATTGGAACAATGATTATAGGCTCTAGTGAAAAATAGCTCCCATTTTCTTGTTTAAATTCCCTTACATACGAGGAAATGGGATTCTCTCTGCACTTTCCTTTGCTGAGTACAGGTTTTTAGAGATGAATGTGCCACATGTTAACATTATTGCTAAAGGCTATTCCCTATAATCAAGTTTTTATTAAGTTCTCGCATAAGAAATTAAAAAGAAAATCAGTTCTCAATTTATTTTATTTTTTAATATAATTTTATTGACTTCAGGGTGAAGGGAGAAAGAGAGACAGAGAAACATCAATGATGATAGAGAATCATTGATCAGTAGCCTCCTGCACACTCCTCACTGGGGATTGAGCTATCTCCTGTACACCCCACACCTGGAATGGAGCCCAAAACCCGAACATGTTCCCTGCCCAGGATCAAACCATGATCTTCTGGTTCATAGGTGGACATTCAACCACTGAGCCATGCTGGCCAGACAGCAGATCTCAACTAAAAAGCACATTGAGGTCCAAAACATTGCCCTTTGATTTTGTTTTGTTTAAAATTTGGAGTACAGTTTTACTCATAGAGGCAATATCACAACTAGCCACCTGACTCCCTGGAAGATCCAGTTCTCCTGCCAGACAGAAAGGTAAGAGCATCTTTCAGACTCACAGGCACAGGATACTTGACACCCATCAGGATGTAACTCTGGGCAACTTGATCAAGGCTACATGGGACTCCTCTGGTGCTGACATCAAGGCACTCTACAGAAGCGGGGCAGATAGCCTTGGGAGAACCTGAAATGAAAGTAACAAATGAAGGCTTCAAAATAGCTGAGAAAATGTTTTTATAAGAAACAAGAAGGCACTTTAAGGGGCATTACCTCTAGCAAACCACAGTTGCCTCCATGGAATGGGTTGGGAGTGTCCTGACCCCTCAGAGGAATGAGGTTGGGTAAGCTGCCCAGAGGAATCCATGTTCTATTTTACCTTTATTAGCCAAACAGTGTATCTTTCTGAGCATATTGTGCAAAATACCCATTTACTGCCTTGGCCCAAGTGCAGTGCTCTCTTTCCAATAAACAATATTCTTTCTTTTCTTTCTTAATATATATTTTATTGATTTTTTTACAGAGAGGAAGGGAGAGAGACAGGGAGTTAGAAACATCAATGAGAGAAAAACATCCATCAGCTGCCTCCTGCACATCCCCTACTGGGGATGTGCCCGCAACCAAGGTACATGCCCTTGACCCGAATCGAACCTGGGACCTTTCAGTTCGCAGGCCGATGCTCTACCACTGAGCCAAACCGGTTTTGGCCAATACTCTTTCTTAAAATACACACACACACAACCTTATGGACAAAAGCTTACTCGATAGTGCAGCCAACCATTAAATATATAGATTTACAATATCAATAATGTAAGTTAAGATGATCATCGTGTGTGTGTGTGTGTGTGTGTGTGTGTGTGTGTGTGTGTGTAACCTACCAGCATAGCTCAGGACTTCTTTTAAATAAATTCTCACATCTATACAAGACGTTGGTAATACCAAAATCTTAGAAAGTACATATTGTGTATTGATAGGTGAATGAAACTAGTTAAACATTGCATATATTTTTTATACATAGTTATAAATTGGGATAATTATATAATGAAATATCCTACAAGCTTTAAATTACCAATATGAATAAAACTGAAGATATTATATTTAGTTGACAGGAGAAAAGTAGGTTAAATAATAATACGTCTTATATCATACTAGAGGCCCAGTGCAGATTTGTGCATGGGTGGTGGCCCTCAGCCTGGCCTGCAGGGATAAGTAGACCTCCACACCGCCACAGCCCAGCCTTACCCGCCAGCTTATGGGGGAGAGGGGAGAGAAGGGGCACACAGGGGGAGTATCCACGGGAGAGGCTCCCACTGCTACAGCTGCACCCGCCAGCCTTGAGTCTGGCATCTGGCACCTGTTGGTCAGCTGAGCTGTGCTCCCCCTGTGGGAGCACACTAACCACCACAGGGCAGCTCCTGCATTGAGCATCAGCCCCCTGGTGGTCAGTGCATGTCATAGCTACCAGTCAGTTGTCTGGTTATCCCGTTAGAGTTTTATATATATATATATATATAGGTTATTATAAAAAACATACTTTAATGTGTGAAACCATCTTAAATGATATATACTGTGCATAAGTACCTGTACATGTAGTAAAAGTATATAAGCACAATACTCATGCGAGGATATTAGTCATCTCTAGACAGGAAAAGTGGAAAATAAGTTTCAGGTTGGAGGAGACAGAGTGTCAAATATATCTGCAATATTCTCTTTTTTAAAATCTCAACCTTTCTGGTAGCCCATGAGGTTAAAATTATTTTCCTAATAACTCTAAACTGCTAGTTCTTCTCACTGTGTTGATATTTGCACTGATTGTACAGAAACAGTGAAACTGCTGGCCTCTTGGCATGATTCACAGCAGTGGCTCCAAATTGCATCAGCAGTCAAATCTACATTCACTGTAGATTCACTAAAAAATGCTACGTAAGAAAAAATTGGCCCTGGCCAGTGTGGCTAGGTTGGTTGGAGTGTCATTTTATAAACCAAAAGGTTTGGGGTTCGATTTCTGGTTAGGGCACATACCTAGGTTTTAGGTTTGTTGAAGCCCCAGTCCTGGAGCATATAGGAGGCAACTTATCAATGTTTCTCTCTCACATCAGTGTTTTTCTCTCTTTTTCCTATCTGCTCTCTCTCTAAAACAAAAATAAAACAAAAAACCTTCTCAGGTAAGGATTAAAATAAGAAGTTTAATTTGACTATATTTCAGGTCTTGAGCACATGTGCTTTACTATTCCACGTGACATGGCAGGTTCACGGCAGGCAGCTCCTTTGCATTCCAGTGTCTGATGGCTATCTTGAGAAAAGGCACTGTGCAACTGAGCTGCAAGCTGAACTTCCTGAACTATTTTATGGAGCACACTGTCTCTTGTAAGAAACATCAGCAGACACACTATCATTATTCAGATTAGAGAATTTAGCATAGTCTTTAAAATGAAAATAAAGGAAGCAACGGATTTTGTTGCCAATTGTAAAATTTTGCTCTCAAGGGAAAAATTCAAATTTTGGAAAACATCTGCCATCATAAACTTTTCAGGTTTACAATATTTACTGAACATTTTTATAACATAGGTGGTGACATAATAAATGTGCTTTTTAAAATATACTATAATGAAACATGTCAACATTTAGATCTGCAGCATGTCTGTGACCAGGGCATAGATTATCTACTATAATCTTTATATAAATAAAAAATTTCTAAGGTTCAGATCTGGATCAAATAATCTATATAACAGATTAAATTTCTTACCTAAGTATCGTAATTAAAAAATGTATTGCCATGTATATGTAGAAAATGTATGCAATGCTTTTCAGTTTTATCAATATTTTTATCATCATTTTTATACCAATCTTTTTTAAAGAGTTTAAGTGATGGAATTGTGTTTGTAAATCATTTAAAGAATGTATTAAATTTTGAGACTCAATTTTAAGATGATAATCATTAACAATTTACCTTCTACTAAGTTCATAATTTTATCCTATAGGCTAAGAGCGGCATATAAATCTTAGAAATGACAATCACATTACTGTCCTCTTACACTGGTATGTAAAATATAACAGTAACAAGACGGCTTAAATTAATTCAGTAGGCATACTAAAACCAAGTCCAAAACACTGACTTGGCATTCCTTTATTGAAATACTTTTATTTTAAAGCCAGTTCTGATCATCACCTAGTTAATTCTATTATACGAAAGTTCTCATGAATATAGCTATGCATTTCTAATCTTAGGAGACTTCATTATGACCAATGTTACAATAATTGCTATAAATAAATTGGTTGCCATCTGGTATCCATTCCTCCTATTCCCCACCAACAGTACTAAGATTTTCCTTGGAGAGTTCACGCTTTCCAAATCTTTAGTCATGTGGCTATGATGGGATTGACCCTCATGTTCAGCCTTGGAATTAAAACCTGTAATTAGTTCAAGAATAGACATTGTTCTGATACTGAAGCAATAAGCAGAGAGTCCCATGATCTGTGCACAAGCTATGGTGTCTGATATGGGTGCAGGTTTGCCTTAGGTATCTTTTGACCCACAGGGAACCATAATGTAGAGCCGATGGATAAAGCTCATCAGTGGAGGCAGAGCAGAGACAAAGAGAAGGCAGATATTGGTCATAGTGTTTAAACAGCAGGCTGGACCAGTCCTCACCCAGAGCTAGCTGTACCACTGGACTGCTATGATAAAGCCAGCGCAGAGCTGGCTTTGTTCTTTTGTTTAACTGTTTGAGTTCCGTTTTCAACTGCTTGTAATGAAAAGATTTATGACATAGAAACTGACAGACTTGACTTCAGAATATATAAAGTTGTGAGATAGACACACATAAAAGGCAACACAGCAAATTTATTTTGCATTAAAAATATTTTTTGAGAAAAAAATATTTATCAAGTACCTATTATTTCAGGCAATATTATAGTGCTTGAGAGCACAGACATAAACAAAACATTCAAGATCCCTTTCCTAGAAATGTCCTGCTTAATTCTAATGGACAAGAAAGACACTTAAATCTAATAAAACATTTATTTATTCACTTTAATTTTGAAAGGGCTTTGAGAAAGAAGAATAGAAGCTCATGGGGGTTTATTACAGAGGAATGCACTTTGTCCGGGGAATATTAGTGGTTCATGGCTGTCATAACAAATAACCAAAAATGGGGGAGAAGGGTACCTCAAAACAACTGAAATCTATTTTCTCTTTCTGCCAGAAGTCAAAATCAAAGTGTTGGCAGAGCCCCTCTAGAGAAAAATCTCTGCCTCTTCCCAGCTGCTGGCGGTTGCCAGCAATCCTTGGCTTGCAGCTACATCACTCCAATCTATGTGTTTACTGTCATATGAGCGTTTTCCTTGTGTCTCTGTGTTTCCCAAACTCATAAAGTCTTAGGATTTCACCTCACCTTGTTTGGAGGACTCAATTCAATCCACAACAGGGGGTGAGGGAAGACTTCTCTGAGGAGATCATCTTGAGCGGACACCTAAGCATGAGAAGGGAATGATGGAGACATGGATTTCTGGTAAATGCTGCATTCGCTGCTATCTCATTGTTTATGCCACGGCCCATCACTGTTCCTTTATTATCTCCCAGTCATCCATCTGGAACCCTGACATTTTAAGAAACAGAAATTATGAAAGAGCAATTCCTAAGGATGATGATGGTGGAATGTCTTGGGTAGTCACAGATCCACATGATAGATGAATCCTGCTTGTGCTTTCATTTATTAAAAATATTTTATAAATCTTAATTTAGAATAAGTAGTGGAGTAATTAGAAATCCTCTCTATCTCTTACACACACACACACACACACACACACACACACACACTGTATTTAATAGTTGTTTTTATCCTGGAAGAAATAATCATGTAATCTATTTTCTACCTTTAATTTTCACTGCTAATGTTAAACTATTAGCACATCAATTTTGTTAATTGCAGAAATTATTTAAAAATTTTCTCAACTAAATGTTCTCAAAACAAAATTTAAACACACTGCCATTAACATTCCCAAAGGAACCCTGGGTTTAGTCAGCTTAAATCAGTGAATTCCTGCACTGACTACGAGCTTTTATCCAGAACACTAACAGCCTTATGCCACATAACCTTCTCTCCTTCACCCACTAGTGGCTGAATTCATTGTCCTTTCTCCCACAGATGATTTCTACATGAGCTTTATTCAACATTTCACTATATACTGACCATGAAAAATAAACTAAAATTAAAAATTTTTAAATAATTACAATCTGAGTTGTATGTGTTATTTTGTAATACAAGAATTTAAATTTTTCTATTATTTGAACAAATGTCATCATGAATGTAAAGCATTTTATTCAGTTGTGAAATAAAAATACATTTTAACCTTGAACAACATGATTTTTGAACTGTGTCGATACACTTATATGAATATTTTTCAATAAAAAGAATAATTTTATTCAATGATTTTAATAACATTTTCTTTTCTCTAGCTTTTTTATTGCAAGAATATAGTAATTAATACCTATAACATATAAAATATGTGTTAGTCAACTGTTTATGTTATTGATGAGGCTTCCAGAAGCAACAGTAGATTATTAGTAGTAGTGTTTGGGGAGAGTCAAAAGTTATATATGGATTTCAGACTGTGCAATCTCACCATAGGTGGAATCTAAAAACAAAATACCATTGGAGGAAGGTGGTCAATAGACATAAGCTTCCAGTTACAAGATAAACAAGTACTAAGATGCACTGCACAACATGGTGATCTAGTTAACACTGCTACATCATAAGAAAGTTGTTAAGAGTATATCCTAAGAGTTTTCATCACAAGGAGAATTGTTTTCTTTTCCTTTCATTGTATTTATATTAGCTCAGGGATGTTAACTAAACCTACTGTAGTAATCATTCTACTATATATATAAATCAAATGAGCATGCTGTACATTTTAAACTTATACATTTTAAACTTATACATTTCTTAATAAAACTGAAAATAAGTTGGACAGTATTTGACAAGTAACTCATTATTGATTCTTTCTTTTTTCCTCAATAAAATTAGTTGAATTGCTCTTGAGTAAAAACAAAGAAAAATGGTGCTATGTCTGAGCATGAGGCAACCAATTTTAATTTGAGTCACAATACTGAATATCACTCACAAAATGCTAAAATGGAATTACTCTGCCTTAGGCTGACCCTCAAAAGTCTGAGAACAATATGAGAGGTACCAACTATTTCCAGATCTCAAAGTGAGAGACTACATAAAACATGGCACTGGATGGTGAACCTGGCTCTACCAACTTAGAATGTCCCCTTCCACTCTTGTATAAGAGAGAATACTTTGGAGAGAAGTCTTGGAGAGATTAAAGGCTTTTCTCTCAAGACAAGCTAAAGAGTCTATAAAGTAAGGAAGTCAAAAGAGAGTGAGTTTGGGGTAGTTGTTTGTAGGCTGAATGTATCTGCCATCCCACCACCCCCTGCAGGGGAGGATGCATATTAAGGCCACAGGCTTCCAGAGGATCACTCCCATAGTCTGAGGAGTGTCCCAAGGAATTCTGGCTTGAAGCAGGGTAGTACTGGGAAAGAACTGTGTATTATTTATTTATTTTAAATAAATTTTTATTGATTTCAGAGAGGAAGGGAGAGGGAGAGAGAGATAGAAACATCAATGATGAAAGAGAATCACTGATTGGCTGTCTTCTGCAATCTCTACACTGGGGATTGAGCCCGCAACCACACATGTGCCTTGACCTGGAATTGGGACCTCCTGGTTCATAGATCAATGCTCAACCACTGTGCCATACCAGCTGGGCTGCACTGTGTTTTAAAAAACAGTGGGACAATGAAGCATGAACTTTTTCTTAGGCCAAGCTAAAGCTTACTAACCTTTGGGAAAATAGAAACCTAAGTTCATTTTTTAAGTGAATTCTCCTTAAGAGAACAAAGAGATCCTAACAGAAATATTATGTGAGGGGTAGAAGCCAGGACATCAACAGGTAAGGCGATGTGGGAAATGGTCAGCCACAAGAGAGACATTTATGTGAACAAGAGATGCCATGGACAGTACTCTTAAAAAACAAAACAAAACGCAAAAAGTGCACTCAGAGAAAGTCAGTAACTGTGTGTCCCCCAAAGAAACAGACGTGCAATATAGTGGATTTTTTCCCAATGCTTTCTATCCCAGGGCTCAGAAACAAGGGCCCCTAAATAGGGGACAGCAATGAAACCAGGAGGGAAGGCGGAAGAAAAATAAACAAGGGGGACATAATGTCAGTCCTTCTCCCTTGTTTGGTTACAGGCTTCCCAACCTTAGCTGGGAACATGGAGAAACTTTAAATTGAGTGGCTTTAAAATTTGCTTTTTGTACTGAAGATATATAATATTTACATTGCTCTGATGAGATTTGTTGTTGTGACTGAAAATGATGAGGAAATCTATGGGGCTTGTCAGAGATTCATGGAGGAAAAGGAATGGGTTCACTGAACAAGTTTAATAAGCAGTGGTAAAAATGAAAAAAAAAATCATGTGCTCTATCCTTACCAAGTTTGGTAAAATGATCACTTTTATCACTTATATATTATGTACCAGGGACAGTACTAAGTGACTATATTTTTATTCCTTTCAACCCTCTTGAAAGATAGTACTATTTTCCACTATTACAGGTGAGAAAATGGAGAGGTTGTAGATATTATCAAGGTCATCCAGGTCTCTGCAGAGGTGACATTCCCACAGATGCCACCTCCACATCCACCTTACGCTCTGAGTACACAAAGCAATGGAACAGATCATCAGTCTGTTCCCAGCTCTGAAATGTTCTTCCGAAGCTCAGAGGGAAGATCATGCATCTAATATTAAGTGCACCTATATTGAGCCTACAGACTGTGCACCACGTCCATTACATATTAAGCCTAATACCCCAAATGCCAAAAGAAGTAATTGATTTTATTTCCCAGGCTTACTAAGAAAGGTTGAGTGTCTTGCCTGAGGTTTCACAGCTAGTAAGTGATGGTTCCAGGATTTAAAGGGAAGTCTGTTTCATTCCGAGGACTGTGTTCCTCCCATGATTCCCTACTTCCTCTTATTAAGAAACAAATTGATGACTGAAGATATAGAGGCTGAAGATTTTGACAATCAAGTTTAAATGGCCCACTTAGTGATATACTTACATAGAATAAATAATTTTTTACATATTTAAAATCTGAAATCCATGGGAGAATTCTGTTTCTGATAGGATTACTGAGTCCCTGAAAATTGAAATGTCCATGATTACAAAATAAATTAATGACACAAACTAAGTGGCAGACTATATAATCCTTATTTGTATGTTTTTTTTTTCTGCTTCATAATATTATCCATGATGATGCGTGTTATTGGTTGTATTGGAAAGATACCCAGACAGTGGTTGTCGGGACTAAAATGGTGAAAGAAAGAGTGTTTTCTTTACACGTACTTTCCCACACTGATAAGGAAGCACTACACAGATACACTTACCATACACTTTAGAACATGGGCAGTCAGTGGTAGTAAAAGCTGCATGTTGTTTACTAGTTATAAGGTTAAGAATTGGAACAACATTTCTTTACAGTGTTTAGGGTATAAAGTATTTTCACAGGAATTTTTCTTATCACATTGTTAGGACACCATTTTTCTTCACTCTTCATAGTAAGGTCCAGGACTGAAAATATGTAATTTTGCTTTCAAGATTTTCATAACAATTGTGTTATTTCCATTGGAACTTTTTAGAACAGAACTATAAGCCACAGTTAATACAAAGCCAATATGAAAATACCAGTTAAAAAGCCAGATACCACTACTGTGATTGGTCATTAACTATATTTACCCACTAGAGGCCTGGTGCATGAAAATCATGCACGACTGGGCCTGGCCAATGTTCAGGGCTGATCTGTGGGGCGACTGGTGAGGCAATCGACCAGGGAATCCCCGTTGGCACCCGCCATGGCAGGTGGGGGTAATTGGGGGGTCCCTGCTGGCACCGGCCTCGGCTGGCCTGGTGCCTGTGGGCTGGGGGCAGCTCCTGCATTGAGTGTATGCCCCCTGGTGGTCAGTGTATGTCATAGTGACCATTTATTCTACCAGTCATTCCAGAATTCAGTCGATTTGCATATTAGGCTTTTATTATATAGGATCATTTCACTGGACTTTTACACAATCTTTGTTTAAAAGCTGAGTTATGAGCCAAAGAGCTATTATTATGTTTTTACTTTCTTTCCTTCTTTATAAATTAAGTAAAGTATAAAGAATAGGTGGTTACATTCTATCTTCCAGAGATTTTACAATTACTTATCTGCTAAAACCAATGCTTAAATTATATAAATATATCTGAGGGAAGAAATAAGCAGCACTTGTTCATTCCATACACAAATTTTCCCAGGCATTACTAACCAGGTTCTGTTCAAGGATTAGTCATAGTACTTTCATGACAGATTTTACATGATAATGTGTTTTGTATCTACTGATAATTTGATGCTATTTGATTTGTAAAGAATATGGTTTAAACATGTGCATTATTTTCTTCAATAAAATTAGTTCTCTTTGTTCTGAAGTTTGTCTTTAAAAAAATTAGTTTTAACCCAAGCTAGATAAAAGTGTAAAAATTTAAGGTGGTTTTTTTCCCACCATGGCCAAATTTTATTGTTTTGTTTTGTTTTGTTATAAAAATAGCAGCATTACTGAAAAATTAGATACATTTACTTTTTCCCTTCCAATTCATTTTCCATTTATGTATCTTTCTTGCTTTATTACACTAGCTAGACTCTCCAATACAATTTTGAATAGAAGTGTTAAGAACAGATAGCTACACAGTGTTCCTGATTTTAAGAAGAAAATACTCAGTCTATCATCAATGGTGTTTGATATATGTTTTTCATAGATGCCCTTGATCATGTTGAGAAAATTCCCTTACTAGTTTTATGAGTTTTCATCACAAATGTATATTACATTTTGTAAATACTTTTTTCTCTATCTGTTGAGTTACTTTTCTGGTATGTTGATGTAATGAATTACATTGACTGGTTTTTAAATGTTAAACCATTCTTACTTTCCTGTGGTAAACCTCACTTGGTCACAACTATTATCCTTATTATACTGTTACCTTGGATTAACTAAACTCCTGTTAAGGATTTTTGCAATCTATCCTCATGAAAAATATTGATCTAGAGCACATGTGTCAAACACAAGGCCCGCGGGCCAAATCCAGCCCGCCAGGCCTTGCAATGTGGCCCGCACTGCGCTGTCATCACTGCACTCCGCTGTCAGTTTATGACATTGTCAGTTTATGACTGTTCAGTAAACCATTCGGCCCGCGATTTAGGCTGGATTTTAGATTTTGGCCCCTTCTCTGATTGAGTTCGACACCCCTAAATTCTAGAGTTTTCTTTTCTTATAATGTCATTGGTTTTAGTATCAGGGCAATGCTAGTCTCATTGAATTAGTTGAAAAGAATTCTTATTTATTCTATGACCTGGGGGAGTTTGTGTCAGTTTGTATTATTTTTTCCTAAAAGTTTGGTAAAACTTACAATAACAACTGAGCCTGGAGTCTCTTTGTGCGAAGGTTTTAGATAACTGATGAAATGTTTTAATAGATATATACTTATTCAGGTTAAATATTTCTTCAGAAGTGAGCTTCGGTAGTATGTATACTTCAAGAATCATCTAATTTGTTGACTTTTGTCAGCATGAATTGCTCAAAATATAATATCTTATTAGCTTTTGAATGCTTATAGGATCTGCTGTGATGTTTCCTTTTTCATTCTTCATTGGTAATTATATTTTCTTTTTTTTCTTCTTGACTAGTTTAACTAGAAGTTTATCAATTTATTTGTCTTTTTCAAAGCTTTTGGTTTCATTGTTTTTCTTTGTTTCTATGTTTTTCATTTCATCAATTTTCCCTGTACCTCAGCATGTCTTTTTTTTCTGCACACTTCTGGTTTAATTTGCCCTTTTCTATAGATTCTTAACATTAAAAATTAGATCATTGATTTTAAATTTTTCTTCTTTTATAACCCAACTGTATAATGCAGAGAGTTTTTCTCTAAGTGTGGCTTCACTGGCATACCACACATTGTTTTAGAAGTTTTTGTGTTACCTCAGGTTCCCTGAAAGCAGGTTTAAAAAGAAAATTACATGTGCAAGGGGTTTATTAGGGGAGGAGGAAGATAGATGAGACAGAGACCTAGACAACATTCACACTGAACTGCTATTTAAATTCCTGTGGACCGAGAAAAGGAGGGAGGCGTATTGGAAGGAAAGAACAGGAGCCTGCTGGAGAGCTCTGCGAAACTCTTGGCCAGGCCCAGCCAGCATGGCTCCGGGGTTGAGGGTCTTCCTCTTCCTTACTCTTGGAATCCAATCCTATATAATAAAGAGGTAATATGCAAATTAACCCTTATGCCCTCATAAGATGGCTGCCTGCAACCAGACCTGCAGGGGGGCTAGTGAGGAACAACCAAATGACTGAACAAGCAGGCTGTGTGGAGTGACCAGGCTAGTTAGGGGGTAGTTGGGGGCAATTTGACTGGCAGTAGGGGTAGTGAGGGGTGACTAGGCTGGTGGGGGGACAGTTAGGGGAAATCAGGCTGGCAGAGGGGGGCTGTTGGGAGTGACTAGGTCGGCAGCAGGGGCAGTTAGGGACAACCAGGCCAGCAGAGGGGGGCAGTAAGGGATGACCAGGCCAGGAGGGGAGGGCAGTAATGAGGGAACAGGCTGGAAGGGAGAGGGCAGTTGGGGGAAACCTGGCCAGCAGTGGGAGGCAGTTAGGGGAGACTACGCCAACAGAGAGGGGCAGTTAGTGGTGATCAGGCAAGCAGGTGGGTGTTAGGAGCCAGTGATCCAGGATTATGAGAAAGATGTCTGACTGTCGGCTTAGCTCCAATCTCCAAGGGGTCCCAGATTAGAGAGATTGCAGGCTGTGCTGAGGGGACCCCCCTCCAGGCACAAATTTTGTGCACTGGGCCTCTAGTGAAAATATAAAGAAGACAATCTCCGGAAGGCCAATGGGTAGCCTCCGTGCAAATCCTGACTCTGGGAGGAGTCTCCCTGAGAGTCTGGCTCCATGTTCATGGTCTCCTTGGAGCAGCAAAGGAGAGAGGGGCTCTGGCGCACAGTGCCGCACATCCTGAGGCCAGCTGCACTCCTCACAGCAGTTTCTCTCTGGCAAAGTCCCATGGGTGCCCAGTTCACCCTTTCTGCCATGAAGATCCTGACACTTGTTTTCAGACAGCAGATTAACAATTTCTGTGAACCTCTCCCTCTGAGAAGAAATTTAACGAGGCAGAGTTAATGCTCATACTTGATCTGGGCCACGAGAGATTAATTATCTTTCCCCACTATCCACTTAGGATTCCTCTTTGTTGTGTGTTTTTAATAATTGATCTAGTGTTTGACATATACCTAATATATAATATGATTTACATTTGGATACTTTAAAAAATATTTCAGTTTTGCCCGGTCAGTGTGGCTCAATGGTTGAGCATCAATCTATGAACCAGGAGGTCATGGTTCAATTCTTGGTGAGGGCACATGCCTGGGATTGCAAGCTCAATCCCAGTGTGTGTGTGTGTGTGTGGGGGGGGGGGGGGGGAAGAGGGTGTGCGGAAGGCAGCTGATCAACGATTCTCTATCATCATTGATGTTTCTCTCTCTCTTCCTCTCTGACATCAATATAATTTTTAAGATCTGTTTCTGTTCTTTTGATCACTGATTCTCAGCAATTTGATTCTGATATGCCTTTGATTACAGTTTTTGCTCTAAAGATATTCTAATCTATCTCTCGTAAAGCTCCATTTTCTGCCATGTTCCAGCTCAAAAATCACTTCCTCTGTCTTCCTAAACACCTCTGCTTCCTGAGCTCAGTAGCCCACTGACCTGGGTCAGGATTGTTTTTATTAAAATGCAGCCTGGAAACTGTACTCAGGTAGTAAGCTGGGGCAATTTTGGAGGTAACCTCACATGTTTCCTTTTTTTTCAAGGATCACAGTCTCGGCTCTTCCTTTTCTAATGTCTAAAATCCAGTGCTTCAGTTTTTCTTCAATTTTTTCTTGTTTCTGGGAGGGCAATTTCCACAGCCAACAATTCTTTGAGGTTGGAAGCAGAAGTCTTGCTTACTGAAAACTCACACAGAAAGACACACACAAAACAGCAGAAATCTTTTCTCCATGGTGCCCAGCAGTAAATTTGGTGTATATCTCTAGAAATTTTGTTTCTGTGCAAAATAATTATGTGGATAGATTCTTTTTATTTTATAAAGATGGAATTATACATGGTTTTCTTTAGAAACATAGTCATTTTTCGTATCAATAAATATGGATGCATTTTATTTCAGTATATACAACTATACTGACAGACTTTAGAATACTAAATTGTATTCTGTTGTATGCCTCTCCATAATTTAGCTACCTAATACTTTAATATGGAATTTTTGTTGTATTCACTTTTTTCCTTTAGAAACGCTGGTGAAATATATATATTCTTGCCTTATTATACACTTTCGTTCGCATGTACATAAATTACAAGAAAATCTCTTAGAACTGCTGTATGAAAGAGTTATGTGAATTTAAAAACATAGTAAATATTGCCACCCCAAACTCTCCCAAATGCAGTTATGCTTCATTCAAATGGCAGAACAGGTCTCAGATTTTAAAGCAGTTGCTTACTGCTTTTTATGTGCTCAGTTGAATCAAAACAAAATCAATTTAAATGTTGCAGCCTAGCCATTAATTCTCTATAGTGAGAAAGTGAGAACTTGTTTCAATAATATAACATGCATAGGACTACTGATTGAACATGGTCCACTTTTAAGAAATCACTCCATTGTTATGCTATCCAAAATAACAGTTTTAAAATAATTGCGAATAGAAAAAATTCAAGTATGTGAGAAAGAAGAAATTGATTTACATTCTTAAAAATCTTTTTTTTCTCTAATGGTATGCAACTGCTTCATATTAAGGTACCTGTTTCTTAATATATTTTTTTTCTTTTGTAGAAGGTATTGTTTTACCAGAACAATGCACCTCAATATATTTATTTCAGTTTAATACGACCTTATGCTATAGCTTCACTTTTTATTTTAGAATGCTATATATAAACCTGATTTCTCATCTTACAAGCATAACTAATTCCTTCATTAGGCCAACTGGAGTTCAATGCTTGAAGACTGAGCTGACTTAAAGCCATGCTAAATCAATTCTTGCTAGTGTGCTGGTAGTATGTGGAGAGAGAGGGAGAGAGGAGAACAAAGAGAGAAGTGGGGGGGGAGAGAGGGAAAGAGAGGGAATGAAAGGGAGGAAGGAGGGAGAGAGATGGAGGGGGGAGAGAGAGAGAGGGAGAAGAGAGGGAGAGAGAGAAGGAGAGGCAGCTTCTGGCTCTTCAGGGTCTAGAAAAAAGAACAAAGAAAACACAACACTGGTATTCTATAAAAGCTATTCTGAATCCTCTCTCTGTTGTCTAGGATATCTCTGCTTTATGCTCAGGGTAACAAAAGGGAAACATGTATAGAAAACCACTACCATGTTTATCTCTCCTGACATAAAAAATTGACTATGAAGATATACTACAAAAATATATGAGTTTGATTAATATTCAACTAGATATTAGAACTTTGTTTCTGCATCTCAAACATTTCTCAAAATACTGCCAAAATTTATGGCAAGATTTCATATTTGTGTATCTGAGATATTCGTTCATTCAAAAAATATATTTATTGAGTATCTTTGGCAGTCCAGACACTATTCTAAGTACAAATGGGATACAGCAGTGAACAAAACAAAACAAAAATTCCAGTCCTCATGAGCCTTTCGTTCTAATGGAGGGAGACCAACACCAATCAATCAATCGATCGATCAATAAGGATATCACATGTATTTGTGGTAGACAGAACCCAGCCAGTGTGACTCAATGGTTGAGATCAACCTCCGAACCCAGAAGTTATGGTCTGGTTCCTGGTCAGTGCACATGCCCAGGCGGTAAACTCAATCCCCTGTAGAGGGCATGCAGGAGGCAGCTGATCAATCATTCTCTCACATCATGGATGCCTCTGTCTCTCTCTCCCTTCTTCTCTGAAATCATTAAAAATATATTTTAAAAATAAAAAATAAAATGAAGGTATCACCCAGGGTCCCTTACCCTTTTGTGATGCCCCTGGCCCTGTGTTGGGGTGGAACCTGTGAATATGATGCAAATTGTTACCTTTTATGTAATCGTGTTACCTTATATGACAAGAGATTTTATAGATGTAATTAAGGTCTCAAATCAGCTGAATTTAGGATATGGAGAGATTATCTGGATGGTCTTGATGTAATAACATAAACCCTCATCTGTATCTGCAGGGTGAAATAGGAAAGTCAGATTCAAAAGTACAGTAGGATCCACCCAGAAGATTCTCTGATCCTGATGAAGAAGGAGACCATATGGCATGCAGAGAGCAGCCCCTGATCACAGTCAGCAGGAAAACCTGGACTCACTTCTACTACTCCAGGCACTGATTGCTGCCAACAACCTGAATGAGCCCAAACCAGATTTTCCCCAAAGCCTGCAGGTAAAAAACCAGCCTTGCTAATCCCTTATTTATCCTGTGAGACACCAGCAAAGCATTCAACTATGCCATGCTGACCTCAGGACCTACAGAATGTTTGCTAATAAATGAGAATTGTTTTAGATTGCCAACTCTGTGGTGCATTGTTATGCAGCAATATAAAACCAATATAACATCTTGGGAGCAGCTGATGGCTTGTAAGAAATAGAGGGAAAATGTGACAGAGCAAGCTGGAAATAGGAATGGAATGGGTGGAAATGAAAGTCTAACAGTGGGTCAAATTTGAGTAAAATGTAGAATAAAGTAAGGGAGCCAGGCTTGTGGATATCCGAAGGGAGAAGTTTCTAGCAGTGAGAAACTCTACAAAGAACCTAAGTATGCCTGTGGTCTTGCCAATCAATTAACTGAGACTGAGTTATTCAAATGAATTATTTGACATAAATCCTTCCTGCTTTAAAGAGTTCATAGATCAGATATAAAAGCAATCCCTCCCTCCATCTCCCTTCTTCCTTAATTCTCTCCTTTTTCCTTCCTTCCTTCTTTGCTTTCTTTCACCCTTTAGTCCTTTTTCCCTTATTCCATTCTCCTTTCAATAAGTATTTTGTATCTGGTACTATGATAGACATTGGAAATATAATACTGAGTAACATAGGCAATCATTATCCTCAGGGAATTCACTAGCTGGTGATAGCAAAGGAGTAATCACAAGAATCTGGTAAGTTATTGGAGGAGAAAAATAATCTCTGGTACAGAAGAACAAAGAAGAGTAGGGTAGCCCAGAACTAGTGACTCAGAGAAGGATCCTTAACCACGTGATGTCTAGGTTTTGACTGGGAAGAAGAGTGCTATCCAGGCAAGGGGGCTAGATTGGAGACAGTGTTTCTTGGCGGAGGGGATACTAAGGTCCTGAGAAGAGATACAGTATGCTCACAGGAGAAACTACAAAAAGTTCGCGTGCCTGGAGCATGTAGTACAGAAGATGTTGGGTAGGAAGATGCGGGGAAATGTTAACAATAAACCTGGGAAAGTGGCTGGGACCATAATACACAGGTCTTTTGAGCCATGTGAATGAGTTTGGATTTTGCTCTCGGAACATCAGCAAGTCACAAACAGGTTTAAATGGGGGAGTCCCCCAGTTAGAGAGCTTGCTTTGGTTGCTATATGGAATATAGATGCTTATGGGTCAAGACTGGAGAGAAGGAGTCCAGTGAGGAGGAAAATCCAGCTAACTAAGAGAGTTGGACTTTGACAAGGACAGAACAAATATATAGAAAGGAATGGGATAGCCGAAACCAGTTTGGCTCAGCAGTAGAGCGTCAGTCTGCGGACTGAAGAGTCCCGGGTTCGATTCCGGTCAAGGGCATGTACATTGGTTGCAGGCACATCCCCGGTCGGGGGTGTGCAAGAGGCAGCTGGTCAATGTTTCTCTCTCATTGACATTTCTAGCTCTCTATCTCTCTCCCTTCCTCTCTAAAAATAATCAATAAAATATATTTTTTTAAAAAGACATATCTGTTGTTTAAAAAAGAAAGAAAGAACAAAAGAAAGGAATGGGATAGAAAGGACACATTTGAGGAGAAATTGATAAGAATGTGATGTGGAAGGGTTGCATAGGGTTCCAGAATGACTTCTGGGTTTCTGATTTGGCTCTCTCTGAGAATCTCATTAACTAAACTTTGTCTCATATATTTTAAGTGGTACTGAGTAAAAACTGTGAGTGGAGAAGAAAAGAGGGGATTGGAAAGGGACAATGTTAGAGAAGGCTTCTGAGAAAGATGGAACTGGACTGGGACCCAAGCACAGATGGTATCTAATTGTCAGAGGGAAGGATGGAAGATGCTTCCTCTGAGTGGACAGCATGAGCAATAGCAGAAAGATAAGACGGAATATGACTGGTGAAGGGTGAGTGGGGACCTGAGGTAGTGAAGGATGTCTGTGGGAGTAAGATAATTTCTCTGAAAAGGGTCAAGTTAAGAGGAACTTCAAAGGCAGGCTTTGGAGCACTGGAATAATCTAACAAGGAAGCCTGGTTGGTCAGTGAGTAGGGAGTAGCAAAACAAGAGCTATGTGTCTGGAAGATTAGTCTAACGTTAGTTGACTGGATACTTTGAGCAGAGAAAGTGATATCTGGGTGCAAGGAGAGTGGATTAAATGTTTCAGACTCCAAGGACAAAGTAATAACGTCACATACCATGGCACATCTCCTAGTCAATTAACTAGGGCAAAAGGAAGAGAAAGGCAGTCATAGTTTTGAACCAGAACCACACGTTTGGAGGGACTAGACACTGACCAGATAAACCCAGCAGCATCTTCAGGGTGGGTCCTTGATATGGCAAGCACAAGTTCCATGGGGCAGTTAGCAGCAAGGCAATTCCACAGGAACCAAATGAATTAGTGAGGAATCCAGGATCAAATGAGGTTTAGAAACCTGTGCATGCAGGTAAGCAATATTAAATTATTAATATTAAATTATTAATTGAGGGACATGAGGACAGAGAGTAAAACTAAGATCCACTCACTGTAATGAGCAACAATGTGAAAATCTATGAAAGGTATCATAGGTCAGTTCAGAGTCAGTGCACATAATCAAAGGAGAGAGGAGATGGTGAGGATCAGACTATTTGGTGGCTGAATTTCTTTATGTTCATCCAGGTTAAAGTGAAAATGGATAAACAGAGTTCTTAGAGACAGGTCATGTCTGCTGGTTAAGGGGCAAGAGTTGTTAAAAAAAAGGAAAGAAAGCCTTCAGTTTTATATCTCACATATGAGTTCTTAATTTTTCTGTCTGACTCATTTAACTTCACATGATATTCTCAAGATTTAAAAGCAACAAATGAAAAAACAAGAAAAACAAACAAAACTCATAGACCCAGACAACAGTATTGTTGTTACCAGAGGGAAGGGGGGGAGGGGTAGTAGAGGGTAAAAGGGGTCAAATGAATAGTAACAGAAGATGATTTGACTTTGGGTGGTGGGCATACAATGCAATCTCTATATATAAAAAGCCAGCAACCATAATGGCCATAACGACCATAATGACCAGTCACTATGATGCCCACTGAGGACAGTGAACCTTCCAATCAGGGAGTGGGTCTGGCTGTCCAACTTCCAGGCCCCTCCCCACTGCCGGCCTGCCCCTGATCAGACTCTCCCACCCCAATCAAGAGCAGGGCCACAGCCGAAACCGGTTTGGCTCAGTGGATTGAGCGTTGGCCTGCGGACTGAAAGGTCCCAGGTTTGATTCAGGTCAAGGGCATGTACCTTAGTTGTGGGCACATCCCCAGTAGGGGGTGTGCAAGAGGCAGCTGATCGATGTTTCTCTCTCATTGATGTTTCTAACTCCCTATCCTTCTCTCTTCCTCTCTGTAAAAAATCAATAAAATATATTAAAAAAAAAAAAAAAGAAGAAAAAAAAAGAGCAGGGCCACCATTCAAATGCCTCCCCCTTCCTCCTGGCCAGCTCCACCCCTGATCAGCCCACCCCACCATAATAGGCCCACAGACCCTCCCCCTGGCTGGCCCATCCCAAATCGTACCCCCCACCACAATAATGGGCGGGGCTGGCCAGACAACCTCCTGCAGCCCCTCCCCCAGCAGGCCATGCCCTCAATGGGCCCCCACTACCCTGATTGGCCTGCAGACTCTTCCCCTGGCCAACCCCACCCCTGATCACTCCCAACCTCAATAGGGGGCGGGGGGCTGCTGGCCAACCTCCTGCAGCCCCTCTCCCCACTAGCCCCACCCCAGATTTAGCCCCCACCCTGATCAGGGACCAGGCCAGCCAGCTAAGTGCCTACGGAACCTCCTCCCAGTCAGCTCCACCCTGTTAGGCCCCCCCACTCTGATCAGGAGCATGGCCAGCTGGCCAAGCACCCATGGCCCCTCCCCCAGGCAGCTGGCCTCTGATCTCCCCCGCATCCTATTCTGGGGCAGCGCCAGCTGGCCCACTGTCCGCAGCACCTTCCCCGAGCTGGCCTGGCCCTGATCGAGCCCCAATCAGGGTAGGCCAGCCAGCCAACCTCCAGCTGTCTCCTCCTCCTGACAGGCCTGTCACCAATTCACCCCAATTGGAGCTGGGCCTACTGGACCCCACCTCTGCATGAATTCGTGCACTGGGCCTCTAGTATATAGATAATATATCATAGAATTATACACTTGAAACCTATATAATCTTGTTAATGTCACCCCAATAATTTTTTTTTATTTTAAAAAGCAAAAACAGATTATTTGGTATCAGGTAAGACCTGATAATAAAAGCCCAGAAATAAATAGTTCCACATTAACATATATCTACTCTATCCCAGGATCTTCATTTCTTTGGTACTCATTGCAGCCTGTAAGGAATTGATGTTGTTTAGATTTGCTGATGATGAAACTAACAGTGGAGAGGCTAATCTATTAATAAAAGCACCCAAATAATAACTGGCAAAGCCAAAATTTGGACCAAGGCCTCTGTGGTTTCAAAACCCAGTCTCATTTTAACCATAAATACAGCATGGCTTTGGTGCTAAAAATGCTGCTGCATACTAGAGAGTGTGCAGTGGGCCTAGAGTTTAGGGAGTTGAATCCAAGAAGGCTTCCCAAGGGAGATATGACAGATGGAATGTGGAAAATATAAAAGGAGAAGGATGAATCACAGATGATACTAAAGAAATGAGAGATATGAAGGGAAATTGTTTTTGGTGCTATTTTGGCATGTGGGTGGGTGGCTGATGATTGAAGGAAGTAGTGAAAGACAAAGTTGGACTCAATTTTGGGTATAATTAAGTGAAATATTTTAGAGGCATTTGCAAATAACTAAGAACATTTCAAAGGAAATAGATATGTGAAAGCACATTTTAATTTGATTCTATTTATTAACAAGTGTCTTGACTGGAACATATGAAAAATACTGGTCTCGCCCTATCCAGTTTGACTCAGTGGATAAAGTGTTGACCTGTGGACTCAAGGGTCCCGGTTCAATTCCAGTGAAGGGCACATATATGGGTTGTAGGCTCAATCCCCAGTAGGGCACGCAGAAGGCATCCAATCATTGATTCTCTCTCATCATTGATATTTCTATCTTTCTTCCTCTCCCTTCCTCTCTGAAATCAATAAAAATATGTTAAAGAAAATACTGGTCTCTATGGAACCTGTGGCCATTTTTATGATTTAGACTATGAGAAAACTACTATAGATATATTTGTGAATGTGTGTTATCTTTAGGTAATATACCATTAAAAATGTACAGCTAAATTATATACTAGAAATGAGTGCATGTATTTATTTACAATTGCCTATAAAATATTTTTATTTAAATACATTATACCCAAAATTGAGTTTTTCTTCTTTACTTCTTTACCCATGAGCAACCCACAACACACATTTTTGGAAATACGTACTTATATAGAATTTGATTGTATATTTCTAATTATGCATAACATATATTCACATATATTATTTGTATAAATTAAAATATGGCCCTTTAAATATACTTTAAAGAGAATAAATTCTATGTAAAAATTTACTAGATTTTAACCTTTTAAAATTTCAAAGGTAAGTGCAGAATTAAGGACATTTATATTGATGTTTAATGCAAACATAAGAAGAAAGATGTGAGAATTAGAAAGACTGTTAAGTATCAGGAAGCCTTGTTAGATGCCTCAGGTATGTGCTATGTATATACATTTTCAGGTTTTTGTTCTATAAGGGGTAGTGTTCAGTACTCAAGGTATTAGGATAAAATGTCATATAATCACCTTTTTTATTATAAAAGCCATATGTTTTTATGGATACCCAGGAATTTAAGAAATAAGGACCCTTCCTAAGAATTATACCAGTGAGTAAGCTTCAGATAACAAAAATCACTGAAGAAATATCAACACAAGGATTGGTGATCCAATCTGGAATATTGTAAATATTTTTGCATGATTATGAAGTTAAATTTTAACAAAGAAACTCAAGAAGCTTTTAATATGAAATAAAGCAAGTAAAACAAAATGAGAATATTGCTTGTGGCATAATTAAGTAGAGAGGCACAATTCTGAGCAACTTCAAAGCATAATAATTTGAGTCATTTATAATTTAAGACAGGAAGGACTAGAAACAAAAATAATCCAACTGTTTTAGGTAATCACATTATTGGTGGTTGTGCTGCAAATGGTGTTCTGAAATTTTTATATAGTGTGCATTTTTAGAATAAACCCACAGCACACATCTATAGGAAATATGTACTCATATAGAATTTATGTATAATGTTCTAAGGCAAAATTGTAAAATGCTCTAGTTCTTCTGCCCAGGGAACCTGAGACCTATTTCGGTTCAGGAGAAAAGTGCCAACTGCACCAGATATCAATGTGTAATAAATAAGTAGATTATGCAGAATTTGATGTCCTAAAGAAGAGGATTTGGAGGAAAATTATTTAGTTACTTGTTCATTTTGATAGTATCCATTCCAGAGACAGGTTAAGAGGTCAGACACATTCTGGGTTCAGATCCCTGCTCTGGCCCTTAATCTCCTATCATATTCATTGAATTACTTAATTTCTCATACTTTGATTTTCCTCTTCTTATTAAAAACTAGAGGCCTGATGCATGAAATTCATGCAAAAGTAGGCCTTCCTTCCCTCAGCTGCTGGCACCAGCTTCCCTCTGACACTCGGCTTCCCTCTGGCCACCTGCAGACACCTGGGACCCGAGCTTCCCTCTCTGCCCAGCTTCATCCTGAAGGTTGTCCAGAAAGAGATCCAATATAATTAGCATATTACGCTTCTATTATTATAGATACTTAACCTCCCTACACCTCAGTTTCTGGAAAATAGGGAAATAACAACCCTTATCCCACACTCATAAGATTGCCAGGCATATTAGTGCTCAGTAAACATGAAAAATGTCTATTTGCTATAAGTCAGCAATATCACTTCTTCTATATTTGCATAAAGAAGCTGACACAAATATATTTATTTCACTATTACTGGTAGTGTGTTATAGCAGATAAATGGAAACAACCATTAGTACTCATTGCCACATAGTGTTCAGTAAATAAAATATCAATAAAAATCATATGTTTTCCATGGAGGTCTATTTATATCTACTAACAGCTATAATATATTTACATGTATATAAATAAATAATAAAAACTCTAAAAGTAATATATCCAAACTGACAACAACAATTATTTCTACTAAGGGACAGGATGGAGGGTGAGAAAAGGCAGTCAAAGGAGCTTCGTATTTATCTGTGGTGCTTGAATTCTCACAGAAAAATTTGTGAGGCACTTGTGTGATTAAAAATTAATACAATTAACCACTCTACAGCAGCAGTTAACACAGTTAACCACTAGCAGGGTCACCTAAGGCCATCAGAAAACACAGGTATTTACATTATGACTCATAACAGCAGCAAAATTACAGTTATGAAGTAGCACAGAAAATAATTTTATGGTTGGGGGTCACTACAACATTAGGAATTGTATTAAAGGGTCGAGGCATTAGAGAGGTTGAGAACCACTGATCTAGACATTCAACGTTAGCTAATCAGTACTTTGTTTCTGTTTTTCATTGTAAAAACCTCCCCAATCCGTGCCAGTTTGGTGCAGCCCCATTCTAACTGATGTTTGCTCAAGTAAATTCTTACACTTTTAAATTAGAGGCCTGGTGTATGAATTTGTGCACAGTGGGATCCCTCTTGGTGGGCCCCAGCTTGCGGCCCCACCCCCTGCCGCTGGTTGCTATTGCAGGGCAATCAGGCCCCTGCTCGCATCCACCTTGTCCTGGTGCCACCCACTCACCTGTTTCACTATCCTGCAGAGGTTCCACTCTTGTTGGGGCCATCACAGCCGGCAGTGCCTTCACTGCCACCTGCTGCCAGCACTTCACCGATGTTCACCATGTTCCATGCCACCCTTGGTGGTCAGCGGATGTCATAGAGAGTGGTCAAACTCCTGAGGGGACAATTTGCATATTAGACTTCTATTATACAGGATATGACTCAGTGTATCTTTAAACAGGAGTTAAAAACTATGGCATCTCTTACTCTCTAAGACAGTATGGAAGGACCTAAAGAGTACTATGCTGAGCAAAATTAACCAGTCAGAGAAAGACAAGTATCACATGATCTCACTAACAGGTGGAATCTAAAGAACAAAATAAACTGATGAACAAAATGGGATCCAGAGACATAGAAGCATGCAACAGATGAGAATCTCAAAGGGAAGGCAGGGGTTGAGGGATTGGGAGACAGTAACTGGGGAATGTATATGCATGTATGAATAACCCATGCCCATGGACACAGACAATAGTGTGGAGAAGGCCTAGGAATGTCGGGTGCGGGATGGGGGGCGTCAATGAGGGACAAGGGGTGGGGGTGCATCTGTAATACTTTCACCAATAAAGTTACATTTTAAAAAGACAACAACTTGGCATCTGATTGTCTTAACAGACCCACAGGTTTTTACCTCCAAATGCAGTCACTCTAGAGATAATCCAGCAGCAGAGTAAAGAAGTTCTATTAAAATGCAGGTGTACGTTTGTTAACAGTAGACACTGGGAGATTATCAAGTGAAGCAAGCACCTGAAAGGGGGTGGGGATTTGAACTAGGCTCTCCTTCTCAGTTGAGTGGACCCTCAATGTTATCTACTGTCCAGGATTGTCATAAGAAATTAAAAACCATCATGTCTGTGCCAGCATTTTATTTATTTTTATTGATTTCAGAGAGGAAGGGAGATTTAAAAATAGAAACATCGATGATGAGAGAGACTCATTGATCGGCTGCTTCCTACACACCCCCTACTGGGGATTGAGCCTGCAACTGGGAATATGCCTTTGACCGAAATTGAACATGGGACCCTTCAGTCTGCAGGCTGACGCTCTATCCACTGATTCAAACTGGCTAGGGTTGTGCCAGCATTTTATAAGTGTTAAGGTTACCAACATAAAATCTGCTATAGTAAACACTGCAGGAACAGCCTGAATGCTGACTTCATCTAAGTAACGGCATATTAAAACTACATTTAACACTATGTATTTTGTTCTGACAATATAATGAGAAAGACATGGGACATGCTAATCTCTTAATCTAATATTTTATAGCTCTAATCATTAATTAAAAGCACCCTGCCTGCTTATATCCTCTGCTCTCCTTGAGATTCTCCCTTAGACATGATGATAGAAACCTAATCTTTCTAACTTAGTTCTTTTCTAGTTAAAAAATACATACAGTAGAATAACACAAATTAGATAGCAACAGAGATAATGTTATTTGAGTATATGTGTATTCAGCTCTGAATATATATAGTCAAAATTCTGATTACCATTGATTTTAAGAGAAGGTCCCTAGAGGAAGCTCCTAAAATGAGTTTCTACGTAATGTGTGCACACAAACCCCCCTCCACCACCACCCCTCAGAAGACTCAGGGATACTGAGGCTAAGTCCCTGTTGAGTATAGTTGAGGTGGGGCTCCCTACTTATACCCAGCCCCCACCAGTGGAACAGAGATTTTGTC
Source organism: Pipistrellus hanaki (assembly GCF_964339955.1). Classification (NCBI taxonomy): domain Eukaryota; kingdom Metazoa; phylum Chordata; class Mammalia; order Chiroptera; family Vespertilionidae; genus Pipistrellus; species Pipistrellus hanaki. The sequence goes on from NC_140508.1 coordinate 69,172,280, forward strand.
TTGACTGTAGCATGCTTGAAGTACTGGTAATGCTGGAAATACTGGAGCAACAATTGCCCTTTCCCTCCTTGTGAAGCGGAGGTTCTGTATCAGAAGAGGCTAATGGAGAGGTCCTCAGGCTGCTGGCCCCACCCAGAGTGCTCAGCTTTTAGAGTGGGTGTCAGTCACTAGTAAGCTTGCCAATTAGACTCTGTCTGGAGGGAGAGGTGTGGGGGGGGGGGGGGAGGGATTTTCCTTGAGAGAGTTTTGGTAGTTTGGGTCTTCCATTTCTTCTAAGTTATTAAATTTGAGGTAGAGAGGCTAGAACACATTTGCTCTTAAACTCTTCCCAAAGGAACTAATTTTATTTTAAACAAAGTGAAGAAGTTTGAGCCCAAAGGTTCTCTGAAGAAAGGTGGAGGCTATGGTGAAGGGATCTAGAGAGAACATTCAAGATATGGGCTAAAATGCAAACCAGCCAGTTTGCAGGAGGGGGTAAGACACCTAGGAGGAGCTCTTCTTATAGGTAGCTCAGAGCAAAAATCAAACTCTGACTTCAGTAACTATTGCTTCGATGCAGCCAGAATTTGATTGGGTCTCATTTCCACTTTAAATGTAGAATTCACTAGTGAAGTCATCTGAATTTGGTGCTTTCTTTTTATGTTGACTTATTAATTATTGATTTAATTTCTTTAATAAATATAGGTCTATTCAGATGATCAAATTTTCCTTGTGTGAGGCTTCGTAGTCTGTGTCTTCCAAGGAATTGGTCCATTTTTAAATTTGAGGGCATCTGTCTCTGGGTTGTGACCTTCACAAGCGCAACTCTATAAGAGGTTCTTTGTTGGATCGGCAGCTTGACAATCTGGAGGGCTTCCTGGAAGTATTACCTCTCAAACTATGGGGTCCTCCCAAAATTCAGCCCCCAAGAATTTCTCCCTCACACTAATCTACATTCAGCCTCTAACAATTGTACAAACTTAATATTTATATCTTCCTTCCAAGTTATGGCTGCAATGGCTTCTGTTGCATGTAAGTATATCTTGGCTGTGATTCTCTGTTTTTTTGCCTGTCTCTTAAGATTTCAGGGTGTTGGTTTGCCCTGATATATCAGCTCTCTAATGGGATCCAAGAGAAGTCATTGATTTTCAATTTGTTCAATTTTTTTCAAAGTTAACACAAGTGGTGACTTTGAAGCTCTTTACATGTTAGATCTGAAACAGGAAGTGATCAGTTTATTTATCTACACTAATAAAAAAAAGAAACATGCAAATTGGCCATCACTTCACTACACCCTCCAGCCAATTGGAAGGGAATATATTATACAAATTAGAAGGTCAAATATGGCAGCCGCCCAGCTGCTCCAGGCAGAGTGGCAGGGTGCGACAGTACACCTGCTATGAGAGGGACGGCCAGGAGTGAAGGGATCTACAGGAGCGGCACTCTGGTCAAGCAAAGACAAAGACTTGCAGACTCCGGAGTCTGTAGTGAAGATGAAGATGGCAGACCCTGTCCGGAGTCTGCAACAAAGACAAAGATGGCAGACTCCAGTCAAAGTCTTCAGTGAAGCAGCAAAGATGAAGACGGAAGACTCTGGCTGGAGCCTGCAGCAAAGGTAGCAGACTCCTGCCAGAGCAAAGGCCTGGGTCCCGGGTGCCAGGGGAAAACTGGTGCTGGAAGCCAAGGGAAGGAAGGCCTATTGCATGAATATCTTCGTGCAATAAGCCTCTAGTTCTTTCATATTGCTGAGTAGCCCATTGTATAACTACAGCATAACTTGTTTATTTATTTTCCTATTAATGGATTTTTGGATTGTTTTGAATTTTTGTCCATTATGAAAAAGCTATTGTGGACATTCTTTTAACTAGCTTTTGGTGGTCATAGTAATCATTACTTCTATAATTATAGTTCTAAGCTAAACAATAGGCCACAACAATGCACCTGTACAGCAAATGTATAACTCATAGCAAAACTGACTTTGTAGCTCATTTGGCACTGGCTGAATGGACATTCTCTGCAGAAAACAAACTTGACTAGAGCATCTAACTTACTGTTGGTAGACTTCAGCCTGAGAACTATTACTTCTTATATCACAAACATAAACTCAAGAGTGCACACAGTCACACTGATGAAAACCAAAGCTTCAAAGAAAATCTTGGCAACTAGAAGGAATATAAAGTCAGAAAAAAGAAAAGCATCCCAAAACAGAAAATCAATAAAACCAAAGCTGATTTTTTTTAAAAAAAATAGATACATAAAATTGATAACCTATCAAGTACTTAACAAAGAGAACGGAAAATGTGGATTCAAAAAAGAAAAATAAATCAGGTGTATTTACACAAGAGGTAAAAATACAGACCCTCGCGCTAACCATTTAGCATGGCAGATAGAGCATTGGACTGAGGACAGAAGGGTCCTGGGTTCGATTATGGTCAAGGACATGTACCTTGGTTGCAGGCTCCTCCCTGGTTGGGCCCTGGTTTGTTCACATGCAGGAGGCAATCAATCTATGTGTCTCTCTCACATGGATGTTTCTCTCTGTCTTTCCCTCTCTCTTCCGCTCTCCCTAAAAATCAATGGAAAAATATCTGGTGAGGATTAACAACAAAAATACAGACCCTGCCGTAACCAGTTTGGCTCAATAGATAGAGCGTGGGCCTGCAGACTCACAGGGCCCAGGTTCTATTCCAGTCAAGGGCATGTACCTTGGTTGCAGGCACATCCCCAGTGGGGTTAGGGGGGGGGGGTGTGCAGGAGGCAGCTGATGGATGTTTCTCTCTCATTGATGTTTCTAACACTTTATCCCTCTCCCTTCCTCTCTGTAAAAAAAAAAAATCAATAAAAATATATTTTTAAAAAATACAGACCCTCAAAAAACACGTGTACCTAAATACTCATTAAAGCTTTATCCAGAAGTGCCAGACACTACACAACCCAAGGCCTATCCACAGGGAACTCAGTAACAAACTGGGACAGACGTGCAGGGTAGTAAAATGCAGCTGCAAAAAGGAAGCAACTACGGATGCACACGAGGCCTTGGTGGGGACGAGTCCCGCAGCCGTCCTAGCAGTGCTGCGCTGACAGAGACCCTCACGTGTGTACTGCTGGGTTCCACTGGCAGGAAGCCCCTCTGGGCTGCAGGGCACCCAGCCCTGCACATACCGCCTCGCCTGTGCGTGCACACCTGTGATAGAGCTGAATGCATACATTACACCCAGGAAGAGATTCGCCTCAATACCTAATAAAATAGCACGATTAAAAGACATGCTGTGATAAAGGTATGTTATGTGTACCCAGTGGGAGGTGAGCAGGAGGCAGCTGGTCGATGTCTCTCTCTCTCATTGATGTTTCTAACTCTCTGTCCCTCTCTGTAAAAAATCAAATATATATATATATAATGTGAATGCGGTCTCTCTAAAAACTTCTCCCTGTATTGTCCTCACCCTCCTGGGGACCACGCTAGGGGACGCAAGGCCATAGGAGACCTTTCACCTTTGCACCTACAGGAAGCACTTTAGGGCATCTCTCTCTGGCATTTCCGGTCCGAATCGCCGCCATTGGGACCCTCGTGCTTAGGGGCCGAGGGGAAGTGGTATCACGACCACCGGGCGCCAGCCCTGCGAGACTGAGACCTCCGACCTGACAACCAAGATGGCTGCTGCATGAGAACCGCCCCCAGCGAATTCGTGTCCCCAGCGATACATCGCGAGATGTCACCTTGAAGCTCCCATGTCCTTGATATCGCGAGATGTCACCTTGAGGCTCCGATGTCACTCTTAGGACTCCTCGTTGGTTTTTTTTTCTACTTTCCTTGGCCCGTTTTTAGGCCTCGGGACCTCCTTGGCCCGTTTTTTTAGGCCTGGGGACCGCGGGTGACGGAACCTCTGAAAGGGAAGCCACGAACGAGGGGGAAGCGGTTGCCCATGACGTTCTAGAGCCGACAGATGGCGTCCTCAGTGAGAGCCAGGCAGGCAGCGGTCACCCCCCGGTGGAGGCGGGGCGAGGCTTGACTCAAAGCGACAAGGAGGCTTCTGGGGACCTGTGCATGGACAAGGATGTATGCATCTGTCCATATTATCAGACTGTCCCACCATTCACCTCCTATTGAGACAGAAACAGAGAGAATATGGAAGGACACCTGTGGGGAGGCTGCTACAGAGTTTGGACAGGTTCAAGCCTCAGACTGATGAGAGGGCACCGTCCTCTCATGGCCACGTGGAAGTCCCAGCGTGGAAGGCAGGGCCCTCCTAGTACCAGGATAGCCAACAGCTGTAGTTGTAAGCTTGAACCTATGGTCGGAACACGTGGCTCCACGTGCCTGAGTGATATAGGCTGCACGTAAACAAAGCCTGTTCAGGTGCATGTAATTGAATAGGATAAAAACTCACCAGAATGTTGTAGACATCTTGACCACGGCCTTACTTTGCCTCGTGGCATCGGCTATAAAACAAAGACACGGCTTGTAGTCCATGGTGCTGTCTCCATCCGGGTAAAAAAGAGCAGTCTCTAAAGAAGTGAAGAGAGCCTCCAAAATGAACAGCCCTTTATGTCACTTGCTTTCTGTCTACACACGTGCACTCGTGATGGCGTGTGTGATGTCTGTTTTATGACTAACCACCCTGGCTTTAAGTAGGTATGTGTGCAAATCGGGCCAAGGTAAAACAAGTAAAGCACCTGTACACGGAACATAGTATGGCGTTCTGCTTTATCCACACCCATGATGTAACTCCAAGTTAAAATTGCACAACCACAGACTGAAACATTTATGGACGAGTATATGTGATATCTACATGTGCTTCGAAATAATGTGAAAGGAGAGATGAATGAGGATGTGGAAGTGTTTGGCTTTGGGTTAATAATTGCTACAGCTGGATAATGGGTTCGTTACGTGTATTGGAAGTTTAAAAAAAAAAAAAAAAACACAACAACACAAAACACAACACGTAGTGACCATAAAACAAGTGTTAAATAAGGCCAGCAAAGTTGTTATTGACTTTCCATGAATAACTACTTTGAAGCTTAAAACAATCTTTTAACTATTTTAGTGCTCCTGTTGGGAGTGTGAACAGCCCACAGGTGGATGTTGCCTGGTTGCCTGAGAATTGCTTATCTCAGAAAGGTTTCGCAGGTGAAAGGGATCTCAGAAACAGTGCAAATAAAATCTAGGAGAAGGAGCTCTGTCATGGCCTTGTAACAAGAATCCCAGCCAAGAAGCTAAAGGAGCAGCAATGTTTTCACATCAGATGAAGTGGAGGGAGCAGAAGAGTGGGTCCCAGTTTTGGTATTTGGTTTACTAGTCAGGACATGAAGAAAATTATAATTGAGATTTTTATTTTAGAAATAAAAACTAAGGTAGTAAATTTGAATTTCCTAACGACTGTTGATTGTAGATTGCAGCTCTTTGACATGAACTATTGTTAAATAAATGTGTTTAAATATATATTAGCCAGTCAATAAATATTTGTATTATTGAAATATTTGTTCATTTTCTTTGAACAGATATGAGCCATTTTGTAGCATGATGAGCATATAATTGGAAAAATAAATCAGCTTACATTTTTAGATTATGAAAAATGTGCAACACTGAGAAAAAATATCAGTGAAAGAAAATCCTTTATACTTAAGTACCTCCATATTTGTTTTGTAAAATTTCTTGAAGTAAAATTACATTACCCCAAATAAGTGATACTATGGTAATCCCATATGTTTAAGGTAGAAACTTAAGGGTGATAATTACTCCTTGTAACTAAACAACAAACTTATGTAAGTTTAATTTTTATTTATTTATTCATAGATATAGAAAGAAGATTTCTATTATCAAACTTTAAATTATTACTATAAAAATTTTAATGCTATGCTAGGAATATATAGCCAAATACCTAAAAATGCATGAAGATTAATAGTAAATAGAAAAAGAACACATCACTTTCATATTTGGGGCAATGTCATGTCAAAACAGTAACATATTTTCAGTTAATCAGAAAAGCAATCAGCAAGTATTTACTGAACAACGACAAGATATGTGAAATATGTAAGAGAGATGTAGGATAAGAAGATCACAATCCTGGTGAAATCCTGGACAATCCTGATACCTAACACATATAAAATGATTGGTATTAAAAGAACACATAATATGACTAGGTTTTTGTTTGTTTTTAAAGTACATTTTTATTGATTTCAGAGAGGAATGGAGAGAGAGAAATAGAAACATCAATGATGAGAATCATTGATTGGCTGCCTCCTGCATGTTTCCCCACTGAGGATGGAGCTGGCAACCCAGGCATGTGCCCTGACCAGGAATTGAATCATGACCTCCTGGACCATAGGTTGACGCTCAACCACTGAGCCACACCAGTCTGGGTTATGTGACTAGGTTTTAAGACAGTGTTTCTAAGGGTATTTCATATGAGTTCAAGGAGGGTGAATAATATTGGACTGGAGAATATATTATGGATGATGGTAAGAAGAGGACAATGAGCATTTGGAACAGAATATACACTTTATATAATCCTAAAGTATTCACTCTACATCTATAAAATAAGTAAATTGCATCTATTTTCTTTGAAGTAAAAAAGCAGATCTGTAAATATCCACTATTTCCTTTAATGTAAACTGTAAAATATGTTCTAAATGCCGAGAGTCTGTTCTTCTAACCATTTAAGGCACAGATACAGACGAGTAGAGTTACAATTATTTTCTTTGATAAACTGAAGAAATATCATTACAAAGAGAAATATTCCATACTAGTTTGGATCATAATACTTAAATGAATATGCTTACATCAGTGCAACTCTGTCATCCAAAAATATTGTTTTGGTTTGTCTTAAAGATGCAAAGAAAAGGGTGTATGTACACCAATAGCAAAAGCAAGGCACCAAGGGTATCCAGTTCAGTTTGTTCACATAAAACATACAAAAAAAAACATGCTCTGTAAGGAGTATTGACAAGCTTTAAAAAGTGTGTCTACATGCTGCCTACACCCAGTAGTAACATTTTCTAATTTTCCTCACCATGACCCTCCTCTTATGCCTCCAAGCATTTTTCAAGCACCTCCTATGGGAGAAAACTATGCTTGTTTCTCTAGGGTAACGAGGGAGAGGGAGAGAAAGAAATGTTTTCATCATAGACCCTGTCCTTGAGAATCTTAAAATGTTTTTTGAGTTTTGTGCAAATTTAAAAAAATGACAATTTCAAAATCAGGAAATTGTCATGTATGTCTAGTAGGAAGCACAGACAATGCTGAGCATAGGTTAAGAACTGAGTACAAAATAAGGCTTGTAGTGATAGCAAAACATTGTGAAACGCTCAGTGCGCCTGTTCCTTTCAGTCTAGACTCTAGCTGATTGACATAAAAGGAGAAAGTAGGAGCAGTGTGTAAAGGAAAATGTATTGAAACCATGAAGAATGTTCAAACTTATCTGGTAATGCAGGTCAGGGATAAAAAGGAGAAAAATAGGAGAATCATACATGATTTTTGTGGCACCAATAAAAGATAAACTTCATAATTAACAGAGATAACTTACATATTAATAAATGTGTTATCACCTCATATTAGTAAATATATTATCACTTTGAACTATCTCAAAATGTATCCCGGTAATTCATTATTTCCAATAATGGATTTTAATTATGGATCCACTCACATATTGGTTTTGCAGATTTAAAGATTACAATTTGGTTAGTTTAGTTTCGTTTCTCCCTGTTTGTTTTTTCATTTAGTTTTTCATAAAATATAATGCTTCACAGCATCAAATAATTATATGGTATTTACTGTGGGGAATAACTACTTTTAAATTAAAATGTGCACTTGTTAACATGGTTCCTGTCAGTATATAGGAGATTTAGGGTGTTTGGATATATGTAAAAGATAAATTCAGTGGGAAATAAGTTAGACTGATTTCACATAAATAAAATTGTTTTGACTAAGCTTTCCACTTTGTAACAGGTTCCTTTGGCAATATTAAAAACATTAGGTTTGATTTAAAAATCAAGGAAAAATTTGACATTTTCCTGAGATAATGTGGACAGCTCTTCAGATAATTCATCTTCAATAGATAGCAGCTTTTTTTCTCTTAATTATTTGGATTGGTTATCTACATTGATCAAATGTATTTGTTATTTTGTTTCCTACAATATTTATCCAATACTAGGGGCCCAGTGCACGAATTCATGTACCTTGAAAGGAAGTTGGGCCGGGAAACTGCAGTGGGCACAGGGGCAGGTCTTAACCCCTCCTCTGCACCTCATCCGGCCCCTCCCACAGCAGCCCTGCTCCTGCTGCCACAGCTCCCACACACTGACAGCGTGCAGCAATTGGGGCTGGAGCCGTCAGCAAGTGTGAGCGGTGGCTGCTGGCCCTGATCAGCCCTAAGGAGGGGGGAAGGAGGGGATGGGGCAAAGGGTGGAAAAGTCCTCAGGAGCAATCAGGGTCGGCAGCCACTGCTCACACCCACTGATGGCACTGAGCAATCAGGACCGATGCTGGCCACCGGCAGCAGGCGCAGGCAGTGACTCCAGCAGCAGCAAAGGGTGTGAGCAGGGCAGGCACAGGTAGCAGGTGTGAGCCCTGTAACCATGGCACACAGGAGCAAAGAATTTTTAGTAACCAGCAGAGGCTCACTCCGATGACAGTGACAGGTACCCCACTTTGGTCTGGTGCCCCTGTTCACCTGCTCCACCATCCCACCCCAGCCAATGCCCGCCATGTTCTGCGCTCTGCCACTTGCTGCCCATGCCCACCGTGTTCCACACACGCCTCTTGGTGGTCAGTGTACATCATAGTGACTGGTTGTTCAGTTGTTTCACCATTCGGTCTATTTGCAGATTAGCCTTTTATAATATTGGATTATTTTTGATGCCTTGCATCATGATATTCTGTATTCTTGGGCAAAACAACAAATACATTCAGCCCTAAAACAATAATAATAAAAAAAAGGCTTAAAAGAGTTGGAGCAGCTAAGTGAGTGGATGATATGCACTGGACTCTCCAGCTGGCTTTTTTTTTTTTTCCCCCCATCACCACTGTGACGTTTGCACCGAAGTTACATCTGAAGCATTTGTGTTTTGTTTATGGTCCGATGAGAAAGTAAATGCTCCCGGGAATAAAGGGCACCCAGGTGGGATGTCTTTGAGAGATGTGAACCATCATAACATGTATTTAATGAATTGCTATTACAAGGTGGAATCACAGCTACTTAAAATGGCAACATATTTGCACATTCTAACATGAGATTAAAACAACAACATACGCTTGACCACTTACACTCATTCTTAGGCTGTGTTCTCCCTTTCAGTCACAGAATGTGAAGAATGCAAACAGCATTTCTCTTGAGGATCTTAGTGAAACATAAAAACGTCTACAGAGGAGACCCTGGGCTGAGCACCGTATGCACCATCGGAGCAGCTGCATGATAAGGCACAGCCCTGCATGGAGGGGGCAGGGAGCGCAGGTAGGTGGGCTGCAAGGAAGAACCTCAGTTCTCCTGAACTTGCTATTAATTACTCCTTAACTGCTGACAGGGCTGTGACTCCATGCATTTCTCAGGAAAATGGATACTAATATTAACTACATAAATACTGGAAGCCCAGTGCACAGATTCATGCACCAATGGGATCCCTTGACCTGGTCTGTGGGGATCGGCCAAAACCAGCAGTCAGACATCCCCCAGGGGTCCGGAGTGCGAGAAGGCACTCTGCAAAGTTGCTGTCACCAGGCAACTCCTGACTTGAGTGTCTGCCCCCTGGTGGTCATTGTGCACCATAGCTACCAGCCAGCTGGCTGCCGGTCGCTTTGGCTTTTATATGTATAGATACACCTCAAAGTGATGTATCATTGGTGTTTAATACCAACACAGATTTACATCCCCTCAAGTTTCAGGAATACTTAGGACACAATTACTTCATCTCAGTGGAGGTCAGAAGACAGTGTTCTGTCTGAGGCCCAGGAGTTTCAAAGGGCTGTGTATATGGAAAAGTCAGAGGCTACCAAAGGGTTCTTTCTGGCCTCCTTGGCTTCAAAACTGGGTTGCTCTCACACCCAAAAAATCCAACCCTGAGTTCCCTGAGCTCAGTGGCTCCATTGAGTCCTGTGTTGGACTGCTCATGAATGTTTCCTTCTTGAAGGCTAATCAGTGTCTCCAGGAGTGGAATTTATATATATTTTGTGTCCTTCAAGCCCCGTATCATTCTTCCCTGAAATAGTAGTGCACACCCGGGGATATAAGCATTTCTGATGGATAAAATAGTGATGTCTTTACTTCTTCAACCCTTTGAACCTATCTTCTTTTCTACTCTTGTCATTCAAGTCTTTTAAATGTTCCAAATTTTTTAATGCCTCATGCCCCCAAACTATTAGCAGCTCATAGGTTATAGTAATCATTCTTATTTGAGCTATAATACATACACACTTTCCATATCACTATGTTTATAAAACACACACATATATCATAGCGAACATTCTGATTTTACCTATGGCCATTCTCATGAACTATTTTAAAAATCAAGAAATTGTAAGAGCAAAATGGTAAACATCAGTAATTTGTTGTCCTTGGTAAAGATAGCCTAAATGAGTATAAACCTTAAATTCATGTATGTAGCCATATTAAAAATATTTTTCTCTAAATGAAGGTATTCTGATACAAACCACTAGTGCATGTTGAGCCCCTGAAGTTGTAATGCATTTCTGAAACACATTATAATCTTCAAACCTAAATATACCTCTGATTAAAACAAATCCTGCCATGAGTATGCAGATCAAAGGGAAAGTGCTCTTGATATATTGCTGTTCAATTCAGGCCTCCACATCTTCTGCAGAAATCTCCCAGAGATACTGCAAAGCCATTATCATCTGCTACATGCTAACACTTCTAGTTTAACTCCAGTAGCCTGTGTAAAATCCTGGATTATAAATCACTGTTGTGTTCTATGCCCAGGAATCTGTCTACTGGTGTTTTTGATGAGAAGGATTGGAGGGGATTACACTGAGCAACATCTTTGGGGTTGACTGATCATAAAATTTAAATATTTCCAAAACAATGAGTGAAAATGTTCAGCACTTCTTCATTCAATATGTAGAAAACTACGGAAAATTGTTATGTTCCTTTAAAACGAAGCCCAGGTAGGTACCTACTTTTCTTATCATCAGGCTCAATAAAGACTGTATGAAAAGCAATTGTGAAAATCTGTAATACTTTAAAATTGTGTCATTATTATTATTATTATTATTATTATTATTAGTTTTTGCTTTGAATACTGCAAGCCTAAATCTTTTTGCCTGCCTTAATATCCCTGTGCTTTTGGTTTCCATTTATCTCCCTGAATTTCAGTGTTAATTTATTCTTAAATCACTGTATATACCCTGGCTATTTGATCTCATCGTCACTTACCTCATATTGATAGGTCAGACTGTTTATTTCTTCTAGTGGATCCTGTACTTGAATTTTTAAAACTGAGATCACTCAGGGTAGTCCCACAGGACTGACTCCTAGTGTCCTTGCCATTACATTCCTGTATGCTTCTCAAAAGATAATATTTGATAACAATATGGAAACTATATCATTTTCTAATTTTGTTTTCCATGCAGCAAAATTTGGAACATTTTAGCTTTTACCTGAAAGCTGGTTCTCTTTTCTTTGTCCTTTTGTTTTTTGTTTTTGTTTTTTCTCTTCTTCTCTCTCAGATCTTGTAATTTAATTCCCTTTTATTTGTCCCTTTCCCAGCTCTTTTCACTGCTTATTCCTCTGCCTTCTCCTTGAACCCTGTTCTCATACCATTTCTCTTCTCTTCAGATTACTAGAAGAAGACTGCTGCATTTTCCTACGTACACCTGAACAAAAGCCACACTGAGTGCTCTTTGTGGGAACTTATGGTGGATGTGTAGGTGAAGGGCAAAGTTCACATATAACCTTGGCCATTGAGATGGTATGGCCATTGAGATTTTGTTGTTATGTTCAGCACTTCTCCATTCAACATGTAGAAAACTAGGGGAAATAGTTATATTCCTTTAAAATAAAGCCCAGGTAAGTACCTACTTTTCATTATCATCTGTCTTTGACAGATGAAATATGGGGCACACAAATATTTTTAACATGGAATAGAAATTAAATAGGAAAAAAGAAAAGGAGAGAACCTTATACTTAATTTGTGACAGTTCATAACAACAAAAATAAGAAAGCATTTCACCAGTGGACTTTTCAGTATATGTATAATTTTTTGTCTCAACTTAATATACACCAATGGAGGACAGATTCCAAATAGTAAACTTCTCAATATCCTTCAAAATATAGCACAGCTTTTCACATACATCAGGCACCTCAAGGGGGTTTGAGTGAACTATACAAATCATTATGAAATTGATCACAACCCCCCAAATAATTGACTAACATTGCATGATATTACTAAGAAGTTAATACAAATGAATATGATTGCATACGGAGATACAGCGCCTACACCAAAAAAGAGAAGAAATTACATGAAACTGGAGACACATACAAATATATAAGAGAAAATTATATGAAAACACATATAAAAAGTTAATTATCTAATTAATTTGCAATCTTAGTAATTTCTTTTTTAAAAATATCAAGAATATCTTCATTATTTCCCAGAATCTAAGTTTCCAGAATTGGTTATAGTGAACAAGCAACCTGTGAGCAGCGATGCAATTAATATTAATAGAGAGATATTGACTGATGTGTACTTGCGTAGGTCATGTTATCTGACCTCCACTTCTGTGTCTCTGAAGTGACTACTTAGTTGCCTTCCCATCCGCCGCCTCTGCAAAGATGCTCTGCAAATAAATGAGGTAATGTTTGCAGCTCGGGAAGGAAACCCGTCGCATGCTCTCAGATGTTATTACCGTTCCATAGACAAGGCTGGCATATCCCTGCCTCTGTTTTAAAATTGAAATCGTGCTGTTGGAGTCCTTGGGTTCTGACCAAAATCTGGGTCAACATCAGAAAACGATTATTTTTAATTTCCATTCTGCGGCTCTGCTCTGATCCCTTGCACGTGTGAGGGGGAAACCGTGGAAAATAAACAAAGCACATCAATCAAAAGCGGAAAAAAAATATCCGGAAGGATTTTTATTTTATTTTTTCCAATGACGAGCGTGAACACTGTGTTTCTCTGGAGGAATATCTGGCCTAGGAAGGCGGGTGGCGCGTGCAGGGTGAGTGCGCGCGTGTGTGCTGGTGTGCATGTGTGTGTGTGTGTGCCGTGCGTGCGCGCCCGCGGAGAGGGGCGGGGGCGGCGGCGGAGGAGGATGAGATCATAGTTTCAGGATCCTCAGGAAACCCTGGTACTGGCAGCAGCCAGCCGCTGCTGTGCCCACATGACCCACAACTCTGGCAGCGGACCGGCACTTCCAACATTATTAAATAATCGGAGAGCGGCTCTGCGCCCTGCCCAGACCGCCCTGCAGACTAATGGACACCTTCTAGGAGTTTGGCGAGTCGGGGACGAGGCACCGGTCCATTCCAAGGTGTGTGCGAGGCGTTTTCCTCCGTGACAGCTCGGGCGTAGGGGAGGGCGCGGGGTGCGGGGTGCGGGGTGCGGGGTCCGGGGGCCGCGAGGAGTGGGCGCGGGGCTGGGCTGCTGCGCCCGCCCGGAGCCGCGGCGGGAGGCGGGGATGCCCGGGACCCCGCGCAGCCCCGCGACGCAGGGACCGCAGCCCCGGGCGGGCGGGCGCCGGGGACACGGGCTCCGCTGCTGCGGGGCGAGCGCAGGCGTGGCGCCCCCGGAAAGTCAGAGGAGTGGAAGCGCTGGCGAGCGCGGGTGGAGGTGGTGGGGGCCGGGGAGGGGGCAGGGGATCGCCCCAACGCCCACTCGCGGGGTTCCCACCTGCGCGCGGGCCGGGCCGCAGGGGGCGCGGAGCGTGTGCGGCGCTGCAGCCCGGACTGCGGAGGGAGGGCGCCGGGCCGGGCGGTGCCTCGGGCCCGCGGGCGGCGGGGCGGCTGCGGCAGGAGCTCCGGGCGCGGGCGCGGGCCGCGCAGGTGAACCGCTGCCTCCTCTGGGGCCCCGCCGGCGGCGGCCCGGGCTCCCGGGCGGTGGGAGCGGCCGCGGGAGTCGCTGCAGGCTGAGTTGTTTTGTTGTCATCGCCGCCCTCTGGGTCATCCTGGAGGCTGAGCTGGTGGGAGTGGCGTGGCCACCTCCGCTAGGGATGGCACTTACGTGGGGGGCACAGTGACGGGGGGAGGGCTGGGCCCGGGGAATCCGTGGCGTCTGTGCGCGTGGCCATGCGCTGCGGTGCGCGGTGGCTGCGTGGGAGTGGGCGCTCCTCCCGGGGCGCGGGGGCGGCGGGGCGGATCCGGTGAGGATCCAGCATCAGTCGCCTGTTGCCCACTTTGGAGTTTTCCACTGGACAGAGAGGGGACGGGAGGTTGGTTCTGGGACCCCAGGTGGGAGGTGGAGAGGTGTCTGTCTGAGGACCAGCCTAGAGGGGAGCGGAGGGGTGGCCAGGCGGTGCTTGGGTACAACTGGGTAGCACCACTTTCCCTCTGGCAGACTTGGGGTTTGGCTTTGAGGAGATCCGTGCAGAACTTAGGGGGGAACATAGTGAATCTACACTTTGGAAGTAAGCACCATGAGATTCATTCTTGCTCTTAAAAAAAGCCTTTGGAGTTGTTTACCTTCAAGGGTTCCTGTAGTCAGTTATGGTCCCTTGGTATTTGATGTGTGTTGTGTGTTCTTTTGAATGTAACAATTACCTATATTGTTGAAGTACAAAGAGTTATTAATTTATTTCACAAAAAAACCCACACCACTTATATTGTTTATTCCAAAGGTAGAAACTTTAGGAAAAAACAGCTCTCCACAAATTGCATGCACAGTTCTATGTTCTTTAATTTTATCTCATTTAATTCTTATACCACCATAAAGGGAAGAGTAGCTCATAATAGCATCTACCTTGTACAGATGAGGAAATCCACGGAGATGCGAAATAACTCACCCAAGGTCATACAGTTATGAAATATTCTAGCCAGCTGGACTTTTGCTGTACTCTTAACCTACTAATCATACATATATATATGAACCCACTGTACCTAAAGTCTATATTTGATATATTTCCCACATCTCTACCAAGATGATCCTCTTATTTATGTGCTACATGTTGGGGGCAATTAATTTTTTCTAATTTTAATACTGTAAATATGGCAACTATTCTTTGAGTAGTTTCCTTTTGTCATAGTGAACCAAACTTCCTATTCAGTTGTAGATTAAAGTAGTATTTATAAGCACCATCAAGCTTTTCAGCAGTTAAGATTCAATAGGAAAGTAGATCATAAAGCATATAGCTGAATCTATTTGTTGGCACTTTGCTCAAAGCGTGGTCCTTATTTTCTTCATAATACCATCTTGCGGAATTTTTTGGTCAACTTTAATAATCTTTCATCCAGTCACTCTGGAAAGAGTTACGGGGCTTTAAAAGAAGACTTATGCCGTTCTCTTTCAACTGTCTGTAATTAAAAGCAGGCTGTATTTTGAGGGGGTTCATGTATGTCATGCCTTTACCAATGGTAAACACTTATACAGAGTTATGGAGCAATGAAGACTGAAATCAAATTTTCTCATTATTCTAAGTTGAAATAACTTTCAAATCTTCACCTGTTTTAAGTGATCTATGGTGTTGAAAATGTGTCAGTGGGGTGAACTCCAGAGAATTACTCTTCATTTGAGCTTATTGAGCTCTCGTGATATTCATTCTATTGGACACATGTCTCTCTTAAATCTCTGTCGGCTAATTTTTTTTAAAGTAATTTAAATGCTTCTTTACATAATGAGTTTCGAAATTATTTTGACATTCATAAATTTCCTTAATTCTTGTCTTTCAGTTTAATTAAATTCAATGTACACATTTCAAATCCACACCTCATCAACATTGTAAGTGAAAGGGGGCTAGAATCCAACTGGAACTACATGAAAACATGATCTTTGGATGTGAAAAAATGTCCTGCTCTTCCGAGGTTAAGCTCCTCCACACACCAAAGTATGGCTGCAGGGTTATTTTTGGGAATGCTGGAGGGCAGTGCTGTGGTCATGGGACAAAAGTGCTTTTGACGTTGAAATTGAGTCTGAATGTTCCAAGACTATTTAAATAGGATGTTGGTTGTCATTGAGGTATAAATCCTGTGATACACACATGTCCTTTCTGACTCATATCTGTTCCAGTTTTCTAGTTTCTGTGACTTATTTTAGAGAAAGCATTGCCGTGTTACTTTTCCCTCACCTGGTGGGTTTGACATGACCTTTTCCTTTCAAGTTCCACATCTCTGGTTTTGGGAGAATGAGAATCGTACCTTCTCCACCTCCTGAGAACCCCTCTATTCCAGGTTCTGGATGGACCACCGGAGGTCAGTGATGAGCAGGAAGATCAGTGAGCCCTATCAATTTCAGAGAGTTAGACTTTAATAAAATAATTATACAAATAAACACTTATTTACAAATTGAGGTAAATTCTCTGAAAGAAAAAAAAATCAATAAGAATGCATGTTCAACGCTAGTTGGTTTTGCTCAGTGGATAGAGCATTGGCCTGTGGACTGAAGGGTCCCAAATTCGATTCTGGTCAAAGGCACATGTCAAGGCTGGCTCGATCCCCAGTAGGGGGTATGTAAGAAGCAGCCAATCAATGATTCTCATCATTGATGTTTCTACCTCTCTCTTCCTCTCTGAAATCAATAAAAATATACACTTTTTAAAAAGAGTGTATGTTAAGGAATTTTGGACCAGTCAGGGAGTTCAAAACAGGATGCCTGTAAAATAACGTATTTACAGAGGAATGACGTGTGAGGAAGTGTTTACTAAGTTAAGTGGTCTTCTTAAATGCTTTCATAAATACTTCCTGAATTCTTTTCAGAGACCTGTGTCTCCTTTTGGTTATCTCTATGCTTCTCTATTCACCAGAAGACACACTGTTTCCCCTCATTATCTGCCTATGGGCCTGGGGAGTTTTACAAAGCTATCCAACACTTTTTAAAGCACATAGAGTATGTGCTACCCTCAACTGGTGAGTGTCCTCTTTGAAGAGAGATATTTAATTTTAAGGAAATATAGTTCTTTTCTTCCTTTGCCTTAATAGCCACTTGGAAATCTTAAAAGATAGTTGCATGTGTGTTCAAGTGGAAGAACGTTTCAGAATAGACATGCAACTGATTTATGCCTGGCACCTAAGATTCTATGAAGTGTCCCAGGGAAGAGAAGAGCCTCCGGAGTGAAGGAGGTAAACCTAAGTGTTTACTATCCTGGGGAAATGGGTCCTGATAACTTAAAGCAAACATCACAGTATCTGCACTGATTGAATACTTGCTGTGTGCTGGGCATCCTTTTATGGGCTCTCAATAGATTGCTATCCCAGTTCCTCACAATAGGCTTCTGGAGTGTCCTCATTGTATGGGAAGGGAACTGAAATGCAAAGAGGACGGGAATCATAACCACTGTCGCAAAGGAAGAGAGAACCCTAAACTCACGAGTTCTGATTCTGTCGTCCACACTGGGAACTAGTGAGGTGTTACACCTGGTTCACAACTATCCTGGTATATTCAATTCCCATCATGGTGAACATAATGGCACTTCCTAATTTTGATCTTCTAGTTACTGTTCCCTTCATAAAAATAAGTGGAAAACACAATACTTTTTGTATATCAACGATTTTTGCCTCATATTTTGTAGGATATATATAGCAATAAGATGGATATGAATGCCTATTCAAAGACGGGTGATGGCTAGATTATGAGAAATGTATCATTATATGTTTTTTAAAATTCAAAAATAGTAATTTGAGTTCCATTTGAAACTCTTGACAATTTTAATATCAATAATATGTACTCGAACATTCCAAATAATTAAGGAAATACCTTTAACAGCTGGAAGTTCTAATTGATAAAGTTAAGAATTTAAATCACATGCTTCACCTTCCCCAAAAGTCTTTGTCCAGGGTATGCGCCGCTAGGAAACTATAACGCATAACATTAAAACATTTGTTGCAATATCTTTGTAAAAAATTATTTTAAAATCCTGTTAATTTTTGCATTGAAATTTTTTGACATGACTCATAGTGAGTGTTATGATAAAAAAAAACTTAATCATTTCAAATATTACCCAAACAATGTTAACCTAAGACACATGGCACAAGTTATTAGCAAAAGGAAGTCTGATTGGTTGTGTGTTAATGCATATAAAGATGTTTGCACAGTGTCTGAAAATAAATGTTAGTCAAGGTCATTTCTCCCTGCAAACAGTGGGTTCTGTACAGTTGATATGATTGTTAATTTCACCATGAATCCCAATCTCTACATAGTACACATCTACAAATGTGTGTGTGTGTATGTCTTCTTTGAAGCTGTTGAGAATCCTTAGGGCAGAGCATATAATTTCTATGACTCATGTATCTCTATGAAGAGGGTGATGCACCACTTCCCTGTATGCTCAACTACACAAAGCTTTATATCATAGAATCACTAGCAAATGATCACTCTAATTTATACCATAAGGAAAGTGATGCAAGACTTGATTTTGCTTTGTGTGTGTGTATGTGTGTGCATGTATTATGAATGAAAATGCCATTGAGTTCACCATAGAAAAACTCATTAACCAGTTTACAGTTTGATACTATAATACAGTGCCCTATTTCAAAGAGTGCTGTGTGTTTAATGTAAGTGTAAAATGCATGCATCAGTTATAAAAGTCCAAGAAACAACTCTAAAATTTCAGTGACTGAAGAAAAGCCCCCAAAGGTTTATTTATTGCGAATATTATGTGCCCATGTTGGTCAGTATTGGACTATTTCACATCTTCCTCACTCAGAGACCCAGAGTGATAAAGCTCCCATCGTCCAAAACATCCTCATCCTTCCCTGGCACATGGGAACATGGTGCGTCACCCACAGTCCATAAAGGCTTCCTCCAGGAGCACTGCTTGCCTCTTCCACTCCTCACATTCTATTGGCCACAGCGGGTCATGTGACCATTCTTATTCATGAGTGAAGGCGATCACATACCCGGATGGAAGAAAACGGCAAGATTTTTGAACAGGCTTTATGGTTACCGTATATAATTAGCCAGGACTCTTCAATAGTTTTATCATCTAAAAACAATGTATGGTTTACTATAAAAGTGGAATGACCAACAATTGTGTTTAGGATGTCAGCATGGAAAGGTCGCTCCAGCATAAAATGACAAACGAAGAAAACAGACACTAAACTTCTAAACTTGTGAAATGGGTAACATCCTTCCCACCCCCCCACCCCCCACCAAGTGGGGTTGAATTTAGTCAAGAAACGGTACCAGCCATAGTTTATTTTAAGGTAATACATGAAGAAGCCTATCTGAGACCTAGCATAAGCCATACACACTGCCCAGAACTGCTTACAGCACCCAAGCTGTGCTTTTCTGAACAGACTTGATGGTATCGACATGGTACAGAAAGCGGGACACCTAGGTGTGTCTTTTAATGTCACCTGCACTTACAGAGACACATACACATACAAATGAACTGATGTTTATTTTACATTGCCATGTATCTTCTGAAAAGTTAGAATGTATCCTACCCATACGTTTTAACTAAACCTTTTATTTTGAGATAATGGTAGACTCACATGCTACTGTGAGATACAGAGAGATCCCGTGGCCCCTTTTACCCAGGTTACCCCCGTTGTGGGAAATGGTCCAATCTGAAAACTTAACAGTAAAACGCAACCAACAGTCCAATTAGAAAATGGGCAAATGACAGGAAGAAATATTTCACCAAGGAAGCTATACAAATGGCCAGGAAGCACATATGATGATGTCCAACTTCATTCAGGAAATGCAAATTAGAACCACAATGAGATGTCACTGCAAACCTGTCGGTGTATTTATTGCAAGTGTGTCAAGTCTCCTTGTTTTGGTACATTTATGTGCACCCTAGGAACTCCCTTCAATTTATTAGTACTAAAAGTTTTTTTTATTTTTTTAGAACTGTCGATGTGGACACTTGTATTTCTCTTTACTTGTCTTACTGCACTGCCTAGAACTTTCACTACTGTGTTGAATACGAGTGGTGAGAGTGGACATTCACCTTGTTGCTTACCTTCATGGCAAAACATTTTTTTAAATATAATTTATTGATTTTGTACAGAGAGGAAGGGAGAGAGATAGACAGTTAGAAACATCGATGAGAGAGAGTCATCGATCAGCTGCCTCTTGCACACCCCTACTGGGGATATGCCCGCAACCAAGGTACATGCCCTTGACCGGAATCGAACCTGGGACCTTTCAGTCCCCAAGCCACCGCTCTATCCATTGAGCCAAACCGGTTTCGGCAAAACATTTAATCTTTTACCACTAAGTGTAATGTCGGCTGTCAATTCTTTGCAGATGTTCTTTATAAAATTGAAGAATTTTGCCTTCATTCCAATTTTTCTGATTTTTAAAATAATGAATAGGTATTAATTTTTATAAAAGAGCTTTTTCCCCTCTCAAATGATATGATTGTTTAAATTTCTTCTCTAGTCTGTTAATATGGTGAAGTATATTGAGTGATTTTTTTTTTTTTTTTACTAGAATCAACCTTCCATTGCTGCAATAAATCACACTTGGTCTATGTGTATAATTCATAGTACACACTACTGTTTGCCAATATTTTATTAAATATTTTTTTTTTATCTATAATCATGAGAGATGTTGGTCTGTAACTATTTTTGGTACCTTCTTTGCTATTAGCATCAGAAAAATACTAGCTTTATAAAATGAATTGGAACATATTCCATGCTCTTCTATTTTCTGAAAGAGATTGTATAGAATTGGTCTTTATTCTCTGTGTGTATGTGTGTTTTGTTTTAGTTAAGAATTCTATTTATTTAATATTTGTGTGTGTGTGTATATATATATATATATATATATATATATATATATATATATATATATTTTTTTTTTTTTTTTTTTTTTTTTTTTAATTTTTTTGCTAGGCTGCCATAACAAAACAAAACCCAACTGGGTAGCTTAAACAATATGTTCTCGTAGTTCTGGAGACTTGGGAGATTAAGGTGTCAGCAGGTTTGGTTTCTCCTGAGGCCTCTTTGCTTGGCATGTAAGCAGCTGCCTTCTCACCGGGTCCTCACATGATCTTTCCTGTGTGCATCCTTGGTGTCTCTCTGGATGCTCAGATTTCCTCTTAGAGAGATACTTGACCACTGGATTAGAGCCTACTCTAAATGTCACATTTTCACTTGATCATAACTTTAAAGGCCCTATCTCCAAATATAGTCACGTTCTGTATTAGGGATTGGGGAGCAGGAACAATTTGACTTATAATAATACTTTTAGGCTATTCAAATGATTTATGTCATGCTGTGTGTGTTGTGTTAATTTCAGTTTATTAAGATTTGATTATCTAAGTAGTCCAATTTATTTTTGTTGAATTATTTTCGATATTTTGATGTCTGTGGGGTCTGTAGTGATATCCCTTGCTTCATTCTTAATAAATAAATAAATAAATAAATAAATAGCAAATCTTTGTTGTTGGAAGAATTACATATATCCTCTTTTTTCCCCCATGGACCCCTCCAGCCTGCCCCTGCCCCCACCACAGACCCTCACTGCCCCATTGCCTGTGGCCATGGATCATGCATATCTATAATATATATATATATATAAAAGCCTAAGTGACCAACGATTGTTTCACCATTCGACTGGTAGCTATGGATAGCTATATGCACACTGACCACCAGGGGCAGACCCTCTGGCCTGTAGGTTAGGTTGCTGGCTGTGAGTTAGCTTGCTGATGGGGCCCTGTTGTCCCCAAATCTGGTTCACCTGCACCCTGGACCCATAGAGGAGAGAGAAGGGAGGAGGGAGCCCAGTTTCTTGCAGGATCAGCCATGGGTGAGCTTGCTGCAATATTAAAATATTTCTTCTAATTAATGTTCCTTCAATGTGCATTAATCCATGCACCAGGCCTCTAGTATACATATAAGGTTCTTGATTGATTACTTCCTACCCTCCCAGCCTCCCCTGCCTTCCCTTCAAGATTCCCCACTCTGTTCCATGCTTCCATGTCTATGGATCTACTCCACTCGTCATTTATTTTGTTACTTAGATTCTACATATCAGTGAGATTATGTGATACTTGTCTTTCTCTGCCTGACTTAACTTCACTTAGCATGATATTCTCCAAGTTCCTCCATGCTGTCTCAAACAATGAGAGATTTTTTTTATTTTTATTTTTTTTTTTTTTTACTGTTGCATAGTACTCCATGGTATAAATATACCACAGCTTTTTTATCTAATGATGGACACTTGGGCTATTTCCAGATTTAACTATTGTAAGTTTTGCTGTTATGAAGATAGGGGTGCATAAATTATTTCTGATTGGTGTTTCAATTTCCTTAGGGTATATTTCTACAAGTGGGATCACTGGGTCAAATGGCAGTTCTATATTTAATTTTTGAGGAAACTTCATATTGTTTTCCATAATGACTGCACCAGTCTGCATTCCCACCAGCAGTATACAAGCGTTCCTTTTTCTCCACATCCTTGCCAACACTTGTCATTTGTTGATTTGTTGATGGTAGCCATTCTGAGAGGTGTGAGGTGATACCTCATTGTCGTTTTAATTTGCATCTCTCTGATGATCAGTGACTTTGAACATTTTTTCATTTGTTTCTTGGCCATCTGTATGTCCTCTTTGGAGAAGTGTATATTTAGATCCTTTGCCCGTTTTTTACTTGGTTTGTTTGTCTTCCTTTTGTTAAATTGTATGAGTTCCTTATATGGATATTAACCCTTTATCAGATGTATCATTGCCAAATATACTGATTTATTTTCTCCTTACTTTCCTTTGCCATAGGAGATGTATCCACAAACATACTGCTATAAGAGATGTTTGAGATTTTGCTGCCTATGACTTCTTCTAGGATTGTTATGGTTTCACAACTTAACATTTAAGTCTTTTATCCATTTTGAGTTTATTGTTGTGTATAGTGTAAGTTGGTGGACTAGTTTCATTTTTTTGCATGTATCTGTCCAGTTTTCCCAACACCATTTATTGAAGAGATTGTCTTGACAACATTGTATGCTCTTGAATCCTTTGTCTAATATTAATTAAGCATAATGGCTTGGGTCAATTTCTGGGTTCTCTGTTCTGTTACATTGATCTATATGTCTGTTCTTGTGCCATTTCCAGGCTGTTTTGATTATGGTGGCTTTGTAGCGTAACTTGAAATCTGTTATTGTGATCCTTCCAACTTTGTTCTTCTTTCTCAAGATTGCTACAGCTATTTGGGGTATTTTTTGATTCCATAGAAATTTTTGGAGTATTTGTTCTAGATCTGTGAAATATGCTGTTGATATTTTAATAGAAATTGAATCTATAGATTGCTTTGGGTAGTATGGACATTTTAATTGTGTTGATTCTACCAACCCACAAAGAAGGTATAGTTTTCCACTTGTTTATATCTTCCTCTATCACTTTTTTTTTTTTTAACATCCTATACTTTTCTGAGTACAAGTCTTTTGCCTCCTTGGTTAAGTTTATTCCTAAGTATCTTAATTTTTTTGTTGCAATGGTAAATGGGATTGCTTGTTTAATTTATCTTTCTGTGAGTTCATTACTGGTGTATAAAAAAGTCATCAATTTTTGGTGTTAATTTTGTATCCTGCTATTCACTTATTAAATGTAGTAGGTTTTTGTTGGAGTCTAGATTTTTCTATGTACAATATCATGTCATCTGTGAATAATGAGAGTTTTACTTCCTCCTTTGCAATTTGGATGCCTTTTATTTCTTCTTGTTGTCTGGTTAATGTGGCTAGCACTTCCAGTACTTATTCCACTATGTGGAATAAGAGTGGTGAAAGTGGACATCCCTATCTTGTTTCTGTTCTCAGGGGAAATGGTTTTAATTTTTGCCCATTGAGAATGATGCTGGCTGTAGGTTTGTCATATATGGCCTTTATCATGTTGAGATATGCTCCTTCTATTCCCACTTTGCTGAGAGTTTTTACAAAAATGGCTGTTGGATTTTGTCGAATGCTTTTTCTGCATCTATTGATATGTTCATGTGATTTTTGTCTTTTAATTTTTTAATGTAACATATCATGTTTATTGATTTGCAAATATTGTACCAGCCTTTGCATCCCTGGAATAAATTCCACTTGGTCATGATGCATGATCTTTTTAATATATTGCTGGATCTGATTTGCTAATATTTTGTTGCGAATTTTTGCATCTATGTTCATCAGGGGTATTGGCCTATAATTCTCTTTCTTTGTAGTATATTTATCTGGTTTTGGAATTAGGAAAATGCTGGCCTTGTAAAAAGAGTTTGGAAATGTTCCTTCCTCTGAGGTTTTTTGGAATATTTTGAGGAGTACAGATGTTAGTTCTTTTTTAAATGTTTGGTAAAACTCCCCTGTGAATCCTTCTGGACTTGGGCTTCTGCTTGCTGCAAATTTTTTGAATACTGCTTCTATTACACTGGTAGTTATTGGTCTATTTAGGTTCTTTGATTCTTCCTGATTCAGTTTTGGGAGATGGTATTTTTCTAGGAATTTGTCCATTTCATCCACATTGTGGAACTTGTTGGCAAATAGTTGTTCATAGTATTTTCCTACAATCCTTTGTATTTTTGTGGTGTCAGTGGTAACTTCTCCACTTTCATTTCTGATTTTACTTATTTGGGTCCTCTTTGTTTCTTGATGAGTCTGGCTAGCAGTTTATCAATTCTGTTTATCCTTTCAAAGAACCAGCTCTTGGCTTCATTGATTTTTTTTGTACTGTTTTCTTAATCTTTATGTTATTTATTTCTGTTCTAATTGTTTTTATTTCCTTCCTTCTACTTACTCTGGGCTTTTGTTGTTGTTGTTGTTCTCTTTCTAGTTCTTTAAGTTATAGGGTTAAATAGTTTATTTTTCTTTTCTTTCTTCTTCTTCTTCTTCTTCTTCTTTTTTTTTTTTTTTTTTTTTTTTTTTTTTTTTTTTTTTTTTTGAGGTATGTCTGTAGTCCTATCAACTTCACTCTCAGAGTGAAGTGCTTTTGCTGTGTCCCAGAAATTTTGGGTTGTGGTGTGTTCATTTTCATTTGCTTCAAGGAAGTTTTTGATTTATTTCTTGATTTAGTTGGTAACCCATTCATTGTTTAATAACATGCTCTTTATCTTCCATATGTTTGAATATTTTGGGGTGTTTTTACTGTAGTTGATTTCTAATTTTATTCCATCATCTGAGAAGATGTTTGATATAATTTCAATCTTCTTGAATTTGTAGAGACTTGTATTGTGTCTTAACATGTGGTCTATCTTTGTGAATGACCCATTTGCACTTGAGAAGAATGTATATTTTGCTGCTTTGGGGTGAAATGTTCTATAAATGTCAGTTAAATCCATTTGATCCAGTGTGTCTTTTAGAGTCACTGTTTCCTTGTTAAGATCTATCCAGTCAAGTCTGCAGGTTGTTAAAGTCTCCTACTATGACTGTATTGTTCTCCATCTCTCTTTTAGAGTCCTCTAGACATTTTTTTAAATATATTGTATTTAGATGCTCCAATATTGGGTGCATATATGTTTACTAGGATTATATCCTCTTGTTGGATTGATCCCTTCAGTATTATGTATTGACCTTTGTTGTCTCTTGTGATGGCCTTAATTTTAAAGTCTATTTTGTTGGGTATGAGTATTTTATTATAGTTTTTTTTTTGCCTTTCTGTTTTTCATGGAAAACTTTTTTTTCCATCCCTTTACTTTCATCCTATGTGTGTCTTTTGTTCTGAGGTGAATCTCTTGTAGACAGCATATAGTTGGGTCATGTTTTTGTATCCATTCAGCTACCCAGTGCATTTTCATTAGAGCATTTAACCCATTTACATTTTGGGTTATTTTTTATAGGTACTTATTTATTGTCATTCTAATTCTGTATGCTTCGGTTTCTCTCTCTGTTTTTCTTCTCACTACAATAGTCCCTTTAGCATTTCTTGTAATGCTGGTTTGGTCATGATGTACTCCTTTAGCCTTTTTATGTGTGTGTGTCCAGGAAGATCATTATTTGACTGTCTATTTTGAATGATAGCCTTGCTGGATAATTATGGTTTCAGATCATTGCTTTCAAATTACCTTGAACACATCATGCCATTCCCTTCTGGCTTGTAGAGCTTCTGATGAGAAATCAGGTGTCATCCTTATGGGAGCTCCTTTGTAAGTAACAGTTTGCTTTTCTCTTGCTGCCTTTAAGATTTTCTCTTTGTCTTTAATTTTTGGCATTTTAAATATGATGTCCTTTGCCTGAGGGAATGTCTCAGCATAGGAAAAGGGGGTGTCTGGCTTCTGAGCTCTACCCCAGAGTCCCCGATCTAGCATCTGCTCACCCAGCTCTAGTCCCACTCTGCCCTCTCTCTGCCAGAGCACAAGGTGAGTGGATCCACATATTTTATACATTGGCCCTTTAAGAGGGTGCCTGAATTTCCAGCAGTCTCTCCCTGTGACAGCTACCCTGCTGCTTTTCACCACCAGATGTTGTGTGGGTACCCTCCTCAGTTCTGGTGCTCTCTGCTGGGGGCCCAGCTTGGGGTTTATACCTCAGAGTTCTCAGTAGGAATTCTCTAGAGCTGATGTATCTCTTCTCATCAGTTGCTATCTGTGGGCACCTGGCCAGCCCTTTCATGCCTCGGCCCCTCCTGTCAGTCTCTATGTGGTTTCATTTTGGGTCCAGGTGTCAGGATTTTCTCCTGTGAGTTTTCTGTTGATTTCTCAGGAAGTTTTTTTGTATTTTAGTTATAATACCAGTTTTTTCCTGTGAGCGTGTCCATGCAGCATTCATTTACTCTGCCAATGTTTTAAATCTTTGTCTCACTTCATTTTTGATGGTGATAATTTGTGTCTTCATGCTTCTTTTAGTTTTGTTAGAGGTTTGTCAATTTTATTGATCTCTAATGGAACACATGGCTGTTTCATTAATTTTCTTCATTGTTTTTGTTTTTCTTTTCATTGATTTCTGCTCTTATAATTACTATTTTCTCCATCCGGCTTGCTTTTGGTTTATTTATATTGTTGAATGAAAGGTTAGATTATTGGTTTTAGGTATTTCCCCTTTCTAATGTTTGAATTTAGTACTATAAATTTCCCTCTCAGCACTGTCATAACCATGTCAGAAACATATTAGTATGTTGTATTTTTACCTTTATTCAATTCAAATCCTTCCTAAAATTTCTTTTGAGATTTCCTCTTGGCTTATGAACTATTTAGAAGTGTGTTGTTTATTTTCCAAATATTTGGAGATTTTCCTGTTATCTTTCTGTTTGATTTCATTTTTGATTTCTAGTTTGATTTCATTTTTATCAGAGAACACACTATATGATTTCAGTTCTTTAAAAAATTTTTATGTTTATTTTATGGCCTGAAATGTTTTCTATCTTGGTATGTGTTCCATGGGCACTTAAAGAGATTGTGTATTCAGATAATTGGGGGTAGAGTGCTCTATAAATGTGCATTATATCCTGTTGGTTGATGTTGCTGATGAGTTCTTATATACGTTTGTTAATTTTCTGTCTAGTTGTCCTATTGATTGTAGAAAGAGTATGAAGCCTCTGTTATAATTGTGAATTTGCCTATTTATCTTTTTAATTATATCCATTTGACTTTACATATTTTGTAGCTGTTTGTTATATATGTATTTAGGATTATTATGTCTTCTCACATATTTACTCTGGTATCTGATAATTGGATTTGCTCAAAGTCTACTTTAACTGATATTAATATAAACACTCTTTTTCTTTGATTGATGTATGAATGATATTTCTGTTATTTTCAATCTGTCTATATTATATTCAGTGAGTTCCTTATACATAAAATATAGTTATATCTTTCATTTACTGTAATTATTACATTAAGGCTTGTACCTACTATTTAATTTTTGTTTTTTCTCTCTGTTTATGGTTTTTTAGTTTCTCTGGGAATTTCCCCTGCCTTCATGTGAATTACTTGAGCATTTATAGAATTACATTATTATTTGTCTATAATGTTTTTAAAAAATATATTTTTATTGATTTCGGAGAGGAAGAGAGAGAGAGAGATAGAAATACCAATGATAAGAATCATTGATCAGCTGCCTCCTGCATGCCCCCTACTGGGGATCAAGCACATAACCCAGTCATGTACCCTTGGTAGGGATCGAATCTGGGACCCTTCAGTCCGCAGATCCACTCTCTATCCACTGAGCCAGTGTGCCTCCTTGTATACATTTTTTTTTTTTTGTGGCTGCTCAAAGTATTACACCATATACATATACTCTATCACCATTTACAACTATTGTCAGTTTATCAATTCAAGTGGAGCAGAGACACCTTACCTCTCTTTATGTCCTTTTACCCTCACCATGTATAGCATAAAAGCTTTAAATATTTATTTTACGTATATTTAGAGCCATATTAGTACTGTAATTTTTGCATATAATTCTGAAGGCTAAAATTCATTTGAAGGAGAAAGCTCATTGTATTTATTCATATATTTCTTTCATATGTTCTCTCATATGTCCAAACATTCCTTCTTTTATTACTTCCTTTTTGTTTTGAGAACTTCCTCCAGTCATTCTTTTAGAGCAGACAGATCAGCTGATGATAAAATCTTTGGTCTCCTTTATCTGAGAATGTCCTGATTGCTCCTTCATTTCTGAAGGATATATTAACTGGATATAAGATTCTAAGTTGACAGTTCTGTTCTTTCAGCATTTGAAAAATGCTGTGCCCCTTTATTCTGGCCTCCATGGATTCTCATGAGACATCTACTGCTGTTCTATCTAGTTGCTTTTTCTCCTAAAAGTAAAGTGCTATTTCTCTCTTGCTCTTTTTCAGATTATTTTTTTGTCTTGTGTGTGTGTGTGTGTGTTTTAATAAATTTGACCATGCTGTGTATATGCCTTGTCCATTTTCTTTCAGGTCTCCAAGATATAAATGTTAGATCTTTTGTTATAATCACACTAATCACACAGTGCATTAGTTCTTTCTTATATGTTCTATTTCTCAGTTGAACCTTTCTAATTTTTCATTTGTCTCAAGCATGTTCATAATTGCTTATTTAAGTATTTTTAAATTATGGCTGCTTTAAAAAAATTTGCCAGATAACCTAACATCTCTGTCATCTCCTTATGGGTGTCTTTCAATCGTCTTTTCTCATTCAGTGTGAGATCTTCCTGGTTCTTGGTATGATGAATGATTTTCAGTGAAAACCTAGACATTTTATTAATATTATGTTAAGAGAATCTGGATCTGATTTTCTAGGAAACCTGTTTTGGCAGAATTCTAACATCACTCTTGAGGGCAAAATGGGGATGGTGCCGCCATCTCACTGCCAGGTGGGGGTGAAAGTGCAGGTTTCCCCCTCAGTCTTGTTTGTCACCAGGAGGGGGCTCCACGTTGCTCTGGGGCGAGGTGGTAATTCAGGCTCCTCTCCTTGTCTTCTGAGACCTCTCACAGGAGGAGAGGTAGAAGTGCCTCTTTTCCCTTTCCTCTGTGGCCTCCACTGACAAGATGGGGGCAGGGAGGTAGCCTGATGGCTCCTGAGCTGTGATGACACCCCGATCCTCCCTCAGGCTCCTATAACATCACCCAGTGAAGAAGGGGAGCGGAAACAGCACAGCCAGGTGAGGGTGGAAGGCTCCTGCCTAGTCTCCATTGACACCTAGTGCAGTGGGAGGTGGGGGTCTCATCACCACACGATGGGAATGGAGGCCTCATCTCCCTGCTGGGTCTTCTGTGAAGTCCCCTTAGCAGGAGTTGAGCACCTGGTGTCAGCCAGGTGAGGGTGAAGGTGTAAGCTCCCTGCTCAGCCTTTGTTGGCGTGGATGTGGTAGGACCCCTTTTTTTTCTGTTTTATTTTTGAGAGCAGAGCTGTTATTGCCTACATGTTTTTGTTTGCTTTATGTTGCTTCTTTCCAGGTCCCTTGGCTAGAGAGAACGTGCTTTTGTTGGCCCTTAAAAAAAAAAAATATCGGTGCCTATTGGCATTTCTGGGTTCTTGGATTTTTCAGCTCCAAGTCTGGGATGTATGAGGCAAAACAAAACTTCACCCTGGCCATTTACCACCCTTTTGCCCCAAGGCCCTCACGCTGGTTTGCCTTCTGTCCAACTTTCAGAGTCTTTGTATGTTTATTTTATGTACAACAATCCAGGGTTTGGGTTATTGTTGTTCAATTTAAAAAAAAAGTACTTCTACTCCATTTTCACAGAAGTCTAGTCCATTTTTTATGCAAATGTAAACTGAAAAATATCCCTCAGCATTGATTCTCAAGGATGAATCTCAGAGAATTATTGCCAACCTTTTCTGAATGACAAGCACTTTCCAGGTCAGTGGGATGAGGGGGTCCTTGTACAATGATGCAGAAAGGCTCACAGAAAATGCCATCCGTGCTGAGGTTCAGAGACGCCCTGATGAAGGTACTTGTACTCCGAATCAACGCTTTCTCCTCTCGGGAGTCCATGATGCAGGCTGGGGGATCCCCCATTCTCAGAGACTCTTTTCTGGTATATTCTAGAGCTACCCCACCCCAGCCCTTAGGTATCCTCACTAAGTATCCTTTATACCTGGGTACATTGTCCATCTGAAATGCATTTTTGAACCAGAAAATGTTACTAAGTTAGAAAGAAAACAGCAAACACAAAACCCATATGTAAATGGTCATCGAGGAGTACCTTGCCAGCAAGCGTTCCTGTTCATTCTGTTAAGTGAAATTGTACATTAAAAATAAATGTACTGATTTTGTCAAGTTGTTTGATCACTACTCAGTAGGTTGAGCATCAACAATGGGACAAAGAATTTCCTGTTTGAAGCTAACATACTAAGGAGTAACGGAGGAAATCACAAAGAAAAACAGTCTAGGGGAATTCTCCCAAGAGACAAATCAAGTTATTGACACTGTAGTTGACCATGAAGTTCTCACTGTACCAGAGCAACTCCAAGTGTGGTCCTCAGAGAAGCAGCTCACAACCTTGAGACTCGGTGTGAATGCAAATTCTAAGCTCCACTGCAGACCTACTGAAAGGTCAGGGATAGAGCCAGGAGTCTGTCCTGCAGCAAGCCCTCGGGGGCTCCTGATGGCTACACCAGGAAACCACTGGATGACAGTAACCCTCTAACCGCTGAGGAAAACACTAACTACATGCTTCTTGTGGTTCTTGACTCGTCCGTTTACTTTTTTGGAAAATGTATTCATTGTATGTCACGTTTTGTGCTCTTCAATGATGAACATGTTTTCAAGTAAATATAAAGAAAATTTTATTTTCCCCAATTGTGTCTCTTTAAGTACATCTTAATAACTTGCACCATTATTTGAAACCTTTTACCCAAAGAGTCACAACTGCTCCATGCCTAGCTTTGGGGTTGTAAACAGAAACAAGAGCCATGCCTACACCTCCCTGCCTGGTCATACAGCAGTGATTTTTCTCGCTGTTTCCATGTTCTTTCTAGAGCTGACAACAGTCAGGAAGATATTTGGAGGCCAGGGTGTGGGTGTCTCCGCATCACTCGAAAGGGGAGTTTTTTAGGAGATCTGTCACACAGTACCGCTAGAGACAGATGCATATACAGATGTCCGGACTCATTGTAGCTGAAATTTATGATTATACAAATTAAAACATCAGCTTAAAAATTACAAGAGTCTAATGTGATAACTGATCAAAAAGCTAAAATATGAGTAACTGAATGTGGTGGATATTAAGTGAACTCAATCTTTTAAGTTTAGAGAATTGCTCTACCAGAGGGGACTCTGTATCTTCTGCACGCTGGCACTTTTCTCTGGGGTCCTGTGTGATGAAAGGGCATCTTAGTGACAAGGCTGGCCTGTGGACAGAAGCTGCAATTTTTATAATTTTTATAATTGGGGTATAAACCCCAGGATACGGAAAGCCAAGATCATTCAGAAATAAAAAGCTAAAAGGCTTAAAATTGTTTAGTGATTATGATAACATATAAATAGATGCAGATTGGAGAAATAGTCCTAAATATGATTCTCTTGTAGTTTATTTAAGGGCAGTATATTATACTTTTTTACTCTTTAAGTTAGCAATTCTCTAAACTTGAAAGATTGAGTTCACTTAATATCCACCACATTCAGTTACTCATATTTTAGCTTTTTGATCAGTTATCACATTAGACTCTTGTAATTTTTAAGCTGATGTTTTAATTTGTATAATCATAAATTTCAGCTCCACCTGCCTTCTACTCCTATATCTTTAAAAGGTATCTTGTTCTTGAGTAAGCTAGAGAAATGGCTCCAGAACAATATTTTTTAAATATATTTTTGTTGATTTCAAAAAGGAAGGGAGAGTGAGAGAGAGAAACATCAGTGATTAGAGAAAATCATTGATTGGCTGTCTCCTGCACACCCCACACAGTGGATTGAGCCCACAACCCGGGTAGGAGCCCCGACTGGGAATCAAACTGTGTCCTCCTGGTTCATAGGTGAATGCTCAACCATTGAGCCACCCAGCCGGGCAGCTCCTGAACAGTGGATCTGCTTCTGATTTTAAAATAACACACATTCTCCATTTGGAGAAATATTTTCTTATCCTCTCAGTATCCCCGCTACCAGTTGCACTGTGTTTCTTTTCCCTTCTGTTCCCTTTGTGGATTCACTCTGATTATATTTCTCATTTACTCATTCTGCTTGGGTGTTTAAATGGTTGTGCCTCTGCAGTGTTTGGGGGATACGACTTCCCCAAACCTTCATTATACAGTGTTTGTGAAACAGCACCATGTGGGCAGGTTGGAGGAAGCATCTAGTTAAGAACAGTTTTACATAGTGCAGCAGATGTGTTACCTCACAGTCATCCTTTACCCAACAGAGACCCCCAGCCCTGGCAATACCAGTCAGCTCTCTTTGTGCTTAATCACTTGGTTGGCATTCTTAATATAGTAAACCACCCCCACAATGTTGGGTAAAGCCTAAATGTGAATTTAAAAGGATTACGCCCCCCCCCCCCCTCTATATATATATATATACTGGTCTTACACAATGAACTGGGCCGAGAAGAGGGGATTCAGAAAAGTAAAATGTGCACATTGTGTGTTCTGTGGGTGGTATTCCAGATGTCCCCTGCAGTGCTTCAATTTATAAACACAAAATGTGTCAGGTGATTTTTTATCCATATGCAGATAAAGTCTGCCTCCTCCTTGTAGCCAAAACACAGTAAAAGTAACTAACACCATTAGAAGATATGCAAAGTAATACTTCCTGTTAATGCGGCAAAACAACTTTTAGGAAGTGATATAAGAGTCAGGTTGATTTTTTTTCAATCAAGCTTGGCTGCAGTGGCTCAGTGGTTGAGCATCAACCTATTGAGGTCAGGGTTCGGTACCCAGTCAGAGCACATGCTCTGGTCACATGCTCGATCCCCAGTAGGAGGTGTGCAGGAGGTAATTGATGAATGATTCTCTCGAATCATTGATGTTTCTCTTTCTGTCTTTCCCTTCCTCTCTGAAATCAATAAAAAATATATATATATTTTTAAAAAATTTGATCAAACTATGAATTAGATTTTCAAAATAGAAACACATTTCAAATCATCTGACTGTCCTTTTTTGTTTTTTCTCAATGTCAGTGTGGTTCTTCAACCTACTTCTGTTGTTTGTGAGGTTTTTGTTTTCTTGGATTTTTTTTCTTTATTGGTTTAAAAATATGTTTTCTCTCTTACGCCTTCTTTTATGGGAGCATAAAACAGCTATCAATTTAAAAGTTCTCTAAATATCTCTAATATTTTTAATGTGAGATTGAGGGTTGTTTCATATTTGTCCAATTTGAATCCTTGGATAGACAAGGAAGAAAAAACAAGAGTAAACCCTGAAACAGTGGTACTCAATCACCAACCCTTGATGGATTTGTTATGAAAGCAAAACAATTCAATGTTACCCAGTCACAGGGCTTTCAAAAGCATAGCCCTGTGACCCACATGAGCGAGCCTGAGGAATGTGCCTGGGTGTATCGGGAGGGCTGAGGTTGGCCATGAGGGCGGGGGAAGGCGAGGGATAGCAGGCCTTCCCTTCTTTCTTAGCTTTAGTCGCTCGGCTCATCTGCGAACAGAAGATAATTTATGGTCAGTTGCCTTTGTTGTTTCCCACTAACTCCTCTGTTCTCTCCAGCTTCTTTGTTTGTTTGTTTGTTTGTTTTTGCTGTGCTTTTCTCTTAGCTTCCCTCTTTCCATTCCCAGCCAGCATCCAAGAGATTTAGTGCAAACACTGCAAAACCAGAAACATTGTCGTCCCTGGTTTGTGTGTCTCCAAGCTCTCACCAAAGCCCTGGGACAAGACTACTTTTTACTCTCTCACCCACCAGTCATTCCTTAGTCCTCACTTGGATTCCGATTTTATGATATTCTATGGATAACTCGCTTTTGGCAGAATGCATCCTCACCATGCCTTCTTGTGCCCCTCTGGCTCAGTGTGACTATGAAACTTGCCATCCATTTTTTTTTTAGCAGTATTCCTCAAGATGTGTTGTTTTAAAATATATTGTATTGATTTCAGAGAGGAAGGGAAAGGGAGTGAGGGAAAGAAACATCAATGATGAGAGTGAGTCATTGATCGGCCACCTCCTACACACCCCACACTGGGGATCAAGCCCACAACCTAGGCATGTGCCCCAACCAGGAGTCCAACTGTGACCTCCTGGTTCATAGGTTAATGCTCAACTGCTGAGCCAGGCCCACCAAGCCCTCCACATACGTTTTAAGGACCACCTGCATAAGGATTGTATGGGGTGTTTGTTGAAAGGACGGGCATTTAAATCCCACCCTAGCCCCCATGAGTCAGCATTTCTCTTTCTGACTTTAGGACTTTAAGGCAACAGTAATTATGGGCTAGTCCAGATGTGGGCTTCACAGCCCCAATGCGTGGATCCTGAAGCAGTTTGGAGTGAGGCCGCCAGGCCGCCTGTTCTAACGACCAGAAATGAGCTATGGAAGTCACCTGCAAGTAAGAAAACTGACTGAGAATTACTGTTGTCACTAGCATGACCTGGGCAAGAATCTCCACGGGAAGAAACATTCTCATCAGACGTGTGCTCCTTGAACTGGGAATCAGACTAAGTGTCAGAAGCTCTTCTGAACATTTCACATGCATTATTTCATTTAATGGCTCTCGGCAACCCCTTGCAGGGGTATTATTAACTCTGCTTTCTAGATGAGGAAAAAAGTATGAACAGAGAGGCTAAGTAACTTGCTCAGTGTGACACATCTACAAGGGGTGGAGTTTACATTCTGGGGCCCTGTGACCACATTATGAGGGAAAGAAGAAAGAAGCTACAGAATGACTTTAGAGTTGCCGTCTATGTAAGCAATCAGGTGGTGTCAGGATGGCTTCTGATTGGCAGAGAAGAAAGGAATGTTTATGTGGCGAGAATGCTCTCAGACGTGAGGAATTCGGGTGAAGCTTGGTGGTTTATTTAACTGGCTTTTTGATGGTTGTGATTAAGGGGAAGATTGACACAGTCAGGGTCTGCTCTCAACATTCTTAAAGATGTCTCACAGCGGTATAGATGCAGCTAGTCACACATAAGAAGTAATATTTAAATAGAGAAGACAGGTTTGCATATATCATCCTTATGTTTGTCCCTACTTCCTGAGGTAAACTTGTCTCAGAAATTATACATGGAATTGGTTTGACCTTCGACCAGATCCAACGCAAGTATATTTCTAGTTATTTGGGGGATTTCCCTGGAGCTTATGGCTTCCCTGAGTCTCTGTTCTAAGTTTCTTCATCGGTTGAATGCCCAACCACCACTCCAAGCTTTGTTTCCTGAGTACGATGCCCGTTGGTACATGAGGCCATCTTGCTGACCCTTGATCCTTTGTCCCCCCAAAGTACCACTGGCTCTGAGCTTTGCTATAACATTTGGGCAATGGAGTTGAGTTATGAAACAAATATGAGGTACCCTAGTATAAAACCTCCCAAGTTCTAATTTGTGCTTCTAACTTACGCTTGAGCATCTCACCAGGTGAAAAATAAGGTTATTTTTTTAAGTGATTTATCTCAAAGTGGCAGATATTCACTAGTTAATATTTCTGGTCCTCTGGTTTCCCCAATGTACCTGCTAGGAACTGTCTACCAGATCCTTAGCTATTATTGAAATGTTCCAGATTGCCAGGCCGTGGCATAGACATAGCTTGTAGAGCCCAATGTATTTTCCAGAAGTATTTTGCCTCATCTCTTCTAAAAGTACCAAGTTATATACAGAATTACTGTGGGCTAGATCTGTTCCACTAATCTCCATGTCACGATTGAGATTGGTGCAAACTGATTGAGATTGGGGCAAACCTATAAAATAAACACAGACTAACAGGTACATGCGAATAGTAAATTTGACAGACCTGTTGCAAAACTAAAGAGTTTATATGGTCAAAACATGTGTCAGTCTTTACCTAGTGGCAGACCAAGAGGAAAATGTGGTAGATCCCAGATGCAAAAATAGCATTTTCCTGCTAACATGCTCTTCTTCAGCAAAACCTGAAATGTTACCTTGGCTTGGCCGGGTGCTGAGCTGACAGCTGAATGATTGGCTCTAAACTCTCATTAGAGAAGCTATCAGTCTGTTGCAAGGTGATATTCCAGCTACCCAGGTAACTCAGTGTGGGTCCGGAAAAGGATGAAGGCCCATCCATCAGTGCTTTTGTAGAGGCTGGACCACACAGAGCAGGTGGAGAAGCATAGCACCCTTGTCCTCTGGAGACTTCCATTTTTCTTGAAAGATGCAATTAAGAAGAGAAACAATTAGTGAAAGGACACGCCATGAAGCAAGGTGAAACTGTGTCGTTATATGAAATATGAGAAATCTGTATGACTTCCAAGAAGGAAGGCTCTCCGGAGGTAGGCGACAATGCCTCTCTTATTTCCTCTCAGTAGCTTTCTTGAATTGGAGAACAGCCAGTGCATCCGCATGTGGGTGTCACCATTAACTACTGCCTGCCACACCCACTCCTATCTCTGCAGTGAAACCTGCACAGACCTCCCAAGGCTCCAGACTCACTTGCAGCGAAACAAACAACCAGGGATCAGGAGGAAAGGAGTAGGCACAGGTCCTGGGGCCACTGCAGGTGGTCATGCATTATTGCACTCACCTGGTGTCTGCAAAGGAACTAGCAAACAGGAAGGAGGATGATATTTTTAAGTTAATTTGTGTGCAGTGAAATACAGTCGCAAAGCAATCTTCCCACATTGTGTCTCATGTCTTTCAGCAATCCTGTGAATTAGTGGTTCTTTTTTATTATTATTGGATTTATTGGGGTGACATTTGTCAACATGAACAGACAAGTTTCAGGTGTGGGTTTCTGTGGTTCCTTACTTTTTACTCTCAAACTGTGATTTGTCAAAGATCACACAGCGAGTAAGTGGATGAACAGGAAGATGAGTCCTCCCTGGGTGTTCCCAAATTCCGAGTTGTGTGTCCACACTGCAGTGTCTGAGTTGAGTCCTGGCAGCAGAGAGTCTCCTGCCTGTAGGGAACTGGGAGGATGGAAAAGAAGAAGTAAAAGCTGGCCCATGCTGCACACAGAGATTGCAGTTGGTCAGAATTCCCTCCCCAGTGGATGTGTAAGGACTTTAATGTATGGTTAAAGTGTGATCTCAGCTCTCAGAGGATTTTATTAGGGTGAAGAGTCAATTCCTTTTTTTAAGAATTTCTGTGATCATATAACTGTTGTCCTAATTTTACATCAACTCAGAAAAGAATTAGCACCTAGGAAATGAATATAGATATACACATGGATATGGATATCCTGTCTAATAAAGAAGGAATATGCTAATTGACTGCCATGTCCTCACAAGATGGCGGCACTCACAGCCACAAGATGGCAGTGCCCAGTCCCCTTAGCCCCGCTCATCTAGCTGGAGTCCCTCAGTCCCCTCAGCCCTGCCTCACCAAGTCCCCACAGCATCCAGCCTCAGTCCGCCAGTTCTTTCAGCCCCACAGGGAAAGGCAGTTTGGGACAATCAGGCCGGCAGGGGAGGGCAGTTAGGTGTCATTCAGGCCAGCAGGGGAGCAGTTAGTCATCAATAGGCCAGCAGGGGAGCAGTTAGGGGGCTATCAGGCTGGCATGTAGAGTGGTTAGGGGCAATCAGGCAGGCAGGCAGGCAGGTGAGTGGTTAGGAGCCAGCAGTCCCGGTTTGTGAGAGGGATGTCCAACTGCCCGTTTAGGCCCAATCCCTAAACGGGCAGTCGGACATCCCCCAAGGGGTCCCAGATTGGAGAGGGTGCAGGCTGGGCTGAGGGACACCCCTGCCTCCCACACCCCCATGCACAAATTTCGTGCACCGGGCCTCTAGTATGGATATAAATAAAAACCAGTGGTTCAGGTTTTTAGCATATATCAGAATTACCTTAAAGGCTTTTGCCAACACAGATTGCAGGGGTCCCATACCTCAAGTTTCTGATTGGTTAGATCTGGCAGGGATGGGGGAGTGGAGGTGAAAATTTGCATTTCTAACAAGTTCCCAGTTGCTGCTGCTGATAATGATTCAGGGACCACACTTTTGAGAGCCATCAGTATAACATGTAAGGCCCATGGCGGATGACACTAATTTATTTAAACACGATATCTGAGGCTTTCTTAAAGAAGAAATGGCTCACTGAAGTGTGGCCAAATAGGGTGTGTGTGTTTTCTAATTAAATGTATTGGGATGACATTGGTTAATAAAATTAGGTTTCAAATGTAGGTTTCTATGATACATGACCCATAGATTGCTTCCTGTGTTCACCACCCAAAGTTGTCCTCTGTCACCAGATATTTGAACCCCATTACCATTTACTACCCCCACCCCTTCCTTCTGATAGCCACCAAGCCATTGTCTGTGTCTAGGAGGTTTGGTTTGCTTACTTTTCTTGTTTGTTCATGTGTTGCTTTCAGCTTTCTATCCCAGGGGCAGGGCACTCACCCTGTGCTGTGCCCGGTGTGTGTGCGAGTGCGATGTCTGGATGTTGTTGTATAAGAAACTGCTGAACTGCTTTCCAGGGTGGCTGTGTCACCACATCCCCTCCAGCACGAATGCTCAAGTTCCTCTGAATCCTCACCCTCTTTGGGTATCTTCACTGTTTTTATTTTAGCTGGTATCCTTCCTGTTCTTTGAGGTGCAGCAGCACAAGGGGGCATCACTTGTGGCCCCCAAAGCACCGTTCTGAAAATGTAAGCCTAATGTTAGACGTGTGTCCGGATGCGTTTAAGAAATGGGCTTCAGGTGCGCACTTTCTATAAAAGACAACCGCAATGGTCTTTCTGCCCTGCTCTCTTCACAACCCGCGCTGCCACCATTTCACGTCCAGAGGGCATTGTGTCCATCGTACCCGGGGGGCACTTAAATTGTGCATTCTGGGGCTCCATCTTGAAGATTCTGAGTTGGTAGATCTGACGTGGATCTTTTGAATTTCATTTCTCACAACTTCCAGGTGAGGGTGGCATTGGAGGACCATTGCTCTGGACTTGACCTAGCTGTTCCCTTCCATTTCCTTTCTAAGGGACTATTGCTGTTTATTACAATAACATTGCCCAGATTATCTCTCTAGATAATAACTAGACCTGGTTCTGCTCTATCAAGTCAGTCTGTTTCCATTCATCAAACTTTTCCTCGAGTAACATCTCAGAGGCAAAATGTGGTGTCAGTTTGGCAGCAACAACAATATAACAACTACAACTTATGGAACATTTGGTATGTAACAGATGAATTCTTAGCATTTTTCCCATATTTCCGGATGACAGCAGTCTGAACTATAGGCTTTTATTTACAACTGCTTCCTCACCATTTCAAACAGGGCTCTTGTTAACTCTCTTTCCTGACATATGCGCCTTTCGTAATTTTTTTCCACCTCAGTGTCTTCCCAGAAGTCAACCAGTTGCTCATGCCCTGACCTAGGTGGTGTTCTTGTCTCCTCTTTTTCCCTGACCCTCTGTAACCAATCCAGCAGTAAATTCTGTCAGCTGTGCCTTCAAATATACCCAATGTAACCTCCTCTCACCTCTTATACCAAGAGCCCTTCAATCCAAGTCACTGTAATTTCTTGTTTATATTATTTTGGTACCTGGATGATTGGACTACCTGCTTCTGCTTCTGCTTCCTATGGCTAGACCTGAGAGATGAGTACATCAGAGATTGCATTCATCCATTGGCTAACAACTTACAGTGTCTTCCTATCACACTTAGGTTGAAAGTCAGTGTCTTTATCCAACCTACAACTTCAATATGATCTATTAGCCTCTCTCAAACCTTATCTCTTATCACTCTATTCCTTGTCCTCCTTCCTTCTACTTCACTACTGTGCCCACCCCAGGACATTTGCACTCACTGCCCTCCATTTTTTTTTTCAAATCCCAGAGCTTCCCATGGCACACTGTCTCACTTCATACAGGTCTTTGTTAAATATTTTTAGTATGGCCTTCCCTGCCCATCCTATATAATAAAAACCTAATATGCTGTCAGGGATCAGCAAAATCATTAGTCAACAGAGCGGCAAACCATAGCTTGAGGGCCACATGTGGCTCTTGAGCCACAGTTTGCTGACCACTGTGCTAAGTGTCCAGTCATCCATTTACCAATCAAAGCATAATATGCTAATGATATGCTAAGGCCACTCAACCAC
This sequence comes from Pipistrellus hanaki, assembly GCF_964339955.1. Lineage (NCBI taxonomy): Eukaryota > Metazoa > Chordata > Mammalia > Chiroptera > Vespertilionidae > Pipistrellus > Pipistrellus hanaki. Next base: position 69,212,828 of record NC_140508.1, read on the forward strand.
TCTCTATGAGGTGCACTGACCACCAAGGGAAGATGCTCTGACCAATAGGTTAGCTTGCTGCTGGGATCTGGCAATCAGGACTGATCGAGATGGGCCAGACATGCCCTAGAGCCCTCCTGTAGTCCCTCCCCAGCTGGCCAACCTACTGTGTCCCTCCCCACCCTGATTGTGCACCAGTGGGGTCCCTCGGCCTGGCCTGTGTTCTCTCACAATCTGGGACCCCTTATGGGATGTCGGAGAGCCGGTTTCAGCCCAATCCCACAGGCCAGGCCCAGGGACCCCAGTGGTGCATGCATTTGTCCAGTGAGCCTCTAGTTTTATGTAAAATAGCACCCCTTCACTCTCAATCCCCTTTACCTGCTTCACTCTTCTTCATAGCTTTTATGACTACCTGATACCATACCACATATCTATTTGGTTGTTTGGCTCTCTCCCCCATTGAAATATAAGCTCTGTAAGGGAATGGTTTCTATGCGTCTTGTTCACTTTTGTGTCTCTAGCACAACAGTCCATGCTCATTAAGTATTCATTGAGTGAATGAATGAATGAATGAATGAGTAAATATAGCAGTTGTTGCCCTCTGGTATCTCCTGTAGTGACGCCTTTGATTCTTGTCTCTCAGCCACACATTGGAAATGTATGTGAATGTACATGACATGTCCTGATCTCTGTCAATTATTTTATACATGGTCTTGTTTGCCTATTGTTGCTGCTCTTTAATATTTATAAAGAACAGAGCCGTTCAGTTGGTCATTAAAATATTTTGCTATTATCCTTCCATTCTGAAGCGTCTGGGTTTGGCCTCCTGTCTTTTGCTTCAGTGCCTTCAGATTTGGGTTGAGAGAGGGCTATGAGAAGGGCATGGAGCCTCAGTGATCAGTGCCCCCGGGGCAGGGCATGCTCCACACCTCTTGGAGCACTTGGTTTAGAACCCAGAGAGCCAGCAGTGTGTCAGGTGCAAACAGACCCATGTGCAGGTTGGCTGAAGGACTCCTTTCAAAAGCCAGCCCTCGCCACAATGCCCACGCACAACCCGCAGGCACAGGCCCGCTCGTGGGATGCCAGCTTGCTGTGGGCGCCTCGCCAGCAGAGCAGATGGACCCACACAAGGGCAGGCAGCAGAGCACGCATGTCAGTTCCGGCCACATGGGCATTCATTGGTTGTGTCTTTAATTCACAAGAGACCAATTCTTGAACAGAAAGGCTACATGTCATTAAAACATTCAAGCAAACAAATCAACGTTTTGATCTCATTTGGGAAAGCTTATAGAGTGACTTGTTCCAGAGCCTCTTCAACCCCACATCCCTCCTCTGTGGCTCCAGCACTGGTTACACTTCCACACTCATGAGGTGGCCCAATCTACTTCCTAAAAAGAGCCGAGGCAGGAACCTCACCCCCTGCAATGGTTTAATTTTACCAACATATTATTTATTTGAAAATGTTATTAGAATTCTTTTCCAACGTATTTTTCTTTTCTTAAGTTTTCCATTTTAATAAAATGACAGATAAATTTCATTTATTATCCTGCTAACTTCGGAAGGTGACTATATGGTGATAGAACTTAAATCACAGCATAAGCAAACAATATTTACATGTTTCAAGTCTACCTTAATGTATTACCTGTACAGGGTCCCATTTGCCCAAGTGGAAAACTTAAAAGAGAATAATTATGATTACTAAAAATATTCAAACAACCTTGGATAAATTATAAGCATTGTATCCAACTAAATAGGAAACAAGGACACCTCTAACAGAGCCTACATATAACTCATGAACATAGGGTAATAATACTTGACAATTATATAGCACCTTATACTTCCCACCTCATTTTCACATGTATTATCTCGAGCCTCATAATAATCTCATGAGATAAGTAAGATAGGTTTGTTAGTCTTACTTTGCAGTTGAGGAAACTGAGGATTATGCAGATAAAATGTAGTTCAAACTTCAAGATCATTTGTCTTTTATTGTCATAACTTAAGTGTAGGGGCTAATATGCAGTGACAAATTATCCAGTGATGGCTTTCAAATGACCATGGCCTTTATAACCTTGCTTTCTATTTTTAAATTTATCTTTATTGTTGAAAGATATCCCCTTTGTTTGTGTTTTTTTTTTTTTATCCCCTGTGCTTTATATTTTTAATTTTTATTAAGGAAGTCTGTCAATGGAGATGTAAAGGTGAATTTTATGTGTCAAGTGTATTGGGGCTGCTGGTTGAATTCTATGTAGTTTTTGAACAACAGTCTAGCCTTGTAGAGCTTTGGCTAAGTTACTGAGTTGCCTAGCAATGGGTGAAATTTTTGAACGATCATGCGGATGGTTGTTCCAGATGCTTCGTGTACTGTATTCTCTACTAATTCCTCTCAGAGATATTAAAACAATAATACAGCTCTGGAGAAATGTGGGTTGAGCCATATGTTGCTTTTATGGTTTTACAACTCCAGGGGTGACCTTTATGCAAACTACCAGCAATAAGTAGAAGTCTGTAGTAACAGCAATAAGTAGAAGTCTGTAGTAAATTCTGAGCTCAGTGAATCCTGTGTATGAAAATATCCTTGTAAAAAATATGAATTTTCATTTTGTACTACTGTACCTAACTTCATGATTTTTCCCCCAAACTGGAAATGTTGCGACCATGCTTTGACCTGTTACAAACAGCATGCCATCATTATTATTTACGTTACCATTAACAATTCTAGATTCTTGCTCTTGAACCTGAAGCCAAAATGCAACTTGTCAGTCTTGAGAATCAATTTCAAAAATCTTCTGAAAGTCAGCTCACTTAAAAAAAAAAAAAAAAAAATGAAAACCACTCACCTTAGAATACTTGGTAGGATAGCATCTGACTCCTACTGTGAATAGCCCATTTAAAGAGATAGCAGTAAATTAAATTACAATTTTCCAAGTAATTGATATCCATGACTGGATTTGTGCAGAGCAGAATTATTTCTTATGGTGGCTGGTGCTCTGGTATGCAAAGACAGGGCAGGGTGCCTTTTCTGTCCTCTGTGGCTTGCAGAAACGTTGTAGTTTTTAAGACTTTGTAGAGACATGAGTGGATTGTTCTAGAGAATTTAAAAGAAAAACATTCCAGGGAGCTGGGACAGCTCAGCCACGTGTATCTGATAGGGGACTAAAGTGATTCACTTGTGCAGAGAGCGTTGCACTCAAGAGCAAGTGAGTGGGACCTACTGGAGCTGTACTTAATAGATGTGTTACAGTGTGGATTGGATGGCAGCCAAATTTCTAACACCTACTACTTCCCTAATTCTGCCTTGAGGTTATAAAGAGGGGAACAATTAAATCCAACTCATACTCAAGGTGACACATTTTTTTAAAGGAACCAGATTTGACGTCAGCTTCATAGTCCATATGGAAGCAACCATTCTGAGATGGAGTTCTTATGGCTCAATCCTCAAAGTCTGCACGAATCCTCCAAGAACACTGAGCAAAGTAGGAATAATAAGTATTCTACTCTCTAAGGCAGGGGTGGGGAACCTTGTTCCTGCCAAGGGCCATTTGGATAATCATAACATCATTCTCGGGCCATACCGAATTATCAACTTAAAAAATTAGCCTGCTATGTTTGGTGAAACATTTAACTGACTCACCACTAATGCATTGGCAGGGCCAGATCACGTGATTTTGCGGGCCTTATAAGGCCCACGGGCCGGCTGTTTTCCACCCTGTTCTGGCATCAGGGTGGCCAGTGGTGCAGGCAGAGGCACACCACTTGCTTCTGCCCAAGCCCCCAAACAGGGAAAACATGTTGAGCAACCAGGGCAGAGATGTCATTCCTCTGCTGTCATTCCTCTCTTCCCCGTTCTTCACTTCCTTCTCTCACTCCACTTCCTCTTGCTCTCTTTCTCCAGCTCAGTTTTCCTTTAGCCTCTGCTGCCATTGGAGCTCTTCCTGTCTGATGCCCAAGTTCAGCGGTGCCTACCTCCCCCTATTCTGAGTACACTCTAGCCCTGTTTGAGAATGTTTAGACTCCTGGTTTTTCTTTAGATGTATTGAGTAAGCATTGTGAGACGAGAGCTTCCACCTTCATTAAAGGAGAGCATACTCAGCGATCACCTTGTTCCATAGTAGGCCGTTCATTCCATAGTAAGCCATTCTTTTCATTTCTAAAAACAAAAACAAAAAAAAAAAAACCACTCCTCTGATACACAGTGGTAGAAATAGAAATAAATAATTCCCCAGCACAATTTTATTGATCCAGAAAGAGCCAAGCCAATAGGTTTTAGTTGGAAACCAAAGAAAATCCCTTTGGAATTATTTGGAAATAATGAAAATAAAAAGGCAATAGGTGGACCAGGCAAGATGCTTTCAAAAAGTTTGAAATGATTCATGCATCTACTCTCTTATTCATGCCTTGACCCTTTCTGCGCATTAGCATCGTTTCCACATCATCATGCTGACACTGGGATCCAGCCCCCTGTGGTCTAACCCAGTACTCTTTCTTAGGATTTTCTCCGTCTTGTAGGATTGTGATTATTGGAATGTCCTTGAACTCAGCACTCCTATGGAGTACTCCTATGGAATACTAAGTCATACACTAGCAGAATATTTGCTAGTAAGAGATATGGCTGGAGATATATGATTAAAGAATATGATCACACATGTTCTGGTTAGAAACTAAAGATCCATTATTCATCTGGGATTTTGATGTTAGGGCCTAAAGAGGATAGCAAATTTTTATTAAATTTTGTTTGATAAAAAAGAAGTGGGATACTTAAGGAGAAGTAGTAGTGATATAATATCTTTTGCCTTTTGTCATCTTCAGTACAGTGTTCTTCCATTCTTTAGGTTAAAATCTATTGATGGAAAATACGGTGAATGTAGAACACTCTTAAATGGCAGTACAATGTTATGGTTTGGGAGCAGGGACTCTAGACCCACATAGAATGAGCTCAGATCCTAACATCCAACCCTTACTGGTTGCATGCTCTTGAGAAATTTGCTTCAAATTTTTCATCTGTGAAAATAGGGATAGCCGAAACCGGTTTGGCTCAGAGGTTAGAGCGTCGGCCTGCGGACTGAAAAGTTCGATTCCAGTCAAGGGCATGTACATTGGTTGCGGGCACATCCCCGGTAGGGGGCGTGCAGGATGCAGCTGGTCGATGATTCTCTCTCATCGACGTTTCTAGCTCTCTATCCCTCTCCCTTCCTCTCTGTAAAAATTCATTAAAATATATTTTTTAAAAAGAAAGAAAGAAAATAGGGATAATGGTATCTATAGTCTAGGATCCTGGTTAGTCATAGGTGGTGTACTGAGAACACTGTTTGACACACATTAAGCATTCTTTAAGTATTATCATTAGCATTAACCAATAAAGAAAGCTGCTATATCCCTCCATTCAAATCATCACAGAAATATGAATTCTAATAATAGGAATATTTAAAATTGTAGTTTTGTGGAACTGTTCTTTACAAAGTTGACTCATATCATGCCAACAATAGCCGACCATCCCCAGCATACGAAGTTGACCTCCATTTATTTAAGGATGTACAATTTTATTTTGCCTCTTCTTGGCATTTTGATGATTTCTCAGTGAGGAAGAAAAGAGAAGCCACTTTTATAGAGGTGGTTTCTTTTCCTTGGTTACTGCTTTTGACTTAAACTTGGAACATTAGCTTCCAAGTGTGTGTGTTTTTTCATCTGCAAGAGGCATCGGGATGACCTATTGATCTTACTAGGAACAGACGCTGAAATTTCAGGCAGGGTTTGATGAAAGGCTCCTCTGGCTTTTCCTGCTACCTCTCTCAGACTCACCATTCTCAGAGAGTTTGGCCATAATTTTTTTCCCCTGTCACTTCTCTCTTCATATCTGTCTTTTCTGTAACTTCTCCTGTAACTGTAAACACATAGATACATGCATACATGGAAATGGGGGGTGGGGGGGCGCCTGTTGCCATTCTTGGATATGGTAGGTAAATTCTTTCTGCTAAAGGAGTGCACCACATAAGACTGATTAGACAGAAACACAAGAGGTCATTTAGTCAAACCCTATTATTTTAAGTAGTACTTCCCACAAACCAAGGAGAATTGTCTACTCATGGAGGAATAGATTTCTTATCTTTCTTTAGTCCCATTACAAAAGGGTATTTTTAGTGACTCACCAGATGCTGCCAACAGTTAATAAAGAATGGCATTTTAATAGTAGACATTCTAGATATAGACAGAAACCTCAGTGAAACAAGACAGTGTTTCGCTTTGTTTTTATTCAAGTCTCCATGCTTCCTACTAAAAAAGGTGAAATCATTTAAGTGGTGAGACAAATCTATATTTAGAGTCAAGACACAGTGTTGCTAGTTTAATTTCTCCAGCTTTGTGACTTGTATATTTGATCTACCATTTTTAAAGTTATTTTTATTCTACAGAAAGAAAGAAAAAAAAAAATCCTGGAAGGTAATTCTGTAGAGTCAAGTACTTGTCCAAGGTCAAAGAAAACCATTGGTGACACAGACTGGAGCACCCAATTTTCACTTATTAAACTGATACTTAGACACTAAGCCATAATAAATGAGTCCAGATACTGCAGTTAAAGTTCCAAGCATTTCTCGAGCTTCTATCAAGCTTAACAGAGCCACCTTTTTGGAGAAATTCTCCTTGAAGTGAAGTTACTAGAGTTTATTGTCCATTGAAAATGCTTTTATGCCCAGCTTTTTCAGGAGAGGATTTGCAAAATGAATTTTTTCTTGCCGAAACCAGTTTGGCTCAGCGGTAGAGCGTCGGTCTGCAGACTGAAAGGTCCCAGGTTCGATTGCGGTCAAGGGCATGTACATTGGTTGTGGGCACATCCCCAGTAGGGGGCGTGCAAGAGGCAGCTGGTCTCTCTCTCATCGACGTTTCTGGCTCTCTATCTCTCTCCCTTCCTCTCTGTAAAAAATCAATAAAAATGAATTTTTTCTCTTTATGAGTTCACAAGAATGCTAATATACTTGTTACTGTGATTGGTTTATTTTTTAATTCTATTTTTATTTCATCTTTTAACAAGTGAGAGTCCCCATGCTTCTGCCTTAAAAACCCATCTGTTTCTAATACATGGTTGCTATGAAAGCATGCCCTTGGAGCCTGGCCCTCCTCTATGACTGTTATACATTGATGAGGCCTTGCAATCAGACAATTGACTGAGCTCAGGGAACTTCTGCCAAACCTATTAGAATTGATTGTCAAAGTTGGAACTGAAAAAGAGTGTTAATTTTACAGCTTGGAGTTTCTCCCATTAAAAATTCTAGAATTGCCAGCTAGCATAGCTAAGTGGTTGAGCATCGACCTATGAACCAGGAGGTCACAGTTAGATTCCTGCACATGCCCGGGTTGTGGACTCAAGCCCCAGTGTGGGGCCTGCAGGAGGCAGCCAATCAATGATTCTCTCATAATTGATGTTTCTATCTCTTCCTTTCCCTTATTCTCTGAAATCAATAAAAATATATTTTGAAAATGATTCTAGAGTTTCCAAATCAATTGGTAGAACCTACTACAAACAAACTCTCATGGGTTATTTGTATCAACTCACATACTACAGGGTGTAGCTACAAAACACAACATGGGAGTTGTAAGAACAATAGTCATAGAGATTGTGCTCTGTTAATTTCACCTTCTGAATAGCCAAATATAGTCATACTAGAGGCCCGGTGCATGAAATTCATGCATGGGGGTGGGGAGATTTCCCTCAACCCAGCCTGCACCCTCTCCAATCTGGGACCCCCCCCAAGGGATGTCTGACTGCCCATTTAGGCCTGATCTTGGTGGGTAGTCAGACATACCTCTCACAATCCAGGACTGCTGTCTCCCAACCACTTGCCTGCCTGCCTGCCTGCCTGATTGTCCCTAACCACTTCTGCCTGTCACCTTGATCACCCCCTAACTACTCCACTGCCAGCCTGATCGACACTTAACTGCTCCCCTGCAGGCCCGATTGCCCCTCACTGCCCTTCCCTGATAGCCTGGTTGCCCTTAACTGCCCTCTTCTGCCAGCCTGGTCATCCATAACTGCCCTCCCCTGCAGGCCAGGTTGTCCTCAACTGCGCCCCCCCTACTGGCCTGATCACCCACAACTGCCCTCCCCTGCTGACCATCTTGTGTCCACATGGGGGTAGCCATCTTTGACCACATGGGGGTGGCCATCTTGTGTGTTGGAGTGATGGTCAATTTGCATATTACCTCTTTATTATATAGGATATTCTTTCTTATTTAAATAAAGTGAATGGGCATTTATACTCTGGGTAACTGAAAGTGTCTTAGGTTGAATATTTTCTAAAAGAAAAGTACCACTCACAGCTAATGAGCCGGTGCATGTTCCATACTCAGATCTGCCTTTTTGGGTGCAGGGCTGCTAAGCTGTCTGGAAAAGCAATGCCTTTCCATCATCAGGCTTTATTGTGCCTCTTCCACAGACCACCAATATTGAGCCTGTGTTTTCCTTGAAAATTTAGAAAATACAGAATATGACTCAAACTTAAACTGAGGGTTGAAAGTTTAGGATCATTTTGACAAATTGCCATATTTCCAGGGTTGATGCCTGTGACAGAATTTTCGTTGCCACAGCCAGCACCTACTTCCAATCTGACTCAGTTACCTGCACCTCCTCTATAGGTTGTAATTAAGACTGTCCTGTGTAGTTTCTTTTGATAGTATGGTTGATGATGGGACACAATTCTAACCCCTAAGGGTGTCTGTTGCTCCCGTCAGTTTCATCCTGCTTTGACCGAGAGCAGAATTAGTGGAGCGACAGCAGCCATTATGCCACCCTGAGGAAAGGACCTAAAGAATCTGAGAGGTATTTCATCCACTGTGCTTGAGCAGCTAAACCTATACTAGTGACGGCCTGCTTCTAAAATTCTTGCCATCTGAAATTTTAGAACTCTGAAGGTGTATGTGCATTGATATGCCCTCTGTCCTTTATCCTTTTAAATATCATACTATAACTAAATCATCAGAAGTACTGATTCATTCATTCATTATTCATTAAGTCATAACAAATGACTGAAGTCAGCATACAATATGACAAGGTAAAATACATTTTTAATGAGAAATATAAGGCAAAGATAATATAATGGTAAGAAAAGTAAAATAAAGGCAAAAGTACAAAGACTATATCCAAAAGTTTTGTTATATTTTTTTAGAGATTAGACAAACATTTGGCACAGACTTTCCAGTATCTAGTGAAAGGGGTGAAAAATGATGAATTATACAATTTACATTGTCCATAAAGAGAAAAACAAGCCAGTTGCTTAGCAGAAGGCCAACTGCTTCTGATTAGGAAACGATAGAGCATTTTCCCCAAGGACAGTCACAAAGTGGCCTTTGTGTACTGTAAAGAACAAAATATTCAACTGTTTTCATATAGTTACATCTTTTAAAGTTGTTGGGTTGTCTTTTTTTTTTTTTAACTGTCTCTTGATAGAAGCTGATGTTATCATGCCAAATTGGACTTGAACAAAAACAACATTATAATTCAGCAGTATGATGCAATATAAATTCATAATTCTTTGAGAGTCTGGCTTAACCCAGGGTACAGCTAAGAATCTTTAGAAAAATGGAATGTGAAAATGTGCTTCAGAAAGTCCTTCTTTGGTGGTTCCTTTCAGCTGAAGTGTCGGTAGCTATTAGGAAACACTGAGTCACACAATACTTTTCATAAATGGGATGATCCAGTTCCTGGATTCTCTGAGAGCAAGTTCCTCTCCGTCTGTGAGGTTGTAACTGAGGGCAGGGGCTATGTAGGTCACTCTGAACCACTGTATCCATTTTATGGTGGCATTTGCTACTCTCACCCACATGGAGCCTCAACTGCTCTGACAGCCCACTGTGTTCCAGGGCAGAACAAACTCCCCAATGATCGATGATCGCTCCAAGCCTGATGCTTAGAATGAGGATGTAAACATCTTCATCAAGGCTAATTTATCCTAGTTTGGGACTTCAAACAATGACGACATGTTAATAAAGACATTAAGTCTTTTAAATGGACCATTTACTCTTAGTCCTCGAGTGTTCATGCTCCATCAATGTAGGTGCCTTTCTACTTCAAGAAAAATAAAATCATGAAGAAATCATATTGTTTTCATCACTTAGAAATCTGTCTTCAGTATCACTTTTAGTTTCTTATCACAAAGACCCTCTCTTTTCTTCAGTTGCCCTATCTCCATTTTCCCCTAAGTCCCCATTAATAATGATATACTACTACTATTAATAATAATAATAATAATAATAATAATAATGGCTAAATTATTGGGGACTTATTAGATGCCTCAGTCTTTGCTAAGCACTTGAACATATTTTATGTCACGTAACCCATGTAACAATGCTATAAAGAATATAATGATTTTTTTTTTTATCACAATTCTACTGCTAGGGAAGATTTTCAGAAGTCACATTACATAGCCAAAATTCAAACCCCAAGCTCTCTGATCCAGTGCCCCCACTCTTTAACCCCCTTTGCTCTCCTTCTAGAAATTCAGCCGATGAAGTAGACAACAAGAGTTCTTTGTCATCGTTACCAAGGAATCCTCAGGGAATGCCCTCTCCTCAGATATCAGCATCCCTATCTCCTTCTCCGTTCCCACCCCTCCTCCACTCCCAGACACAGGGGACAGCATGTTTCAAATGTCCAGTTGGGGATTTCCGTACAAATCCCATAGTAACTAGCACTTGGGGGATTTATTTTTCTAATGCTCTAAGATTACAGGGGCTTCTACAAAGTCAGTGGCATCAGGTAGAGGCGATTGATTCTTAGTTTCAAGAGATTAATCTGGATGGGAACATGGTATGAAAAGTGAAGGATACCAGAGAAACACAGTTTTGCTGGAAATCTCTATTCAGCCTATGAATTGTGTGTTTGACTGAGTTTCATTTATGATGCTTGTTGGAGCATCAAGACCTCACACCAGTGGGAGAAGCAGGGACTGGTGACCAGGAGGTGAGGGTTCCAGGGGAGCTCTCACCAGCTGCCTGTCACTTAATTTCCCTGTTTCTCTCATAGAAACATCTAACTCTGCTAAGACTCCCCACTGCATCAAAAGTTACAAAGACATAATTAAATAAGCTATTTATTTCTTTTGAAAGTATAAAATTATGCTATCAGTAAAGGATAACAATACCATTTTACTCTCCTTTTGCCTTTCATTCACACATTCATTATCCACTTTATAGCTTTCTGCTCTCTTTCTTTTTTAAGGGTAACTTCATTCATTGGGTATCTTCTATGCAAGCTATTCAACTGCAAATACAAACCCAAAATGTTTAATAGCAAAGACTTTGTAATCGGAAAGTACAAAGCCAAGTGAATGCCTCAATTCCTTTCAGTCTAGTTTTTTTGTTTTTTTTGTTTTTACTTAATCTAAATTCTTTCATTGTTCTCTGTCCAATCAGGTAAGAAATTTAAACCATTTCTGACTTTGGATTAAAAAAAAATTAATAATCTGAAAAGCCCTGGAACAAAGAAAGATTATTTCCACACAGTTTTTAAATAGCCAGATGGAAGTGTCGTTGCCCTTCCTGTTAAAAACTCTCTCCCTTGCAGTTGAAGGAAGCTTGAAAATCTTCAGCGAAAGGGTTAAATCTTTTGACCAGAGAGCCTTTCAGGGAAGGCTCACAAAGATCACAAAGAATAGAGATGCCTCCTCCACTGTTTAATTTAATTTAATTTAATTTAATTCAACAAGCATTTACTGAGAACCTCTTAGGTGTCAGTTCCTGAAAATCGCCCCTCTCTCCCCTTTCCCCTGCCCCCAAATGCAAAGAAAAATGAGCCCAAGCTTCCGCCTTCTATTAGCACACAATCCAGGGGAATCCTTATACGTCCAGGCACAGGGCAGACAGGGGTAAGCAGTGAGTGGAAGCAGGAAGCAATGTGAGGGAGGAGGAAAGAAATAGGTTCCTTCTGACTAGGTCATTTTAGCAGGTTTCACGGAGTAGCTGGGGCGGGGGGGGGGGGGGGGGGGGGGGGGGGGGGTGTCATTATAGCCAAGATGAAAATCCACACAGAATTACCCAAGGGCTTGAGCTCTTCCCTGCTCTCTCATACCATGAGGCAGGAAGGCAGGACATTTTCATTGATGAAATCATGTAGTGGACTTTGGGAGATGAGCACAATGATAGTTTTTTGTTCTTCTGGATTCCGACCATCGAAAATAGACTCCCAGTTTCATTGATCAGGATCAGGCAGTAGGCGATTAGGTGCCTGCCAGTGTAACAGCCCCAGTCTGTGTGTGTCACCTTCCACATGTGCTAAGGGTCAGCAGTGACACTCTGCTACATCCAGTTTGTAGACTTATGTGTGCTACTGGGACTGAGGGGTAGCCATCCACCAGTAAGAACGGCTAAAACATCCTTTTAGTACATGTCTCTCTAGGAAGACCTTCAAGGACATGAGCTGAGATGCTGTAATTTAGGGATTTATTGGCAGCACGGATTTCCTGAAAATTCAATCCTTTCTCAAGGGGGAAAATATACAGAAATCATTGTAGTGAAAGAGAAAAATCTGAAAAATGTGTGTCGTATATGCCTAAACAATACAACAAACAAAATATATGTTCATTATGTAAATACCTGAATGTGTTCTCGACGTTATATTAAAAGATCTGATCGGGCACTTTTATGGTACAGATGAAAATCTGGTGACCAGTGTTCTAAATATAAGTCAGAGCTTTAGAGTTTTTGTGTTTCTTACACTTGAGAGGCATTGTTTGGATTCCTCAAGAGCAATTTAAATGGCTTTGAAGAATGAATGAGTTTTAAAGAAAATAAAGGTATACTTGGTTATCAGCCTTCTAAGACCTTAGCCATTTTAAACTTTTTCTTAGCACAGAGTGGGGATAGAGAGGACTTTAAAAACATCCTCTGTTAGATAATTAATTAAATTGTACTTGAAAATATATTTTCATGGAGAAAGGCTTCAAATATAAGGCATTGTTGAATCAAAACAATTTTTGCCCTAGGTAAACCAGATGGAAGGCACATTAACTCAATACATCCATGCCATTACAGCCAGAACAATAAGGTTTGCTAATATGTATTCATGCAGAAGTGTTGGGGAAAATATATAATCTCTTCAGACGGTATTTGAATATTATGAGAGGGCCAAGAATGGATTAATTCATTTCCTTCCTCCCACCCTCCTTCCCTCTTCTCCCTTCGTGAATATGTGAGCACCTCTTTGTTGATATACTGGTGTTGGCACTGGGGGTACAGTGATGGTCAAAACCAGGCGTGTTGCCCATTCCTCCTCCCTCCACCAAAATTTGTGTTCTTGCTGGCATGCTTCTGGAAGCAGAATTTCAGCTATCTCCAAGGAGAGATGCTTTTTGACTGAGCTTTCCTAATACCCCTCAAAATTTAACCATTTGTAAGCAACAAATGTTTCATGTTAGGCATTGTGTGATAGTGATCTGGCCTTGGTTGTAATCTAAAGCATACCAAAGGTGAAGACTCTCCCAGTTATCCCAGTTATAAGTTATCCATAATTAAAAGGAAAAATAATGATAATGGACTTCCATGTCAGTTATGGCAAAATAATTTATATTTCAGTGTTTCCAGAGTGGACTTTTCCATTTCTTCCTTCATCTTTTTATTCTCAAATTTCTATCATCACTTTACCCTTGGCAAAAGCAAAGCTTGAGGGCTGAGGATTAAAATTTTCTGGTCACCAAAAGAACTGCCACCTTCAGACTTGGTGGCTTGCCCAGTGCCTTTTGGTTTTCTCCATTTCACCTACCTGATTCCCTTTCTCAATTACAGAGGGCAGTGGATAGATTACCCCAAGAGTTGTCACGGGGTTTTCTGTTCGATCCCTGTCCAGCCACTAACGGGCACTTGATATTTGCCATATCCCTTAGTTCTCAGTTTCTTCTTGTGTTCACTGAAGAGGTTGCATTAGGTAACTGAATTTGCTTCCAACTTTAAATTACTCTTTTTGTTTTTGTTTTTCTGAAGTCAGGCAAAAAACTAATCTCATTGAACCCCATTCCTTATCTTTTCCAGTTAAATGGATTGTCTGACCTATATCTATGTAACTCTAATTCTTAAACCTAACAAACCCTGAATCCCTCCTTTAAAACAAATATTTCCTCATGTCTTATACTCTTCTGAAATAAAATTCATATGTAATACAACCTTATACACAGCTAAGACAAAATGTCGATATAATCAGAACAGTGAAACATAAAGGAGAAATTAAAGGAAAATAATTTAGAATAAAACAATGTTTATTTCAACATGTAAGTGCTTTGATCTCAAAACCTTTAAAAAATATATTAAGAAGCTTGCCCCATGGAGGTGGCAGCTCCAAGTACAGTGCGGGTACAGATGTCTCATCCTGATGACTCTAGTGGTGCTTAGTGGCATGGCTCTCTGTGGCGTGATTTTCCAGAATGGTGAACAAGACCTGGTAAATTTTCCCCCAAAGTACAAACTGTTCTCAAATCCAATGGGAACCATATACAAACTACTTTGTGTGGAGTTGTTTTTAGGATACAAGTTAAAAAACCGGTAAACGGGTTTTTCACTCCTATGACTGTCCCAAGGGACATGGGAAGCTCTTGAAAGATTGGGGTTTACTTCTTGGGGAGAAGTAAGCCACTGGATGGCAGGCCATCAAGCATCCTGCACCTCTGCCTACCGTAGAATCTGAAGACACCACCTGCTCTGAGAAACACGGGGGTAGATGAACAGACTCACCCTTTTTCCTTGGATTAGAGCAAAATATTTATTTGTTTTAAAGTGCTTTCATGATGCTGAGCTGCATATTTCTTTAACTCGAGTTTTGGCATTCGTTTGCATCGAACCACCTTAGCAGACAGGAATTTGGTCTGACTTTTGAGCTTCATGTCCTCAATGTCTAATATATTAGAAGATCAAAAAAATTAAGTCAAGTAACAGGAGAATGATGTTACAAATTAGCAGCATATTTTGTTTTATTGGGCAATCAAACACTAGAGAGGTCCCATATATTCGGGTATTAAAAACATCACTAGAATAAATAAAGCAAACAAAAAAATGGATGTACTTCACAGCTCATGTTATGTTAGAAAGTTATGTTCAAATTACAGTTTTCTGTGACACAGCACCCACCCTATTACTGTTAAAGAAGCAAGAAGAATTGTTTGAGTGAAGGAAGACGATTTTATTCTACAAACTTCTGTATTTTAGATTTTTATCATGAGAATGCATCTGTGTGCTATTTGTATAATTAAAATACAGAATTCTGGTATTTAGTGGGCAGGAGTCAAAAATGCCTGATGTCCTACCCCTGTGTGTAGGCAGTGTTTCACAATTAGGAATGTCCTGACCTTTCCCATTCTCAATGACATTATTTAAAATCTTTCATGACACTGTAATAATAGAACGGATTTACTCAGCAGAATTATTATTATTTTAAAATACTAGTTAAAGTGATTGGCACATAGGTCTCAATAAGATAGAAGAGTGGCTGAAAACACAAGTATGCTATCAGACTATCTAGGTTCAAATCCCAAATTTTTCACTCTGCTGTATGAGTTGTGGCCTTTGGCACCTCAGTTTTCTCAGCTTAAAGTGGGGATTGTTATGAAGATAAAATAATTTAATATGTGTGAAGTACCTAGAACAGTATCTTGCACACAGGAAACCCTATAGAAGTGTTAGTAGTTATTGTTAACGTCAAAGGCCTATATCTGCAGACATTTCTATTTACGCCTCCATTAAGAAAAAAGAAATCGTTCTTTTCCTTTTCCACAAATTGTATATCCAGGCCCAACCATTCTCCATATGCCTTTCACAACCCTGTTACTATTCATTTTCCTTTCCATGATTCCTTTGTTTATAAATGATGGCATGTTTTCCATTAAATGAAACAGAAAGTCATTTTGTTGTTGTTTACCTTTTACTTAATTGGGTACATTAAAAGACTAGTAGATATATTCCCTTTTCTTTTTTTCTTTAAATCATGAAATATTTTTATTTTCTAATATATTAGACATTGAGAAATTCAGATTAATTATTTTGTTTAATTATATTTATTGTGATTATTAATAATTTGGATTCATTCCTTGAATTTATTTTATACTAGAGGCATGATGCATGAAATTTGTGCAGTGTGGCAGGGGGGGAGGTGTCCCTCAGCCCAGCCTGTGCCCTCTCACAGTCTGGGAGCCCTCAGAGGATGTCCAACTGATGGCTTAGGCCTGCTCCTCACTCATTCCTAATTGCCCAGACCCCAGTAGCAAGCTAACCTATCAGTTGGAATGTCTGTCCCATGGTGGTCAATACACATCATAGCAAGCGGTTGAGAAGCCTTAGCATATCATTAGCATATTATGCTTTGATTGGTTGAATAGACAACTGGACACTTAGCATATTTGCTTTTTTATTATATAAGATATCCTTTCTAATAAAAGAGTAATATGCAAATTAACCATCACTCCACAACAAAAATGGCGGCCCCCATAGCCACAAGATGGCGGTACCAGTCCCCTCAGCCTGACTGCTAGAGTGTCTGGGCCTGTCTGCCTAAGGGGGCAGATCCAGCCTTCCTGCTCCATCAGTGCTGCAGCATCTGGGCCTTTAGCCCCGCAGGGACCAGGCAGCTGTCAGACAGAGCCCAGACAGGCTTGAGGTAACCAAATGGCGAGGCTGGATCTCCACAGGAGGAGGTGGATCCAGCCTTCCCGCTCCACCGGTGCTGCAGAGGTTGGGCCTTCAGCCCCACAGGGGTTTGCACAGACAAAGTGGCAAAGCCGGATCTGCCTCCAGACATGGCAGACAGAGCCTGGACAGCAGGGTTTGGGGGCTTCAGTGGGAACACCCCCAGGCCCAGCAGACAGAGTCCAGACAGCAGGGCTTGGGGACTACTTTTGTAGGGTGATGACTGTGAAGCCCCAGGTCCAACAAACAGAACCCGGACAGCAGGACTTGGGGTTTTCCTTAGCAAGGTGGTGGCGGGAACACCCTCAGGCCCCACAGACAGAGCCAGGACAACAGGGCATAGGAGCCTCCTTACTGTGTCAGTGTCGGCAAAGCCCCCAGGCCTGGAAGACACACTGCAGGGCATTGGGGCTTCCTTTGCATGGCGTTGGCAGGCAGAGAGCAGTCAGCAGGGCATGGGGGCTTCATCTCCATGGCTGTAGTGAAACCCCCAGGCCCTACAGAGAGCAGAGAACCATGGGAGTGGGCCTGAGCCATCAGTAGGACATCCCCTGAGAGCTCCTGGATTGTAGAGGGTGCAGGTTGAGCTGCGGGACTCCCGTTCATGAATTTCATGCACTGGGCCCCTAGTTTATTATACTTTCTTGTTGCTTCTTTTTGCCTCTTTCCTACCTTTTAAAAAAAATTGAACAACTTATCTTTTTTTTTTGGTTTTTACCTCTAATTATTCCGAAGTTATACATCCTATTTAAAATCTTATTATAATTACTCATAAATTTACAAGATACTTTTAAAAGTAATAATCTTTCATCAAAGTCTAGTGTTAACCAACCTTCCTCTCCCCCTTCCAATAAAAGTCTTAGCACACTTTCTCTTCATTGTCCACCCCCTTTATTGGATCCCAACATTGTGCTGGAGATCCCTGGAATTATCCTTGCAAGTTATTGTTAATTTTACTGCACTGTCTCCCTCTGTGTGTTGTACTCTAGCCATTTGTTCTTAAGTTAATGCATTAATCCTATTTGAAGTGCCTAAAATATTAGAATTTAAATGCATTGAGGTAAAATTCTAAGAATTGTAACTTGCTTGGTAGAGCATCTGATACTGTAAATGTGCTTCTTAGTCTTCCTTCACATGATGCCTTACATTTTTAATAAGCATTGCATTCTAATATGTCAACATACACTTAGCAACAGCAGGAATGCCTTCTGAGAAACACGTTGTTAGGCGATCTCTTCACCATTTGAACATGAGTTTGAACCTTGATGGGATAGCCTACTACACGCCTAGGCCACATGGTGTAGCCTGGTGCTCCTAGGCTACAAGCCTCTACATGTCACTGTACAAATCAGCACAGGATTACATTGAGCAGGAGATAAAATGATGTAATCGAGAGAGGCGGTAAATAAGAGATGGATGAAGCTGCTGCCATTGGAACACAGCATACGGTTTTACAGCAAACATTTTTTATAAGTAGAAAGAGTATATTCTAGAATTATTATTAAAAGTACAGTATATGAAATACATAAACCAGTAACAGCCATTTATTATCATTATTAGATACTATGCACCACACATAATTGTATGTGCTCTACTTTTATACAACTGGTGGTGCAATAGGTTTGTTTGCAGCATCATCACCACAGACACGTGGGTAATGCTTTGCATGCCATGTGACTTCACAGCAGCTCCCACATCACCAGGAGACAGGAACTTCCGGCTCCATTGCAATCTCATGGGGTCACTGTGGTACATGCAATGCAGGCAGGAGGTCACCAAAACGTCATTATGAGGTGCGTGGCTGGTAACAGAATTACCTTAGATTTCTTCTTTTTCTTGAAAATGCTTTTGAGTGGTGTTTACATGAATTTTCTTGAAATGCCTTTGAGTGGTGTTTACATGAATGATAGTCACATTCTTATTCTCAGAATTACAAATTTTTGTGGACTTTTATTTTTGCTATAGTAGCAAGAAACAGTAAGAGAGTTAATAGAAAATCCCAAATACTTTCAATTACCTTCAGAATACGTCAGCTATTCATATTTTGAATTAATAGTAACATTAGTGTGATATAAGAATTTGTCCAAGTCCTTTACCTGAAGAAGTTTAAAAACCAACATTTCAAAAATGTATAAGGTCATGGTTTTGCCCTGTTAGTAATATGGTAATTTAGCTGGCAACCAGCAGGCTTTTCTGATAGTTCATAGAACAGAGTTTGACTTCAAGGAAGCAAAGGAGAGAGAATATCTTTCTTTTATTGTCCCAGCAATATTTTTCATTTATTCATGTCACTCTGCTATTATAAAGCAGCCTGCTGCCTTACATTATCTCTGTACCCAAAACTCAACAAAGGCACCTACATCCTCTTGCTTCCTTCCCTCCCATATCATTTGCTGTTCAACAAAAGAGAACATTTTAGCTCTGATATATTTGAACACTTTTATACAAGCATTAGGGCTATTATTGCTATAGCACAGAGAAGAGGGTGAATTGGTATGTGGGGTTTTGTTTACTTAATTTAGTAAATGGGTAATACATATTTCTCATATGCAATTGAAAATGAAATCCAAATAAGATAATAGCCATACATTATTATATGATAAAAACTTGAATTGTATTTTCTACATAGAAGCTAAGAATACAGACAGATGATGTGTTTATAGTAAACACTAGGATTTGAGAGAAATTTGTTGATTTTTATATTATAAATCAAAAGTAATTTGAAGAAAATACGTACATAAAACTTTATTACTCAGTATGTTTTTATTTTGTAATATTTATAACTCCAGTGTAAGTTATCACTGAATCAGAAATGGAATCTTCTTGCCTGTGATTATGAAGCTTTACTCATGACATTTTATAACCCTACTAGTGACCTGGTGCACGGATTCGTGCACATTGAAAGGAAATTAACTAGAAGGTGGCTGGCGGGGTGTTACTGGGCAAGATGGGCCGGGCACGCCCTGGAGCCAACCTCTGGCAGTCCTTTCCCAGCCCGTCCCTGGCCAGCCACACCTGGTGTGACACTGTGGCTCGAAAGGCATCCGTGGATTAAGCGGGGTCCCTCAGGAGTCTCTTAGCCTGGCCTGTGGGAATTGGGCTGAAACTATCTCTCTGACATACCCTAAGGGGTCTCAGAGTTCAAGAGGGCACTCTGCAAGGTTGCTGTCATACAGGGTGTGGAATGCAAACACAAGTGTGCAATAAACCAGATTCAGGACAAACAGTGCCCAGCAACAACATGACCCTCTCTGGTGTAGGGGTGTCATCTGAGAACCACTGCTGCCAAGTCACTGCAGCTCAGCAGCTCCTATATTGAGCATCTACCCTCTGGTGGTGGTCAGGGCATGTCATAGACACTGGTTAGATGGAGGTAGGGACCCTTAGCATATTAGCCTTTTACCAAGGATATAACCACAGAATCATTGTCAACAGGCTGTAACCACTATCAATTGAATTGATGTTATACAGGGTTAAAGCTTTTTGACATGAACTTATGCTGATTGATATAATTATTGAGCAGCACCAGGAAAAGAGAATTCAGTAGGACTAAGATTGAATGACGAAATGTTTTACCCTGTGATTGAATGGGATTAGAGCCAGGTAAAAATAAAAATCACTAGCAGCTTTAATGCCTGAAATTTACTAAAAGTATAGGATATTAAATAGGATATTAAATATATAAACCAAAAACATAATCTTTTATTTCCTACCATTTCTTGGGATTTTAGAATATAATAAGTGAAAGAAAGAGATGACATGGATAGGGTTTGTGATGGAAGATGAACAAATTGCATTACAAATGTCTAGCTTTTAATTAAGAATAATAAGGAAAAGCAAAAATGGAAGAAAGAAGTGAATGAAAGAGAAGAAATATGGGCTTGGTTTTTCAAGGAGAGGTTTGGCCAGGTAGGAAAAAAAAGGGTGTTTTGAAGATTTGGAGAAGTATCTGCCCTCTGCGGAAAGAATATTAAGAATAGCAGCTATATTACTTTATATGGATTTTAAACCAATAAAAACATAATGCTATCTGACATTTTTCCTTAATAGACTATAAGAATTATTCTTCAGTATTTTGCCAGATTTTGTTTCTATAGTTAGAATGTGTACATTACCAGAACTACATGAAACCTTTGTTATGTGTGGATGACACAATGGGATTGTGTCTAACCCTAGTAGATTTTAAAATTTACTTACATATCCTCAGAAATTCAAAACTAAAATCTGAGTAAGTGCTTTGGTTGCCTTGGTTTAGGAGGTTAGCATTGTGCATGCCACTCCAGATGTGGGTGGGAGTTTCATTGCAGGTGCTCTCTCTTCCACTGTTAGAGTTGCTATAAGAAGCACTTATACAAAGAAGTTATTTATATTTTTATACAAATGAATTTTATACATAATACCTGTTCTTTTTCTGTTCTTTGGGAAGCACAGAACACTATTAAAGATGTAGAGGTAAAAGCATCTATAATCCTAATTCCAGAGATAAACTCAGGTATTATTGTAGGATATTTTCTTCCTGGCATTTTTTCAAAGCACTTTCACATATTTCAGATCATTCTTTATAAGTATTTCTATGTCCTAAATATTTTTACTAACCTTTATGTAATTATTTTCCCACTGTATTCAAGTATGTGTAAATGTAATTTAAAATTAACATTTGATAGTAACTTATGTGTATATTAGAGGCCCGGTGCACGAATTTGTGCGTGTGTGGGATTCCTCAGCCTGGCCAGCAATTGAAGCTGATGGGGGCCAGCCAACTGGGTGGAGGGACCTTTGGAGGTTGGCTGTGGGAGTACACTGACCACCAGGGGGCAGCTCCTGTATTAAATGTGTGTCATAGCAACCAGTTGACTGGTCATAATGGTTGCTTAGGTATATTCTAGTAATATATTCTGGTATTCTGTATTATTCTTGTGTTAAGTATTTACATTTCCAATTAAACTTCCACATTAAAGAATAGACTATTTTAACAAAGAGACCCCAAAGTATAGTGGCTTACCAAGTAAGATGTTTATTTCACTTCCTCATGTAATAGTCTCTAGGAATAGATAAGCCATCTTCAAATTGTGGTGTTTATTTGTTGGCTAAAGATGTTCTGGCCATCTCTCAGCTTGGAGGATGGAGAAGGGGGTGGAGGGAGCACACACAATTGTTTTAAGAATGCACATCACTTCTGCCCACGTTACTTTGGTAGAATTTAGTTGGTCATGCTTGGCTCTAAGGAAAGTTGAGTTTTATGCTGAGTGATCATGCATCCACATAAATCTATTAGTGTGAGAGAAAGAACAAAAAGTATTGGGAGACAACTAGCAGTTAAACGAATTTTCCAATAGGATGCTGTGGGAGCATACATAAGAGCAGGAAGTAGAAGCCAAATCACATTGATATAGGTTTATTTTTAATATCTTCTTACAATAAAATCACTAAAATTCCTGTAAGAAAATTTCTAAAATGGATTCTGTCTTATTAAAGGCAACACATTCCAAATCATAGCATTCTTGGTTAGTTACTTAAAACCGGTATTGATTTTTGCTTAATTAATTGGAATATTATTGCCTCTTACTCTGGATTGATTCTAGTTTCCTAAAGTTAAACTGAAAAACGAAAGGCATTTGGATATCCACTGGAAACTTGATGTGCTGCAAAGGCAGTAGCAGTTCACTGACTTGATAATTTAGAAATTCCAAGCATGAACTGGGCTGTTTGGAGCCTCTTATTCCCGACTTTTCATTAGATTACTTGAAAGAAACTTGTAAATGTAGATTGCCTCCCATTGAAGAATTGAGGGCTGGGAGGCATTGTCACTTAAATGGTATTAACAGACTTTGTGGGTTTATATACCTCTATTATTTTTTAACAATTAAATATGGAAAAATGGATACTGGATCACCAACCATAAAAAAAAGAAAGAAAAGAAAACACACAAACTGACACCTATGTTCACCAGCTTTTCATCAAAGAATTAGTTATTTCACGCTTTAAAAGGTGATTACATTTCACATTATGAGAAATGTATTGTCTTCTTTTCCCCCCCTTTATTTAATGTGTTAATGAAAACCTCAGCACAAGCTGCAGACCAGATTTAAGGAAATTAAATTATCTGACCTCTGAGCCCTTAAACCTATGATATGCCATGATGTTATTTAGTGTTATGCAAAATTGTGTATTTGATTCTCTATTATTCAGTCCACTTTCTTAAGCCTGCTCAGAGCTTCAATAAAATTTCCAGAAATGATATTATGATATTAGAATCTATATCTAAATGTATCTTTTGTGTTTATGTTGCTACAGTATCTTCAAACATTGCTATAATATCTGATATAGCTAGCTCTTTAGGCTTTTCAATATAAATGTATTTTTTAAAATATAATAAATTGATGAAAACACCATAGTGATAGTATTCAAAGAAAATGGCAAACAAAAATACACATAATTTGTTACCTCAAGTTTCATATTTTTTTCTCTTTAGCACATTTCCTAGTATTTTTGTGAATAGGCTTACCTTTTTTGCATGTTGTAGCCAGAATGTAGATGAGAACACCTATTAGCACAAAGTATATTCATAATAAGATAGAAAAGTCACTGAGTCACATATTCCTGGGTCTATAAAATGCATAGATGTTCATCAATTTTAACTCCATCAGTCGGACACTTGAGTCTTCTTTATAGCCCTACCTTGGCAATGTGTAGTGATGTGAAATTCACTATTTCTCCATGAAATCCATTTGATTACCTGCCACCTCTAAAGTTAACTTTATTTTCCAGATATATAGCTTCCTGTAATCTCACATTTATCGTTTTTCTGGACTTGAATCACACAAATGAACTCACTGCTTTTCTACATGATGGCTTTTCAACCTCATACATCATTCCTCCTCCCAGGTTCTTTCCAAGTTCAGTATCTTCAGCTTTTATGGTTACCATTCTCATAAAGTTTTCAAGCACACTCAACAGTCTGGATTCTTTCCATGACATCTCTTCCAATTTGTCAGTTTGACACTGACTCAACAGAATACTCTGGATGGTTTAACCAGCACTGGATATCATATAATTAGCATTTTATAATTCTGTATGCAATAATACAGCATAAAATCTAACTTTCTTTTTTTCCCCCCAAGCACATCACACTGTGACTTATGTATGTTGATCTTATATTCAACTAATACCTTCACATATTTCACAGCTTTTCTATTTTTATATTCTAAATATAGAAACATTTAATTGAAATTTCACTTGGTTAGATTTAGCCCCTCTTTCTAATTTATAAATACCTTATTATTTATCTATTTATTTATTTATTTATTTATTTATTTAAATATATATGTGTTTATTGATTTCAGAGTAGAAGGCAGAGGGAGAGAGAGAGAGAGAAACATCAATGATGAGAGAGAATCATTGCCTGGCTGCCTCCTGCACCCCTGTACTAGGGATCAAGCTTGCAACTCAGGCATGCGCCCTGAGTGGGAATTGAACCCTGACCTCCTGGTTCATAGGTCAACGCTCAACTACTGAGGCACACCAGCAGGGCTAAAAATACTTTAATTCTCTTTTTTGTGGGCCTTTATCTCTCCTAGCTTTTTTTTTTTTTTTTTTTTTTTTTTTTTTTTTTACTAACTGAAGTATTATCCAGTGTCCCCCCTCCCCCCACCATGGATGAACTGACCATGATGGGTTGAGAGGAAAGCATGTGACCTGCCAAAATAGTAGTTCACTTCTCTATGCTGCCAGTGATTCATTCATCAGTGCCATCCAGATAAAGTCCCTCAAACTCTTCCTGTCAGCATTACTCATGTTATGTAAAAATCTTCTAAAACTGCCTATCTATGCAAAAAAAATAAATGGTGTTAGTGAAGTGACAATTACAGTGACTATTAAAGTTATCATGCAAAGATTTATTGGATCCTGGTAAAAACTAATAGATCTATCTTCTCACCTATAATATGTGCCACAACTACATAAAACTACTACTTATAAGTTCCATTTTCACTTATTTGATAAAGACAAAATTTAAAATCCAGTATGCATTAGTTGACTCTATTGATATTTTCTATATTTATTGAGTTTTCTGGGGTGACATTGGTTAATAAAATAATGTAGGTTTCAGGGGTACAATTCTGCAGTATATCATCTATACGTTGTATTGGATGTTTACCACCCTTATAAGTAGTTTCCATTTACATTTTATATATGGACAAACCTATAAAATGAAGAAAGTTCCCTCCTGCCCTGCAGAGCTTATGGAGACTCTCAGTCCTTGGGAAGCTCAGGTTCATTTAATCCACTGTGTGTCCCCGTCTGGTGACATCAATGAAGCCAGTCGGCATTGACATTTTTCCTTAGTGAACCCTTCCTGCTCCTCATGACTGGCCCTTCCATGATGAAGTTTCATAAAGTAGCTCATAATCTGCATTGATTATGAGGTTGTGGTCTGTTTCCTAGAGTCAAGAGTGATCTTTTGATCACTTTAGTCTGACATAACAACAACAAAAAATATGCGGTATTGATTGTATTCACCACATTCATTGACTGCTTATGTTGTAAGTAGTTTTCATGCATTATCTCCTTAGACCCTATGACACCCCTTTATCATTATCCCCATGTTGTAAATAATAAAATTGAAACTCAAAATAGTCAAGTATGCCCAAGGCCATTAGCTACCAAGGGATGGAGCCAGATTCAAACCTAGGCTAAGTCCAAATTCTAAATTTTTCAAAATATATTTCCCTGCCAGTGCGAAGTCTCACATATGGCCCAGGAATAACACATGAAATACAGAAGCATAAACCATCCCCTGGGCAATACATAATTGCCATGCAAAATTATAATGATATTAAGGGAATCTGAGGTAGCTGGCTTTAGCAAGCAGTAGACCAAATATGAATTTAATAGATTGGAGCAGCCACTGTGGAAAGCAGTATAGAGTTTCCTCAAAAATTTAAAAATGGAACTGCCTTATAACCCAGTGATTCCACTTCTGGGAATATATCCAAATAAACCCAAAACACTAATTTGAAAGAATATATGCACCCTCTATGTTCATTGCAGCGTTATTTATAACTAGAGGTCCAGTGCACAAAATTCATACATGGTGTGTGTGTGTGTGTGTGTGTGTGTGTGTGTGTGTGTCCTGCAGCCCAGCCTACATCCTTTCCAATCTGGGACTCCTCAAAGGATGTCTGGCTACCCTCACACAATCCAGGACTGCAGGCTCCCAACCACTCACCTGCCTGCCTGAATGATTGCCCCTAACCGCTTTTGCCTGTCAGCCTGATCACCATCTAACTACTCCCCTGCCAGTCTGGTTTCCCCCCCTGCCCTCCCATGCAGGCCTAGTTGCCCCTAACTGCCCTCCTCTGCAGGCCTGGTCTCCTCCAATTGCCCTCCCCTGAAGGCCTGGTCCCCCCCCAACTGCCCTCCCCTGCAAGCCTGGTGATCCCCAACTGCCCTCCCTTGCTGGCCTGGTGGCCCCCAACTGCCCTCCCCTGAAGGTCTGGTTGCCCCCAACTGCCCTCCCTTGCATGCGTGGTCCCCCCACCAACTGCCCTCCCCTGCTGGCCATCTTGTGTCCACATGGGGGTAGCCATCTTTGACCACATGAGGGCGGCCATCTTGTGTGTTGGAGTAATGGTCAATTTGCATATTACCTTTTTATTATATAGGATAGTCAAGATTTGGAAGCAGCCCAAATGTTCATCAATAGATGACTGGATTAAAAAATGGAATACTACTGCAGTGGTGGTGCCAGGAGCCTCTCCCTCCTCTGTGGCAGTGCTAAGGACCCCTCAGGGGGCATCAGACATCTCCCCAAGGAATCCTGGACTGTGAGATGATACAGGCCGGGCTGAGGGACTCCCCCCCCGCCCCCCCCCCCCCCCCCCCGCTGCAAAGTGCACGAATTGTTTTGTAACTTTGAATTAACCTGCCTTTATAGTAAGTGAAGAGATGAGTCTCAAAGATTAACTGGATTATCACACATCTAGGATCAGGCATGACTTTCTGCGTGGCTAATTCTATGCTAATAAATATGCCAACCAATTAGTCACATAAGTTCCAGTCTCCAAGAAACTCAAAACCCAAGACACAGCTGAAGCATCCAACATTATCTCATAAACATCAGGTTAGCAATAAACCTTTAAAGAAAGTTCAAGTGACTTTTTTATGCGTCAAATGTGTGTCAAAGGAGAAGGATCACAGGGAGGGAAGGTTATCCAGTTATCTTATTTTGTTGTAATTTTTACATGAGTATATGTTAGTTATTCTATTGTCTCAAATGATATAGAGAGAATAATTACAACATAATCACCTTAGGTTGATTGGCTACAAATATAGACAATTTTCATAAAGATTAGAGATTTTGATGATAGTATATATATATATATATATATATATATATATATGTACGTATATACTATATTTCAGAAGCACAGAGGGCCTAATTTTTACCTCCCAATGATAATTTTTAAATTATTAATTTTCTAACTCTTCATGCCAGGGAGTCTCAGTCAACCTGTCATCTTTTTTATTTTTTATTTTTTTATTTTATTAACTTTTTATAGAGAGGAAGGTAGAGGGACAGAGAGTTAGAAACATCTATGAGAGACAGACATCCATCAGCTGCCTCCTACACACCCCCCACCGGGGATGTGCCTGCAACCAAGGTACATGCCCTTGATAGGAATCGAACCCAGGACCTTTCAGTTCACAGGCCCACGCTCTATCCACTGAACCAAACAGGTTTCGGCCAACCTGTCATCTTCTTGCCTTTACTTTCCTTCTGCCTCCATCAAAAAGAGGGTTATAAACAACAACAATTGATCTTGCTATGGATTTTACTCTCGGCTGCAACCAGACAAGGAATTACTGTATTGTATGTGTCACTGGGAGAAGTCTTCCGAGGCGAGAATTACTCTGAGTGCTGACCGGTACGCATAAGGCGTGACTCAATGAAAATTACAGGCTGCCTTGATGCAGGCCAGTTTATGAAAGACATCCATTATTATCTTTCAAGCTACATTGGGTTCTTAGAAATGTACCTTACAGTTTCCCTTGATGAGGTGTTTTCACTTTTTTTCTTCATTGGAAAACAGAATAGTTCTGTTTATGAAAATGGTGTTCTTTATTTATAGATATGGGAGGAAAAATGCAACATGTGAAAATCACTTCTAAAAAGACATAGGACTGAGCCAGATGACAAAAATTGGAATAGGTTGTTTAGAAGAAGACTGTGGGGTACTGTGCCTTGGCTTTCACAATATGGCTTTGTGAATATATCCCAGGTTCAATATCTGCCTGCATCTGTCAGCCAAATTGTAAGCATAGCAACCAAACTGTAACACAGCCAGAAACCTTCTTGGATGGTTTTGAGATAAATCTAAAAGAAATTAAATTCAATTAGATTTAATGAGAGATGAAAAGAGTATCATGGAAATGCAGCTAAATTTTAATGATTGAAGACTGAAGTTACAGCAGCCTTTTCTCTCCTATTTTATTTATTTACTTTTGGTGGTTTTTTTTTTTTGTATTACTTTGGTGTGTGTGTGTGTTTGAGGCTTAAGAGATTCATCCTGAAATTATAATCCAGTGGAGACTTTGATTTTCACCTTTTAAAGAATAACCTCCTCTTCCATCCCATTCTACATGCATTTACCTGCTATGAATTTCGTGCTTGGACATACAAGCGTGGGGCAAAAGTAGGTTGATGGCTGTGAGTTTATGAAACAGAGTTTATCCCTGTATTATTATTAATTATTGTATTGTTTTTCATACAAACAATTACAAACCTACTTTTGCCCCACGCTGTCTAATTAAAAAGTGGATGGCCTGCCTTGTCTGAACAGACCGGGCTGAGCTCTGTCTCCCTGCAGTCTGGCGGTTCACACTGTGGCTATTAAATTAGAGGAGTTTTGAGAGGGGAGGGTCAGCAGGCAGCCTTAAGGGATAGGTCTGTCTCTCCTGGGTTAAATTCCTTTTGTTTTTTTAGTAGAAACAATCTAACATAAAAAAAGATGATACTCATATCATGCAGATCACTTTATAATTTAGGCATTTCTTTTAGTGTTAAAACATAACAATATTAAAAGGAAAAAGTACCACCCTGGATGGTGTGGCACAGTTGGTTGCAGCATCATCCTATACACGGAAAGGTCATAGGTTGTACATTTGATCCCTGGCCAGGAGCTCATAAGGGAGGCAACCAATCAGTCTCTCTCTCTCTCTCTCTCTCTCTCTCTCTCTCTCCCCCCCCCCCCCTCTCTCCTTTCCTTCCTCTCTCTTAAAAAAAAATAAAATAAAATAACATATCCTCAGGTGAGGATTAAATATAAAGAGAAATAGAAAAAAACAAAAGGAACAAGTACCAAGTGATTAAAAAAGAAATTAACCAAATGTGTGCTTTGATTTCAAGAAGTTTAAAGAAACATCCATCATTTGATCATGTCTGTGCACTCCCCTTCCTGGCACCAAGGACACCTGGTAGGCCTGGTTTGGTCTCCTAAGTCCCCAGCTGGGAGTCAAAACTGCTGATAGTCCCTTCAGACCTTCATATAGGTAATGTAGCATCGCTGATAAGGGGGATTGCTAAATGTCACCGTTTCCTCTAATGCCTGGCCAATCAAAACCATTTTGTGTGTATACATTTGCCGGGGGGGGGGGGGGGTTTGGAGGGGGGAGACACACCCTATATATGTCAGTGACACATGAATCCCAAAATAACATGATCTTGGCCTGTCTCTTCCAGTGAGTCCCCTGTGGTAGCTGGCTCTAACTTCATCCAGTTAGCATTGTGATTCCTTGAATATGCAAAGACTCCTCTCTCCGGATCACCCCATGTTGTTCGCTTTGTCGCTACCATTTATCAGCCCTGCGACTCTCCTCTTGGCTACATCTCCGTCTCCCATACAGTTCAGTTAAATGCCTTCTCCTTTATGTCTCTCCCTAGACATCTACCTCACACTAGTCTCTTACTTTTCTTATGTTTCAAGTGTGTGTGTGTGTGTGTGTGTGTGTGTGTGTGTGTGTATTAGAAGCCCAGTGCATGAATTAGTGCATGGGTGGGGTCTGGTCAGCCTGGCCAGGGGGAGGGGACATGGGGGATTGGCCAGCCTGCCTACTGGTCAAACTCCTGGTTGAGGGGGCACTTTGCATATTAGCCTTTTATTATATAGGATATATACTGAGTGGCCAGATTATTATGCATTCAGAGACCATAATAATCTGGCTACTCAGTGTATATGTCACCTATATAGCATGGTTTCCCTAGCTGACTCTACAAAGACAGAGAGGATGAAGAAAAAGCAAAGACAACTAGGACAAATTATTAAAAAGTAATTAGAAATAGTTCCAAAAGGAAATGAACTAATTATTTCAACGTTACTTAAAATTCCAAACTCACAGTTGTTTAATTGCTTTCTTATATTGCAGTGTAACCAATGTAAGCAACTGAATTAAGTTCTGTGGATAAGTGGGGGGGAAATAGAAAATTATAGTATTCCTGACATACCAAATGGAAATTAAATGCATGCTATCTTTATTTTTTTAATTGAAACTTAAAAACTGCACTTAATGCCTGTACATGCAGTGCTACTGTATATTACCATTTTGTAATTATGGGATGAGAACTAAGTGCCATGTCTAAAACTGCAAAGAGAATTAGCTGGTGCTCTCCCAGAAAGGAGATACAAAAGATAAGAGGTGGCCAGTTCTCTGCCTTTTTGTAGAGTCATCTAGGGAATCCATGCTCTGTAGGTGACATATACTCTGAGTGGCCA
Source organism: Pipistrellus hanaki (assembly GCF_964339955.1). Classification (NCBI taxonomy): domain Eukaryota; kingdom Metazoa; phylum Chordata; class Mammalia; order Chiroptera; family Vespertilionidae; genus Pipistrellus; species Pipistrellus hanaki. Next base: position 69,243,226 of record NC_140508.1, read on the forward strand.
GATTATTATGGTCTCTGAACCCATAATAATCTGGCCACTCAGTGTATTCATCTATCCAGACTCAAGTAATGGAGACCTTTAAATCTGGTGTTGATTGTGTCCAATTTAAGCAGAAAATAAAGGTTTCATCCTCTTTTCTTATATACTTCCTCCTAAAATCAAAAACAAAGGTTTCATCCTCTTTTCTTATATACTTCCTCCTAAAATCAGCCACTCTCTAGAGGTCTTTGATATTCACAGTTATCCTAAGAGCTGAACTACTTCCTTCTTCTCCTGTGCCATCCATTTCTTCCTGAGTAACCTGGGATTAATGCTCCCTTTCCTTTGTCATTACATGCACTGAACCACCAAATATGTACAGAAAAAGTACAAATTATACAGTACTTGAAAATATGACTGCCTCTTCGTTTCATAATTATGTAGCAGACCATGCTCACCTTAATAAAACAACAGACTCTTTCATTACACCCTGCTCTTTCTTCTTGTTTCAACTCAGAACCCTTCACAATGAGGGTTCTCTTTATTTGGAATGCCTGCTGCCTTCCCCACCCAAATCCCACTTTGCCTAACCCTTCTTTCTGAACTGGGATTTTTTAAAAATACATTTTTATTGATTTCAGAGAGGAAGGGAGAGAGACAGAAACATCAGTGATGAGAGAGAATCATTTATCGGCTGCCTCCTGATGATCAGGAATGTATGTGTGACCTCCTGGTTCATAGGTGGATGCTCAACCACTGACCCACATTGGCCGGGCCTGGAGTGAGATTTTTAACTGAACTCCTCCTGTATGTAAATCTTCTATAATCATCCCTTCTTTCTTAGCTATCTCTTTGAATTGTAGCACTCTGTGTGCCTATATTATAGAATTCAACACATGGTGATGACTTTTGTTTTATATGTACCTACCTTAGGAGACAATGATGTTCTTGAGATCAGGGATTGTATGTTAATTTATTTTATATCCACAGGATAACACAATGCCAGGAACATGAATACACACTGTAAACATTGGTGGAGTGATTGAATGAACACAATTTTAAAACAAACATTCTATTATTTAACTAATTATAAGAATGAGGAAGGTACGGTAAATTCTAAGATCAGGAAGATATTTACTACTTAGAATTCCTTTGAAAGTAAATGCACTATAGTGTTATCAAAAGTAATTGAAATTATTATTTTGATGTTCATTGAAATGAGTCTTGATTCTACTGCATATCTGAATATGTTACACGTTTTATTTTTTTCATGGTAGTTATTGGGAATCTGCAGCAATTAAAAATTTGAATAATATTTCTTGATAGTTTTTTTTATTAAACATTGACAATGAACAAAAACAATCTAAAATTATTTGGTTTAACATATTAAGTTCTGTATTTTTATTTTTGATCTGTTGGAATTGAATGCGAATTATAATCTTCACAATATGTTTGATAGTTATAAGGCATGTCATTTGATAATGAAGAGAATAGTCTTATCATAGAAGAGGAAAAAATTTATATTTTTTCCTTTCGTTAAGATGTAGCAATAATTTTCTAAACACTGACTACAGCAAACATGATATGACAATAACAGATTTTAACATCACTTTCAAGAATGAAATAAGTTTCCCTAGAAATACACTGTTTACCCAATATCCTTTAAAAAATTGAGATAAAATTTGAAATACTATCACTGGGATCCTTACAAGCTTTACAGATGTGCTCAGTCCTGAAAGCACTGCCCTTTGGGGATATAGTTACATGTATTTTAAAACACATAGTATATAAAAGATGATACTCTTTACAATTTTGAAGTACTGCCATAGATCCTGTTTTCTCTTTTAAATTATATATTTGATATTGCTGACTTCCCAAAATTATAGTTGAATCTACCCAGAGTAATGGCTTTCTAACAATGCTATTAATATCTAAAAATGCTTTTCTAAACAAATCAATTACTTAACTGAATAAGAACTAACCCATTCTTATACCTCATAACTGGTAGAAATAATATTAAAATTTTACTGCACATGCTTATGTTAGAGAAAAAAGTTATAAATGGAAAAAAAGTTATATTGGCATTTTTCTCATAGTGTGATTTGTATTGATGTAGGAATTTTGTATTATCACAACTATTTTTATCTACCTATACTTGGCCAGAGAAAAAGAATACTCTATGACAACTCTATGAGAGAGAGTCATCGATCAGCTGCCTCCTGATAGAAAAATTAAAAGTTAAACATTTGCATGCATTTTTCTTCCAGATTATCATTATTTGTATTTTAAGATGTTAATATCACTCCCTTTTTCCAGAGCCTGTGGTATGGTTATATGGCTGTATTTATGGTGATTTCTCTAACACCAGTTTGGAGCCATTGGTTATTTCTCTGCTGCTGCAGGACACATATTTTTTCAAATCCTATTTCTTAAAAACTATCACAATAGTCCGTTTTGCTCAAAGGTTCTTTTAAAACACACCTACACACCATAGCACTCTAAGTAAAAGAAAAGTAAAGCATGCTACTAATTTCACCATATTTATTGAAGTTTCCTTAAATCCAGCAAAATTTAGACACACTGAGCTGCATTCGGGAAATATGAAAATAAAACTTTTCCTCTTTTATAAATATGAAAGACTGTAGTTTTTCAGGAACCGAAGGCAGCCGTAGGTTGCTATAATCAGACATGTGATCCCTGCTATTCTTGGACTTCTTCATCAATCATAGATAAATTGAGCCACCATAGTGGCATCTTCCTTCTCTTCCTTCTTCACCAGGCATTCAGCTTCTCTTCACCTTCACTCATAACTGTAGGAGGAGGGAGCTGGCTAATGAGGGAAAAGATCTGCCTTTAAGAAAGTAACGGGGGCTCTTACTGGATTAATACTTAAGGCAGTGAATCTCAAGGTGTGGTCCCCAAGCAGCAGCCTGGGATCACCAGGGCCTTGTTAGAAGTACGAAGGTCCGCCGAAACCGGTTTGGCTCAGTGGATAGAGCATCGGCCTGCGGACTGGAAGGTCCCTGGTTTGATTCCAGTGAAGGGGCATGTACTTTGGTTTCGGGCACATCCCCAGTAGGGGGTGTGCAGGAGGCAGCTGATGGATGATTCTCTCATCGATGTTTCTAACTCTCTATCTCTCTCTCTTCCTCTCTGTGAAAAATCAATAAAATATATTAAAAAAAAGAAAAAGAAGTACGAAGGTCCAACACTGAGGGTGGGGCCCAGCAAATCTGTATGCTCCCAAGCCTTGTGGTGATTATGAAGCAAACTTAGAGTTCTGGGACCACTGACTAAGAGAATAGTTTTCTGACAATCACCCACTAGCAAGCGCTCAGAAAATTCTATGCTCTTCTTAAGGAATTTCCCCAAATTTATTGGTTAAATGCAAAACAAAAGGAAGTCCTGTAATAAGATAATCTGCCTTTAGACCTATTTCAAATGAAGAAAATGTATCCTGAATAAATGGGCATGTTTCTTACAAGTGACAATATGAGGTTTGAAAACTTCAAAGCTTGGGGCGGGGGGGGGGGGGGTTGTTGTTGTTACTGGATTGAATAGTCGCCGCCGCCACCCATGTCCACCTGGAACCTCAGAAGAGGACCTGACTTGGCAGCGGGCTCTTTGCAGGTGTCATCGTTAAGATGAGGTCATCCTAGATCAGGGTGGGCCTGGTCTCCTGACAGGAAAGTCAGTAGGGAGCCCCTCAGGGAGGAAGGCCCTGTGAAGGAGGAGGCAGAGATGGTAGTGACGCTACCACAGAGCACCAAGGCCTGCCAGGAGCACCTGTGCTTGGGGAAAGGCGTGGGCAGTTCCTCCCCAGAGACTCCCCGAGGAACACACCTGGCACCTTGATTTCGGACGATGGGCCTCTTGAACTCTGTTGGAATAAATGCTTTCAGCTGACCAGTTTTTAACTGCTGTGGCAGCCCAGGGAGACGGGCCCAGGCCATTTCATGGTGTCTACATCTTACGGGCATTTACTGTGCTTACTCTTTGTCCATAAATACGTTCTCTCTTCCTCTGTAAAGAGCTGCCTGCCTCCCTTCCCCAACTCTGTAACATCCCCCTCCCCCTCCACTGGTTTCACCCACTCTTTGAAAGGGTCTTTGAAAAGCCTCGCTTCAGCTGTGAAAGCCATAGTCTTAATTATTCTTGGAGAGAAAAAAACCTCCCCAGCAGAAATATTAAATGTAAAACCCTTCTCACTGTGGAGAAATAAAGCATTTGAGTATTTTTGGAAATATACAAGTGATGGTAGAGATTATACCTATTATTTCCCATCCATCTGTCTTTCAATAAAATGTTAGATTGAGGTGGATTATGCTTTTTAAGCTGCTTTGTACTCATTTGTTTAAATACATACCAAGCCTTTTAATTGGATCATTTTATATGCAAATCACCAATTCTATTAAATATATCTGTCTCTCCTCCTGTGGCTGTTTTAATTGTGTCATAAATGCACTGACCTGCACAGACAGGGTTAATTAGAGTCCTGTGTGAGTGTGTGCGTGGACTGTGGCTGCAGCTGTAGATCTAAAATAAAGAATAGGGATGTACCAAGCACAGCTCTTGGTGTCTTCAAAACAAAACACACATAATGATGAATGATTTCGCTAGGGAGCCTGCCTTAAGGAAATGGATTTGTATTCACTATACCTCATATGAACAGCTCCATGGACTTCTTTGCTATGGTGTGTGTGTGTGTGTGTGTGTGTGTGTGTGTGTGTGTGTGTATGTGTGTGTTTCCTCAAATGACTTAGAAAAGAATCTATATTGTAATAAACATATATATTTTAGAAAGAAATGTAAGTTAAAAGAAACATTTAATAACAAGACGACTCTGATAAAAAAATAATTTACATGACTCAGATAATGTTTTTAGATTTATTTAATATTAATAATCTCATTAACCAATGTCACCCAAAAATTTTAATTAAAAAACAACACATAGTGATTAAGAACACAATTTTTCTTGTGCTTTCTTTCATTTGTCATTTCTGCAGTTCTTGTTTTTTAACCAGTTAATGGTTCTTACCAGGGCATTGCCATTAGATTTAAAGCCCACTCTAATCAGGAGGATCTTATCTCAGGGTCTTTAACTAAATTACATCCACAAAGACCCTTTTTCCCAAATAACATTATAGTCACAGGTTCTAGGTGAACCTATCTTTTGGGGGCCACCCTTCCATCTTCTCGGAGCTCCATTGTCACCGTCACCACAGTGCAGGCTTGAGGAGAGAGGGGAGGAGTGTGAATTCTCTCTTAGGCACAGATGATGTGAAAGGCTCAAGTCTCTTCCACTTTGGGAACACTGCCTGGATGTGTCCAGCACCCCATAGCTGTGAGGTCATCAATGAAATATGCTCATGGAAATGTTCAGTAGGCAGGTGGACATACAAGTCTGGAGGTCATTAAAAAGATCTGGGTTGGGCAGAAGAATGGATAAGATTACCAAGGGAAGCTGTGTGAGAGTAAAGAGGAAAGCAGGGACCAAAGGCAGTCTGTCTTTGAGGAACTGGCTAAGGAAGAGACTAAGAAGGAAATGCTGGCCGGGGGGGGGGGGGGGGGGGATCTTGGTTGGGGTTAATTTCCATACTCGCTCTGATTGGCTGGTGGTGGGTGTGGCTTGTGGAGCAGAGTGATGGTTAATTTGCATATTACTCTTTTATTAGGTAGTGTTTTATTGTATAAAGATTTAATGTCAGAGTTTATAAATCAGAATTACAAAGTATAGTAGATCAATAAGAAATTATTAATTTGGAACATGTGCAAAGTCTGTTTATGCTATTTTATTATGCCATTCTATAATAACTGACACATGTATGAAAACCTATGAACTTGGGGTTTATACCCAACAGGTCAATAGATAAACAACCTTTACCTTAGAGTTGACTCACACAATGTTACTGGTTGTTTATTATTCTACTGCTGCTTTGGTATAAAATTCAACTAAGGCATGATTCTAAGGCTTTGGCACAGCTTAGAAAAAAATTCAGCAGTATATTTTCTACTCTGTTAGCATTTATATTCAAAAACTACATATATGTATCTAATTATAATTTAATATGCCTTTTACCCAACAGGGAATTCTGATTTCTGTAAAGCATTTATTCTTGCCCTACTTATAATGTCACTCTCAGGATCTTTATCCTGCAGGTGTTTTTGTATAGATATGTTGTTTTTTACATTTTTACAATTATGCTGTTTTCTTTACATGAATATGGAGAAAATGCTCTCTGAAATATTAGAAAAATAAAAGCTATTGTTTCTATAGAAATAGGAATACTCTACAAGAGCAATAGATTGGAAAATGAGGCACATTCAACACAAATCTGAGTCTTTGTTGTTTACACTAAATGAAGGGTAATTTTACAAAAATAAGGCCAAGAAAAATGAAATGCGGGGTTTCATAATTTGTCAGAATCCACCCATTCTATACTGCCAGTAGTACAGCATAATGTAGTCTCAAACCACACTCTACACTGCAGGGTCGTGCATTACTATGTCGTGCATTACTATGTCGTGCATTACATGTGTGCATTACTATGGCTTGTCAAGGCAATGTGTTCTTACAGATTTGAGAGGAACAGAGAAGGTCACTGAAATTTGTTGTAATTTATTTCATTTTACAAAGAAAAAGGGAACTCCAAGGCATTAGGTGAATTAATTTTTGGGTTCCTGTCTGGGCTTACCTTACTCTCCCTAAGCTCCCACTTGCCGCTCACCTTCACCTTGTCTCCAGATTTCCTTTCCTTCTTTTCTTCTCCTTTGTTTCTTTAGCTAGCCTTTATTTTCTCTATGCATTATTATAAAGGGCTCCTTTTATTATTATTGCTTTTTAAAGTTTATCTCCAAAATAATCATCATTTATTAAGTTATTTATTACTCAAGGATGTTCATAATTGTCGATCAAGACCCTTCCTTGACCTGAGAAAACACATGTTGCCATCTCGAGTTTATGTCCTGGTCAGCACACAACTTTGACCCTTAGCATTGATGCCAGCAATGAAAAGCCACTTACAGTGCATTCAAAACCTGTGAAATGTCTGACAGGATCTGAACTCACGGAGTGTTGCCCTCTGGGAGATGAGGGCACATCCATGAACGTATCACACGCAAATATGCATGTGTGTAGATGTGCAGCAGGCGGGGAAGGCTTGAGCACAACCCGAGGGCAAGAGAAAGGAACTGCAGCTGTGAGCCAGGAGGTAATTATAGAACACAAATCAAAGATGAGCCTTAGGAAGGGAAGGGCGGAGTTTCTCTTTGAGACCAAAGAGGAGGACTGAACCAATAAAGAGAGAGGGGAACCTGTGAGGTACATGCAAAGGGATTGAAAGAAGTGGTGTGGGTGGCATCTGTTCCTTGGTGAAACAGTGAGAAGTCAAAAGTGGGTCTTGGTCTTAAGAAGAACAGGGAAGGATTCACTTGACTCAAATGCATACTGTATGAGGGTTCTGTGGAGAAGCAGAATCGATAGGATGTGCATGTATATCGAGAGAGAGAGTTATTTTAAGGAATTGGCTCACATGATTAGGGAAGCTGCCCAAATCTGCAGGGTGGGCTGTCAGACTGGAGACCGAGGAAGAGCTGATGTGGCAGCTCATGTCCGAAGGCTGTCTGTTGGCAAAATTCCTCCTTGCCCCAGGAGGTCAGCCTTTGTTCTATGAATGCCTTCAACCAATTCAGTGAGGCCAGCCCGGCCCGCACACATTATGGAGGGCTTTACTCAAAGTCCACCAATTTAAATTTAAATCACATCCACAAGAAACACTTCACAGAGACACCCAGAGTAATTTTTGACCTGATATCTGCCCACCAGGGCCAGCCAATTTGACACATAAAATTAATTGTCACAAGATGTTCCCTTAGCTACCTAACTCCAAGTTCTGCAAGAATCAGTTCTCCTATCTTCTCTTTAGAAAGCCTTCCCATAAGCCCATGCAAAGGTGTGAGTTTGCCTCCCTGAACTAAATTCCCAGACTGTCCCTCTCTAAGGCCTTCCACTAGAATCTAAATTCCCGGGTCGGGGGTGGCCACATCTGTATCTCCAGCACTTAAATTGTCACCAGCTTAGCATTGGCACTCAACAAAAAGCTGATGAATGAGTGAGGGAATGAATTGCACTTAATTTATGTCTCAGTCTTATGACATTGTGAATGCCTTGAAATCAGGGACTGAGTCTTAATTACCTTTTTTATACTCAATATCTAGCTCAAATTAAGAGCTCCATAAATGCGTTCTGGGGAATAAATGGATGAGTGACTCGCAATATGCTTACTGTGTATTTTTTTCTTAAACCCCAATTACTTCAATTTTATTCCACATATTTAAAAAAGAACATTCTGAAGAATATACACAGATTTGCATTACTGTATCTGTGGAGAAAGTATACTAACAACGAGGGCTGCAAGTCAAAAAATGCTGGTGGTAGGAATCATATGTCTGCAGTTTTTAAAGTACTGCAGATGATCCCAGTGGTTGGGGATCCCTGTACTCAGGACAGTTAAGGTGAGTCACCTGGGATATATCCCTAGCAGTGGGATCACTGGATCAAATGGGAGTTCCATTTTTAGTTTTTTGAAGAGACTTCATACTGTTCTCCACAGTGGCTGCACCAGTCTGCATACCCAGATTAGTGACTTTGAGCATGTTTTCAAATGTCTCTTAGACTTCCTTCTGTCTTCTTTCTATTTTGGTCCCTTGCCCATTTTTTGATTGGATTGTTTCTTCCTTTTGTTAAGTTGTATGAGTCCCTGTAAATATTGGAGATTAAACCTTATCAGTGATAACACTGGCAAATATGTTCTCCCATGCAGTGGGCTTTCTTGTTTTGTTGATGGTTTCTTTTTCTGTGCAGAAGCTTTTTATTTTGATGTAGTCCCATTTGTTTATTTTCTCTTTAGTTTCCATTGCCCTAGGAGCTGTATTGGTGAAGATTGCTTAGGTATATGTCTGAGATTTTGCTGCCTATGGATTTGTCTAATATTTTCATGGTTTCCCATCTTACGTTTAAGTCCTTTATCCATTTTGAGTTTATTTTTGTGTTTGGATTCCAAGAAACAAAAACACCAATCAGAAAGGATATATGCACCCCTAGGATCATAATTTAGAATAGCTAAGATTTGGAAACAGCCTAAATGCCCATCAGCAGATGAGTGTATTAAAAAACTGTGGTACATTTACACAATGGAATACTATGCTATATAAAAAAGAAGGAATTCTTATAGTTTGCAACAGTTTGGATGGGACTGGAGAGTATTATGCTAAGCAAAATAAGCCAGTCAGAGAAAGATAAATATCACATGATCTCACTCATTTATGGAAAATAATGAACAACATAAACTGATGAACAAAAACAGATCCAGAGACAGAGAATCATCGATCAGACCGTCAGACCTCAGAGGGAAGGTAGGGGAGGGTGGGGGTAAGGGGAAGAGATCAACCAAAGGACTTGTATGCATGCATATAAGCCTAACCAATGGACACAGACAATAGGGGGTGAGGGCATGAGTGGGGAGGGGGGGCAATGGAGGGATAAGGACACATATGTAATACCTTAATTAATAAAGAAAAAAAATAAATATTAAAAAAATAAAATGAGTCATTGGAGGATACCAAGTTGATATCTGTCCAGCACTCTGTGGCTCTTAACCTCAGTTGTACTGTGGAAGCACCCAAATCTACTCCCCATTTCAGATCATATCAGCCCGGGCATTTGTGGCTCGTTAAGTTGAGTGTCAACCCATTTACCAGGAGGTTGCTTTTTCCATTCTGGGTCAGGGCACATGCCCAGGTTTCGGGCTCTCGCCCCAGTTGGGGACATGCAGGAGGCAGCCAATCAGTGATTCTCTCTCATCATTGGTGTTTCTCTCTCTCCTTCCTCTCTCCCTAAAAATCAATAAAAACATATTTTTTAAAAAAATCTATTATAATTAAAGAATCTCCAGGGAAGAGGCCCAGAAATCAGTATGCCATTTTAAATCCCATGAGTGTTTCTAAGGTGAAGCCAGGACTGAAACCCACTATTGTACGCATGTTGGATCCCCCTTCATTGTTCCAGCCTCCCACCGTGGACTCCCAGGTGCTCTCCTTCAGGAACAGAGGCCCGACTGGGTCAGTCTATGAATGGTCCACCCAACACTCAGAGAAGGGAGCTGGAATGGTCACGCATCTGCCAGGTAATTTGAGGCACTGTTTGCGCTCTTCATAGGTGCCCACATTGATGTTAGAGTTCTGTCTACTTTGAGGTAATAGAATGGAATCGCCATCCCTGGTCTCTGCCTTTCCCAAAGGATTCCTCTCAGTGCCACTCCGCCTTTGTGTATTTTATAACACAGCTGATGCCTTTGTACATCCTCTCCTGTTCCAGAATTAGGTAATACTGGGACACACAGGCACACACACACACACACACACACACACACACACACACCACAGATGAAACAGGGCATGGTGGAGGTCATGAAGCAATTGTGAAGTTTAACATCAGATGATCTTTAATTTGGGGAAAACGGAACCCATTTTTCTTTGTAATATAAAAATTTGCAACTAATGACCATGGTCACTGACTTCCTGTAATATAAAATGCATTTGTGCTTGAAGTCCTTGAAATCAGATCAAAATTCAATCAGGTATTTTGATGCATCAGTTCAATCTCAACCACAATAAGAAAGATTAAGAGAAAAACTACAAAAAAGGGTAGCATAGAGTAGAAGTTCTCTACCCTGGCTTCACATTAGAATCCCGGAGGACTTTTTAAGCCATCAGAGGTTCCCAACTCAACCCCCCCAGCGATTGTTTAGATTGATTCAGTTGATCCATTTGTGGCCCAGTCATTGTTATATTAAAAGCTCCCTGAGTGATTCCAATCTGCTGTTTTTCTTACCTTCCCCAGGCCTTCCACTGTTGTAAAAGATAGATATTAAATGAGAGAATATCCTGACTCACATATTTACTGTCAATGATTGTAATGATGTTGATGGTAATGATGATAGGACCTCTAATTGAACTTGCTGTGTGCTAAGCAACTTTCTCAAGTTGTTTCTACATATTTAGCGCTCACAACAGCTACTTAATGAGAGCCATATTATCCTCATCTTCGTGCGGATGAGAAACAGGTATAGAGAGGTGATATAACTCAGGGCAGGAGGTGGCAGAGATAGAATGTGAACCCAGAGTTGGGCTCCAGGGCCCCATACTCATAGCTTCAAGTGAATCTGGAATAAACCGGAGGCCAGATAAACCAGGGTATGTCATCATCCCTCTCCCAGAAAGCTCCCTCTGCCTCTTCTTGTTGCTGCAGAGTCTCCCTCCCCTTGGGACAGGTCCCCCAGTCCCACCTGGAGGTGATCTGGCCCACGGGACGACTCCTCTCCCACACACATAGGGTTTGCCTTGCAATGGAATAGCACCAGGTCTTCAAGGTTCAAGGACACCTCTTTATGTCTCAATACAATGGAAAGAATGGAAGGCTTTGGAATAAAACAGACACACAATCAAATTATGTGCCTTTCTTTATGAATTCTAGCGACTGGAGCAAGTCATTTAACCTGACACTCAGTCTCTTAATCTATTACATGGAAATAATAATTCTTAAATTGTAGGATTTTTAAGGATTAAATGGAATAAAGTATATAAAGGTTCTTTGCACTAAGTAGGCCCTCTGCACAGGGGCTGGCTTCCCTTTTACTCTGCCCCCATTCCACATACATATAGCTTTGCACCCAGCAACTCCTAGCTTCTCCATCTCTGCTTGGTTCTTTTCACCTCTGTCTTTAAAGGGTGTGTGTGGCAGGCAGAGTGTGCACGATAAAGGCCTGCCACATAGAGAGTTACCTATGGGACTTTAGGACCCTAAGAATACTAGAGACAAAATGTCTCTTAAACCGTCTGTTATCCGAGAAAAAAAGTGTAGGTGGTCTTTCTCTGCTACTAGTAGGAGTTGGGTTCTTGGGGTACCGGCGGAATAAGCATTTCCAGAGGCCCCCAGGGGAGGATGAGATAAGCTTTATTTTCATGAAATTATATTCCTGGGTTTCCAAAGTCCCTTTTCCCCTTAGCCCAGTCATAGAAGCAGAGCTGGACGCAAAGCAGTGTCCAGAGTTTTCTTTGTGTCTGATGCTGAACTGGGTCCAGGCTCGTTACAGTCGTTAGTCCTTTGTGTGTGGTGTCCGCATGGCCACGGTGCATGTGGGCAGATGCAGGAGGGTGCACCCAAGAGCATCAAAGGAACCAAGATAGTGGACTCATTTGTTCAGGGCAGTAGCGGCAAACTGCGGCTCGTGAGCCTCATACTGCTCTTTGGCCCCTTGAGTGTTCTGATGCCATTTCTTCAAAAGAGACTCGCCCAGGCCAAAAACCAACTTCTGTGTATTGGCCACAAAGTTTCAGTCGCACTGTACATGCATGCCTGCATGTGGTATTTTGTGGAAGAGCCACACTCATGGGGCCAAAGAGCTGCATGTGGCTCTCGAGCCACAGTTTGTAGAACACTGGTTTAGGGGATTCAAGATCCCAAATTTCACACCCTGGTAGTAGTCACACCCATTCTGGTCAATAACCTGTTCCCAGGTGTGACTGACAGACCATCCCCTGATACCCCATCCTGACTCAGAGGCATGCATCTATTCTCCTCCTGCCCTGGCCCTTCCCCCAGCGACCTGCTCTGTGGGAATAGACTGAGGGCTCCCTGGAGAGTGAGGCTTTAGCTTCCTGGGGAAGCTGCCCAAATGACATGCCTATAATATTTGGTCTTCCCTTTGCTCCTTCCTTGTTAGTAATAACTAGTAAGTTACAACAGTATCACTTCCCACTTCCAACTTATCCAAATGCCTAAAATTCCTCACTTCGGAGATCTCTTAAAGAACTGTTAGAAGATGCCCTAGCTGATTTGGCTCAATGGATAGAGCATCAGCCTGCAAACTGAAAGGTCCCAGGTTCGATTCCAGTCAGGGGCACATGCCCAGGTTGTGGGCTTGATCCCCAGTGGGAGACTTGCAGGAGGCAGCTGATCCATGATCCTCTCTCATCGTGGATGTTTCTTTTCTTTCTCTCCCTCTTCCTTCCTCTCTGAAATTAATAAAAATATTTTTTAAAGGAACTGTTAGAAGACATTGCATTTGTCTAAACAAGGTATCTGTCACCTTATTTTTTTTTCCCACTGGGCTACATATGAGCATCCTGCCACACACATGTCATTATCATTAATAGGCAAAATGAGAGCAGTGAAGGGCTGGAAAAAAGGGCAAATTCTGTTTTTTAATCAAATAAAATTTTACTTGAGCTCACTTCAACTATAGTTTTAAGCTATAGAAAAAAATTTTTTGATAAACCAAAATAGCCTTTAAAGTTTCAAATGTGTACAGTTACTATATTTTTCATGAAAAATGCATTATTTTTCTTCTATTTTCCATTTTATTTTTTAAAATATATTTTATTGTCCTTTTACAAAGAGGAAGGGAGAGTAGAGAGAGAGTTAGAAACATTGATGAGAGATCAATCAGCTGCCTCCTGCACATCCCCTACTGGGGATATGCCCACAACCAAGGTACATGCCCCTAACCAGAATCAAACCTGGGCCCCTTGAATCTGTAGGCCAATGCTCTTTCCACTGAGCCAAACTGATTAAGGAAAATTTTATTTTTAAAGTAAAATTTCATTCAATACTATTTTGTAATAGTTTAATGTGTACAGCATAATGGTTAGACAATCAAATACTTTCAAAGTTATTTCTCTGATATTTCAAGTACCCAACTGGCACCAAACATAGTTTTTACAAATTATTGACTATATTCCTTATACTGTACATCCCTGTGACTATTTGTAAGTACCAATTTTTACTTCTTAATCCCTTCACTATTTTCACCCATTCCTAACCCCCCACTTTCTATGGCAACCATCAGTCTGTTCTTTGCAAGTTTGTATGTTCGTTTATTTTGCGCTTTAGATTCCACATAGAAGTGAAATCATATGGTATTTTTCTTTGACTTATTTCATATAGTCTAATACCCTCTAGGTCTATCCATGCTGTTGCAAATTATAACATTCATTCTTTTTTATGACCGAGTAATATTCCATTGTGTAAATGTGCCACTACTTTTTATTCACTTGGGTTGCCTCCATATCTTGGCTGTTTTAAACAATGCTGTAAGGAACCTAGGAGTGCATATATCCTTTCAAATGAGTGTTTTGGGGTTCTTTGGATATTTACCCAGAAGTAGCATTACTGGGTCCTTCTTTGTCTCTTGTTATAGCGTTTGTTTTAAAGTCTATTTTGTCTCATATAAATATGTTTTGAGTCCCTTTTACGCCTGTTTTCTAATGTTGTCTGTGGGTAGTTTTTTTTTGTTTGTTTTTTTTTTAACTTTTTCTTAGGCAGTGTCTATTTTAATTACTTTTCAACAACTACTACTTGGATTTATTCATTTTCCTTAGAAAAAATGCTACCCTGTGCAAACCCTCATTTTTGAATAAATAGTGCCTTAGTCCATTCAGGCTGGGGTGGCTTATAAACAACAGAATTTATTCCCCACAGTTCTGTAAGCTGGGAAGTCCAAGATCAAGGCACTAACACTTGGTGTCTGGTAAGAGCCCATTCCTGGTTCAGAGGTGTCTTTTTGCTGTGTTCTCATTTGGTGGAAGGGACAAAGGAGCTCTCTCGCATCTCTTTTATAAGGGCACTAATCCCATTCATTAGGGCTCCACCCTCCTGACCTAATCACCCCACAAGGACCCACCTCCAAATACCATCACATCAGGGACTGGGTTTAAACATGAGTTTGGTGGAACACAAATATTCAGTCTATAACAAATAGTATAGGCTTTTAAAAAATAAATGCTATGCAATAAGCAAAAAATATTTATTTGCAAAACCATCACCCTGAGAACACCTGCTAGGCCAGTTTCTAAAGGACCACAGAGAAAAAACCCTAACGGCCATTGCTTTTCAATGACCAGTTTCTTCATACACAGGGATACCTCCCAGATCAGCTAAGATGTGAGTTTAAATGCCTTTTCACCCCTAACAAGGAGCCTGCTACTCACGTTTGCCATCACAGAACTGTGCTAATACACTCTATTTCTGAAGAATGGAGCAGAGATTAATGGCTTGTTCATGATAAATCAAGGGCACTTGCTTTGCCTGTTGCATGCCCAGTTTTTTGTTGTTTTGTTTTGTTTTGTTTTGTTTTTAGAAGCAAGCCTTGGGAGCTATTTATCCAGTCAAATTCTAACTCTCATGTTAGACCTTATGAAAGAGAAAAATAAAATTTATTCATGATAAACACTGAGTTCTAGCCATCATAAATCGTATCGATTGCCTTGTGAAGGTTAGCAAGAAAAATTTTTCTTCTTAATTCACATTGTGCTCATTCAACCTTAGATTTGGACTAATGCTACTCATACTGTTGCAAACTGTTCTGGAATTTCCATGGTTGGCACAGAAGAAATATAAGGGGAGATCAAGTTGGGAACCTAAGGAGATAGTTAATTGATGAATATTGCTCTCTAAAGAAATGGCCAGAACTCTGGCCAGTGCTGCTAAATTGTTAGAGCTAGGCCTGTGCACCAAAGGGTCTTAGATTCCATTCCTTCCTCCTCCCTCCTCCCTCCCTTCACTCTCTCTGAAAAGAAATGGAAAAAATATCCTCAGTCAGGATTAACAAAACGGGGGTGGGGGGGGGGAGAAGTGACCAATAATAATTCAATAAAGGAAACAGTTCATATGAAATATGAAATATTAGAAAGACATTTCCTTTTTTCTCTATTCTTCTTGGAAGCCAGCCAGATTAACCAAAGTGATCTTACTAATAATACGTACTCTCCATGCTGATGTTTGGAGTGAGTCGCTCACACAGACACAAAATGCACTGTGAGCTTTTGGGTCAGGGCTTCAGGGAAGGTGCTTGGTACTAATACACCCTCCATGTACTCTTTTGGTTAATGGCTTGAAGGAAAATATAATTTTTCCTGAAAAAATAAATTCACTAAGAAAATGCAAGATATATTTATCTAAAATGTGAGCCAACATATAACCATTCTCCATAGGTTAAAATGTACACTTTTGAACAAACAAGTCTTCAATTTCAACAGACATATTTCTTAGTGTTAGTTCTGTGCTCATGTTCACTCAAAATTCAACATGACCGCAACGTGAACTACAGCAGTGGTTGCCAACTGGTGGTCCATGGATCACTGGTGGGCCGTGAGGTCTGAAAAGTTGGCGATGGTTGAACTAGAGGGCCCGCTGCCAGCTCTGTCCACCTGCTTGGTTCACACGTGTTTTGACACCTTCATTAGCCTTGGGGAGAAGTGTTTGAAAGAGCGAAGGATAAACTCAGAGACAGGCATGCATGCTGTCTGGGTAATTGTGTCTTTCTATTTATTTCTGAAGTCACTTGCATGTCCTTATCTATCATCAGTATTTCATATGGCCTGAAATTTTCCTAAAATAACGGATTCTGGGAATAAGAATAAAGTTTCTTCTCTTCCTCTTTTATTTCATTACTTTTAAGGACATCTAGTAACAGGTTTAAGGAGTGAGCAAGCTGGTAAAATGCCATTCTGTAGGAGGTATCAAAATATCACTGAATTTCAACAATAAAGATTAAATATATATATATATACTTATATACCTATATAGATAGAGATATCTATATTTCTATCTATATCTACATAGAGAAAGAGAAAGAGAAAGAGAAAGAGAAAGAGAAAGAGAAAGAGAAAGAGAAAGAGAAAGAGAAAAAGATAGAGATAGAGATAGAGATAGAGAAAGAGAAAGAGAAAGAGAAAAAGATAGAGATAGAGATAGAGAAAGAGAAATAGAAAGAGAAAGAGAAAGAGAAAGAGAAAGAGATAGAGATAGAGATAGAAATAGAGATAGAGATAGAGATAGAGATAGAGATAGAGATAGAGATAGAGATAGAGAGAATTGCTTAAATAGCATTGGCCGGGTGGCTCACTTGGTCTCATATATCAAAAGGTTGTGGGTTTGATCCCCATTCAGGTCGCATATGAGAGCTAACTGATAGATGTTTTCTCTCTCCCAGCAGTATTTATCTTCCCCCCCCCCTAAAAATCAGTAAACACACCTTTGAGTGAGTATTAAGAAAACTATATCACTGAAGTAACTTAGTAATGGAATGTCGTTTCATCATGTTTCACTCACGATGCCCTAAAATGACTCTTGTTGTCCGTGTGATAAAAGACCACCTAGAACCAAAGATGTAAAACCAACCACAAACAAACAAAGAGAAAGCTCTCTCTTTGGAGTCAACCTTTTGCTGTCACATAGTTTTGCGATGTCTGGACAAGCTGCAGGAGCAGCTGCCGCCCGGGCCGAGCCTGCCAGCTGACAGTGGGCCGGAGCTGGCAACCACCAGCTGAGATTTGGACGCTGGGGTTGGGGTTGGGGTCCATGTGATGATGGCGATGGTCAGTCCTTAATTAGGCCGATTGAGAAGTTGTCTGGTTTAGAAACCTGCTTGTAACGCATTCTTTGATCACGAAGTGGTACATTACCTTCAGCAGCAGATTTTTTTTTTTTTTTTTGCCTCGGAGACATTAAATAAATATTGAACACACAAATTTATTTAGTGATTTTAAAGAACTCCTCATGTTTAATCCTTGTCAGATCCTATTTGATGAAATGTACTTTTTCTCATCTCTGCTCATTTTCTCTTTTTTTCAGATGTACACACACACACACACACACACAAACACACCTTTTCCCCCAGTCCTCAAAAGTCTTGCAAGACAATTCTTGGTATGTGTGTGTGTGTGTGTGTGGGGGGGTGACAGGGAGGTGGCAATGTCTGCACCCTCTCCCCCTGCTGTCTGCAGTGCACATGTGGGAGGATGGACACCAGGGTGGTCATGCCTGTACACAAGGCTTCCTCTCACAGAAAAGCCACAGTTGCTCCAGAATCCTGCCAAGCCGGCAGCGTGACTTCTTCCTCTCATGGGCCCCCACTCACTCACCAACATGGACATTCAACTCTTAACTAAAGATTTATCATTTCATTTCACTCGTTTTCACTCGTTTTGTCTCCCTGCATCCCTAGCCATTCTGGGGGGAAATTATCTGTGGATATTATTAACATTTAAATGCCATGAGGCAACAAAAATATTTGGAATGCCCCTAAAATATGCTCCATCATCCTAAGTTAAGGCAAAATCCAGGAAACTCACTTCAAATTGTGTATACCTGGGAAGTTTTTCAAGCTGAGCAACAGAACCAAACTGGAGCTGCCTCCGTCCTGCGTCCAGGAATGCCAGTCAGAGAACATTCTCTTTCAGAAGGCCAAGTTTGGAAGTCGCCTGGTTTCTGGCAGGGAGCAGGGGGAGGGGATGGCGAGGGAGGGTGAGCAGGCACAGCCAGTCCTCCAGCCTCCGGAGATCTTTGGTTTCCCAGTGTTTCCGCAACAGCCATCAATGAATGCATCTCCTCTTACCCAGGCAGGGGCAGGTAGAGAGACAGCTGAGCAAATGAGCCCTGGATGCCACAGCGGAAGCCGGCACAGCGCAGGGAGGAGGGGCCGGAGGGCGGGCAGCTGAGAGCCTGCCATTGGTGAGTTCACCCAAGTCATCTGCCAGCGGGACTTGGATGGAATGTGAAACCAAATCATTTTCAAGTTAAAGATAGACACAGCGCGCTGTGCACCCGGCTCCCTCCCTCCGAGGCTGTCCTGGGAGCTCCCCTCTCTCCCTCCCCAGAATGTGGGAGAGTCCTGGGAGGGTCTCCCTGGCGAGGCTCAGTTTGGCTCAAGCTTACTTTTGAAGTGAAGGTGCTAAGAACTCATCTATCCCTGGGTGTCCTGGAATTAAAGGATTTCAGAGATCCCGAGGTACCTGCCCTAGGGTAAGTGGGAAGGATGGGCTTGAAGGAGAGCCTCCTTTCTGGGAAGGGGGATGTGGAAGCTGCCTTTATATGTGTGTGAATGAAAATGGGATGGTGACGATTTCCCAGTGTAGGGACTTCCTCATCTCCCCTGAGAGAGCAGGCTTTTGATATGTTGCGCAGGGGAGGACTGGAGCTGAGTTTTGAAAGTTGCCTTGCAAGCCTGGACCTTCAGCGTGCTGGACCCTCACTCACTTTTCCCTCTGCTCACTCCCCCTGAGTTGCCCTGTGCCTCCTAAATTACAGTGTCAGGAGTCCCATGTCACCACGCAGACTGACTGTTACTGTGTCCATGAGCCACTTCTTACTGTTGTGAGATGGAGTTCTTTTCCCTGGCATGGCACTATGTATGGCACTTCCTAATTAAAAAAAAAAAAATTATAAAAAAGAAGGGGAAAAGCGGTGGTTGAAGGTACATAGGGAACAGCTGATATTCTGTTTTTCCAGAAACAAATGAGAGAAAATAAGTATTTTTTCTATGGAAGAGAACAACTCATCAGTGGAAGTTATTTTTCGGTGTTGCTTCATTAATTCCCAGTGGATCCTCCATCCCCCCCCCCCCCCCCCCCCCCCCCAGCTGGCCTTGGCTGCATGAAAGGAGGCCTCCAGGGTACGGGCTGGGGAGTGGAGGGGAAAGAGCTGTCTAGTGGGCTAGTGCCACCCTGTGTTTTAAGGATTTCAGAACTTTTTTTCTTTGGGAAAAAGAATGACAAACTTGGGTTTCCTTCATGTTCTGACCCTGTAGAGGTTGGGTTTCTTGTTTTGTCAAATGACCTCTCAGCTGGGCTCTCCTCAGTGTCCCTTCGGGAGAAAGGCTATCCGAGAGAGCCAGAGGACGCGATGTGGGCGGGAGATGCTCCTTTATAAGGGGACAAGAACCTGCTGGCCTTCTGGTTACAGGGTGTGGGGCTGACCAGCTGTTAAAGGCCATTGGCCGGGCTTTGTTCTGCCAGATACACCGGATTCTAATGAACTAAGCTGGCTAAATTGGATGTGAACAATGAATGACTTGATATGGATGCCTCACTCAACTTTGATAGGAATAATAATATTCTGTTCTGCTTCTGAAATGAAAAATGAGCCCTGACCAGTTTGGCTCAGTGGATAGAGCGTCGGCCTGCAGACTCAAGGGTCCCAGGTTTGATTCTGGTCAAGGGCATGTACCTTGGTTGTGGGCACATCCCCAGTGGAGAGTGTGCAGGAGGCAGCTGATAGATGTTTCTCTCTCATCGATGTTGATAGCTCTCTATCCCTCTCCCTTCCTCTCTGCAAAAAATCAATAAAAAATATATATTAAAAAAAAAAAAAACGAGCCTTATATTGATAGAGTCACTGGATTTTACATCTGAATAATCGAGTGAGACCAGACCGGATGTAAAGTTGTCAGAGTTCGGTTTGGGTGCCCCCTCTGTCCTCATTTTCCCTCTTCCTCTCTCCCCACCCCCAGCTCCGTCTCCCTTCCAGCCCCTAATGAGTATCACTGGTAAACCCCACCTTGTCTAGCAGGCAAGACCTACCTTCAAGGGAGAATCATAGGGCTGTAGAGTGTTTTAAAGTCAGTGCACTAGTCCATCAGGAATATTTGCATTTCAATATAAATACCTAACCTCAAATCACAGTTAACCTTTCCCAATACTTAAAATGAGTTCATTAGGTTGTAAAAGTTGAAGTTAATGATCATGTCTATGCAAGTGGATAGTATCTTTGAAAACTGTTCCTGGCAACATTGAACGTCTGTTCTCCTTGCTTTACCCACGTGCGTCCTGAACTGTTGACAGTAGTAGTGAGCCTATGAGTGTTTCCCAGAAATGTGTACGTGTGTGCACAACACACACAAGTATACACACTTAAATGTAGACTTACCTTTTCCTTAACTAATATATTTCTGATTGAACTATAAATATAATTAGAATAGGCTTTAAGCCCTAATGTAGGATTTGGTTTTCATTTTCAGTGTGTCAAAAGAAAACCAGAACAAGTATAAAAGTTTTTGAATTCTAAAAATGTAAGCATTTTAAACTGTGCGGCCAAATACTGTTGACAGGAAAATGGGGCAAATGGATATTTCTCTGCAACGATTTCATCACTCATCATTTCTAGATCCCTGTTGAAATTTTCAAGCTTGGATTTTATTTCTTTGGATATAGTTTTGTAATATATGTCTGCTCATTCTAATATCTCAAGTGTTAATACTGGGTTATTGTTCTTGTCAGTTCTCACTGATGGTGCCTTCTTTTCTTGATGGCTTGGATATGCTTGATCATCTGCCGAAAATACATTTAAAAAAATGATTCTTACAAATAAGTTGAGGCCTAGTGGTGATGACAGTTTCTTCCGGAGAAGACTTGATTTGCTGTTGCCAGGCACCTGAGGGCAGGATCAGGCCAGGCCACGTTAGCCAAAGTGCAGCCCCCAAGGTTCCTCAGTTACTCCTGTGCCGGAAGTGGGGCTGCAGATCTGAGTGAGCAGTGGCTCATTTAGGGTTCCCTCCTCCCCTGAAGGAAGATATGGCCTTAAAGTTGGGTTTGTTTACTCAAATGCTCACCTGGGGACCGTGGGCTTTGATATTCCCGGGGAAACCCAGGAGGCTGCCCTGAGTACCGCTGGTTTCTGGGAATTTTTGTCCCTGACAGTCATGTGCCCGAGAGCAAAGCTTCCAAAGAGGAGCTTCCCTCTCTGAGTTCTCGTCTTTTCAATGTCCCTGTGTGAAGTCTCCACCTTCTCATGAACTCTTTGCTGTGTTCACACTTTAAATATGTTTAGTTACTTCAGTGGGAGTATCAGTCCCAATTATTTCATTACTGTTACCAGAAATGGAAATTCGCTCTGCTGCTTTTATAATACTTGTTTTTCTTACACTCCTCAATCTAGAGAAGATTCCAGGCAGTCTGCTGATACCCTTGATGACTTCAGGGAGGTTTTTTCTGATTAATTTTCAATTTTGATCTGATCTGTTTAGGCATTTTGGAGAAATTTGCAACTGCGTGCCGATTGGAAGATTCATGTTTTCCGACCTTATTTGAGCTGTCAGCAATACTTAACAGCCCTTTCATTTGTCCCTAGCTGGCCCCTCTCCATAGTAATCTCTTTAGTCTCTCTAATCCACCCCACTGCCACCACTCTCAGCTGTTGACCTTGACTCCTCCTGCTTTCTCTTGGCCTGTATACAGTATCGCCACATTTAAGGAACTACCTCAAAGAAATGCCTTTCTCTCCATCCTCTTTGCAATTGCTCTCCTTCAGGTCTTTGTCATCTCACTTGGGTATTACTGTGGTCGTCCAGTTGTAAACCTGACTCTAGCTCCCCTCCCCCCCAACACATCTCCCACACCAGGATTATTTGTGCTAATCTCCACACCTGCTTTAAACGTTGCACCTATCTTCTAAAAATCATGGACATGAGTGAATTGCTCCCCTCCTTAAAAGCTCTAGTGGCTAGCCATTCCCTCCAGAGTAAACCCCTTAGTCAGTGTAAGGTGACCAGAAGTCTGCTTTTGGTGGGACAGTCCCGATTTTTAACAATTTGTTGGAACTTTTTTAAAACGCCGCGGAATGTGGGACAAATTGTTAAAAATCGGGACTGTCCCGCCAAAAGCGGGACGTCTGGTCACCTTACCTTAGTGTCCTAGGCCTCCCACAAAGCCTTGGCCTGTTTCTCTGGCATCATCTCCCCTTCCCTGGTCATCACCAATACTTTACTGACACGTGATTGCTGCCTCCAGAATAGTTTGTACACCGTCATACCTCTATGCTAGCCTAGCAACGTTCTTCTTCCAGAATGCCCATTTTTCATCTTCTTTGTGGGAAAGTCCTCCTTCTTCAAGGTGGATCTCTTAAGTCACCTTCACCATGCTTTCTTTAACTGTATAGCTCACACCCCATTCTGAGAACCCCTGATGGCAGGAATCGTGTAGGACTCATTTTTGTAGTCTCAGTAATAGACATAGAAAGCATTCGAAGTGTGTATAAGGAATGAACATATGACAATGTGAGGAAGTTTTTCCTCAGTTGTTCCTCTCTTACTTCATTCTTTTTCTTTCTGAACATCATGATTCTCTGACTTCAGACTCTTTCCCAAGAAGAGCAGTCATTAATGACCCCATGAGTGCTAGGTGAAATGTGTTGGGTCATTGCAGGTTTCTGGAGGAGGAGGTTACCTATTTCCATGTTTGCAAATGAGACTTTAACTCAATTGTGATGGCAAAAGAGATGATGGCCTGGCCCAGGTGCCTTAGCTGGTTCCCATGCACCTCAGGTTGCCAGTGTGATTCCCAGTCTGGACACCTGCCCCCGCTGTGAGCTCCATCCCCTGCAGTGGGTGTGCAGGAAGCAGCCTATCTGTGTTTTGCTCTCACATTGATCTCTCTCTCTCTCTCTCTCTCTCTCTCTCTCTCTCTCTCTCTCTTTCTCTCTCTCCCTCCCTCCCTCCCTCCCTCTACTTCTCTCCCTCTCTTCCTTTCTCCCTCTCTCTCCCTCTCCTTTCCTTTACTTTCTCTAAAAAAATCAATAAAAACATTTTTAAAGAGATGATAGAAGTTTACATATGATAAATTAGCTACCGTATTTTCCGGCGTATAAGACGACCCCCCTAATTTTACAGATAAAACATAGGTTTAGGCCTATATTCACTGTATAAGACTACCCCCACTAGCTACACTGTATTCTAGTAAAAAGCCTGCTCAGATTGGCCAGAGTCAGAGAGGCGGTCTATGAAAGAAAGAACTGGTGTTGCCTCAGAAGTGGGGGGTAGTCTTATACAGCGAATATAAGCCTAAATCTATGTTTTAACTGTAAAATTAGGGGGTCATCTTATACGCCGGAAAAATACGGTATATATTTTCAGAGTTTCATAATCAAAAAGAACGTCATAGAGTTTGGAAAACTGACACATTTCAATAGATCTGGTCCATAATGCTGAAGAGTGTAAGATTGGAGTCGCTCAAGGGATTAGGTGGACACAGCAAGCAAATAAGAGGGGAGTTTATTAGAGGGAATTGGGGGGAGGGGTGTCAACGGAGCCACAACCGGAGAAGGTTAGGACTCAGCCTCCGCTATCCTTCGGGTTGAATTTTATGCGCCAAAACGGAAGGGGCAGAGGCCGGGGGTAAGGGTTCTAGTCTGATCAGATGGAGTTCATTGTCCTTCAGCCCGATTAGTGCTGGCCTTTGAGGCTGCGGGCTGTAAGCGGCCCTCCATTGCGGCTGCCTCTGTTGTGCTGGATAGGGTGACCGCAGGCTGGGGTTCCCCAAAATGAGGCTGAGGCCCCTCTCTCGTTGGGGATTTTCTAGTCTGCCTGAGCCAGATGTCCTCTGTTGGCCTGTCAAATAGCACAGACGAGGAAAGTCAATGCAACACAACCAAACTGAAATGATCCCATGGCCACGGTCCAAACCTGGAACATCGGAGCGCACTGGGGTGTTTTCAGATCACAGCAAGCTGCTTGAAGGAAAGCAGGTGATTGCTTCTGTGCTACGACACCATGTCCTTCATTTTAAAGTTGGCTGAATTTTTTTTCTCAAAATTGTTAAGGCCTTGATGAGCAAGATAATATCGTTTTTGCTATTATAAGTTAAAATAAATCCTGCATTTCCTTTTTAAAAATTGAATATAGATGATGGGAACCAAGCGAAAGACAGCTTATCAATTCTAACAATATTTAATTAATTTTATATTCCTCAGATCACTTACAGGTTTTTCACCCATTTCTTGTAGTAAGCCTTTGTTATGCCAACTCCAGAGATTTAGAAAAAGAAGAAACTTTGCTTTGGTGTATACTTTTTTCTCATATAGGACTCAGATATAAAGACAAAAGCCCCAAAATGAAAAAGGTAAAAATTTATCTTGAATATAATCAAATATTCAAAGGCAATATTTAGATGAGAACCCAGAATATGCCACAAAATATGAAAATATAATATTGGCTTTTCCTATTTTTCCTCATTGTTACAAGAAATTAGTGCTAGCTCTTGAAAATGGGCTATGATTTTAAATTGTAGTTTCCAAGTAGCTAAGCTAATTTGTCTCACTAATTCAGCAAATCGGTATCAAGCTCCTGCCTTGTGCCTTAACTGTGCTAGACAATGAAATTATTTCTTTACCCCCCTCACAGTACACTGACACTGGAGTTTGCCATATTAAAACAATGGATTTAATTTTTAAATGTACGTATATTATTATTTCATTTATATTCTTAATTAGTTGTGCTAATCTTCACACTTGTTTAAAACATCACTTTGCCTTGCCTCAATAATTAGTGTTATCCTCTCAGGAAGCCAAGCTTTAGAATAGTCCTGGGATTACTTAATTACTTTAAATCTCATTTTTATCAGATACTGTTTTTATTATAAAATAGCTGAAAGAACCCTGGACTAATTAAAAAAAATATAAGTTAAGTAGAACATGTGTCATTGTCACGTAGGAGATTGAATTGTATCTTAATATAAAATAAAAGTACACTTAATTTGCATAAGTAAAGCTGGACTTTGCATTCTTGCAAAATACATGCAGTGTGAGGATGACTCGGATTCCCTGAGTCATGAAACTTTGTTAAGCTCCATGTATTTTAAAGAGAATTATTCTTATTATTTCTTATTTAGTCTCACATTACTTTCTGGACTCCATGACAATATAATGTGGTAGCACACATATTTGTGAGTGCGAAAAGAATGAATTCACTGAATTAATCATAGTTCGAGAATATAAATGCCTTAACTAATTTTATTAAAAGATGTAGTTAATGTTGAACAAAATTTATCTTTTAATGTATTTGAACTTCCTAGTCTTAGACAGTTCATTACTACAAATTTGTAGAAACACATTTACTCATCAAAATATGTTTTTAACACTTCAGAGAAGTTATAGATTCTTTTCTAAGATGCATCCAGTGTTTCTCACTATTTTGCAGAGGAGAGGTATGTTATTTTCTTGTATGTGTGGTGAAAGTAAGATGCAGGCATCTGAGGTATTCCCGATATACTATGTGTGGATTTTTGGAGTGACAAACAACCCCTGAGTCTCAGTGGCTTCTAAAAAACAAGGTTTCCTTTTCACTCATGCAAATTACCCATCCTGGGTTGGCTGGAGGGCCTTATCTACATTCTTGCTTTGCTCTGGAAATAGTCCTTATACTCTCATTTCCTTGGCCAGAGCTGAAATATAATTTTATTTGGGTGAGGAATACAATCCTAGCACATGCCCCGGAAAGAGACTAGACTGACATATTTACAACAAATTCGAATGAATTCCACACTAATGGATGACAGCCCCTCCAGACCCCCAGAAGGACATAGATGTGGCTTCACTTGTCAGCAGTAATTGGTCCATACTTGGTACCATGGAGGCAGGCAACCTGCAATCTGATGCCAGGGTTCTCCATCTATTAACATCCTTTGCCTCTCATCCATGCAGGAGACATTTGGCTCGCTAAGTTTTTCCCATTTCCAGTGTTTTTGTGACCTTTCTGGTCAGCTTTTCCAGTCCTTGGGAATCCTGCCATTTTACCTCTCCTCATATTTACCTGCTCACAGTTGGGGAAGGGAAAAGAGCCTTGGATAGGGCAATTCCTCTAGACTGTGGAGACCAAATCTAAAACATTAACTCTTTCCCATCTCTGGGAACTGATCGTGTGGAGCAGAGAAATGGAGAAAAGGGTGATTGAATGCAATTCTAATCCCGGCCCCCACTTTTTCCAGGAGGTGAAGTAAAAGGGTGGGGCTTTTTAAAAAAATGCTACAGGGGAACGGTGGTCTATATTAGGGACTAGAAATGCATAGTTTTGAGTATCATGTCCATCACTCTGATAGTCTCTTTTTGCTTTTCATTTATCTTCAAGTACTAACAAGGTATAATTGGGGAATTCAAACAATGAAACACTTAAAAGTTGAAAAATTATTAAGTTAATATTTTAAGGTTTTTTGGGTTTAATTTAAGTCAGAAAATCCAATTTATGCTCTTGGGAGCAATAATTCTAGGAAATGCTATATGGAAGAAAAACAGATGAGGATCCTGGATGGGATGAATTTGAGAATCCCTGTATACTATATTCCTCGCTTGGAGATTTAGGTGACCATTAGCATTACGGATTCTTAAAATGTTACACTAAAGACATGTGTATGATTCTCTTTAACCCCATGTCTCTCGACCTATTTTTAATATAGGTATATGATTAGAATATATAAACATAATACATTAATATATATATATATATATATATATATATATATATATATCAAATATATATACACATATATCCTCTTTTTATGCACATTTTAACACACTCAGTAAGTTCTGGTTTAAATTATCCCCTTGTTTATTGTATTAATAATTAAAAGTGTGATAATGTCATAGCTCATGTAATACTTTGAGAACAGATAGCTTAGAACTTTAAAGGATCTTTAAAAATACTTTAAGCATTGGGCACTTTGTATTTCCTTGATAAATATCATTGATTTTAAATCCCAACAGAAATCAAATTGTAAACTGATAGGGCATTCAATAATATTTGCTCAGTTTTATTCAGGAATATGACTTGTGAAACAGTCACAGATAAGAAAACTGGCTGTGTTCTCCAGAACCCAGAATTCACTTTTGCCCATTTCATTCGAAACTCTAAAACTAGTATTCCATTTTATAATGTGATTATACATTATTAATTCATTAGACTCTTAGCCTTTCTTTATGAAGGCCTTGTGAAGAGAAAACTCATCTTCAGCTAAAACCGGTTTGGCTCAGTGGATAGAGCGTCGGCTTGGGGACTCAAGGGTCCCAGGTTTGATTCCGGTCAAGGGCATGTACCTTGGTTGCGGGCATATCCCCAGTAGGGGGTGTGCAGGAGGCAGCTGATCAATGATTCTTTCTCATCGATGTTTCTAACTCTCTATCCCTCTCTTTTCCTCTCTGTGAAAAATCAATAAAATATATTAAATGAATAAATAAATAAATAAATAAATAAATAAATAAATAAAAGCAAGGCATAACCCAGAATCACTACCTATGAACCAGGACGGCACAGTTTGATTCACACTCAGGGCACACACCCAGGTTGCGGGCTCAATCCCCAGTGTGGGGCATGCAGGAGGCAACCCATTAATAATTCTCTCTCATCATTGATGTTTCTCTCTCTCTCTCTCTCCCTCTCTCTTCCTCTCTCAAATTAATAAAAATATATCTTAAAAAATAAAATAAAATAATTAAAGCAAGGCATAAACCAATACACTCTCTTCCAAAGAAAAGTAGTTGGGAAATCTAGCTTCTTTGTGCATCATAGAAAGAGAAAGCCTTCAATTAAAAGTGTGGGTAGCACGGCTTCTTAGCATACATTTTCCTCTGGTTTCTGTCCATATTTTCCCTGGCGTCCTAATCATGTTCAGAAGCTGTGAGGACCTCAGCAGCACCTCCAAAATGATTGCAGGAGGCTCTGCAGACCCCTCCCCAGCGCTGCAGGGTCGCTCGCCCTTGGGCGGTTCTTTGAATAACCACACACCAGGACTCTGCCTCTACCGCCAGTTTGCCAAACTCTGTGGCCATGACATCTGCCTTTGGAGCTCCCTGGCCCCTCAAGCATTTGGAATGCTGAAAGTACTCCGCGCAGCCGTTCAGCAGACCCCATAACTCTCAGTTACTCCCATTTATGGCACCACAGCCTCTCCTTTAGAATGACGTGAGGGAAGTGCTTAACTGAACGAGGCAGAGGGTTCTGGGGGGAAGTTACACTGTCTTTCTCCTTGCGCAAGGGCAAGTTACCGCTTCCGCCTCCTCGATGGCACCCCAGGGCCTCCGACGCGATGATGCAGCCCCCAGAGATGCCCACTCCGTCTCGGGCACTCACTCACCCCCTGGGAGGGCGCTTTCTGAGGATGACCTTCACACTGCCTGCGGTCGGCTGCGTTTCTTGAAGGTCATCCTCAGACATTAACTGAACTTGACTTTTTTTTTTTTTAAAAAAAAAGCTTGAGAACATTTGGTTACATTGGTAAGTCTGTATACTTGACTCTGCAAAAGAGAAAAGTGACAGACATTTGCTTTCTGTCTAAAACATCCTATCTAATAAGGAGGGAATATGCTAATTGATCACCACTCCATCCCAAAAATGGCTGAGCCCTCAGCTGAGCCAAGTTCCCATAAGGAGCCTTAAAGAGCAATCAGCAGTGACCTGAGGCTCCGCCTTCCCCTGACCCCGTGGGGATTGACAGGGGACCTCAAGCTGAGCCCCAACCCCAGCGCTAGGCCAGGGGACCTGAAGCCACGCCTTCTGCCCAGCAGGGCTTGACAGGGACCTCAAGGTGCACTTCCCATCCTGGTGCTGGGCCAGGGAACCTAAGGCTGCACCCCCGTTCACCTGGCAGGGCTTGACGGGGGACCTCAAGGCATGACCCTCACCACAGTCTGGCCTGGGGGACCTCAGGCCACACACCCCATTCTGGCCCCAGGCCAGGGGACCCTGAGGCTATGCCCCCTGCCGGGCAGGGCTTGACAAGAGTGGGACTGGCGGGATCTGGATCTAGCTCAATGGGGGCGCGGGAGGGACGGCCAGGGCTGGGTCTCATGTGATTTTGAGGAGCATGTGCGTGGGTGTGCCCCAGACTCTTACAGGAGAACGGTTTTCATATGCATTTTACTAATTTTCTTTCATCTCTGACATTTCTATTATAGAGAAAGGGCAAATAGCAATATTAAAATCATTTCCTCTAATCCCCTTTTAATGCACACAAATTTCATGCATCGGGCTACTAGTTTAGAAAATAAGCAAAAACAATATCAGTAAGGAATTAGATTATAGGGCACACATTTTTTTCTTAGCATTTTCCCCCTGATGTTGCTAACTTTTTAACATAAATAAATATGGATTTGAGGGGTAGTCTATAAAGATTTTAGAATATGATAATTGAGTATATTGGTTTATGTTTGCAAAAAAAGGAACATTAATCCTGTCTGAATCTAAATGGGGGCTGGGGGTTTAAAACAAGCTTTCCTTTTTAATAAGGTCGCATCAGAATTTAATTAAAACAAACAACACGCTCACCAATCAGTGTTGCCGCATTTGGGTAAGTGTTAGCGCTGATAACTTTCAAGGCAGAGGCCTTCCTCGGGGCTTTCTGCCAAAACAGCGCGGGTAATCTGATGAAAAGAGACGAAGCAAACCTCAGGGCTGCTGCCTGGCCTGGTAAGATATGCATTTCCTAAAAGAGAAGCCAATGCATCTCTTCTGCAAACCATTAACATTACCATTTAGACACACACACACACACACACACACACACACACGCACGCACGCACGCACACATTGTGCTTTTACAAGTGTACGTGTGTACACATTAAAGTCCATCTCTATGCTTCAGAGCCACAGCGAGGGTGGCCTGGATCTTTTCTTCATCTTGAGTGGTTTCACCACAGAGCCACGTTTTGCTCAATGGCTGCAATGAAAGGGATTAAATTACTCCTATCTGGACAAGATTTAGGATTGCCCTTCTGTGATTCAATTCTAGCAACTACTCGGAATCTCTCATGTGGATGGTTTGGGCTGCTGTTTTCGGTGGCTTACTTGAATGATTTGGCTGAACATCTACTTCCTTGTAGTGAGGGGGGAAAAATTATGTAAAATGATAGTGTTATAAGAAAGTAATCAAAGCATGCATTTTTCTACAAAAGAAGAATGAAATATTTTAAGTTCTTTGGAGGGAGGAATATTGAGTAAATAACTGTGACTATTTGCATATATTATTCTGACCACTGGAGGGCTCTCAGATTTTTTTTAACTTCAATTCTTTAGGAATCCATGAATAGTTGAAACTTTAGGATAACAAATTTAAATATTGTGTAATAAAGTCTAGATAGTTTATAGCTTATATAAGAGCATATATTCTCAAAATAAAGAAAGAAAATCAAGTTTAATTTGCTATGTTCTTTCATTACTTTACAACAACAAAAAATTCACAACAAATAAAAGAGAAAATAATCATGTGCTTGTTTTTTTTTTATATATATATAAGCATTTCATAACCAAAACTCATCTCAAAATTACATGATCCACAACCTATGTATTAGAGCAAGACCTTCCTAAATCTCGGAGTGAGACCCTGTATTTGACGTTTTATATGACCTACACTTAGCTAAGCCTCTGTCTTTGAGAAGCGCCCAGGAGACAGATACTTATGGTGATAGTTTAGTCATAATATATGATGTCATAGAATATTAAAGTGCCCAGAAATGTCTTGAAGGAGGTGACAACTGTATCAGGTTTTGATAGATGTGTGGGGGTTATCTAGAAAAAGAAAAATGGGGAGAGAGTCAAGCTTGAAGGACTAGAACGAGCACAGGTAGGAAACTGGGTGGTGTGTGTAGGAGGCATGATCAACAGTTTGATGTTTCTAGTTTGAGGCTTGAGTGCAAGGCGGTGAGTTTGAAGAGGTAAATAGGTACCCATACATGGAAGGCTCTTTATGTGATTCTGAGTAGTTTGTTTTTTCTTCCTTAGACTACTTAGTGCTTCTGAAATCCAAACCCCCCACCCAAAGGAAGCAAAGCTGAAAAATAATAAATGTCTACCCATGTGAGAGTCTAGAGCCAGAGTTCAAAATGGCCTGCCATGTATATGAAGTTATAATGTATTGACATTTTACCCCATAATAATTTTTTTCTACATTTTCTAAAAGATACACCATGCCAAAACCGCTCAGTGGTAGAGCATCGGTCTGCAGACTGAAAGGTCCCAGGTTCGATTCCGGTCAGGGGCATGTACCTGGGTTGCGGGCACATCCCTAGTGGGGGGTGTGCAAGAGGCAGCTGGTCGATGTTTCTCTCTCATCGACGTTTCTAGCTCTCTATCTCTATCCCTTCCTCTCTGTGAAAAATCAATAAAATATATATATTTTTTAAAAAGATACACTATGTCAACCCAATAACTTCTCATTCTCCCAACACACTGATGGTGTCTTTTAGCATCTCCTTTGGTGACAAACTTCCCTTGCTTGAGAAGCAGGTGTAGGTGCTAAAAATTGCAAGAAATGTGTTTTAAGAAGCTTGACCACTCTGGACGGTGATTTTAAAGAAGACAAGAATAGAGGCAGAGAAGAAAGATGATATTGCGATCATCTGCTCATAAAACATTGGGAGATTTACCTGATTCCATGAAAATTATTTTGGCCCCTGGGAAGAGGAGCTTCCCATCTCTTTAAAGCTTAATTCTTTAAAATGTATTTTGATCTAAGCTGCATAAATTCTAGCCTGGTTCCAAACAAACATTCTAAGTAAAGCTTCTCGAAACGAGAGAGGACACCTCATCGTTTCTCATAGTTGCTGCCCTTCTGCAGTATTGTGGACACTTCCTAAGAGAGATGGGGAATGTTCGGTGCTGTAGTCAGGACTCTTCCCACAGAGTCCTTTGTCCTGCAGGGTCCCTCCCAGCTCTTCTCAGAGCATCGGTGGCCATCTCCCAGAAGTGCTCACAGTTCTGAGCTTTGTTGGACTGACAAACATAGTCCGCCTTCTCCGGCATCAGCAGGTCAGAAGATACAGAATTCCAGAGAGGCACCGGAAGTATCATTTTGATGCTAAGTGAGGAAGTTTATTTCCAGGTAGCTCTGTATAATAAGTAGTGAAATATGAACTGATGGTCTAGAGCAGTGCTTAAATCTAAAAGTGTCTATGACTCTAAATTCCCATGATTTAAATCTTACGTGACTATGATGGCAATTAATGAGAACCCAGAAAGCATCTCTAATTCTTGATGAAGCTGTTCAAGCATTATGCTATTTTGACAGATTTAGTTTCCATTTTAAATCCTATAAAAAATGTTGTGACAACAATAACTGGATTAGTATTTAAGTGAATTAGAGATATGCTCATGTGCCCAGAAATATAGGAGCCATGATGATGACATAGTGTTCTGTCAGGATCAAGAGTGGCCTTCATAGGTAGCTATGTCTTTTATAAATTGCTGCCAGGAAGAAAGACTTTACATTAGCAATACTAAAAATAAAATGCTCCCAGATGGCTTGGCTCACAGTTTGATCCCAGGTCAGGGCACACGCCTGGATTGTGGGCTCGATCCCCAGTGCAGGGGGCTCAGGAGGCAGGCTGATCAATGATTCTTTCTCATCTTTGATGTTTCTAACTCTCTCTCCCTCTCCCTTCCTCTCTGAAATCAATAAAAATATTTTTAAAAATAAATAAATTGCACATTCTCTAGTATTCAAATGAACAATACTTAAACTAGATCAGTTTCTTCTTTCTGCTCGAGGCATTTAATGCCCTAGAGGCTCATCATTATGTCTTTCCACTCATATAGTCAGATATTTGACAAAAGTGTTTCTTAGGTTCTTTTGGGGATTCGGGTAGTGTAATAGTGAGAGCGGCCCATAAAAATTTCTAGACCAAGATGTTTTTCCCATGCTTTAAGGAATTTATCAAATGACAAGAACAGATTCAGAAGTGTGTTTTCTCTTCTTGAGAAAACGTGTATCCACTTGTTTGTGGATTAGAGTGACCATGTGTGTCAGGCTTCTTCATGTTTTTAAGGATGTCACCTCCGCTGCCTTTTTGCCTGCTATTTAAGCACATAGATCTTTCTTCAGTCAACCACACAGAATATTGGCACTTCTAGTCGCTGTCGAAAGGTTTAACCTTGAATTGGCTGGGCTGAGGCTATGCCAGACATCTGTGAGTGCTGTGTGAACTGAATCACCCGCCTAGAGCTCACGTCTTAACTCTTCCCTTCCCCCTCCATATACATACAACAGCATTACTGAGTAAATGTTTAATGTTGTGCCCTGGAGTACTGTCGAAATTTACCATAATGCATCACACTTTGGGAAAATAAAGAATGACTTTGAATAAGTGCAGTAACATTGTGCTGAATGTTCCTTGTTATCTTCAGAGTAAGGAGGTAGGCCACACAATTCTCAGAGGAATTTGTGGCAGAAAAAGTTTCTCTCTAAGATAAACTTGTAGGCTTTATTTGACTGCCTGGATTCTTAGAGCTAAATTGAATGCTCACTTGTAGTAATGATTAATTTCCAATGCTCCATATAATTATTTTCTTGAAAAACTGTCTTTAATCATACTGGAGCAAAGCCGAATTTACTTCCTTTTTCATAATAATACTCGTCTATGTCATTGGGGTAATTCTCACTTCCCCCGATTGTGTTGTCTGACCTAGTGGTCCGTTGTTTTTCATAATGGAGCAGACTATAGTATTTGTAGATTTAACAGTACTTTGCACTATTTTGTATGTTTTTATTTTTATTTTTTAAATATATTTTTTTTTGATTCCAGAGAGGAAGAGAAAGGGGAGAGAAAGAGAGAGAAAAACATCAATGATGAAAGAGAATTATTGATTGGCTGCCTTCTTCACGCCTCCTACTGGGGATGGAACTGGCAACCCTGAGCATGTGCCCTTGGCCAGAATCAAACCTGAGACCCTTCTGTCCACAGGCTGATGCTCTATCCACTGAATCAAACCAGCTAGGGCTCTTGCATGTTTTTAATATTAAAAATAAGAAGTGAATCTTAACCCATAAGGTATAACTAACAAGACTGCTCAGAGCCCAGGCAGTGTAACTTAGAGATAGAGTGTGGTCAAGGCACATGCCTGGGTTCTGGACTCGATCCCCACTAGGGGGCATGCAGGAGGCAGCTGATCAATGATCCTCATCATTGATGTTTCTATCTATCTCTCTCCCTTCCTCTATGAAATCAATAAAAATATATTTTTCTAAAGAGGCTGCTCAGAAAACAGTAGCATTCCCTAGGTGCATTTGAAATCTGTTTTCCCCAAAGAACTTGATGCTATTCTTTTATCCACACTCCTTTTTTGCTCAGAGTCTATATTTATTGTTATCAGTCAGGTCACATTTACTTTATTGGCTTTCATTCTGAGCAAGTTTTAACTTTCTTGGAGTTTGTATCTGAGGACTCTTGACAGAATAGTTAAGCAGTAAGGTCACGCTTGATTAGAATGTGTTTATGTCATTGTTTTGTCCTATTCTAGCAGCAAGGCTATTGGCCAAGTACATGAGGAGGTTTCTGTCGGCTAGAGAAGAGCTTGCCTGGGTAGCTGTTTTATGAGAAGTGGATGAGTTAGACCCGTGATCTGCAAACCATGGCTCGCAAGCCACATGCAGCTCTTTGGCCCCTTGAGTGTGGCTCTTCCACAAAATACCACAGCCTGGGCGAGTCTATTTTGAAGAAGTGGCGTTAGAAGAAGTTTAAGTTTAAAAAATTTGGCTCTCTAAAGAAATTTCAATCGTTGTACTGTTGATATTGGCTCTGTTGACTAATGAGTTTGCCAACCACTGAGTTAGACTAACCATCACTCCTAGGAGCTGGTGTTTTCTCGTGGAAGTCTAGGAGACTGAGGCTGGGGTAATTAAGAAGCTGTCAAACACCAGAAAAAAAAAATCAGTCTAATTGTCAGTCTAAAACCCAGGTCTCCTGATTTTTAATCCAGGACTCTTGCTAATACTCCTCAGATGTGCCTCATAGATTCTCTGAAACAATGTGTTGATAGAAAAGGAAAGCATGGCCCAGCATTTCCTCACTGTTGAGATGATCGCCCAGAGCTGTTCTGAAGCACAGAGCATGCTCACTTGTCTCTGTGGTACCAGTGCATGGATAGCTGCTTTCATTACATTTAAAAAATGGATAGGTTTGCCAAAACCGGTTTGGCTCAGTGGGATAGAGTGTCGTCCTGCAGTCTGAAAGGTCCCAAATTTGATTCCCCAAGGTCAAGGGCATGTACCTTGTTTGCAGGCACATCCCCAGTAGGGAGTGTGTAAGAGGCAGCTGATCGATGATTCTCTCTAATCGATGTTTCTAACTCTCTATCCCTCTCTCTTCCTCTCTGTAAAAAGTCAATAAAATATATTTTTAAAAATGGATAGGTCCAATGGAATTGATGACATGAATAATAATGCACTTTCAAAAGAGGAATAGTTAAGAAAACTCTGATAAATATCTATATCTATATCTATATAAATATAGATATAGATATAGATATAGATATAGATATAGATATAGATATAGATATATAGATATATATATATGGCATGTACATCCGACCATCCGACCAACTAACAGGCTATCACATATGACACTCACTGGCAATTTAAAAATAAACATTGAATAGCACTTGCATGATACATATAAAGCTCTCGCTGGTGCCAGTTGAAGGCATGTATTTAGATCTGTCATTGTTGATCATGAATTTGGTTGTTTTTATTGACATTTCTATTATAGAGTAAGGGTAGCAGGCCACTAGTACTCAATAAAATATTATGTGGTCTTATATGCATTTAAGCTTGTATATTTCTTTCATGAGCTAAATCAAATATCTTAATTGTAATCTGTGTGATGTTGGTTTAACTTCTCTGACATTTTATTCTCATCTGTTAAATGATTGATGAACAGGTTCCATGAGATAATCCTTGTGAAGAATTTATGATCTCAGCGTATTACACATAGTAGAATGATGTCATGAAAAGTATTAGTGATTTGGGAAAATGCTGTTGTTATAATGTAACAATAACAATGAGGACAAAAAAAATGAGCAGTTAATTATGATTATCCTACCTAAAAAATTAGTAATATGCAAATTGACCATACCTCCACTACACGCACCAGCCACACCCACCAGTCAATCAGAGCGAGCATGCAAATAAACCCAACCAAGATGGCTACAGCCACAGAGCAGGAGGGAGGCTTGGGTTTCCCAGGCAATGGAGGTATGCCCTTGCCAGTCTAAACCTCAACTCAAGGCTTCAAAGTTTCAATTATAGTAGGTAAATAAATCCAAACAGATATGGTGGCAGCCACGGAGCAAGCAGAAGGGTTGGCTCCCCTCCAGGCTACAAAGTTTCAATTGTAGAAAGTAAATAAATTATTCCAGATACCAGAGCTTGGGTCACGGGGGGGGGGGGGGGGGGGGGGGGGGGGGGGGGGGGCGGCGCATGGCTGGCCTGCAAAGCACCACAGGCCCCTCGCTCAGGCCGCCCCACACTCCAAGAGAACCCCCACCCTGATCCGGGGACACACTTCAGGGCAAACCAGCTGGCCCCCACCCATACACCAGGCCTCTATCCTATCTAATAAAAGAGTAAATGCAGATTGACCATCACTCCAACACACAATATGGCTACCCCCATATGGTCAAAGATCCTGCCCCTATGAGGACACAAGATGGCCAGCAGGGGAGGGCAGTTGGGAGGCACCAGGCCTGCAAGGGAGGGCAGTTGAAGGTGATCAACCCTGCAGGGGAGGGCAATTAGGGGTGACCAGGCTGGCAGAGGAGGGAAGTAGGGGGCAAACAGGCTGGCAGGGGAGCAGTTAGACATCAATCAGGCTGGCATGGGAGTGGTTAGGAGTGATCAGACTGGCAGGCAGAAGCAGTTAGGGGCAATCAGGATGGCAAGCAGGTGAGCAGTTGGGAGCCAGCAGTCCTGGATTGTAAGAGGGATGTCTGACTGCCCAATCCCGGTGGGGGTGTGCAACTGCCCCTATGTGGACACAAGATGGCCACCACAAGATGGCCTGCAGGGGAGAGCAGTTATGGGCAATTAGGGGTGACCAGGCCAGCAAGGGAGGGCAGTTGTGGGGTACCCAGGCCTGCAAGGGTGAGCAGTTGGGGGGGACTGGTGGGATCAGGTCTAAACGGGCAGTCAGACATCCCTTGAGGGGTCCCAAATTGGAGAGGGTGCAGGCTGGGCTGAGGGACACCCTTCTGCCCCCATGCACGAATTTCGTGCACCGGGCCTCTAGTATAGATATATTAATAGAAAAAAACTAGAAGAAAACATTAATTGCAGATATCTCTAAATCTTGAAATATAGGAGATTATTTTCTTCTTGGTAATCTCCTGTATTATACAGATTTTCTATAAAGCATGTATAAAATATCCTTCAAAAATATATAATTCATAATAACAAATCTTAACCTATTAAAATTCCTTCTTTTCCATGTTAACAATTCTTGGAGGGAACTGGTGTGGTTTTATTTGCTCAGAAACATTTCGCTCCTAGTATGCATCTCATATACACTAAGGAAATAGTACCATTTTGCTCTAGGCTAAATCCTTTCCAACTTTGTAGACCAGTTTTTTCACCTCTAATGAAAATTTAGCAGATAGAAGGTGATGTGAAGTTCTCAGAAGTTTCCTTCAGTCTCGGGCGTTGATGTCTATAAATCTCGATTCATGGGTGCCCCTGTCTTTCTCCAGAACCTGTGTCATTCTTTTAGCAAAGAAAAAGGCATGGAAAATCGTGTTCTTGAAGGGCACGGCATGTATAACTATAGTAACGGGACACTCCAAGCATAGTCCAAGGCGTCTCACCCCTGCAGACGTGAAAGGAAAGGGAGAGCCTCCTTGCCCAGGCTGTGACTAGCTGTGTGGAGGAGTGGTAAATACAGAGAGGCCGTTGTCATTAATTACAGCGTTTACACTCATCAGTGAATATTATTACACTTTGACATTTTCAGTCGTGCTCAGCTTACCTGTAAACATTTCCCCGCCTCCTGTCTCGCTCTTGCCTTATAATTATGAAGCACTAGATATATTCATCTACATGAAGATATTGTACCTATGGAAATGAATTATGACTGGTAGAGTACTCAGCACGTAAATCGATTAGAATGAGTCGGCCTTCATGCTGGAGTCTTATGACTCTGAAACACTAGTATGCACAGTTTTATGAGAACGTACCCCTCTGCACACCTCCCCCTCCTCTTTGGTCAGATGATGTTCTGATGTTTTAGTGGGTCCAGAGCAACTGAATCACCACATTTCAGAGCCGGGAGCAGGCGTGGACATCACCTACTGACTGGATCAGTCTAGTTTTATGTTTGTTTTATGGAAGAGGAAAGCAGTGCCTAGAGAGATTAATTTGTCCAAGAACACAAGGGCCAAGAGTAAAACCCAGTCGAGTTCTATTCTGTTACATCTCGGCGCTTTTTAAATTTTTATGACAATCATTCCTTGGCCCTTTAGAGTAATGATTTGCCAGCCTAAGCTACTTTCTTTTATGGAGTTCATCTGGCTTTGGATTATTGACCACAATATCATGAAATCATTTATGATGAGGAAAAAACTCAGGACAGAAGAATTAAAAATTGGTCAGGAAAGCATTTGAAGTTCAGTGGTGACTATGAATCATTGTTTTAGTATCAGATCATGACACTAGAGCAGGCCACTGGAAAAGGTCCTTCACAGCCTGGAGCTGACGGGCATACTCTGTGACGAAAAGTATGTCCTCTCAGTTTTTTAATCATTTTTGATTAGTTCTTTCTGCCTGTGTCACTTTAGGGGGTTTAGACCAGTGGTCGGCAAACGCATTAGTCAACAGAGTGGCAAAATGCTGCTTGAAAGCCGCATGTGGCTCACGAGCCTCGGTTTGCCGACCACAGATTTAGATCAATATTTTCATTGTTAGGAAATGATATCATTGATGTTTTAAAAGCGTTGTGCTGTAGATAAAGAGAGCATTATATCAATGCCATGTTGAGGAATTTAAAAAATTTACTTGCAATTATGATTTAGCATTTTTCACTTTTATAAAATAATTTCATTCATTTTTTTAAATGAGTGGCCATTGATAATGAAGATAATCTGTGTGTTTTTTATTTCCTTTTTCATTCACTCACCAATTATTGTATGAGTTCCATGGATGCAATCTTTGTCTCCAGGGAGCTCACAGTGGAGGGGAAAGACATAAATAAGTAAATCTTCATTATATCATGTAGATGCCATAACATAAGCCCCAAAAGGCACAGTAGAGAGAGTAGTAATAGAGGGAAAGATAAATGAACAGACAATTGAAAGGGAACTCCATGTTTGATAGGGATATTTGGGGGAGGTGTGCATAGAAATGAATGCAAAATAATATTCTGGAAGGAGTAAACATCATTTGACAATTATTGGAAGGTAAGTATGATATTTTTATACTTTACTAAATATATTACTAAAACATAAAATAAGTTGTAATAAGTGGTACATAGTAAGACTGGACAAATAGAAAGAAATATCATAAAAGGTCCTGTCAACCTTAAAAAATATGTATTAAAAAATAAAGAAAAGAAAAAATATGAATGTGTCTATGTGTGCGCACATGTTTATTAATTCTTGCACAGACTTGCCCAGATTCTAGTAACATATATTATAAACCAATATTAAAATACACTTCAAATTTAGGTAAACAAAAAGAGTCTTTAAGACTAAAAGAGGTTCAAATAAATACCGAGGCAATGAGAAATCTACCCCAACATTGTGATCAGGCAATGGTATAATCAATCTTAATGTTAGAAAAATCACTGTCACCACAGTCTGAAGAAATGCTGGAGGGCAGGAACACCAAGCCAGGAAGAAAGCCGAGGCAATACACTACCAGTCACACGAAAGAATCTTTAGAACCTAATCCAATAAGTAAGTTGCAGAGATAATAGCATTGACAGAAAGAAAAAAAAAAACAACAAAACTCGAGGATACATCCAAGAGATTTCAGAAATGGAATCAATGTGATGAAGAGATTTGCAGGGGAGCAGGAGGGAAAGCAAGATGTCGGGGATGGTTCTCAGATTCTGGCTCTGGCAGCAGGGAAGGTGGTAATGTCATTCATGATGCTAGGAACTGTGGGGAAGGCTTCCCTATGGGAAGGATGACCACGATGGCTTTGGCAGTTTTGAGTCGGAGCTCTTGTGGGATATCTATCTAACAATGTCATTAGACAGTTGGATCAATGGGGGGGGGGGGGGATGTCTTGAGTAGAGACATGGATTTGAAAGTCATTTATACCCAAAGGAAAAAAGAAGGCCGAGAAAGAACCAAGTGAACACTAGTAACTTGGATTGAGGAAGAGGAAGAGCTTTGGGAAGAATTCACCAGATTGACATCACCAAAATGGTGCGTGTGTGCCCCCTCCCCCCCCCTCAAAGATCAGTAATAGTCAGCTCTGGGAGAGCTCTGGAGTCCACTGAAGAAACTTCAAAATTGAGGGGGAGGAAACCTGGGAATAGCCATTCAAAACGAAAGGAAGACAGTTTCATCTTGTCTGCAGCATCCCATCCCAAGCCAGCATGGCTCCATGCCACCAGGGAACTTCATGCTGGAGAGAGGTCCTGTTGATGGGAAAGAAAGAGCAGGTACATAACCAGCTTTCAGAGAGGGCGGCCAAGTGGGAACTTGGAAGGAAGGGCATTTTTTAAAACACCACATGTAAATAGGACAACCTTGAAAATATTTGAATTGCTCACATGGAAATGGGCAATTTGAAGACTCAGAAAAGAAAATTGGAATTGTTAGATTAAAATTCCAGAACAGATTTATAAAGGAAAATCCATGAAACAATATTGCTTATTTATCACAAACTAAGATGCACGTTGCTGTTGTGTTTGGCCTGTGACTTCATAAATAAATTATAATTTAAAAAAAAAAAAAAAAAACCTGTTTGGAGTGACTGAGTTGCTTCATGGAAATCATTAAAAAAGCTTCAACATTTTATTGCAAATTTTGTATACTATTGTTCCTTGATCAAGGGAAGGTAGATACAGTGCTAGCCTTCGGTCTGGTCTATAAGAATTTCCTGCTCTTACTCCTACAAATGATCACTTAGTGTCTGAAGGAAGGTATATATATATATATATATATAATTGATTCCAGACAGGAAAGGAGATGGATAGAGAGATAGAAACTTCAATGATGAGAAGGAACCAATGATTGACTGCCTCCTGCAGGCCCCACATTCCGGGCATGTGCCCTGACCAGGAATCAAACCGTGACCTCCTGGTTCATAGGTCAACATTCAACCACTGAGCCAGCCAGCCAAGCTGAAGATTTCTTAAAGACCATTATGTATTACAATATGCACTCAGGAGAAAACACTTTTAGAAAAAACTAAGCTAAGAACTGGCACTGCATCCTTTGTAAGGAAATCAAACAGGCCTGCAGAAATGTTACAGCCAGCCCATGTGTTCAACAAGTGTGTTGTACCATCAAAAAACAAACAAACAAATAAAAAACTTAAACTGTTGTCAGAAAGCCATACTGGCTTAATCCAAAATGCCAGTTGGGCATTATGATACAGGTAACATCAGACTCTCTCTTAAATATGAAGATTTTTCTTCTTTAAAATGACCCTGGGATAAAACCCATGGCCAGATGCTCAGGCCTAGGACAGGACCACCAGGGGGCAGAGCTCCGAGGAGCACAGTGCTCAGGAATGCCTGGAGCTGCTGGGGTGATCACCCTGCCAGTGTAAGGTCAACAGCCCAAAGATGCAGCTTCCCCCACACAGGGCACAGCAGTCTAATTCAGGAAATAGAATCCGGTCCTCCAGTAAAACCAGACAGACGGACGTGGCGGGACTTTCATTTTGGTTCTGCAGGAGCTGCAGCAAACAGTGACCAAGGGGACTCCATTCATACTGGATCGTCCTTAGACTCGGATTTTTAGAGAATTTTCTGGCAGATGGAAGGGCCTTTTCTAAGAGAATTTATATGACGACTTTTTATTCTTGTTTGCACAAAGGCCTTTATCTTTCTGGATCCCCTGCTTCTCCATCTCATTCTCACTAATTAGTCATAGGAGCTCATGGGCATCGTTATATCAGGAGGACACACCAGTATAGAGCCAGTCACTGCAGTGAGTACAGGTACAAGAACATAAGGGGACTGAAGCTAGGTGTTTATATCCTTCAATGAGTTCACGCATTCATTTATTCAACACACACTATTGAGCACCTATTATGTGGAAGCAGTGTGCTGTGTTCCAGCCATGGGCCAGGCAAAGAGACTGAGAGTAGGCTAATGGTTCAAGGAATTAAGCACAAGCTGAGAGAGAGGCATTGTGTATAGGGAGAAATGCAGTCACGTGACTGAAGGAAGCATCAGTGTTGTTTTCTGAAAGTTGCGTTTTTAAAGCCATAATTCTCCCAAATGTGTTGAA
This sequence comes from Pipistrellus hanaki, assembly GCF_964339955.1. NCBI lineage: Eukaryota > Metazoa > Chordata > Mammalia > Chiroptera > Vespertilionidae > Pipistrellus > Pipistrellus hanaki. Next base: position 69,286,029 of record NC_140508.1, read on the forward strand.
AATTATCCTCAGAAGCTATTTTAACTTTACACAGATACAGCATTTTCCTGTAAGGAAAATGCTCATATTTTCAACTCAAGTTCTTATGTGGAGAAAACATGACAGAGCTTTTGCAAAGCTGAAGAGAGAGCATTGAACTGAATTTTAATGGAAAGTACACAAAGGGCCAATGAAAAGTTTTCTCACGACTGTCCGAGTCCATCAAAATTCCTGTCCCCTTTAAATAAAGACATGGGCCCTACCCAGTTTGGCTCGGTGGATAGAGTGTCAGCCTGCAAATCAAAGGGTCCCAGGTTTGATTCCAGTCAAGGGTTCCTTGGTTGCAGGCTCCTCCCCACCCAGGCCTTGGTTGGGGCGCATGCAGGAGGCAACCAATCGATGTGTTTCTCTCACATTGATTTTTCTTTCTGTCTTTCCCTCTCTCTTTTGCTCTCTCTAAAAGACAAATGGAAAAATATCCTCAGATGAGAATTAACAAAAATAGATAAACAAACTAATAAATAAGGACATAGAACCATAATTAACTCAAGATAGCAAGAATAAAAAGGGCTTCTCGGTCCTTGATTGGTTCTGTTATAAGGTTTTATTGAATGTTACAATGGGAAGATAATTTTCATTTTACTTTTGCCAGTAACAGATATATTAATGTATAAAGATATTAAAGTCAAATAATTAATAGTGATAAAAATCTTATGCTCAGAACAGCAACCATAGTGACATATGAACATTTCTAATAAAAAGTACTTACTATGCTTGATACCTATCTTTGCATTTTTGATATAGCAGATACCTCTTAAATAATGATGGTCTGATAACACAACTGATTAATTTATATTTAAATTTAGGCTTTAACATTATTTTTTAATAAATTAATTAGGAGAGCATCAGCTTTCCTTTCATGCTAAATGTCAACATAATCTTTTCAAGAGCAATCATTTTTCATTGTGCAAATGTTTGTTCCTTAAAAAAAGCACTACAGGGAATACTGCCATGTTCAACAAAGTTGAAACGTAATAGACATTTCTTTAGCAGCTATTGTTAAATTCTTTTTACAAACAGTGCGGTGTTAGGTGCTCTGAGAGATAAAAAGATGAGTGAGACAGGCCTGCAACCCATCAAGAGCTCACAGTGTGCGGAGGGAAACAGTTGAGACACATGCTTTCCTAGCTGACTGAACAGCATCCAGGGTGAGAGGTGGCAGGGAGGGAAGTTAGCTTCACTGGGGGAAGCCCCTTAAGTAACATACACCTGTTCAGCCTCAGATAAAACGGAGCAATAGTGCCGAAACCGGTTTGGCTCAGTGGATAGAGCGTTGGCCTGTGGACTGAAAGGTCCTGGGTTCAATTCCGGTCAGGGGCATGTACCTTGGTTTCGGGCACAACCCCAGTGGGGGGTGTGCAGGAGGCAGCTGATCGATGATTCTCTCTCATCGATGTTTCTGGTTCTCTATCCCTCTCCCTTCCTCTCTGTAAAAAAAATAAATAAATAAAATATATATATATTTTTTAAAACGGAGCAATAGTGCAACCGTACGACATTGTCCTTTCCTTCAAGAAACTTACCATCTCCTTGGGGAGATGAGGCTTACACATGAAATGGTAAGAGAATGCTATCAATAGAGACAATATTATAAAATGTACAATTACATACAAAAAAATCTCTAATCAGAAAGTCTCTGGGAGATTCGTGGAGGGAGAAGTTGGTATCAACGGGAGAGGTGAAAGGATACCTGGGAGAAGCTGGACCATGAGGGGGGCTGGGAGGTGCTGGACGTACTTGCAGAAGCAGAAGAAGGGAAAACCTGAAATAATGAAAACAGTGAAGGAAGAGAGTGTCTGCACGGACCCATGACCTTCGAAAGGGGAAGCCCGCCTGGCTGAAGCAGAAAGTCTTCTTAGGGAGCGCTGGAAGGACTTTGCATAAGAAAGGGTAGGATGGCCTTGCACCATGAAGGCCAAGATGAGGAACCCAAACTGGATCCGAAAAGAACAGGAAGTTCCTGTAGTTTATTCAGCAGCATATGGCACGTGGAAAGCAGCTAGAAAGACACAGTAAAAAGATGAGTCTGACAGTTACTGCTTTGCTGAAGAAGTGTTTTGTGTAAAGTTCATCTAAACAGTTTGGAATCTATAAAGCAACAGACAGATGTACAGCGTTATTACCTTAGATGCATAGAGAGGACTAAGGAGCATGTATGCAACCCTAATCTTATAGAAAGTGTTCAGTAGAAAATTGTAACTGAGGCCTGCTCTACCAGGAAGGAGTAGAATGCAAAACAGCTACAATGGATCAGCATTTGTTAAAATAATAGGAGACACACAGAAGTGGAAATGTCACATGAAGAGGAGGATTTATATACAAAAGGACCGATTGCAGGTATTTTAGGAAACTTCCTAAGGTGTCCTTTACTTGAAAAAGAGAACATTTCATTTTGCAGAATTTTTAAGAAGGGATGAAATCCTTGGAAATTGCAAACTGGTTGACTTACTTAAGAAGGCAGAAGAGAGATGCTCAACAGCTTGCCAGCAACCAGCAGAGCATTTACAGCAGGGAGGAATTCCCAAGACCTTCTAAAGAGAAACGCAGGGTGGATCAGTTCCGTTTCCACCCAAGGCATAGAAGGAGATCTCAGTGAGAAGAAGGTTATAATGCGGCTGCATTTTCTTAAGACTCTGGTGTCTGCTCTGCCTGGCATCCTTTTTCATAAGCTGTGCAGATACACCCTGTGGGTCTTGCATGTGGGCATAGCTGATGAGGATTTATACTGAGATGGTAGTTATTGATTAAGAAGTAAAAGCCCAGTGCATGAATTCGTGCATGAGTGGAGTCTCTCTGGGTGGCCTACAGCCCTACATGCTGCTCCCACCCATCCTGGCCCCACTGTGTCTGCCTCGGGCTCGCACCCAATCAGTTCCAATCAGGAGAGGCTCGCGCTGCCAGAGCAGCACTCACCAGCCATGAGCCCTGCGCCCGGTGCCTTCCCAAGGGGAGTGGCCCATAGGATAGGGCTGAAACCATTTTTCTGACATCCCCGAAGGGTCCTTGGTTGCAAGAGAGTGCATGCAGGCTGAGGGACGCTACTGGAGCATGATCAGGCTGGGGAGGGATTGCAGGAGGACTCCAGAGCGTGTTCTGCCCATCTCACTCAGTCCCTAACAGCCAGACCCCAGCAGCAAGCTAGTCTACCGGTTGGAGCATCTGCCCCTGGTGGTCAGTGCATGTCATAGCAAACAGTTGAGCAGCCTTAGCATATCATTAGCATATTACACTTTGATTGGTTGTTCAGTTCTGCCATTCCATCTATTTGCATATTACCCTTTTATTATATAGGATATTATATAGGATGTCTCATCATAGATAGGGGAACATTTATCTGTAGCTGGTAAACTAAGTGGTCAAAGATTTGTGCTCATGGCATCAAAGCAAAGGACTCACTTTGTCCTGAAGTCACATCACTAGCTGGACTCCTGTATTCCCACCGATGAAGGGAAGACACTGTTGTCCCTAGAGGAGCCAGGTAGGAATGATAGCTCGAAACAAGTCCACCATTACCAGAACAAAGACATCCCCTTAAACCCTGCTGAGCAAAAGTCTATAAGCACAGATGGGTCTGACATTCAAAAGACCTAGCAGCTCCTTCAAAATACCACATCAAGAACGCTGACGGTTTAACTGGCTTGAAGTTTATTTTCCCTCAATTAGTCAAAACCAACTAACAAATTCACCCTTGAGACCAAGAATGTTTGTGTGAGAACATATGGCAGTTGGGGAACCAAAAACCTTCCCACGGGTGCCTGTGCCAACTGCGTTTTCTTCTCTTTTTCCCGCTGTTGAGACCCCCACTGCCCTTTTCAGCCCAGAAAAGCTCATGCCCCGGCATGCCTCAGCCCCGCTCCACCACTCTTTCCAGGCCCCTGGGGGATTTCATAGCATCTTTCTGCTGTGCTGCCTGCTCCTTGCTAGTGACCACATATCTGCTTGAGACATTAAGTTCAGGTCCACAGGTAAGCAATACGTCACGGAGGTCCTGGAGGGACATGGTATCTGACAAAGGCCTCTTCGATCCCTGCAAATCAGTGACTCTGAGGCTTTGCACAGTCGCCTGTGTAACACCCTGCACCATGTTCTCTGCCCTTGGCACCCCTGGAACACGACGCGCCCCCCCCCCCCCCCTGCCGGCTTCCTGTGTCTGCGAAGGAAGGAGGCAGCGCCTGGCCTGTCCCAGTGCAGCTGTGCTGAGTGGGAATTACACCCACAGCGCAGCCTCTCTTTTGAATGTGTGCTCAGCCCGGGAGGGAATAGGAAAGATTCTCCTTACCGTCCTGCATCCTGCTTCTTCATGACTGGTGGCTTTCCAATAATGCTAGCATTTCTTCTGACATTAGTTACCTTGGGGGGGTGTCTGGTACATCTTCTGTCTGGCCATGTCTTAGTTCTAAGAATATAAATTCTAACCTTTAAGAATAATCAAGCTTTCTACAGTGGCTATTAAATACTCAAGGTTTTCTTTAGGTCATTTTTTTAGCTCTAATGAAGGACATGTAGCATTCTCACACATTTCTTCTCTGACAATTATTGTCTTATCTATATAATAAAGATGTAATATGCAAATTGACTCTCATGCCCTTGCTCAAGATAGTCACCCCCACGTGGTACAAGATGGCCACCACAGATGGCCAGGAGGGGTAGGCAGTTGTGCGCGATCAGGCCAGCAGGGGAGGGAAGTAAAGGGTGATCAAGCCAGCAGGGGAGGGCAGTTGGAGGCAATCGGGCTGGCAGGGGAGCAGTTAGGCATCGATCAGGCTGGCAGGAGAGTGGTTAGGGAGTACCAGGCTGGCAGGCAGGTAAGCAGTTGGGAGAGCCAGCAGTCCCAGATTATGAGAGGGATGTCCGACTGCCAGTTTAGTTATCGGGCCTACACTGGCAGTTGGATATCCTCGTGGGGTCCCAGATTGGAGAGGGTGCAGGTGGGGCTGAGGGACAACCCCCCGTGCACAAATTTTGTGCACTGGACCTCTAGTTTTTAATAAAACAGAAAGTTAAAAGATGTAAAACAGCTCTGTGCCAAATGAATTCTACTGAAATGTTTTCAAGTGTTTTGATAAGGGAGTCACACTTTCTGGTGACACAATGACTTCTTGTTACCCTCTTTACCATAAAGAGTTATAGACAGTACATTCCATTTTATAAAGAAAGCTAGCCATCAGGTTAGTGTCCACTTATGGGAGAAAGACTCATGTCCCTTTGCCTCTATGTATTCCGAGTTCAAATTGCATTATGTTCTTTGAGATTTTTTTTTTCATTGATCCAGATAAATCTTGCTTGATGCCTTTCAAAGAACTGCTTGTAAGAGGATTTCCAGTAACCTTCTGGCATTTTAAAATTGCATATTCCCTGGATAACAATATCATTCATTGTAAATATAAAGCTTCTAAGTGCATAAAGACACAGATAATGCAGAAAGTCAGCTGTGTGGGGAGAATAAAAGTACCAACCTTATGGCATGATGTAAAGGCTCAAGGGTTAATGTCCCACATACAGTAGTGCCTGACTCACAGAAAGCTCTGTATGAGGGATAAGAGTTATTTTATTATTACCATTTTATTCCATCTTCACATAACTTAGGAGATATGATTAACCCTATTTTTTCCAATTGAAGAAGCTAAGATTCAAAAGGTTCCATTACTTACTTCAAGTTGGTATTGAAGCTGGCTTTTGAAAGAGGTCAGCCTGACTAGGTAGCCCATCTATTTAACCATCAAGAGATGATGTTGCAGAACACAAAGCAAAAAAAGAAAATAAATTTAAGAAGCAGAGAGTGACTAGTTGTGTTAAAGGCAACAAGCTTGTCATTAAAATAATCAATTGGCACAGTTCTTCTGATTCATCAGGTTGAAAAACAGCAACAAACATTTCAATGAGGATAACAGGATTTCAAATTTTATGATTGGACACCAGTATGCTGCTCTTACTCCCTGGAAGATGAGCTACCAGGACCCAAATTACGCTTCTAACCTGGGCTGTGGACCAAAGACTCCCACGTCCAAACTTGGTTGTCACCCAAGTGTGACTGTGCCTGGAGGAGCTCACAGGGGTGACTTCCTATGACATCAACGCAGCGGGGCAGTTGAGTTATCCCCGCATCGAGTCAGCGAGATTCCTATTGGGAGCCCCACTGCTGTGCGCATTTTATTTTAACATATGTTTCATTGTAGTTCGAAATCCATCCTCTAGGACCATTACATTATGTTGTTTTAATCCCATTGATGTGGATTTATTCATCCTCCAGTTTGCAGACTTGTAGTATTTTGCTGACTACTTTGCACCATCCTAATGAATTCATCAGCATTATCTTGTGTGTCTCCTAACAATTTTCACTCTAATAAGCTTTTAATGCAAGAAAGTAGAATTTCTGTAAACTTCACAGGAAGGATTTATAAATCCCTTGGCATCAGAAGCAGGTTACTTGGCATCCTGCTTTTCCTTTCTGCTCGTGTGGTGGCACCGACCTAAGTGGCCTGTCCATTTGGGGCATTTGGGGTCCACCTTCCTTATGCTCCCAGGAAGCTTGTTCCCTTTGTTAATGAGCATTTGGGGGAGGGTCGTTTATAAAGCCCGCCCAGCGGCCCCTGCTGCCCCTTGGCTCTTTCTAGGGTGAATGCTGCATATGGGCTGCTTGCTGTGTGTAGGTTCCTGCCCAGCTCTGGGCAGGGCACCTGATGCCACAGTTCCCCAGCGTTATTTTGGAAAAAGTCCTCTGCAGAAAATGCCAGAACGCAGCTTGAACTCTTGTTCCCTGTCAGATAGAATCTTTCTATCAGTGTGATTTCTCATCTGTTTCAAAAATCATTCAGCATTTTTCGAGTAAATGTTGTTCCTATGGAATATGCCAACTGTAGCTAACCCTCATTGTTCATCCCAGAGCTTTCGAAGTAGAGTATTTGGTCAGGGAATTTTGGCCTTTACCATAAATTTTATGCAGAAATCTTCATTTTAATTCATGAAAGGTTTTCTACTGTTTTCAAGTCACCATTTAAAGCACATGAATGTTTACTTTCATTCTAATCAATAAAATGAGGTGTTCTTTTTTCCTTTAGGACAGTCTGACCTGCAATTATTAACAACAATTTAAATAAATAAATAAATAAATAAATAAACAAACAAACAAACAAAAAAACAAGAATTAAGAGTCAATATATCCTTTGTGATATTATATACCAGGAACTCATTCCTCTTTATTCCTTGTGGTGCTATTATTATCTCCATTTACAACTGACAAAACCGAGACATGGGACAGGAATTTCTGTATGTTAGTAATAACCAATATTGAAATGTAGACAATCTCACTCTACAGACTAAACATGTATGTAGACATTGTGCCATATTCTACAAATGAGGGAGACTCAGAAATTTAAGTCAGAATATAATGTCGTGTGTGCTCTGGTTACAAATTCCTATTTAAACTCTAAATCGTTGAAATGTAAGGTGTGTATAGTAACCAATGTACAAGCTGTGACTTTGTAATGCCCAAATCAAGGAAAATATAAAACAATATGAAACTTGCAAAGTTCCATGCAAAGATAACATGCAAAATCCCTAGTGGGTTGTGCAGCCCATAGTAGATATCTAATAGATGGTAGTTACTAGTATTCCTGAGGGAAATAGAGGTGCTTACCTCAAACCCAACCAAAGGAAAAAATAGAGAACAGAGCATGCCTGTCTATTTAGTGTATTTTAAACCACTTTTTGGATTTAAGGTTGAGATTTGGACAACATAACTTGCAGAGATTTTTATCTTTCATTCTTTGTGGTTGTGTTTTGATCATTCTTTCTGTATAGTATTTACTTCCTTTGCCCAACTCATACATAAACTAACCTTAACCTTTTGAGTCTCAGGGTCTCTTTACATGCTTAAAAATTATTGAGAACTCCAGAGAGCTTTTGGTTGTGTAGGTAACATCTAATATTGTTTAAATTAGAAATTAAAACTAAGAAACTTTAAGTGTTTTATTTATAAATTAAATCCAAAATAACAAACTGTTTGTATGTTAACATAAACAATAGATTTTTATTGAAAATAACTAATTTTCAATAGTAAGAAAAGTAGCATGGTTTTTGCAAATCTCTCTCATGTCTGCCTGAATAAAGGACAGTTCAATTCTAACATTAGCTTCTGCATTTAATCTATTACAATATGCTGTTTTGGTTCAAGTGTATTTAGAAAGTCAAAATACACAGATAATGTAGTTGGAAAAGACAGGAGTGTTTTCTTAGCTTTTTCAGATAATTATGGATATTCTTTTATATGAAACAAACTCAACAGTGGTTGTTTCTTAAAGATGAGGTGCAGTGTGAAATATGAGCCATATTAGTGACTTTTGCATAGTCTGTTACCATAAAAATCCATGTCTGCCTCATACTTGGTAGAGAATTTTTACCTTTGTATGATTTTATAACATCATGCCTGGTTATCTGGAAAATATTGGTTTACTGAGTTGTGCAGGTCTTCTAAGTATTGAAGCATTTCACTTTAAAGTAGCCAAAAAAAAGTCACTTTTGTTAATGTCACCATCACTCTCCTTAGAAAAGTCTTTTAGGTCCTGGGACGCTGTCATGTTCCTGGTGGCAAATCCAAGCTTTCCGAAATTCTCATTTTTGCTTGAGAGCTCCCATTCTATCATTGGCAACAAATCTGTCGTTTCTTTTACCGGAAGTGGCAGCTCAATTCGTTCATTTAAAAATATATATATATTTGTGAAATACCCAAGCCTGAATCACCATGGTTTGCCTGTCAATCTTTCACTTAAAGTGGTGTGGCATGAGAAAATTAGTCTGGCTCACAAACTAATTCACAAGCACTTTACACATACTCACACGCACACACACTCACTCACACACACACACCCATTCCTTGGTGTGCAGCAGAAATACTTTATGTGTATTTCCCATTTCATCACACAAAATTTTAAAAATATATCTATTTGAGCCAAAACCGGTTTGGCTCAGTGGTAGAGCGTCGGTCTGTGGACTGAAAGGTCCCAGGTTGGATTCCAGTGAAGGGCATGTACCTTGGTTGCGGGCACATCCCCAGTATGGGGTGTGCAAGAGGCAGCTGGTCGGTGTTACTCTCTCATCGACGCTTCTAGCTCTCTATCTCTCTCCCTTCCTCTCTGTAAAAAATCAATAAAATATATTAAAAATAAATAAATAAATAAAATATATCTATTTGAGGTTTGAGATGGAATATAATCAATAATTAATCATTTTTACTGTTGCATCAATGACACTCTTACGTGAAGCAAATGCTTTCATAAAAAATATAGTTTAAAAAAACAACAACAAAAAAACTACTGGCACAGTCTGACCTAACTCCCTCAATTCTTACTAAGCTGCTGAAAGTTTTACTCACCATTGCGCTTGCACCATTAATGCCAATAATAGCATGATGAGTAGAGCATGAGACATGTCGGTACTATCATGAAGACAGTGTTGATGTTGTGGATATCCTGAAAGAGTCTTGGGGTCCCCCAGGATCCCATGAGCCACACTTTGAGGAGCACTGCTGGACAGAATATCGCTTTCTAAGTGTATCTTGTCTTATTTTAAAGCATCTCCTTCCTCACACACAGCTTTTAAGTCATCCAGTTACAGAATCCAAGGTCACGCCTGTGCTCTAAGGCTATGCCTTTGTTAGTTAAAATGATTGCTGTTGATTGAAATGAGTTTAGTAAATTTTGTTGATGACGGTTTGTAATGCTATTGGAGAAACTGCAGTTCAGTGGATGCTTAGTGGGAGACGTTGCCATTGATTCCCAACTTCCAGGTCATTTCTTCCGAAATCAGCCCAGGAAAGTTGGACGGAAGTGGCTGGCGCCTGCTGGCTGGTGAGTAGCCTGCAAGAAGGCTGGGCTTCTAAGCAAATAAACGCCTTGCTTCCTGACACAATGCCCTGCTCACTTAGCTGCTGATATTTCCCCAAAAAATTGTTCCAAGAGAAAGTAAATTGGTGGAATTACATCCTAAAATTGTGCCACGAGCTAAGACACTAAACATATCCGCAGCCCCCATCACTGCTGCTATCAGTGGCATATTCTTCTATTTGCTTCGGCAACCAGGAATTAATGAGGTGCGGTTCATGGACGCCCCTGAGCAGCTCTTATCAGATCCTTCAAACTGTTAAGGCCCTGGTGCCTACAACATGCTGCCTGTGAAGGGGGAAGTTGTAGGAAAAAATAATACATTTCCACCAGAATTAGGAGGAAGAGAAAGTACTCAAAAGGAGACCACATACAAAGAGGGAGCTTTTCCCATGTGTAAGACTGATAAATTAATTAATTAGAGTGCCACTCGATGGGACTCTCAGAACTCAATGTGGCTCTCAGAAGCCACTAGGCCACAACTTTGATCTGATCCCCTACCTCCCCAAACCCTCAGGCCAGCTGATGGTTGGTGGTGTTTCTTCTGAACAGCATTGCTTACCGATATAGACAGTTCTCTCTCAGTCACAGACCCCTATATCCATTCACGGAGATGCACTTAGAAAACCACAGAGCCACTTATTAAATTCTATACTGATATGTGCAAGTGCTACAAGGATGCTCTCATGGGCTAAATGCCCATTGCTTACCTGAAGGCTGATACAGGAAGGGACATAGAACCAGAGAATTTTTTGCTAAGATTAAATCAGTTAAAGGGACATGAGCTGGCGTCGTTAAAACAGCTGACAGCATGAACCAAGCATGCGATTCCACGGCGAAGGTGAATCTGCCTTCAGAAGTGTCTCCCTGTGGGCTGGTCGCTGTCATGTTTGCCAGGGCAGCTCTCCCTGCTGCGGTGAGGAGAGCAGGGATTGCCCGTTTTCAGGCAGGTGCCAAGCAGCTAACGCCATTCTCATTGCCATCTGTCCTTTGATTCGGCACTTAGCCTCTTTAGCTCAGGAGTATCCCTGGGAACTAGATGAGGTAATGGATACAGAATACAATAAAATACCTGCACATGATTTTTTTAAAAAAACAATAAATATGAACTCCTCCTCTGACTCTAGGTTTTCTGTGCTTTCATTGCTGAAATTTCCCACCACACACACACACACACACACACACACACACACACACACACACACTTCTCATTAACGCTGTTCCTTCTGATCTGCTAGCACCCTGAGTGAAGTTGCAGCTCAGTCTTGTAAATAGCAGCTCCTCTCTACTGAGGGCTCACTATGTAGTAGTCATTGCATTGACTAAACTACTTGAACCATCCCCTCGTCCACTCCTCCCAGCACCCCTGTGACAAGTGCTCTAATTATTCCCATGCTAATCGACTACCTGGTAAATGATGAGCATTGGAAACTAGGCAGACAAACTCCAGAAACCATGTTCATAGGTGGCGCTGTAGACTGCTCCATTCTTTGTCCTCAGAGGGGACCTCACCCCAGCTCAGGCCATTATGTGTGGATTGGGGGGGGGGGGGGGGTAAGAGAGACACATCACCACCACCTGAATGGGTAGACATGTATGTTTACTTAATTTGTAAGTATACAAAAGCCTGGTACTCGTGCCCACAATGAATACAAAGTGTGTATTTACGCATGTGGAACATGGGTGTGAGGAATTGTTCAGACGTTTATTCTTGTTTTTAACACGTGCTTATTGATCACCGATCCAGGCATTGTACTAGGAGCGGGAGAGACGGGACCAGAGAGCTGACCTGGGCACACTGACATTTTGACAAATCCTTCTTCGTTGTGGGGGCTGCCTGGGTATTGTAGGATGTTTAGCAGCATCCCTGTCATCCACCCACAAGATGCCAGAGCATCCCCTCCCCAGTTGTGACAATAAAAAATGTCTCCAGACATAGAGGGACAGCAAAATCACCCTGGTGACACCCACTGGTGACACCCACCAAATCATTTATAAACACCTTTCATGGAATTTATATATGATTTGGCTTAAAAAATTAAAATTAAAATTAAAAAAACAAGGAGAAAAACATAATACAATTTCAGGTAATATCAAAGAAAAGTGATAGCGCATAATGAAGGAAGGGCAGTTTAAGTGAGGGACCTCATTTTGAGCTTTCTCACACCCCAAACCACTGCGAAAACAAGGCTCCCTCTGACTGGCAAATGGCCCCCATAGGAATACAAGAACTCATCCTGCCAAGACCTTGGTGGGCCTTCCTGGATTGAAATGATTCATGCTCACGCTATAAGCATGGCTCTCTTTGACCAGTTCCAATCCTCGGGGAGAAGGAAATGCCAGGGAAACTGAGGTCAGGAGTGGTGGAGGGTTTTGCTCCCACGTGGGCTCAGCATTTGTCTCTACTTGGTGCTGAGGGGCCTGTGCCAGGGTCTGCTGATGGGCTGGCCGACCCCGAGACAGCAGCGCTCCATTCTTCCAGCTTCCTAACGTGCTAGTTCTTTGGAGGCAAAACGAAAATACAGTATGGGGCATGCTTGGTTCCTCTCCTCTTCTTTTTTTTTTTTTTTTTTTTTATTTAATGAAGGAGTAAAACTGTCTTTATTCATAGATGGCATGCTCATCGAGGTGGGAACATCTAATGAAATTTACAGAAAGCTACTAGAACTATTAAGGAAGCTCCATTTGGTAGTAGAATACACGCTTGAGATACACAGATCAATTGTAATTCCATTTACCACAAATTGGACATTAAAAAAAAAAGACTATAATAGTATCAAAAATTTTACATACTTGGGAATAAATTAGGGACAAAAGATGTGAAAGGTGTTTCCACATTAGAAACTGTAAATTGTTGTTGGGTGCAATGAAAGATGATGCAATAATGAAGAGCTTTACTGCCATATTCGTGGGTTAGGAGTCTCAGTTTTACCAAGATGTCAGTTCCTTCTAAATTAATCTATAAATTCTATGCAATCACAATAAAACTTCAGCAACCTTATTAAGGTAGAAATGGACAAATTCACTTTAAAACTCATATTAAAATGCAACAGACCTAAAGTGGCCAAAATAACTTTGACAAAGAACAAAATTGGAGGATTACATTTGATTTTAAGATTTATATAAGACTATGGCAATCAAGAAAGTGTGGTATTGGTGTAAAAATAGATCAATCAGTGGAACATAACAAAGTCCAGAAAAAGACCCACACATGTATGGGCAATTGTTTTTTTACAAAGGTGCAAAGGTGATTGAGTTGTGCTAGAATAACCTTTTCAGGAAATGGTGCTAAAATAATCAGATAGCATAGGAGGCAAAAATGAATGAACCCATACCTTATTCCATAGGTAAAAATTAACTCGAAATGGATCATGAATCTAAATCTATACTATAAAACTTCTCAAAGAAAACCTGAGCAGGAGTCAGAAATTCAGCGTGAGAGAGACACATCAATTAGTTGCCTCCCACAAGATTGAGTTTATAACGGAAGTACAAGCCCTTGACGGAAACCAAACCTGGGACCGTTCAGTCCACAGTCTGTCAAAACAGGTAGGGCTCCTCCTCCTCCTTGAGGCATCTGGTCTCAGTAGGATCCATCCAGTGTTCCTGGGCTGAAGGTGGCGGGGGTGGCTGCTTCTGGGCTCCAGGGTGCTGGGACAGTGGCTGCTGGGGAGCCATCACTGGCTCCCAAGCAGGTAGAGGCTTCCAGCCCCACCATGGCTGCTGCCCATCAGAAGGAAAATGCTGCCCCTGCCCTTGCAGGGCCCAGTCCCCAAATATGGGTGCCTTGGGATCCCCCAGATGCGTGTCTATGCCACCAGCTTCTACCTGGAAGGGCTGTTGGGGAGCAGGAAATGCACCCATAGCTGAATAGTGATGGAAATTCCTGGAAAGCTCTCCCAGTGCCTTGGCTGGAGTCTCTAGGTGGGGAGTGACCACATTGGCCCCCAGCACACTAGTGTGACCCCAGAGGCCTGCTGGCCCAGAAGCACGCTCTGCCCCCCAGGAGAATTGCTCCGCCCCCCAGGAGAAGTGGCCCACATTGCTCTGTAGAGTTCCTCTGCTGGAGCCACATGGGAGGGAAAGGCCCTGGAGGCCATTGTGGCAGGGGGCAGTGAATACACCCTGGCGGGATCCAGGAGCCACAGCATCATCCTCTGGACAGAGCCTCCTCTTGGGGTCATTTGATTGTTTAGCTCTCCGGTTCTGAAACCACACCTGGATTCTGGACTCAGGAATCTGGATTTGCTTGGCTAGTTCTTCTCGGACCGTGCTATCAGGGTATGCATCTGTCTCAAAGGCCTTGATAAGAACCTCAAGTTGGTTTTGGCTGAACTTGGTCCTCTGGCGCCTTCCTTTTCCTCTGGACCTGTTGGAGGGCATGTCCGATGGCACCTACCCACCAGCAAGGATCCAGGCGGGAGCTGCCTTCCAACGGGAGTCAGGAATCAGACTTTTATGAAGGGGTGGGCATACCACTGTTCCTGGAGAAAGGCCTTCCTCCTGCTAGGCCTTCCATGGGGACCTGGCCCTGTGGGCTCCTCCTCTCCTCTTCTTATTTGAACGCTTCTCCCTGAGGTTTCCTGAGATGGAATGAGGCTGAGAGTGCAGAGGTTGTTTTCTGCCCAGCCCAGTGACAATGAACTCTTTTAAGATATAAATCATGATCTTAAAGGTCCCAGTAAAAGCCTTGGATGCAAATTTCCGCTGGTCTCTTTCCAACTCTGGTTATTAACTACAGCTGGGGGACACTCAGAGGCACTGGTCCTCTTTATGCTTTTATATTATCAACACCCTTTTGTATTACAGACTACTCCGCTACCTCTCCCAGCAGCAACAGCTCCCTGCCCACCTGCCTTCAATTGTAGATCTTGCTATTGCAATTTTAGGTTTGCAATTCTCTGTCCTTGGTAATTAGGTGCTTGTCCTGGTTTTATTCTGTGTTGATGCCCCAGTCCAGGAACTGGTCCCTGTCACACTTCCTACCCCCCATCTCGGTTCCAGTGAGGATGGTGGCCTCAAGAAGACCCAATTCCCATGACCAGGACTCCCAATGCCAACTGTTGTGGACATCTGTTAACTTATTTGTTTGCTCATTCATCCTAGAAATGTTTACCAAATGCTACTGTGGCCCAGGCCATATGCTAGGCACCTCTCTCTCTCTCTCTCTCTCTCTCTCTCTCTCTCTCTCTCTCTCTCTCTCTCTCTCTGGGTGTGTGTGCACATGCGCTGTGGAGTTGGCTCTGACTCCTGGCTGCTTTATGAATGCGTGATGTCCTGTCTTCCACAGCCCTGCTCAGCTTCTGTCAACTCATACCTATGGTTCTCTATTTTATTCTCATGTAAGTTAAGATGATACAAGAGACTTCAGCTTAGAGTCGAAAAGTGGAGAGAAGAGGCAGAAAACAAGGCCAGAAAAGCACTGTGTGCCAGAAAGTTAAGCTGACTAGATGACGTTACATAGCTTCAGGTATGTTGAGTTTTACATGGCCCTGAAAAGCGGTCACACAGAACAAAGTCCAGGCAAACCATGACCCACCAAACTGGCATTAATATTGCATTATATTCAGAGCTCTCATTTTGCTACTTAATTACTTACTGCTGCCTTTCCGTTCAGATGTATTGATTACCCACTGGACATCAGGAAATACTGCAATAGGCAGAAGCTTTCCCAGGAAGGTCTTACCACACCCTTCCCACAGCAACAGAGAGTCTGGGTGAGGGGGCGCGGAGGCATTCTCGGAATACTCTGGGGCATCCTAGAGCAAAATCAAAAGTGGCCCCAGGCCCTGGCCAGTTTGGCTCAATGGAAAGAGTGATGGCCTGTAGTCTGAAGGGTCCCAGGTTTGATTTCACTCAAGGGCACGTACCTCAGTTGCAGGTTCCCAGCCCTGGATGGGGGCAGGCGGGAGGCAACCAATCGATGTGTCTCTCTCACATTGGTGTTTCTCTCTGTCTCTCCCTCTCCCTTCCACTCTCTCTAAAAATCAATGGGAAAATAGCCTCAGGTGAGGATATTTAAACAAGTGTGCCCAGGACCAGAATAAAGGCCTTGGCACTGCCCTGGAGTCCCCCTCAGTGCAGCCCAAATGGAACTGGGGTGTCTCCAGGTGATTCCCACCTTCCATGGGCATTCCCTGGGGGCTCTGAGAGTGTCTCCTGACGGGAATGAGCCCTCTTTTCACTATTTAAAACTCTTGAATTCCATTCAAGTACATAGTCTTACCACCTTAGCAGAGGGAACTCGGTCTCCTGACAGAAAACCAGCTTGCACATTCCACTGTACTGCAGGCTTTGCTGGCGAACCGTGTTGCCTTGGCTCCAATGCTAAGGCTCTGTGTGTACACCCTCCCCGAAATGTTACCGCAGGACTGCCCTGTCCCAGGCTATGGAACACTCGCCTGGAATCCATGTCAATAACTAACAGGCCATAATTCAGCAGCAGGCTGTCCAGGACACCTCTGGATATCAACTTGGACTGGAGCCTGTGACTGGGGAGTTGGGGAGGAATTTCGTGATGAGTGACTATTTCTGGTAACATTCTTTTGCCTTGGGGTCATTGCCAGCCTTTAGTGGGTAGTGTGAGTGTAACTTAAAAGCAGAAGCAAGATGTGTCATAGTGTGTAGCCCTTCTTGCCTCTCCAATGGTTACCACTGCTGCTTTTAACCACAATCAGAACCTATGGTTTCTCCCCATGGTTGGTGCCCCAAATATTTTGAAAAATCAATATTAGAAGAATGCATGGTTTTCAAGATTAACACTCATTGAAAAGTATGTGATTCGTGTTCTTATTGTGACAAAACCTACAAGGATCACTCTTCAATGACAGTTGCCTCTCCCCAGCTCCTGAGTTTAAGTACAGCATGACAAAAGATCTATCATCAATGTAGTAATTAGCCCAGTCTTGATTTACCTTCATTGCTACACGTTTCATTGCTGTAATGACATCTGCTTATCCTTTATTATCCTCGGAAGTCGTCTTGAGGATATATTCACTGGCTAAACCAGAAATGTTGGCATCAAGCCCACCAGGACCCACAGTTTCATTGTCTAGGCTCTTAGTGGGAAGTATGTGGCCATTACCCCAATTTTGTCCCTGAACATGTTTTAGATAAATGATGCAAGCTATCATTTTTAAAAACTAGGATTATGTTCCTCACTCTACATTTTAAGATAGTGGCCAATATGAAATATTGATAAATAAAAGTAGTATTACTATATGATTCACAGCTATCAGATTATATATTCCTTAATTACATGATTTATAAATCCCCATGTATTATTAAGCATTATCTTTATAAATCTATAAAAACTGTAAATTCCTGTAACCCACACCTACATTGCTAGAGCAAAACTCTAGAACTCGTCGAATAATCCATCTTTCTTCAACTGTATATTAGATTTGTCTCTAAATTATCTATCACTCTTGTCATGGCCAATGCGATTTAGGGGGATAACAAGAAATAGGAATAACACAAATATGTTAAATCCCCAAATAAGCCAAACCTCTTTTGAGTAAGTAGTTTGTCTTCCCTCAACACACCCTGGTCCATTTATATCCATTTTATTGTCCTATTCACCTATAGTGGAATTCTAAATAAGCATTGGAAATACATATATAGTGAACTATAGGGAAAGAGAGGAGGTAAAGGGTCCAAATGGGCCACAGAGCTGAATGATTCGTGAGACACATAGGAGTTGACTGTACTATTATCAAGAGGCTATTTTTGTGAATGTTCATTATTTAGGAGCTCTTGTAATCTTATATTTATTAGTTGACTTATATAGAGAATACAGTTGCAAGGCAAATAATTAACTTCTTAAAGATTCCAGAATAAATATGGTTAACATTTCAAAAGACTTTTTTGAATGATAGGCTTTGAAACATATCCTGAATCTTACTGGGAAACTAAAAGGCTCTCCCAGGATTTGTAGTCCCATAAGCATCTCTAACTAAGTTTATTTTTGAGTTAGATGGTTTACTGACTGTGGATTATTTATGTACTTGTAATCATACAGAATATTTTAGAAATACACAATTTGGCACCTCATATTATAATCTGAAGAGAACATCACTGATGTTTCGTAAAAATCTTGAGTAAAAAAAAACACACACCCTAATTTGCAGCTCTCTTCAACCAGTCTTTTTTCTGCAGCCTAATATGGATGTAAAAATGTATCTGGCATTAGTATTTCCTAGTATTGCTGTAGCGTGCCAGAATCTGTAGGCCTTTGCACAAGGAATCCTTTATTACAGTAAATATAAAAAGACGTAAGATTCCAAACAGTTCTTCATATTCCTCTTAATGTTACTTGTACTTGAGAACATATTTTCATGTATATTAAGTATTTGAATTTATTTGCAAATGGTGAATTCATTCTTTAAATTGCTGCCCTTTAAGAGTTATTAGTGCACATTTCTGGGCTTGGGAACTGGAGACATTCATGAGGATCACCTTGGTCCTGGAAGAAAATGCAATCTTTTCCTAAGTTGGTCAAGCTTATGTATGACACAGCTTTCTGACAGAATGTAGGAGTTGTCATCTTAGAAACAGATTATCAGAAAGCTAGGCCCTCGCCTGTAGGTTCTAATTTTGGAAGACCTTTGGAGATTTTCACATTATGTGGCAGACTTAGATGAACAGTGAGGTTTTAGAGAGGTTTATTCTCTTCCATATTGTGCACTTATAGTAAACCTTGGACATACCCCATAGGGTAGTGCTCTTTACTGTATAAGATTTGCTTTTTTTTTTTTTTAGCCTATTCTTGAAAAGGCTGAGAGTGTTATTAATCCTGCCCGCTAGAGTGGGCAGGTAATTGAGAATTACTATAACTGAAAGAAAAGGGAAATTACTTTAGGCTTTGTTAAAGGGGTATTAACTTTAGAATACAGCAGACCTTTCCATTCTAGATATTTCTGTTCATAATAATCTACAAATATGTGTCTCCATGTGTGGGGTAAAAAATAGACCTCAAAAAGGTATCAAAGTACAGAGTCCATGCATGAAGGGGCTGCATCACCGCCCACAATGGAGAGGGCTCCCTAGACCAGGCCTTTGAGCAAAGCACACTTACTGAATGCCATTGGAGCCCATGAAGAGTCCCTTGAGTTTTTCAGTGTCTTTTCTGGAAGGCTGGAAGAGGGGAAAAGCCCGTAATGTGGATGCTTCTAAAAACTAGCTAGCATCATTTTCTCCTCATTCACTCATTTCTTAGTCCTGTAACTATTTTGTGAACTATTGGGTCTCGTTTATTAATATTTCCTCTATGAACATGTCCTCACCTATTTCCTTAATCTAACCCGCATGTCAAGAAACAGGTGGAGACATACATCCCAGACATCCCACCCCTTCCTATTTACGTTTTTAACTGTGTAGGATGACATCATTTTAAATGCAGAGACTAGATATGTATTTGCAGAGTTGGCTTGTTGTTGTTGTTGTTCTGAGGAATGTCTGATCAATTCCTGATTTTTCAACAACACTTACCCTTTCATTCAACAGCTTAAAAAGTCATTGCATCAGTTATATAAGAATGGCCCAAATAACAGTAAAACATTTCTCATTAGATGATGAAAAATCACAGTGAAATACTGAGCACATTACTTAAATTCCTATTTTCTATTTGTCTATACTGAACTCAAAGTGTATTTATGATTAGCATTACCAATAAAATTGTCTCTTATAGCTAAGCATCTTCAAATTGCAAGTTTTAAAATTAGAAGGATGAAGCTCATATAACTGATATAAAACCATAAGTGTCATAATTTGCACTTTATTGTGGAAAAGTGCATCTTATATCCATGGTTGATTACATTTATATAATCCAAATGTTAGTTTGAGATATTAAGCAAAATACAGTTGACCCTTGAACAGCATGGGGGTTAGGGTGCTGAGCCCTGGGCAGTCAAAAATCTGCATTTAACGTGTAAATTTCCACAAACCTCAGTGCTGCCTTGCTCTGTGGGATTGGTTCCCGGACCCCTGTGCATACCAAGAGTACTCAAGTCCCGTATATAAATGGTGTCGAACAATGCTGACATTCAACCCTCCACATCTGTGGATTCTCAACTGGGGATAAAAAATACTTTTTGATTAAAGTTTAGTTGAATCTGTAGATGTAAAACCAGTGATAAGAAGGGTCAGCTGTGTATTTATTGGGGGGGGGGGGGAAATCCATGTAATCTGTGTCTAAGTGCACTCAGGCAGTTCAAACCCATGTTGTTCAAGGGCCAACTGCACATTAACTTACTGAGTAATAATCACCAGCTTTAACTTTTAACCACGTAATTCACTGCAAGTCGATGAGTGGGATCAAATGATCATTTCAGATTACTTTTTATTTTATAAGCAGCATGACATCAGAAGTACCAAAGTTTGTGCTGAAATTTCTTTTGAGGCATGGACCACATATTTAAATTATTTCTTGTTCTTTACAGATCTCCCCTTGACTTTGGTAATTTTTATGCCCCAGAGATTCACAGAATTCTTGCAGGAGTTAAGGTGGACCTCTGATCTGCATTTCCCTAAACATGGGGAATTGCCCAGTAGTTTTCTTTAGTAAATATCCCAGGATTCAAAATGGGTACAATGGACAGTGGCCATTTTGGCTAATATTCCTAAATGCCAATGTCCATACAAAAGCCACATAGATCACAAATTAGGGAGCAATACTTGCTATTATTACAGATAAATCCCAAAATTGCTTTTTCACGTACCAGTGCCAGTATCAGGTAGGCATTCTTGGTCAACAGGTAGCTTTCCTCCATGGGGTGATTCACAGAGCCACGCCCATTTCATCTTATGACTCTACCTTCTGCTAGACTCCAGAGTCCTCTATTTCAATTCAACAATAACGGGGATGGAGAGAGGGGAGAAGGGAATAGGTGAGCAAACAGGGAAGCTTTATAGAGGTAGGCTTGAAAGTGACTCATATCACTTTTGTCCACAGCCCATTGGCTAGAAGTTAATCACATGACTTAACTACAAGGAAACCTGGGAAATGTTGAATAGCTGTGGTCCCAGGCAGAGCAGATGGAAAGATGTGAAGTACATACTGTAGGTAAACAGAAATTGGACTTGATGGACATATTATATAGCAGTAAAGTTCTCTGGTTCTATTCAGCATTATTATTCTTTTGGAAATGTCACTACAATGACTGCTACCACTAATAGTAGACTTTTCAAGACATTTAGAGTTATTTCCTTCAGATTCTTGTGGAAGCTTTGTCCCAACTTTGTAGATTTATTTTTAAAAAACTGGCATTTAAACTTGGGGCTAGATTCTTGGGGTTCTTTAAAACTCACAGCATAGTATGCTATATTTCTGCTTGGGTTTGTCCTCAAGAAGTTAATTAGGAAAACTGTAATTATAGTGTAGTGTGTGTGTGTGTGTGTGTGTGTGTGTGTGTTTGTGTGTAAATATCTTTATGATTAGCATCCAAATATTTTAACCCTAAAAATTTTAAAGTAAATTTTGGACCATCTTTAAGATCTTCTTGATGCGGTACTACTGTTGGTTCCCTTTTAATTTTTCAACTTAATATTTTAGGAAGTAATCCAGATAATGTAATAATGTTAGAACTTTATCCTTGAAGCCAGTGTTCTACTATTTCAGAATTAGTTCTAATGGTTCCGGCCTTTATTAGAATTTCTTTGGAGATAAGAACTCTCTGTACCGAAGACTGGTAATTCGATGCTCCTGAATTCCATTCTGCTCTCCTGAGCCCTTTTCCCACTCGTACTTGGCTTGCAAATTGATCCCTGTCTGTATTTATGATCTTGAAAAGGACTGTCGTAGTGATTTCCCAGGGGCTTAAGGAGGGCTCTTTTAGTGCTTATCAATCAGCTTTAAAATAACACGGGCAAAGGAATAGTATGGTCTTAGGACTTGTTATGTCTGCAAAAATGGCTCCACAAACTGCTGTGGACATTCTACCCACAGTCAGTGGAACACATCTGTATAGAGTCCGTTTCTCATTCGAAAGATAGAGCCTCATTCCCGGGACCCTTCTGGCAATGACATTTACATGTGTTAAACGTTTCCGTTTTAAATCGCTTATTTGAATAACCCCAAATGCACTCTTCTGAGCTACAAGCTAATGGATTTTCTGATGGTCTGTTGATCTGTGCAGAAAAAAACTAGGGGGACCGAGATTTTTACCAAGGAATACTTGATTGTTTCTGCAGAGCCCATTGATGTTCTGACATTTCACGTGCAATGGGATTTTCCTCACTTTCTTTTTGATAGATGCTCCATTCTGTTTAAAACATTCTCCCCAGACTTTTTAAAGTCATTTGTCCTTGTTCCCCTGGCTCTTTCCTGTCATGTAATCACCTCCCTTCAGAACTGTGCTCTGTGTGATCCCAAGGAGCAACGGGAGACTGAGGGAACCTGGGAGAATCACGGTGTTGTCCTGGCGTAAGCTTGTGTCTGGGAGTAGGGTAGAATATAAAAAGGGCACCGCGCTGGTTTTCAGATTCCCAGGCGCTGCTTATAATTCCAGGGAGGCATGTGTATACTTCACTCATCTTAAAACTGGCACTTCTCACCTTACAAAAAAAAAAAAAGAACTCAAAAGTTTAGGTAACGTCCAACACACAGATGAATCTGAGAGTCAAGGGAATCTTACTCTTTTTGCTAAACTTCCCCATCGCCCGGATCAGCTAAGCAGAGCACCTGGCACAGGAAATGAAAATCCCCGTAAAGTGTTTAAAGAGAAAAGGTTGACCTTCCAAGTAAATCTGGATTTACTGCCAAACCACTAAAAATGAACTCTATGCAGAAAAACTGTGTGTCATGTGAATTCTTCATTCTACGTCAAGGTTGAAGTTCGAGTTATATGTATCCACTGAAAACAGTGAAAGGGGTGCGTGCGGGGTGTGTGTGTGTGTGTGTGTGTGTGTGTGTGTGTGTGTGTTTCCCGTACTTGCTCCCATTCTCCCCTGGGGACACAGTCTTTTTATAGTAATGGTGGCAATTAGATCCCTTCCTTTTTAGATGCTCTTAATCATCTCTTAGGTTTGGAGCCAATATTCTTGCCTCAAAATAGAATGAAAATTCAGGTTCTTAGCCTGTGGCATCCCTGATCACTCTCTTAGTATTCCATGAACATTTATTGAGCTTAGAGAAAGACACTATGCGAGGCCTATGTGAAGAAGTGGCTACAATTGCGTATTTATGAATATCGGTTATAATGTCAGTAAAGAACATAAAAATACTGCACTGAATTGGACTCTGGGACCTGATAAAAATAAGGTTTTTTTTTGTTTTTTTGTTTTTTTTAATTAAACTGGCACCAGGAATATGTTACAAAAGAATGTAGTTATTCTTACTTAGATTAAGAAGTGGCCTCCTAGGGCAGTCACCAACATTGAGTGATAGCTATGTGCTAGCTAAAACACATTCATTATCTAAGTTGATCCTCGCAATGACTCCAGGTAACCACTATGCTATCCTTTACCACAGATGAAGAAACACCTAATAGAGGAAGAAAGTAACAGCTGCAGCTCCATGCTCTGGTCGCTGTGCTGTCTCCTGGTTTTGGCGGGATTGTGCACTCAGAGTACCTGAGGCAGCCTTAACACAAAGAACAAAGCTTAGTTGTAAAAGTTAATCTCTTGGCCACGTTCTGAGAACACACTTCTCATTCCAAACCCAAAATTCAGAAGGTTTTGTTTGGAATTTAGCTTTCATATGGGATATCTACCCTGTATGTATTTAGAAAGTTGACTGTAGAACTCCAAAAGAATGATAGATATATGTGTATATATGTAATGTTAAAGAATTATTTTACTAACATATGTAAGTTTTTCAGAACTGTGTGCATGCTGGCAACATGTGATATTCTATCGCTCAGCCAGGCGATAAAGAAAAGCCCAAGCTCAGGAGGCAGGCTAGCAAACTGCTGGTTCAAGAGAGAACCTTCCCTCTTTACAGCCACCGCCCATGGCCTTCCCTGGTCAGCTATTAGAAATCATCGTATCCCCCCTTTCTTACACTTTTGGTGGTACTTTAGAGTAAGCGGAAAATGAACATCACCCAGCAAACTCAGCTAATCACCCCTTCCCCACTCCTCTCCCTCATCCACATCTTGTCCTTGCTCTAAGATGTTCTGAATCCTACTTGCTGCTAAGGCAAGAGTGGTTAAAAAAATAACTATGCAGGTAAACATTGTAAGTATTATGTTCATCTTCATGAATGATTATAAAATGAGAAGAAAAAGCATATATATATATATATATATATATATATATATATATATATATATATATATACACACACACACACACACACACACACACACTAGAGGCCCAGTGAATGAAATTCTTGCATGGCGGTGGGGGAGCCTCAGCCCAGCCTGCGCCCTCTCACCATCCAGAAGCCCTCAGGGGAACAGGCCTAAGCCAGCAGTTGGACATCCTTAGAGAGGCTCCTGCCACCACCACTGCACTTGCCAGCCGTGAGCCCAGCTCCAGGCTTCTGGCTGAGCTCAGGGCTTCTGGCTGAGCGGCGCTCCCACAGGGGGAGCGCACTGACCACCAGGAGGCAGCTCCTTCATTGAGCGCCTGCCCCCTAGTGGTCAGTCTGCCCCCTAGTGGTCAGTGTGCATCATAGTGACAGGTTGTTCCCCTGTTTGGTCGATTTGCATTTTAGCCTTTTATTATATAAGATCAGCAGACTCATGCATTTTGTCCATTCAACTGTCAACTTTTTATGTGTTTTCATTTTATCTCAGAAATTTTATAGGTATTCTAAAAATATCCACAGGGTCACTACTCATGTTAAATTCTGTTTTCTTTTCTGTAAGTACTTAGGTTTTACTATTAATAAGTAACAACATATAATTTTTCCTGGCAGTTAGATTGCCCAAGTATGTTTCTAATCAAAGAGCTTGATGCAATTGAGTGTAATAAAACTATGACTTTGTTCTAGTGTGAATGGGTCAGTCTTTTTCAGTAGTCTTATCATCTTGTCCTGGAGTAAACAAACTCTGAGAAAAAAGTCAATATTCATATATACAGAGAAAATAAGTCATAATTTTACCTAAATCTCAAACCTATCAACTTTCACATTCTACACTGAAATGAACGAATAAGGAGAGCTACACACACACACACACACACACACACACACACACACACACACATTTTCTTATACACACAACACACTAAGTAATATTTGTCAACTGTTTATCTTGCTGCAAATGAAAGAATCGAGTTGTATGAATGGGCTGTATGTCTTTTACAATAATTCTATGGGTTGAGGAATTCCGTTACGGGACAGCTCAAAATATCAGATTTTAACGCAGTTGACAAGTTCCTTTTATAAACATAGTTATACGTTCCTTTTATTTCTTTCATCAGACATAGTCATGATTTTATTTCCAATTGTTGTGTTGCTACAGACTGAGAAGGAAGCAAACTGCCAGTCCTAGGAAAGGTGAATGAGGCTGCTCCCAGAGCGACTTAGGGCAGGAAAGGCTACAGAGTCTGGGTTTATCCTCGTGTCCTGTCCGGCTAGGAATCCCATTCAGAATTCTCACCTGAAAGGTCTGAGAATTGTGTCCTGTTGCTTCTCCTGTTAGTGCTGAGGGGTGCCGAAAAGGCTTGACATGAGCTGCCAGTCACCCTTTCTTCCTGAACTTCCAGGTCAGGGAGCAATCTGAGTTGCTTGTTAGACACTCTCCCATTGAAGTCGTCCAAACCCTGTCACATGTCCCAAACCACATTTCACAGCTGTCACAGCCCTCCGTGGTGTGGCCCTCCTTTGTGTGGCGACTCTGAAGGAGTTCTGGATTATTTATTATATAAAAGCCTTAGAATAAATAGGATTCCTTCTCTTTATTATATGTCTCGGTAATAGCATCTAGTATGAAGAGAAGGTAAACTTCTAATTGTTAGGTGTTGAAATGTTTTGTTTAGTGCTGGAATGCAGTTATCTACCGGTAAATACTTAGTGAAATTAAGCCATAGTTTATTTTACAGAATCTTCCCATGTTTGCATAGTTTTGCTCAGCATCATTTTAATCCCAGTCATTGGGATTAGATACAATAAGACTGCTATTCTGCCAGTGCTAGAAGCTTGTCTGGCTTCCTGATACTTTTCTTTCTTTTGTATATTTTCAAAATATAGATGCTTTTTTTTTTTTTTTTTTGAGGGTGGGTTAGTGTTATTCAGAAATGACTGTCAGGAATTTAGACTTAAAAACAAAAACTTGTCACAGAGTGAAATGTGGTATAAATCAATTTCCTTTCATTGTCCAAGTGGAAAGGATTAAAGAACAATTAACCCAAAGAGTAGTAAAAATATTTATCTATTTTTATCCCTTATGAAAATGTTTATATTGTAACACTCAATGTAACATGACTTTTTTTTTCCCAGAGAAAGCATATGTGTGAAAAGTCATTAAAAACCAAACCTGTTTATTTTTCTTTAAAATATTCCCATAACTTTAAATAAATATACTACATTTCCCATGAATCACTTTTCGTTTATAGAAGGACGGATTCTAGAAAGAGGTTTTGGGGGTCCCATTCTTCAAAAGAAGCACCACCAGAGGCCTGTCTGAATTTTTTATTTGAAGGAAATGTAGGCTATTTGCTCGGAAGCAAGGGAGACATTGCATGGCTGTGAGTGAGAGAGGTTTGAGGAACTTCCAAGGAGCTCAGGAGCCAAGACCACTGCCGTCTTCTCACGCAGAGCACATCGTTAGCCGTTCAGGATGGCAAGAGCTCTGCTCAGCGGTTTGTTTCCCACCTGTGCTCACAGAAATTAAAGTCAGTAGATCAAGTTAAAATGGATGAGAAAGAGCAAGTTAAGGATAAGAGCTGGTGACGTTTGGAACCCCCAATTGGCATCTGTTCACCTGCAAGACTCTGAAGTCCTTGAACTGGGGTGTTGGCCAAGAAGATGATGAAAGAAGTTGGGCGATGCAATTGCTTCAGGGACTGAAACTCAAAAAGATGGAGCAAGGTCCTGGAGAAAGTCTGCTAGAAACTTCTCAACACTGGTCAGAGTTCAGGGGGATAATTGAGTCTGGGTGCAAAATCTTACCCAAAACAAGCAAACAAACAAAAACCCCATGTTCTAGGGAAATTACAGTTTTTCGTTGGCTGTTGAAAGAGCCAAGTTAGTGCCCAGATTGTGCTTTTATCAAAATCTCGGTTAAGTCAACATCTCAGCCCACTGTGTATGACACAGTCTTGACCGACACAGGCAAATCCTTCTTGAGAGCACCCAACTCCAACAGAAGTGACACGTTCAGGAAGCGGCCCCAGTTCGCCCCGAGGAGCTCCTGTGGCTCTTTAAGGAGGGGAAGGAGAACCTTAGCATCTGGCTGTGCCCCGCGTTCTTAGCAGAGCCGACGAATTACATGAACTATGACAGACGCCCTTTCACTCCTGGACCCAAAGCCAAGGCCTGCCGATAGCCCAGGATGCCATTGAGTGCTTGGCCTGGGCTGGTCCCATTCTTTGGCACAGAGAGCTGGTATCTGCAAATCGGCCCCTTCAATGGAATTTTGAAGCCTTTTTTTTTTTTTAATTTGGCTGCAAAAAGCTTTACTGTTTCCATTTGGTCCAATGCATGGGAGGGCTTCCCTGGGAGAGAATTCCTAGTGGTTTGGGGGAGAGGCTCAGGCAGAAGTCAGACATCAGAGGGGGGTGGGGGGGGGAAAGGGGGGGGGGCTCAAAGGCCTCTGGGCTCCACAGGCTCCTCATTGTACTTGAGGGGGAGCCTTCAGAAGAGACATTCATCCAGCCCAGCCTGGGGCCAGCGTGGGGAGGTGAGCCAGGCTGTGCTGTCAGCTGCTGACTCAGTGAATGCTGGTTGCCCAGGGGACTGGGTGTCAGTCCTCCAGCCACACCGCCTACAGGCCTACAGCTTCTGAGCAGTCCACCTCGCAGCGACATCCGAATTCTTATTCACTCTATGTGACTGACCTATTCACACTTCTATTTAATTTTAATGTATCCCCTTCTTCACCCTAACATGTTTTGCTCAAGCTAAGCTTCTAATCAAAAGGATATAAGATACTCTCCATTAATTAGTAAGTGCTGAGATGCTGTTAAATACTTAAAGTAGGGATCAAATTAGGCAGAAGGACTAGATACCACTTTAGCTCAATAATCCTTCACACGGCCTCATCTGTGTACATAAAACTCAAAATACACCTGCCAGCGGACAACATGTCCTGCTGACCCCGCCTTCGGGCAGGACACCTGTTTAAGATTCTTCTCTTTTCCTGGTGGCTAGGGCTAGAACTGTTTTGTTTGTTTTTGTTTTGTTTTGTTTTGTTTTGTTTGTTGTTGTTTTTCAGAATCTCCAGCCCTGACTTGAGGTCCTGGCTCCTTATTTCTGTTGCCTAATACGAACTCACAATAAAATGCCCACGTGGGTCACATCTCACGCACAATAGGCAGCGGAGTCTGCTTTGCTGAGCTTAGTGCATTTCACAGAGATGAAACTTTTCAGTAAATAAATGAGTGTGCTCAGCTGGTTGTTTTGGCACTGTCTAACCACTAGAGGGAGGTAAGGGCTCCTCTCGGCCCCATTCCCATCATGGTGTCCCCATTGAGTGGTGACAGAGATGATTCAAGTGCAAAGTCTATTGATCCGTGAGATGGCAGGAACATCAAGTTATGTCCTTAGTGAAATCCTAAGTGTGGCAGCCTGTAAACCCTGTCAACATGTTTGTTTGTCCTATTCAGTTTGAGGCAACATTTATAAATGTGAACATTTCGTGGAAACATCTGGATTTCCACCCTGGGAAGATGTGGCCACTACAGGGCACTGCTAAAGGGAGGTACTTTCTCTTAACAGGGTACACACTCATCATTTCAACTCCATCACTACCACTCCCTGTTATTTTCCCAACACCAAGACCAAATATCATGTGTTACTTACAAACAAGCTTGCATGGTTATTTTCTTGTGGTTAAGAGCTGTTTGGTCTTTTTGGTTATGGTTTTGTTTGCTTGTTTGTTTGTTTGTATATTTTGGTACTCAAGTCAATAGCAAAAATGGTAAAAGGGAAAACAGACCAAGTGAAGCCCTTACAATTTCAAGGAAGATAAGGGAAAACATGTTTGCTTAGAGACAGTAAAAAATGTTCATAGCATCAGCAACAACAAAAAATCATATTAACTATTGAGGCTCTAACAGGCAGCTTCCCAATATTCCATGTGAGGAAATGGGGAGTGTGCACAAAGCACTCGTGAATTATATTCAGGGACGATGGTTGTCTGGCAGTGAGATTGGGGTGCACACTGAACACACCACTTCTTCCCCAGAACACACGTGTACTGGAAAGAACCACTGGCAGACACACTGTGTCATTTAGACATGGGATTTGGGAATGATTTCCTTGACAATAAATGAAGCGATCTTGTCACCTTAGAGCAAACTAACAACATTTTCTGACAACGATAAAACTCAGACTTTGAAGTAAAATATGAGTTTTGGAAAGCGTGTGTCTGCCGCTGTGAGCCTGGCGGCTTCCTGATACCTAGAAGGATTTTCTGATGAGATTGATGGTGATCCTGACAGATATAACTTGTCGTTATTGAACATGAAATGAATCAACAGTTGGAAGATCTGCATCACTCAGTGAACCAACACTTTCCAAAGGACAGATTCACGATGTTATAAAATTACATATAAATTTTAAAAAATCTATACAAAGTATGAGGCAGGTAATGGATTTTCGTGTGATGGATTATGCAAAGTTCATTGGTATGAATCAGATTCCACATTGCAGCTCACCTTTAGGAAATGGCTACTTGTTCACGTTATCTGAAAGGCT
Organism: Pipistrellus hanaki; assembly: GCF_964339955.1. Taxonomy (NCBI): domain Eukaryota; kingdom Metazoa; phylum Chordata; class Mammalia; order Chiroptera; family Vespertilionidae; genus Pipistrellus; species Pipistrellus hanaki. The sequence continues at coordinate 69,315,750 of NC_140508.1, forward strand.
CTGAAAGTGCTCTTCCTTTTCAAGCTGCATGTCTGTGTGAGTGGGAGTTTCTTTACGTCCTGCAATAAGTTCAATGCCGACACAGACCTGAACGTCTAGCTATCTTCCTTCTGTTATGCCAGACATTAAAGGGCTTTCCAAAAATGTAAAAATGTGCTCTAATTCTCACTACGTTTTAGTTTGTTTGTTTTTTTGTTTTAGAAAATATTTTTATTTTATTACAAATACATATTATTTGTTACATTTAATGGGGTTACCATTTTACATAAGTAAATTTATAAATATTTTTCAAATTTCTAAGTCAATTTCTAATAAGGTGAGTATTGATAGACATAACACATAAACAAAGGTTCTTAGGAGGTCTCAGAACAAGAAGGTTGAGAACCTATGATGTAGGGTATAGTGTCATTTTTATTTTTTACTACAAAGTGGCATGGCCACTTACTGATACAAAATTAAATGCTTTATCATTTATCTCCATTTTTAAATAAGATTCTCAATCAGACACACATATCCAATCACATTGTCTCATTAATCTCTTAGAAGTGTGCAGGACTTTAACTAATGAATGACATAAAATATGAACAAGACATCAATAGTCACATATTACCATGGAAATTTCACTAAAATCTGTGATGAATTTACCTGTATGTGGCTAATTTAAAATTTTGTCTTTTTATAATTTAATTGGCTAAGTCTTTGACACATTTTGATTTAACATTACAGTTCAATGCAACTATTTAGACCAGTGGTTGGCAAACTCATTAGTCAACAGAGCCAAATATCAACAGTACAGCGATTGAAATTTCTTTTGAGAGCCAACTTTTTAAAACTTAAACTTTTTCTAGCAGCCACTTCTTCAAAATAGACTCACCCCGGCCGTGGTATTTTGTGGAAGAGCCACACTCAAGGGGCCAAGGAGCTGCATGTGGATTGTGAGCCGCAGTTTGCCAACCACGGATTTAGACCAATAGGCATAGGCGGGTGTATTGAGCTGTAAGAGACAAAGGGTTGAACTTAGATTAATTTATTTTTTCTTCGTCAGCAAAATTATGTTAATCTTTCTGCCTTACTTGGAATTAATTTCAAAACAAAGAGTTTAAAGTTTTAATGAGGTCATCCTTCAGAGTGAGTTTTGGCCTATCCTCTGTTTTAGTTGCATATTGTTCTATTTCATTCATAAAAAGAGATTTTCATCTAAGAAAATTTGAGGTAGTTCAGGTTAGCAATTGTGTCAGTGAATGAGACACTTATTGGTTTTGCAGTTGTATCTTTAAAAAGATACAAAATGAGAATCATTCTCTTTAAAAGAGTATTCTGAGAAAATGCCTATTTTTCTGATATTGTGGGATACATGAGTTTTGTGCAGTAGGTTATTTCTACAACCAAATAAGCACTAATAAAATAAAATGATGACCTACTGTCTTACCCTGAACTGTAGCAGAAATGTGTTCTATGTACAGTTGAGTGTATATGAAGTCCATGAATAAACTAAAGGAGCATTCAGTGATAATGGATGTCACATGTCCTCATATATGTTTTTTTGTTTGTTTATTTGTCTTTTGAGTGAGGAGTTTATTGAATTTACATTTAAAATCATTGATGGATAAGGACTTGCTGTTGCCATTTTGTTCATTGTTTTCTGCTTTGTAGTATTGGTTTCTCTTTTTTTTAAATCTTTATTGTTGAAAGTATTACATAGGTCCTCCTTTTTCATGTGTTATATTTTTAATTAGCAAAATTGATAAAATCTCATAACTATAAAAAAGGAAGTATTTATGCTGAATACATATGGATTACTAATAATAGGATACAAAAAGTTTAAAAAAAAAACTTGAAACAAAATTATATATAGTTTATAATTCCTCTTTAGGTGTATATGTGTGTGTGCGCATATACATATGTCTATATAATTGAAGTAAATGTATAAAACATGCATAGTGATTGTTTCTGGGCTGGGGGTTGTGAAAGATACATTTATTTTTTAATAATACATTGAATTTGCCTCACTTCCTAAAATGAAGTTACTTTGATTTTTTTTTTTAAAAAAACACTCTAAGTTTTCAGCCATCTCTTGATTCATTTTTTTAATTAAATCTGCCTTCTCATAAATACTAACAAAAATTATTTTTTCATTTCTTATTTTGAAGAAAAAATTATGGTTGCTCATTCAGTTCTTAGCTATGGCGCTCCTCTCTAAGCTCAATTCATTAAACCTGGGGGAGAATATTCTTTTAAAATGCAAATATTATCTGCATGAAAGCAGCTGCCTTAAGGTTACAGTAAGACATGGAAGACGGAAGCACAAGTGCAGTGGCTCTGGAAAAGTGCTGCGCAGGAACAGCTGAGAAATCCTTTACAAACCACCTGCTTGCCTCCCAGCACCTGTAAAACAGTTGGCTGAATCCCCGCCTGAGCTGATGTTGACAGGAGCGTCACCATCATTTTTCCTTGAGTGTTTCTGTGCGTCAGCAGGCCTCTTGCTCTCTGGTGTAAAAAAAATTCTCCATTCAGGCTGAGTGTATATGTCCACTCCTCTGACAGCTATTTTGTCCAAATGCTGTTGTTCTCTCTGCGTTATCTTATTTTAACCTAAGTGATGGAGCATGACTTTTTTATCCCAGCCTGTCAGAAATGTCAAGAGCAAAACTCAATCCTTTGCTGCTGCTATCTTGCACTTGCTCAGATGTCCTCTTCCAGCCCGGTGTGTGACAAGGAAGTGAGGCAGGCAGGGACTCTACTTTCCCTGTATCCGTGCCTGAAGTCGTAGAATTGTTAACGAGAGCGCAGGCCTCCGCAATCCTTGGGCGATAATTGGATGGAAAGAAATTACACATGTGCTCTGAGGTTAATTTGACTATCTGGCCCAAGAGGTAAAAACTTCCCAGGAGCGAGGTGGCTGACTAGCACCGAGCAGACACAGCCAGTCTCAGCAGCACTTTCCCTGGCGCCCGGAATCCCTGGTGGGAGGGGCCCACCACATTTTGTGCGTTTGCCCTTCTGAGATGGGGCCACACGGGATCTGAATGTCAGACTGTCCCAGTGCCAAAGTCTCTTTATCCTAGGAGCTAGAAGTAACACTCTATGACCTTAATAGGAAATATGTGCAGACATCCAAGACCTTCCTGGTTCTCGGGCAGAATTCTTCATCAACAAGAACAAATCGTTGGAACAGAGAGAGTGCCTGAGTCTCCCTGAGCCTTCCGTCCCCAGCTCTCAAGCATCCAGAGAGTCCTATCTCCCCGACTCTGACCTAATAGCCTCGTGTCTGGGGTGATTCTGAATTTAGTCCAAAGGCCACAAGCCCACGTCCACTTTGCTGTAGCTTCCTATGCCACTTTGACCTTCTTAGGACAATAGCTAATTATCCGGAGAAATGATCTGAACAAGTTGATGCCACCCTGTACAGAAACCAAGTGAGAAAACGCTGAGCTTCATGTTTGCTAATCGTTCCACCATCAATCAGATCAACATGTAGTGAGGATTATTAAAGATGACGTGTTAAAGATGATGGAGAAAGAAATACTACAGCCCCTGCCCTTCAGTTTTTTGTATAACATTTGCTACATTGAAGGGACTCCAAGGGTAGAGTGCAAACCCCAAGGTCTGGGTATGGAGGAATGGCTCCAAGAGTAGAGCTGGGAGGCGCAGGAAAGCATATATATATATATATATATATATATATATATATATATATATATATGCTTTCTTACTACAAGCCTATTATTTACAAATATTACTACAAGCCCACTATTGGCCAGGCATTGTTCTGAGCATCAGGAGTACAATAGTGAATGAAACTCCTGCCTTCATGGAGCTTATATTCTAGTGTGCAATGATGATGAATACATAAAAAGTAGTGCTATGCAGCTGAAACAGGTTTGGCTCAGTGGACAGAGCGTCGGCCTGCAGACTGGAAGGTCCCGGATTTGATTCCGGTCAGGGGCATGTACCTTGGTTGTGGGCAACATCCCCAGTAGGGGGTGTGCAGGAGGCAGCTGATCAATGATTCTCATCGATGTTTCTAACTCTCTATCCCTCTCTCTTCATCTCTGTAAAAAATTAATAAAATATATATTTTTAAAATCTGTTGCTTAAAAAAAAAGTAGTGCTATGCAGAAGAATATATCAGGGCAAACAAAAGAGAGTGGGGGAGGGATGCTGTTTTTGATGGGTAGATCAGTAAAGACCTCAATCTAAATAAAATGTGGATATTAACTCCAATCTAACTTTTGGCTAGCTCCCACAGAATCTCAGTTGGGGTGACTCCGTACACCATCCTTGTGCTTGACCAAATCCCACCACCACAAAGGATTCTCCATCCTATATTTAAATCAGCACCACTGGTGTGAAGATTACTCTCTCTTTTGTGTGTGCTCTCAGTTGATGGGGTTCACTTATTGAGTAAAATTCTGCCTCCTGCAACTTTCGTCCAATCCACATGCCTAAAATATAGCGCTTCCAAATTAACAAGGTTCTTGTGTGTCTTGTGGGGCTCCATGGTAAGATACTAACTCCTGACTGTAGTCGGGACCCTGAACTGAAAGCTCTTTAGGAAGCTAGATAAAGGAGAAAGTATTTTCTTTTACCCCCATGACACTTAATTTAATATCTAGTCACACGTTCGTTAAACCAGAATGTGATGGCTGATGGAGAATTTAAATAAGAATTTAAAGAGAGGAAAAGTGTTTCTGTTCCTACTCACTGTTCACATGAGAAATTTGCTTTGCACGTGTCCAGGGCTGCAGCAAGAAGAGAAAGTGGGACTGATGCTTTTAAGTCGGTGGAAGTTTGGGAGGCTCGAGAGTGAAAAGAATGATGAATGCGATTGCGTTCTGCCCGCTCCAGGGGACAGAAGCCAAGAGGGGAGAGATGGAGCTGCCTGCAGATCAGACAGCTGCTTTTGATCAGAGCCTGTGAGAAACAGGCTGGACCGCCACTTCTTGGGGGAGGAGGAACAGCAGGAACCAAAGCCAGCTGACAGTGAAGATATCATCCAAGCTGTAACTTTTATTTGAGTCACAGTTAAGGTCCACAACCTGAGCCACCCTGTGGGGGACTTGAACACAGCAGATCTGTCTGAGCCTCTGAGTCTACTGCAATCTGGGATGACCCAGGGACCTGGGAGAAAATTTAATTCAAAACATCCTTCCAAAAACTGCCAGGAAGAGGAGTAACAACCAGTAGCATCATCCTAAGAGGCCATTACATAAGGGTATCTTGAGTATCCCTTTATTGCTAGACTAGAGGCCAGGCGCATGAAATTTGTGCATGGGTAGGGTCCCTAGGCCTGGCCTGTGATCAGAACTGATCTTCCCAGCAGCCAGCCCTGCCCCCTACTGACACCACCGGTCACCCTTTGTGTGGGGCAACCATCGGGGCGATGGGGGGTAGGGGAACAGCACTGCCCATGTTCACCGCCACCAAACCCTGATTCCCCATTCCCCATCTGATGATCAGAGCCTACCAGCCAGAGGAGAGACTAAGATGTTGGCTGGCAGGCCTCAATCAGGTGATCGGTGCCTGCAGGCTGAAGGCAGCTGCTGCATTGAGCACCTGCCCCCTGGTGGTCAGTGTGTGTCATAGCTGACCGGTCATTCTGCTGTCCAGTCGATTTGCATATTACATTTTTATATATAGAGATATAGCTGGATGTTCATTTATATGTGTAAACTATATATGTGGTCTTAAATGAAAACACCTATAATATTGTGTAACATTTCCATTTATTTTTTGATGCTATGGCTTGGAGAACTACATTTATGAGAGGGGGGGTTATGTTTTTAATATCTAACTTATTCCCAGAAGCATAAATCTAATTTACCTGAGCCTTACTTTACTGTTAAAAAAAATAGCAAGTATTTTAAGAAAAAAAATTCTGAGGTACTACTGTTCCAATAGTAGTTCTAATTCAAAGCATGCCAAATGCACGAGTGTACTTAGAATCTAAGTACAGGGAGAGTCGGTTGAATTCTAACTTGGCAGAACAAGGGTTAATCATGTCATGACATTTTCTTTATCTGCCGTAAAATAAATCTCATGCCATAGTGAACACACCTGAGAACCTGGATTAGAGGCAGGGGGAATTATTGGAATAGAATTTTCTCTTTGGATCTAAAATCATAGGATGCCTGAAACCGTGGAAGCTAAATAATTACTGTAATCATTCTAGACAGCCTGGGGTTCAAGAATACACCTGGGGGAGGAAAGCACAGGGTGAAGATGGAATCAGGGGCACCTGTCCCCTCCATCAGGGGAGAGCGAGGCCCCTCTGTCCCTTCCTTCTCCACCCCCATGCTACCCAATGCCTTCTCCCCTTTATTTCCTATGATCTCCCCTGCTCCCCAATTTTTTTTCCTTCATCTTAACATGGGCGTCTCTGAGCTTCAAATCTCTGCTGTGCTTCCAGCCATCTAGCACCTGGGATAGTAAACAGCCAGCCTGTGTGCTGATAAGAAGGAAAGGGGGAAGGATGGAAGAAGAGAGGATGATGAGAAACACCAGGGATGGAGATAGTGGCAGGGGAGCTGGGTCAGGGGGACAGGAAACCATCAGCTCTGGGAAGTGAAATCCAGAGCCAGTCTCGTTGAAGTTCTCACAGGCGAGCCTTTTCAGAAGGCAACAGCTTGTCAAATCGTTCCGCTTCATTAAGAATCATTAACAGGAAATATTCTGAACTGTTTACTATGTATGCTATTCCTATAAGACTCATCAATCCTGTGGATCATTACATAATTCCAGGTTTATACCTACTTACAAATGCTAGAGCTTAAATCAGTAGAAAAGGTGCTGGTCTAGGACACCGTGACTCAACTGTGATTTCCTTGGCTTTCGTGGAAATGATGGTGAGACACTATTCCAGGAAACGGCCTACTTGGAAAACACAGAAGATTTCATCTTTTTCTGTTTCTGGGTGTTTAGTCAAGCTAAGTGAAGAGCCCAGGATTCAAGGCCACTGTGCTAAGGTCTGTTACTAAGGAGCTGCTTTATCTTGCACATCATTTCACCACCAGGGCCTCACCATCCTCATCTATAAAACTACTTCTTGCACAAATGTCTCCTTTTCTAAATATTTTCGTATAACCTTTATTGTTGAAAGTATTACATATGTCCCTTTCCCCATCCCCCACCCCCACCATGGCCCTCTTTTAACCAGCCTCCACCCACCCCCACTCCCACCCTAGGCCATCACCATCCTATTGTCTATGTCCAAGGGGTTGTGCATATATGCATGCAAGGTCTTTGATCTCTTCCCACCCATCCCTACCCCTCCCCCACCCCCACCTTCCCTCTGAGATCCCACAGTCTATTCCATGCTTCTGTGTCTCTGGATCTATTTTGTTCCTCGGTTTATTTTGTTCATTAGATTCCCCATATGAGTGAGATCATGTGATACTTGCCTTTCTCCGACTGGCTTATAATGAAAACCAAGGCTCTAAGTTGAAGTATTACAGATCATTATTAGTGTGTGAGAGAACTTGTAAAATACCATATGCTCTAGGGAGGCCTGTTCTGGCTTCCTGTCTCTATAATAAACATGGAAACATGTGCTGCTTAGGTAAATAAAAGTCCATTTTTCTCATTGCAGGCAAATAGGATTTATCATTCACTGGATGAAGTGCCTGGGGAGTCCTTCAATGCCATAGCCAAGTGCCGTTTCAAAGAACAGATGGTTTTGGAAAGTTCACGCTGTTTCTTCACTGAAGTTTAGGTGAGTGTCTGAGACAGAGTTTAAGGACACTGAACTCTCTCTCCTCAAAGTGCTTCTCTCATTGCTTGGAAAGAAAAATGGGATTAAGTCTGACCAATGTTTTGTACTTTTTGTGAAGGTGCCAGACAGCGAAAGCCATAACCTTGCTCCTTTTACTTCTTTTGCATCATCAGACACCATGTGAACTCTGGTGAGCTAGGTGTAGCGATGGCCTTGACTTCACTTCCTGGTCTCTGTTAAGCAAATGCCATCATACTTCATTCTGTGCTAAAGGTCATCTAATTTTTGAAATATATTAACGTATTTCATATCAGAGTAATAAGCCCAAATGAGACAGAACCGGGTTTTAATGGCATGAACTAGAGGAAAATGTGACGAGGTAATGGCAGTGTAATCATTAACCGGTCTACGTGTGGGGAAGGCTGGCATTTCAGCGGCTGCCCTGGAGGGCAGGGGGGGTTGGTAATGCTTACATTAAAGCGGGCATGGCTGAGGGCAGGTGCAGTTTCTAAGTGTTTCCTACAGTGAAGCACACACACAGGCTCACGTGTGCACTGCCAGCTTTGTTTGGCCCTGCCATAAAAGAGACGGATAAGTCTGGCTGTTTTTTTTTTTTACCTCATCAGACATAATCCCCCTTCCTGCAATTGGGCGACTTGCCATTCCTCTGCACGTGCCAGTCATTGCACAGCAGAGCGGAGAGGCATGGAGGGACTGAGAGTGGTCTCCCCGAGGAAGTCGTGTGTCTCTCCATCTGCCCCTGAGTGCAGCTTTCCAAGTGTGGCTTGCATGGCTACTTGGAAGAAATGGGGCTTTCTAGAACATCAGACTGAACCTCTGATCACAATTCTGAATCAAACAATGCAACTGCCCGAGCATCGACCGCTGTCTAAATCTAATCCAAAAGATGGGGATGCTTCCTCTATGCTTTGGGTATCTTCAAAATGACGATGGATAATCCTCTCATCATCTTGAGGGTGTGTAAATTGGGTTTACTGGGATGGTATGTGGAACTAAGTCGGTGATTTCATTTATGGGGGAGATGTGGGTAGACTGCAGTTCTCAGGCGCTAAGTTTAGTGCCCTTTCCAAATCTCAGGAAATCAATTTGCCTAGCGTAACATTAACCTGGAGGAGAAAATGAGGATGGAGAGCGTGTTTACCTAACTCACTATTTGGCTGTTGTGCTGGTCTGAACCTGTTCAAACCTCCACTTCCATTCCTTGTCCTGCTCCTACTTTGGTCCCAGGGGAGCTGGCCCCTGTGACCTTGAACTCTGAGCTACAGTAACATTGCCTCTTCCTTTTGTCCCTTGAGACCTGCGGCTGGCAGTGCCTTTGTCTTCCTCCTGCTGCCAATCTCCATCCGGTTGATTCACTCTTCCCAGTTTAGCCTCTCAAACCTTCCATCATCTGGGTAACCATTTCTCTGGATTAAATTCCATATCTCAAATATATACGATCATGGTTTGATCCAAGAAAAGAGAACAGGGGTCACATGTTTCTTCCAAGAAAAATAAATGAGTTTCAGAAAATAAAAGTTAAATGTATAGTTAGATTTCTTTACACTGAAAAAAAATATTTAACGTAATACATGTAAAGCCATATTCTAAGCTACCCGATGCTATAGTGTTAATTTGTTGCTGTTAATAAAATAATTGTTGGTACTCCCAAATTGCTTATCACATTAATGAGATTTTTAAATTTTCAAATGCATACCAAATAGGATATTTTCCTTTAAAAAAAAAAAAAACATTTTTATTGATTTCAGAGTAAAGTAGAGGAAGAGAGAGATAGAAACATCAATGATGAGAATCATTGATCCACTGCCTCTTTCACGCCCCCTACTGGGGAATGAGCCTACAACCTGGGCATGTGCCCTGTCCGGGAATTAAACCAGCAACCTCTTGGTTCATAAGACGATGCTCAACCACGGAGCCACACCAGGCTGGCGGGTGTTTCCTTTATTAATATTCTCATGTTATACATCTGTATGGATGACAGAAGAACCTCTCTGGGGGTGTCACCCTCCTTCTTGCGTTCACACTTACATCTAGAGCTTCTGCTGTATTTCATTATGGACCCGGCCGATCCCCTGCCAGTGGTGTGGTTTGTTGCTTAATGCCTCATGTTCTGGCCATCCCACTTTTCCTGTAACAGACACTAGCTCTATTGGAAAGCAAGGTGGTCAGGATGCCAGTGTCTGTCTTTGTTGACAGATAAACACTTCACCACTGTCCCAACCATCCCACTCACACTAAAGAGCTTCCTCGGCATGAAAGTGGCTTCTCACTTCATTACTTTGGCACTTCACTTGGTTATTTTAAGTGCACGTGCCTTGCTGTGTTCCTTTCCTTCTTCTCATTCATTTATGTGGATGCATCCCTTTTCAACCTTGTCTCAGAGGCCACTGTGACAGCTCCTTCACCTGTCCATGTTAGTATGTTGTGGGGACACGCAAGAGGACATGGTGTCCCTCCTACCAACAGTTTTTATCTGTTCAACTGATGATAATGTTACACCTCGATGCCTGAGAACCTTTAGACGATGTGAAAAAGCATTAGGAGCAGAATCACTTGTACCCCTTCATCGCCGAAGATTAGGAAATGCAGGGATGAGCGACTTTATGGTGTGGTTTAAAATGCCTTGAATAACCGATGTTCTCAACACACATCTTTCATAGTTTGGTACAGCCACTGAAAGTTCTAACTTTTAACATTTCTCTCCAGCTTACAAAAAAAATAAGGCTGTATAAAGTCATCTGTTTAAAAAAAAAAATACTCTTGGGAAGAGAAATACACCCACTAATCATAGATACTACATCTCCCAGAAGTCTAATGAATTAGGGAGGGAGAGGCTTCTGAGTCACAAACACTCCCCTTCCGCGGGTTTGGGAAACAGACAGACGTAGGAGGAGACTGTTGAAATGATCTCACCGAGTTCGTGATGTTTCCCGTGGGCCGAGGGAAGCACCCTTCATAAAGATAGCTCAGGCTGAACAGATCTAAATGCCCTACTGGAGGAGATGGGGAGGAGGAGTGGACATGTGCATTACACAAATGAGCAACATGATGAATAGAGATTTTAAATCCCTGGTGCCCAAACAGTCCAGGAAAGTGCTTTAACCTAAATGTAGTCAGCAGTACTTCTGCTGAGTCCCACAGCATAATGTGGGTAAGATCAAATGTGTTTAAAGTCGGAAATAAGTTGTTATCCCTCTTTGTGTCCCTGGAAACTAGCCCCGTGCTTGGCACATGTAGAGAATGTCTAAATACATGATTGGTGAACAGGACAAAGGCACACAGCAACACTGGCTGATGGTACTGAATTCCTCCAACACTGAGAAGCACACACATAGACGTCACTTCATGCTTAAGCAACCCCACGACATGGGTAATGTTATTGTCTTCTTTTTAAAGATAAATAGAGCCCCAGAAGGGTAGATAACCTGCTCATGCTTAAGGAAGATGGGTGAGCATTGATATCCAGTCTGGTTTCTGAGCCTAAGCACTAACCACCATCTTCAACTGTTTCTCGTGTAATAGAGTCATCAACTAGCTTTCAAACTCAGAGGCCACCGTGTTTATTAACAAGCCTAGGTCCTTCCAGAATATACCTGTATTAGATCTTGCCAAAATCTCAAATGGCCTTGCTTTGAACACATATCCCCTCTTGCCAGTGTTCCTCCTCTCTTTTCCTTTTAAAACATTGCTGCCTAAGTCAATTTCCTCATTTACATTCAGATCTCATTATTTCCGCTCTTTAATGGCTTGCTCTGAGATTAATATTTTAAATGTGCTCTTGCTCTTTTCATGCCGTTTGCTCAATTTAAGAATGTGTAATCTTGAGCAGCAAGTTACTTAAACTCTGAACCTCACATTCACCACCTGGAACTATATGTCTAGTCTGTTGTGAGACTATAAAATAACATCCAGAAAACAACACGGGAAAGTGGGACATCGTGGGTGCCTAACCACCAGGCCAATAGGACCTAATGTCCACCGCCCATTGCTGTTTCACAGCCACTGCAGGCTCCCCATCAGCTGCCGAGCAAAATCCGTCTCCTATTTTCCTATGCCTGTGGCCTGTGTTCCCACACTTGTGTCCTATGTTCCTAAGCATGTGTCCTATGTTCTTATGCCTGTGGCCTATGTTCCTACACCTGTGGTCTATGTTTCTACACCTGTGGCCTAATTTCCTAAGCCTGTGGTCTATGTTCCTAAGCGTGTCATAACACAGGCACAGCAGACCTCTTGAGTCCTGCTGCCTTCCTCTCTGCTCGTCAGCTGACCTCTGTTAACAGAAGCATGATCTGCCTTCCCTAAGCCATGCTCTTGGGGCCTTTACTTTTTCCCAGGCCAGTTCTTCTGCCTAGACTCTCCTTGCTTCCTCACCCCTCTCCAAACCCCCCTCACCCACAAACAACATGTACTCCTTGGTGACTTGTACCAGCCTAGTCATTGTGAAGTCCTTGCTAAACCCTTCCTGTGTCCACACTTATCAGTGCTGTCTCTGAGTTCACACAATCCTGTGGGTCATTTCTAGAAGATCAGCTCTACTGTAGATGACAGACCCTCCCCTCCCCTCAAGAAAAAGCCATCTCATTCAGTCACTCATGGGCTCATGTTGCACGTTCTCATGTTATCCATCTGACCTCCCTCAGAAATTCTCATCCAGGACAAGTTTAATCTGTGAACCGCCTGTACCAAGCTCAAAGCAGTCTCCTTGGTATTAGACGAAGCAGGAGGGCCATACTTTGAGATATGGTTCCGTGAAGATGATAACACGGTGGCCACTACCAGCAAAAAGAGAGTCCATTGTGGGGCAAGGGCCGTACTGAGAGGACCTGTGCCGCTCTGTCCCAGACACCAAAGCAGATGCTCCACACTCACATTCTCTTATTTAACTTTGATAACAACCCCTAAAATTGCCTATTATTTCTCCCTTATTTGGATAAGAAAACTAGGGTTCCACAACTTTAGGTGACTTGCCAAGGTCATATTTCTGATAAGTGGCAGAACCAGCATGTTAAGCCATATCTTTTCACTGCCACTCTAAAAGATCCTATAATTTAATCCTATGCAAATTTGCTTGTATAAGAATGCTAGGACTTTCTATTTAAAATATTTCCTGAGGAGTAAGCTATTTATAAGTCTACAGATCTTTTTCTCATTGGCAAATGAGTTTATGTTTAGGCTGATGCTAAAATTAACCCTATTCCTGTGCAATGAGAGCTTCAAAGATGCAGCATCTTGTGGCTGAGACCTACTTATGCACAAACCTCACTTATGGATGCGAGCATATGCCTGGAAATGATGATGTCCAAAAGTGTGGACTGATGGGACTTTAGGGCTGTATGTTATCTAGAATCACCACTAGAGAAGGAAGTTTTAAAGGCAAGGATTCTGTCTCCCTTTTTTTTCTCTTTAAGAATATTTCTGAAATGACATACCGATACTATTAGCACTTCTTAAGAGAGTGCATAAACGTGTTCTAATTTTTTAATCACACTATTAAAATATTATGTATAAAAATACTAATTGATATGAATGAAACTCAGAATTTCCAAAAAGCTATCTTCTGACTTTATTTTAATTGTAGAAAAAGGAAGAAGCAGCATGCATAGTGAAAGGTTCCTTCCTTTTGTGAAAAATTCTAATGATGTTTAGGACAACATTTATACCTGGAATGGTAATTCATTCATTTGTTAATTAAATTTTACACATCTCTCAGGTTTACTGGCTCTGGACTAGGCACCAGGGAGCCTGGAATAAATAAAGTATAATTATTCCAAGTAATATCGCAGTTAAATTTGCCACAGATTATAATTATGGAATTTAGAATTCATAAGGGATATTTTTTCTAAAGTCTATCCTAGACCCTTGTCTTAATCCATTCTGGCTGCTGTAACAAAATATGAGAGACTGGGTAGCTTATGAAAGAAAGAAATGTGTTTCTCACAGTTCTGGGGGCTGGAAATACAGAACAAGGTGCTAGCCTAGTGTTGCTTTGGGATGGGCCTTTTTCCTGGTGCATAACTGGATACCACCTCATCTGATGGGAGGGGCCAGGGGACACCACCTCACCTGGTGGGCGGGGCCAGGGAGCTTTGTGGGGTCTTTCTCATAAGAGCATTAATCCCATTCATAAAGGCTCCACAGCCACAGTCTAATCACCTCCTGTGCCGCTCCATCACAGACATGGGTGAACCTGAGGGGGGGCGGGGGTGGCAAAGGATTAGAAAAGACAGAGAAGAGAATAAAGCTGGGGCTAGGTGGGATGCTGCCCTCTGATTAAAGAGATAGTGCCACAGCCTGCAAGCTGAGTCTTTATTTTATAGCCAGATTCCACAAGGCAAAGTAAGGGCATGGTCAAGATGTTTACAACATTCTCTTGGGTTTTGAATCTACTCAATTACATGCACCTGATCAGGCTTTGTTTTCTTGCTGCACCTCCTGCAGCCCATATCAGCAACATGGGACCACAGGTTTGGACCATAAGGTCAAGCTTACAATGATAGCCTTTAGCTATAATTGTTCTGGGACTTGCACGTGGCTTTGCCACGAGAGGTTGGTGCCCTCTCATTAGTCCGAGGCTTGAACCTGTCCAAACACTGTAGCCTCTCTCCACAACCTCCCACAGGGTTCACCTCCTAATACTACCACCTGGGGCATTAAGATTTCAACATGTGAATTTGAGGGGGACACAAGCATTCAGACCTTAGCAACCCCCTAATTTTACATTTGAGGAAGATGAGGCCCAGAGATATCATGTACCATCCCAACAAATCAGCAACAAAGCCACAACCAAGACCCATCTGAATATCCTACCACCTAGCTCAGTGGTTGGCAAACTGCGGCTTGCGAGCTGCGGTTTGCTGCTCTGTTAACTAATGAGTTTGCCAACCACAGACCCAGCTACCCTCCACCAAACAACAGACAAGCCATTGTTCCTAGATTCTTCATCTTATTTCCCCCAAAGAGAAGTTTTGAGTCTAAGGAGAAGAGACTGCGGAAATTAGATTGATTTTGATTTTGATTTATAATCTGTAGAAGTAGATTTGTTATTCATCAAATACTTATTGAGAATTAAGTGACTATCAGGAGCTTTGCCAGGTGCTAGACATACAGCTGGACAAACCAGAAATGTCCCCCTGGCCACATCCTGCCTACTCTCTTGTGTGCATGACTGTGAATATTTAATTGTGTGAAAACCCAAATTGCCCTTTAATGGAAATACCGCAATAATCCAGGCAATGACAAGCATAACGTGGTGCTAAAAATGGCATCCGAAGTGATTGTAACATATTCACTTCTTTTAAACATGTGTATTCCATAAATACCTCATAGAGTAAAACAGCAAGATACAAAGCTATGACTTTGGTCTACTACTATTATATGGTTAATGTATTGAAAATACAGAAGTGGAAAAGTAATTCTTTTTAAAAATTTTTATATATTTTTATTGATTTCAGAGAGAAAGGGAGAGAGAGATAGAAACATCAATGATGAGAGAATCTTTGATGTGCTGCCTCCTGCATGCCCCCCACTAAGGATCAAGCCCCCAACCTGGGCATGTGACCTCGATCAGAATCAAACCTGAGACCCTTTAGTCTGCAGGAGCCAAACCAGCTAGGGCGGAAAAGAATTTTTTACAGTATGAGCATATGTATACTGCTGTGTCTGTCTTTGAGTGCTGGATAGTATCTTGGAAAAAAATAAGAATTCCATTGGTATTCCTGGTTCTGTCCCTGCCTTGTTCAGTTGTCTTTGTTGGTCAATTGGCCCTTTATTTCCTCAGAAGAGTTTGCAGAATGCTCTTTCTTTCTATGTGAGTATAATTTTTAAAACGGTGTTGTTTTCCTAACAAAAACTAAGGATTATGGTGAGTTTACAAAAATGAATAATGTGCTTTAATATTGGTCCCCATGAGAGTGACCGTTTGTTTTCGCTTGTATTTTAACCATCAACTGATCTTGTAACTTTTAAAATCAGACTTTTTGAACCTGTATAGTTCATTTTAGCAAAATCTTAAACTTTGAATCTGTTGGTTTCAAATCATCAAAGCAGAGGAATAATGTACCTCTCTATTCTGTTAATTCCTAACAATTCTGTAACAGTCAGCTAGGGAGTTTACCGTGATTATGTGTGTTTAAAATATGCTTGCAGACTCAGAAAAATACACGCACTTTTTTATATCAATTCCAGTTGCATACGTAAGTAAGGTAGCTGTCTTTTTCTCAGAACAGGTCTTTATATTGCACCATGCCTTCCTAATAAATATAAACTCCAGGATCACATGGCTTCCTTTCTGAAGTTGAATTTCTTCCCAGGGTAGTAGCATCTAAAAAGACACATTTGGAGAGGAAAAAAAAAAAACCTTGCTACATTTCAGATATGGCTGAATTCTTCCATTCTTCCCATTCAGCCACAGCAAATGACTCTCTCATGGCCAGTTCAACAGACTAGACCCTGTTATGGTGTATCCCGCCACAGACACAGCCTTCAGTTCACATGCCGCCTCCATGTGGGTTCCACCCTGAGAAAGACAAAGGCCTGCCACCACCTGAGTCCCAGGCACCTCTCTACAGAACCTTGAGTTCTCCTCTGGCAGGAAACACATGCAGACGGTAACACAATAGTAACATGACCCTAATCTAAAAACCTCCTCCTCCTCTCTGGGATTCTCCCTTTCTACCATACTAGGCGTGAGGGGCCTCAGAAGCAGGGCTTGTCAATCTCTGTCATAACTCCGTGCTTAACAGGAATCCCTCCATTGGATAAAAATGGCTGACATTTTCTGCATGGTCCAGTGTGAGGCTGTCGTGTGTAGTTGTCACCTGTAAGCACAAAGCCTTTTCGGCAAAATATTATTAATCCAGTTTCTGAAAAATGTTCAAGGCCCTTGTATTTGTCTTAACTAATAAAGATAATAGTCTAGTTCAGCTCATGATTGCCTTCTCACTAAAATATTCAGATCCTTTTCATACTCACACATAAAGTTTATGCTTAGTGTATACTCACTTCAGTAAGCTGTGGTTGCCTAGTAACCAGTGGAGGTGAGAGTCTGAAGAACAGCAATGAATAACAGAAACATTGATGTTAGGTTTAGTTGGGTGACCCAAGCCTTAATTCTGCCCTGGCCACCCCAGACATTTCTAATGAGCTGCTGAAAACACTAACTTCCTCAGAAGTAGCTCATCCTATATAATAAAAGCCCAGTGACCAAAGTGGCAGAAAGACCAGAATGAACAGAGACCAGAACAATCGTGACCCCTCGCCCCAGCTGGCCCCACCCCCCAGCAGGGACCCCTATCCTGACCAGGGGCGTGGGCAGCCCCTCACCCCCACCAGCCCTGCCCCTCAGCAGGGACCCCCACTCCGATCTTGGGCCCCCATCAGGGCAGGCCGGCCAGCCCCCACCCATGCATCAAGTCTCTATCCTATATAATAAAAAAGATAATATGCAAATTGACCCTATTGGTGGAATGACCAGAATGATGGCTCAACCTCTCACTGTGAGGCAACTGATCACCTCTCAATCCTTTTCCCCAGCCAGCAGGTTCCAATCGCCTGATGGTGAACAAGAAACCAACCGAGGTGGGTGGTGGGGGTGGGGTGGGGCTGGCTGTGGGTAGCTGGGGAAGATGACCCTGATTGTAGGCTAGGTCTAGGGACTGTACCTGTGCATGAATTTAGTGAACTGGGCCTCTAGTTAAATCACAAAAATAATGTCCTTTCCTGTAGTCTTATAAGACTATCTACTGAATGATGAGAGAAGCAAAGGGACTGGACCTTAACATCTTCGACATAACTTTCACAGGATACAGAACGAAGAATCTGCTAGGATTCATGCTCTCAAATGGCTTTCCCCATTTGGGTTAGGGTTATGGTAGGGGTAAGGTTAGGGTGAGTTTAGGGTTTCTCTCTGCTCAGTGTATGTGTAGAGGTGAATAGAAACACTTAAATTTCTCCATTTCACACATCACTGGGAGGCTGTAAATGGAATGGGATGTAAAGTGTCCTCCAAAAACACTTGATTTCTGATGAACAACACAGAATGCCAGGCCTTCCTGCCTTGCGTTACTTATGAGTCATGATTAGGATATCCTATCTAGAGGGCCTTCCTAATGTGTCACCTGGCAGGAGCCCACTGCGGGGCCATGGGTGGAAAGGGAGCACCTGCTCACGTTATTTATGTGCAGCTACACTCTCCACAGCTTCATTGCCTCTGCACCGGCTTCTGTCACTTCCCTTCCGGGGTATCCTTCACCGAGGGGTGTGGCTTCTCCATTTCCCATGTCCCCGGGAGGCTGTGAACGGAACGCAATGGCCAATGTGAGGCATGGAGCTCGGTAATACCTCCCAGGTTGGCTCCAGTGAGCTCCTCAATATCCAAAATGGGCGCCTCCAAAAGGCAGATGAATGGTCCCTGCCAGTGGAGCATTTGTCAGGAGGTCCAGGGTCTTTATTATGAGTCAGTGTAAATAAAGGATGTTTACCACATCAACCTTTTCCATTCATTCCAACCCTGGAATTCATTCAAGTGTATAGAATGAAGTGTCCCATGTTAGATTGTTATTTGTCTCAGTTTATTCCACTTTCTCAATAAGGAGTACTTCTTCAGGGTTCTTTTCTGTCCCTCCTTCTGGGTGGTTTTGTTGTGTGTTCTCTTGAACTACATATGCTTCTTTTTTTACCTTTCCCCCTAATTCACCTTACATCTTTTCCAACTATCTCTTACTCTGTGTTTTCCCATAATAATTTGTTCTCCTACAGTCCTACCTTAATGGTATTGTTGCCTCATTTTCTAATAGGCTTTATTTTTTTTTTTCATAATTGTCATGAACAATTAATTTCCACTGAGGGCCTGCAAGGGGCATGGCATTGCATCTGCTTTCTGGTCTCTCCATGCCATTCCCTGTAATCTACATGCACATTTTACTTCATAGGCAGTTACGTCTGCCCTCTCCCCACCTCATCACTGATGACTTAACACGTGTCCTTTTCCCAGGAGGTTAGGAAGGAAGGGAGAAGCCCAGCTTCTATTACACCTGCATCTGATCTGCATCATTATCTATGCTCTGGGGGTACATACGCATAGTCTAGGGGTACATACTCCATAGACCTTCAGATGTTTGCCTGCTCATATATTTCAAGTCTGTAAACACAGAGTTAAAGAATCTGGGAAACTATATCTAACATCCCCACAGCAAATGCTTTCCGAGCTTAGACTACCCTAAATGGGTACTTCCCCTCCTCCCCCCCCCCCCCCGCTCCCCTCCGCAATATTCTGGCTAAACAACACTAATTAAATTATCTATCTACTGTCAAGTCAGTTAATTATATTTTCTCATTTATTAAATCTACAGCTATATTTTCTTTATCCATATTTTATCTCCCCTTCCAGGTTGAAGGGCATTTCTATTTTTTGACAACATTTTATACTGTATGTGCTTTTAGAATGCACTTAATTAAAACATACTGAGTTAGAACAAGTCATCTCATTTTAGAATGAGCCACATGCAAGAGACAACACACACACACACACACACACACAAGGATCTCTGAGTACTGTGCCTTCAAACTAAGAAAATGAATTCTCTTAAGAGCAAGGTCTCAGGAATCTCCTTGTTTCCTTGACTTCACAGGTAGACTTGATTTTCAGACACGTCCTTCCCCTACCCCTTCCCCTCGTGCTAAAAAAGAACAGATGTACTCAGATGAGGCATCATCCTGGCAGTGCCGTCACCCCTGGTTTCCTGGGTTGGGCTTGTCCCAGAGGAAGAGCGGGCACCCCTTCTTCCCCGCCCCCTGTGAGTTACCTAGAGTCTGCCACTCAACACATAGACCCTCTTGGCAGAATATGAGGCCATAAAAGAATGCAGAACCTTCAGAGCTCTTCCTACTTTTATATCAATTGGAGCTCACTGACGTTATGAACATCCTGACCTCCCAACTCCCTTGGTACCAACTGCGTCAGGGATTCACCTCCTAGATGAACCGCCATTGAGAGTCAGCATGGTGACGTTACCAAAGCTAAGGGAGCTGATCCAGGACTCCAGGTCCTGCCCTGGCCCTGGGGGAATTCATGGCAGGACTTCCTGCCAGTTATCTCACCTCGGTGAGTCTCGGTTTCCTCATCAATACAGTGAAGTGTTATACGAAATTATAGGTATGCATCCTGCCAATTCTGAAATCCTGCACTTAGACTTGCTAACTTAAACTCAATAGCCCTCACCCCCACAGGAATCTATTCAAAAGAAATTGTCCAAAGTATGACCAAAAATTTATATATAAAGGTACATGGCTTACAAAAAGAAGAAACCTGGAAAGAGCTAAATATATATTTAACAATAAGGATGGCTAAATATATTCTGGTGAATCCAAATAGAATTTTATGCAAATATTTTTAAATATTTTGAAAGAATAGATAATACCATACTGTGTTTATTTTACATGTCATTCATTAAACAAAAAAAAGCAATATTCAAAATGATCCAATAGTTTTAATACATAAAGAAATACATCAAAATGTACATCTTGGTTATCAGAGAGTGGAATCATGTGTGCTTCAATGTTATTTCATAAATCTCTACATTTGGGAATAAATTTCCATAGGTGGGTAGGATAAAATGACTCAGGGTTCATAGTAAGTTATCTGTAGGATATGTAGCCATCAATTTTACAGTGCTTTTAAAAAATATATTTTGTGTGATGTGTCAACAGCAGGAAATCACAAAGAGCCCCTGTTATTTACAGCATCGTTAATACAATTCAAAAGAGCGATGTGTGTTTCGAAAACATCTTAAGGGCAGAATAGAATATCTTGATATTGAGTTATATAAGTCGAGATAGCTTGCAACAGCTTTGTTCTTTCATAAGAAATTTTTATGAAATAGAGCAGATACTAATCCGATTAATATTTTTTTTCGGTCAGCTGTTCAAAGTGGCCCAAGAAACTATGTGCTTGCAAAAATTGTTCAGATTAGAATCTCTTTTTGTCATTGTTGCTATTAACAAGTTTTCTTATGTGCCACCCCCCAAAAAAATAAAACACTTGTGGTATAATAAAAAAATATTTTTAAATGTGTGACCCTCCCCAAATTTCATTTACAGAGGTTCAAATTGTTTTGTCTTGTTTTCATTTTATTGACATTAGCAGCCAAGGGTTTCTTGTAGCCAGACCTCTTAATTCAAGCTTGTGACCTCAGAGCCCAACCTGTGACCTTGAGTTTGTGGTAAATGAGATGCCCTCGTGCCTGAAGAGAGAGCAGTGAAGCATATAACCTCCACGCACCCTCCCCTCTCTGTGGGCCCCGGGCTTGGCAAGTCCACTTCCTGGTCTGTTCTGAAGCTTTGTGTGGCCAAGACTGTTTCTCCCGAGGTGACTGGATTCTTCCTAGGAAATTAAGTGGGTCATACCAACACAGATTACAAAGTTCGCTCACACTGAGCAAGACGTTAATCCTAACATTTGAAAAAGAGGATTTAAAACTTTGTGAAACCAAATATACTGACATCATATGCGCTAATGCTCAGGAGAATTCAAACCAATCGCTTTACCCCCTGACACAGGATGTTTGCTGACCATGTGAAATGCTCCAGCAGCCGGCTACATTCTCTACTAAATGAATGATAGACTCTTAGGTTTACAAAATGAAAAACAATTAGGTACATGACCAATCAGTAGGAGAAAAAAGGACTCCAGGTAAGAAATGAGAGCAAACAGGGAGAGTCTCTATGCAGCCAGCCACACCTGAGAACAGTTATGAATTATTCACATTGTGGTTCCACGAGTCTTTCCCTCATCATCTGCTCTGCAGAGGACCAGGACTGCAATTGTCCGGGGCCCGTGCTTCCTGCCTTTTGGCTGTTCTGCCTTCCTCACACCTTAACAGGGCTGTGCCATCAGGAGTCACAACACTATTTTAATAACCTCTACTGATTTGTTGAAGGGATAAAAAAAAAATGATAGAGAAACCTTGCAACATGAGCATTCATTGTATTCTTTCTGGCAACTTCACGGGATGAAGATTTTTCTCTGCCATGTTTTTGTTTTGCTTTGCTTTGTTTTTAAACCCTTGGCTGCCTCTTTGCATGGAAGCCTTCAAAGAGATCTTAGTGCTAACGTGCCTGTGCAATTGGCTTTGGTGTCAGGTAATTTCCTGAGTTAGATGACTGTGGAGAGAGGTCTATTGGTGAGCAGTTTACAGCCCTTGTTACAGATCAAGGGGACCTTTGAAAGGCTCCTGGTGACCCGACATCAGTAAATTGTTAAATAGGCAGGCAGCCTGGGTGCACACCTTTTATTATGAAGCTTCTTATGATGAAAATTCCTTATACCCCATTTTAATTGGGGGGGAAAAAGACTATTCCTTGAGAATACAACATAAATATCAAAATTAGCTCTTTTACTGAGTGTACTTTTTTTTTGGTTAAAATATTTAAATCAGCTTCCAAGATTAACACTCTTCCCATAATTCATTTAGCAAAAATTAGAATATTTGCAACCTTTTGACAGGTCAGAACCTCCTAGATCAGTGGTCGGCAAACTCACTAGTCAACAGAGCCCAATATCAACAGTACAATGATTGAAATTTCTTTTGAGAGCCAAATTTTTTAAACTAAAACTTCTTCTAACGCCACTTCTTCAAAATAGACTCTCCCTGGCCGTGGTATTTTGTGGAAGAGCCACACTCAAGGGGCCAAAGAGCCGCATGTGGCTCGTGAGTCGCAGGTTTGCCAATCACTCTCCTAGATGGTTTGTAGGGGAGAGCAGGCAAGCCTCGCTCTTTGCCTGAAATGATCATTATATTGATATGGTGTCCCTGTCCAAACTCCTCCTGTGAAGGGTGAGATTGATCGCGTGTGTCTGGCTGGGAGTGACGGTTGGATCAGCAAGGGAACGTCGGGTGTCAGTGGGCTTTCTCTTCATCCCTCTTCCTGGAAGCTCATGGGCATTTTCACTAAAGAACACTAGCCATCGTTTGTTGAGTACTTGGTGTGTTTAAAGCTCAGTTCTTGCTCATTTTCTCATTTCATCCTTTTTATAACTCTTTAAAGTGGGGACTTGACAGAGGAGCAACGAAGGTTTAGGGACGTTGAATGATCCACCCAAGACCACAACACTAGTGTGGGCGAGAGTCTGGTTTCAAACCCACGTCTGTGTGACTCCACAGCTGCTCCTCTGAGGAGCTCCTCCCCTCCGCCTCCCTCTGCACGCGGAACACGAAGGAAAAGCCTGTGCAGACCCCTCCTGAGTGCAGCCCAGCGGAGAATGCTGTGAGCGCCACGGAGGTTCCCTCCACCAGCTCACTCATCCCCTGCTTTGTCCATCCAGAAACAGCCACTGTGCCTTCCCTGTTTCCCAGGACCCTCATCAGCCTTCCTTAAAGTGCTGGGAATAAACTGGGGTGATGGTGGTGGTGGTGGTGGTGGTGGGGTGTCCTTAAGCTTGATTATGCAGCTGTTGGTTTGGGGGAGAGGGTCCCAGGATTGTTCAGAGTCCACAGTGCCCCCTCTCCAAGACCTCCCACTCTTCTGGTAAAAGCCCAAACAGAGTTTGCTGGACTCTAGGAGTTTGTATTATCACCACAAATCCAAAACTGTGACCATGTCAGATAGTGCTGAAACCAGATCTGTTTAAATAATGGTTAAACACGCAGGGTGTTGGTGGGAAAAAGAATGGAACTTTTTACCTCCCACCTCTGAGCTGTGATTAGCAGTTTGCCCTAAGAAAAGCACTTTGAGTCTCGCCCTTCCGATACTAACCTAGTGTTTTCGGCATCTGTGTTTACTGAGTCACTTAACATGTTTTTAGATTTTTCAAGGAGCTGTGGGATATTGCTGTATTTCCTGCTGAGTTGGTAACTGGCCTTGAAAAATGTTTGGTTAAAAGGAGTAGTAGATAATCATCAGTATTCCAGGGGATTAGAGGCAACTCAAACCTGCATGCGGTCATTTCATTAGTTGGTCGCAGTGCTCCGGACACCTTCTATTCTTATACAACTCTGTTCTTCCGTTTTCTTCTTTTTTTTTCTTGCTCACAAAGTTGAGTCAGCAACAAAAATATATTCAGATTCGACTTGTCATCCAGACACAAAAAAATCTGACTTTGTCAGGGTGGGTGGAGGGGAGAAAAGCAACTTTTTTGTCAGTCTTTTGTATTTCAGCAGCTGGATTCATTGCTACCATGGTAACGAGCCACATGATGAGGTGTATTAGATTGCTGTGTGTTGAGTACAAGGGGAAGAAGGAGCACAGCGTTTTATTGAAGTGAAAGGTTACCGTGGAGTTTCTTCTGGGGAAAACGTGTAAGGTCAAATCCTGTAGCGCTCAGCATCTGTAGTGCTTCCGAAGAAGAGCTAGGGGCACGGTGGGGCAGTGAACTACACAACCAGGTAAGGCACAGTCTGTAAGACTGAACTCTTCCTTCTTCTGCGGCAAAACTGGCCGGGTGGCATTTCACTGCCGCCCCCCACATGCTGCCCCCCTCCCCACCTCCCCCACCTCCAAATCCATGTTGTTAATTTGCAAATCTAAAGCGTTGCGAATGTTTCTGGTTCCGTGGCAATGTGTGTGAGGGGGGGTGTGCGCGTAAAAGGGAAGGACCTGGAAAGGAAGGACTAAAATGTGACAATCAGTGTCGTCAGACTGACGTGCAGCTGAGCAGGGTTTCCTGGAACCTCTCAAGGGTCCACTTTCCCCCGAGGACACCCTATCCGGGCACTGGCCCAAAGCTGCTGGACTCACGTGCGCAGCTCCGCGGCGGGACAGAGCTCTCCTGCGTGTTCTCTGGTGAATTTATTGTATCTGGGCTTTCTCCCGTCCAAATGAATACTTCTGTTTCCTCTACACTTTTTTTTTACAACATATTTTATTACCGTTCGTGTTCTGTTCTCTCAGGCATGGTGGTCATCCATGTCCAGAGGATTTACAAATAGAAGTAAATGCAATGCGGGTTAGTATACAATGAACTGTTTTGTGTAGGGGTGGGTGAGAGCAAAAAGCAAGCAGTTCGGTGTGGTTTCGCGAAGCATCCATCCCCAGAGCAGGGACTCCACTTCCCGACTTGTTTACAGATCCACGGGCAGCCTGCTTCCAGGGGGAGGCTTTGAGAGGCTCTCGCTCAAGGAGGAAATTCCTTCATGAATAACTTATTTGGCTTCTTGCTCACGGTTCCTACTGATGTTGATGTTTGTTTGTTTCCCTAAGGCATGGGGATTTAGTTTTTTCTCTGAGGGCTAACCTTTGCAACTTCTCTGCTCGCAGAGCAAAGCTGAGTTGGCAGCTTTAAAGGCAATAGCCACCTCCACAGCGGCAGAGCTCTGTGCTATCCCAGTCAGCCCACTGTGCACTTTCCCCGGAGAGTTTCCTGTAGCAGAGCCTTTGGAAATGCTTTCTCAGCCAAAGCCAGTTATTTGCCACTGATTGGCACTGATCATGATCAAAGCCAATGCATTATCCCAAGTGTAGTCACAAACTATTCTTTCTTCAAAAAGAGAAACTTAGATTTATTAAGTCCATTTGTGCTCTGTGATTTTAACTGTATTTTTTTAATATATTTTCATTGATTTCAAAGAGGGGTAGGGAGATGGAAAGAGAGGTAGAAACATCAAGGATGAGAGAGAATCGTAATCGGCTGCCTCCAGCACACCCCACATTAGGGATCGAACCCCCCACCCAAACACATGCCCTGACCAGGAATCGAACCCTGGCCTCCTGGTTCATAAATCAATGCACAACCACTGAGCCATGCCAGCTGCGCTTAAGTTTTATTTGCATTAAGAATTGTATATTTTAGGAAATATAACAATGATTTGATATATATAGTGAAATGATTAATATAGTCAAGCTAATTAACATATCTTCTCTTCAAATAAATTTCATGTGTTTGTGTGTGTGCTGAGAGCATCTGAAATGTACTCTCTTAGCAATTGTCCAGTATTCAGGATGAACAGTAGTCACCAGGCCGTACAGCAGATCTTTGGACTGGCTCATCCTTTGTTACTGCAACATCTCCCTGTTTCTCTCATCCCCCAGCTCCTGGTCACCACCATTCTATTCTCCGCTGCTATGTATTTGACTTTTTTAGATCCCATGTATAACTGAGTTCATTCAGTATTTTTCTCTCTATTTCCGGCTTACCTCACTTAGGAGAATGTCCTTCGTGTTCATCCACTTTGTTGCAAAAGGCAGGATCTCCCCTTTTAAGGCTGAATAATACTCCATTGTACATATGTACCACAATTTCTCTGTCCATTACTGTGCTGACAGACACCTAAGATTGTTTACAGATATTGGTTATTGTGAATAATGCTGCAGTAAACATGGGAGTGCAGATATCTCTTCCAGGTGCTGATTTAATATCCTTTGAGTTTATACTCAGAAGAGGGGTTGCTGGATCATATGGTAGTTCTATTTTTAGTTTTGGGGTGTGTGTTTTTTAACTCCGCACTATTTTCCATAATATAAAGTGGAAGAGCCACTTATAGTTGTTTTGATACTTACATTGTTAAAAGGCAAAATGACTTTTGATGCCATTGCTTCAAATTAGAAATGTTGCCAATATTGTTTCGTTGAATTATGATTTTTCTCACCCCTTGTTTAAATATGCTTTATTGTTGATTTTGGATGACCGGTAGTGTATGAATAATTCTTAACATTTTGGCTTTAATTTCTAGGGCTCCATAGCCTCTCTGATAAATAATTATCTATAAACATTTACCTTTATTAAAAAGATAGATATTCAACACAACCCTGATAAAGAAGAATCATATTGACTCTGTGGTCTCATCTGTAAAATTAATAATAACCTTTGAGCTCTGAGACAATATTTCTAAAATAAATGAGGACCAACCTAATAACTCAATATCAGCTAGACATTCCATTCACCTACTGAACCACAGTTGGTTGCTTCTGCTGAAAAATACCCACGTGCAGGTATTTGTATGGACATAGTTTTCGACTCCTTTGGGTAAACACCAAGGCATGCGGTTGTTGGGTCATGTGGTAAACGTATGTTCAGTTTTGTAAGAAACCATCAACCGTCTCCCCAAGTGTCTGCACTAAGTTGCATTCCCACCAGCAGTGAATAAGTGTTTCTGCTGCTCGGCTTCCTCACCAGCATTTGATGTTGTGGGTGTTCTGAACTGTCCTCTAGCTGTGGGATGGTATCTCTTCGTTGTTTTCACCTGCGTTTCCCTGATGGGCATAGAAGACGGTCAACTTTTCCTACGTTATTTTCCATCTGCGTATCTCCTTCTGTTCGGTGTCTGTAGGGCATTGCCCATATTTTAATCAGGATGTTTGTTCCATTATTGTTGAGGCTTAAGAATCCTTTGTATGTTTTGAACAACAGTTTCTAACAGGAGGGCTCAGCAACAGGGAAATGAGCAACCTGATGAAAGTGCGGGTCTTCTGAAAACAGTTCTCCCCGTTGGGGGCTTGTCTTCTCCTTCTCGATCTTGTCTTTCACAGATCAGACGTTTTGAACTTTAATGACGTCCATCTCCTCAGTTCTTTCTTTCATGGATCGTGTCTTTGGTATTGTCTTTACTAATTACTTTTAGATACATACACAGTAAACAAACAAATACTATTTTAATCTTCAGCAAAAATTTTTAAAAGAGAGAAATAGGAAGAGGAGAGAGAGTTAATGCCCAGTGTTAGGGAGGGTGTAGGAAACATGAACCGTCACACACTGTGGTGAGAATTAAACTGATACGTCGAGGGGAAGTGGTATTGCCTGGCAGAGCACAGCACATGCTTTAAATCTTGCAGAGCCTTGGACCCAACAACCCTCCGAGGAAAATAGCCTAACCAAATAAAGCCAAACAGGTTTGCCAGTTTTTCATTACTGTGATGGTTGCAAAGTCTGAGAAATGGAACACATGCACCAGCTCATATTGCTGAGCTGATGGGAGAGAACCATGAGGAGTCAGAGGCGTGGCTGCGTGGCTCACCAGCTGCTCCACTTCTGTGTCTTTAGATAGAACATGGACAGGCAACACGGTATGGAGAAAAGGGTCTAGGCTTAAGGGCCAGTGTGCTTGGCCCTCCTGCAGACTGGCTGAGTTCATGTAAATATACAAATGTCAGGCATTATTAAAATCCTGATGAGTCCCTTTTCCACCTGTATGCATTTCTCTTCACAACTGATGTTGCAAATAAAATGTCCCCTGTAGGTAAGTAGTTATTATCTCTACTTGGTCCTTACAAAAACCTCAGGAGCCATGTACTTTTATTATGTATCATCTTTATTACACAGGGAAGACATCAAGACCAGAGAGGTAATCTCCCCTAATATGCAAATAGACTGAATGGTGGAACAACCAAACAACTGAACAACCGGTCGCTATGATGTGCGCTGACCACCAGGGTGTGCATGAGGAATATGGTGGGTGTTGACCATGGCAGGATGGTAGAGCAGGTGAGCAGAAGTGCCAGACCATGACGGGGTGCCAGTTGCTGTCATCAGGGCAAGCTTCTGGTGGTTAGGAAATTCTTTGCTCCCGCACTCCACGGTCCCACCTGGCACTCACACCTGCTGCTGGTGCTGGAGCCACAGCTCGCACCCACTGCCAACTTCTGGTGCCCGTCCCGATCGCTTGGCGCCATCAGCAAGTACGAGCAGCACTTGCTGGCCCCGATCACCCCTGAGGGCTTCTCCACCTCCCCCTGCTCCTGAGGGTTAATTGGGGCAGCAGCCACTACTCACACCTGCTGATGTGCCAACCCTGCTCACACCCACTGCTGGTGCCAGCCCCAAGCACTCCACGCTGTCAATGAGTGCAAGCGGGGTGACGCAGTCAGTGCGTGGGAGTGGCAGCAGTGGGAACGGGGCTGCCAGCAAACAGGGGAACAGGGGCCGAGGCGAGAGGGGCCAGGCTGGGGTGCAGAGGATGGGCCGAGACCAGCCCCTGTGCCCACCGCAGCCTCACAGCCCACAGTTCCTTTCAAGGTGCATGAATTCATGCACTGGACCCTAGTAGTTAATAAGAGAGAGAGCCATAGTTAGTGAGGCTCAACCACTAAGCTAGCCTACTCTCACTCCATGGAAAGTCTATTATACGTCAAGAGATGATGTTTATAAAGTACCTGACATTTAGTAAGATGTTAGCAATTATTATTGTGTAATGAGATTTAGAAGGTGTTCTGGTATTTATGTCCTTTTGCCTAGCACTGCTCAGAAACAGTAAGATTTTTAGGGCAGCTTTGGGTTTTTCTTATGTAAGTTTTGAGTACAGCTTTTTTTTAGGAGCATGCCCATTGTAATTCCTTTTTCACCCAATACTATCAATCAGTTTGGCACCTTTGAAGTTTTCATCTCTAAGAATGTGCTTCATAGAAATGTTCCATGTACACATCTACGTAGCTCTGACCTTTTGCCAAAGAATGACACTGCTAATGACACTATTATGAGAGCAAGCATATTCCCTTTCCTGGATGGGTATTTGAATAGTATATCAATTCATTCATTGTGGTCTTGCTAGGAATTAAATGCTCTGACATTTGCACAACCTAAGGGAGCTAGTGACAGGTTGGCAGCCAGGAAGGGGAATCAGGCCAGATTTAAAGGGAGGGATTGGTAGCAGAATTCTCAAGGTTTCATGGAAGGTTCCAGACAGAACCTGGCCAAAGTCTTAGAGCAAAGTCAGGTACACATGTGGGTTCTGATCTTTTCCCTATGACATGGATTAGTTGGGAGGTAGGTGGATTGTACCTTCTGTACAGAAAGAATGTTATGGCATATTAGGTGACTTGCAATCCAACTGAATTAAGAATGTCAACAGATGCAGAATAATAAAATAAAATAAAAACTTAAACATTCTGGATACAAGCAGTGCAAGAACAATAGCTCTGATGCGCTGGAATTCCTGGAGAGAATGGTACTACCGTGGGGTGTGTTTGAGAGATAAGCAACAGACCAAGTAGAGGAGATTTGGGGACACCCTGGATTAGGGCAGCAGGAATGTGAGGACTCTAGAGGGATCTAGGAGAGGGGGCAAAGTGAGCTTCAAGCCTGGGCGACCAGCAGCTGCCCCATCGTCTGCATCTATCACTCTGATAGCTCCCTTTGTCTTCATTGGTGACTTCGGATTGCTTCAGCTAATGATGTCATTGGGTGCATGTGCCAGGTGACTGCCCCTGTCAGAGGACAAAGAAGAAGACCAGCAGACCTCCCACCACTCTGTTCCTGGGGAGAAATGCTGTGGGAAAATCTCTCTCCAGACATTTTTACTCTGCTATGTCACCCCCAACTGAGATGACTACCTCTCCATGAGCTTAGGAGATAGTGTCTTTTAACTATTCGGCAATATGTTGATAAAGTTAGTCACTCACAAGGTCTCCAAAGTCATCTCTGCAAATATTATGTGTGCTTATCTGGAGAGGCTTTTATTAACCACGAGAGGCCTGGTGCATAAAATTCATGCACTGGGAAGGGGTCCCCCTAGCCCAGCCTGCACCCTCTCATGAAGTCCAGGAGCTCTCAGGGGATGCCCGACTGACGGCATAGGCCCGCTCCCCAATGTTAGTCGGACATCCTTAGCACTGCAGCGGAGGGGGGAGAGGCTCCCACCACCGCCTCTGCAGCTGTGAGCCTGGCTTCTGGCTGAGCAATGCTCCCTCTGTAGGAGCACACTGACCACCAAGGGGCAGCTCCTGCATTGAGCATCTGCCTCCTGCATTGAGATCAGTGTGCGTCATAGCAACCAGTCCTTCCGCCATTCAGTCGATTTGCATATTAGCCTTTTATTATAAAGGATAATAAACTAACATTTGTATTGTGACTTAACTTTTGCAAAGTATTTGGATTACATTATATTAAAATAATTCAAGGAAGATGATATTATCACTCCCTTGGTAACGAAGAGGAAAATCAAGCTCACTCAATTTCTTAGAGGCACTGAGTCAGCAAGCAAAGCATAGAGTTTCATTTACTGATTCACTCGCACCTGCTGCTTTGCTCAAAGCCCCTCTCATCTTCAAAAGTAAAACTCCTCAGTGACCGCCATTTGGCTTTGGAAAACTGCTATTACAAACAAAGAGCACTCGCATTTGCTTAGATTATTCCGATTAAATCCTCATTTTTTGTGAAGAGCAAGGTAGTTTCTGTACACAGTAGGTATTTAATACGTGTTAACTGCCTGATTATTTGGAGTAGAAGAGAATAGTCAGCAATTACAATTCCTAATGTGGGAAACTAATGTGAAAAAAATATGAAGTAGGTTGTGCTTTTTTTTTTTAATTTAAGAAATTAACCTAACCTCTGACATCTAAATGAGCAGATTTAAAATAACTCAAGTGGCTAACATAAAAAGACAAAAAAGCAGGCACTTTACGCCCATGTAAAACCAATAAAAGGAAACTATTATGAGCCCCCAAGCTACCTCCTCCCATATTCACACAACCCCCAAACAGTATGTGTCAGTTTATCTTGCCAATGCAATGCCATTCAGAGGTGTGTGTCTGGCCTTCATATTTACAAACTGTCCTCTTTACAGCCCTCCTTTGCCCCACACTGTTCTTCAGTTTAGCCCTCTTTCTTGTCCACTTGAGATACCAAGCTCTGTGAGAACCATGAGAAACAAAGCCAGAGCATGAGATCGTCAGCCGCAGATTTTTCCAGTTTAGCTAAACTGACGTTCTTTGGCCTTCTTTTTGCGAATACTTTTTTTTTTAATGTAAAAAAAAAAAAAAAAAAAAAAAGCCCTTTTGAATTGCAACATTTATTATCTTTGGTATTTAACATTGTATTTAAAATAAATAAAATAAAATTACATTAAAATAATCCTTTGGATTTAAATATTCTCTTCTGACAGTAAAGCTAAGACCTGAGACTCTTGCTTAGGATTAAAGTTAGGCAAGAAAATAATATTAATTTTAAAAAAAAAAAGCTTTTCTTACCAGCTATTAAGTAAATGATAAAGCTGTAATTAAAATTAAGTTGAATTATAATTAAGTTGAATTATAATTAAAGAGGGTGTTGCTAGAGACTCAACCATGGAGTATGTACAGATGCTAGCATATATGCTAATATGTCCTAGAGAAGCAGTACATATCTCTAGGGGAGATTATTATTTTTTTTTTTTTTTTTTCATTTTATTTTTTTATTTATTTATTTTTTTTTAATTTATTTATTTATTTATTTATTTATTTTTTACATATTTTCTTGATTTTTTTTTTTATTGCCCCCCTCCCTCCCTCCCACACATCCCCTCCCTCCCCATAGTTTTATGTCCATTGGTTGTACTTATATGCATTTATACAAGTCCTTCGGTTGATCTATTATAGGGGAGATTATTATTGTTATGCAGTAAAGCAAACCATATTGGGAAGGAAAAGGTCCTCACACTACAAAGTAATTCCAACTAGATTAGACTTATAATAATACTTAATACTTTAATACTTTGATACTTATAATGAATAAAGACGTAAGAATTAGAAGGAAATATTGGGGAATGTTGAAAACAGCTTTAGGGCATATAATTAACAGTGAACTACACTTTGTTTAAAGTATACCAATTAACAAGTGTTGGCACAATGTGCATACCCTTTAAACCATCTCTAGAAGCAAAATGGCAAAATTTCCATCATCCCCAATGTTCCTCAGGCCCCTAAGTAATGCAGCCCCCCGCCAGCAGGCCCCTTAGTAATGCAGCCCTCCTCCCAACCCTCCCCCTTTCCCAAGCAGCCTCAGCTCTGCTTCTGGACACTACAGATTACTCTGCATTGCCTGGAGTTCTTTATAAATGGAATCATTCATGATACTCTTTTTGTCTACTTTTTTCACTTTCGATATTTTCAGGTTCATTCATGTTGCATGTATCAGTATGTTTATTTTATTGCATTATTTATAATTTATTCACTTGTGGATGGACACTGGGGTTGTCTCCAGGTTTTTAGGATCACACATAAAGCCATCGTGAACGTGCATGTGAAAAGGGGGACTCTCCTTAGGTAAATAAAAAGAGCCCCCATGCACTTGGCTTCAGACTTTAGATCTGGAGGCTCAGAGGCCGACCCCATGGCTTGCTTCTGCTCAGCTTTGCACCCAGTGAGTCCTGCTCAGCCGCATAACCACGACTGTGGCTCTCTGGCTCAGGGGTGGGGGCTGGCAGGTAGGACAGCCACCCACTGCCCAGATCACACACAGATCCCCTTCGCATCCCCAGCAGGGACATTTTCTTGGTAACTTAGACAAGATCCCAGCCAGTAAGAGGCAAAGGCCGGAGGCCGTGTGCGCAGCTCCGAGTGCTCACTGTGGCCAGGGGGACAGGATGCTCCCACCCCAGGCCTGATTCTGATGTCCGCCTCTGTCTCTGAAGACAGCCAGCCCGCAGGTGTGGCTACGGGAGAAGAGGAAGACAGGGATGATGGAAGGACAGCATGACAGATCCAGTTACAGAAACTACTAGGTACAATGTCAGACAGCTGACAGACGTACCTCATCCGTCCTCGCGGAATCACACAAAGTAATTTCCTACGGAGTGACATTTCCAAGAAGGACATTTCCAAGAAGGAGGCTGACGGAGGACAACGTACTTGCAGAAGCGCGTAGAGAGCTCATGGCAGTGAGGGGTCTGCCCTGAGGGACCTCGAGCACCAGCGCACACCTCCCTCCTCGAGCAATGGCTCCCATTGCTGCCTCCTCTGCCATCCGGGTGGAGAAAGGTGCGTTTCCACGCCTGCAAAAGGGCGAGGGGCAAAGTGACCTTTGACCTCCTGCCAAGCTAGCACCAGGTGGCCCGTGGCTCTGTCTCCCCTGAGAACGCTGCGTGGGAAATGCTGGCCAGGAGGGCAGTCTGGCAGAGCATGTGCCCGAGGTGAGACGCTGGGTATTTCCATACGTAAAATCTGGTGGAGCATTCAAATACATTAAAATATCTTGCACTGAAATTCTTAAGCTTTTTTGAGGAAGTGGAAGCATATTTCATATCAGTATTCAAACAGCCCAGGTGCCCATCAGCAGATGAGTGGATACAAAAGCTGTGGTACATTTACACCGTGGAGTACTATGCAGCCGTAAAAAAAGAAGGATCCCTTACCCTTTGAGACAGCATGGGGGGTCCTGGAGAGTAGGATGCTGAGTGACACAAGCCAAGCAGAGAAAGACAAGCATCACATGATCTCACTCATAGGTGGAATCTAATAAGCAGAATAAACTGGCGAACAAAATGGACCCAGAGACACAGAAGCATGGGACAGACTGATGAATCTCAGAAGGAAGGCAATGGAGTGTTGGGGGTAGGAAGAGATCAACCAAAGAATTTATATGCATATATGCACAACCCATGTACACAGACCATAGGGTGGTGAGGGCCTGGGAAAGGGGAGGGAGGTGCAGGATGGAGGGGGTCAATGGGGAAAAGGTGGGGGGGGGACATCTATAATCCTTTCACCAGAAAAATAAATTTTTAGAAACAAAAATATCCAAAAATGTGTATTTTCAACAGCATGCTAGGTACTCTCAAAGATATAAAAGTAAACATAATCTAAATGAGGACACAAAGAAAAGACAGGAGAAGGGAACTTCAAGGTGGAGATATATAAACGGCACCGAATGATGGTCTTTATGGATGTGGTAGTTTCCCCACCAAAGCAGACAATCTGAAAGGCACCTGCTTTATCTGCACCTGCCGAGGGCTTACTCTACCCGCTGATAGGTTAGATGAGTTTAGGTAGAGCTTTCAGACCTCCTTCAACCTCCCTGTTTCCTGTCCTCGGTTCTGTATGAAAGAAAGAAAGAAAAAAAAACAAACAAAAAAAAACACTCATCCCTCCACATCCAAGAAACAATTCCAAAAATAAATGCTGGCATCTGCCTGACCCAGGACACGATGTCCCCAGTGTTCTCTCCGGAGCCCGCAGACGTGTGCGCTGCTCTTGAAGTCTGTCCACACACCGCACGGCACAGGCAGGCCTCCCCCTGGCTGCGCATGGGAGGTCATGCCTGGGAAGGAGCTGCTGAGGAGTCATTCGTAGTAAAACAAACAAACAAACAAACAAAAACCACCCCTTGAGATTTAGTTAGCACAACTTACGTAGTTCTTCCTTCAGGAGATGTAAATTCCATACATTGAGAAATAAGTGAAAGCGCTTTGACCTTGGAGCAGAAAAGCCACACGATTACTGGGGACTCTGAAGGAGAGCGGCCACCAGTGTCCTGCCTGGTGTGCGGCCAGTTTCTCCCAGAGCCATAGACGGGGAGAGTATTGCCCGTGGTCCCTGGTGCCCTTCCTGACAGAACTGAGAAAACTTGGCAAATGAGGAAGCATACAGACCCAGGAGCCAGAGCTATGTCAGCATGGAATGCTCGGGCCCTAGCCAAATCGGGGGCCTCTCTGAGTCCACATGCTCTCGTTTGGTTAATCCACTGGTCAGCTGGGACTTCCCCACCCCTGGGGAATCAGATAAAGTTCCTGTAAACCCACGTCAGATTTGGCCCCTTGAGTTTGGCTCTTCCACAAAATACCATGGCCTGGGCGAGTCTACTTTGAAGAAGTAGCGTTGGAAGAAGTTTAAGTTTAAAAAATTTGGCTCCCAAAATAAATTCCAATCGTTGTACTGTTGATAGGACCACTGCCTTAACCTATTATTCCTTTGTCTCTGTTATGCAAACTGTGTTCCCATTTCCCCCTATGAGATCACAAGTGAAACTCTGCCCTTCTCCAGTGTCCACCAAAGGATCCACCCCCACTGACATGGCTAGGAACTTCACTGAAGGTCTGGGGTTGGCAAGGACTGGGAGCAGGAAGGGCACACGGTTTTCTTCATCTCTCCAGAAATCTCTCATACTTCTCTTTTTTTCTTTTTCCCCCCGCTCTTGACACTTGCTTCCAGATCCTTTCATGGAAAGGACAAATATTTTCCCTCTTGCTCTGCAGAGAAATTTAGCTCTTCTGTTCTTGTTCCAAACCTTCACGTTCAAATATATCCATCCAATGGTCTCCTCGGAAGACAGTCAACGTCATACATAGAAAAAAAAGTTTTCCATTATCTTTCAAAAAAAAAAAAAAAGTACTAATAATACAAGCCTTGTTCCTTTCTAAGATTTGTTTGAGTTTTAGCAGTAAGGGATGTAAAATACTTTGCACATAGTAAACGCATAACAAACTATGATGAAGATGATTCTGTATTAGGTAGCCAGTGTTTGCAGTAACTGGACTTCTGTGAGTATCACTTCTCATAATTTCATCCATTATTTCTGCAATCACCTTTTAATGTCTGTTTTCCCATTCGGCCATCAGTTCTCTGGAGCAGAAACTCTTTCTTGTGTATCACTGTGCCACCCATGCCTCAGACGGTGCCTGGCTCACATATTTTGCTCTTTATGGCATTGATGAATAGATGATTGAATGAACAGAGATAGGTGTGGAGTGTTCTTCTCTTTCCTTAGAATTAGTAAGTTACAGGAAGGAGTGACAGGGCAGCTGAGGGAGAATGAACGCACATAAATGTTCTCGGGATGTGGTGAGCTGCCTAGGGGTTTGGAAAGATTAGCAGACCCTCAATTCCTGCGTTGATTCTTTGTCCCTGTGGATTTTCTGCTCTCCCCACCAGATGAGTCTCCTACCTATTCTTCTTGGGTTTATCATTCTCCCCAAAGCTGAAAAAGGACAAAATATTTGTTTGCCTACTTCCACATGGTCTCACTAGCAACCCATGATTAGTAAGTTAACAGACCATTCCAGAAAAATTTCTTTTACACATAATTTCTTTGAAATGTTTGGGTCGTTCCCTGCCCCCCCCCCCTTAATATTTTTCCGTGGCAGATAATTTGACTTTTAGCGGCCTGTCACCTAATAATCTCACTTTAATGTTATAGCAGTTTCTGAACAGGAAAACGTGCTGTCATGAAGCTTATGGAGTAACCTTAGGACTGGAACGCATTCCTGTCCTGTGGAGTTGCCTGGGTGTGCAGTGACAGCACATTCCCAAGCACAGACACCGGGTTTACCTCTGTGGCCTGAGACAAGGAAATAGATTTCAGACAGCAGCGAGGGAAGGCCCCCGGGAGGGCTGGGTTCAGCCCTCCTGCCCCTGCCCAACAACCACGTGTTTTAGCCCCGTGGCTCCAGTTGAGGAATTAATTTGAAGAAAAGATTCTGTGGCAAAATAAAAATCAGAAAAAGTATAAAGTTTAATTTTAGATAAATAATAATTTTTTAGTGGAAGTATGTTCTATGCAATATTTGAGACCTAATGCAAGTAAAAATTATATATTTTTTATTGGTTATCTCTGGCAATCTTACATGCTAGGCACTTTGAGAACATGGGATGTAAGTGGGTGGGTGAGCATCATATACAAAGAAAAGAATAGGGCATTATAAATTAAGTTGAATATTTTTCAGTTGACTTTGTCATTATCATTATTATCAATTAGTATAGCTCTTAAAAATACATTGCGTCACTTCATTGCTTTGCTTTGTGTTCCATCACACTGTCATTCTACTTGCCAACCATATGAGGCATATGGTCTGGGCCTAACTTTTAAGAGGTACTGCTCACATAAAGGCACTAAAATGTGCATAAGAAACTAGCCTCCTTCTCATCTTCACCTCTGCCACCTTTCATTACATCATACAGGGTTTTACCCACCCCCAGAGATTACTTCCGATGACCTTACCAATTCTGGAACTTATTTTTCAATTAAAACTTGAAATCAATTGGGAAATAGTGTTCAATATTCAGTGTTAATTTTACTTGCAGCAAATGAACCTAACAAACAGCTATGCCAGGGAGTTGGAAAGTCTGGTTCTATGCCCTCACATGGAGAAGGCTCATAAACTCTTACGATGTAGTACTGTAGCTGTAGACTGTTAGCACTGATAAAAGTTATAATCATAAGAGAGCAAAACCACATTAAATTCTAAAATGTCACTTTCCCTAATTAGTATTTGCATACTGCACATATGTGTGCATGCACTACTTATCATTTATCTCCATGGATTATATATTTCAGTTCTGAAATCTGTAGGAGACTGACATTTTTCGAATAAATTATATATGAGTCATAATAAATATGAATACATTCACCCAGGCAAAACATTTAAAAATGTGCATCCTATCCCATTGGTTTTATAGGATGCGGTTGTCACCAAATGGAGAATTAAATTGCTCTCCAGAGCCATTTGTCGTGGATCTTAAGAGTGACAGATAAGGAGAGAATAATGAAAGATTGTACACACGGAACTAAATTCCAGATCCTAAGTCCACTAGGCTGGACGGAGACAGGATGGAGTCAGTTTTGTAAAGGGGCCAGTATTCTGTCATTTTGGGCTTCATTTAAATATTTTGAACTTCTAGGTATTGAAATATATTTGCCCACATGTCCTTGGTCCACTCAGAATTGTGCATTTACAATAACAGTGACATTATGAGCTTTTGACAAATGTTCATAGCACATTTTAGCCAAAAACATAATGGGTCAACCAAGTTGAGTATAGGTTCTGTTTGAAAATAGTGATGGAAAATTGTGAATTTTGAAAAATTAAAAATAGCCTGACTCTAGAAATGATGAGATCTAGGGAATGGTTCTCTACTTGTTCCTTGTATAATTTGATCTTCCAACTCTGTCATACACCCTCCGTTTTCTCAAAAGGCATATGGTGCCACCAGCCAACACATCTCATCTTCTGTGGCTCAGGAAGAAATTTGCTCCATTCAAAACTAGAGAGAAGTAAAAATTAATTTTTATTCATTTTTAAACAGCTGTATTATGAAAATATTAAGTATCCAAAGGATATCTACCTACTTTTAAAATATTCAGAGTTATCCAAAATTGGCCATTTGAGGCTTACTTGAAAGGACTGTACATTTTTATGAAGAAAAAGACTATTTCAATCATCAAAGAAAGCACTAGGTAACTTTTATTAGGGAGTTTGAGTTAAATTGTACATATACATATACATATACATATATATGTGTGTGTATTGTTATCTAAGTTCACATTCACAAACTGCATACAGTTTAAAATTTAAAACAACATATAATTGTGCAAATTATTTTGTGAAATAATCATGAAACTTCACCCAAAGTCAAATTTTAATTACTTCCAAGATAGTATATTCTTGTTGACTATATCTCCCCAATTCTTTTATATATATATATATATATTTGAAGCTATTATAGTAAAAGTGATAGATTTCTAAGTCGTTTATTTTAGCAACATTGGAGCCATCTCCATCATGACAGGATATACAGCCGAAGGCCGGCTGCTTAGAGAGGAAGCCCTCCAGTTTGGGGGTCTAGCTCTCTGTCTGTGAGGTCCACTGCCAGCCCTTCCAGGCCAAATCTTTCAAAACATTTTAGTCTCTCCCCAGCTCTAGTTTATCCCGTGTACTTACTGTCAGAGTAACATTCTGTAATTACTGTTGGCATTATCTAACTCCTGTGCAGAGAAATCTGCCAATGAGCATTGTTGAGACGGTGCATGCATCCAGTGAAACTGACAGTCTTACGATGGATAAGACACCCCCCCAAAAAAAAAAATTTAATGAAGTATTTTATGACTATAATTGTGATAACGGTTATAAAAGTAAATTATGAGGGTGTGATGAAAGCAGATAACTAGAATGGATTAGAAAAATTAGGGAAGGCTGCCCTGGGGGAGTGGCGCTAAGGGGAGCTGGCCAGGTTCGGAGCGGAGAGGATTGGGATATTATATTCATGGGGAACAGGAAAGAGAATGTTCCAGGTGAAGCCATGGGCAGACGTGTGTCACTGGAGTGCAGTGAGTGAACAGAGAGCTGATGAACCTGTGAGCCAGATTGCTCGGGACCTGCAAAGCTACAGTAAGGATTTGGGACTTTGAATTAAAGACACTGGGAAGTCCCTCCTGCATTACTTCCATTCTATAAAACGCAACATAGATGATGACAGGGGCTATTGAACACAGCAAGCATGGCTACTAAACTAGCTCAGGTTGTAAGCGTAGGTAGCTAGATATCAATTAGGAAGAAAGCAAAGGGAATCGGATATTGTTTCACCAGGAAGCTACTGCTTCGCACACCTCAGGGATCACAGCATTGCCTCCCAAGGATTAACACCCCTCCCTTCCCTACTCTGTGTGCGGTGGGGGTGGTGAGGAGCAGGGGAAGGTAAGAGCATGCCAATAGATGTCAAAATGGTGCAGGGGGAGGTGCAGGTTGGAAGGTGGGCCCAGGAAAGCTTGGGAAGTTGATTGGTTATTTTGAAAAAGCTCCTGCGATAATATAATTCCAGGGAACGCACACAGCCATGTGGGTGTAGCAGCCACCGGGGCCGTCAGCAGACCCATGGGCTCCACAGGACTAAGCTTTCATAGGAAACAGAAACTCTGGACACGGGCCTTCGGTTTGTCCTTGATGAAGACAAGATTGATTTTTTCCATTGATGGAAATGGGAAATTGAAAACCCAGGGGCAGTCTTGTATTTCTACCCAAATACATCCTGCCACACCACACTCTCCCACACG
This sequence comes from Pipistrellus hanaki, assembly GCF_964339955.1. NCBI lineage: Eukaryota > Metazoa > Chordata > Mammalia > Chiroptera > Vespertilionidae > Pipistrellus > Pipistrellus hanaki. Next base: position 69,355,922 of record NC_140508.1, read on the forward strand.
TGGCTCCATGGAACGCTTTTCTCACGGTCCCGTGAGAGCCTCATTACCACAGGCAGCATTGCAATTACAAGCTGCAGCAATAGAAGCACACCATCCAGCCCAAGGAAAGCACACACAGCACAGGCTCCACCAGTGAGGAGGATCAGAACTTAAACAATGTCGTGTTTTGGTTTCTTTCAAAACAAGGTATTCATACTGGTGGTTTGCCGTTCAAAACACACAGTTTACTAAAAACGCAGAAGGCCAAGTCAACCAGGCTAAGCCTTTAGAGTTGAGTGTTCACCTCTTGCTCCTGGTCTCTCTTACTTGGCCTCTTTACCCCATCCTCCTACCTGCGGTGCTGACATGAGGAACCTCTTCCCTGTCGGGGAGGAGTCCTCTATGTCTGTGAGAGGAGAGCATTTGGCCGTAAGAAATGCTGATCTGATAAGTATGCTCTCCCCTCCCCTCTAGGGGGAGGGGAGAGCATACTGGAGCCCAGTGAGAGTTATCAGTCCTGGGAGGGCCTGGTTGTGAGCACCCAGAGCCATGGACCAGGATGTTCATGGAGGTTTTGAGTGGAAAGCTAAAGAAAGTTTCCATCATTAGCTTGCACTTCAAAACTAAAATGCACCTGATTCCGATGGTGTATGATTAGGATAAAAGCAAGCCCTATCTATCCTATATAATAAAACCCTAATATGACTGGTCACTATGACATGCACTCACCACCAGGGGGCAGACGCTCAATGCAGGAGCTGCCCTCAGCCCTCTGGCCCCAACCGGTGGCAGTGGGGGGGGGGGGGGGAGGGGAGAGGAGGGGCAGAGCCAGCGAGCAGGTGGCACCAGGCCAGCCAAGGCAGGTGCCATCAGGGGCCCACCTGATAGCCCTGCCAGTCACCCCACAGATCAGCCCTGATCGCTGGTCAGGCCTGCAGACTCTACCCATGCACAAATTTCATGCACCAGTCTTCTAGTATATATATATAAAAGGCTAAGGGACCTACCCTATAGCTGTCCGACTGACCAACTGGCCAGTACATATGATGCACACTGGCAATTTAAAAATAAACGTTGACTCCTGCATGCATGATACATATAAAGCTCTCGCTGGTGCCAACCTCATGCTTGTGTTTTGATCTGACATTGACGATCGTGAACTTGGTTGACACTTCTACTATAGAGAAAGGGCAAATAGCAATATTAAAATATTTCTTCCAATTAATTTCCTTTCAATGCGCACAAATCCGTGCACCAGGACCTCTGGTGCACTCTGAGCCTGCTGCTATCACCCTGTGCTATGTTCTCATGAGGACCAAGGACACTGCTTCCATAATAAACACAAAAAATGCATGCACCAAAAAATAAACACGTTCGCCATGTATAGGGGGCATATTTCAAAATGAAAAATTACCTTTTTTTTTTCTTTTTGTTTGGAGGTGAGAGGTCCACTTTTCTTTCTGTCCTTCACTATTACAAATAGTCTCTACCTATGTACCTCCATAATCCTAAAGTTTGAGTGAGCAAAGGCACACCAACTTTAAAAGAATCTGTTGTTGCAAAGGCTCATTAGCTTGGAGAACAATATCTCAAGTTTAAAACATTCCCCGGCATATGGTGCCACCGGACAATGACTTGCTTGCTTCAAAGAACTTCCGTGGGCCCTTGTGATTATGACAATCACTTGTGAACTGCAAGGCTCTCATTCTTCATCCCCTTTTCCATCCCTGACACCGCATATTCTTGAAAGGAGTTCTTTAGAGAATTTTTACAGCAGAGGGACTGGCTCACAGATATTGATCTATGAAGCCAAATAGACAAATAGTGGCAAGGATCTGTGGAGGCACTATGGTAGACCAAAAAACATCTCTTAGCCACGACCCAGAAAACTTATATTCTGACTAGAGGCCCAATGCACGAAATCCATGCAAGGGGCTCAGCCCTCACAGCTGCAGCAGTTTGCCTTGGTCCTAGCAGCCCTGGCTTCGTCTGGAAGGTCATCCAGAAGGACGACCAGAAGGATGTCTGGAAGGTTGTTCGGCTGTCCGGTGTATTTAGCATATTACACTTTTATTGATATGGATCCTGCCTTTGCTACTTCGCTGTGCAGCCTTGGACCTACCCCTTGACTCCTGAGCATCATTGTTCTCATCAAGAGACACCACCAAGCTGGGAACTGGTAGCACAGACACATATTGCCAATAGGAAAGTAATGATGAGGACCTTCTAGTTCTGCCTCCTTTACTTACACACGATTGTTGATTGCCCCCTGAAATGCTATAAGGGCTCTGGTTTTTATTTGAAGTGGCCTGACTTTATGTAACCATAAAGAGACACATCAGGCCTAGTAACGTCACAGCTCAGAGCTGAAAAGGACGGCTTTGTATTCCATGAGCTCAAAGAGTAACCGTTGGTCACATATTACAAACTTCCTAAGTCCCAGCATCCCTTTCAACGGCTTTGTGGAGCTTTTATAAAACAGTTTTTAGCAGTTATTTCTCTCAGGGCCTAATTATTTCCAGGTAGTAGTTTAGGCTAATTAAGTCTTTGAAGTCACTAAGATGCTATTAAATGCACCATTGCTCTGGTGCCTTGAATATGACAGTGAAAGGGAGGGTGTGTCTGTGTGCCCAGCACCATCAGGAAATGGCCTGAGTGCCCCTCGGCAAAAGCCTTTGTTAAGAAAGAACTGTTTGTTCAGCCTGGGACACTGAGCCTGCTGCTATCATCCTGCGCGATGTTCTTACGAGCTCCAGGGACTCTGCTTCCATAAGTATAGACAGTGAAGCATAAGTCCGGACCACTGACTTCCAGCCTCCTTAGACTCACAGAGTGGACACATAGGATGCATCGCCAGAGGGACTCTTACAATCTCAAGAGAGTGTTCGTTGCGCTGTCAATACTGTTTGTCTGAGAATGCTTTGTTCAAGTGCCACAGTTCTTTGCGTCACTGTGACTACTTCTAGTGGTGCGTCTGTGAAGCTGGGGTAGCTTGAAGTATAGGCATCATGAGTCAGAGAAGCACAGTGTGTGTGTGTGTGTGTGTGTGTGTGTGTGTGTGTGTGTATTATTCCATTTACAAGCATTAACTTGGGGCATTATGATTCAAAAATTAGCTTTGTTTTCTGGGCAGGTCTGTTTTCTACATAATTGTATTGTATGTATCACTTCATCCTTTATATTATTGTAAGAATAATATAGCAATAAAAGCATGTGATGTTTTAATTGGGTTAATGTAATTTATTGTGGTACTGGCTTTTGGGGTTGTAAAGTTTACAGTAGCAGGAACCATGTTTCCATATCCTTTGGTTAGCTACATACTCTTGATTTAGAATAATATATCTATTACAAGCAGAGTATTGTCTCATCCAGATGATTATTGATATGTGGTAGATTGGGATTCCAATTATTGTTCTATTGTGATGGTCATATGTATGACCTCATATTTTAATAAATGGAAATATTTTTTAAATACTTTTAGTTTAAAATTACACTTGACATACAATATTATATCAGTTTCAAGTACACAACCCCATGACTAGACATTTATATAACTTACAAAGTGATCACCCCAGTAAATCTAGTACCCCTATGACACCATACGTTGTTATTACAGTAGTATTAGCTATGTTCCCTATGGTGTACTTGACATCCTCATGACTATTCTATAACTACCAATTTGTTATAAATCCCTCCACCTTTTTCACCCAGCCCCACAACGCCCTTTTTATCTGGCAACTGTCAAAATGTTCCTATATCTTTGAGTCTATTTCTGTTCTGCTTGTTCATGTATTTTGTTTTTAGATTCCACATATACGTGAAATCATCTGGCATTTGCTTTCTCTGTCTGACTTGCCTTCCTCAGCACAATACCCTCTAGGTCCATCCATGTTGTTGCAGAGGCAAGATTTTCTTCTGTTTTACGGCCGAATCGTATTACAGTCAACATATGCACCACTTCTTTATCCATTCATGTTTTAATGGACCCTTAGGTTACGTCCGTATGTGGGCATCCTTGGGGGGGGGGCATCATTCTCTCTACCTCATCAGCCTTGGCTTCCTCATCTGAAAAACAGATTAGTATAAAATTGCCCATCTCAGAGTTAGGGTAAGAAATAAATAGGATGCTTTATGTAAAATGCTTAGTTCAGAGCCTACCCACACTCGGTAAGCACTTGGTTAATGGTAACTGTTATTGTGGCCATCACCAATGAATGAGTCTCTTAGTCCCACCCATGCCTCTGCCTCAGCAGGGTGGTTCAGACGGCCTGAAAGGTTCAAGGCTGGAAAAGGAGGCGCATTCCTGCCAGCTATTCTTCCCCATCAAATTCTTGGCAGCCACCAACTTAGAACCATGGCTCTCTCAAGAAACAGAGGCTTCTTCTGGTCATTCCTTAATTCCAGACAAAAAATCTCTTCAGTCGAAGGGCCATAATAAAGAGCCTGATAATTCAAACAGATCCAGAGGCAAGAAATAAGGGCTGCCTCTGTTTCTTCTCTTTCTACTCAGTCCTCCCGTCACACTAGTCAACACTTGTCTCAGGAAAGGACCACGATGAGCAAAATGCTATTGTTTACTGCTGGGGATCTTGCAGTAAACTTGTGGCTGCTCATCCACTCTGCCTGCTTCTTTTCCAGGTGGCCTAGTTAATCTTGGCATGTGCATGCATTAACTCCATACACTTGGCTATGCTTGCACTGATAGCCATCCTCAGGATCCCTACAAAGTCATTGCTGATTTCTGTGTTGTTGTATATAACATTGGCCTTAGATAGTCTCCGTAGAGAGAGTATGAGTGAGAAAAGAGGAAAAAATAGCATGACATTAATTAATATTTAGCTCTGGGTTGACCTCTATTCTACTTTTTTACTGACACAGTAAACTAGATTGAAAAGTGGTTAAGTTTAGATTTCCTTCAGTCCTCATTTTAAATGAGAACAAAATAGCTCTTTTGGCAATCTAGAATTCTTTACCCTTTAAAAGTATTTTTTTTTCTGGCACAAATAAATTTTCAGAGACATCTAGAAGAATTAGTAGGGAAAGAAGATTTTTTAATTAAATTTAGTAAATGTCCCCTATGATCTTTTCATAGACTGCGTTTGGACACCTCTGTCATCTTACACTTAGTTATGGGTTCTGAATCCATGACTACATCGTAACAGCCATGATGATACCTTTGTACCTACCTACCTTAGCCCTCTTCCACCATTTGCTCTCCCATCTCTCTCATCTCAAAAGACAGTTTCCTCATGTGGCCTCTGGAGCCACCAACTCTGACCTCCCGGGAAGCACTCAAGAGCCATGGTATTTCCTTTTCCCAGTCAATGAACATCGCCATGCCCTCACGCTGTTTATCACAAGCAGGCATTAAAAAGGAAGCAACTAAATTAATTGCTCTGAGGTGACATTTCTAATTCTCTCAGAGAAATTTGCATTTTAAGGGCATAAAATTAATTTTTCTAGCTTTTTGGGGGGTACAATTGACAAATAAAATTGTAATATATTGGAAGTGTACAACATACTAGTAATGTTTTAATATACCTATACATTGTGAAATAACTCTCACAATCAAGTCACAATTACCTTTTTTAAATTGATTTGAAAGAGGGAAACATTGATTTGTTTCCACTTATTTATGCATTCATTGGTTGCTTCTTGTATGTGCCCTGACCAGGGATCGAACCCACAACCTTGGTGTATCAGGATGATGCTCTAACCAACTAAGCTACCCAGCCATTGCCTAATTGTTTAATTTCTTTTTACTTTTGGTGAAAACTTAAGATTTATTCTCTTAGCAAATTTCCAGTTTAAAATACACTCACCCTGCTGTACTTTAATTAGATCCTTAGAGTTTTTTCATCATAACTCTATTTTTCCTTTTCCCACTATACTTGCCTGGTTTTTATTTCTCAAGCTAAGAACTGTTGGTTTTGATGGTTTGCATCAAACTCCCCAATGCACATAGAAATGAAGACAATGAATAAAAGAACTGAGTTTAGGAAAGAAAATGAAGCACAAGAAGGGAAGGCTGGATCGGAGAGAGTGGATAAAATAGAAAGAGGAGAGGAGAAAATGAGGGGGGAGTGCAGAGGTTATAGGCACCTTCTGACTCGCAGGCCCTGGCAAGGTAGCTCAGTTGGTTAGAGCAGTGGTCGGCAAACTGCGGCTCTGTTGACTACTGAGTTTGCTGACCACTGGGATAGGGGCTTAATCACAAGGAACAACAACAGCCTGTAATTATTGGAATTGAGAGTCTAGGTCAGTAGTTGGCAAACTGAGCAGCAAACCGCTGCTCGAGAGCCAGTTTGCCTACCACTGGGTTATAGAGCATCATCCTGATACACCAAGGTGGTGGGTTCGATCCCTTAACGAAAGTGTGGCAATGCATAACTCATTCACTCCATCCTGCCTCACTCCCCTGAGCATCTTCTCATGCTTATCTCATGCCTTAGCCCAATTCAGTGTGCATATGTGTTGGCAATGTCCTACCATCACTATCTGCAGGGAAAAAGAGCAGTTCCCATGAGTCTTACTTCACACGATGCCACGTTGATCTTTCTTAAGAGGTGCTTGAGCCATTACTTAGTTCTCCAAAGCTTGGTTTCTGCATCAGTAAAATGGAAATAATAATACCAGCATTATGGTGTTTTTATGAAAACATAATGAAAAACCTTCTGCATGGTACTTGGAACATAGTAAGCTTTTTTTAAATGGCAATTGTTTTAAATTGTTTAAATAATAATTATTATTCTTATTATTATTCTTATCCAATAAAACATCAGATTTTCTTGTTTTATCTCAGAAAACGGTATACTGCCTTTCCCTTTCCCACCCTCTCTGAACTCAGCACTCCCGACTCTAAAAACTGAAAAATATGGAACTGTTAAAGCATGCAGACCTCCCTGGAATGCATCTTGATTCTCAATGCTCTGTCCTATACTTTTATTCTCACTCTCTTTTTCCCAGTTTTCCTCGTGGGGGTCACACTCCCAGAGGCTGAGATAGCCATTAGCCCATGAGAGAATCCTTCAGGTGCTGGGAGGCACACCAGCCACGGGTAAAGCACTGGATTTTCCGGAAGAGAGACGCTGTCTGACACATGAATGTTGAGTTTGTATATCCGGGTATTCTGGCTTCTACCACGTGAGGAGCCCATCGCTGCCTTCTCCCATCAGCACTGCTCCGCCTGGACATCTGTCCTGCTTTCCAGACTTTATGGGGCCACCCCCAGCCTTCGTAGCCTCTCCCTGGGCAGTTGCTCTGTAGGTGCTCCCATTGGAACTGGTGGCCTTTCGCTGAGAGTTGGTGCTGCTATGAAATAAAGCTACCTTTGAGTCTCACTGAATCCTGGCCTCCTTCTCCTAAACCAGCCCACGCGAAGAACCAGAATTCCTTTACTTGTGTAGGCGTCCATGGCCATGGACATTTTGATACCTTTTATCAAACCATTAAAAGGGCCTAAACCTTAAAAAGAAGCGGTAGGTTAGATAGCACTGCTTTGCTTAATCAGCTAATACATTCTGTCTCGTCACAGCCATGCACTGAGAAGCTAAATCTAACTCACTTGGAAAAAAATTGGAACCACTATCTTTTTGTTGTTGTTGTTAATCCTCACCCCAGGATATTTTTTCCATTGCTTTTTCAGAGAGAGAGTGGAAGTGGGGGAGAGAGTGGGGAGAAAGAAAGAAGACCGTTGATGTGAGGTAGACACTGGATTGATTTCCTCCCACATGCACCCCAACCTGGAGACAGAGAGCAACCCAGGTGCATGCGCTTGACCAGAAATGGAACCCGAGACCCTTTGGTGGTGCTCAGGCCAGTGCTCTAACCACTGAGCACACCAACAAGAATTGCGATCTTTAAAGTTTACTGATCTATTTTACTTTTATAAATGTTTGTGCATATATATTATGATCTCAATGTAATGAGATAAGTGGGGCTTAAAAGTTCAATTACAAAGTTTGGAGTTGTATTATTGCAAGATCAGTAAAAAAAAAAATAGTCTTCTAATTAGAGACTTTTTTTCACTTACTTTTTTTCATTTGTTAGATATGTAACAAGGAAAAAGAATAAACCTATGTGTGTGAACAGTGACATCTTACACTAAACCAAGAAAGCTCCAAAATATTGAAAAGCAGTCACTTCCTAACACCCTCCTTAAAAAGTTAAGAACTGGGCAATCCCAGCGGGAGGGCAGGGAAGACTTGCCCAGTGGCAAGGTCAGCCATAATTCTGCCTGAGCAAGAGGGCCTATACCCCAAATTATTGCTCTTGAGAAATACGGATGTAAGTACACACACACACACACACACACACACACATGCACACACATACACACACTTTCCCAAAGGCACCTCATATTAGATAGAAAAAACATGATTCTCTAAAAAGACTTGGGTCCCAATGCAGTGCTGGAGGCAGCAGTACAGACCACCCCTCCTTATGGCCGTCACCCTGGGGCCCTTGGGGTCCCTTTGATCAGGCTCTTCGGCAGGGTCCCCCGTTTTGATCATCTTCCAATTTTGATCATCTTCCTTCCAAGAGCTCCGCTCTCCCCATGCCAAGCAGCTCCCACCTTGCTCTGCCATCTTTCATGCCTTCCCAATAGGAAGGGGGAGAGGGGTGGGTTACCAGCTGCTCTTGAGCAGGAGCCATCCTCTGTAAGCCCAATGAAATCAAATGAAACAAACAAAACGGAACGTCCTTAAACGTCGGGCACACACACTTACCCCAGAACAGCAGGCTCCTTCCCCGTGGGAAAGTGCCACTGAGAGTACCTCTTCTCAGAAGGAAGGTGGTTTTCTCCTTTTCAATGGCATTTTCTATTTCTTAAAAGTTCACCTCATTAGATACCCATATTAAAGTATGCATATATGTCTGTATTCACATTCCCCAAAGAAGCAATTACCTTCTCCTTCAGCTCAAAGTAGATTTGATAGTGTGTCTTACAAGCTAGAGAAACGTATTATAAAGCAAAATAAAAATTACAACTTTAATGGACAGTTAAGTTCATGGTCAAATTCAACTAGTATCATATTTCCAGCTCAAACCTGGATGGGCATCAGAAACACCTATGGTACTTTTATCTTTATTGTTGAGAGTATTACAATTGCTCCTTCTCTTTTCTCCCCATGTCCCCAATCACCTGGTGTCCACCCCACCCTGGGCCCTTCTGCTGGGCTCCAACCCCTGATCCAGTGCACCCGCTGTTTGCGTTTTGATCCTTTCTCCAGGCTGGTGTGCTGGCAGCCACCGCCGACAGCAGATATTGTCCAGGGAAGATCAGGTCCACATCCAGCTGGTTGTTACACTGGAACAGTGTGCGCATGCCCCTGGCCCCCCCAAACCAGGCCCAGTTCCAAGAGGAGAAGATGACTCTCCAAGAAAAGGCAAAGGCAGAGAGGCATCACAGCCACTGATCTTAGAGGCAGCATCCTCTGCTTCCTCTCCATCAAGGACGAGGAAGTGGAAGCAAATGCCATTATGGGAAAGAGCGCGGAACACTTTTTATTCTACTGCCCAAGAAGACCAGGACTGGATGTAAATCTGAGGGAGTCACAGCAGAGGCCTCTTTCATGAGCAGCAATGGAGCGGGTGTTTCTGTGCCACCCGTAGATCAACCAGAGGAGGCGAGGCTCTAGGTGTGGCCTTCACTGCGCAGGTTCACTCCGGGAAGTGGGCGGCATTGGCGATCGCTGACCCAGCATCTCCTTGTCACGGGCCGGGAGCCACACGGGGAACAGAAAGCCAGGGCATGGCCTCGTCACGCTGCACACACAAGGTCTGCGAGTCCTAGCTGTTCGCTGAACTGCAGGCTCTAAAGCACCGCCGGCCTGTGTGTGAATCGGTGTGCGAGTTGTGTGATGGCATGTGTCTGGCGTGACATCCATCTGGGTGCTGGGATTATTTACTCACCATGGCCATTTCCAGGGTAGCAGTGTTTTAAAACAGGAGGATCCACCCAGAAGCAGACAGAGGCATCGCTCGGGGGAATCTGAGAGAGCTTGGACCTCCCTCCCCATTCTCCTGCTGGCCTGAGTCGCCAGCGTCTACCAACTGCGTTACCAGCTTCAGGAGGATCTTATTTGTATTGAACAGTGGCAGCTGGAACACGACGACTGGTGATTAGAATCCATGCTGGCTTCAGAATTTTAAAATTAAGAGCAAAAAATAGAAAGGACTCCATTTCTGGCTCGGCCAGAGAATACAGTGTGTGTTATGGCCGTGCTGCCTGCCTGAGTCTCAAGTTCCTCAGCTCTAAGCTGGGAAGAGTCTCTCCCCTTCCTCCTCGCGGGGCTCCAGGCAAACGCAGATTTGTACGTTATAGTCTGGGGAAACCCACAGAAATGTAAGATACCACTGGGGTAAGCTCCTCCCTTTAAAATGTCTCCTGTGCCATGTCAGAGAGATGTATGCTGTGAGTGATGGTGGGTTAGAGATGGGAAGGAAGTGGGAAGGAAGTGGCTCCAGGATGGGCTATTTCAACGTGAGCGTATTCTCCCTGTTCCAAAATACAGCTCACATTTATTCCAACAGCCCGTGACCTACATTTAGACTCGTTCTTTGTATCTCGCTGATTCCCACGCTGTTCTACTCTGTCGTTTCATCCCTCCCCCAAATGCAAGGGCAGAGAGGGGGACTCCCCTGTCTCGCTGGCAGCCCTGTTTTAACGATGAGGCTGGGGCCAAGTAACTTAGGGAGCCTCACCTCCTACCAGCTCATTATCGCCACGAGGGCCTCTGAGGGTCTCCTGCTCTGTGTGAAATGCTGTGGGGAGGCAAAGGCTCAGGCCCTCTCTGCTCTTCCCTGTGACCTGCCAATCATCGTGTGTGTGCTGTTGAATATGTCCCAAATCGCTCAAATCAGTCCTTTAGCTTAAAACGGAATATTGTCACTCCCTCATCACAGAAGTGTCCAGCTGACTGGACCAGTCCCTTAATCATGTAATCATGCCCTGTCCTGCCGGCCCAGTCTCTCCTGCACTTTCCTTTACTGTGACCGAAGTGCAGTAATCTTGACAGAATCTAAATCTGTGCACATCAATGCCTACTCACACCTTGGATGGCTCCCGGCACCCCTGAGCAAAGCTCTGACTGTCTGGACATGACCAAGGTTCTCTGGCTCCGATGCCTGCTCACCACTCCAGCATCTCCATGCGCACTGCACCCAGCAATGCCAAGCTAGCCCCGATCGCCAAGTGCACCCCACACACTTTTCAAAGTGCCATGCTTTTTCCCGAGTCCTTCCTTCACCCTTCTCTACCTGGAAAATTCCTATTCGGCCTTTAAAACTGACCAGAGTCACTTCTCCTTTGATGCCCTTTTCAGAGAAACTAGCACCCTCACCCTTGGAGCAGTCTTTTGCAAGTGGTTTCGTTCACTTTAGCCCCAAGGTAATCAAATTCTCTCGAAGTCACATACCTTTCTTGCCACTTCTACAGCTTTAATGACCTCGTTGTGCATTTGTTGTTTATATGCGTTTGGGTGTTCCCCGCCAGAGAGGAAGCACAGTGAGGGCGGGAGCTGTGACCTGATACTGTGTTATACCCAGAGCTTTGTTCAATGTCTGGAGTATAGAAGATATCAATAAAGGTTTGTTAAGCTCAGCATTGAGGACTATGAAGGCTCAGAGGAACAGCATAAACCCAGCCAATCACAGAATTAGGAGGGATTTCAGAGGAAGATACATCTAAATTGACACCTGAAGGGTAACTGCAAGTTACCTAAGCACAGGAAGGGGGCAACCAAATCAAAAATAAGTATAATAAATAGGATGGACAGAGACCCATATTGAGAAGGAGCAGGGTCCATGGAAAATTGGGCACAATGATCTGCTGTGCCCAAGAATCAAAGCATAATGGGATCAGTATAAATGTATAGGCGTATGTGTACATGAGAGATGAGGCTTTAATTTTTTAAAGTTTAATTAGATATAATTTTAAAAATCACCTCCATCAACCTGTAAAATCCTTAATATTTAGCCCAAGCCTTCTGCCAGACTAAAGAACATTTCCATTAACTTTTTCTCTTTCCTCAAGTAAAATTTTAATTTTTTTTTGTAGTTTTTTTCATTCTCTGTTTTAACTCCTAGGATTTTTTAAAGATAGTATGGTTATTTAAGTAGAGAGATGTGAACCTAACCACCTTACATGAAATTATGCACAGGAAAACAGTGGCAAGTTCCAAACACTCAACTTAGAGGTGAACATTTAGAAAATCACCTGTTTCTAAACGGAGGTTCTGGGCACACCAGGGACAATCTGCAGCAGAATGTGGTAAAAGGAATACTGGTCTCGGAGCCCGAACGCCTACGCCATTCACTTCACTAAGTTCACCAGACTCTCATTTGTTGAATGAGATGCATTATATCTGCTTGATCTTCTTCATAGGAATTCCCAAAATTAGAATCTCTATGCGTAAAAGTGTATCACCTAACAGACTGGATAGGATTGTATTTAGTCAGAACACAAGATCATTTTCTGCTGTAGATATTTTTTGTATTAGAAAATAAAAAGTCAAACAAAAATAGCAACATTATATATGCAGAAATATGCACAGCAATTTAAGTTAGTGAAAGTAAAACTATACTTTTGAAATACACAGTGTTAGTTTGTCTCTGTGTTTGTGGCATAACCGCGGCAAGTGTGTTTCTGTAGAAATGGCCGTTGGCCTCATTAGCAGGAGGATAATACCCACTGTACCCATTTTGTCTCGTAGAATGATTGAAGATAGTGGGAAAAGAGGAAATACCATGGCAGAAAGAAGACAGCTGTTTGCAGAGATGAGTAAGTACAGAACTTTAAAGGAAGCCCCTACAGTGTCCACTGAATATACATGAAATTATGTGACTTGGGTACTTTTATTTAAAATCCCAAATTTCTTGGCATAAAATGTAACTGGGAATTTTTGCCTTCTATAAGGGAAAAGTTAAATTAGTGAAATATCACAATGTGTTACTACACTCTGTATTTTATATGAAGGAAAAGTTTCATGGACCTAAGTGTATATATACACACACATACACAGCCCTTTGGAAACACTATTTAGTGTTGGCATTTAACAGTTCCACTAAACTTTAAAGTCTGGGTTCATCTGTCTATACTGTGTCAGTGTCCAGCATGTTATAGGCACTGATAACATTTGTGAAATGAATCATTGAATGTCTCATCTACTGAACGATGGCTTATGTTTCTATGGGAAAGAGGAATCCTGTGTGATTACTGGACCAAACTATACGCTGTCATTTAGACTTCATGCAGTAGGGAAGGATCTGTCCCAGTCTCTAAGAAGATGAAAAGTTAAAAAGAACCCACACGCCCAGCCAGCATGGCTCAGTAATTGAGCATCGATCTATGAATCAGGAGGTCATGGTTCAATTCCTGGTCAGGGCACATGCCTGGGTTTCGGGGTCAATCCTTGGTGTGGGGTGTGCAGAAGGAAGCCGGTCAGTGTTTCTCATCACTGATGTTTCTAACTCTCCCTTCATCTCTGAAATCAATTTAAAAAAAAAATTTTTTTTAAGAGCCCCCGAGGGCACCTGCTATAGAGGGAAACCAAGCCAAGACTGACTCAAGTGGAGAACCCATTAAATATAGGCCATTGGTATATATATATATATATATGTATATATATATATATATATATATATATATATATATATATATATATATATATATATATATATATATATATATATGGTTGTAGTCTGTAATGTCTCCCTTGTAGACCATGTTTCCTATTCATAAGGAAGAACCTGACATTGGGAGGAAAGCACACATCTCAAATGAAATGTTATAAAGAGAAAAGTACAATCCTCTTATTGTCTTTTTATCTCTTTTCTCCCCGCATAAGGAATGAGGATGAACAGAAGTGAGTGGTAAGCCTTTTTCCCTGAAAAGGCAGTAGACAAAAATTAAGTTTCTACTGAAGATTGGAACTGATTGTCAAGAATGAGGGTCACAGCAGATAAAAGAAAGTCCCGGATAATAAGATTCATATTTCCCTTTATCATTTCCCAATAATTGGGTGACACCAAGACAGTGTTGGAACTAACACAAAGGAAAGAAAATTAAAATTGATATGGGGAATCTCAGCTGTGCTCCTTGCTTTTTCCACTTTTAGAAACATGTCTGAAGTGCCTGTGAGTGTTTCTACCATGGCCTCCCAATTTGCTAGGCCATGTTTGGTACTATGTCTTCATTCTGGCATGGCTGGTCACCTGGACTTATGACCTTATTGGTACAAATCTAACAGGGCAAGGAACCTCACTACTGCCTGCCCATCTAAACAAAATATCAGGCAGCACAGATATCCTCTCATATCACAGGTTTTTAGACTAAAAAGGCAAGAGCCGGGTACATCATGGGCCAGTGTTTTGACACAAATTTTTTTAAAATTTAATATTTAACGACAAAAAACAACAACAACAGTAAAGTCTTAGGGGAAATGTTTAAATTTATTGTTACAGTACATGCTTTATTGGCAAAGACACTGTAAGAATTATAAATGTGTGATTATTTAATGATTTTTAAAATACCTTATTCCTGGTGCAGCACCTCGTACAGAAAAATGCATATGTCACACATACTTTTGAGTTAAAGTTGTCCAACTCAAAGAAAGATCAGCATAAGTTTTATAGCCAAAGAAAGAGTTCTAAATTTTTCAAGTTAGGGAGACTTAGGAATATTGTGCATTTATTTTCCAAATTGTAGCTTTATCTTTTATAGAAACTTCTTAGGGTTGTCATGTGCTTTATTAATCATATTCTGAGTTCTACTGATTAATGAGTGGTTTTAAAAGTCATACAAATATGCATCTTTCTTCCTTGAATATGCTAAATAATAGACTCAGATGTTGGCCCAAAACAGATAAACACCTCTGGTCTTAACAATCCATTAGTGAGCATCATGTTTATATCAACAAGTAGGACATGTCCACAATAAGTAGGATTCTGCCAGATAAAACAATTGGAGGAATTGATTTTGATAGGTAGACTATCATACAAACGAGAAAGGTTGTCTCACTGAGAATGTGTTTAATAGTTGAAAAATATGTGGGTCACCTCAGCTCTATAAGCAAGACACCAAAAAAAGACAACAAAAAAAACAAAACTATTATCAAAGAAAACTGATGAGATTGGAAAGTAACTACTTCTAATAATTCTGATGTCTAGAGAAGGAGCTAACAAAGATGAGGAACTTGGAAGTCTAGCCAAATAAGTATTATCTAGACATAATTTTTAAAAACAGCAAAAGAAAGTGCCTAAAAGATCTTTGTTTTGGAAATTACAATTGTCAAAGAAAAATTGCATGTGAAGGAGTTAAGAAAGCCAGGAAGAATTTATTTAAGACTGTTGCAACAAGGGAGAGAGCTTGAACTCAAATTCACTGGAAGGAATGGAGGGTTATTGAGGCCTGGGATGAGCTAATATAAAAGTACTAAAGGTTATTAATTTTAATTTTTTGTTTGTTTGTTAATCTTTACCCAATGATATTTTTCAGGAAGAGTGGAGGGGGGGAGACAGAGAAACAGTATCAGGACTATAACTGAGGTACCGGAATCAAACCCGGGACCCTTCAGTCTTTGAGCTAATGCTCTACCCACTGAGCCACACCTGCTAGGGCAGAAGTTGGTCAATTGTGTTTGCTAATTTTCACAATTAGGAAGTTGGGTTCCTCCCCTCTGGCAGGGATTGGGAGAGTTCCTTCAGTGATTACATTTCAAAGGGATGGCTCCCAGGTCCTTAGGAAGGATATTTCTGGGCTATACAACTGGCCAGAAACCAGGAGATTTATGTCTCAGTGGGGCAGATAAAGAATTTACAATGGAAAGTTTTCTACATAAAATGCTCTAAGAAAAGGGAGGTCAGAGGCCTAGAGTCAGGAAGAAGCCTGACTAACGTTTAGTCAAGCTTAGGGGAACGTTAAGGCATATCGGCTTTACAAAGGCCAAGAACAGAAAAATAACAATTAATAAGAAGAACAATTGATAAGAAATCCTGGCACTTTCAGGTGATTGCAGCACACGTGCATCAGACATCTACTCTGAGCTCATAACCACAGCAGAAAGTAGAAAGAAACAGCAAAGAAATGAAATTAAGAGTAATATGGACTCACAAAAACAGCAAAAAAGACTAGCCTTATGTATCAAAACCACAACAATAGTAACTCCATGGCCACCTCCTTGATTAAAGAAGTTCTGAGCAAGCTGCCCTTAAACCAAAATGCACCTTCAGAATAATGCCCTAATGATCAATTTAGCTAGTGCCTTAGACTAAAGCTGAAAAGACTGGCCTTTCCAGTCATTGAATAAGTTTGTCAGCTTAAACAAATTTATCAACCTGGATTTTAGCAGAATAAATAGTTTATTGGAATTTACTCACTTTCTCTGTTTTCCTGCTGTCAGAGCACATTTAAATATATATTTTATTGATTTTTTACAGAGAGGAAGGGAGAGGGATATAGAGTTAGAAACATCGTTGAGAAGAACATTGATCAGCTGCCTCCTGCATACTCCCCACTGGATATGTGCCTGCAACCAAGGTACATGCCCCTGACTGGAATCGAACCTGGGACCCTTAGAGTCCAAAGGCTGACGCTCTGGCCACTGAGCCAAACGGTTAGGGCTGTCACAGCACATTTACTTGTGAGCATATCCACTTCACTCACCATGAGCTCCTGCGTAGGGACAGACCCCAGACGTTTACCTTCAAATCCATTCACCTAGATGCTGAACCAATGTTGGTTTAAAAGCCTCCAGGACACAGGATAGGTGGGTTTTATTGAGAGGAAACTGATTGGAAAACATTCTTTCAGACCTTGGGAGGCTTCCTAACAAGAGAAAAAAAGGTCTTAGCCAGAAATCAAAGGGAGGTAACTGTAGGCACTCAGCAAGCGCTGCTGAATTGTCTGAAGGCTGTCTTTCTTCAGAATGCTCACCACTGTCAGCGGGTAAATAGTTGGAATGGAACCCAGAGCGTGTTTTTGCAATGCACACTGTGAGTTTTAGGAAAACTGACTTTAAAAATTCAGGAAAATGACATGAGTGTTGCTATACCATAGGCGACAGTGGATGCAATGACTATTTTTACTTACTTCTTTATCTCTCATGCTTTTCAACCTCTTCAAAATATTAGCACCGTGTTAGCACCATGGGTCATTATCCTGCAACTATTCTCTTTTATGTCACCACCACCCTTGTCCGGTCCTCCACTTTTTCTGACCACTCTACTTCTCTTTTCCTGTCTCTCTTAGTATCTTCCCAGCCATCTGAAGTCAGATTTTACCAAAATTTTGTTCTTGACCAATTTTTTTCATATACAATTTGATTTTCTGTCAAGGTTTCATCATTGTTGTTTCAGCTCTAAGTGTCCAAGAATTCCTTCAGAACCACCTCTCATAGTCTCAGGAACCAGTTTATTCAGAACAGCCAGCATATACACACAGCATCCCTTCCAGCCTTGCTTCCTCACAGTCAGAACTTATACTGATGGAGCAGCTTAAGGTGGGCTCACTATCAATTGCATTAATAGTGCCCATCACCAAAAAAAAGCCATGTCCCTGCCCAGGGTTCTGGTTTCCAGTATTTTCAAACTCATGTAGTCCTTGAACAACTACCAAACAGCTAGGCACTGTTCAAATCAGGAACAAAAGATAGTGGTAACCCCAGACATTTCAACATGGTAAGAACAAGGATTGCTCTATTGACTTTACTTCCTTATTCATTTATTCACATTCCATCTCTTTTTATAGAGGAATTAAGTCAGCTAATTTCCCTTTTCAATAAGGCTACTAGACTGTTAGCTCAGGAAAATATCACAGGCAAAAAATGGACCTTAATCTCAGCAAGGCACTAACAAAGTCTCAGTTGTGCATGTTCTGGAGATACATGAGCTGGGTCACCGTACAATTAGGAAGACGTACAGGTAGTGTTACGACCATGTCCAAAGGATAAGTAATAGGAAGTCACCCTGGAGGGTGTCCGCTAGATGTACCAGAAGACTCTTCTGTGGCCCTGGCAGGCCCTTGGTTTTAAGCAATATTTTGGACACAGAAGACATGCAGCTACTCCCAGGTAGACCATGAATCTACAGATTTTCAAGAAGAGACTGTACATGTAAACTTGAATTAAGTGTGTGGGGCAGAGACAAATACATTTATTTTGAGCAAGAGCCTGCACACCATACGTCAGATCAGGGGTGGGGTTTTGTTTGTTTAGGGTGTGTTGTTGTTGTTGTTTTTTGGGTGTTTTTTTGTGTGTTTTTTTGTCCCAGAACTCATTATGGATCTTGTGTTTGCCACTCACATTGTCTGTGCAAGGTAGTGTGCTGCTATATCTGAAAGGCTAGTTTTCCTTGCTCACCACATCCCTATTAATATTGAGGCCTTACATCCTCAGCCAAGAAGGACATACACAAATAGGAAACACTGACAGACCTCCAGACCTCTTCCTGATTCTCAAATAAAACAGAGGGCCCATTAACTCCACGTTGTGATGGGGCAGGTGAGCAGTCAGTGCACTCCTGTCCCTAAGTATCAGCTCCCCTTCCCTCCTCCTGCTCCTGGAGGGGTGCACCTGTCCCACATTGCCCCTGGACTTCTGTGGGAGGGTGGTGCAGTGAAACCAGGGTTTTTCTGCTCAGAGGCCAAGATCTTGCTGGAACTAAGAAATTTAACTGTGTGCTACATCATCATCGTTTTCTACCCTGGGGCTTAAATCATTATTCTTGAAAAACTTAACAAATAATCTATGTCCCTAATGACTTCTTCTAAAGGATTATTTACAGGTATTGAGACTTTCCCGATGGTTGAGCCAAAGTCCACATCAATAAAACAACACCTCATCCAGGGGAAAAGCCAGATTTAGCATTCGGGTATTTCTGATCATTACACTGCCTGGTTATCCAGCATCCATGAGCCCCTCAGATGTAGAGGACTTGAAACTGGGAGCCCCTATGAAATGCCAGTGAGAAAATAATTTTTTAAAAATATCAGAAAGGCCGAAACCGGTGTGGCTCAGTGGATAGAGTGTCGGCCGGCCTGCAGACTCAAGGGTCCCAGGTTCGATTCCGGTCAAGGGCATGTACCTTGGTTGCGGGCACATCCCCAGTAGGGGGTGTGCAGGAGGCAGCTGGTCGATGTTTCTCTCTCATCGATGTTTCTGGTTCTATATCCCTCTCCCTTCCTCTCTGTAAAAAAATTAATAAAATATATTTAAAAATATATATATCAGAAAGGTTAGAAGTATGAGCTAAAAAAAAAAAAAGAAAAGAAAAGAAAAGAAACAGTATGAAATCCTACTCACCCCAAATAAGCATTTAAATTGAAAATATGAAAAAAGTCTGACTTACTATAAGTGCATATGATTTTTTTAAATAGCTTCTTAATAAACTACAAGCTTACCAAAGAACCCAAGAATAAATTTCATTAATAAGTGTCCTTATTAAAGGTGATAGTAGTTACTTCCCATATTCTATACAAGTTGGGTTAATTTTGTAGATCTTGTGTCAAGGAGATATCAGTCAGTCATGGAAAAGGATGCTGAGAATGGTTAGGGCCCCAAATCTTTGCCTGATGATAATGAGACTAACAATAGCCACTTCCATGTATTGAAGCCAATTGTGTGTCATGCTCAATAATAGACATTGTGCTTCAAATGACTATGCAGTTGAACCTACCGGATCTAAAAAATCAAGGAGAAGCTACCTCCCCAGCTAAACCCTACACTCATGAGATAACAGGGACTTTTGTGTATGATCTTCAGATGGTAATGAAGATGCTAACAGTGATCATGGTAGTGGCTTCCCATTGTTTGAGAAATAAATTCTCAAGTGCCAGGAGAAAAGAATAACTGGCTCCAGAAGGGAAACTAGGTCAAATAGATTGAAACTACAGAAAGGCAAGTTAAAATCAAATGCAAAAAAAGAAATTTCTGTCACTTGTTGTTCAGAAATGGCACAGGAAGCCTTTTAGGGGGCTCATCTACTTGCTGTAAAGTTCTCACTAGGGATCAGCTACGTAGGTTACCAGCCAATAACATTGATATTTTACACATGAGGAAGTAATTTTTAATACTTGTCCAAGTTCCCACAGCAAATCCATTTATTTTCACTATGTTATAATCATCCCTGTCATTGCAAATAGTCCTTCATGGCCATTGGCTAAAATGTCTACCTCTTGAGAACATGTGGAAGGGAATTTCTCGATTAGGTGAAGATAAATCCTTGCCTCTTTGATCCTTCAAGTACCCGGTATCAATGAGCCTGTTTGTCAAGTAATAAACTTCTGTTGGAATTAATATTTAATTACATGCCTTATTAAATCATGGAGTACTAGGAGTATTGAGAGTGTTTTTAAATGAATCTAAAGAGATCAGTTTGAGTTGCAGGAATGCTAAACGCTCTCAGCGAGGGTCACTTGCTAATTCATCCCAAGTTTCATTAAGAGAGCGCGTAATTGGTCACCTAATATAATCACTTTTGGGCCAGCTCATTTACTTGCTACCCTATTATATTCAGAAGCATCTATGGATCACTCTTACTGATGCAGATAAAGTTCAACACATGTCAAAACCAGGTATGGGCCTTTGTACCTGTATGAACCATAAACATGGACTTCGACGAAGCCAACGAGTTAGAAGCAGAGAACTGACCTTTGTTGAAAGTCTGCTGTGTCCCAGACACAGTCTAAGGATGAACCCGTTTTGGAGGAAACGCAGGATACGGAACAAGCGGCCATCTGCAAGGGGAGGTTCTGGAGTAGAGTAGTGGGGACTCTTGTTGGAAGGCACGATGGGAAGAGCTTCAGAGGAGCTTGGATTCTGAGCAGAGCATTCTGACTGACTGGGTGCTGTGGGCATCATAAGCCACGCAGGATTCCTGAGTGGAACGGGTAGGGAGCGCAGCTCAGAAACATAAGGAGCCTGCTCCTCTTTGTTGGAAAGGGACAGGAAGCCAGTGTGGAAGCGTGGCGGTTGCTTTCAGAAAGGCGTCCCCTCCGAGGTTGACAGGGAAGCTTGCAGGTGAAATGCTAGGAATAACAGTGAAAGCTTGCGTAGCACTCATGTGCGCCAGGCAGCGTTCTCAGTGTTTGGGGCAGAGTCGTTCCTCTACCCTGACAACGAATGGAGACAACAGAAGTGGGATCCCCATTCCTGTCTTCCAGATGAGAGAATGAGGACTTCCAAAAGCATTTGGCCTCAGGTCAAGCAGAAAAGATGCCCAACATTCGGCAGGTACTCACCTCACAGCCCCGGTCTGATGACCAATGACAGCTCATTGAAAATGATGACGATGATGATGATGTTACTATATGATAGTATCTGGCTGTTCAAGTCTCGGCTTGAGCAGACTGTGCCCCCTCATGGCAGCCTCCACAGGGGCGAGGCTGGGTGTCCTGGCTGGTCAACACGGTTGGCAACCTGACCTTCATCGTTGATTACATGTGCTCTCTTCCTACACCTAAGGGGTACAGGACAGACCTTTTCAGGTCTTCAAGTTATAGTTATGTTCTAATCACAACCAAATCAAGTGCCTGGGTTATATGTATAGTTGTTTTCTTTATAAATGTTACAAATTCCCTTCCACGCACATGGCATACCAAATGTGTACGTTTCTGCCGCCCCCCCTCCCAGGAGCTCAAGAGCTGGATCGAATCCGACTCTCCACCTACAGAACAGCATGCAAGCTTCGGTTTGTTCAGAAGAAATGCAATTGTAAGTATGTCAGTTGTTTCCAGTAATTACCTTCATGAGTCCTATCATGTTCATGTATTACTTAGTTTATTAAAGCTAGGTTTTCTTGTAAGAAATGATAAAAAAAATATGTTTACACAACAATCAAAACAATGTTATGATATACAAATGGTAGTGAGACAATGCCTAAGTAATTCTCAAGGCGTAATTACTCTAACCTGCTAAGGTGTATTCCATCCTGCCATTGGAGTTGGTTTAAATCTGGAGGGATGCTCTCCCTCTTCTCTCTAGCCTGAGTGTTGCAAACGCAGTGCCATCCAGATGGTTTCCAAGAACTTCGTAAAATATCAAACACAAAGTCCTCCTTCTATTTGTGCTTCCTTTACAAGTACAGGAACATGTTTATAATCTCTGGAAAACAATCCGGTTTCTTTCTGAAACTAGAAAGTTTACCCTCTGTATCAGAACATTAACTACATTTGCCTGCATCCGAAAGTAGCAAGAGAAGAGACAAGGCTACTGCAAGAAACAAAGGAACTCACTTATCTTCTCCCCAAATGTTAAGATGTACGCGGCGGGGTAGATTACTAATCACGGTGAGCAGGCTCATGTTCCCTGCTGGGTCAGCGCTTCTGTCATATCACCACATTCATTACCTCTTGAAAAAAAATATTACTTTGTTTTAAAAACGGACTGCTATTAAAAAATTAATAACTCTTCTCATTTTCTAATCAGTATGGGTGCCTTAAAAAAATGAAAACGGTGTTATCTTGAGTGCATACACATAGTTCTTGAATAATTGCCGTGAGGATTAGATACTTGGTGAATGAAAAACCAGCTGTGCCCACGTCTTTACCATCCAAGAGTCTCCCCCAGATGTTTCTTGGGGCCCCGAGTGGGCCACCTCCAGCCCTCGCTTCTAGGCTTATTGCTAATTGTGACCGGGATAGGCAGTGAGCAGCTCCTTCTCGTGTCACTCATCTGCAGCTCTTCCCCAGCCCCAGAGATGGGGCTGAAGTTTGGGGCAGGAGAAGAGTGTAGAAAAAACATCAGACTTGTTTGACTCCTCACAGAAGCTAAATCAATGTTCCCCTCTCCCCTGCCCGCCCCCCAAAACACACACACACACACACACACACACACACACACACACACAGTGGTAAGAGGAGTCCTCTGGTCATGGGAAGGGATCTGTGGTTGTACTGGCAGTCTGGGTATTGCAGGCCTGGTGTTCAAGGCCAAGGAAAATGCTCCCCCAGAAGCAAAGCTTTCCCTCCCCCACATCCTTTATCATCCACATTTAAACAAAAAAAACAAAGTATCGCCATGGTTTCAGCAATGAAAAGGTGATGTAGCCCTCCCTTTTTCTTTACCTCATTACCAGTGGCCCTCAAAATAGAGAGGAGGGGAGAAGGAGTAGAAATAGGAGTTCTGTCTCCTCAAAGCATTGCCAAACAGAGCTTTTCTTAGGTTATTTTCAGTAGAAGCAGGGAGTTTCAAAATGGCATTACAAAATGGTAAGGATGAGTGAGTGAGTGAGTGAGTGAACGAACAAACAAACCAATAAATAGAAAAAGAGGGAAGAAGGGAGAGGGGGAGGAAAGAAAGAAGGGAGGGAGGGAAGGAAAGAGAGAGGAAGGAAGGTTTATAGTGATTTGTCAACCCTGCACCAACATTGCAAAGAGCACACACTGTTGGCCCTAACTGGGTCCAGCAACCATGGGCCATATTTTATTCCTCCTCTCCGATAAAGGCTGTTTCTCCTTCTTGACATCTCTCTTTCCTCTTCCTAGTCTTTTCTGGTGCTCATCCTTACCCTGTATCCAGAATCATGGCATCGTTACACTGACATTCTTGGAAAACAGTTACTATCCTGAAAAATAGCGATAGTCCCCCCCTCGGTGAAACGGAACCTTCTTCGCACCTTGAGCAGTTGCCCTCAATGAATCCATTCATTTGCCTCTTTAAAATCTCACAATGAACTCTATGTTTGCACTGTGCTAGGTACCAAGGACAAAGCGATGGTGAGTGAGATGCATTCCCTACTTTGAAGTTGCCCACAGTCTAAGTGGGTAGATGGATTTCTAAACAGACTTATAAAACAATGCAGACATGTAATGACAAGAATCCGTACATGGCATTGTGGGAGCACCAGGAAGGCAGTGCCCTGACCGGGCTGTGGGGCTGCTGAGAAGAGTCTCCTGGACAGAGAGACAGCTGGGCTGAATCTAAAGCACTGGTAGACAGTAAGCAGAAAAAGTTCTATTTGCTTTACAATGTACATTCCAAATTTTATACATTTTAGAATGAGAAAAGACATTGCATTCTATACAAACTAGACAACACTAAGACTCAGAGAAGAAATACAAGCTTATGCTGAATGCTCTGCTAAAATTAAGCTTCTTTTTCAAATTATTTCCACGTTGATGCAAGTATTATATGTGTCTGCTGCGTTTTCCTTCCTGACAATAAACAGAACAGTTGTGATATTGAGGTACTTCCAGAGCGCCAACACAATTGAGCCGGGCTTATTCTAATCAGAGTTAGAGCTTTTCTTTTAGAGAGATAACCAGGAGCACTGGTGTTTATGTGACATGCATTCGTCAATATTAACTACCCCTGTACGAGAGGGAGAAAATTGTCTGCAATAAAAGCCAGCTCACAGTAAGTTATGGTGCCTTATAATGGAGTTCTACTCTACAATAAGAGAAATAAGAAAAAATTCAGATAGTGTATTTGTAACTGCATTGCTTTATTGGAAATTCATATGCAGTGTTTTCTTCCCAGAAATGGATAGACCTTAACTGAAAATGGCTTGTTCATTTTTAGGTCCAGACATTAGTTACAGATAAAATTTATTTTGTGTTACATGAACCAAGCTTTAAAACTATATAATGGAGGAGAAAAACATAGAAGCTGACACTTGTAAAGTCATCTTCTAGGAAGAAAATAAAGATTGTCTGGATATAGCATGGAGAGCATACTATACTTTTTTTATGAGATTTCTTTCATATCTGAATTTAAAGATCATAAGCGTTAGTTAATTCCCCACATTTTCTCCCCCACAGCCCTTACCTGCTCGTTCATGGTGTCCCATCTACAACACCGATCCTCTCACTGGCATCCGCATTCATTCCCTCTAATGCAGTCCTTGTGGATGCTGAGAATACTGATCCCAGTGTTCGCAAAGACGTCATAAAAGAGGCCAGGAAGGTGTGGCCGTGGACTAAATGGGTCCAGCACCTGTTTTTGTATAGACTGTGAACTCAGAATAAGGGAAGATTTATAACCAATTTGAAAAGAGAAAAGAGGACAGTAATGTGTAATCCCAATTATGCAAAATATTTTTCACCAAAAAAAATTCCATTGATAGATGAGCATTAAAAAAAAAAAAAGTTGTACTCATTTATTGTAAGTACATAAAACACAGAGTTTATTCTTACATTATTCTTTATTAATTATTGCATTATTTTTCATAAGAATAACTGTAAACCTACTTTTGCCCCACCCCACTACTTCATATTAATTCATTATATGATGGTACCCCTCTGCCCACAAGAAGCATTTAGCATCCTCTGCTATAAAAGAATTATAAGCCCACCTTTTTATTTTATTTTTTTTTTTAGGTAATAAATTCCTTCAACTTTTGTCCATAGATTAGTCTTCCAAATCAGCTTCTTTCCTCACCATTCATCTTTACTCCCTGTCATGCTCCCCCTCCCCACGCTGTCACTAGCACAATCTCTAATAAAGTGAAAGAACAGTTCTCTCTTGAAGTTCGGGAACAAGTTGGCTGTTTCATTTTCCAGGAAAAATGGTACAGAATGGAGAATACACACCCAGGCCTGATACTCCTTTCTGATCAGCAGCCTTCTCTTTCACTTCCGGATCTCCTGGTAGCTGTTCATGAAAATAAATATCCTGTACACCACTTGTAGGCATGTGTGCAATGGTAACACTTCGGCCTTCACTGTAAACAAATGGCTTTTCTGCTGTTACATTATTTCCTTGCTCGGCGTTGGCATGGTTAATGATCCAGATACCTATAATGTCAGCACGTGTGTTTTTCAGAAATTACTTTAAAGTCAATGAAACGCACCCTTAGGTTAGTTCATGAACAACAAAAAGTGATGAGAGAAATAAATCAGAGATCTACTCCCTCCTGTCTACATGGAACAAAAGTGAGGAGGCGAGGGGGGCAGGGGGGGGGGAGGGGCGGGAAGCGGGGGAGAGACCGGAGTGCTGTCCCCCACAACTGACATTATACCATCTTCAGTTCCTCTGGCCACAGTCTGAAGTTTCTATCACTCTTATTGATTAAAATTTAATTACCATTTTTGTCTAAAAGGCAAGACGAAAAGATATAGACTTGTATCTGAACTCTCAGTTTCTCAAAATATCGTTCCCTCCAGTAAATGAAGCATCTTTAAAAGTATTCCTCATCCAGCTCTACCTTAGGACAGTGGTCACCAAGTGTTGGTCTGCGGACCACCGGGGTCCGTGAGGTCTGAAAGGTTGGCGACCGCTGCTTTAAAGTATATCTGCTTTTGTCTTTAATAGCTCTAAGCTTTCAGGATTTCTTAGGAACCAAAAAAAAAAAAAAAAAGCAAAATGCAGATACCTATTCACCTAAAGCACATGTGTCAAACACAAGGCCCGCGGGCCAAATCCAGCCCGCCAGGCCTTGCAATGTGGCCCGCACCGCGCTGTCATCACTGCACTCCGCTGTCAGTTTATGACATTGTCAATTTATGACTGTTCAGTAAACCATTCGGCCCGCGATTTAGGCTGGATTTTAGATTTTGGCCCCTTCTCTGATTGAGTTCGACACCCCTAAGTCCTAAAGGTTTCTCTCTCCCTGCAAAATTAACCCTACCGAGTGCTATCCGGGCGGTAAGACCTGAATAGACATTCTTCCATGAATGAACGAACAAGCTCCACAAGGTTCACTTTTCACATCCAGGTGACTAGTTTTATGTTGCAAAAGTAGCCGTTCAGTATTTCTTAGTCATAAATACTAACATTCTGTTCGGGTTTTTTCAAGCAGATTCCTTCTCTCTGCCTCATTTTTAAGCACGTGGATTTAGAACCGCTGGTATCCATTTTCTACCATTGCATAACAAATTGCTACACACTTAGCAGCTTAAAACAGCACACATTTGCTCTCTCCTATACAGCGGAGGGAGTCTCCGCTCAGGGGCTGAAATCAATGTGCTGGCTGGGTCTGCGGTTCTCATCTGGGGCTCAGCTGGGGACTAGCTGCTGGCAGAATTCATTTCCTTGTGGTTGAAGGACTGTGGTTCCCGTTCCTTCTGACAGTCAGGGTGGTAGTCTTAGCCCCTGCAGCCACCCACACTCCCTGCCACATGGCCCCACAGGCTGCTCAGAGGATGGGGATTCGCTGCCTTTTCCAGGCCAGCCAGTGTGTCCTCTGACTTCCCCCTCTGTGACCGGCCAGAGAAAACTCTACTGCGACAGGATTCCTGTGATTAGCTCAGGCCCACCCAGATAATCTCCCTGTTTTAAGGCTGACTGATTTAGGACCTTAATTCCATCTGCAAAACCCCCTTGCAGCAGTCCCTGGATTACTGTCTATGAGTAACGGAGAGAAGGTAAACAACAGGGACCAGGAATCGGGGAGAGAGAAGAGAGCATCTTAGGGTTCTGCCTGTCCCACTGCCCAGGACCATAGACTGCTCTGTTTTCCAGATAAGGACATAATAGAACAGTGGGTGAAAAAAATAAAAGTTTAAAGTAAAAATCTGCAGCAGAGAACTAGATCCCCCAAAAGAGAAGTATTCCAAAGGAAAGCCAGAAGGACCCTCTCCAGTACGGAGTCGATGGAAGAGTAGGAGGTTTGGTGGGGAAATAAAGCGGCCGATGACAAACCCGTGGGGCGTAGTTACCTCTGTTTGTATTGCTCCCCATGTTCCGGATGCTCACTTTCATCCCCGGTGCTGAGTCATCCTAGACACATGTTTAGCATAAAGGGACATGCATTGCTGGAATACGGCGTTCCCAACGATCCCCTCGGGGAAGCCGGTGTGGCGGCAGAATAGGCCCGTTAACGTTTTCCACTGAGGGACACGCCGCCGGAAGCACAGCTCCCTGGGCGCCCTGCTTCCCCTTCGTCAGTCAGAGAAAACGTCCGCTCCTCCTTTTCACTGCTTCTGTTTTTAAGATCTTAAAAATCCAGGGTTTTGCTTTCTTCTTAGTACTTTGATTTCTAGAGAACGCCAGAAGCTTTGTCTGATCCGACTGCTGCCACTGCCAGCCTGTGACCCAAGCGCCACCGCTCATCTTCTCTGCATCTGGACATCCGGTCTGCCAGCTCCCTTCCCTGTCTCCCGCTCCGCATGCTCCCTGGAATCCATGCTGACCAAGCACTTTCACTCTCACAATTTAGGAAAGCGCGCAAAAGAGTGATACACACAGAGACATGCCTTCCAGGCCTCCTCAGCCCCATCTGACAGGTGCCAAAGCAAGGTCGGTGACCTTCCCTGAAGAGTTTGCCAAGCTGTGTTCTTGGGAGCCTGCCGATCGGCCCAGAGTCAGTCATCAGGGCAACGAAGGGACACCCAGAGGTGCCGCCCCCAGCCTGGTCCCAGGACCTCTGGGCTCTGAGGGACACAGAGGAAACAGAAGACAGACTGGGGGGCAGGGCTGGGAGAATGGCCCCGCCCACACAGCACACCTGTGACCCTGCAGGGACGTGATTGCTGCTGCTGTCTTGGTTTATTCCTGGGGTTGCGTTGACATTACCGACAGCCATTTGCTGTTGTTGTTATCCGTCACTCGTGTATTTCTCACTCAGCAGCTGTGGGCTGAGATCTACTGCGTCCCAAGCGTTATGCTGGACACTGGGAGAAAAGTGTGGTCATATTCCCTCGTGCACAGATTTAGTGTTGGAATAACCTAACGTTTAGAACCTAGTGAATGTGTCCTGTGTATCCTAAAGCTTCTCATTTTGTAGCGTCAAGTGGCAGACACATCCTAAAACGTTGCTATGTAAACTCACATGCAGCCTTTTAGTCCCCTCAGCAAACTTTCATTTTCTAAAGAAAAAATTTCTTATAAGTATGGCGATGAGAAGAAATCAAATATGTACACAGCTGTTGAAATAGAGTGTCTGTGGCTACCTTTGCTCACGGTGCTGGGCCGGGACTGCGTTACCTGCTTTTCGCTGGGGACTTGAAAGGGTCTGCTTGTCCCAGGTGAGGAGAGCAGTGAGTGCTCCCCTTAGGTAAGCGCCAGATAAAATCCCACCATCCAGAACGGAACTTCTGGCTCCCAGCTACGAGCCAAGTGTCCTTGCAAACAGTCCCTGCCCTCCCGGCTGTCCAGCCTTGCCTGCGGGAGGCCAGTGCGTGACCACTCAGCCTGCTGCAGAGCTAGCCACAGATCCAGCCCTAAATCGCTTGGTTTCTCAGAACAGTAATGAACTTCCCCGGGAGGTCAAGTGGGATGCACTTCATCTGTCAAACCCGACGCCGCAGAGCGAGACACTGCTATCAGCATGTGGGGATGGAGACGCTGAGGGAAAAGCCTATGACCCAACAGAATCAGAATCCCCTTGGAATATGGGCCCCAACCATCACTGTCTCCCAGGTGTTGCTCTGGGAGTTTCCAACCAATGACAGACAAGGACTTGACTAGAATCAGTGTTGCGGACTCCTCTGCAGGGCCTGACCAGAAGCTGCTCATTTGGATGCTGGAGCCAGAGCAGAACTGGAATAAGAAAGGAAAAGCAATAGATCATGTGGGACCCGCTGAGTGGGCTTGTGAAATGCACCCCAGAACCGTCCATCCAGGAGACAAAGAGGAGGAGGGACTGAGCCCTGCACTGGGCAGGGGCCTGCACTTGCACTTACGGGCTGCACATGGGAGAGCATTGGGGGGCTCCAGGTGTCCAGGCCGAGGCGTCACAGGTAAACAGCGAGAGCCTGAGCCAGTGGCTGACTGGTCGCAGCTACACGGAACTGGCCAAAGTCTATGCCATGACCGTCGCCTACAGGGGCTGGAGGAAGGGGTGGAGCCACGATTTTGAAATGGTACCAAGAGCGGTCTGAAACCTTGGCTTTCTGCATTGGTGATTTCCTTATCAGTATTTTCTACTAGCTTTTTAAAAGATGCTTTTTCTACACAAGATACACTTCCCGTGTTCTTGACTTCGCTCAAAATGTCTGGAGAGAGTCTGCAGCCATCCAGGGACCTGTTCATCCCAAATGCTTGCCTGGCCCCCGAACAGCTTCCCATGCACAAGGAAATGAAGCCATAGCTATCTTCTGCGTGGAGGCGTAACATGCATCTTCTGTTTTCTATCAGATTGTTTGCTCTCGTTGCACAGAGACAATTAATCATGTATTTAAACAGACAGGGTGGGTGAAGGACCAGGGAACACTTCCTAGCCGGTTGCCAGCACCCGCTCTGCAGTGCCCTGCACACCTTGTCTGTCAGTGTCCACGCAGCCAGGTGGGCACAGGATGCAGGGTCACCGAGATCAACGGCCACAAAGGGAAAGTGGGAGACAGGCCTCACGGTCACTAGCCCTGGGGATGCTCTTCCTCTTACAATGGGGCCTCTGGCAGGAAGGATTCTGGCCATCTGCTCGAGTCATAGTGTGCAAGGAATGATAAAGCTCTGTGGAAACCCTGCCCCGTGTGTCTGGGGAGACGAGGCAGAGGAAAGCGTCAAGGGGTTATTTGCAGTGTCTGGCAAGCAACTGTGTGCCGTTCCCTAAGCAGTCACAGGCACCTAGTTTGAACATCGAGTTCTGTGATGAGGAATAGAGCGATGGCCCAGACATTGTCCATGCCTTCAGATTGCTCAGAATTTAGTGCTGTGACTCTCAGCTTCTCTCTCCCCCTGTCTCTTTGGAGGAATCTGATGAAAGCCGCTGGCCCTGGCCCCTGAAAACACACATGGCCTTTAACATAAAATTTAGCTCATCATTTCAAAGATCCTCCTCTTCCCTGAAGTTCAATCAAGGGTTTATCTTAAAAAAAAAAAAAATGGAGGGGACAATTTATCCTATATAATAAAGAGCTAATATGCCAATTAGACTGGGTGGCAGAATGATCTTCCGTAATGACCAGTGGACAGGGCTGCAAGGCAGCTGGGCTGCTAGGGCCAAGGCAGGCGGGCCTACGAGGGCTGGGCCCCCTTGCACAAATTTCATGCATTGGGCCTCTAGTTGATTAATAACTGTGGGAAATGGTCTGAGTGTCATAAATGGTCTAATAGACAAGTGGAAGTTTCTGGAAGCAACAAAGGGGGAGGTTAGCATCAGAGTGAGTTGCCTTGTGGGCATGCATGTGTGCAATACCTTGAAAAGATAGTGTTCTGAAGGGTGTAGCTGATGAGGGCAGCAGGCTGAGTGAAGGCACATACAGGACAGCCAAGGGAATGTTCTGGAATTGTGAGAAGTCCAGTGTAACTGGAGCATAAGGCTCAGGAGAAGCTGGAGATGAGGAGATAAGGCTGAAGATTAGGAACCTTGAGTCTGAACATGGATTTTTATGCTTAGAAGCTTGGGTTTTCCCCAGTAGACAATAGACAATAGACAATGGTATGACCAGAGCTAAGCCTTAAAATATTTTTAAGGATAGGTGGAAAAGGTCAGCAATTAGAGAGTGATGAGGCTTGCTGTAAAAAGAATCTCAAGCAGAAGTCAGTAACTGATAGGAAATGGTAAGAGCATATTGAAGGAACCTATACGGAGTTATCTAGTGAAGTCTAAAATTACTACCCAGAGGGGAGATAAGATATTAGATTCCCTTCTAAAGTTATTAAATATATTCTGAACAAAGTGAAACACTAGCAATGAGAAATTAGTTATTGTTCAGGTCATTCTTTTCCTTTACCTTCTCCTATTATTTTTACAGTCCTTGGTACAATACTTTGAAAAATAATACTAGGCCTACTAAATGCTTGTTCAATCGAATTTTGTTAAATTTAACTTAACAGTATGATAGCTGTTGAGCCAACAATTAATATAGCTCATTTTGAATAATGATGCTGGTCTACAAACACAATTTAAGCAACACTGGATACTTTTTCCTAGTAAACCTTGAATGTGCTCCCAGAGCCTTGAGGACTAGCATGATATCCTATTTGATTATATACCAAAGTTATGTTTTAGGCCTTTCCCTGAGGCTCTGTTATTATATCATATCAACCAGGAAGTTAAAGTGAAACTAAAATGTTACCTGTAAGATAGGATGCATCTCTCCTAGGAGCCTTAGCAAAGAGAACTATGCTAGTGAAAAAGGCATACTTTGGGAGCAAGGGAGATGTTGAGTTTGGAAGCTTAAGATAATTTCAGAGCTATTCAGATGTTTAGATTCATATCTTAGAAAGGTATGGCTCACTAGTGGAAATCAAATCTGAAAATTGTGCTTTTATTAACATTTTCTTTCCAAACTCAGTGTCTGGTTAGTGTGGATGATGGCTCATATCATCAGCGTAATGACATCAGGATAGGTGTGTTGACTTTGCCAAAGCATACTATGTAACTAACTGAGTCCTCCCCCCGCTTAAAAAGTTTTTTAAATACGATTTTGTCACAATAAAAGGCCCAATTGCCTGCAAAAATACTTCCTTTGAAAATATCTTACCAACTGGCACATGGATTTCTTGTTCTGAGATCCCCATGATGCCTTTTAAATCAAGTCCTCTGTATCACATGCGCATCCATTTCCTGTTCTTCCTGTCCCTTGTCTAACTCCTTCCCTGGAGTCATGCTCCCTAGCAGTGGTTCTCAAACCTCATTGTTTTTTCAAAGTCACCTAAAGAGGTGCTTTACCTGTGTATGCCCTGGCCACACCCCAGACCTCTGGACTCAGACCCACTCGCGGCTCTAAAGCTCACCTCTGGGTCTCATCTCATAGCTGCACTGGTTGGCTGTAGATGGGGGTCGGAATTAGCTGACATGGTGATTTGAAAAATGAAACTAAGCATTGAACTTTACAGGCTTCAAATTCTCTACAGGCTGCAAATTCTCAGTCTTTCTGTTTGCTTTAAAAAAAAATGAGAGAAGTGTGAAATAATGCTCAAAGAAAAGCTCACTTAGTCATAGACTGCTTTCCTGTAAGCCCCACACAAACCCCTCTAGCCCCAACCATCAAGCCAGGTCCGACTGCACCTCCTTCATTCATTGCTCTGTGCCACAGGCCACCTGTTTTCTTCTTCTTGGAGTATTCTCCCTCCTCCTCAACATGTATTCATATCCTGCTTTGATTCAGGAGCCAACTTGAGCCCTTCTATGTCCCCGCCTCCTCCTCCTCTTCCTCCTCCTCCTCTTCCTCCTCCTTCTCTTCCTCCTCCTCTTCCTCCTCCTCCTCCAAACCTTTCCAAAGTTTCCATCCCACTTAGCATCCCTGTACAATCTTTCTAGTACCAGTAGTTTCTTTATTTAAACCTGCACTGTGAATGTGGGCTTTTTATAATGTCATGTCTCATCTTGATTTTCAGTTAGGCCATCTGAGTGTCACTCCCCATGAGAATTACAATCTCTTTTATGGCCAGATTCTCATAGTTTGTTAAATTACCTGTAACCTGAAGAATAATGTATTATAGAACCTTTAAAGTTACTGGTTTGAATTTAATTTCTTTTGAAAAGGTTTTGGAATCTCATTTCTTGCTTCCTTTCCTAGCTCTGTATGTGGAAGCATATGGCTGTCTTTCTCCATATGTTAATGCCTGTGTGTGCAATAGATGTGTGGTGAGGGGCGCTACATTGGGCATATCCTTTTTTCTCATGGGCTGAGGCTCTCTGAATTTCAAGATAAGTATTTGATCTGAAAGTGAACTAAAATAGTCATCACTGTGATATAATCTCTTATGGATAGATTATATATTGCATTCATTAAGAGGAAAACAAACTTGCAATTATAGAAGAAAAAATATTGTATCTTTATAACTGACAGAGCAAAGTAAAGAACTGAAAGAATTTGAAGGGAGGAAATTTTATCATTTTATCTGAATGTGACGGTAAATTTTAAGGTCTATTTTTCTCTTTAAAAAAATAAGAATACCTAAAATACATAGCGTGCTTTATAGTTTAATGTTTTCCATGTAAATACTTATTGTTCCTCAGAATACCTATAAGGTAAACATTGTATTATTATTCCCATTATACAAATGAGGAAACACTTGGATTTCAATCTGTTATCACGAAGCCCATTTTTTTCTGTGTAAGAGGAATTAGATGAGTATTGTAGCACCCTCAATGTGCTTGTTTGCTAACTATCTCTGTTCCCCACCCACCTGTAAGTCCCATGTGGTCAGAGACGCCTGTCTTGTCTGTGCTAATTCTAGAACCCAGGACAGTGCTGCCACATTGTGAGGGCTAAACAAATGCTTGTTCTGTGAATGAAGTTTGTAGTCTCTGGAGTGGCAGGCTGAGAAGGAAAGCTAGTTATAGCAGCTTAGGGTAATGAGTGTGATGTTGTTAAAAGGACGATTCTGATTCTCTAGGACTAAGGGAGGGCGGGCGGGGGTGCTGAGATCTGCATTTCTAACCGACCTCGTGCCTTGAAACTCCAAGTATGCTCCAGGCCAGCCTCAGTGGCATCACCAGGGAGCCGTTCTCCACCCTCACAGGAAACTCCAGTCAGAGCCACTCCTCCGCTGGGATGGAAGTGAACGCTCTGCAAGGCGGTTGTGTATTGGCGTTCCCTGGCTGCACGCCCTCTGAGGGCTGCCCCAAGGCTTCTGGATGGGTGGTTGGCAGGATCACCTGCAGAGCTTTGTCAAAACCTTTGCCCACCCTTCTAAATGCTGGGGTCAGTGAGTGGGCGAGGCTGGGCTTGGGGATTTTTAAGAGATCTCCGAGTGCTTTAGGAAAAGGGGAATTATGCTTAGAACCACTGACTGCACCCACGCTGGGGTCCTGGAAAGGCTGCTCCTGGACAAACTCAGAGATAGACTAAATCTTGAAGCTGTCTTTCGATATTCCTGTACTTTCTTTGCCCTCTCTTCTGTATTTTACCCTATCACGCAATTCTACTACTTCTAATAATGCTTGTGACATCCATCATTTCTGTTAGCTAGAAATGAGTTTGGCATTTCTGCACATTCCCCAGGGACGTTTGGGTTTAAGTCATCTCTATGAACTAAGAGTCCATCTCCTATTCAAATAGCAGGACACATGGCCAGCATCACTTGAGATTCAAAAATTCTTCTCTACCTATGTGGAAACCACACCCCCCCGCAAAACCCCAAACCCTCCTTCCCCAACCCTCACCCTAGCCCTTTTCTTTCAACCTGGGCTTTCTTGGATTTAAGACGGACTATTGAAGTTTTGTCTATTTCCATTTATTTATGGAGACAAACTACTGTGAGGTATTCATAATTAATTACCTGCAGTTAACACTAATCATATTTTTGATTCTATGAAGAACTGAATTCTACTTTTAAGAAAACATTTTGTTTACTCTTGATATGATTTATGTTAACAAAATGATGTCACTCTGCAAACTGTTGCCTTTTCTAGTATGTTAGTGTAAAGTGTATATAGTCATATGGATGAGGAAACCCCACTTCCGGTTGCCTATACCTAATAGCAGGTGCTTTATGATGGACAGTTAGAGCTTGAGAGCTAGTAGTGAAATGTGTGCAGTGCCATCTAGTGGTATATCATCATTCTAGCATACCTAGATGTCCTCATTTTCTAAAATGCTCAACAGACTTTAAAACAGACCCTTTACTAACTGCCTAATGACTCTTGACTTAGCACATTTGTTCCTCCTCAACTCAGCAGAAGAGTTGTGATACTTACCTTTCTCAATGATAATTAGTAGCTATTGAACTATGCTTATTGTGCATGAAATACTGTATAAAATGCTTTTCTTGTACTTCTGGCCCCTTCACAGCCATTACCTAATCCAGCAAGTCACAGAATTTCTAGTTACCTGTTTGTGTGACTGTGACTCATCCCTGTGTCCCCTTCAGACTCGGTCCCCCGAGGCAGGAGCCACATCTGCATTGTTTGCCATTGAATCCCTAGGCCCTACTTGGGGCCTGGCACATAACTGTGAAGCCTCATTTTACTTTCATGTATAATTATCTGGTCTAACAGCCATAATTACTATTTCCTTTCTCCTTATATGGAGACTTTAAATGTGAAAGCCCAAATATAGATCATACTTATTTTTAGTAACGTTCACATGATTTCTAGATATTTTATGTGTCCATATTATTATTTCCTAGGTTGCATGCCCTATCCAAACAATTTGTAAGCATCACCCCATTTATTTTTCCCCCCATTTTATTCTATATCGTAACCATCTGAGGGTAGATGCTTTTGCCAGCCCCACTTTGCCAAGATGAAGACTCAGAAAAGTCAAGTAACATAAAACATGATTTACCTGGGATGCAAACCAAGGCTTTTGTGATTCTGTGTGACTATATCGTATTGCCTCTTTAGCGGTCACATGCACATTCACTGTTGAGTCATTGCCTTGTCATGTGTTTACTTAGCCAATAGATAGGTATTAAGCTCCTGTGGTGTGTGAGGCTGGGGGCAGATGGAGTCTCCTCCTGTGCAACATGCAGTTGCAGATGACAGACAGACAACCAGCTGGCCTGCACAGAGTCCACTAAATAATGGGGAGAACAGGGTCCCAAGGTGGCACGCAGGAGGGTGCAAAACCTAGAGGTGAGAGATCCAGACAAGCATCCTTGAAGAAGTGGTGTTGACACTCAGGCATAGATAAGACATAGATGAGAAGAAAGTGGGGCCAGGTCTGAAAGAACTTCACAACCCATGTTAAAGAGTTTCAATTTAATGGGAAGTTATTAAAGGAGTTGACACAACATACAAGTGACAGGTCAGATATGCAGTTCAGAAATGCCACCCTGGCTACAGTGTTTAGAATGAATTGGAGTGGACAGAGAATGAAGATGAAGGAATTGACTTAGTCAATGAGATAATGGTGATAACTTTGGGTGGTGGGAATAAGAGCCTGTGGAAATGGAGGGCAGTCATTGATTGCATACAAGATATGAGGATCCAGGAATGAAATCCAGATTCTAGCTGGGGTGAGGGAAGAACGTAGGGGCTGAGGCCATTCATCAAGGGAGGGAACCCCAGAGAAAGTGGGCTTGGCAGAGAGGAGATTAGTGTAGGCTTGGCACCCAAAGGCTGAAGTTCCTGAGGGACCCCCCCCCCCAAGGGACCCCCCCCCCCAGTGTCTATGGATGTGCTGGCTGCTTCCATGGACTCCTATGATTCCACCCCTGGGAATCCTGGGAGCCTCTCTGTGTCCTACAAAGACTCTCCAGGAGAAACCTAAGCATCCAGATGCCCTCCATCTCCCAGCAGCCATTTCTCCTTCTTGGCCTGTAGTCATCTCCCTCCATTCATGTGCCTCTTCTCCAGTGCCTGTTTCACAGGACCCATAGTCAGGAAGAAGATAGTAACCTACTTCCCTTGGTGGCCTGAGTACAGATACCAATCAGGACACAGGCCAGGTCCCCTCATCGCTGCTCTTCTTGTGTCCTGAACCTACACATCTCCCCAAGGACTGGATCCAGAGGCTCTATAGATCAAATGTGTAGGGAATAGTGGTAGAAATCCCAGCTTTTTTTTTTCCTCAAAAAATAAATAAATTCAACTTATAAATGCTATTATTTTTTAGTACCTTGCTTGTTAAAGTGAAAATTTTTACAAATAACATCAAAAAATACAAATAATTTCCTTGTGTGATATACAGAGAATTTTGTAAATTTAAAAACCCATGAATCTGAATTTATCCAAACTTAACATTAAAGTAATTCATTTGAAAAGTGATTTGTGTTCCTGTGTCAGAATCCAGAGATCTGCAGGGGGGGGGGGGGGGAATTTATATGAACTTACTTTATTCATTTGTTCATGTATAATGTATTGTGTCTATGTACTATTTAAAGGAACACAATATCCACTTCATAAATTAGGAAGTGAGGCTGTGAGTCTTCAAAGCTAAGAGTGTAAACACTTGTAGAAGAGCCAAATTTGCACCTAGGTCTTCGGACTCCAAGTCCATTACTCTGGACTCCAAGTCGAGGAGCTCAATAGGTGTCAGTTTTGTGTCTTTAATCACAGTGTCAGAAATTAGGAAAGCTGTAGGAGACTAAAACTTGGTAATGTACATTTCTCAGGAACTGGAACTGTACTTCCTTGAGAAAGACAACGTTTATTTTCAAATGCAAAAGTGTAACGAAAAGTGAATCCAGAATGTGGTGAAATTGTGGTGAAACTGGAACTCTCATACATTCTTAATGGGAATGTAAGATAGTGCAACTACTTTGAAAAACACTTTGGGAGATTTTCAAAAATTAAACATACACCTACTATACAGCATAGCCATTCATTTCTAAGTACTTACCAAGAGTACTGGGAGCTTGTGTCTGTACAAAGTTTTGTACGTGATTGTGCATATCAACTTTATTCCTTATCACCAGAACAACCCAAAAGTCCATCAGCAGGTGAGTTGACAACCAAATTGTGATATATCCCTCTAATAGAATACTATTCGGCAACAAAAAGGAACAAACTACTAATGCAACCAACATCTTGGATGACTCTCAAAATGGTTACACTAGTACAAGTATCCAGACTACCCCCCACAAAAAAACAACAACAAGAGTACACACTGGATGATTTCAGATATATAGAATTCTAGAAAATCATGTCAGAAAGCAGATCTGTGGCTTGGGACAGATTTCAAAAGAGACTTTTGGGGATGATGGATGTATTACCTTGATTGTGGTGATGGTTTCTGGGATGTCATAACAAGACTTCAGGGCTGACGAATTCCCTTTCCTTTACCTGTGTGCAGTGCACCTGGTGGACATCTGGAACGTCATAGAAGCTCTGCGGGAAAATGCACTCAACAACCTGGACCCCAACACGGAACTCAGCGTGTCTCGCCTGGAGGCTGTGCTCTCCACCATTTTTTACCAGCTCAACAAGCGGATGCCCACCACGCACCAGATCCACGTGGAGCAGTCCATCGGCCTCCTGCTCAACTTCCTGCTGGCGGCCTTTGACCCGTGAGTGTCTTTCAAATGGCAGTTGCGTTTTACTACCTGTTCCTCTTGTGCCTTCTTGGTCTTTATTGCAAATAACGTTTTCGAGTAACCAACCTACTGCTTATTTTGTCTTGATCAGATACTCATTTCAATCAAGTTTCTCTGTGTTTAACCTAAATGTTAGCTGCTGTGGAAAAGGCTAGAGAGTAAAACAGGAAATTGAGTACAATTGTATTTTATCTCCTGACCTATATTTAACTCATCCCAGGCTTTCTAGAAGCTTTGGACGCTTGAAAGTGTGTGATGGCGTGCCTGGGAAGCGATTTAATGAAGCATGCAGAGGGAGGGTGTTTTTCACTCTCTTTTTTGCAAATTGCCCAGGACAGTGTTTCTGAGGGGAAGTGACCAGGCCTTGGAGCAAACAGTGAGAGGTTGAAAGGGGTGTCTGGGCCAGCCCAGGGAGAGTAGCTATGACCTGCCTTCCATGGCCTGGCCGAGGACGGGCCACATAAAGCAGAGTGAAGCTATCCATGCACCACGATTGAAACCAGGCCTCATTATCTCATCATTTCCCCTCACGGAATCAGAGACTTCAGAGCTGCCTGAGATCTTACAGACGGCGCTTCCAAATCTCCCTTTTTACGGGTAAAGGAGCTGAAGCACAAAGAGACTGTCATTGTCCGGTCCTCAGCGTGGCAGTGGCAGGGGCAGGGCGGGTGCTTAGGTATTCAATGGCAGTGCTTTCTCCGAGGCGTAGTGGCAGCCTTGTGAGATATAAAAACTCCCCTGAATTACATGATCAGCCTGTAATTTCAAAGGGGTTCTTGTGAAAAGCCTCAGGCCTAGAG
This sequence comes from Pipistrellus hanaki, assembly GCF_964339955.1. Classification (NCBI taxonomy): domain Eukaryota; kingdom Metazoa; phylum Chordata; class Mammalia; order Chiroptera; family Vespertilionidae; genus Pipistrellus; species Pipistrellus hanaki. The sequence goes on from NC_140508.1 coordinate 69,395,451, forward strand.
ATCGTATCAACGCCTCCACGTTTGCTACTGGCTTTGACTATTAAAAAGGGAAATTACTAACTTGACCTTTCGGCAGTCACACTTTAAGACTCTCGGAAGAGTTTAGCCTCAGTCTCATTGTCTGGCCAATGCCCAGGAATAGGTAAGGCGGGCACAGGGGACGATCCAGCCAGGCTGCCATGGTTATGCCCCTGACTGACAAAAGTCCCCAGCTGTCCCTTTGCAACCCCGTGTGCTAACAGAAATGTTTGTGCTCAGTCTGACCAGGATGCATTGTTCTTTCTGAGATTCTTATGTTCTGAGAAATTCTCAAGTTGCAGTAAACAATTCTACAACCAGAAAGACTCTATGCACAGTCTGTACCGACCTCAGAGCTGATGTACTGCTTTGGGCTAATCACTATGGTAACCGAACAGGGCAGGTAGAGAGGCTGTGGTTCCACATGACAGATGGAAGAAAGGAACCAGGCCACGGAAGTCCTAGAAGGAGCGTTCCCATCCTGTCCCATTAGCAAGAGCAGGGCAGCTTTCAGGCTCACCAATCGAGTCTTTAAGGGACTTATTTGTTATTAGAGGCCCGATGCACAAAGATTCATGCAAGAATGGGCCTTCCTTCCCCTGGCTGCTGCTGGCAGCGCCTTTGCTCTGGCCAGAGCCACCTTTTTGCCTTCCTGCACTGCCAGAGGCCTGGAGCAGCTGGGATAGTGCGGAACGTCTGTGTCCTGCCCTGCTTCAGGCCACTCAGCGCCTGTGTATACATCTTGGTTGGGTTAATTTGCATACTCATTCCTGATTGGCTGGTGAGCATCGCAAAGGTACGGCCAATTAGCATGTTAACTCTTTTATTAGGTAGATAAGTGTAACAATCTTGTAAATAAAGAGGGAATATGCTAATTCATCCTCACATCATTGCAAAAATGGCAGCATCCACAGCCAATAAGTAAGGAATATGCTAATTGACTGCCAAACTCTAAAAGATGGTGGCACCTGTAGCCACAGAAGGTGGTGCCCAGTCCCCTTAGCACCACCAGGGCAGCAGGAGCACAGCAAGGCGGGCCCAGCCTTGCTGCATGCCTGCCTCCAGAGTCACTCAGCTCCCTCAGCACCCCAGCCACCCAGTCAGCCTGAGGTTCAGGCAAGACTCAGATGGCGGCTGCCCAGCCACCCAGGGCCAGCTGAGGCTTGTGCTACGGCAGCAGCAGCGGAGGTGTGATGGGAGCATCGCCTTCCTCTGATTGCTGGTCACCTTCCATTCTTTTTTTTTTTTTTTAATATATTTTATTGATTTTTCACAGAGTGGGAGAGGGATAGAGAGTTAGAAACATCGATGAGAGAGAATCGTCGATCAGCTGCCTCTTGCACACCCCCTACTGGGGATGTGCCCGCAACCAATGTACATGCCCTTGCCCGGAATCGAACCCGGGACCTTTCAGTCCCCAGGCCGACGCTCTATCCACTGAGCCAAACCGGTCCCGGCTCACCTTCCATTCTTAAGGGCTCCTGGACTATGAGAGGGGGAAAGCCAGGCTGAGGGACCCCCTTCCAGTGCATGAATTTTCATGCACCAGGCCTCTAGAGGAAAATATAAACAGAGTAATATAATTTCCTGCTAATGCTTGGAGTATTACTGGATCATTCATAAAGAATCAAAGCTAAAAAATAACTTGGGTCCACTCTATAAATATCAAAACAGGGGAAGATTAATGATAAGGAAGGGGGATTTAGTAAAATATATGGAACTTAAACTAATAGGCTTATATTTTTCACTTTTGTTTAGAAATATTGGGAAGATGATTTCAAAAAATAGAGCTGTAACTTTTTTTTTTTTTTTTAATAACGATGATACTGTGGCTGAATTATTTCAAGAATGATGAATGCTACGCTTAAGGATTATCCCTAGGTCAGGCACAGTTCACACAAATGTTCAAAAGAAACTTTTGGCCGAGACCGGTTTGGCTCAATGGATAGAGCGTCGGCTTGGGGACTGAAGGGTCCCGGGTTTGATTCCGGTCAAGGGCATGTACCTTGGTTGCCGGCACATCCCCAGTAGGGGGTGTGCAAGAGGCAGCTGATCGATGACTCTCTCTCATCGATGTTTCTAACTCTCTATCTCTCTCCCTTCCTCTCTGTACAAAATCAATAAAATATATTTAAAAAAAAAAAAAAGAAAGAAAGAAAGAAACTTTTGCTTGGTTCCTACTCTTCATGCAGATAGGAACGCCCCTGATCTCATGGAAGATGGCTAAACATATCTACGTGGAGAGGTCTCATGGTAGAGACACATTCACATAGGGGCCCCAGGCTAAAGGTACTTCTGCCTTCGATCCTTGAACAGAGCAGATGAGTATATGCCATTCTACTGATAATCAAATGTAAGACAATGTGAGATATAAGCTACCAGGAAGCACAGATATCTGAAAATTCAACTTACAAGTGAATATAAGAAGAGAAACAAGAATAAAATGAATGTTGATTCTATTTCTTATCATTGTAAACTCCTTTTTATCCAAATGAGATCCATATGGAAATCTGATGTCACCTTCTAACCACCTATCCCGTGAGCCACACATGTGATTATGAAGGAGCCCCTGTATTTTGGTCGTCATGAATGAGGCTGATACTAGAAGATCAAGGTTGTGCTGTTGCTATTATAGAATCACACATTTAAGAGATTTTCTTTTATTTGCTGTATTTAAATGAACAGATTAAGAAAAAAAAATTCACATAAAATCCATAGTAAAAGTTAGAGATACCTTAAGTACCTGAATAAAAAAGGAAAGACATTATACCAATGTAAATTCATGAAAATAAGAACTTGGATTCACAGAAATGGGGTCTTCATTTTCATGGTGCCTTAAAATTCACCAGACCTACCCAGTTGGACTCTGCCAAGAAAATGATCCGAAATGAGGAAAGGATCTCTTCGGAGTGTTCTAAGGACTTTTACTATTGTTCTTTTTTAGAAAATTGAAAGTACAAAAGAAAGATAACATGGCAGAAAAATAGATGAAAATAATTATTATTTCAACAGCTTTTTTGATGTATAATGGTTACCTTGAAACTAATTCTTAAAAGTGTGGCCTTTTTGAGTGGTAAGGTCTGAAGATCAGATACACAGTGGAGCCCTTCCCTCGTCGTGGCTGAGCTGCTCTCCCTTCCCCACCCCCCAGCTCCTTGCACGTGATTCTGCTCTTCTCTTTCAGCACATGTCTTACTGGTTGTCCGCCTGGCTCCCACAAGCTGCCTCAGAGTGGTACCAGGTCTTCTTTGTGCTCAGAGCACCTAGTACAATACGCAGCTCATAATGAATCGCCGGATGAATGAATGAATGAATGAAAATCAAAGAATGACTTTTCTTAGCTCTTGTCACACCGATTTCATTGTTTTCTAAGCTTGACTCCTCCTTGATCTCCGATATATTACCAAGACTAGTGAGTCCAAGTTGGCTCTGTCACCAAGATTCACACCCTCTATTTTAACTTCTGTTCCACAAGAGAGGAAAATCAAACATTCACAGTCATTAACGCACATGGTCCTGTTTTTACAAAAGATTTCAAAATATTTGTCTTGCTCTCTTCCTACTCCTGGGAAAGACTAACATCAATTTAGGGCGTTAACTTAATCTCATTTCAACTCAGGAGAATCTTTCTTGTCAGGTTAGTTCCTCGTAAAGTAGATTATGGGACCATGGCCTTGTTTTTAGCAAATGTTGATTTCACATATATTCAGCCGCTCAAAACTTGTAGTAGAACAATGGTAAATATTAAAAGGAATGGTGATTTTTCTACTCTCGGAGGTCCAGATACATTTTTCAGGCCAATTCTCTAATGATGATAAAATAATCATTGTAATAATAGCTAAGATGCCCTCCTCATTTGCTGTGTCCCAACCATCTTACTGATCTGGCACTATATTATCATAATTCTCCAGGGTGAGTAAGTGATGAAGCTGAGACAAGAGGTTAAATAATTTACAGGTTGCACAGCTGCATACTTGATGAGGTGAGTGTAGAGAAAAGTCAAAATCATTTTGTTTCAGGAAGCAGTTTAAGTTCATTTCTATTCATGCTTTCTGTTTCGTTTTTTAAAATGAGAATTAATAGACTTTTTCCCCGGGCTTCCCCTGCTTATTACAGGATATTATTATTACCCTCACATTTCTAGCCTTTTTCAGTGTGTGGTATTTAGACATGCTTGACAGAGTGTATGTGAAAGATATATTTGGACTTAACAAGTTACACATTGTAGATTTAGAGTCATTTTTATGACTGCCATCCAGAGCTCAGATCCGTAGTCTCTCAGAGAATATAGAATACAAAATCCTGGTCTTTTCCCCTCTGTTTGACATATGGCACCACGCTGAGCCATTTGAACATCCATTCCCACTGCTGACCGCCCTGCCCCCAACCCTCGACATGATGAAAGGAACCACAACACTATTAAGATGGATGGATGTGAAATAATTTTGGAATTCTTCCAAAATCCTTCTGCCTTTTGAATTTTAAAAATTATTCTGATGTTTAATGCAAGATGTGTTACAGAGAACACAGCCATTTCTCTGTGCAAAAAACAAAACATGTTGTTCACTTTTGAGGCAAAGGAAAAAGAGAAGAGTCATATGAAACCAAATGTTTGTGTGTTTTTTCTCCATTACCCATATGGCTAGAACTAAATATTTAAAATTGTGCTTACTTGGCTTTTCTATGCACATCTTAAATTTGAGATAGCCATAGAATTTTCTCATCTAAAATTTTGTTCTGGAAGAAAATACTTATGTTGCTAAAAATGGAATCACTGTCTGAAGGGTTTTTGCAGCTATAGACAAATTGAACATCTCCATGCCACTCCTCTTTCTGACTTATACTCTGGATGAGTAGCAGATGGGATTTCATGGGGGTAAGGGAGACAATGTCGACAGTATTGGCCCCTTCCATTCTGGAGAAACTTCTGGCAAACTCACCTGGCCCAGGGCTATGAGAGATTTTCTTCCCAGATAGTTTGCTAACCTCAGGGATGCCAGGGCCAAATGAGGGTTTTCTGTCTGTCCACATGTTAACTTCTCTACACCCAAAACAAGAGTTACATATGTGATCTAGCCAAAGTTATGTATGTGATCACTTCTAAATTCAAGGGATCACATGACTGTGCAATCTAATATTAAGGGCCATTAAAGTCAATGTTTGCAATTTTACACAAACACTTAGAATTTCTCAATATAAACTTAAGTGGTAAGTCAGAAAGCATATCCTATCTAATAAAGAGGGAATATGCTAATTGACCCTCACACCATCACAAAGATGGAGCCAATAAGGAAGGAATATGCTAACTGACTGCCCCGCCCTCAAAGATGGTGACACCCACAACCACAAGATGGTGGTGCCCAGTGCCCTCAGCCTCTCTGGGGTGCCTGCCTCCAGAGTCCCCCAGTTCTCTCAGCCTTCCACCTGTCCAAGCCAGCCTAAGGCGCAGGCAAGCCTCAGATGGGGCTGCCCAGCAACCCAGGGTTTCCTGAGGCTCAGGTAACCAAGACCGGCCGAGGCTTGCACTGCTGGCAGTGGCAGCAGCAGAGGTGTGATGGGGTGTTACCTTCCCGTGATCATTGGGTTGCCTCCTGCCCTGAGGGCTCCCAGACTGTGAGAGGCTGGGCTGAGGGATCCCCTCTCCAGTGCATAAATTTTCATTCACCAGGCTTCTAGTCTACACTAATAAAAGAGAAAAATACTAATTGACCATACCTTCGTTATGCCCACAGCCAATCAGAACAAGTATGCAAATTAACCCAACAAAGTGGGTGGTTAATTTGCATACGCTGAGGGAGGGAGGAGTGAAGACTGAAGACAGCTTAGAAGGAAGAGGGAAGAAAAGCGGAAAGCAAAGTGGCTGCCAGAGGGAAAGCGCTGGCAGCAGCGGCGGCCGCTTGCAGGAATCTTCCTGCAAAAGGGCTCCTACTATACATATAAAGAGCTTGCTATGTGCCAGGTACTAGGATAGGCTGGGAATTAGAGATAAATAGGATGAGCTCCCTGCACTTTGTGAAAGTGTGTGTTATTAACACTAACTGGTGTTCATTTTTCTCTCCAATAGGCTGTGAGTAAATATCCCCAACCACTTAAGCATTGTCACTTCATTTCTATGGAGTCGCTAAATGAGTGATCCATATGAACCAATCATTCCCAGGAGAGAAGCCAGAGGAGGATGTGGTGGTGCAGGTTGAGTGTTGTGCCTTTACTTATCAAAAATGCTTACCAAATGTTTCTCTAAAACATATTGGCAGAAGACAAGCTTCTAATTTTAGTGCTTCTGATTTTGAACAGGTTGGAGAAATAATTCTTCCAACCTGTTAAAAAAAAGACTCAGTCAGAATTCAAATCTCACTTTCACGGGCGTGAAATTTATCATGGGACTCTTTAACTTCTACTTGGAGAAACTCTCCCAGCCATTTGGAGAAAAGGTACATTCTGTTGTGAGCTCGGCCCAGCATCCCAGACCTAGCCTTCTCTATTTGTTGTTTTTCCTTCTTGTCAAAGTAGATTTTCCCACCCAGACAACTTTCCCCTGAAGGTAATGTGTTCTTAGTTCAAAGAAATCAGCTTTTCTCTGTAAACTCATGTAATCTCAGCATAATGACTGACTCACTTTTTATTAGGATGAGTTCAATATTTTTAAGACATACACGCTACAGCCGAAACCGGTTTGGCTCAGTGGTAGAGCATCAATCTGCAGACTGAAAGGTCCCAGGTTCGATTCCGGTCAAGGGCATGTACATTGGTTGCGGGCACATTCCTGGTAGGGGGTGTGCAAGAGGCAGCTGGGTCGATGTTTCTCTCTCATCGACATTTCTAGCTCTCTATCTCTCTCCCTTCCTCTCTGTAAAAAAATCAATAAAATATATTTAAAAAAAAAAAAAAGACATACACGCTACAAATCTCCATATAGTAACCCAAGGGTGTGTGCTTTTTTTATTTCCATTGCCAATCAATTTCCCCTCAGTTTGTACCTTTGATAATTTTCTGGTTCTTTTAAATACCCTTTTAGGTATTACTTAAATACCAACATAACCATATAATTGGGTGTTTATTGACATCAAGCTAAAATAGGAAAGGAAAGTTTGCATCAGCAAAATCTTCAAGGCAATTAGCTTATAAATGGGACATATCCCATTATGCCAAAAAGACAAATAGTGTGTGTGGGGGCGGTGGGAGGGTGGAGAGAGTAAAGTATGCTTTATCCATTGTGTTCTCACTCTGCATGGAAAAAAATATATACATTAAAATAAGTAAAATCTTTACATTAAAAGTAAAATTATTCTTTTAATAATAAATGACAGGCTAATAGTAACTATCTGTTTTAAGCTTCCGCTGTATCTTCTATGCTATTAAAATGTCAGCTGCACTAAAGCTTTAATTTACAAAGAGAAGCTACATGGTCCCGTCATCGATCACTGATTCCCAATGAAGTGCAGGACCTCAGGAACATCCGGTTCTGTGACGTCTTTCTCGGGTGGTCATGGGACTGCATGTGAAATGCAAGGCAGGCTGCCATCATGTTTCACCAAGACCAGAGAAGAGCATCAACTTCTCCGGAGTTCTTCCCGGGCTTGCCCATTCGGAGGCTGTCTGGCCTGCAACGTTAGAGACAACCTGTGTCTTTCCTCCGCCATACACTCTGGCAAGGTTGCTTCCCAAGTTGTGGGCCGTCAGCCAACACCCCACATGTTGGGTTTTCCCGCTTCACTCCTGGAGGCTTTGCACGGACTGACTCACTTTGGGACAATAGGCTGCTTTCCTGCCCATTTGCACACGACTCCTGAAAGCTTCCTGTTATCCATCCTCATGAGCTTGACGGGGTTTTCACTGACTGTTCCCGAGTCAAATGGTCCCGATGAAGGACCATTTCTAATGAGAGTAGTTCCTACATTTCCCCACTAGGGATGGAGCCAGCTTCTCTCTGCTTCTCGCTCCTTTATTTAATGCCAGTTCTTTTTGCACACAAAAGTAGGGACCTTGATCCCAAGATGACAGGAAAGAGTAGCCTTTGCTATGGAATCTTGTCAATGACCTTTGGGAAATCTCCCTCTCCCCTCCCAAACCCTTGCCTTCAGTCTGTTACATCTACTGAAAATGTTCAGAAAGGAAAGGAAGGACCCATCTGTATGTAAAGTCTTTGGTGCCCCCATTCACCATTGTGGAGTCAGTCGTTTCCACTCACTCCTCCAACTCATTAAAGCCGTGGTCGGCAAACTGCGGTTCACGAGCCACATGCGCCTCTTTGGCCCCTTGAGTGTGGCTCTTCCACAAAATACCACTGCCTGGGCGAGTCTATTTTGAAGAAGTGGCGTTAGAAGAAGTTAAAGTTTAAAAATTTGGCTCTCAAAACAAATTTCAATCCTTGTACTGTTGATACTTGGCTCTGTTGACTAATGAGTTTGCCGACCACTGCCTTAGAGGGTTACCAGTGGTCTGAATGCAGCCACCTCTGAATTCTTCCTGATAGGGGTCACATTTGCAATCTGGCACAGCAGCTTGCATGACAATACATTCCAGTGGGCTAATTTCACCCTTGAGTTCCTGCAGTACTCTCATTGAGCTGCCCTCCACTTGGTGATTTATCTAGATTTATTGTATCAATGTGGCAGAATAGCTCTGGTATAACCACTGTTGGGTTTAATAGCATTAAACTTGCATTTCCAGGAACAGTACAGGACTGGAAATCTCCCTATATCTTCTTCATTAAAAGCTAAGGTTTAAGAAATCTCTCGTGAACTCTCATTTCATCCTTTGGAGATTGCTGTTCCAACATCATCTGGGGTCTATTCTCTTTCTTGAGTTAAATTGTTCGCTCCGAATCACTGAAAGAAACTCATGTTGCTCTTAAAGTCTCACTTACAATGCTGTTCAATTTCTTTGCATTTTGAAGATGACTTTATTACTCCTATCCTTCCTCACTGGGTAGACTTTCCTGTTCTCATTATTTGAGCCATGTTTCAGTTTAGGAAAATAATTATTTCATAAAATAAAAATTTTTATATTTCTAGTTATTCATGCAATTGGGAATGCAGGCGACATGGAATAATTTTTAATGGGGTGGTTTTTTACAAAATGATTGCATTTTTATTATAGCTGCCTGCTCTAAAAGTAGTAAACAATATAATGAGTGGCCATTCAAAATTCTACCAGATTTATTGTATCAATGTGGCAGAATAGTTAATATGAGAAACTTATTGTTCAGTGACACTGTGTGAGACAAAGTGCAAGACACTGAAATTCACCCAACTCAGAAGGCAGTCCTGCCCTCAAGGTCTCTCAGTGTGGAGTTGAGTCACTTGCATATATGCAAATAAACAAGTCAAGGTCGCAAGGAGTAGGTCCCACATAACAGGAAAAGTGCAGGGGATAGCCGTTGCCTCCACATCCAGGAGGAGAGGAATAAAACTATTGTCAGAGCAGAGTGAATGAAGCTGGTGAGCTGGGTCTTGATGAATGGGTGGGAGAGTCCTGGAAAGGGCAGAGGCCTTAAACGGGGACTGTAGTGTGCACTGCAACAGAAATGGCAGCCAACAAGACTGGAGAAGACTGGAAAAGCTAAAACCAAATCCTTAGGCAAACAGAGCAAGAAGAGTTTTAAATAATGAAATAACATGGCTGACTTTGTGATAGGAGCCTTCAAACAGGATATTTAAGAGGTTATTACAGTGTTAAAGCAAAAGCTGCTGGAAGAAATGGCAGTGGGAATGGGAAGAATAGAATGAGTTCAATAGACAGTGAAAAGATATATTTGAATCCCTTCAACATGTGTTCGGGTGTTAGTAAGTTTAGGAAGAGCAAGAAGTCAAGGCTGACCCCCATCCCAGGATTCACTGGGTAACTGGGAACACGGGGATTCTAACCATCAGAAGGGCTGGAGAGGAAAGAGCAAGTTAGTAATAGGATTAGCTCGACTATTATGGGGAAGCTCTGTAAAGATGAGTTATATTTTGAACACACTTGGTTTGAAGTGGAGTATCCAAGTGAAGATTCCCACTGAGTAAATACGTAGTGTTGTGGTCAGGCTTAGAAATATAAATATCACTAGCAGAGGGTTCAGTCAGTTTTGCATTCTGGCTAGGTGTTTTCCAGGCACTCTTGCTAAGACTGACAGCAACAACGATGAATAACAAATGATCTCATTCTAAAGTCTAGTAAGGAACAAAGACACAACTATTTATTATTCCTTATTTTCCTAATATGTCAGCTATAGGGATCTTATTAGTAGAAATGATTCATTCTATATACTATTCCCTTGTCAATGTACACTTGACTTACCTTTCAACCACATTATTATTTTAAGTAACTTTCGGTCATTCTTAAGAGTAACAACGATCAAAGCAGTGAATCACTAATTCTGTATGATACACTTTCTGATTCTAAGGACATAAGAATAAAGAGTTTATTCCAGCTAGAAAATCATTACCTGGGGTATTATACTTCTTACAGTATGCCCTTTGTATCACACTTTGTGAAGGGCAAGTTAGTTATACTTCATAAGTCAATGAAGATTTGGCAGTTGTGTTGTCATTTAAGTAGAAGGAGAACCAGTCAAACAGAGCTCTTACTTTTGTCCCTTTAAAACACCAGCTCACTTTAAAAAGTTGGTGGATCAATCTAAGTACAGTTGGCTTGTGGGGAAGGAATGTTCATTGTGGGGGGAGGAGGGGGGATGTGTGATTAAAAAATCCTCATATTAATAGTTACCCTAACAAAAGTCAGGACTTCACTGACAGGAAAAAAAATCGGGAGCAGTGTTTAAATAAATTGCAGAAATTTTAGAATTGTCATTCATAAAACTATTTTGTGAAACTCATGTTCTGTGACTTTAATCCATACTTAAACAGTACATACCCTTCTGGCCGGCTACCAGTCCATGCTTTGAACAGTTGCCATATACAAAGAATAACTTGAAGAGTCTGCCGGCTCTTGAAAGAAGAAAACATTTAGTAGACAGTTTTTTGGAAATGTGTGTTGACTTGTATTCACAACCTTTGCTAAAATGGATTGTTCACATAATGCATCAACTGTCCTTTGAGTTCTACAGAACAGAAAATGTCAAACCTTGTTACTGGAAGTTCTCCAAATGACATCTTTTTTTTTTTCTTTTCTTTTCTTTTCTATTATCATGAAACAGGGAAGGCCATGGCAAAATTTCAGTATTTGCTGTCAAAATGGCTTTAGCCACATTGTGTGGAGGGAAGATCATGGACAAATTAAGATGTAAGTTGCTCTTCGTGTTTCTCTTCGCTTCTCTCTCCCCATACCACATTTCCCTCTTCCTCAGTCCTGCTATGACTCCTGCTCACCTGTGACTTTCCTCATGCTGTGATTGTTGTTTGAAATATGTTCTTTTTTAAATTATATTTTTATTGATTTCAGAGAGGAAGGGAGAGAGAGAGAGAGAGAGAGAGAGAGAGAGAGAGAGAGAGAGAGAGAGAGAGAGAGATCGGTGATGAGAGAGAAACATTGATCAACTGCCTCCTGCACAACACACACTGGGGATTGAGCCCGCAATCCATGCATGTGCCCTGACCATGGAATCAAACAGTGACCTCCTAATTCATAGGTCACTTATTTTCCTAATATGTCAGCTATAGGGTGCTCAATCACTGAGCCGCACTGGCCAGGCTGAAATATGACCTTTATTGATCTTCACTGATCTTTAGATTTTGTCATAGAAATATTTTTGTATTAGATAAATATTAATGAAAGGCATGTGTTCCTTCTATTTACAGTTATTATTATTGATAACTTGTTGAGTGTTACCAACTAGACTTTGTGATAATAAAGTAAGATTTTTTTTTTAAGTTTATTGTACTGCCCTACAGACAAGTCCATCATTATAAGGACTTGGAGGACCGCCTTCCTTTTTTTAGGTATTCCAAAGCCGAAGCTCCCGGTATGTTTCTTCATTCTCAGCCAGTGCTTTTCAAATCACTCCAACCGTGCCAAAGTAAACATTTCCAGAGCAGGGGGCATGGTAATTGTGTAGAGACACTGTAGACTGAGAGTTAACCGGATGCCAGTCAAAGCATGATAGCCTCAGTACATGGAGTGATTATGGGGCTTTTATGTACCTTTGTCACTAATATGTAGAGTTTTAAACCAACAGAACAGTGGGGGTGTTTTGGTTGGTTGATTTGTTGTAGGTAAAGAAGCTGAGACTCAGAGAGTTAAAGTAAATCACATACTTTAAGTGAAATGGCAGCAGATGTGAAGCCTGACTATTTCCCCTTTACCAGTGGGATGTTTAGAATTACCTGGAATGCTTTTTAAAACATGGATTTCCGGTCCCACTCCCAGAATTCCTGATTCAGTGAGCTAGGGTGGAGGTGTGGGGGCAAGAATTTTCATATATAGCCCGGTTTAAAATGAGGGACATGCTGCCATTGAAAAGAAAAACAAACAAACCCTCTCCCTTGCACTAAATACCATGAGTTTATGTCACAACGTTGAGTAAGAGAACGCTGTGATTGGAACTAGGAGGCCCAGGTCGTAAGCCCATCTGTATGACTACTGCTTTATTGAGTTGCCCGGTGGAAGTTGCTTCACTTCTTTAGTCCTCAGCTTCCTGTCTGCCCTAAATTTGGGGGGGTTAGATACCATGGGATCCTCCTGGCTGCATCATCTGTGACTCACAGCCTCTTCTGAATGTGGCCTCTTGCTCCTGGAAGCACCCGGAGGGGCTGACTGAAGGAAGACACAGAAATGAGTCCTTCGTTCCTTTGGAATTCCCCCACACTTTCCCCAAGGCAGGGAGGGTCATGTCATTGCGTCAGCAGATAAGTGGAAGGTCCATGACCTCACACTCCCCTCACTTCCAGAACCCTCCTTTCGTGGAATGTCCAAATGGAGGCAACATCCAGAGAAGCCCTCAGAGGCAGGCGTTACAAAGGCCAGTTTAGTTCTCTTTAGTTAGCCTGAGAGATGCAGGAAATTTAAAACTATCTGTGCCAAGACTTGACTGAGGGATAATAGCAAGGTGGCAGAACCAATGTTGTTGTTGTTCTTTAAAAAAAAAAAAAAAAAAAAAAAAAAAACAGTGTCCGTGTGATTAGACACTGTGGGGCCCCTCTTGGGAAGAGACAGAAAAATACCTGGGTCCCTTTGGGATGTCCCCCACTTGCTCGAAGGCAGAGCTGTGCCGTCCAGGAGACATTTCCTCCGGGTGAGCAGAAGAGAACGGTTAGCACAGGAGCCAGAACTGCGGGGGTCTTGCCTGCTGACCTCAGGTCACCATTGGCCACTCATGCTGAGGACATCAGACACATGGGTGTTTTTCAGACTAACCATTTCCAAACACTTACTCAATGCCATGCCAACAGGCACCTGGGTGAAAGGGTTACATGTTAAAGTAAGTTTGAGGAAAGCTGGAGAGAGTGGTTTTCCACAGTTCGGCACTCACAGCCCTTCATTAACCGGGTTGGTCCTGGGCCATCAAGGACCCTGGTGTTTTCCATGTTTCCACTCAGCTCTCCTCGGTGGCTCCTCGGGGACAAGTGGGTATGGCAGGAGTAATTGGCTACAAATAAATTAGGAATTGTAAATAGCCAAACAAGTAGAAAACCCACAGATGATATAAAGCTGTTTTGAAATCAGCTTTTACATGCATCCAAAGGGACAGCCAACCCAAGGTTGCAGCACAGTTTCCAGTGCTCAGGGCCACTGGGAACCAGCCAACAATGCAGGGTATGCACTGTGCATCTGCAGGCAGCCCAGAGTGCGGGCACCCTCTGCAGTTCTAGGATTCAGCAACCTAAACAAACTGACCTGATACAGTCCCACTGTCAAATTGGTTTTGCTCTGATTATAGCCTGTTGTTTTGTTTGTTTGTTTGTTTGTTGTTTGTTTGCGTTGTTCTGTGGCCTGTTGTTTTAGTGAGATGGAGCGCTTATTTGTATTTCTGCTCGGGGCTTCTGGGTAATCCTAAAGACCTTATGGGATTCTGAACCCAATGCTGTGAGCCTGGGATGCCAAGTGCTGTTCTAGAGCTGCCGGGAAGCATGTTTTGTTTTCTTGAAAAGACCAGTATTATGTCAAGCACCAGGCACTGTGTATTTGTTGAGCTTTTATTGGGGGGTTTAAGTCTCCCCTCACTTCCAGAACCCTCCTTTCGTGGAATGTCCCCCATGCCTATCCAAGGTCACTAGCCTGCCTTGAATTCTTCAAGTGTCTCCCCAGCATCTTCTAGACTCAGTCTGCACTCCCTCGTGGAGCTTTGGAGGCGCTCCCTGTCTCCCCCTCACCTCCTCCCAGGCGCCATGTGGCTCCTGACACAGTGAGCTACTTGCCGATGGTTGAGTGCCTCATGCCTGAGCACGCTCCTCCGCGTCCTGACCTGGCTTCCTAAGCCTGGCGACCCCCTAATTGTCCTCTACGCCAGCCGGCTGAGCGCTCGCCTCTGTGAGGAAACCTTCCCTGACCCACTCCGCCCTCTGGGAGCCCCCTCTCTGAGTCCCGCACACCTACTATTCCCACCTTCACACCACCCTGCTCTCTCTCTCTCTCTTTCTTTTTCTCTCCCTCCCCCTTCCACTCTCTCTAGAAAATCAATAGGAAAAAAAAACCCCTCAAGTGAGGATTAACAAAAAAAAAGTTAGTTACATTAAAAAAAAAAACACACAATCAGCATATTTCTCACATATACAAAATTGTCTGCCTTGAGTTATATATGAGTTAATAACTGACCAAAATAACAATGTTATATGCTCTGTCTTATCAAAATATGCTAATCTTATTCTAATTACTAATTAAAGCTATGTGCCAGTATCATCTACAAAAAGGCACCAAAGAAAACGCCCTGCCAGAAATATTTCAGCATAAAAAAAAAATAGATTTTCTATTATTCTTTCATGCACATCATTTATTGTGCCACATTTGTGTTATTTGAAACAGATACGTTGAACTGAAACAGTGGGGAATGTTTCCGTGAAGAATAAGTACCTTCCCTTCTTCTCCCATCAGATATTTTCTCAATGATCTCTGACTCCAGCGGGGTGATGGTCTATGGACGCTACGACCAGTTCCTGCGGGAAGTCCTCAAACTGCCCACGGCAGTGTTCGAAGGGCCCTCGTTCGGCTACACGGAGCAGTCAGCCAGGTCCTGCTTCTCTCAGCAGGTAGGAAAGAACATGTGTCAGGAAGCATCTTCCAAACAGTAGCTGCTCTCCTCCTGTGTGTCACTCCAGGCAGCGCTCAGACAAGTGATAACCCGTAGCCTGCCTTCCAGCCTCTGACAAATGGCCTGTGAATCGGGCACTAAACTTCACACACCTGCATCCTAGTGACAGGTGATGTCTACTGACCACCAGCCAGGCACCATGCTAAGCTGTTTACTTACGTTGTTGAATATAATCTTACAACAAGTCTCCAGATCATTATCATTGCCCTATCAAAAGGGCTGAAATGTCCCTCTGCCTCATATGAAGCACATATCTGACGCACCACCTGGTTTCACCAATGTTTGTCAAAGAAGACGAAAAAGTATGGCTCTTGTCATGTCGCTGTATGGGAGGCCCAAAAGATGAGAGACTCGGCTACCTGAATCTCCCAGGACCCGGGACATTGAGGGCTCTGAGGGAGTTTTTACCTGAGGTTGCTACCTGTTAGCCTGGGGAGCCACTTGGTGAGCACATGCAGGAGACGGGGGTGGCACTGTGGCAGGTGCCATGACCCACAACTGGGTGGCATCTGATGGAAATGTCCCTCACCTGGAAAAGCAGTGCTCCCAGAATGGTTTTTCTCTGTGTGAGCATCTTGCCCCGGCCTCAGTGGAGATCATTCAGTTGTGTGTATACGTGTAAAACACACTCTGTGTTTAAAGTTCTGCCGAACTTAGTCTCAAGTTCAGTTTCTTCAGACGTTGATGGCTCCTTGAACTTCCCGTTCCATCCCAAAGGAGAGCTGCAGAGCACCTGAATTAAGCGTATTCTCTGTTCACAATTACTGTGTTGTGGTTTCTTACTGTGTTTTGCTTTTTATGCAGAAAAAGGTCACGTTAAACGGTTTCTTGGATACGCTCATGTCAGACCCTCCCCCGCAGTGTCTGGTCTGGCTGCCCCTTCTGCATCGACTGGCGAATGTAGAGAATGGTGAGTCGTCACTGCTGAGCGCAGGCAGGCTTTTTGACCATTGAAATTAGCCGATCAACCCTATGGTTATTAAGGTCATGGTTTTAGGGAGATGGATTTTGTTGTTCCAAGCTTTGTTTAGGATGCAGCTAACCAGTCTCCCTGATCTTTAACAAGGCCCTAGGGGTGCACGGCCAAGTTAAGATGGTCAGTGCAAAAAGCTCGTGTCATCTCCCTGTGTACCCCGCAGTTACAGGTCAGATGTGGCTTAAAGATTTCTCCAGGGGGGGAAAAAAAGATTTCTCTGATACAACAGAGAAATCTCAGTAATGAACGTGATCTTTTCTATTATTTGTTTAGGTCTGGATTTCCAATATTGGTTTATCTTGGCATTGACTATGTCTTCCTAGGCACTGGGCCAGGAACAGGTGGAGGAGAAGGGAAAAAATTGGATGAGAAAAACTTTCTCATCTCTTGTCATGTGCTCTGAATTATATTTCAGTGGTTGTAGTTATGTCAAAGACAAAAGCCATGCAGACTTCTGAAATGTACTTTTTTACAAGGGCAAGTTTTCTAGGATAGTGGTTGGCAAATTGCAGCTCACGAGTTGGCTAATGAGTTTGCCGACCACTGCCTTAGGGGAAAATACTTAAAAAACATTTTAATAATGTACTAATATCTTTTACCTGAAGTCAAAACTTCTGGATAAGAGTAATGCCTTATGCAGTGGTCGGCAAACTCATTAGTCAACAGCGCTGCAAACCACAGTTTGCCGACCACTGTTCTAGGGTAAAAGGAGTAAATATTGATACATCCAAGTTTAAATGGAACCACAGTTCAGAAGGCGATTTAAAGACATTTAAACATGGCGCAATTCAGTGCCACCTTTTCTAATCTTTAGATGTTCTTATTTGTTTCTTGATTTAAGTCTGAGATTTCTCCAGACTTAAATAGAAAGTCATTTATCCCATATCTCTACCTAGAATCTTAACTCCTACACATTTCTTTAATATACATTGGAGGTAAAGTTAGCTTAAGTTTATGTTCCCATTCAGAACATCTAGCATCTGCCCTTATTATCTCTCTTAGTTAAAAGTTATAAATGTATCCTGCTTTGCTCATGGAGAAGATTTTTTAAAATGAATTAAGTAGGTGCTCTGTAATCACTACCAAGCATAGGTTTATTTTTGTATGTTTCTTACTCATCCGCAGAAGCAAAGAGCAATCAAGGTCAGATCATGCAACCTGAGTCCATGTTACTGTTCACATTTGAGAGCGAGTCACCTTCTGTCACGAGGCTGTAATTTCACCCTGAAGCTCAGTATTTCCTGTTGCAGGAAATGGGTTTTGCAGGCCTGTCCCTGAGAGCAGTTGTCTGTAATCCAGGGCTCACCCTGCCTTTCCCAGGAGCCAGAAAAAGGAGGACTGATGCTTAGTCAGAAGGCAGTACCTCCAGAGCTGGTTATGCCTTTGTGGTTACAATTGGTTTTTTATCTTCATTTATTTCCATGTACATTCTTTTCCCTGGCTAGTTAGCCAGAGAATAATGTGGCCAAAGGCAAGAATTGTTGTTGTTTGCAATCTTTAGCTCATAGTGTAGAGACAGTTACTTGGATTTGATCATTTGTTAGCTTCCAATGTCAACTATTTTACCTTACCTGCGTCGTGATTCCAGTTTTCTGCCAAAGACAGTCGTGTCTCCTGAGCTGTCTGAACTGGAACTGTCTTTAGATCATTTACTTGTCTCCTTAGGCCCTGCCCATCTGCCTCTTCGGAAAGAAAACAAATCTGTTTGTTAGATGGAGGCAATGTCACTCATTAAATAAGCCCTTTAGCTGCTTCATTTTTAAAAAATAACTTAATTCTCTCATCCAGTTTTCCTGCTCTTCCTCCATTTTCGTTTCTTTTTCCTCCCTCTCCTTCCTCATGTCTCCCTTTCTGCTCTCTCCCCGCTGGATGGTCAGCCATGTTCATCGATTGTGCTGAGTTTCCCAGTGACTGTGCTGGCCTCCTGGAGACAGAGAGCAGTCTGGGGGTGGGGGTTGTGGGGAGGAGGGAGAAATGGGCCAGTATGAGTCATTTATATTATTGTAGCGTAAAACAGTGGTCGGCAAACCGCGGCTCGTGAGCCACATGCGGCTTCCAAGCCATGGTTTGCCACTCTGTTGACTAATGAATTTGCAAACCACTGTCATATACTACCCTTTACCTCTTTGCACACAATATGCCACAACTGCCTAATCCTCACAGCTTCCAACTACGTGGTAATATTTAATCTAACAGTGGTTGGCAAACTCATTAGTCAACAGAGCAGCAAATCACTGCTCTCGAGCTGCTTGTAGCTCGGGAGCCACAGTTTACCGACGACTGGTGTAAGAGATGGGAATAGAAAGAGCAAGTGGCATTACAGAAACTTGTTGTTGAAAGAACACCCATCCTCCCCCTCCTTTCATTTCTTCCACCTCCACACACGCGCCTGGAAAGGGCAGTGAGGTACCTGGGATAAACACAATGCTTCTCTCAGCCCAGCCCAACTGTCATCTGGCGTCAGGGCACCAGGCAGAGAAACGCCACCCCGTCAGGCAGTGTTTGTCCTCATCCTGGCTCGCACTTGGGTTTTCTTATTTTCTCTTCCTTTGCTGCCTCCGCAGTCTTCCACCCGGTGGAGTGTTCCTTCTGCCACAGCGAGAGCATGATGGGATTCCGCTACCGATGCCAACAGTGTCACAACTACCAGCTCTGCCAGGACTGCTTCTGGAGGGGACATGCTGGGGGTTCCCATAGCAACCAGCACCAAATGAAAGAGTACACGTCATGGGTAAGGCAAGGGCCAGGCAATGCTTAAAGTCGGATATGTGCATGCGACCCAGGATGTAAGGGTGACAGAAGTCAGGAGCACACTTACCTTGCAGTCAACATTCCTTCTTCCCCTTCCCTCCTAACCCACCCCATCCTCCCAGGATCTCTGTCAGAGTGTATCTGAGCCCAGTGTAGCTGCCTGAGACTTAAACTATAGGAAGACTCAAATTCCGTTACTTCTGGAAAAGTAGTTCACTCAGAATTGATTTAGCTAACAACCAAATAGCAAGTACCCTCTGGAAGGTTCTTTTCTACCTTTGATAGGTTTTTGTTTTGGTTGGCCACTCTTTGTGTTTTGTGGGAATTGCTTGAAAATGGTTGCTAGTTTCTTTTGTCTTAGATTCTGGAGTTCTCTTAAGTCAGTGGCCGGCAAACCACGGCTCGCGAGCCACCTGCGGCTCTTTGGCCCCACAAAATACCACGGCCTGGGCGAGACTATTTTGAAGAAGTGGCATTAGAAGAAGTTTAAGTTTAAAAAAATTTGGCTCTCCAAAGAAATTTCAATCATTGTGCAGTTGATATTTGGCTGTGTTGACCAATGAGTTTGCCGACCACTGTCTTAGGTGGACAACTGAAAAGTAGAGGGAAGACGTGTGAGCATGTGGGCTTAGTGATGCTGTGCCATGTTCCTTTTGGGGAAGAGGGAGTCCTGTGGCTTCATTAGCAAATCACCTTTGGTGGATGGTGCGGGTGAGCGGCTTGCGGCAGCAACCCGGCAGCGCCTGTCCCTGTGCTGGATGTTTCCTCGGGGCACTTGCCGCTGGGTCTGCGGGAGGAGCTGCCGCTGTGAGATGGCTGCTCCAGTGGTGGGTGGTGCTCCCTGTGCTCCATGGGACAGACACACCCTCAGCCCTGCCCACCCCTCTGGAAGTAGTTCTCCCACAAGAAAATGCAAACTCTTTATGAGTTTTTTCCTATATTTTTATGTGTTTCAATTCAACAGAGAGTCTTTACTTAAAGAGTAACTTACTTAAAAAAAAAAAAAAAAAAAAAAAAAAAAAAAAAAGGAAACTCTTCAGAGTGTGCATTTTAAGTTGGAGTGTTCTTTCCAGGCGTTGTAATTGGGAACTCACGGTCAGTGTACGTATATCAACTGCCTATCACTTGTCAGGCTCTTGAGTTCAAGGGACAGTTCTTCACTGAGACGTCACACGCTGAGGGCTTCATGCCAGCTCCCAGGCCCGTCACTGGTGGTAACATCATGTGCTGAGGATTGATATACTGACCCCAATGATGAGATACATGTTAGTATAGAACATAGAAGAAAGCACTCTCTGTTTTCTTATTGTCAACATAGTACCAATTTTCACATGTATTCTGTCCCAAATTCTGGAGGGTCAGTGTTTGAAGACTAATCATTTTTAATTGTTCTTCTCTGTAAATGCTAAAACCAGATAAGGGGCCTTTTTCTTAGGGACTGAAGATTCTAAAATTATTTAGGAGGGCAGTGTCTCTGCTCAAGTCAGATTAGACTCCTCAAGAAGATGAAGGGGCCCCAATATTTATGCGGTGAAGAGCTTTATTGTGTTGCTGATGTAAGTGTCCTAAGAATCACATCTCCTAGCAAAAGCCAAAGTGGAACTTCTTGAACAGTGCTCCCACTGCTCGGCTTTTCAAGAATGAGGATAAAAGCCACATATTACCACTTATGGGTTCTCTGTGTAAAAGGAAGTGAAGAAAATTATAAATGGTTACTCCTGGAAAGGAAGCATGTTTTATAAAGATTTATTATATGTGATAAATTGTTTCTTATAATTTTGACCGTGGAATTTTAAAGTAGACATTCCACCAATCTAAATGAAAAACAGGTAGCTTGATACTCTGAAAAGAACATGAATTTTAAATTCTCAAGACTCAGATTGGCCCAGCCAGCATGGCTCAGTGGTTGAGCATGGACCAATGGACTAGGAGGTCATGGTTTGATTCCAGGTTGCAGGCTTGATCCCCCTTGTGGAGCATACAGGAGGCAGCCAATCAATGACCCTCTCATCATTGATGTTTCTCTCTCTCTCTCTCTCTCTTTCTCTCCCTTCCTCTCTGAAATCAATAAAAGAAATATATTAAAAATAAAAAAGACTCAAATTGAAATTCCACTTCTGCCTTTAGTTAGGTGGGTTCCTGCAAAGCCTTTTGCTCATCTCCCTCCTTCTTTCTGAGGGGGGAGTAGTCCTTCCTGAATCCGGTCCAGTGCTGCTGCCTCCATGATTTAAGCACGTCATTGTTCCCCCTGCGTTGGAGATAAAGGCCACAGCCCCTATGTGACCTGGTACGACTTTAATGATCGGCCTCCTGCTTGCCTCTTCTTCCTCCACCTGGAATCACCTTCCCAGCCCCTGAGTTTCTGTCAGACCGACTCCTGCTATCCACAAAGGCCCCACTCAGAGGCCGTGTTTCACTAAGCAGCAGGAGCCAGGTACCTTGCTGGCTTATTTACCTCTGAGCAGACTCCCAACTTAGAGTAGGTACTCAAAGAGGATTGCTTGAATGAGTGAATGAATGAATGAGTGAATGATTATCTATTGTGAGAGCAAATCATCTGACAAAAGTTACATAAACGTTAGTTGTTATCCCCTCTATCTTTCTTCTTCTTTGCAGAAATCACCAGCTAAGAAGCTAACGAACGCGTTAAGCAAGTCCCTGAGCTGTGCTTCCAGCCGTGAGCCTTTGCACCCCATGTTCCCCGACCAGCCGGAGAAGCCGCTCAACCTGGCCCACATCGTGTGAGTGTCTCTGCCTCTACATTAAGAGACATCTTTCTTTTCTTATTTAAATTCTTTACTGTTTGAAGTATTACATAAGCCTCCTTTTTCCCCCCCATTGGCCTCTCCCCAGCAGTCCCCACTCACCCCCCAGCACATGCCCTCACCTGTCCCCTGTCTGTGTCCATTACGCTTATGTGCATGCATACAAGTTCTTTGGTTGATCTCTTACTCCCTCACCCACCACCTTCCCTCTAGAGCATTGTTTTCCAAAGTGTGGTACACGTACCCTTAGGGGTGCGGGAAGAGTTTGGTGTGGGTAGGCGTTGCACCGGAGTTTGGTGGGGATATGTACCACACCGTGCTAAGCGGCGCCTAATTCTACGTTCTCATGAGTACGAGGGGTACTCAGCGTTACGAAAATTATAGAAGGGGTACACCTATGTCAAAAGTTTGGGAAACACTGCTCTAAAGAGAAATCTTTCTTTACTGGCAGATCCATAGAAAAGCAGCTTCATATCAGTTGTCAGGAAATTTAATTTAAAAAATTTAATTTAAAAAAATAAGACTGAATGAGCTCTGGCTGGGTGGCTTGGTTGGGTGGAGTGTTGTCCCGTACACCAAAAGGTTGCGTTTTAGTTCTCGGTCAGGGCACATGCCTAGGTTTCAGATTCGATCCCAGGTCAGGATGCTGCCTTCCACTTCTATCACATCTCTCTCTCTCTCTCTCTCTCTCTCTCTCTCTCTCTCTCTCTCTCTCTCTCTCTCTCTCTCTCTCTCTCTAAATATCAGTAAATAATATCTTTGGGTGAGGATCGGGAAACAAAGACTGAATATAATATCATAATGTTTGTGGTAGAGGAATGCAGTACAAACGCCCAGCTGTACAGGTAGAGTGTGCAGCACTAATGCAATTCACCTAGAGGGGGAAAAGCATTGTTATAAAATATGGATGTGAGTGGAGTTTGCACAATTGGAAGTTAACTATCAATGGAATTACCGGGGTAAGAAAATACTAAAGTACACTTTGCCTTAATGTCATATGTGCTGAGTCCAATATAAAAAAGCCCTCTGTTTTACTTTTCTGCAGAGCCAGTCACCTTAATGATGGCAGTAAACCTGGAGATTGTTGTTTTATCCCAAGCTGTATAACTTTAGAAGGATCATGGCCTGGAGGGGGAGAAGGGGAGGGGGAGGTGCAGTTAAAGAGAGGATTGGTGGAAAAATTCATCAGAACATCTAAAAAGAAGACGTTTCAAAAATATTTCTCCAAAGTATGTGTGAACCTGGGCCAGGCACAGGCTCCCCTCACCCCTCCTCCCATGCCCTGGAGTCTCTCGCAGCCCCATGGCCAAGACAGCAGGGGAGGGGCGGTTGTTACCTTGGTGCTACCCCAGGCTCAGTTAGAAATGATGGAGTCACAAGTGCCTCGGGAATAGGTGGTTCCCTCCTCTGAATGGCCTTGACCTTTCGTTTGCAAGTTCAGCAGGACCCATGGCACTTCAGAGCCTACGGTTACGTGTTGACATCAGTTGGGCGGATCAGACCTGGGTTATTAGGAAGTCACCAAGGCTTCAGATCAGATCATATTGCCACTATAAATTGCCTCATGCTCAGGCAGCTCAGAACGTGGCCCGCAAGCAGCACTGCTGTGAGCCCCAGGCCCTTATAAAGCAGTAACTTGCCTCTGATGGACCCAAGCAAGTACCATGACCCTGAGCGTGGGATAAATACTCCAGTGCTTTGTTCGGTTTGGTCCCAAGGGGCTTTGAGGGTTCATGGTTCTCAGCAATACAGTCTGGAGGCTCCTGTTGCCGGCATGGACTAAGCATCCGAAAACGAATGTAAACCGGTTCTGTAGAAGGCGGTTAACTTACTTTTGGAAATTTGCTACTAAAAATAAGCCAGGGGTAAACCAATGAGGAGAGTGCCAAAGCGCCAACCACTTTTCAGAAAATGACCTCACGCAGGCTGCTCTTACTAAGGTCTCAGCTTTCCTTCCCAGAGCGAGACAATCCCTAACTTGTGAATGAATGAACGAAACCAAGTGGGGGTGGGTGGGCCTGTGCTCTGTGCTCTGCCACAGCCTCTTTCTACCAGACCCGCCAGAACTTTCCGCCCCAGCACACAATCCAGTCACAGCTGCCGGGTGTGAGGATAGAGAGTCTGGGATGTGAATGGCCTGGCTCAGGGCTTTGCAGTCCAACGGAAGTAGGATGCTGCCTTCCTCTTCAAGAAAGAATTGGGAGGTGAGGCAGTGTGGAATTAAATCAGTTTCACACTGCATGTCACCTACTGCCAGACTGTACCCAGTTGGCTCACGGTGGGTGTGTGTGTTAATTTTTTTTAAACTTTAATTTATAGTGGAGATATGATCTGATATATTATTAGCTGAGCTAAGTGAGGGCTGAATCTACACAAGTTGGGTTCTAGGATTCCCTTAAAATACTACACAAAATATACCCTCTCTTCTGACAAAAGTTCTATAGATTGAACCGAATTCTCAAAATAGCCCTTAAATGAAAAGACTGATCTAGCCTCATTGTTAATACGTTTTCCAGGGTGAATGTCTTCATTTGCAAATTGTGAAAAATATTTAATTGTTGTAATAACATGTAAGAAATTCTGGGTGCCGACTGTTCAGTCTCTGTGAGAACAGAATTATTTTCTATTTTGGGCCTTAGAGATTTTTCTCTCCCTATTTGTTATTCAAATGTTAATGTCCTGAACAGACATCCAGATACTCTTTTTATTCATTTATGTTTTAGGGTGGGGATACCTAAGACTTCTAATTTTTAAATATGCTGTTCACTTAGCTGCTATAAATTATTATAAGCACATAATGACCGCTTAAGTGGGTGACATTTTGGTATTTCGACATTTGTACTTAGCTCTCCTATTGCTTGTAAATGTTGCCATGATTAACAGTCTCTATTCTATTCAATCCTTTGCTGCCCGAAGTGATACTTGGTAAGTAGTTCAGTCCTCCCCAATATACTTATAAAAACTTACAATCATAATTATAAGTGATTATGAGACACAAAACAAGTGAGTGGCTCGAGGGTAGTTTAAAACTAATTCTGCCTTGAGCTGAACACTCAATTTACTAGGAGAATGCAGTTTTATAAAAATGTCTGCTACAGAGATTTTTGTTATGGAAGCAAATCTTGCACTAGCCCCCCGTGGCTTTATCTTGTGGAGCTATTTCTTCTTATAAGAGTAAATACATGTAAACTTCTCAATGGGACCTATTTTTTAGATAAGGTGACTTGCCATTTGTCTATGGAGGAAATAGGAACTTTAGTCCCTTTGAAAGCCACTATTTACTCCCAAGGTTAGCCATTCTGTGTCCCGAGTTGAACATTTTTATGATGAACCTTAAACATGAAGCCATTCACTAATAAACTACAACTTTCAACTTTACAATGACCACATTTAATAAAATAAACTTACCAGGCTAGTTAAAAAGCATTGCAAATCTACTTGTTTTCTCCTTGCCTAGAGAGAAAGCAAGATGAGAACGTTTTTAAAAAAATAAAGAAAGAATAAAAAGCAAAACATACACAAATGTTGATCTAGTTTATTTTGTTTTCAACTTTGCCAAAGCTACAATGTAAGATATTTTGTTATTTCATTCTGTTTACTGTTTTAAAATCTGATATTCCTGACTTCTGAAAATGCACAGAGGACATTTGCATAAAATTAGCATCCTTCTTGTAAAGTGAAAGTGTTCTGTTCAAGGCAAACTAGCTCTGATTCCCTAAGATAAAAATTAAACCATTACAAGTTTGGCTCTTGTTCAAGCGAACACAAGTAGACTCTGTAGGCTAGAATTAATTTTTCATCTTCAAATAATTCTACTCAAATATGGAATTATAAAATGAAATAAAAATGTCTTCTGACTCAAAATGATGCCCTGCCTCCTCCCCTACCTTTTGAACTGTCAATCTCATCTCATTTTACCAAGTATTGTCTTACAATAAACCTAAAATTAGATTAAAAACTGCTTGGAGATGAGATAAGGAACGTAGCACTTTCATTTTACCTGAACTAAGACATTAGCGATGGTGAAACAATGACAGGATGAAATGAAAAATCAGACAGAGGTGACAGACCTCAGGAGTTGGTGTTTAGGGACATGGACAATTTTGAGGAATGTTGAAACTATTTTTTTTCTCCCACCATATGAAAAAAAAATGAAGTTTATGGGATGCCTTGCACCAGGTGCCCTACATATGGCTCAGCCAGGTAACAAAAAGTCAGTACATACTTGTGGTGCTTACTTGCATCTTCGTTTACGGTAAAGAGCAGATAAAGCACAAGATGACTTTGTTAGCCTGGTCCTTCCAGACTGGGCATACTGGGAGAGCACCTTTTTCACGGGGAATTCAGGAGGAAGTTTCCAGAGCTTTGGAAATCCTCTTCTTTGCACGAGGATGCACATTCTGATCACTATCGTGTTTTCAGAGCTTCTCCCTTTAGAAGGCAGTAAATATAAGGCTGCCTCAAAACCTTGCTCCCTTCGAGAGTATAGCTCAACGAAATGCAAGGCTCAGAGCTCATGCATAGACATTCCTATGGTGTCCAGAGACCGGCCTCACAATATTTACTTGAGATTCTATATTTGCAAAGAAATGTAACTTTCAAACATCTAAAGAATTTCATTGGAAAATGGTTACGATAGAACTCTGCTCTTCCCACCACCACCCACAACCACCCCACCTCCAGGGATGGTGTGGTGGATACTTTTTAACCTGCGACTTATACTTGCTTTAACTTTCCATCCTCATGTATTTTGTTTTAGGCCACCCAGACCTGTAACCAGCATGAATGACACCCTGTTCTCCCACTCTGTCCCCTCCTCAGGAAGTCCTTTCGTCACCAGGAGGTAAGTTCCAGTCCTAGGACATAACAAGCCCTCTCTTTGGTAATGAGCCTTGATTCTGTGGCAAGAAAAATATTCTAGTGCAAGCCAAGAGTGGAAGACTCTAGTTATGTAAATTTCTGCCACATGGCTCCCTGTTTCATTCATTTGAATGCATTGAAAGAGGAATGGGATAGCTCTTGTGGTTAAAGTCATCTAGAAACGTACATTTACAGTGCACCCACGGTAAATGCAGAAGTTTACATTTTACTATTGACATGCATGCATTCTTTTTCATTGAGAAAGTCACTTTCATAGCACTTAGAAAGGTCCATTTCAGCCAGGAAACTGGGGGACTATCTCCTAATTTAAAGCTCCAGATATAAAAGAACCCTCTTCTTGGTGAGCTCTGGAGTCTCTGAGGCGAGAGGCCGAAGACCAAACTTGGCAATGTAGTTTCCACACAATAATGTCATGGATTATTGGACTTAAACCAAAGGTGGATACATGTCGTCTTCTTTAACAAGATCCACTTCCGCTGTGAGCAAAGGGCAGGTGAATCCAGTACTTTGTTTAGGGCCAGTGTTACAAATACACAGGGGTCAAGAGGTGCTCTGAGACATTTGATCAGAGATCACAAATAAAGCACCGGAGAATTTTCGTAGAAATACCTGGGGAAGGCCCATGGGAAAGCAGAAACAAAGGTAAGGGTAATTGGAGCTATTTGTAAGATTTTGCAAATGCTTTTCAATAGGAAAAAAATACAGTCTCATGTTTTACAAAAACACGTAATCAGTCTTTTCCCTAAAGAGGTGGCTGAGATGCCAATTGCACTGTAATATCCTGGTACACTGTAGTGAGGACATGAACACAATGAGACTCAGGACACCGCTGGTTATATTTCCTGTGTTCCTGTGCTTGTTCATCAGCACGAACCTGAGATGAAGATGTTCCCCATAACTGTAACAAGCAGAACAGACGGAACATGGCAGGTCACTGGGTTTCTTTCCTGTAAATTATGGGCGTCTGTAAAAAGTGGCATTGAGAACACAATTGAACCACAGCACCTCCACAGTGAAGTCATAGGCCCTCAGAGTGTGCCTCTTAGCTCACTCCTTTTCAGAACCACCAGAAATTCAACCATCGTTTCTAGGACAAAATCATAAATTGTGAAGTCTCTCAGAGACTCGGGCCTGTGCATCTCTCTAGAGAAGAGCCTGCATGTGTTGAGAAAGATGTTGTGCATTTATTAGGAATCTCTACGTTCTGCAAATGTCAGGCAGAGTGCGACTCCATCCTTACTGAAGGTCATTTTATATCATTTCAGCTCGGACGGTGCTTATGGTGGATGCGTCTAGATGGATAACATGGCTTCTTCTACTCTAAAATTTCCCTATAACATTTTGAGCTGTTCTGGTTCCCCCAGGGTGCATGGTACCTATTAACCCAAAACACGATCATTTCCCTTTTCTCCCATTTTCAGTCTTTTTGGAATGCCCCCTGTGAACCACAGACACATTGTTGAGAGTTTGCACTTCTTCCTGTCACCAGGGAGTTTGGCCCCTGGTGTCTGATTTAAGGTGCTGTTCAATAAAGCTGTGTACACTGAACTTCCTTCCTCTCTGAGTGGGCTTCGCTCTGTCCAGGGGAGGTATTAATGAGGTCTCGTTGTCTGACTCCCTCAGGTCACCTGAGGGGCTAAGTGCAGCCAGCCTTGTGGCTGAGGAGCATTTGCTGATAAGGTTGTATGTCAATCAGCTTGGGCACTGTGTACGGTCAGTATCCCGGCCCCCAATCACTAATCATAGTGGTAGATCCATAGCTAGACTGCTGGTCACGCTCCTCCATCACTAAATCCTCTTGTCGTACATCTCAGTGGAGATAGAGGTCTTCTGGGGGTTCAAGAGAGTCCATTGAGAATTTCCAACTGCAGCTGGACTTCTCAGCTCTTTCCTCTCTTTTCCACTTATTTTATTGATCTTGTGGCCTCAAACCAGTATAGATTATATACTCCTCTGGGAAGAGTACCCCGAGGATTTTCTTCTCTGTCTGACTCTGCTGTTGCCCAAGACTCCAGGTGGTGATTTCTTAGACTTTTAATGAAAGTGCCCATTGAAATGATCATTAGCACTAACTTGGTCAGGCCAGACAATGCCACAAGGCTGTACCATAGTGTAATAAAAGATTTGAGGACATACCCTTCTGTTCAACTGGGCCTTTTTTTCCCTAAAGAGAGCAGTCTAATTCTTATTGAAGAAGAATTTAAAAACCAAGTTCATAGTATCAGTGCTTCATTTCTATCACTGATCATGCTAGTGGTGATCCACTATTTAACTTCTTAACCATGTCTACACCCAAAATTGATAGAAATCCACAAAGCCAAGTGTAGGCATAAGTTAAAGGTCCTATTCTTCCTAAGGTTGGAATGGAACCAAATAAATGTAACCTAGGGCCCTACTCTCACTCCTATTCCACCCCAACTTCCCCTCTTAAAATCAGATTAAAACCTAAACAAGCCAAGAATGTACTGATCCATGTTAAGAAAGTAGGGAAGTTTGCCATGCAGATATTTTATTTAGCCTGGGTTTTCAGTCTTCTGTGACAGATCTTAGAAAGATAAAGCAGAATGAGGATGAATTGAAATCACCACTTCAGAATTCTCGCCAGAAACTCCTGGCATTGCTCAACCTGGAGTCCTTTACAAGCATCCCCGTTTGATCTTCAAAGGGCACTAGGGCATATCTTTGAAGTCTTGACATCCGGGTGATCTGACTCACACAGATTTATGAGTGTATAACTGGCTACCACCGCCATCTGCTGTATCCTCTTTTCTTATATCCACTTCCAGTTATATCCTTGATTCACTTTTCCCTTAAACAAAAAGAGGGAATCTCAAAGGCACTCTCCTTGACCCTTTGAAGTCTGTGTGTGTGTGTGTGTGTGTGTGTGTGTCCCTGCAGGCGCGCGTGCAATGCTGGTTAGCAATTAGGTAGAATATGGTTCAAATAACATAATTCACCTCATTCATTTCATTGATTATAACTTTATCCCTAAACCTAGATTATTTTCTTATAAATGCATTAATTTATTGGGAAAAAAAATGGCTGGATCAATGCAAATCTATCATCACTACTAGAAAAGGGGCAGCAACATTATATAAGCTTATGAAATATATAAGCAGTGAAATATCTCATCACTGTTGCAAATATTATTGCAAGCACTGACCCAAAGCCAGGCCCAAAAGGCCCTTTCCTCCCTTCGCTGCCCACAGCATGGTGCCTCTGAACACTTGCCATCTTTGTTGGTATCATGCCCCCTTTGTAAAATCTTAATTATCCAGCCAGAATTCTTGCCTGGGGTATGTGAGAAACTTACCTAGCATTTTTCTGTAAAATACATGTATTAAATTATGGCTGTCTTCTTTATGAGCCACATTATGAAACTCTGAATGTTTAAATAGCTAGATTCTTCTACCCTCGGTATCATAAGCATCATATGAAGCTTTCACAAACGTTTCTATAGATGCAACCTCTATAACAGAAGCCACTCAGAAAAGGAATCACATTGGCTATGATCTATAGCTCTAGCCAGATCTTATCTTTCCTCCAAATGTTAGAAAATTGCTTGAGTCATGGTATGCATTGAACCCAATCAGATATGCTGTTTTCTGCTTTGTCACAATAGCATCTGGTTAGTTACTTAATATTGCGTGAGGCTCAGTAGTGCAGATGGGGAAGGCACATCCCCCTCCTAAATGCTTCCCAAACCCTGATTCTTCCCAGTGGGCAGCCTTTCTGAGTTATTTTTGTTGGTTGATTGGTTGGCCAGTTGGTTGATTGGTTTATGTGTTCAACCAAAGAAAGGTTAATTAGTATTGCTTCTTCAGTTTTTTTCAAACACTTTGCTTAACCAAGGATTCTTTACCTAACAACCCAGATTATTAACCTAACTAAAAATGTTCAAACTAAATTTTAAGCATTTATGCTTTGGTAATCAAAAGTGAATAGAAATAAAATTGAGGTACTGAATTCAGCCTTTGATCTAAAAATTAAAGTTTTCTTCAGGGTTTTGTTTTGTTTTTTTTTTCCTAAAATTAAAGCTCATCCTTTTCAGTAAGAAAAAATAAATAAATTTATAAATCAACATCATATAACAGATGAACTTATACATTAACTGGCCTGAGAATTTCTTTACTCTTTTCACTCTTTCTGGGCATTTTTGTCTGAAATTTTATGAAATTTGAAAAAAAAATCATGAATCACTCTCTGCTGATATCTCTTTATTTTATGTAGCCCCAGTGCTCCACTAGACTTTTCAAACTTGAAATAGGCCAGTCTTCCCATTCAATTCTTTTTCCTGTGCTAAAATGTTAGTGCATAATTAAAACTTGTCATCTCTCTTCTTCAACAACTTTTATTATCTTAGTAAAGTTGCTTTCATTATTGCTTGTATATACCCTATACCCAGCCAACTTCTAGAGACTCTCTTGGTAAAAATACAGTTGATACGGTTTGATGCTATCTGGGAGAAAATATAGTAAACGTAGTGAATCCAATGTAAGCCAAGAATTCTTAGTGTTTCTTCCATCATAGCTGCTTAGGATGGCTTGACTTTCATGCCAGCTTGATGACAGTCACCCCATTGGACACTAAATTATTTTCATGCTTGTTTTCTGATGTGCAGGAGACAGATACTTTATATTTCAGATCAAAGATGTTGAAAGCAAGAACAGGAAATGGAAACACAATTTTTCAAGAAATTAGCTCCTGGCAAAACTGACTTGTGGTCTCTTTTGTATTCTACCTAAATTATGTAGATTGCAGTAAGAAGCAAAATTTTATTCACACTGATAGTTACTTAAGGAGGGAGCCATCTTTATAAGTTATTCTTCACAAGTCCAAAACACCACCCAAGTTTATCAGTTATTGGAAATCAATAAAAATGAAAATAGCTCAATATCAGTTTCCTGTTGATCACTGTGATCATGATTGTTGCACACAATATAATTTATTTCTATAATGCTGCTGTTCTGTGAGACTGGATGCAGGACTTCCATTTAAATTATTTTATTTTCACACTCAGTAAGAGAAAAAAAATCTTTGACCAGCACTAAAATAGTAAGCTAACATAAGCAGAGGTGGTTCTTAAAAAATATGTTTCAGGTTTAAACAAAAACCCAGGGAGCTTTGTGTGTAGTTCTGTTATCTAGAACCCCCCAAAATGTTTACACTTGAGCAAAACTACTTGTGTCAGTTGTCACCCTTCAAATGTTAAGGGTGAATTTAAGTAAATAGATAAATAAATATGAAATATTTTACATGTGATAAACATTAATATTTTCAAAAAACTATCTTAAATATATTAATACATGCAATAAACATTAATATCTCAAGAAAAGGATTTTAAATATGTTACTTACATTATACACCAATTATTCAAGAAAAATTATGTTAAATATAATAATATTATATGCAATAAATATTGATATTTCAAGAAAAAAGGATTTTAAGTATAATAATATTACCAAAACTGTACTAACATAGTATAGTATCACAAAAGTTGTAGAAAATATTAAAATTCTGCAAATAACAAGATTACATCTATTTGAAATACTTTTAAGTTGCTTCATTCTTCTAAAACCAGTGTGTGTGCACGGGGAAAGGAGAAGGGGAGAGGGGGAAAAGCATTTATCTTTATATATACTATTTTCCAAAGGTCTAAAAAGGAATTGGTGAGAAAATAGAGAATATTTTAGAAAGAACATGTAGTCTAAAAGAAAACTTCTTCCTCCTTTTCTTTAGCAGAACACGTAAACTTCAAAATGTACCTTCTCACACCCTCCAGGGTAAGATTGTCACCCACTCATTACTGATAACATGTGTGCAAAGGCGTGCGCCTATACATTGGCAAGGGCCTGGTGAAAAGAAAGTGACCACAATAAGAAAATACATACAATTTTAGAGATAACTGGCTTGCTTCTCCTTGGAACTCAGATTAGAAAAGATTCCCCGCCCATTCCCAGTTCAGAGCTTAAGAGGAAGAACGCATTTAGATTTGAAGACGGGACTGTAGGAGATAGAAGCTTTTGGAACTAGATTGATGTGAAAGCCATTGCTGCATTCTGACGCACGGATGTGGCAGAAGTGTTCAATTCTTGGTAAGAACATAGCTCCTGTGTTTGATCCCAAAGTCCAAGATGAGATGGACATGCCCCCTCACTTCTCCAAGCAAACTGCCAAGCTACAAAAGGAAAATTTAAAAATCCAAAGTATTCTGTACAATATTGTGAGCATCCATTGCTTTGAAGAGATCATAATAAACTACACATTGCCACTATTCTCACAGTGCGGGAGGAAAATTTGTCACGTTGTCTCTTTCTTCAAACACCTTAGGAGCTGCAAAAGAAACTCTGGTGAAGGCACTTCATGTAAAGTCTTTATAGACCCAGGTTTTATGTGAAACCTGCTTCCCCATCAACTCTCTAAGTTCCTGATCCATTTCATTTTGAGAGAGTATTTGGCTTTGGTTTTGATTTGTTTTATTCATGCACTTGACTTCCTCTCTATTTGGTCATAATTTTGGCTTCCCAGAAATAAGTCATTAGGAGCAGAATTTAAGGCTAGTTTTTGGAAATATAGAAACTCTGTGGACAGTGAGTACCAAAACTCAGAAGTACTCCTGGCATTAAAAGCTGTAGCAAAACAAAATAAATTCTTTCTTTCCACAAACTCATAAATACCGATAGTGTCATCCCCATATTTTCCAAGAACTGATTCCAAAAATTTATGTGGGAAGGAAAAGGAGCATGAAAGGACTTAAACCAATCCTGGCATGGGCCAATGCAAAGAAAATGACAACAAAAAAAAAAGGAGAGAGATGTGTATACAGAGAACATCCGCTCATCCCCTTGAGGGAGGAAGGAACTTGGAAAGAAGAAGAAAAAGGAAAGGAGAGGTAGAAAAATGGAGTAGAGGAAGGACAGAAGAGTTAAAAGGAAAGAAAGAATAAGGCCACCAACAGAAATCTGGCCTACCGCTCCCTTCCTGGCCCTGGCCCTACACAGACTGATGTCAGCAAGGCTCCTCCAGAGCTAATGTTGGTGTTACGTGATGGGACAGGATTTACGGACACATCACCTTCCCCCCATAAAATTCACCAGGCCGTTTGTAACAAACACATCCCCTGACAGACCCTCCTATATTTCTTTTCTCCTCTGGTCCTTTCTTTCTTCTTGTGCATTCAACATTAGAAGTTGTACCCATGGAATTGTAATTCAGCTTTTGATTTAGCAAATATCCCCACAATTTCTGGGCATCGAGGGGCAGAAAAGCATAACAAGACAGGGAAATCATTGATTTACCACAGTGTTTTGAGTGGTTTTGCAAGAATCTGAGGTTAATCGTATAGTAGGTACAATATATAACTGAGTTACGAAAAAGAAAGTTGGAGGAGGTACTTGGGCAGCAGGGAGACAGTAGTTACTGGATAATGAACATAAAGGGATATGCTTCAGGAGACCAGGCTTGGGGTGCTGTTTTGGTGGGATGATGGGAACATATCAGCTACAATGGCTTAAAGTGGCTGTTTGGCCCTGACTGGCAGGTTTCATAGTCTTAGAAGGTGGAGATTAGTATGCTGAAAAAAAATGTAAGTTCATCAGGAAGATAAATTCTCCTAGAACATTAATCATTTCCTTTTTAAAGTCAATTTTGTGTGCACTTGTACTTTGTGTAATACTTTGTGTTAATAATCAGGGATTTCTGAAACCCTCTATGTGGTGCTTCAAGTACAAAGCACTTCTAATAAGACTGCAATCTCTCAGTAATTTTCAACATTCTATTCAACACAGAAAGTTGGAGAATATCGAGAAGGCTGCAGAAATAAACTCCTTGACTGAGATATAAAGGATGGTAGGAGGCAGGGGACCATTGGGCTGTTTACAGGATTGTCCGTAATGAATGCTGAATGAATTTCCATTCTGTCCAGGCATAATGCAATCTATTTGTTAAGCAACGGGCAGAGAGGTCAAATCTGGGATCCTGGTGGTTTCTGCAATTGTAATAATGGTTGTCAGGCCAGGTTTCTACTCCTCGTTCAAGTCTGTGGAGAGGGAAAACATCTTGAACATTTCAAAATAATAAGAGAGCTGTCCAAATGGAGCTTGGCTGTAGACTTGGGCGTTTCTGTCGCCAGTTCTATTCTTGAATGCAATGCCGTGTTTACGCTCTTCTTGGCTTTCCCGTCTTATTAACTAGCTCTCCTCCCAAGGACAGTGAAGTAGAGCAGAACAAACTGCTGGCTAGGGCTGCTCCGGCTTTTCTGAAAGGCAAAGGGTAAGTTAAAGCCCGAGTGTACTGGAATCTGGAATTAACTGCATGGAAAATGAAGATTCCTTTTGTCAACATGCTTTGCGTTTGGAAGACCATCTTTGATTTAGTAAAAGCAGCTCCGTTATAACTCCATTAACAGCACCAAGCAGTGATATTTAGTAGGAACGTCTGTGTTGTTACTCACTTTCCCTGATTTCCTTTTCTTTTTTTTAAAGACTAAGCTTCAGGTTTGATTTTTCAAAGGCTACTTAATCTTTGCTTGCAGCTCGCTTACCATTCAGTTGAATTTCTTGGCCTTGGTAGTTTGAAGATTGCAAATCTGTTTTCTGGAAGCCTGTATTTTTCAAGTTTGGTGAGATGCAATTGTGAATTTCATTGCTTGGATTTTGTTGTGTCTCGCATCCAACAGCACTTATTTTTTCCTTTACTTGGTTGGTTTTCCCAATGCCTTTTTCCCCACCCGCACGCACTAACGCACTCCTACCTGCTCTACCTCTTTCTGCCCGCCTCCCCTAACACACCCTCTCTCCTCCTCCCTGTTTCAGGATCCAATACAGCCTGAATGTGGCAGACAGGCTAGCTGATGAACATGTGCTCATCGGGTTGTATGTCAACATGCTTCGGAGCAACCCTTCATGGTTAGTGCAGCCTTGGCTGCTTGGCTGACCATAAAGAGGGACATGGTCCCTTCTCTTGACCAGCAGTCTCAGCAGGGGGCAAAGCCACTGATGCCAGAGGTATCCCTCAGGCACTTTTTAATGGATTCCATTCCAATGTCTTCTGTGATGTAATTTTGGATATTTCCCATTAATGTGCCGTAGAAATATATTTTAGCCGAAGGGATAACGTGTACACATGGCACCATGCTAAGGATCAGCATCCAGGTGGGTGCAGGGGTGTGGGTCCCACAGTCAGTTCTGTGTTACAAGGGCAATGTCAGAACCACACAGGGTGATGCAGGAATCTGTCTTATTGCAAGGACAGGTTTGTCTCTGCTGACATGTGAAAAAGAGGAAGTTATGGAATGGGGTCTGACCCTGGAAATCGTTTCCTTAACAGTGATTGTTTTTCAACTTTTCTCTGACTCGCAAATGTTTCTGGGTAGCCATCAGATAAAGCCTGCTTTCGAGTCCCTGACTATGCCAAGCTCACTTTCAGATGTGAGACATGTATGGATTCAGGTAGCTCTACATATTGGGATAAAGACATTTGTAAAGTTTTTCTCTTTCTATTTTTATTGTGACATAAGAGATTCCTCTCTTTGATTAGTTACTTTGTCTTAATAATAATTGCACATTTTTTATTTTAATGAAAATATATGAAAAACTATATAAGTATCATATATTTCAGATTGGTTTAGACTATTATTTTACAAGCATGTTTAGCAAACCAGTTCCTTTTCACTACTATGTCTCAGAAAGCATACAGCAAATACTTGATGCTCATCACATCACCACTCAGTGTTATTAGCCACTTTGTTTCTAGAACATTTTCCCTTGACTATTTCCAAAGTTCTTTTCTATTCCTGAATCATTTTTTGCATAATTAATACATGAAATAATTTTAGGTGATTCATTGATGGGCATTTAATGATTACATATTTATCTTAATTTGTATTCTTTTTAAATATGACCAGCATATTAGTTTAATTTTATTCTTTTAGGAAATAAAAATGGGCTCTCCTGCTAAGCCCATCTCTTTGTTCAAATTTTTTCCCCAGCTTGTAGATCGAACAGTTTCTCCTCTTTCTCACATCTCAGCCTCTCAGAACTATAGGAGGAAAGAGTGATTGCTTGAATCTTATTCCCAATGAGTTTGGTTCCGCCATGCCATATGGTGGCTGAAGCAGTGAAACTAAAAATACAGATTTACAAAAGGAAACAAATTGTGTGAGTGATCTTTAAAGAGGAACGCAGTCGATACAGATTTAACCATGTCTGAAGGCGATGGTGTGATCTCACACGGCATCCTCTCCCATGGTGCTGAGGACACTGGCTCTTTCGACTACTTCTCTTTGACCTTCGCTTAATTAAAGTTGTAACAGAGTCGTCTCCAAGAGGGGGGAGCTCAGAGCGTTACCAGGGGCCTCTTCCCTGCTCAGGTGATTAATCACAGCGGCTTGATGGCCACTTAAGACGGTAAAACTGTCACGGCAGAGACACCGTGCGTCCCCGTTAGGAAGATGAATCCATGAAACCACCTCCATTTTAATGGCTGCTGCCCCCATATTTCTCAGCACTTTCTTCCTGTCCTTAAAAAAATTCCAACTTATCTTTTGAATTTTTCATTTTTCCTTCTGTTTCCTTTCTGTTTAGTTAGATCCTAACAATTCCCCACACCGTCCATGATTATATGAGCACCGTAACGATCGCTCACCTCCTTTGTCATCCTCATAGCTATAATTTTTACCATCATTCAACTATGGTGAGCTACATAATGGTAATAATCGAAGAGCTGCCGTTTTTTTTAAATCCCTACCTCAGACTAAGCACTGTTGAAAGCTTTACTTATGTGCTATTGCATAAATGACATAATCATACACAAAATACATATTAATACACTATTATTTACATAATTTATAGTTCTATAAATTATTTACATAATTTATAATTACATAAGTTAATCACATAATTATTTGCATAATTTCCCCTAGCCCTTAAAGCAAGCCTATAGAGGAAGTGCTATCATCCCCTTTTTATAGAGAAGTAACGGTAGCAATTACGAGTGTTACAGGACTCTCCAGTCACATGGCCACTAAACAGTGAGGGGAGCAGGAAGTTTGATCATTAGCCACTTGAGTCCAAGCTCATAACCACTAGGCTTCATTGCCTTTTATGAAACCTACATCTATCTATGCCCTCCAGAAAGCTTTTCTGGACAGTCCTCCACCCTGCATCCACACACATCTATTTCCTAAAATTGCAAATCCCACTGTATTACTTCATTGTGCTTTCACAGACACTTGGAGCACACCGTGATAACAAGAATGGTAGTCGTTAGAGTGGATGTATCTAGTTCTCTGCCTTGTGATTGCTCATTTTGATCATAAGCTTCAAAAGGGCAAGAGCTCTGTCTTCAGTCTCTTGTATCTATCTCACCACAGCACCTGAACATGAGTACGTTGTACATTTATGAAGAGCTTCAAAAATTACGGAGCCCTTACCCACACATCGTTTGGTTTGCTTGTTAAGTCCTTTAATTGTAGACCTTATCATTGCCATTTCACTGATAAGAAAATGTAAGCTCCGAGACATGAAGTGACTTATCCATGGTCACGTGCTAGCAAGGGCTTGCACACCGGGCTGACACAAGATCCCTTCTATGTTCCCATCATGCCTCAGCCTCCCTGTTTGTGCATCTTTCATGAGATGGTCTACACATAGGAACCTAATAGCTGTTCTTGGTTAAACTATCTATTTCCATAATTAATCATATATGCTCCTGATTAACTATGTGGGGTCCTTTAAAAAAATAGGTACTGCTTAACACCGTGAGAAACGGACTCATTTGTAAATAGTCTGCTGCTAAAGTGCAAGAAGCACTTCTGTTGTCAGGGTTGGTCAAGCTGTCAGAGAGGCCAAGTAAACTGTAGCTTCAGGGAGAAGTCTGCCATCTTCCTAATTCAGTGACATTTTAAAAGCCTTCGTGTTTTCAAGCACCTTCTCCAAATGGGGAGGAGGGGCCTCAGAATATACACTGAGGGCTTTTCTGCCCTTCCCTATAGCTCATCGAGTGCCTGGGCTTACAGCAGTTCAGAAGGACTGACCACGACAGGCAGCCCAAAGGATCCAAAACCAGCCCAGAACTTCCAACTCTTACCATAATTATATTTTTACTACTGAAAAGCTTCTGGCATAGTTCTCTCTGCAAAGGTCCCCTGTGGATGAGAGGAAGGGGTACAGCCTATACTTTGATGTCAAGATCAATTGTTGTCACTCAGTTAGACCCCTAATCTCACCTAACCAGGGAAAAATTTGTTCTGCATGTGTATTTTCTCTCAAGTACAAGAAATGGTGCATTTAATGCCCTAGGTCCAGCGTACATATCTGAGGTCCAAATTTTTCTGGGCTTGCCTGCTTGAAACCCTTGAATAGATTCATCTTGTACTCAGTTTACACCTCGGACCCCTCGCCTCAGCCTAGAAGCCTGTGTGGGACTAGCTCTTGCCTACCAGCCTCTCATCCTCAACTGCCAAGGGGTCTTCCACTCAGTCATAATACTTAGTCACATCAGCTTTTGACTGATTCCTCAAAACTATTCCTAAAACTGCCCCAAGATCAGGATGCTCGATCTTTCCTATGCCTAGAACATCCGGCCCCATTTTGCCCCGCCCTCTCCTTCCTCACACACACATGCACAAGCTCCTGCTCAGGCTTCCAATCTCAGATTGAAGTCACCTCCTCAGGTGGGTTGCCTATATTAGTCTCTATCATGGCATGCTATTTATTTCATTCTCACTAGAACTGCAACCATTGGTCGGTTGGTTGGTTGGTTGGTTGGTGGTTGATTTACTCTCTATTTTCCCCTGAGGGTGCAGGGCCTTCTCTGACTTACCCACCATCATGTCTCTGACATTTTACGCAGTGCCTGGAACATAGTAGGTGGCCAATAAACATCTGTTGATGCTGTAGAATATCCATAGTGCTATAATACAAAATCCCTCTCACACTAAGCAAAATTGTTGGGAGTCCTCAGAGAAATCTTTTTTACTAGTAAAATAAATATTTTTTTTACTATTTGAAGCATCACCAATTATAAATTAGCCCTTAAACATTTAATGTAAGAGTAAAAAGTATTAAGCTTGATGTAGAGAGAGGTGGTAAATGTGGATAAAGACAAACACCAGCAATTCACTGGTATGAGAAAAGCAAGTGATGGGAACAAAATTAAAAAACTGAAAGTTTCATATTAGTTTTACTAGGGCTACTATAACAAAATACCAGCAGCGGTGTGACTTGAACAACAGAAGTTTGTTTTCTGGAGGCTGGACATCCAAGACCAAAGTGCTGGCAAAGTTGATTTCTCCTGAGGTTTCTCTCCTTGACCTGCAGATGGCTGCTTTCTCCTTTATGTGGCCTTTTGCATCTTCTTTTCTCTGTGCTTATATATTCCTAATTCCCTTCCTCTTCTGATAAGAACAAGAGTCCTATATTCAATAGGGCCCCACCCTGAGAACCTCATTTAATCACTTTTTTTAAAGCCCTATCACTAAATACAGTCACATTGTAAGGTACTGGAATTTGGGCTTCGACACATGTATTTGGGGAGACACAACTCGGTCTAACACTGAATTCACTGAATCCTATGCCTTTTACATGTTTAATGTGTAGGCTATGATTTTACCTTTTCCTATAAATGTTGTTGATTTTGAAAAAGTGCAAGTAGATTGCAACCTATTGAAAGGAAAAAGGAGTTGTCTACACTCACTGACAGTATCTCTTTTATATGAGTTTCATTTCCTTGTTAACACATTCCTTTCTTCTGTGAAATGTTTAGGAGCTGTAGTTATAGAACTAGACTTCTGAGAAAGATATTTCCTTAGGAGGCTAGAAATAAGTATCTGAAGAGTGTCACATATCTGCATTGGCTCTGTTGTATCCACAGAGGTTTTCTCAGCATAATCAGATGATAAATTGATTTTAAGATGTGTTCCCTTCTCCGTTATAGATTCAATACATTGTAAGTTTCCATGGAAGATGAGAGTGACACTACCAATCTGATGAGGCTATAGATTTAAATTAGTGTAGTACTGGGCACATGGGAATAACTCAGTGTTAGTACCTCCCTCCTTGATTTTGAATAGGACTGGAGGCATCTAAAAATATTTTAAAATTCTATTTTGTAAGCTCTGTCCATTATAATATGATAGAAATGAAGTGATAGCTCATGTGTGTTCAATATTGTTGAATGAATAAGCTTCAGAGTACGCTTATTCCAAATGTGCTAAAATAAAGAATTCAGAATGGGACCTGGACTCAGATGTTGTTGGATAAATTGTACAAAAAGGACATTTTGATTAGAAATTCATGGCAGTGGGCAGCTTTGCTTGCAAAAGCAAGGAAAAGAAAGAGAAGGCTATTACTGTCCAGCTAACTATTCCCTTTGTCTAAGAAATCAGAGTTATAAAGACCACCTATTGCTTCTATAAGTTCTTTCATTGATTCAACTTAACTGTCTTTCTCCTTTTTGGTATAAACTAGAATACTGAACAGTAACCAATCACATTTGCTTGGGCAAAAAGCTGATTTATAGGTAAGGAAGTT
This sequence comes from Pipistrellus hanaki, assembly GCF_964339955.1. Classification (NCBI taxonomy): domain Eukaryota; kingdom Metazoa; phylum Chordata; class Mammalia; order Chiroptera; family Vespertilionidae; genus Pipistrellus; species Pipistrellus hanaki. The sequence continues at coordinate 69,436,560 of NC_140508.1, forward strand.
ATGGTGCAAATTGTCATAGCAATTTTTGCACCATCGAGAGTAGAGTAAAAAAAATTCTCACAGTCTTACCATGTGCCCTGGCACTAGTCTAAACACTTTGTGTGGATTTGGGGTTGTTAGCCATGAAGTAAGTTACCATACTACCCCTGTTATATTGATGAGAAAACTGAGGCACAAAGAGGTTGACTTGCCCTGAGTCACACAACTAGTAAGTGGGAAGGCTGAGGTTTGAATCCAGAAATGATCCAGCCCAGCCTCCCACACACTCTTTTATAACACCCCTACCAGTTATTCACCCCTTCTGAGAATGAGCATTTCTTTTGAGTGGGATCTTACCCCTTTTAGACACCATCTGCTTTCCTAATCTTTACAACAACATCAACAAATGTAAACCAAAAGATAATTTGCCACGATTGGGGGTGGAGATCTGATAATGAATATGAATGAGCATGATGACATTTTTATGAACTTTAGCACCTATACAAAGCAGACGAGGAATCTATATGCAGTCAGGCAATGTATCCCGGTTTTTTATCTCCACTCAAAGTGAATCTTCCACAGTTCCATTTTAGATAGCATGGCAAGTTTTGAGAATGCATTCAGAGTCCAGAAAGATGGAAGAGGTGAACCAAAGACCATGGTAGTGTCAGCTAAGAGAGCTAACCTTTATACATCCTTTAGTCCAACTAATTCTTGGGTAGTTGTTGCCATGTTCTAAGTACTGTGCTAATGCTGAAAACATTGAACCATCCTGCCCTCAAAGGAGTGACAGTTTAGCAAAGGATAAAGACAAGGGAAAAGTCAATTAGAATGCAGAGGGATTGCAGCTATAAAAAGGGCAGTGCGGTACAGACTGCTGTGGAATACATGAGAAGCTATGAACCTGAATTTGGAGGTTGGAAGTAAAGGTAAGAAATGGCAGCTAAAGACAACAGCGGGATGAAGAGAAATTAGCCAGGTGGGTGTGTGGGGAGGAGGCAGAGAAATGATTCAGGGCAGAGAGAACATGGTCCCTCTGAGGAGCTTATCTTGAATAAGGATGCAGGGCCTTATCCAGCTTGTTTAAGAATTTCAAAAAACGAGAACCTGTAGAAGGGTTTCATGCATAAGACTGTTACAGCCAACCTCATTTTTAAACGATCACACTGACTGCAGGATAGAAAATGAATTGGAGAGAAGACTAAATCTAAAATCAGAGCGACCTGTTGAGAGGCCTTTACACTAATTCAGGCAAAGATCAGTGGCATGGAGCATATCGATGACAGTTGGGATAGAAGGAAGTGGAGGAACTTGTGAGTTTATAGAAGATAGAATGTAGGGCCTTGTCCATGATTATACCATAGTGGGTTGTTAAGGTTGCAATAAAGGAGTTTGAAGGTGCCACTATAGAGAAGCCATTATTGTGCAGATTTTATTATTATTATCTATGAAGATTGCCAATTTATGATTTCCCATACTTTCCTTTTAAACCTGACAGTAAAGTGCCAACACTTGAAGCATTGAGAGTTCCTTCATTTTTCTCCTCAATCCTCAGTCCCATAAAATCACTTCCTGGACCCCAGTATCACTTCATTCTTTTCCGCCCTGTCTTCTGCTCACTGACTCCTGACAGCCTGAACAGGGCTCTATCTGGTGTTTTGCTCTAAACCAACTGCAAAACATAGGCCATAACCTCCTAAAGCAATCCTCCCCTTGGCGTTAATGGACCATGCTTTCTTAGGCAATAATTCTCCTGCTAGCCATTTCCATTTTAATAGAAGGGTAGTACCTGAGGCCTAATGACCTTAAAAATTAATCTCTGGTGATAAAATTCCCATCACCAAGTGGAAAAAAATATTAAGGAAAACATACCACTTTGTCTGGCAGCCTTTGGGTGACATTATTTGGTTGACTTTCTCACCCTGGCAGTCAGAACAAGACTGCAGAGAAACAAACAAACCAAAAATGTGAATAAACCCCGAGTCCCCAGAAATCTCTGCTAAGTCACAATTTACTAAGCCATCGCTTGACTGGGCCACTTGAGTTTCCTAGAGTGCCATTTTCAACCACTCGCAGCAGCCACTGGCCATGTATTTAAGGTAGACGCTGGAGAGCTTTCAAAATAATCGATCTTCCCATTCAAGATTCCGTCTACAGAGCAGCCTCTTTTTAATTCATCATAGTCTTGTAGCAACATATTACTGATTCCAAAGACTTGAAATGAATAGCCAGGGATAGAGCAAGTGTTGGAATCCGTATTTCTTTAATGATTTAGGGATTATTGGCCATTCATTTTCAACCATTTGTAATTGAAGTCTTGAAATAATGGGATTTATCAGAGAAATGCCTCATTCACTCTCGTATAATCTGAACACTCTGAAATGGCATAGGTGGACTCATAAATCCTTTGTGTGCACAAAGGGGCAATATATCACTCCACCCCTCATTCGGCCAGTGCTGGGGGAGGAAAAGTATAGAGGATGAATTATAGCTTGCTAGACCGAATCCCATAATTTTACATCTTAAATTTCCAGGAGGCTTCTTTATGTAACTTTCCTATTGTTTATACGTACTTGCTGGTCATTCGTGATAAAAGACACTTTGATTATGGGTTTTGGTTTTTTGTTTGTTTGTTTGTTTTATCAAGGTTTTTTGTTATTTATTTACCAAAACACTCACAAACATTTTTGACCAAGTCACTTTCAGGCCGTCAAACACATCGTTATCCTGGGCTTGGAGCGAGGGGCCCTGTTCTCTACACAGTGTTTAAGTAGGCTTTCAGTCACTGATACACCAGCCAGAAATGATAAACATGTTAAAATCAAATGAAATTGCTTCTTTGTGGGTAGTTTTATGTTTAAAGCAAAGGCAGTGGAACTTCCTTTCTCGTTAAAGCTGCAGCAAGAAGTTCCGTTATTGCTTTTGGCCACTGCGGAGTGCACATACCGTGTTATAAAGACAAACGTCGGCTTTATAGCATCAGTTTTCCAAAACTAACTCCCTTCGCTTTGAAGTTATTTTCTTACTGCAAGTCTTTTGTATGCCAATTAAAATCTCAATCCACAGGAATTGATACTATACCTATGTCAACCTGAAATCCTAAAATTTTCTGTCATAAGGGAATGTTTGGAAAATACCACACATACTGCATGGATATCCGATAAATGCTCATAAAAAGTGATCTATTTTACATAGTTTAGATGTTCCATCTTATTTTCAAGATCTTCTAGGTCATTGCTACTCAAAGTGTCCTTGGACCAGCAGTACCAGAGGATCGATCTCAGAAGCTTGTTAGAAATGCAGATTCTCAGGTCCAACCCTCCTCTGCCCACAGGGAGGGGCTGGTGGCTCAAGAGGATTTTCATGAAGTTGCCATCAAGCTGTTGGCTGGGGCTGTGATCTCATCTGAAGGCTCTGCCCATGTGAATTCATTCACAAGGTGCTGGCTGGCCCTGGCGCCTCATGACATGGGCCTTTCCACAAGCCACCTAATGGCATGGGACTTAGCTTCCAACAGAGCAAGCAAGCCAAAAGGGCTCAGAGAGGGAAAACATGCCCCAGACAGATGCCATGGTCTTATATAACCTAACCTTAGAAGTGACATTCCAGTACTCCTGCCATATTTTATATTATATTCCCTAGAAGCAAGTCAGTAAGTCCAGCCCATACTAAAGGAAGAGGCTTATACACAAGAGTGAACACCAGGCTGACCACCGTTGTTTGTTTTTTTTAAATCTAGCGTCCATATTTCCTAACATGCCTATTTTGTACATGTATTACTTGTGTTATGAGGAAATAAAAATATCAAAAGCAATAAAATTAAAGAGAAAATATTCTTTTATCAGAATGTTCATCAAAACCATCACTCCTCCTTGGAGCTTTCTCAGTAAGACAATTGGAGTGAGTGAGACAGGATTTATTAGTGACCTTCCTGGCCACATACTAGATTCATGTTATGGATTCATGTTATAAATCCAAGTCTGAGATCATAAGCCTAATAGGATTTTATATCGTTTTCAAATTTTTGCACTGAAACATTGAAATAGCAACACCCTTGGTGGCGATAGGAATACATGCATTCTTCCCGCCGCCTAACAGTCTCCTCGCTCTGTTCTCAATAGTATGCTGGAGAGCTCAAACCGGCTGGATGAGGAACACAGGCTGATCGCCAGGTACGCGGCAAGACTGGCGGCAGAGTCCACGTCGTCTGTAAGTAGTGGGAGTGAGAGGACGTCCTGTTCATTGTTGATCCCTTAGCTCAGGAGTAGGGAACATCTGGCCTTATATAACCCAGGAAGCCATTTGGTCTGGCCCTGCCAAAGCATGAGGGGTGAGTTAATGTTTGACTAAATACAGCAGGCTAATGTTTAAGTTGATAATTCTGTATGGCCTGAGAGTGATGTTATAAATATCCAAATGGCCCTCGGCAGGAAAAGGTTCCCCACACCTGCTGATAGTCGGTGCTACAACTAGGCAGAGCTCCAGAGTACTATGTGGTCTCCAAGACCTAAGAATGGTCCCACTCCTTCCATCTTTTCCCTTCTCAGCTCTCATTCTGGTACCAGAGATCGTAGTTTGAGTTATTCTGTTACAACATTGCTGAAACAGACTAACGCCTGATTCCTCTGGATAATTCTGGATCACTTAATATAAAGAGCACAGCAATGACCCAAATAAGTTTCTGCTTTTGTTAATAATATGTAAAATATGTACGAGAAAGAGAAAAGTATGCAGTGAAATCAGAAGAAAAGCCTGGATCACAGGTCAAAGCTGCCATGTGCCAGACTTAGCTAGAGAAAGGCATTTCGGATATGAAACGTAGGATCTCAGACTTATTCATTAGCAACTCAAATCGTTTCTTTTTATTTCTTTTTCTTAGTCCTTTTTTCAAATAATTTCTCTTTTAAAATAACTGCTAATTAAAAAATTATAGAGAAGCTTTACGAAAGCCAGATATTTACCACACTTTAACCTTTCCTACAATCACCCTTCCAGATGTTAAAAAGCAGGCTTAGGCAATGGATACCATTTTTTAAAGTCTGGCATTCTTTGGTAGAAATATTTTTTTAATTGTTTTGAAATCAGTAAATATTGACATCAAGAAATTTCTACAATGTACTGTAGAGTAGAGAAAGCAAGACACAGGAACGTATACATAATCTAACCCTATTTTGAATTAGTGGTTTTTAGTCACATGAAATTATATCCCTCGGTTTCCAAAGTCCCAAAGTCCCATCTCCCTTAGCCAGTCCTGGGAAAGGTGCAGCTGGGCTTCAGAAGAACTAGAAGCAGAGCCAATTTCTGAAGCTCCTGGTCCACAGTGGAGCTGTGTCCACATGGCATTAAGTTACTCCCAGTCCCTTAAGCCAGTATGTGGAGGCTGCAACGAGAGTCTCAAGGGAGGTAGAGGGAGGGAGGGATTCTCTTTGGTTAGGACCTAAATATCTCAGATTTCAACCCCCTAGGGACTCACTCCCAGGTATGATTGACAGACAAGCACTTCCCACATCACCCAGACACTACTGGGCATGCATCTATTGTGTAGTCCCTTCCCCCATCGACCTGCAGGGAACAGAGCTGTAGAATCTGACCCTATTTTTATAGAAAATGACTAATTAACCCTTGACTAAATACACATACACACAAACACACACACACATATATATGGTATATTATGTGTGTGTATTTAATCAGTGATTCATTTGTCTATAAAAGACACTGAGTGTCCATATTATTATGATCTCTGAATGCATAATAATCTGGCCACTCAGTGTGTGTGTGTGTGTGTGTGTGTGTGTGTGTGTATATATATATATATATATATATATATATATATATATATATATATATATATATTAGAGGCCTGGTGCATGAATTCGTGCATAGGTGGGGTCCTACCAGCCTGGCCAGGGGAAGGGGACATAGGTGGTTGGCTGGCCTACCTGCTTGTTAGACTCCTGGTCAAGGGGACAATTTGCATATTAGCCTTGTATTATATATATTATATATATACTCTGAGTGGCCAGATTATTATGTGTTCAGAGATCATAATAGTCTGGCCACTCAGTGTATAATTTATTAGGAGTTAATTTGTATCCACATATACATGTATAATTATATATATATATATATATATTATAAGAATGGAGAAAGTTATGACTGCATATATACCAGTTGGTAAAGCTGGTTGCATGACCAAGAATAAATATATATATATATATAAAATTACATGTAAAGAAATGCTAAAAGTATATTAACCAAAAGAAGAAGAAAAGAAAGTCATACTAACTATGATTTCAAAACTATGAAATTTCTAATTGCATATTACAGTGGTTGAACAGTAATTCTAGAGAAAGAGTTATCTCAACAGTGAGTATGTTTTATGCCCACATATACTGAGAGGATGGTTGCAATGGGAACAGCATGGCCAGAATAAAAGAGCTCCCCAAAGACTTCAAATCAGAAAGCTAAAAAAAAAAAAAAACAATTTTTTTACGTTTTATGTATTTGCCTGCCAAAGATTTGTTCTGCTTCTCATTGTGTAGATGTGCTTCAAACCCACCGAAAAGTTGGTCCTTGGGAGCAGAATGGCCATTTAGTTTGTGTATCTTTGCTTTTTGGTTTGTACAGAAATTGTTCACTTTTTCTCGCCTGCACATCTCATGGTTGCTGTCTCTTCGATTGTAAACCGTGCAACCCTCGTGTTTTGCAGCAGCCAGCTCAGCAGAGAGGCGCTCCGGACATCTCCTTCACCATCGACGCGAATAAGCAGCAGAGGCAGCTCATCGCGGAGCTGGAGAATAAGAACCGGTAAGGCCGCTCGGCGCTCAGCCGCAGTGGTTTTTTGATCAAAGTGCCCATTGACACCCTGCAGCCAAGCTTTCTCATGCCCCGGTTCTTCACCCTGGGTGGCTGTGTGAGGCCACGTTCTGAGAAGCCTGGGCCGGGCCCAGCAGAGCAAGCACCAGAGACTGAGGGAGCCTGATGTACAGGAGCTCCGGAGCTCACAGGCCCGCGTCCGTGTCACCTCTGCCACTCACGTGCTGTTGAACTTGGGCAAGTCTTCCCGCTGGCCTGTTCTTTGATGTCCTCATTCATGAAACAGATAACAGGGGTATCTATAGATAACAGGATTGTTATGAGGGTGAAAGAGACCACGATTACAGAAGACAGCGTAGCTCCTTATAGACTAAGCACTCAGGGCTCCTTCCATAGCTTGACATTATTTCTTTTCATCAGAGCTGCTTCCTCCTTGGCCTACCTGGCTCCGCCATGGTTCTATCCTTACCACCAACAACGAGAGCCAGGGAGTCCTGGCATATCAGGATGTTGGCCCTGGAGGCCTTCAGTCAGGGCCCTGGTTCTCAGGCTGAGCTCTGTGAGACCCCGGAGCCTCCGGAGAGGTGCCGAGGAGGGGGGAAAAGACCAGGAGCACCCTTCCTCTCACTCCCGGGCCTCTGGGTGTGGTGTGCTGGGGAAGCAGACAGGGGTGAATGCGCCTTTCGGAGAGGAAGCCATCCCCCTGGCTCACCCGGTTCTCCTGCGGTTCCGGTGCTTCGTTCTGTGTCGCCGGCTGGAGCCCAGCCCCTCCCCCGGGAACATGTGACTTGTTGCCTTGCTAATGGCTTTTAGCTCACTTCGGGGCCATTTGCCATACACGGGTCGCCTCTCCTTTATGGTCAGCCTGGTGTTCACCTCCACGCAGGGCAGCCCAGGCCCCACATCAGTCTCACCCCTGACAGAGGTCACGCCGAGAGCTCTCTAATGTCACAGACGCAGTTACAGCGAATCCCCTTAAAACCGCTTTCCCTCTTTGGGATCCATTGCTAAGGCTGACAATGTTAGGAAAGGAGAGAGAATTTTGCCCAAGCGTGGCCTTCTCAGATAAATCCCGTGAGCGCGATGTCATTCCTGGCGAGTGGGGGGGGGGGGGGGTAATTACGTTTTGTGAAACGAGCCCCGTGTATTCACGGCTCCCCTCCGAGCCCTCTGCCTTGGAAGTGGCAGCCCCTGTCTGGTGTCCGTGTGACCATAAGTAACAGGAAGACACGTGTTGGTCCCGTTAGCCGTGCACTCTTCCAAGCCAAGCACACGCCCACGGCGGGATATTCCCCACTAGAGAGAGGAGCAGGTCCTGCTGGGAACGCTCAGCCTGGAGGCTCGGGGGTGCCGCAGCCTCCTCCCAGCTCAGACGGACCAGAGGGGGAGTCGGACCCTCTCCTCCACGTGGCCCGCTGGCTGCAGCCACGCCTCGTAAACAGCTGGGTGAGGGAGGGTGGGTGCTGCTCAGAAATGTAGGGTGGCCCCTTCCCCTTCTGGGCGCTCGTGGCCCTGAGCCACTCTGCTCAGGCGTGAGGTCCAGGATGCTCTGAGAGTTGACTGACCCTGGTCTCTTGCTTCCTCCTCTCTCCCAAGAGAAATCTTACAGGAGATCCAGCGGCTGCGGCTGGAGCACGAACAGGCCTCGCAGCCCACCCCGGAGAAGGCGCAGCAAAACCCCACTCTGCTGGCCGAGCTGCGGCTCCTCAGGTAAGAGGAGCCCCCGGGCCTCAGGGCGCCCGGCGCCCGTGCCTTCACGGAGGCCTAGCAGTCCGGCCAGCACTGGCCCTTCGCCAGCTTCTGACCTCCGCTTGTTTTTTTAACTGCACACACCTTATTGCTGAGATTTGGCGGTTGGAGGGAGAAGCTGTTTCTATTTTATTCTTTCATTTGATATAGGGAAAGGAAACCATCCTTTAGGCCAGAAACAAAATCTCTGCCTGGAAAAAAATTTAAATCAGATTTCTTGAGTTATTTGTGCCCTCAAAAGTGTGTTTATAATGCAAATGATCAAAACAGTTTTACATTTACATATGTACCTGGAACCCATAAAAGGGAGTCTGGTTTTCTCTAAATCTGGGTCCCTAATCTCTTTACTTACAGATCTTAAAACATGGTCCCCACACTTTCTTGTGCTGCATGTGAGTGTGAAGACCTGGGCTTACCTCCTCCGTCAACATAAAGCGTGGGAGTTGGAAAGGACCTTAGGTCATCCTGTCCAACCCCCAAACCTCAGTGCCCTCCTCCGCGTCAGGAAGGTAGAAGTAGCAGGATGTGGGTGAGGACCTGGCGCCCTCTGCACTGTGAGCGAAGGGAAGGCATCAAACTGGCTTCCCTCCCTGCCTTGCCTATGGCACGTGCCCAAACCTATGTGGGTAGCAAACAAAACGAACATAAATTCAAAGGCATTCCCTCGTAGCAGTGTCCTATTTCACAGGGCACTTTCCGTCAGCAAGCACAGCACACTTCCCACCTTTCGGTTTGGGTGCCAAGTATATTCCTGACATGGGGCATACTTTTTTACATATAGTCACATGCCACGCAACGCTGTTTCAGTAGACAACAGACCGCATAGACGGCGGTGGTTGCACAGTCTGTAATGGAACTGAAAAGCTCCTGTTGCCTATGATGTCATGGCCGTCATGTTGTGGTGGCTCGGTGCGTTGAGGATGCTGGTGTCAACCGGCCTGCTGAGCTGCCTGGCAGGTGAAAGTATAGCGCACACAACGACGTACAGCGCATAATGCTTGACGATGATCATGAACGACCATGCTTCCACTTTATGTAGTGACAATACTAAACCTTCTATCGTTATTTCAGTGCAGACTCTTTCTATTTTTAAAACACGGTTTGCTGTAAAACAGTGTGCCACGTCGCGCCGGCAGCAGCCTCACACATCTCCTGTTTCCTTTGTCTCTTGATAGCATCGTTTTGTCCTGTGCTTGATGTGCTCTCATACTGCCTCGCACAGACAGGAACATGCTCTACAGGCGTGTAGCCTGGGAGCAGCAGGCTATCCCATGTGGCGTAGGTGTGCCGGCTGGACCATCTAGGTTTGTTAAGTGCACTCTGTGATGTCCACACAGCAAAACCAGCCACGGATGCCTCTTCCAGGGCACGTCCCCATGGTTAGGTGGGCCACAATTGTACCGATGCCTCTTTTCAGAAACATTTGCCAGAGTTAGGCTGTCATTTACTTTCTCCTGGGAAGCCACTAAATGAAGCAGGTTCTGTTTGGAAGGGACCTTAGGGTTGTTTTTTGTGTGTTTTTTTACCAAATACCTAGTGATGGGAGGCGTGGATGTTTTCTGGGCTTCCTCTCTAACCCTGCTCTTCAGACATGTTATCATCCGAGCTCGGCAGCACCTCTGGCCGAGCCTGCAGGACCTGGGACCCATGCACCTGGCTGGTGGGCTCAACCCTCCACGGGAAGTAAATCTGAGTTTTGGAAAGGGAATGTACAGAACCTGCATCTGGTGGGCTGCTGAGGTCACATCAGACTTTAGAACAACTACATAAGTTAACAGACAAAACAGGAATTCTTCCTTTCCAACCTGTTTGATTTTGGGTCTGTCTTCAGAGAGATGATTGGAAATTTTTGCACATTCTACCACACCATCCCCAGAAAGGATGAAAACGAAAAGAAGGACAAAGTGATGTTTCACATCTTCCTCCTCCTCAAAGGCTTATAAAAGGAATGGCTGTTTGAAAGTATCTTTCACCAAAGAGGATGGTGTAGGCCCTCTAAGCTCACAAGTTGGAAGTTAAGTTGGATACATGCAGAAATATAACTGCATAAGGCAACTCAGAAGCAGAGTGCTCCCTCATCTACACATCTGAGCACTTTTTCTCCACCTGAAATGTCCTTTATGCCTCTTCTTCTGGCTGTCCCATTCTCCAGTGGAGGGATGATGACTAGGAATTTTTCATAAGCATTTTCATCCATTCCCACCAGTTAGCATTTGCCTTCCAACGGATTTGGTTCCGTTTGGATAATCCAGTCTGGGAAGGCATCTTGATGTGCCTGGGTCACCGTTGATGAGTTTTCCAACTGACATTTCTCCCCTCTGGTCCTGACTTGGTGTTTCCATGGCCCCAGCTGAGCCTAGAGCTACACGAAGGAGTCTGGCCTGCAAGAACCCATGTACCTCTGGCACTCATTGTCAGCTGGTGCCCCTCACCTGAGGCCTGAGACACCTAATCCCAGCTGATTTGCTTTGCCTAACTTCACACTCTACACATTTCTTCTGCCTGCAAGAAATATCTTCACTTTAAGAGTATGTCTCTAGCCGAGACCGGTTTGGCTCAGTGGATAGAGCATCAGCCTCCAGACCCAAGGGTCCTGGGTTCGATTCCGGTCAGGGGCATGTACATTGGTTGCGGGCACATCCCCAGTGTGGGGTGTGCAGGAGGCAGCTGATCGATGATTCTCTCATCGGTGTTTCTAACTCTCTATCCCTCTCTCTTCCTCTCTGTAAAAAATCAATAAAATATATTTAAAAAAAAAAAAAAAAAAAAAAAAGTATGTCTCTAGCCTGGTGATAGGGCTCAGCGGTTAAGCTTCAACCCATCAACCAAGAGATCACTAGTTCCATTTCAGATCAGAGAGTATGCCCACGTTACGGGCTCGATCCCCGGTAGAGGGCATGCAGGGGGGCAGTTGATCACTGATTCTCTCATCAATGTTTCTGTCTCTCTATTCCTCTCTCTAAAAGTCAATAAAACCATATTTTTTTAAAGAGAATATTTCTCTAGGAACTTATAAACCACTTGTTCTGTGCTAAGCACTTTCACAACTCGTGGATTTCACAGACGCCCTGACATCCCGGGTTAAGAAACCCGGCTCCCAGTGTCCTAAGCTTCATTCTTTCGTCATGTCATATTTTGAAAGCACGCCCAGACAATGGCCTCTTCCATAGTTACTCCGGCCTCCGTTCACATTGAGGGGCGGCCAAGTAAAACAGCCCCAGAAACGCCTTTCTGAAGCTCTGACAGAGGTCTTCTCCTTCCATTCCCTCCTTCCTGGGCCCTTTTGTTGAGAAACCAACTGGCCCAAGTTCTTTTAGCTCGGGGACAGGAGAGGGGAGAACGGAGCAGAGCTTTGCTCCTCGTGAAATCACAGTTTATTTTTTATCTGGAGAGCACGGTGACCTTTCTAAATGATCATAGTTTCCTTTTCACGTTAGCCACAACGAAGCTGAAAGCCAAGTTTGTATGCCAGATCTAACAGCTAACTAGGATGACCTGATGGGCCTTTCTCTGTGTGCTAACCCAACACTTCCTATGGGCTCTGCTCCACGTTCACTCTTGCATAGAATTGCTGTTCCTTATCCACAGGATTCAGGAAAGAGGCAGTTGTTAAAGAAGTCAAAGGAAAGATTGCCCTGGTAGTAAGCCTTAAGCGGCAATGAAAAGCTGAAAATATATTCAATAAGAATTGAGGTGTGTTTATCAATTTTAAATCGGTCATTCGTTATGGAGCAAGCCTATCTGAAAGCAAATTAGAGGTGTCTCGTTTATCTCTATAGCCTGTCCTCCCACAGAGCATCCCTCAATAGGACGAGCCCTTGGCCTAACTCAGTGTGACATTTCATTTTCAGATTGTCAGCTTTTCATTGCAGAGGCCCTGCTGTAGCTCCACCTAACACTGTGTCTGTGCATGAGACGAGGCATGTCCACCCCTACACTAATGCACATATGGTTAAAAACATCCACACATTGTTAAAATATAAGTTTCAATATTTCCGACGCAGACAGAGAAGCCTTTGGGGCAAGAAAAAAAATGTATTACTAATTCACTAATGGTCATTCAATAATCGAATTTTAAATTGATTTGAAAGGTATACATATACTTCAGAAATGTGAGCCATTAATATTCACCTTCATACTGTTTCATTTATCCCCCCTCTTAAAGATATTTTTGATACCTCTTAGTGTCAACATCATTGATAAGAGTATAGATTGTCATGCGTGACAATTCCATTCTTCTTGTCAGTTTAATTGTTCTACAAAATTAAATTAAACAAAGACAAGCCTTGTAGATAATTTTTAGTTAATTACATAGGAATTTCTTTATTCTGACTTTACTTAAAGCAAACTAAAATCAAAAAATTTAGGTTGACTGTAATTACTATGCAAAATTAATATTTGACCTCTAAAAGGCACTACTTTGCATACTTAGGATGGAACAGATGGAAAATGTACTTTTCTAAATCCAATTTCCAAACATTAATGTAATAAGTGTTTTTTGTGAGAGTTATAAAAGGATTCTTGGGTTTGGAGAATTTGTGGAATTTGGCCTTTTTTTTAAACATATTTTTGTTGATTTTAGAGAAAAAGAATGGCAAGGGAAAGAGAAACATCAATGATGAGAGAGAATCATTTATTGGCTCCCTCTTGCAATTTCTCACTGGGGATTGAACCCGAAATCCCGAATGTGCCCTGACTAGGAATGGAACCATGACCTCCCTGGTTCATGGGTCAACACTTATCACTGACCCACACCAGCTGGATGGGGATTGGCCTTTTTCAGTGATGGTTTGGTTTTTATTTGTTGTGTTAAGGAAACCCAATGGCATAGCACAGGGGCCATGACATAGTAAGTATTAAGAAAAGAGTTCATCTTGGCCAGCTGGCGTGGTTCACGCCAGTGGTTGGGCATTGACCTATGGACCAGGAAGTCACAGTTGGATTCCCGGTCAGGCCATATGCCTGAGGTTACGGGTGTAATTTCCAGGGTAGTGCATGCAGGAGGCAGCTGATCAATTGTTCCCTCTCATTATTGATGTCTCTATCTCTCTCCCCCTCCCTTCCTCTCTGAAATGAATAAAAATAATTTCAAAAAAAAAAGATTTTATCTAAGGCTAATCCAGCATAAAGGGAGAGAAGTGTCTAAAGGATTTCAATTCTATTTTAGTATGATTTCTAACAAATAAATGTACACCTCAGAGCTTTAATTGCTCAGTCATTGGACAGTTCCCTGCCTAGTAACCATGTCAAACACCCAGAGATGCCCTTCCATTGGGGATCCCCTAGTCTCACCAGATGGGGAAGTGTGAGTAACTGGGCTGCTGAATGTGTTTCTGATGACCGCTGCTGCTTTCTCAGACAGCGCAAGGATGAACTGGAGCAGAGGATGTCCGCTCTGCAGGAGAGCCGGCGGGAGCTGATGGTCCAGTTAGAAGGTCTCATGAAGCTACTCAAGGTAAGACGCTGGCATTTGTGAAATTTTGTGCACATATTGTGCATCATTTTCTATATTCCCGATATGTGATTTGCCCAAAATGCAGTCTTAAATTTAGACATCAGAGCTTTTCTCAGCTACATCACGTGATAGCAGTCAAGTAGTGGGCTTATCCTTATCCATTTTCTGGAACTGATGACTGAGGTCTATCCAGTGGAACTGGATTTATTTAGAAACATTTACTTTACTAGCTTTCAGCAGTTTTGATTAAATTGAACAGCAGCTAATGTCTAATTCATGAAGTGAAGATGTAGTGATGAATGAACTTTTGGTGGTCATACTTTCATTCAGAGAAGTAACTTCATTAATTTCAGTAAAAAAAAAAAAAAAAAAATTGTACCTGGGTGGCTTTAGCAGCAAGTCACATAAGTCCCATGGGTCTCGAATGCAAACTATAAATGGAAATACCTCCTTTTTCTTTAATCCTGTTGCCTGAGAAATATTCATCTCTTGGGCAAAAAAAAAAAAAAAAAAAATCCTGATAAATTACTAACAAATCTAGTTTCATAAAGTTGGCTTCTTTGAAAATGTTATTGATCTCCTTGCTTCCTTGCTTTTCTGAGGGCAGAGCTTCAATGTGGAGCTCTGGGAGGCCTCTGCAGAGTGCTGCAACCATTCTTCCCAAGAAGTGACATTCTTCCTTTCACAGGCCCTAAGCCCCTGTTAGGCGCACACTGGGTCCCATTTTAAGTCAAAAGCAGACTAATTGTGGCCACGTGTCCATGCTCACCCCAGTAGAAGTTTCAGTGCTGTGTGGTCCCCCGGCCTGACGCAGACACGCATGAGCCAGGATGAGCTGCAACTGTTCATGCCAAAGGGCAGTGACTAGAACTCCCCTTGCGATGACAGAGACACAGTCCCTGAGGCCCCTCATTTGTGAGGCAGAGGTGCTGACTCGCAGTCCATCCGTGGATCCCTCCTATCCCTGGCACACCTTCTTTTATTGTGTCTGTATTCTCTCTCTCTCTCTCTCTCTCTCTCTCTCTCTCTCTCTCTCTCTCTCTCTCTCTCTCTCTCTCTCTCTCTCTCTCTCTCCTTCCTCCCCCTCTCTCCCTCTCTCCCTCTCTCCCTCCTTCTCCCTCATGCCTCCTTCCCTCTCTCCGTCCTCTCTCCCTCTCCTTTCCCTCCCTTCCTTTCTCCCTCTCCTTCCCTGGCCGCTGCCTCCTCCTCCTCCTCCTCCTTCTCCTCCTCCTCATCCTCCTCCTTCTCCTCCTCCTTCTCCTTTTCTCCCTCCCTTCCTTCCTTCCTTTTCTTTAACAAATACTGGTTGAAACTTACCATGGAACCTGTCAGGCACTGCCATACATTACCACTTCTTCTTTTGTTTTCTTTACTCTTTCTTATTTCTTAGTTGACTTTTCCCGCCATCAGTTGGGAAGCTTTCTCGTTACTACACTACCGTCAGCGTGTTAGGCATGCGAGGTGTAGAATTCAGTTTCCGTGGTTCTGTATGTGTTAAAACGGGACCAGATCATTAACAACTTGTTGCTATTTCTGGCCTGTCCTCTCATTTGATGACCCTGAGAAGCTCTTTCCGCTTTCCTTTACAAATACACCAAATGAAGAAGGCCAGTCCCACCTTCCTTTTCACTAAGTGGCAGGGAGCTTTGCACACATCCCCCTGCTTATATTCCTGTAAACTCTATCTCCATCGCACTGGATGGAAGTCTGTTTACCCCCAGCCATCGAGGCAGCGACCTAAAGGAGCAGCCTAAGGTATCAGGATGTACACACACCAGGGCAGGCAGGTTGTGCTGAAAGATGGTTGGCACAGGGGGGAAGAAGATGAGTCTGTAGTTCCTGATACCTAAGACTTAGGACTGAAGTCACAACACGGAGGTAGAAAGAGAGCTGACCTGTCCCCAAAGCTGTGTTGATGTGTCCCCACCTGCTTCCCTTCACCCTGTCTGTATGCTCTTCTAGGAACCGTGGGTAACCTAACTGTTGTTGGTTCCATCTTTCTGTAGGAAGAAGAACTGAAGCAGGGAGTAAGTTATGTTCCCTACTGCAGGTCTTAACTAACAGTGGAGGGGCCTGCCGTCCTGCTGTTTCTCTCATTGCTTTTGCCTCTAATGTATGTTCATGCTTCAGTTTGGAAAGAGAAAAAAAAATCATACTAATTTGCTTCCTTTTCAATATAGTGCTTGAATTGAAATATATTAAATTGAGCATTTTTTATAACTATGACTTCTGTCAGCATCAAAAGAACTATTACACTTATGAGAAGAGGGAACAAATTGTCATTTGTGGGACACTTTTTAGATCTCTGGCGGGGGAAGGGGGGTGTCTAAATATCAAACCAGCCTCATGCATCTCTGGGTCATGGAGCAAACCCTTTCCCTGATAGGAAGGTACCCATCCCAGATGCTAAAGCTACACTAGGTAAATCCCGCAGCTCACTGAAGCTCCCGGGACATCCCGTGATGCTGCGAGTAGCCAGTCAGTTTCCATTTTACTGAAAAGGTGTGGGACCTCTTTTTACAAAAATTAGTCAACTCTGTCTCTTCTTATTACATAAGTATTAAGCCCCAATTCCCCAAAATGTGCTCAATCTTTTGAGAGAAAGACTCGGTACTTATTCACATCCCACTGTTTCGTTCTCCCCAGCAGAACCCCTACCATTGGGGACAGTGATCTCAAACCAATAGGACCCTTTCCGCCACCTCTGCTCACTGAGAGCCTCTCGGTGCTGGGAGCTCCCAGGTCCTCACCTCCATCTCTAGGAACAGGGACCCCGCGGCTAGCACTGTGGCCCAAACTCCAAGCTAAACCTTGTCTCTAACCCTGTGGTTCAGAGGCCAGCAGAGGGAGCAGCATTCTCAAAAACTAATCATAATCCAGTAGCAGCAAAACACAGCTTTACTTTACGTTCCAATGCATGTACCACGCTGTGTATGACAACACACCCGCCCCCAGGACTATCAAAAAGCTTCCCGTCTCCCCATGGGTCGATTAGAATGACAGCCTGTCCTTTTTTCAACCTGCCTTTTGATTCTTCTGTATTCTCTTTCCTATTTATTCATTGTGTGTGTTTGGTGTAACAAAGAATGTTTGGAAAATGCTGGACACATTTTTAACCTTTATTCATTCCCCTGGTCTGTGTAAAAAAAAAAAAAAAGAAAGAAAGAAAGAAAAGTATAAAACCAATCTGTAATGTCAGACAATAAAGACAATGTATTACATTCTTTTGTATTTTGTGGGGGGGGGGAAATTTACTGAAATGAAAGTCCACTGTTAATGAGAGGCAGTGCGCCTGGGTGAAGGACACACATGGGCAGCCTGTACCATTGCCCGTGAGTGCATACATGGGGTATTGCTAGGTACTTCCCACACACGGGGGTCATGGGAGATAGGAAGGCCTTGCTGTGTACTTCCCTCTGCAAGCAGCCTCTTTCCTTCGCTTCCTCAGCGTGTGGGTAAGAAAAGGACGAAGGTCTGATACAGCCTCCCTCCTAGTGAAGAGACAGCAGCCGTCAACCAGCCAGCCTTGCTTTGCCCATCTCCCTCTGGGACCCAGTCCCGTTTCCCAGGCAACAAATGCATCCTTCAGATGCTCAGTGGACCAGGAAGTTCATAAACCCATAGACACAGAGTCAGGACGTTCGTGTGCAGAAGGCTGAGCCCTGACAGTGCCCATAAGAGCGTTGCTGCCTCCTTTCCTTCCTGCTCCTCCCCACGGAGCCTGGAAAGGCAGCCAGCAGCGGGTGCGGCTGCCTGGGTACCGCAAGGCCATTATTGCTGACACCCAGAGGTCAGCAATGCCTTGCCTGCTGGGGGAGGTGGGGGGACGAGGGGGAGTTTGCATTTATTTGCTTTTATACTCAAGCCCCCCTTTTTTAAAAGGACCTGAAGTAGCTTACAACAAGATAGCATACACAAGGACTCCATACACTAGAAAAATCAAAGAAGGAAAGAAAAAGTGCACATGTGCGCATTACAAGGGACAGGAGTATTCTGAGCTCGCCAGCAAGGAGGCCAAAAGGGAACACAGAACTGGCGATTTCATTGGGACAGAAATACTGGTACTCAGGGGACCAGGTTTCTGTTGGCGTGAAAAGTAAAAAGGAAGTCTTCCCTCAGGGCTCTGCAGGAGGGGCAACAGGGACAGGGCCTGGCAGCTTTCAGACAGCTGCTGCTCACACTGGCCGTCAGGCCGGTCAGAGGCAGCCTCCACCGTCCCAGGCCCAGGAGGCAGTTCTACGAGGAACAAACAGATGCCGTCCACACACACTGACTTCCGGTGCATAGACTCATCTAGGGGAGTTTGGTCCGGCGTCTGCTTCTCAATCCTGTCTCGTTTATAAGCCTTTCCCCTTTGGGGACCTCCTCTTTGTAAACTCAGACTTAAGACACTGCACACAACAAACCGTGC
Organism: Pipistrellus hanaki; assembly: GCF_964339955.1. Taxonomy (NCBI): domain Eukaryota; kingdom Metazoa; phylum Chordata; class Mammalia; order Chiroptera; family Vespertilionidae; genus Pipistrellus; species Pipistrellus hanaki. The sequence goes on from NC_140508.1 coordinate 69,454,973, forward strand.
TGATTGAAGAACTTCTCCTTGCTTTCTCCTACGTCTGTGCGATGTATTTTACTATACCGGTCTATATAATTCCTACTTCTACTTTCCTTGTTCGAGGTAATGCATGAATCTATTCCCCTGGAGGAAAGAACATGATTTTCTTTTTAAATAGTGCCTGTAATATATATATAACACAATGATTATGATATGATAAGCAATAAATTTTTTTTTACAAAACCTGAATTGAAATTATCCTACCCTCTTTCTTCTTTGCGTATAGTTAAGATTTAATGGAGGCATCATAAAAAAAAAAAAGAACACTCATGAAAAGATAATAATGAAGGCGGCTGGGGTATAATTTCAGTGACGCCACGTATGTTCCAGAGTCTCTAGTATACTTCCAGCTCCGAATATTATGTCCCAATCTAAAAACCAGCCAAATCTGAGCTGAGAATGATCTCCATAATAACTGCTTAGGAAGATTACTGGAGCTAGACGTGAATTGTCTCGGTCCCAGCTCTCCCCCTGCAGTGGGAAGATCTTGAGTAAGTCAGTTACCATCGTGGGAATTTATCTCAAACATACTGTCACGACGTGGCTCACCAGGTTGCTGTATGGGTTTAAAAGGATAATGGACGTACCAGCACTTTGGAAAATAACATATGCGTGCTAGATATAAGTGTGAATATGTGTGTGTATGCACACATATACACATGGATGTATGTAAACTTTCTCAATTGACCCATACTGTCTGTACAAGCACACCCACACACAATCATGCAGTCACTTTCTTCCTTACTGTAAGTGTCTCCATCGGGGGGAGATGGTCAAACATCATTCCAGATTTCACCTCCTGCCCCCATTCTCTTCTCTGTTTACAACTAGATGGCTTGAAATCATAGTCATTCAGGTTCCCGCTTCTCCCAAACATGCCGTGGAGCATGAACAGGCCGGAAATGACAAATGTTACCAGCTTAGGTTTCACCTCTCTCTGTGCCCCTTGCTCTTCCTCTCTGGTGTGTATTCTGTGGCATAAGTGGAGCAATCCAAAGTAAGGGTGGGAGCATGGACAATTCTTATCATAAATAATCAGCTACAATATAAGGGCTAACATCTAGTGTTCAAAAACATACTCTCCCAGAGTGTGTGTCTGTCTCTCTCTCTCTCTCTCTCTCTCTTTCTCTCTCTCTCTCTCTCACACACACACACACACACACACACACACTCTCTCTCTCTCTCTCTCTCTCTCTCTCTCTCTCTCACACACACACACACACACACACAAACACACACACACATCCATTTTTAATCTCAGGGATTGGTTAATTCTAGAAAAGTAAAAATTAGTTCAGGATAAAGTCTAGACCCTTTTTTGACATTGGAGGCCGCCAAACTATGCCCCTCCTCTTCCCAGCTTCATTCTAGCCCACTGGCCCACTGGCCTCCCAGTCTTACCTGCCATATCCCTCTCACTTCTCATGCCTCCCTCCTGATGCTCCACGGCCCGGATTGTTCTTCTCTTCTCCCCATCCCTCCTTCTTCTGCCCGGAAATCTCTGCTGTGAGGACCCACGTCCAGTGATGCTCCCGCCAGACAGGTCTGAGTCAGTCACCTCATCTGTGACCTCATCACAGGGGTGCACAGCCATCCCTACGATGAGTCAGCGAATGTGGCCTGGGAGGAAGGATGGAAAGAGGGTTGGAGGGAGCTCAGCACTGCTCTGCTCTTCCTTCCCAGCTGCTCAGTAAAACCAGGCCTGATGGGCTGTGTTCTCAGCCACACCTGAAAGGTAGACTTTTCAAGCCGGGAGGAGGGGGGCGTGGTGCCACCCACTGCCGCCTCGCGGCCGTCCTCTGCCATCGCTCCCGGCAGGGCTGGTTCCATAGGGAGGCATTGGGTCCCTTCCTTGAAGCAGCCCTTTCTGGTGCCGAGTGGAAACCAAAATACTTCCTGGGTGGGGGGTGGGGGAGGTCATAAAATGTATGGACCTTGTCAGACTTTTTAAAAATTTATACAACAGCAAGTTGAGAGGACTCAGAGGATGGAGTGTAGAAATGAATTTTTCATTCATTCTCTAGGAAGAGAGCTATTTTAAATTTTCCAAGCATGATGCATGTTCTCCTTCTTCCATAAATCAGCTCCCTTCTAGGGGATTTTAGGCCTATATATTGATCGGCATGGACCAGCATCCCTTAAGGCTCCGCTCCATGCATCAGCGGGTAATTTCCAGGGAAGGGTGTTCACGGAGACTGGTCAGCCAGCTCTCCTGGAGTTGTTAGCAGACACCGTGCTCAGGCCCAGGTCAGCGGCCGCTCTTCTGCAGAGGCCACTCCTGGGACCATAAGACTCGGTGGTGTCTGCTCTGCTGGCCTCCCCAGTGCCAGCCGGCCCCTGTCCTTTCCGAGTGGCCCTACAAGAGCAACAAAGGGAAGGCCAGAGCTGGGTACCACACATCAGACTGGGCACTGTCCTCACCAAGAGAGAGGGGGTCTAGGACCCAGGGCCCCACCCTAAAGGTCCAGCAAAGACTGGACAAAGAGTGGGTGTTGCAAGTTGCAGGAAGGATGCCGCTGAATCTTCTTCAGCACAGATTCTCCCACTCGCATTCTTCACGTCATCAGAAGGCTTGAAATTGCACCAATTAGAGATTCACTGGGGAGATGGTTGCTTTGAGTCATTCACACATTGGTGTCCGTTAGATTCCCTCGATTGTTTTTCCCTTTACGCATTATTTTTCTCTCAACACGGAAACCCCCCCCCCACCCTCCACCCCCGTAAAGGAGTTTTGGAAGCAGGCAGAGAGACGTAGGGAACATTGGCCTTGGAGACCAGGCATTGAGCAGGAAAAGGTGGGACTGGGAAGGCCTCGGGCAGACACAAGGAGCAGGGAGCTCAGTGCGTGAGGAGCAGGGAGAGGATGGTGAGGAGGCCCGGAGGGGTAGAGGTGACCCACGAGCAGGCTGTACCAGAGAGCCCGGGGGTACAGGTGTGATCAGGGCTGCTGAGTAGGACAGCCATTAAAATACTGAGATGCAGCCCACAGCCTCAAAACTAAAATGTCCCAGAATTCGGAATCTTCCAGTTTTAGAAATACAATCCCCTGCAGTCCGTTATGAAACAACACAGGTTGTCCTGCCACCCTGGGCACGCACGCGGCTCCCCATGACCCGGCCAGTGAAGTTGGTTGCCTGGCCCAGCAGGAGGCCCTATGCCCTGGCCCCCACACAGCTTGCTGGTGGGTCTGCGTGCTGTGCCTTCTGCCTTCAAGGTGCTCACCTTCCTACCTTTGTGAAGCTGGTTGGTCACAGGGCCCACAAGCCCGAGCAGCAGCTGTGGTGCCAGTTATTGCCCCTAAGCTTCAGTTTGCTAACCTGAAAAATGGGAATAATCTCTCTCATGAGGCTGTGAGGAGGATCCATGGAAGTAGTTGGGGTAGACTGCAAATTGTTCTTTGAATATAAGCTACCATCATTCATAACACTGATTATCAGGAAAATGAACCAAAAAAAGTATGGAAAGGTGCTTTGCTTTGTAAAATCATATACAAAGCAGAGTTGTATTGTGACTGTGAACCTCCTACCCCAGGGGAGGGCCACGAGGGTAGCCCATGCTGCGTAGCTGAGGAGCCCCCTTCCTTCACCCTCTGCCAGCTGCGTCTCCAGCCCCCCTTCCCTGCTGCTGCTGGTTCCTTAGTGAAGAGGACAGATAAGGAGGCCAAGGAGCACTTGAAATGGATGCACCAGAGGGGCTGACGGGGAGGCAGCCCTCGAGACAGCTGATCCCCACCTGCCTCCATTAGCCCACCCAGGCCCCTGCAGTTCAGGGCTATCAGAGCAGCTGGGCTCAGGCACCTGCCCAGACACTCTGGCTTCCTCTCCTGGGCTCTGGCAGCCACATCTGTGCATTTAGAAGAAAGATGCCTTCTGCGGCGGCCCAGGCAGGATCCGTGATAGACACGAAAACCCTTGACCTCTGGCAAAGCACGGCCCCACGGTGAGGCCATCTATTCGTGGCCTGGGAGGCGGGGAGATGCCGTGGTAGCTCAGGAGCAGAAGTTTCGTGGTCATGAGATTGGGCTGCCAAGTTTGCTGGGGCCCGCAGGCTGCCAAGCATCGCACACCGGCAAATGCCTCGTCCTTGGGCCCGGACAGACCATCCCAGGTACGGCGGAGAGGGAGCCTGTGGCGTCCTCGGCCCACGGGGCGTCTCATGCTTCCTCTCCTGTCCTCTGTGCTGTTGTGCTGCGTTTCGTAATTCCGGGTTGTTCTCCATGTGCAGATTTGACTTGTGTGTGTGGCGCTGAGCCCTGGAAAGCTAACAGCATGGCATTGTACAGGGCCGATGCTGTGTGTTGTAACTGCAAGAGGCTGAACCCACAGCACAGACCTAATGGAATATTCCAGAGCACTGCTCTGGGGGTGCACGCCTCGGGGTTTGGGTGAGTTGGTGGTGAACCTCTGGGCCTGCGTGGCATAGCCCTCACTCTCCCCACCAACCAGACCCCCAGGCTGAACTGGAATGTGTGGGAACTCCTAATCCGCTGTGTATGCCCCGACGGTCTCCTTGCATTTTTTTAAAAAGTTATTACACAATGTTTTCATAGACAGGCTCTGCATGCCAGGTAGTGGATTTGAAACAGATTGGACTTTATTTGCTCACATTTGGTTTTTTTTTGTGTGTGTGTGTGTTTTAATTTCTTTATTGGTTATGGTGTCACATAATTGTCCTCATCCTCCCATTCCCATCCCAAACCCCTCCCTATGTATGCCCACCCCCCTGTTGTCCATGACCACTGGTTAGGCTTATATGCATGCACACAAGTCCTTTGGTTGATATCTCCCCTTTGCCCCCACCCAGTGACTGACTTCCTTTGTAGAGTAATCAAATTTAAAGAGACCTCACTATAGAGACAAAAGCTTGGAGATTCGAGGTGTGACTGTCTAATAATGGTTTCCCCTGCTGAGGACTGGGGTGCAGAGATCCATGGTTTTTTGTTGTTTTCTACTTCTTTCTTCACTCATCCTAAATCTTCCTATTCTTCCTGCTGGGATACTGCCCAGAGAGAGACACGTCAGACAGGGAAACAGCAGCCCCGAGTTAGAGACTCAGACTGCTTTTTCTCCTCTTCCCCACTGGAACCCCTAAACCACTGAGCAGTTTGATGAAGTCAACTTTTCCTGTAAAATCTGGATTTTAAAATATGCCTTGTCTGATGCTTACTATGAGGCTTAATATGCACCATGTTGCATGCGTGACTTAACTCTACGTTATCCTGGACAGATGAGGCCCGGACAGACAGGGTGAAAATCTAGGAAGTGCAAACCAGACCCAGCTCCCAAAAGTCTCCGAGTTTTTACTTACAACTTTCTCCTTAGGAGTCTTTTCATTCCAGGTAGCACTTCCTTCAAGGAAAAAAAATAGTCACGCCCTGTCATTTCCGCTGCTTAACAGTAGCTTCATTCCCCGGGGACGGTGCTCTCCTGGTGTTCTTAGCTTTCGAGATACAACCAGAAGCTCAGAGAATGCAATAAGGTCCTCCATTTCCTGCACCTGCAATCAGGTTTAGGACACCCATCTCAACGACCTCGGATTTCCTGCAGCTTTGAAATGTCACTGTGACTGTTTTTAACATTTGACTGAGGCCCTGGGGATGGGTGGCGTTTGGGGTGTTCTCAGGAAAGCACATTAACGGCTCGCCTTGTCTCTCCAGACCCAGGGGGCAGGCTCTCCTCGCCCCTCCCCCAGCCACACCATCAGCAGGCCCATCCCCATGCCCGTGCGGTCCGCGTCCGCCTGCTCCACCCCGGCCCACACGCCTCAGGACTCCCTCACAGGGGTAGGGGGAGACGTGCAGGAGGCGTTTGCACAAAGTAAGTGGCTTTATTTTTCGTTGTGTTCTGCTTTGATGTGACAGACAAGTCACCGAGGTCCTCTGAATGGTCTAAAGCCGGGTACGTTCTAGGCCCGTGGTCAGCAAACCGCGGCTCGCGAGCCACATGCAGCTCTTTGGCCCCTTGAGTTTTTAGCAAAGGCCAGCTTAGGAGTACCCTAATTAAGTTAATAACAATGTACCTACCTATATAGTTTAAGTTTAAAAAATTTGGCTCTCGAAAGAAATTTCAATCGTACTGTTGTTATTTGGCTCTGTTGACTAATGAGTTTGCCAACCACTGTTGTAGGCTATTCCGTGGCGTCTGGCAGAGCCTGGCTATTTTTAGAAACTCCTGGCTAATCTGTTCCGCACCTCACCATCTTACCTTCCTGAGGCTTCTATTTATCAGCCCCATTTTTTATGTGTTTTTGCCCGTTAAGGAAGGGAAGCCCTTTCACAAATATCTCAGGAAACTCTCCATGGAATCCGTGTTTTAAATTCTGAAAGATCTCCTTTTCTGCTTCTCTGCATGAAAGTAAACTCGAGATTGAGATGAAACAATTCAGCTCTTTAGCCTGTGATCGGAAGGAAGGGTAGTCGTTCTACAGGTGCCCTTAAGAGCTGGATCTGCCTCTACAATGGGGGGCTACCCAGTTAGGCCTCTGTAGTTAATATCTGGTCTAGTAATAATTAATGTCGTTTTAAAACATTCGTTTAAAATTTCTTGCTTGGCGTTGACTTGTATTGACATAACCTTCAAACACGTGGTATCTACAGAACGTGTGAAGTGCAATTAACAAGTTTTGCTTGAAAAAGTTTGTGTTTGGTTTGGTTTTTGTTGCAAAACTAGGGCTAAGAAGATGGCGGATGAAGAGCATATTCGGCACTGCATGCTTTACGAGTTCCAATTAAGAAGAAAAGCAAGTGAGGCTGCAAAAAACATCTGTAGTGCTCTTGGTCAAGATGCAGTTAGCGCCAGAAAATGCCAGCGTTGGTTTGAGAAATTTCGCGAGGGAAATTTTTCGTTAGATGACAAGAGTGGTCGAGGCCGTGTGTCCAATTTTGATCAAGAAGCTCTTCAAGCTCTTTTGGTGCAAAATCCTCAAATTACCCAACAAGAGCTTGAGACAACTTTAAATTGTTCACAAAAAACAATTTCCAATCAATTGCGTGCACTTGGCAAAGTCCAAAAGTTTGGAAAATGGGTTCCTCATGAGTTGACCGACAACAACCGTAATCAGAGTCACAATTTGCAGTTCGCTCCTCTCTCGTCAAAACCGTTTGCCGTTTTTAGAGCAAATTGTTACCGGAGATGAAGAATGGGTGCTGTATGTTAATTTGAAAAGGCAGCCTCAATGGTTGGACAAAAATGAGGCTCCGCAGCCCACGCCAAAACCTGACTTGCATGAGAAAAAAGTGATGTTGTGTGTTTGGTGGAATTTTAAAGGAATTCTTCATTATGAACTTTTACCATCTAACCAAACCATTACAAGTGCAGTGTATAGTGCCCAATTGGAAAGGTTAGCCCAAGCTTTAAGAGAAAAAGAACCCGCGCTGCTTAATCGGAAGGGCGTAATTCTTCACCACGATAACGCACGACCGCATACTGCAAGAATCACTGCTGAAAAACTGCACCAGTTGGAATGGGAAGTTCTCCCTCAACCTGCATATTCTCCTGATATTGCCCCTTCCGATTACCATTTGTTTCGTTCTTTGCAAAACTTTCTTCTTGGAAAAAAATTTAATAATGAAGAATGCCTCAAAAATGCATTGACCGAATTTTTTGCATCAAAATCACAAGAATTTTACAACAGAGGGATTAAAATGCTTCCTGAGCGTTGGGCACAAGTAGTAGAAAACAATGGCAACTATATTGTTGATTAAATTTTGTTGTATTGTTTAAATAAATTTGATTTTAAAAAGTATTAGAAAACGACATTATTTATTACTAGACCTAATAGAGGAGCGCAAAGCTGAAGGGAGATGGCAAACAGCATTCTCTCACTGGTGGCCTCTTCCATTTACACACTCATGGTTGGGAAGGGGGAGGGGAGAGTGGACGAATCCCAAGGCAAGTGATTTTATTCATTTGAAAATATTTTAACAATTTTTAAAACTTTTCTTGCCGTTACTTTTTAAATTTGGAAAAAATGGGGGCCGGGGTTAGGGGTAGGGTAATCCTCCTACAGACCCTCACCCTGCTGATCTCATTCCTAGAAGTGAACACTATTAACAGTCTGGTCCTTCTCAACTTTTCACTTACAGATAGATAGATGATGATGATAGATGATAGATAGATGATAGATAGATAGATAGATAGATAGATAGATAGATAGATAGATAGATATGTTTAAGTGCATTTTATAGACACTGTTTTTCACACAAAGAAGCTCATGCTTATTTTGGTTCATAATTTGCATTTTCTTTAAATTACCAATTTACCATGGCATTCTTCCAGGTTCTTACCTATGGATCTGAGGTCAAGAAAAACAGCGATATCACTTCTGGGAATTTATCCGAAGGCAAAAAGTCAGAAGATCAAAAACAAAATAGTTTTGAGTAAACCACTTCCAACATATATGGCAGCTAAGTTTTATCATTTCCGTTAGATGTAAAGCACATAGAGATCAGTAAGAAGAAGACATCGCCAAAATAAAAATAGGTGAAGGGTATAAACAGAGAAAAATTATAAATGGTCAATAACAGTATGAAAACATGTTTAAAAAACCAGTAATATCCAGATATAGAAAAGTGTGAGGAAACAGTTCCTCTCACTCATTGTGAATGGAGACAAGAGTCTTACCTTTCACAAGGGGAAGAATGATGCATTCTCTCTTATGAGGGAAAAGGGAAGATCCATACTAGGGCTTTTTCTTCTGAAAAAAAATAATAATCTAAGTTATACACAGTAACTAGGTTTTATTTTAATTTTCAGAAGGAAAAATGTCCTTTCCCTAAATCTTACTTTAAGGAAATTTTAAATCAGTTTGAGCTTCCTATTAGGATTACTGTTTCGTGTAACTACTTTGATTTTTTTAAATTTTCATGTATCTATCCTTCCACTAATTTAGTTGTACTTTCTAAGAAGTGACAGGAGGAAGTGTGGCCAAGCTCACAAAGAGCTTGCGCTGCATACATTCATCAGTAAGTCAGATATTTGGAATCTTGGTCCCTTTTTGCCAAAGATTATGGCGATCAGCCCTCTGCTCCCTCTCAACCCTGCCTGGTCCCCAGGCCAGCCCACTGAGACCCCTCTAACCCTTAACATGCTTGGAACATCATGCTAATATCTCCCTCCCATGAAGAAACAAGAACTAAGTTCCAGTTCTGGGTACCAGACATACATCTTGTGCACATGCCTTGCAGCCAGAGCAAGAGACAACCCGCTTTTCCCTGCTGTGAGGCAGTGGTCGGCAAACTCATTAGTCCACAGAGCCAAATGTCAACAGTGCAACGATTGAAATTTCTTTGGAGAGCCAAATTTTTTAAACTTAAACTTCTTCTAATGCCACTTCTTCAAAATAGACTCGCCCAGGCCATGATATTTTGTGGAAGGGCCACACTCAAGGGGCCAAAGAGCCGCATGTGGCTCTCGAGCCACAGTTTGCCGACCACGGCTCTGGGGCATTCAGTACAGAGGGTTCCCATTCCCACGAGGTACCTGGAAGGGGCGGGGGAGCTCAGAGAGGCCTGATTGGACCCAAGGGCTGCGGTGAGAGAGATAGAATCCGGTGGGCTCGGCCACCAGGTAGTGGCTGAAATGGTCGGAGCGGCTGGAAAGGTGCGGCTCTCCTGGCAGAAGCTGGCCTTTCCTCTGTGTGGGTTGTTCTTCCGAAGGGCCATCACACACACTGGTTTGCCTGTAACCATCCCCATGGGTGCTGGGTCACCCCGTCTTATTATTCAGACCTCCCTCGTTCACTTGCAGAATTGTCCCAGTTTGGACAATACATGATATGAACCCCCATCGGTTGCCATGTGTTCCTTCGCCAGAGACCACTGCCCCAAGCACAGGTCCTTCTTCCTGGGAAATGAACCAAAGCGAGTCTGTAAAGGAGACGTCTTGAAACTTCTCTTGCTTGAGAATGGCCTTGGAAATGATAAGAAGCCTGAAATTTGGGGGAAAGGAAACGTTTGATATATTTTTTATTTATTTATTGTCATTTCTTCTTCACCTAAGGTTCAAGAAGAAACTTAAGGAATGACTTGCTAGTGGCCGCGGATTCCATCACTAACACCATGTCCTCCCTCGTGAAAGAGCTGAACTCCGGTGTGTCCTTGGTCCCCTCATTTGTCTGCTCTGCAGAGGAGCCCAAACGTTCTCAGGGCTCCTGGTAGAGACCTGCTCACTGTCCAATATAAAAAGATTTTCTGAAAGATCTATGTGATGTTTGGTTGCCATATTCAGGTTTTTAACTGATGTTTATAGCTGCTGACTAGCAGATTATCAATACATGTTTAATGCAGAAAGTTTAAAGTGTAGAAAAGAATAGATGAAAAAAATATTTAAATGGACTTATAATTCAAGAAGCCAAAGAGAGTCACTGTGAACATCTCTCATGATGCAATGTGACAAGACACGGAAGTGATTGCATAAGGTGCAAATGTTTTATTTACTAATTCAGACTCTGTTCATTGGAAATGAATGGCTATTTGGATGTGTCTAATCTGAAATTTCCCTTTGCAGTATCTCTCAAGAAGATCTGCCCAGAGTATAAATAGCAGAAAATTGTGAGAGTCTCTTTATCCTCATAATGCAACACAGAGCTTTAAAAATGTTATTCAAACAATGAATATTCTAATAATTATCCTACCAGTTACTAATGCATCTCATCTGTTCCTCGAAGCACACATAGCAAGATATTTGACTGTCATGTAGTTGAGATTACAACAACTACAAGAAATAAAACTTCAATATTAAAAAAAAATTGGGATTTAAACTTCTTAAAATCTCTATAATAAGAATTAAAGTAATGAAAATTGTTGCTGCTAGTTTAGATTAAGATTACCAAATAGGATGAATTTGGCAGTCGTTAATATATTGTGGAGATTGCTAACAATGTTATTCTTATTGTAGAGGTCTCAACTACTATTAGTTTATACTCTTACTGGAGGCCCGATGCACAAAATTCATGCAGGAGTAGGCCCTCCTTCCCCTGGCTGCCAACACGGCTTCCCTCCGGCACCGGCAAATACCCGGGACCCGGGCTTCCCTCACAGCCCCGGCTTCTTCTGGAAGGTCGTCCGGTCTAATTAACATATTATGCTTTTATTATTATAGGTAATACTCTGAAAAATTAAGTGAATGTAATACTTTGGGTTTGTATTTCCTACACTAAAGTAACATTAAGCAAAGGTAGCAGTTTTCCTGAAGACTATAAAGGAACAAAACAGAAGTTGTAATTTAGTAAGACACTAAAGATTCCTTATAGCATTACCGATATTTTTTTAAAAAAAAAAAATTAAAAAATACAATGCTGTATACCAAATGCTTTTATAGTAACTCATGTTCACTTTCCATGCTCAGTTGGAATTGAAATAAACACTTACTTGACTTACATACAATAACTGGTTAATACTTTATGCAGCGCAGGTTGGTTTATGTTAAGCCTCACCCTGTACCTGCTGATCACAAAGACTCTAACAAGTTACTCTCTGTTTCTTCAATTGTGCCTCATAGAGGTGGGGAGTGAAACGGAGAGTACTGTGGATTCTGAGTTTGCGAGGACTCAGTTTGAGGACCTGGTCCCATCACCAACCTCGGAAAAGGCTTTTCTAGCGCAAATCCACGCCCGGAAACCCGGGTACATGCACGGCGGAGCTGCCCCAAGCACCATGCACAGCGATGTGTGAGTACCTCCTGTTCAGGGGAATAGTCTCAGTACCAGGACACTGTCGGGAGCAAAGGAAAATGAAAACATGGTTGTTTCGTTTTTTATTTTGAGAAGAGATGATGCCGCTTCCTTTTCTGAAAGAAGTGGTAAAGGGGCCACATTTGAATGTGGCCTTGTGACTTCCCTCACAATCTCCAGAGCGTATCAGTAACCAAAACAACCAGTGCTGATTGAGAGCCTGGCTCCCCCAGGAACTGTGCTGGTTTCATACAAACTAGTATTTTTTTTTTTTTTTTTAAATCACTCCCAACCTTCCAAGGCTCACAGACCAGTTAGGAGGTTAGTCATCTTACCTTCAGAATCTTCTGTGTTTGCACTTAGAGGACCCAATGATGCTGGAGGCTTCTGTTCAGAATGGGATGAACAGTATCGTATAAGCACTAGGAATCGAGATATATACAGTCATGCACCACTTAATAACGGGGATATGTTCTGAGAGAGGCATTGTTAAGCGACTTAGTCATTATACAAACGCCATAAAGTGCGCTTACACGAACCTAGGTGACCCAGCCTACCGCACACCTAGGCTCTATGGTACAGCTGATTACTCCCAGGCCCCAAGCCTCTACAGCAGTGGTTCTCAACCTTTCTAATGCCGTGGCCCTTTAATACAGTTCCTCATGGTGTGGTGACCCCCAACCATAAAATTATTTTCGTTGCTACTTCATAACTGTAATTTTGCTACTGTTATGAATCATAATGTAAATGTCTGTGTTTTCTGATGGTCTTAGGTGACCCTGCTAACAGTTCTCAACCTGTGGGTCATGACATCAGAAAGGTCGAGAACTGCTGCTGTAGAGTGTAGAGCCTAAGACAATCGGAAAACACAGATATTTACATTATGACTCATAACAGTAGCAAAATTACAGTTATGAAGTAGCAACGAAAATAATTTTATGGTTGGGGGTCACCACAACATGAGGAACTGTATCAAAGGGTCGAGGGATTAGAAAGGTTGAGAACCACTGCTCTACAGGGTGTTGCTGTAGAAAACAACATCAGGTTAAATCAAGCACAAGAGAAATTGATGCAATTGGGAGACAAAGTAAGAAAGAGATGCTGGGGGCACTGCCGCCATAGCACAGCATACTGTTTCCCAGAAAACTTCTTATAAGTAGAAAATAACACTACAACATATAGTAAATATATAAACTGGTAACACAGTCATGTATTATCATTATCAAGTATAATGTATTGTACATAACTATATGTGCTGTACTTTCATACAACTGGCAGAGCTTACACCAGCATCACCACAAACACATGACAACAATGATGTCAGGATGCAATAAAAATTTTTCAGCTCTATTATAATCTCATTAGAGGCCCAGTGCACGAATTCAAGCACAGGTGGTCCCTCCACCTGGTCGGCAATCAGGCCTGATCAGGGCCAATCAGGGCCAGCCGACTGGGGGAAGGGGCCACAGGAAGTTGGCCAACTACATGAGGTTGGCTGTGGGAGTGCACTGACTACCAGGGGCAGCACCTGCTTTGAGCATCTGCCCCCTCATGGCCAGTGTGCATCATAGCAACTGGTCATTTGGTCAACTGGTCATAATGGTCACTTAGACTTTTATATATATAGATGGGACCACCATCATGTATCATATATATGGTGGGTCCTTGACCAAAGCTTCATTATATGGCATGAGACTGTAAATGTATAAAACCTCATTATAAAGAAATACAATGTGGCTGACTTGTTGAACATGAACAAATCTGACCCTCGAAAGATATTTTGCAAAGGTTTTCATGCATTTAGGCTTCTGTGCCCTGACAGAAGCCAGCAGAGTCAGTGAGGTCCCCACTAGACTTTCGGTGAAGCTGAGAAACGAGGGTGACACAGGCCAGAACTGCAGAGCCCAGTGTGGGAGGGGAAAGAGGGAAACAAAGGCAGGGAAGAGGAGGGGACTCTAGGAGAGCGGGGTTCCCCGGCTTGTGATAAACATGGGCAGAGGTTCACACAAAGACGAAAAGGGGAATTGCTCGCCATTCCAAACAGCTCCAGAAGGTGATGGTGCATTGGGTGAAAGGTACTGCAGACTCATCTACAAAAATCAACGGCTGTTTAGAGACCCAAAGAAGGAACTGAACAGAGGCCTTCCTGGTGTTTTTGGCTCCCGATCCAAGCAGGGAGTGGAAGACCAGTCACGATGGGGAATTATAAATAGACGTGCTGGGGAAGCCAGGAGCGGAAAGGCCGAGCATGAGAGCAGAACAAATCCGCTATAACGTCATTTAACGGGGCTGCTTTAATAATTTCAGTTTGCTCTCTTGTCCTTTCCTCTGTCCTTTAGAATTGTTATTCCAAATGGTGACGTCGTTAGCATCAGTTTTAGTCTAGTTAGTAAACACATACCCATGTGGCTTTCTATGATTAAGCTTTTACAAGGTGGTTACTTAAATTGTTCTCATTTTGATCCTAAGATCCAAGACTGGAGCTAAAGCCACTCCACATGACTGCCCCTGGATGCTTGTGCCGGTTCTGGCCACAGGAGTCGGGGAGAGAAAGAAAGCTCACAGAGGCCTCGCAGACCTGTTCATGCTGGACCCAAACCTCTAAAAATAATGAGAACATGCCGTACAGATATAAATAAACACTAGCCATGGCATTTCAATTCCCATCCAGAAACTTCTCCTTGAGCACTCTTCATTGGAGGGGGTGTTTTAATATCTGCACTATCTAAACCTGTACTGTGTTTTACCCTGAAAATATTTTAGTCATATAATTTAGGGAGTAAATTTCTGTCCTAAGAGCTTTATATATTGGGGGGAAAGAGGGAGTTTGAATAGATGGAGATAGTCACACATTGGTGAATGAGGTCATTCTTATCTATTTCACAGTGAAATTGGACAATGTAAGTGGATTTCTTAGATATAGAGCTGGTATACATCTTTGAGATCAAGAGCTGTGGGTTAGAGTGTTATGCTTGTTGACAATGATTGGTTGATATTCTGAGACTTGATCCCACTATGGAAATAAAGCACATGGGTGTACACACCCACACTCGTGCGGAACACAGAGGCGGTTAAATTAGAAACAAATGTTCTCACTCTTTATTTCACTAGAGGGCTCACTCTCCTTAGAGAAAGCGTTCTTGGATTCCATTTATAATTTTTTTTAAAATCCCCATATTGGGAAAACTATATGCTTCTGAAAGATAAGCCTGTCTTTTCTAAGACTGACAACCATCCAAAGGGCATCTCATTCCTGTAAACCCTAGAAAAACATGGATGACCGGTGATCACCAGAGTGCCATAGGAGAACTGCATGAGAATGCCTTGACCATATATTTCCCTATATTTCCAAAGGTGTGTGTGTGGTGTTTTTTTTTTAAGTTTTGTGTTCCATAACAGAACACACTGAATTGAAGTGAATTGGAAGACAAATAAAATGTTCCCCCGAAACTACAGCTCACACATGAATTTCACTTAGACTTCCCTTTTTAAGATTTGCTCCAAACCCCCATCTGTGGCTCGTTCCCAGGGTCACAGAAGATGGGGATCCCTATGTGCGGCCCGAGGAGGAGCACTACGAGAATGACTCGGTCCGGCAGCTGGAGAACGAGCTCAAGATGGAGGAGTACCTGAAGCAGAAGCTGCAGGACGAGGCCTACCAGGTACCGGGGCTGGGCCCATACCACCCCCCGACTTCCGCCCAGCCCCGAGGTAACTGGGTCTTTTACATAACTAGGAAAAACCAGTGCCTTCTCCCTCCTCCCACCCTCCCTTTCTGGAATATTCTTACTATACTCCTTAGTCTGTGTATTCTAGACACTAAAGATTCCAGCTACTTCTTGTAGCCATCACTCACCCTGTGTGATAACTTCTGGTCTGGAAAGTGAAAGGGGGTGGGGCGGTCTTGTCACACAGCAGAAACCCGGTGACTAACAGTCCATCCCCCTCCTGGGTCATCAGCAGAGATGCTTGTTCTCTGTGATGGGAAAGAGATACAGAGATCAAGGCACAAAGGCAACTGAATAAGCATAAATGTATCTCCTCATTGTCCTCAGCCTCCCTCACCACCTACCTCGTAGGAAATGTAAGTAATAAGCAAGTGACAAACCTCACCCAGGAATGTTGGGGAGTGGGGGAGGCTGCAGGCCCCAGGATCCCGAGTGTGGATGGACAGATTGTCGTATGTACTGGACTGCATTCATCCACTGAGAATTCACCAAACATAACTCATGCAGTAGCTCATCCTAAAGGGATGCATTCTCCCCGCAGAGGCAGCGCCAGGCCGTGTTGGTCTTCCTGGTCTGTTCCCTTTCCCTGTAGTCCACCCTGTTTTCTTGGGGTTCAGGGGACTCAGGGGTGTTTGCCTGACAGACCCACTGCTCCCCGGGCCCCAGCTGGTTATTTCACTGTCAGGCTTTCTGTCCAATGGCCAGAGAACTTTCTCCACGTTCTTAGGTCAGTAGAGGCTCTCCTGTTAGGGAAAAGAGTAGCAGAGAGAACCAAGTGTCTTCTATTTCCCGTATGTTTATAGATTAAGTTTTGAAATATGTTCCCAAGAGGACAGCTGGAGCACTTGCCTTCTCCCCACCCCCACCCCCACCCCCAACACCAGGGAGCAGCAAAGGTGTGACTTCTTTGGGATGTTCCATTCGCCCACATTTCAGGAGCGAGTGGATGTGGGTCTTGTCACACACAAAATAGCCAAACCCATGACTAGATATGTAATGCCGTGCTACAGCGCTGCAGACACAAAGCCTCCTGCAGTCCGGACCCACGGAGAAGGCTCTTTCTTTGGGTTTCCGTGGCCCATGCACAGGAGGAAGTCAGCCTGGGCGAAGCTGCCAGGGTGGGTCTGGGAATGTGAGGGATGCTCGCACAAAGCTTGTTTGATGCTCCTGCCTAGAGGGGAAGAGAGATACAGTGAAATTATCAATACTCTGGTTCATGCTAAGTCATCAATACTCTGGTTAGAGGCGCCTGGTAGGCCTCCCCTCTTGGAGCTCATATCAGTGCCAGAATTTGGGTGGCAACAGTAACCGAATTTCTAGGTTTTATTTTATTTTATCTATTTATTTATCTATTTATCTATCTATTTATTTATTTATTATTGATTTCAGAGAGGAAGGGAGTGAGAGAGAGAGAGAAACATTAATGATGAAAGAGAATCATCCATTACCTGCCTCCTGCATGCCCCCTACTGGGGATCGAGCCTGCAACCTGGGCACGTGCCCTGACCTGGAATCGAACCGCGACCTCCTGGTTCATAGGTCAACACTCAGCCACTGAGCCATGATGGCTGGGCTCTAGGTTTTACTTTAAAGGGAGGCAGCCATTCCATATAACTAACTAGATTTTTGTTGTTGTTTTAATGAACTAGGAATTTAACGGTGTCTGAGTAAGACGAAAGGAAATTCTGTTCATGCTTAAGATCCAGTTGAAGCTTTTGCCATCTCTGGTCAATCTTAAGCTCCTCTCTCTCCTTTCCTTTCCACGTCTGACAACTTCAAGGGAAAGGCAACCAAAGGGGCCAGGAGATTCTAACAGGCCGTGTGTCCCCACTCAGGACATGTGCCCTGGCGAACGCTGTGGTGGTTTTCCTTGACGGCTCTGTGAGCTCATGTTCACAGATTATGGTTGTTTGGTGGCTCAGATGCTGCTGTCATTCACTGCACTCTCTCTCTCTCTTTCTCTGACTTTGTGCATGGCTTCCAACAAAATAATTCACCTGCTTGACTGCACCACAGACTTGACATGTCACCTTTCTTGTTTGTGTCCTTTGTCACCCGCAGGTCAGCTTGCAAGGTTGAATACAATATCCTTTTATCACTCTCCTCTCAAGTAAGTACCCTCTCGTTTAGGAGGAAGCGTGGCCACTGTACACTCAGTTCTCATAACTTGCAACCTAAGTTCACAATCACACTCTCTTGGGCATTTCTCTGTGAGAAAATATCCTCCTTCCCTGCTTTTGTCCAAGAACCAGTCCAGTCTATGGTGCATCCCACTACACCGCGGGGAGATTTGGCCAACCATCTTGAGAGATGACTTTTTAACTCTGTTCATTAGGAGAAATGGCACAGAAACTTCTCCAACGCCAGATAACCCCCTCTTCCCCCCCCCCCAAAGTTTTCCGTGGCCACATAGCCACATCACAGTCCATAAGAGCACCTGAGTCTGAGCCTCTCCATCACTTGAGAAGCAATGGTCCAGGCTTGCTCAGCACTTCCAGAGACGGATCAGTTCCTTGGACTTGGCTGTCCTCAGGGCCCAGCATGTCAGAGAGACAGGGGAAAGCAAAACTGAAACAAAGGCAAAAATAAAAATAAAAGCAGCAAAACACAGAGGAAAACATCTGCAGGCTTTTACGTTTGGAATAGCTGGTTCGAACCCTTTGTGGAATTCAGGAGGGTGCAGTCACTGATATGGCACGTGGCCCTTTCCCCCAAGGGCCTGCCCACCTGCCTGCATACGTGGGAAATCCTCAGGGGATGTTTAATGGAGAGAGAGCAGCACTTGACTGGCGGCACTACTGGAGGGTGGTGGTCTGAAGCTTGGGCTCTGGACCCTAATCTACCCACGTTCAAGTGGGAGCTGCAGCAAATGCTAGCAGCACAACCTCAGACACATTAGGGGACCTCTGTGAGCCTCCACTCCCTCTGCACAACGTGCATGGTAATACCTACACCGTAGAGGACATCCCTCACTGAGGTCCAGTTCTTACAGATCTTACCGGTGGCGGACACGCTATAACGTTGATGAACACATGCCTACGGGCCTGGCCCTGTGTTCAGGGCCTTATACCGATTCATGGAAGCTGCTGAAGCAATAATGTGGGTGTACGGGAACCCCTGGGAATGAGAAGCAGCTTGCTCCCTCTACGTTTTATAAACAAGGCTGGGGCTCAGCTGTGTGCGGTGATTCCATACACCCTCAGCTCCACTGTCCCACACGTCTAAATGGTTTCTCCGGCTCCAGCCAGTGACCACTTAGATGCCCCTCATTACAGATCAAAGCGAATCCCTCTCGAGGTTATCTGGCTGCACTGGCCTGAGGACTCCTATCTCCTACTGTTACACAGTCTTTTCACCGTGAATCTGGAGTGTAGCTGATAGTAAATTTTGGCTGCTAAGTTGTGAAATGACATCAATTAGTAAAGAGTACATTCTAGCTCACACACCACACACCTCCTGTCTCAGTCCTCAGGTTAAGATCGAGCAAGTAAAAATCATGGCATAATCGCTACAATGGAATATATTGACCTCATTGCCTTCTGCTCTCCTGATACATGTACAACAACAGTGAAAAAATTCTCAGGAGCGGCTCCTGAAAATATTCACTCCAGTTTGAACAAAGCTAGTCCCAAAGGAGCAAGCTTTTTCCTTTAATAGCAGTTTCCCTCACTTAGCTCTGGCAATTTGATTATTTTTGTTCTGCGTGTTATTTAAACATCAGTAGTGCCTTCTTAGAAAAATATATCTTTTTTAAAGCCTAGTGAATTGTCCTTGATGTGAACCCAGATAAAAAGTGGCATTTGGTCCTCGTACCTAAAAGCCAAATACTTCAGTACGTGGGAAGTTCTTGGGCAATGTTTTATCTCTGCCACAAAGTTGGCAGGAAAAACAAATTGTACAGCTGTGGCCTCTGCCACTGAAGGCATCCTGTGCCTACCTGGATGGCATTCACAGGGCTCTAAGCAGGAGCCCGCCTATCAGTAAATCAACCCCTTAGGCAAGACTCACTCACCACCTGACGGAACCCTGCAGTCTGTCTGCATGTAGCCTAGAAAGACGGCTGGGATTCTAGAGTAGCTTGTGGTATTTAAATCTATTCGACTTCCTGACTGTACTGCAAGGCCAGAAATCATACCACAGTTTAGGCACCGCTGACCCAAGGGTCCTAAAGGCAGCCGACTTTATCAGCTCCAAGTCCATTCGGCAGCCACTGACCAGGCCTTACGTCGGGAAAGGCCACAAGGCAGGACTCCAAAAGCAGGGGAAACCCAGTCTTCTGCTCAAAAGGAGCCTGAGGCCTGTTTGAAGATGAACATGCACTTATCAACACAAAAAGCCAGAACACCTGGGTGACTGCTTTTCACCCGGCCACTTGGGAAGAGATGTATACGGGAGGGTTCGCACTCCACACAGAGTGCACCACGGCGCCATGGGGCCTACTCAGACCTTGGCTTGTCCCTCTGGCCCCATGGCATTGCACTCAGCCAGCCAGAGCCTAGCTTCAGAAACCGCAGGTTTGAAGATCAAAGTGGATTTTTTTTTTTTTTTTTTTTGAGCGGAGCATTCTGCTGGTGAGTCAGTGCTCTCACCTCCTTGTCCAAAGGACAGCGGCGGGTGGCTCTAACCCCCAGGTGCCGCAGGTGCCCCCCAAGCAAGGGACTCACCAGGAGGGTTCTTGTCCTTTTCCAGAAGGCACAACTCATGGCACACACTACCCGGGACATTCATCCCCGGTTATCAGAGGAAGGGAGTAGAGGGGGTATGTGTGTGTGTGTGTGTGTGTGTGTGTGTGTGTGTGTTGTGTCTCAGGGGAAAGGGAGGGCCCTAAGCTTCCTGACTTATGAGAACAGTTTTCGTCTTTAAAAAATTACACATTCCTTATTCCCAGGCAAACTATAGTCAGACAGATGATGAGAGTAACATGAGCGCTGGTGATGAAGGGGAGCGCTGCGCCCACCACCGCCCAGAGGAGAAGCGGCCTGGCAGCGCCTGGGAGAGGAACCGCCCCACCAGCAGCTCCCGCACACCCGCCCCCAAAGACGTGCTCTGCTGACCGTAGTGCAGCTCATGTTTCGTCCTCAGATGTGTAGTTCATAGGTGTGTGTGTGTGTTAAGAAGAAGAAAAGAAAAAGAAAAAAAAAGACTTCTGTTCAAAGCTAACTTATCAGCTACATCTTCTATAACATGGCTCATCCCTGGTTTAAAAAAAAAAAAAAAAAAGAACCAGAGGCCGAAAACCCACGCTGCTGTTCCTCACGGTGGCAGTATTAACAAGCATCTTCAATATCATGTGCACATGATACTGAACCTGTTCCGTTTACAGTGACACTATTAATCCTGTCTGTAGCTAGGGTTTGATTTCTGAGTTCTTTGAGATTTTAGCAATCCAGTTTATTATACGATGTACATTTTTCCCCCCACAGTAATTGGGACAAAACAACCGCTCGCAATTATTCATTGACCCTGAAGGTCTCGGGTCCTGAGTGAGCCGGCGTGGAGGGCCTGGCCTGCCCTGTCTGCCCGGGCCTCCCTGTCCTGTGAGCGGTGCCTGGAGCCAAACACGCCAGGTTAACCCAGTCTTTGGGGCTTCTTCCCCGACTGGAGGTTGTTTTCTTTCAAGATGTTCTAGCGAATCAGCCATAGAATTTAGTGTAAATAATTTTTTTTCCAAATAGAGATCATATTCAAAGTAAGACAACGTGCAAATTATATAGAATCTAGTTTTTAAAACTCAGCACAGATCTTCTTAAAACTGTGAACTATGTTTTGGAAATACTCGTTACTAAAGCTGTCTATAAACCACAGGTGCCATACGACCCCCACCCGGACCGCAGTGGTCTCTGCTCTTCCATGGCTTGTTCCTTCCTCTCGGTTTAGCTTTAGGGAGCATGTCTCACCGCACCGCTCGCCCACAGGTCCCCCCCCATCAGGTTGTCTGGAGGCCTTCCCCTCTCACTGTACAGGCTTCAAGTGCGCTTGCAAAAAAAACGTTCGCTCCTTTCCTTTCTGAATGTGTATTGCCTTCGCTGGCGCCCCAGTGTTCTGCATGCAGCCTTCTGTGGTCATGTGAAAGGAAGCAGGCTCTTCTCCGAGGCAATGGGGTTCTGCACTCAGGGAAGAGCTGGTGTGCAAAAGAGCCGTCAAAGAAGGGAGAACGAAAGACTGTCGGTGGTCCTTTGTGAGGACCCCTTTGGAGGAGCACTAACAACCTCCCTTAGGGATTCCTGGGAAATTTGGGGGGGAAATAGCCCACCTTTTTCAAGATGTGATGAAATTAAAAGTCCCTGTAATAGGTTAGGTCCATTGTGCTTACATCGGCAGCTCTCTGGAATTCCTGCCCTCCTTTCAAAGAAGGAAGAGAACGTCATTTTAGAACAGTGGTTCTCTAAGTGTGTTCCCTGGACAGGAACACATCAGCATCACCTGCGAGTTTATTTAGAAATGCAAATTCCTGGGCCCGAACCCAGGCCCATGAATCAGAAGCTCTGGGCGTCGGGCCCCTGCAATCTGCGTTTCCTGAAGCACGCAGGTCAGGCTGATGCACCCTGAAGGCTGAGAACCACTGCTGTGAGATAAAGCTGTGTAATAGTCTCTGCAAAGGCCTTATTCTGCGCCCGCCTTAAAGCTCCAGCAATTTGGTTTGCTTCCCGAGCTGGCAGGAACCTCCTCCTGCCCCACACAGCTGGTGGGTGGGGGGTGCCTGGCTGAGAACAGACATCCTGCCATCTCCCTGCGCCCTCTCCAGAGAGCCCGGGGATGCCCATCCCTGCGTTTGGTCAGAAGCCATGTCCTTGGCTGCCCTTTAGAACAACATCACTTGCCTTGGGGTTAGTAAAGCTCTTGGGTGACGTCAGTAAGGAGCCCGTTCTACAATAGCTATTGGTGGGTGTAATCTCCTTCCAGAGAACCAGGCTGACACCAAAGTGGCACACTGCACAGTTCTCAGATTTCTTTGCACAGGTGGGTTTCATGGCGGGTTTTGTCCATGCCTCTTCACGTTCATCTCCTCTCCACTGCCCATCTCCTGTGAAGCCGTACCTCTCTAGATGGAGCAGATGGTCCCTGCTGCCTCATACTCAGTACTTAAAACCACTCCATCCCAGCTACCTGCATTGCTGTCAGCTCTCAATCACAGCCAGGTAGTTCTTGAACTCTGAACTGTGACCCCGAGGGTGGCGGGCAACCACCAACTGGACTGAGCTGGCATCTGTTGTCCTTTGTGTTTCTACACGAGAATGTTTGTCTAGGGTTTGAACCCTCTTGCTGATAATCATCCCCCTTGTCGTAGTTTTCATTGCCAACTCCATCACGCGGTTGTTGATCCCATCGTACAAAGCCATTGCGAGGACTCTACAAACCGCTGCCCATGACCAGTTCCTGACTAACCAGCCACCTTTTCTTTCTCTTAGCTCCGCGTCAGCACTGAGACCAGACTCAAGCACCCCTGTCCTGTAACCGAGACAAAATGGCGTGTGTTGTTTTGGTTTTTGGTGGTTTTTGGTGGGTTTCTCTCCTTGGTTCTCCAGATTTACTTCTGGGGCCTGTTCTGAGAGCAAACCCAGCAGGTCTTACCTGTCCTGTGCATCAGATACAATTATATCTGGCGGGGGTGTTTCTTGTTCCACATGAATTGCACATCCATCTCCATCAGAGATGATAGCCTATATGAGCACTGGTCTAACACAGCCAACCCTCCCCTACAGCGCCATGTTCATGGAGGGAGGGGGGAGGGGGAGGTCTACTGTAAGGGATTCAGGAATCAGTTGTGGTTGGTCAGGACGGAAGTCGGGGTACGTTTGGTTGGTCAGAGGGAGATGTGCTGGAGATTGTGAAAAATGGATTCTCGGATGATAAGGCAGGGAAGGTTCATTTGTAAGTAGTAATGTGAACTTAATTGCATAAGAGTGTGGCCTTCGTTGTGATATACTATGTATTTTCTTATATGCATGAGCCAAACGGTTGCATCATAATTTAGCACTGATGTCCGCCTTTATTTTGATCATCTTTGTCCACCCTTATTAGTTCTTGGCTGTTCACTGTAGATAAACATTGTAAATATGGCAACTTTTAGTTGCTGCAATCACCTTGGTTCGATTCCACGCAAGGAGCCACAAACAAGAACTCCACTGTGTCCTCAGAAGAAAGGGCATTTTTACTTTTGAACCAAAAAGAGAAAAATAAAATCAGAAGCGTCATATCTTGAGACTAATTAACTGTAAGACATTTTTAATTAAGACTACTGTAATTTGACTCCATTTGAAGTAACCAATACAGAGACCCTAAAGATTTCATGATATTCATTGGTATTGTAACAAAACTACTATTGTATGGGTTTTTTTGTATTGCTGTTAAGTATTGTTTTGTTTTGTTGTGTGTGTGTGTGTGTGTGTGTGGGTGGGTGTGTGTGGGTGTGTGTCGGAACCTCCTGGGGACATGTTATATTTTGAAGTGATTAAACTATTTAATTGTGTGTCTATATTTTGGAATGGAATTATTTCTTCATTAAAAAATGTTTTTAAAAACACTATATCTTGGATATGTTATTCCTTTTTTTCAATGAATCTTTCCTAAAGTAACATGAAGTCAGTCTGTTCAAAGGAAAAAGGCAAGTCATTTCTTGTTGTGTGACGCAGGAGCTATCGATTGAGTAGTAAGCATCTCAGGTAAAATATCTCACCTTTGGAGCTATGACTTTTTTTTTTTAATGGAATACCTTGTTACAGTCAATATGGAGGTGGGTCTGTAATGCTAATAGCTAACATAAGCTTACTTTACATCAGACATTGTTATGAGATTTGCACTTTATATTACTTTTCTTGATCCTCTGAATTTGCAGCATCTAATCAGGTAGTTAGCAAATATTACATGCTTACTTGTTGAGTGGGTGAATAAGTACGTTAGTGGCTTTTGTTTTGTTTGTGCTAGAGTTAGTGAGAAAGGAGAATAAGCACTGACATGGTCATCAATATGGTGACAGCAACAAGACACAAGAGTCCGAGGAAGGGGCGGACACTCGGAGCGTTGCCACTCCCTTCATTCTCATTTTTCCTCCGAGAACCTCTGATTCCCATGCAACGAAGTGTTGTGTGTTTTCTTTGATCAGGAAGCCAATTCCTTTACAGAACCATTAGCAGAGCCTGAGTCTGGCTGCAACACTTCGTGAATTGCATTCTGGGCACCTCTGACTTGGAGTGGGGCTGCCAGTCTGTGCTCATGGAGTCTGGGGTTGATCTGAAGTCCATGAAAATGCTGTAAACCCTCAAGAGGCCCCAGAGAGAGAAGCCGGGAGGTTCTGCATCAATTACAGGAGAAAATCCTGACGTGATATCACCACTAGACGAAACACATATCCCCCTTCGCTTTGGGGGTGAGAGGCAAGGGCTTGTGTCCATTGGTGCCTGTCAGTTTCCTTTAGCTGCATCTCAGTACCTCATCCCGTCATCCCTTAAGGAGCACATTTAGCTCTTCTCTCCCTCTCTTAGTATTCCTCGACTTTATCTAATTGCAAAAGTCACCTGAGGATTGGTAAATTCGGATGTAGCAGGTCTAAAGCCGTGGTCGGTAAACTGCAGCTCGCAAGCCACATATGGCTCTTTGGCCCCTTGAGTGTGGCTCTTCCACAAAATACCATGGCCTAGGCGAGTCTATCTAATATTTTGAAGAAGTGGCATTAGAAGAAGTTTAAGCTTAAAAATTTTGGCTCTCCAAATAAATTTCAATCGTTGTCCTGTTGATATTTGGCTCTGTTGACTGATGAGTATGTCGACCACTGGTCTAGAGCAGAGGTTCCCAAACTTGTTTGTGCCGTAGACCCCTTGCCATGTTTTTCGGTTTTGGGTAGACCCCCTACTTACCTGATATTGATTTTTTTGTAAATTTCTAACTGTAGTGAAGTTTAGTGTTAAAATTTAATAAAAAATAATGTACCGACTTTTCTCCGGCATTCTCAAACAAAATAACACTGATTCACTATAATTTGTATGATAAACTACCAGTTTATATTTTTTTAAATATTTTCTCAGCACTTTCCTATTCAAGATTCAGGAAACGAATGAACGTATTTTTCTCACATTCATATTTATAGAGTGACGAATTGAACAAGTCGGTGCAAGTTCGCGAAGCTTTGAGACAAAAATTGGCAAGAATGTTTACTGCGCGTATGCTTGTAACAAGATGATACTGGTATATCATTATGTGCAGGTTTTTATCCTACAACTTACACAATTTTATAAACATATATAATAAATTTTTTACTTCATAGGTACTTTTATAAATAATTTATATATTTTTATATTATAAGATAATATGATGTAAGTAAATAGGTACTATCAGTGTATGTTGAGATCCACTATCGTGGACCCCCATTTTCATTTCATGGACCCCCAAATTTTTTTTTCGCTGACGTAGACCCCTTGCAGGTTGTCATAGACCCCTGGGGGTCGATATAGACCACTTTGGGAATCACTGGTCTAGAGTATGGCCAGGGAATCTGTATTTTTAGTAAGTGCTTCAGTGATATTTACGGTTTAACAAGTTTTAGGAAATACTGGTCTCTTGCTACTCGAAATGTGGCCCAGGGACCAACAGCACTAGCATCTCCTGAGAGCAAATGACAAATGCAGGATCCCAGGCTCAAAACCAAACCTACTAAATCAGAGTCTGCATGGCATCAAGACCCCCAGGGGATGTGTGTGCGCCTTGTGAAGAAGCTCTGGCCTGGAGTCCAGCTTTAATCCTAGTCCTCCAGGATTAGGTCCAGTTGGGTCCTCAGGGGATCGAATGACAAGCCAGGGATGCTATTTCAGCGAGGATGGTGCAGTGCTTCTTGAACTTGTAGTTCTGATTTAGTGACTCTGGAGTGGGTGAGGCCCAAGATCTGCATTTCAAACAAGTTCTCAGGAAAGCGGAGACGTGGAGCACGGACATGGCGCGGGCAGCTGGCTCCCCTCTTCCAGAGGAGGCGCCCCTCCCCTCGATGCCTCACTCAGACACGAGAGGCCGCCCACGTGTTCGGCCCTCCCACCAGCCTCAGCCACAGCCAACCGCGCTGCTCCTTGAGGTCTCGCTGCCTCTGCGTGGCCTCGCGAGAGGCCCAGGCTGAGGCCGCAGGTGAGAGCGGCTGTCTCTGTGCCCCGGGCGCTCCAGGTCTCCCTCACGTGCCCGCGGCAAGAAGCGTCTTTTCCGGTTCCCAGCGACCCCTCAGGTCCCCACAGGAGTGTCCAGTCGGTAAGGGGGGACGGGAGGCCGCGCTGGGCGCCCTGGCAGGGCTGGGTCCCGTGCGGCCCACAACAGGGTGGGGAGGGGACCTGGCTGGCTGGCTGCCTGACCGACAGGCTGACTGACTGAATGATGACTGACAGGCTGGCTGGCTGACTGACAGACAGGCTGGCAAACGGACTGAGGGACTGATAGGCTGACTGGGTGGTTGTCAGGCTGACAGGCCGGCTGAATGGCTGGCTGACAGACAGACTTCCTGAGTGATTGACAGGCTGGCTGGCTGGGTGACTGGATGGCTGACAAGCTGACTGGCTGACAGGCCGACTGACAGGCTGACTGGTTAACGGACAGTCTGCCTGAGTGATGGACTGACAGGCTGACTGGCTGGCTGACATTATGGTAACCAAAGGCCCTTGTAACCACAGTGCTGACATGGGACCCACAGTTTTCCTTGCTTATGTCATCAACAAACGTGGCCCTTTTGGAGTTTTATGTTTGAATTATGCTTTTTCTGGCTGAAAGAGGTAATTTGCAAACACAAGGAAGAGGGCTTTAAGTTTATGTTTGGATGCTAGGCCCAGAGATTAGAAAATATTACTAGGATCTGTAAATTACTACCCACAGATTAGCCCAGGAGCTATCGCAGGGCGGGGGTGGGGGTGGGGGGGGGGCAAATATGTGACGACTCCTTCCTGACTGTGAGTCTCTGGCGAGAGTTTGAATTAAAACATGAGAAATGCCAGGAGAGAGGGGAAAAGAAATATTGTGAAATCATCATGTTTATTCTAAAAAGGTACATTCCTAGTGAATTGTCTGCAGCCATCACCTAAATCTTGTCTTTCCTACGCGTCAGCATCTACGGAACAAATGTAAGAGCCTCTTAAACGATCACCATTCCCCCTCTGAGAACATCTGCTTCCAAAGGAATGTTGGCAGAGTTTGTGGTGATGTCAGACTGCCAGGCACAAAGATTGCCGTCTGGTTAGCCCTAGCCCTGGCCTTCCCTCCTCCAAGGCATCCTCGCCTAAATCACACACACACCAGAGTTTAAATGGATCACTGTCCATTCTCACTGGGAAACAAGCAAAAGGTTGGAAGCAGGATGTGCTCAGAACTCGAGTTTTCCTGAGTCTCTTAAATATGTATAGTCAACCTTCCACGAAATGTACCATTTGCAGCGATCTTTGGGAAAATAAAATAAAATTCAAAAAGAGAAGCATCTCCAGTCATGTTGTTCACCATTAAAAAGTAATGATTGCAGAGCCACCTTTTGAGGTACAGGAGCCACCAGCTGCTTTCCTTATGGACCAGGGCAGGTCCACATCACTCACAGAGCAGTTGTACTTCAGACATCTGGGTGTCTGATTGGAATGCTTGCAGTATCCTGTAGTTACTTTTGTTCATCAGCTTTCACTCGGGTCTTGAGAAATTTGATTAAGAAAAGATTTTGAGTGGTTTACCTTGGTTTTAGCAGCTCCAACAACCACTTTTGACTGAAATGATTCATTGTGAACATTTTTAAGATGGATAGAAGGAGATGGCATTTGGGTTTGGTTATAACCTATGAAACAGTGGTTTAAGAGAAGGCAACTCCTCTGAAGTTAAGAGTTGATTGATAAGAGAGACTTTGTCCTAAATTAATTCAAACCAGAATTAAGTGAAAGGCTTCAGTGAAGTCAAGTGAAAATCAGTTTCAGCCGAAACCGGTTTGGCTCAATGGATAGAGCGTCGGCTTGGGGACTGAAGGGACCCGTGTTCGATTCCGGTCAAGGGCATGTACCTTGGTTGTGGGCATATATCCCCAGTAGGGGTGTGCAAGAGACAGCTGATAGATGACTCTCTCTCATTGATGTTTCTAACTCTCTATCTCTCTCCCTTCCTCTCTGTACAAAATCAATAAAATATATTTAAAAAAAGAAAAAGAAAGAAAAGAAAATCAGTTTCAATGGCCAGAAAAAAAAAAGGGGGGGGGGGCTTCAGGCTGCAACGGGGTGTGGGGTTGGGGGAACTGTGTGTCATTGTGTAGGTGCCCAGAAAGCAGTAACGACTCTTTTTCAGCATTTGTTCTTTTCCCAGGTCAGAACTAGGGGAGGTGAAAAACGAGGATGTACCTTCGAGATTTTTTTTTAATGGGATGACATGTAATCATTTTCATGTATTTCACTTGTTAAATCATTATGTGTTGACTATCCATCAACATTTCATGAAGTCAGATGATACCCTGAAACATAATGTGGCTCTACAAATCAGGAGATCAGGGTGGTAGACTGGTTTATTTGACCTTAGGAAAATCACTTAACTTCTCATTCTCAACAAACTTCTCATTGAGAGTACGAATGCCTATTTTATTTTTTCTTAATATATTTTTATTGATTTCAGAAAGGGAGAGAGATAGAAACATCAGTGATGAGCGAGAATCATTGATTGGCTACCTCCTGAACCCCCCCCCCCCCATTGAGGATCGAGCCCACAACCTGGGGGCATGCCCTTGAACAGAATTAAACCTGGGACTTGTCAGTCCACAGGCTGACGCTCTATCCACTGAGCCAAACCGGCTAGGGCTGAATACTTATTTTACATTCTTTATAGAATCATTGTGATGATCTCATAAAATGATATAATGAAATATAAATTACTATAGCCATAAAAGTACTTTATAGCAATGTGAATGAAAAATATATAATTCACCATTCAAATATAAGGTATTGATGTCACACACATCAGTTCAAGTGATTTATCTTAGTTAATGTTCAGCCAACTTACTGTGATCCGTTCCCTTTCATGTCTTCTAAGAAGTCAAAGGCATTGGTTCATTTCAATGAATGGCACTGTTCTTAAATTGATCTCCATAGAAAAATGGGTCTGCTCTGTAGATACCAATTAACATGGTAGTGACCCTTGCCCATTGCCAAATGACCAGCACCACTCTATCACCCTCCCTTCCAGTTCTCATTCAATTAAACAGGGTAAAGGTTACGTAATTACAGCAGTTTCCTCTAGCATTCAAGATTAGGTTAGCCTTGTCTCTCATAAAACAGAGGCCCAATGTAACTGTTAATCAAGAAGCTGAAACAAACTGCAGGAGGATTACACTTCCCCTCCTCTTGCAATTAGTAACTGCCCGACTAAAACACACACACACACACACTATGATAGCACAGGAAAATCTGACTCAGTATCATAGGAAAGTTGTCCCCCTCCTCCAAGTAAATGCAAATGTCTATCTCATTATGAAAGAATTGTTCAGGGGGGCTAGCAGGCTCTGATGTTAAGGAGCCTGCCGACCTGCCATTCACCAGCCCCAAACAGGAACACAAGGAAATGAATAGAAATGATAGAGGGTTTTTTTTGTTTTGTTTTGTTTTTTTAAGAGTGAAATAGCTGGGTTTTTTTTAAAGAGTGAGAGCTGGCTCCCATTCCACAGATATGGGGCTTCCTTTAAGTATAATATAAACAGCAGCAAGAGCTGAGGATGACTGCCATCCTTGAATGCCAAATAAACAGAAAATGACAAGCACAGATTTTTGGCTTTCTGTTAAAGCTTGGTTTCTTCAACAACCCCTTTTGTTGCCTCTAAAGACAATAGTCTCAGTGTTTCTGAGCCAGAACGCCAGGACTCAGAGCAGAGCCTTCTTTGCCGCACCCCATCCCAGTTCATTCTGCAAGCAAGACTAGTGTCTCCTTTGGGTTTGAGAGCAAGCCACGGCCCATGTCTGCAGAAGCATTTGTTTATTAAAACTAGAGGAGTGATATATGATGGTTTCAGTTTGCAGACCAAGCCCAGGGCAGTTTGATGAGGTGTGTGCTCAGTTGATTGGGTAACAGTAGCTTAGTGGTGCACTCTGAAATGGATTCAGTTCAGGAAGTGGGGATTTACCTCCTTCATTAGTTCATTGTGATTCCAGCTCAAGTCTCCTTATTATATACCTAATGTTCACTTAGGTGAAGTATGCTACATGAGTCACAGGAATAAAAATAAAACAGTGCTTATAAATCACCTGGTGGTGTGGACACAGTATTGCCTTATTGAGGCTTGATAAAGAGCACATTATTTTTCTTCAAGTTCAGACAGATATTTTGTGCCAAACTATAGCTCCTTATCCAGTCAAAGTATGAGAGTTGGGTCATTGTGAAAATTACTTGAAGGAGTCATTCTCAGCATACCGCTTATTTACTTATTAATTCACTTAAATATATTAGGAATAAGATTTTTTTCTATCTTATTTTACTATAAGCCCTGGTAAACTTGATAAAATAGTCTAACATTTAATGTATAAGAAAAAATAATGCTGTCACTTCTCAAGTATATTGTGAAGGATAACTAAAAAAATTAATATGACATTTAGTAAATAACCTTGTCCTAAGCAAGTTTATAGACATTCATAACTTGTTTCAATGGAGCATATTTGTCCCTTTCATAGCAATAGCTATTTCCAACTCAATTTTCACTAGCTATAAAGAAGCAAAATGCACTCTAAAGAAGACATTCTTTATAATTCCACCACTTCTTTTAGCATTTGTGGTAGAATTATAATAATTCATCTTATAAATACAAAGAATTCTATACATCAAAATTACATTGAAAAAATTTTAAAGCATTCTGTGTGACTAAACTTGGTTCACTGCATCTTTAAATGAAAGATTTTATTATGGAAATCATTTACTATTGTAAGTTTTTAATATCCATACTTAAAGTTCATGAAAACAAAGAAAATAGAAGCTGATGGTATGAAAAGATACAAATTATTTGCCCATACATTCTCTACTATTGCTATGCAAACCCAAGCTGAACTCTGAACCTGGAGGAATTAGAATGGAGCTGAAGTTTCTACATGAACCCAATGAAGTGTGCTCCAGAAGCTTCATCAACAGCCACATTCTTCTGTGTTCATTTTAAAGGTTCTCCATTCAGTGTTCCCCAGACAGTATTTTCTGAACAAAAGAAAACAGCCCCTTAATCACAACCACGAGCTAGGATTCCTCAGATTTCATCGTGTTCAAAGGCAAGCTAACGGTCATTGAGCAATGCCTATTTGTCTCGATTTTGCTCTGCTTATACTGTGTCCTCCTCCTGAGCACTGGATTTCACAGTTAACTCCAGTGTCCATCTTTGATCTTAGCTTCATTCTAATTTTTTTCAGGTTTTTGAACCTAAAAGTTCCTGGACCCTTTCTGACTTGGCCTGTACCTCCACTCCCAACTCCCCTGCACTCCATGCTTTCCTTTCTAACACCTACACACACCAGGGCCCAACAGGCTCTGCCTCAGTCTCCCCAAAAAAGTATGTACTGGGGGGAAGGGGGTACATACTGCTCATCATCATGACCCTTCTGTATGCCTCATACAACTAAGAGAAGACGTGCTTTTGCACTTAAAAGAAAGTATACCCACAGAAAAATAAGGGGTTGAGGAGGAACCACCAGCATGTACCTTGATGTTGTCACAGAACACTGCATTTCCCCCCGCCCCTATCCTGTCATCACCACCACCACCATCCCCCCTTCTCTTTGCTATGGAGAGCTCCCAAGTCACCACATTTACCCTAGAAAATCAGCTGAGCCCTGGCTGGTTTGGCTCAGTGGATAGAGGGTCGGCCTGCATACTGAAGGGTCCTGGGTTCGATTCTGGTCAAGGGCATGTACCTTGGTTGCGGGCACATCCCCAGTGGGAGGTGTGCAGGAGGCAGCTGATCGATGTTTCTCTCTCATTGATGTTTCAAACTCTCTGTCTGTCTCCCTTCCTCTCTGTAAAAGGTCAATAAAATATATTTTAAAAAGAAAAGAAAATCAGCTGAGAGGTTTTCATGTTAAAAGGAAAATCTCCAACTTCATTTCCTAGAATCAGGTTCAAAATAGTAATGGTTTTCTGCTGTGTGCACGAGAGCTGCAAAGTGTTGATAGGGACAGAGAGTGGCCAACACGGAAAGTATTTTTAAAACTGACAAGCTACTTGTAGAAGTTTTGGCATCATTTTCTCCAGTGACTGGTAATTATTTAAAAAGAAACTGTTAGAAATTGTCCTAACCAAAATAATACTGCTAGAAAGCCTGATAATAATAAATTCTTGATCATTATTCATACATAAGATTATCAGCCCATAAATAATGAAATCTAATACTTTTGTTAGAATGGAGTTTTTTTGTTTGTGGGTTTGTTGTTGTTTTTTTTCTGAAAAGGCTAATTGTACTTCCATCTAGAATGATCCTAGCCTTACCATGCAGTTCTCCTCTTAGAGAAAAACACGTTAGAGGAGAACTTTGACCTGGGAAGAGCATGTAGGCATTCTTTCAGACAAGCTATTGATTTCCACATAAAACTGGCAAAAGAGAGAGCCATCTGGGATAACATGTTATGCACATTTGTTGATGATTCACTGTTAGAAGCGCATTTCAGTTTTGTACTCCACAAAAATATGATATCATACAGCTAAAGAGACTATTTCTCAATAAATCAAAGATATATAAGAAACAGAGTATGGCTGTATTAACTTGACCTATTTCAAAATCTAAAGTGCTATTTTTTAAAATATATTTTATTGATTTTTTTTACAGAAAGGAAGGGAGAGGGATAGACAGAAACATCGATGAGGGAGAAATATTGACCAGCTGCCTCCTGCACACCCCCTACTGGGGATGTGCCCGCAACCAATGTACAAGCCCTTAACCGGAATCAAACCTGGGACCTTTCAGTCCGGAGATCAACGCTCTATCCACTGAACCAAACAGGTTTCGGCTAAAACGTTATTTTTTAGTGAGAATTTGGTGTAATGTTTACTTACCTAATTTCAGAGTTTTACGTAAAATGATTGTCTGTTCCCAGATCCCAGGGTACCTTATATGGATTAGAGACCATCAGAATACTTAACAAGGAGTTAAGAGAACTGGGTTCAGTCATCATCCTACTGCTGTCCCCTCTCAGGGGACATCGGAATTCTAGCATATCACTCGGATGTCCCCTCTCAGGGGGGACATTGCAGTTTATTAGTGATTACGGGGAATTGAGTTAATTCAACGCACGTTTCCGCCGAAAAGTAGCGTCGAGTAGCTGGTAGCCAATGTCCAGAATGGTTCAGAGTGCAAAGGGTTAACTTACTAATGGATACTGTGCAAGACATTTGATATCGCCTGATATATATTAGTTAGCACTGGCTGTGTAAACCAACATCAACATTCCATTGGTGATAAAAGGTTTCTTGCTCATTGGACAGTTCAATGCAGCTATGCCTGGTCATCTGACAGGTTACCTGGTGAGTCAGAGATCCATGCTCTTCCTGTTTTAAAACCCCTCCACCAACTGGACTCAGGGGACTGCTTTAGCTTTCAAAGAAAACCTTCAGTTGCATTATTTGTTTCTTTCTGGTTAAATAGTAAATAATAATGTAAACCATTAATCCTAATGAAGCACCAATGAGCACTTTTATTTTTGCTACAAGGGTTTAAGCTTCTGCAGCATTGCTTTTAAGTTACTTAAGAGGATCAATGCTTATCATTAAAAAATTAGGTCCTTAGACCTTGTTAAGAGCCCTAGGCTATTTCCTATCCATGTGCCCAAAGGGTCTGAAATAGCACTTCCTACACACAAAGGGCAATCCTCCTTGAAAATAAATTCTCCTAAATGCTCTTTTGCCACTTTCTCCCCGAGGGTCACAACTGAATATTCAGTCCAAAGAAGACATCTGATTAAAAGTTGTTTTGAAGATGAAACCTAAATTGTTTTAATAAATGTTTAGGGTTATTCTAAAGCTATAAAAATCTTTTTATGTTTTAACTACAAGAATTTTTTTTCCAGTTTCTTATTCAGCAGTTCTTGATCACAAGAAACAAAAGATCTCATACAATTTCAATCATTTGATCAGTCATCATACATTTATTAATAGTGCAAATAATATATAAGCTTTGGGAATATAAAATTGAACAGGAAACAGCCATTATAAAGTATATGATGATCCAGATTCATCAACAAATAATTACAACATAATATTATGTGTTTTAATAAAGATATCTAACAAGTGATAGGAGGAAGGAGCGACAATTTTTCTGCAGGAGTTGGGAAAGGTTTCACAGAGTTGTGAAATGAGGTGGGTATTCACAACAAGTAGAAAGAAGTAAGATAGGTAGAAATTAGGGATTACATCACTAATTATAAACTAAATAACTAAATGAGAAATATATAGAAAAGATTTAGGCCACTGATTGGTACACAGTAAGTGTTATAGAAATGTTAGCTGACAGTAGTAGTACCAATACCAACCTCATCATCATCTGGGCAATGGGAGCCATCAGAGTACTTATCAGCTCCAGTCTCTCATTCATAGGTGGGGATTGCCTGTGCTGATGTTAATGTTAGCTTCAACAGATTCATTTCAAGTTTCAAAGATCCTATTTAATAAAAATCCAGGAGCACCAAGGTAAAGCAGGAATAATAATCACCTAACCCACTCCATCCTAGCACACTTTCTTTATCCAGCTACAATACTGGACCATAAGTTTAAAACTTTGGTTATAAGAGAAGGGGATAGATAGTTGAGATTAAGGTTAAAGCCCTATACTTAATTCTGTTAAATATATACTGAATGACTAGATTATTATGATCTCTGAACTTATTGCTACTAGAACTTCATTCTGGTAATTATTTTATTAGAAATATAGATTTGTTTATTTTATTAATATTATGTAAGGTATTACCTTGGGAATACTAATCAAATTGACTCAGTTCTTTCATTGTTTACAAAAATAAGCCAGAACTAGCTCTCTACATTGTACATTAAATTACCTAACATATAACTTAACATTTTATCTATACAAGGGAAGTATGTATTTAACTCAGCTTTTCTTAAGAATAAAAAATAACATTTGTCGAAATGATGACAGTAGAGAAGCTAGGGAAAATGGCGGCCAGGTAAACACTTGTACGGGCTGCCTCCCACAACCATATCAGTGCTGCAACGGGGGATCTTATCTGAGACCTGAAAGGACCACAACTGTGGGGTCCCGACCGGCGTGGACACGTGAATTCCACAAAAAGGTTGGATTTTGCCGGGGATAACGCGGGGTGTCTGTGTCCCAACAGCGAAAGCGAAAGCGGCAGCTGCGGCGGCCACGCGGGCCGCTGGGGCGGCAGAGACAAAAGCGCGAGCTGGGACCCCAGAAATCTGCGTCCACAGAAGCCCCCCAGAGTTGGGTCTGGCGTGATTCGAGAGAGAGAGTGGACGGGGGTCCCCAAGGTTGCTACTAGTGGGGTTCTCTAGGGAGCAACACATTCTGATCCAACACAGTGGGAGAGCATAGGGGTTGGAAAGCAGTCTGTTTGTAAGTGCACGCAGACTTGCCCACCGCACACCTAGGCTGGTTCCCTGCAACACTTTGCTTCTGATTACAAAGGAGAGATCACCCAGATTGGCTGACCTTAAGAGAGAGCAGGGGGAAACTGCTTTTCTGGAAACTGAGAAGCAGAGCAGGGAGAAATCATCCAGGAATCAGCTCCGAGGCAAAAAAATAAATAAACAAACAAACAAAAAAAACCTGTATTGAGTGCCACAGAAAAAGAAGGCTAGAGCAGCCAAAAAGACGGGACATCAATCCACATACACTGCCACCTAGGGTCTGGAGTACAAACTGTGTTTATTATTAGTTTTATTTTATCAAAAACCAAGAAACTAAGGAATCGCCACTGAGGTGCAGCAGAACGCAGGGAACTGCAATACTATCTGGACTGAGAAACGGGCATGTCAAATAGAATAACAAATGAATGGCCCTCACAACTGCACACTTTTTTTGCTAAATTTATTTTTTTTTTCATTTTTTGCATCTTTTACTTAAGAAACAATTTTTTTTCCTTTTTTCCTCACTAGATTTTAACTTTTTAATTATTACATTTTTAGGTTCAATAAGCATTTTTACTACTGCTATTTTATTTTTTTTTAATGCCATTTTATTTTCTCTTTATTTTACATTGGAATTAGTGTTCTTCATTTTATTTTCATTTCTCCTTCAACATTGTTTAACCCTATCTCAACACAACCTTTACACCATCACTCTCTTTCTAACCTTCCCCCTTTTTGCTATCCTGTTTATCTTAACCCTTTCCTGCTTTAGATTTCTTTACTCTTTCTGTATTCCCCTGCTAAAATTTCTACCCTACTTATATATCTAATTTCCAATCCCCTGTGCCAAGTGCATACACACCCCTCTCTGAGCTGTATTAACTAGCAAAAAAAAAAAAAAATTGTTTTCCTCACTTTTCTTTTGATGCTGTTTGGGGGAATGATGATTATATTGTATTTTTATGCATTTTAGTGAGAGTATTTTGCTTATTTTGTTGTTGCTGTTGCTTGGTATTTTCTTATTTGATTGGTTTTTGTTTGTTGTTATTTTATTACTTCTGTTTTTCCTTCCTGTTCTGGAAATTAGGGGGTGTTGTAGATTGTATTATTCTCCAGGTACTGCTAACAGCATTTGTTGGGGTTAGTGGTTGTTCAATTGAAATTCTCTCCCCATATATATAGTTTAGTCCCCTTCTCTCTCTCTCTCTCTCTCTCTCTCTCTCTCTCTCTCTCTCTCTCTCTCTCTCTCTCTCTCTCTCCTCCCTGTTTCCCAATTTCATTTTGACACTCTTTTTCCTATCTTTTTCTTTTGCTCCCTCCCTCTTCTCTTTTTACTCTTCCTCTTTCTCTCCTATTCCCTAATTTGCCTTTCCCTAGTGGTTACCTTTATTGGAGGTTATTAATATTGCAAATACATTTCTGTTCAGTGCCTTGTGTGTTGTGCCTGGTTGTGTTGTATTTGTGCCTTTAAATCAACACAGGAGAGAGAAATCAACGCAGCAGAGAGACATCCTGAAAAGAGAGACCATGGGGAGACAAAGAAACAGCCCACAAATGAAAGAAAAGCAGGCATCACCAGAAAAGGAAGTAAACGAGTTAGAGGCAAGTAACCTACCAGAGCAAGAATTCAGAGTAACGATCATAAGATGGCTAAAAAGAATGGAAGACAAATTTGACAATATGAGTAAGACCCAAGAGGAAATGAAGAAGAACCAAGAGGAAATGAAGATGACTCAAGAAGAAATGAAAAATGACATCGCTACTATGAAGAACTCAATAGAAAGCATCAAGAGCAGACTAGAAGAAGCAGAGGACCGCATCAGTGAGCCAGAAAACAAGATGGAAAAAAACGACCCAATTAGAGCAGCTTCTAGAAAAAAATAAATAAATAAAAAGCAGGAGGAGAGCCTATGGGAGCTTTGGGACAATGTAAAACAAAACAATATCCGAATAATAGGGGTTCCGGAAGGAAAGGGAACTAAGGTAGACATGGAAAAACGTATTTCAAGAAATAATGACAGAAAACTTTCCTGAGATAGAGAAGAAAAAACCCACACAAATCCAAGATGCTCGCAGAGTCCCAAGCAAAATGAATCCCAGAAGACCGACGCCAAGGCACATTATAATTAAATTGGCAAACACCAACGACAAAGTAAGAATCTTAAAAGCAGCCAGAGAGAGACAGAAAGTTACATATAAAGGAACCCCCATCAGACTAACAACTGATTTCTCAACAGAAACTTATCAGGCCAGAAGGGAATGGGATGAAATATACAAAGTCATGCAAAGGAAGGGTCTGAATCCAAGAATACTGTACCCAGCAAGGCTATCAATCAAAATTGAAGGTGAAATCAGGAGCTTCACAGACAAAAAAAGACTAAAGGAATTTATCTCCACCAAACCAGCAATGCAAGAAATGCTAAAGGGTCTACTGTAAAAATAAAGAAATAGGAAGCAAAGATGGAACATAGGGGTATAGAATAAAAATGGCGTCAAATGAGTACCTATCATTAATAACTTTAAATGTAAATGGTTTAAATGCTCCAATAAAAAGACATAGGGTAACAGATTGGATAAAAAAAAAAAAAAAAAAAAAAAAAAAAAAACAAGACCCATACATCTGTTGTCTACAAGAAACCCACCTCAGAAAAAAAGATGCACACAGACTGAGGGTGAAGGGATGGAAAAAAGTTTTCCAGGCAAATGGAAATGAAAAAAAAGCTGGGGTAGAAATACTTATATCTGGCAAATTAGATCTCAGAGTGAAGGACATAACAAGAGATAATGAAGGCCACTTCATAATACTAGAGGGAACAATCCAACAAGAAGAAATAACCCTGGTAAATATATATGCACCCAATACAGGAGCACCCAAATACATAAAAAATCTGATGGAGGACATTAAGGGAGAGGTTAATAGCAATACAGTCATAGTAGGAGATTTTAATACCCCACAGTCATCCTTTGACAAATCATCTAAATAAAAAATCAGAAAAGAAATGTCAATCCTAAATGACTAACTAGACCAGATGGAATTAATTGACATTTTCAGAACATTCCACCCCAAAGCCACAGAATATACATTCATCTCAAGTGCACATGGGACATTTTCAAAGATAGACCACATTTTGGGACATAGGCAAAGTCTCTTCAAATTCAAGAAGATAGAAATCATATCAAGCATCTTCTCAGGTCATAATGGCATAAAACTGGAGATTAACTACAATAAAAATAATCCAAAGAAATAAAACACATGGAGACTAAACAGCATGCTATTAAACAAGGACTGGGTTACCAGAGAAATCAAGGGAGAAATTAAAAACATCCTGGAAACAAATGACAATGAAAACACAACAATCCAAAATCTATAGGACACAGCAAAAGCAGTTTTGAGAGGGAAGTTCATATCCTTACAAGCCTATTGCAAAAAACTAGAAAAAATGGTAACAAATGATCTAACTCTACAACTCAAAGAGTTAGAAAAAGAGCAACAAGAAAAGCCCAGTGTAAGCAGAAGGAAGGAAATAAAAATTAGAGCAGAGATAAACGACATAGAGACCAAAGAAACAATACATAAGATCAACAAAACCAAGAGCTGGTTCTTTGAAAGGATAAACAAGATAGATGAACCTCTAGCCAGGCTAACCAAGAAACAAAGAGAGAGGACCCAAATAAACAAAATCAGAAACAAAAGAGGTGAAATAACAACAGACCCCGCCAAAATACAAAGGATTGTTACAAAATATTACGAACAATTCTATTCCAACAAACTGAACAACCTTGAGGAAATGGACATATTCCTAGAGAAATACAACCTTCCAAAACTCAATCAGGAAGAATCTATAAATTTCAATAGAACAGTAACTTGGGAAGAAATTGAAACAGTCATCAAAAAGCTTCCAGCAAACAAAAGCCCAGGGCCAGATGGCTTCACAGGAGAGTTTTACCAAACATTCAAGGAAGAACTAAAACCTATCCTCCTCAGACTATTCCAAAAAATCCAAGAGGAAGGAACACTTCCAAACTCCTTCTATGAAGCCAGCATCACCCTAATACCAAAACCAGATAAAGACAACTCAATGAAAGAGAATTATAGGTCAATATCTCTCATGAACACAGATGCCAAAATCCTCAACAAAATTCTAGCAAATCGGCTCCAGCAGAGCATCACAAAGATCATACATCACGACCAAGTAGGATTTATACCGGGAATGCAAGGATGGCACAATATCTGCAAATCAATAAACGTGATACATCACATAAACAAATTGAAAGATAAAAATCACATAGTCATATCAGTTGATGCAGAAAAAGCATTTGATAAAATCCAACACCCTTTCCTGATAAAAATTCTCAACAAGGTGGGAGTATAAGGATCATACCTCAACATAATAAAAGCTATATATGATAAACCCACAGCCAACATCATACTCAATGGGCAAAAACTAAAACCATTCCCTCTAAGAACAAGAACAAGACAGGGTTGCCCACTCTCGCCACTCCTGTTAGACATAGTACTGGAAGTACTAGCCATTAGACAAGAAGAGGATATAAAAGGCATACATAAAAAAAGAAAAAATTCTCATCATTTGCAGCAACCTGGATGGAATTGGAGAACATCATGCTGAGTGAAACAAGCCAGTCAATGAAAGAGAGACACCACATGACCTCACTTATTTATGGATGATAAAGAACATTATAAACTGAAGAACCAAAAGATAGATATAGACAGTAAAGCAACAAGCAGACTGTCAAATTACAGAGGGGAGGTTGGGGAGATCTGGGGGAGATAAGAGATCAACCGAAGGACTTGTATACATGCATATAAGTACAACCAATGGACACAAAACTCTGGGGAGGGGGGGTATGTACAGGAAGGGGGGGGCCAAGGGTATATGTACAAAAATAATAATTTAATAAAAAATATATTAAAAAAATAAATGATGGAGAAGTATTTTCTCACTGTAGGTTACTAGATTTAAAAATTACTAATAAGTCAAATGTAATATTAAGAGACACGTTTGAAATAAAATGTTGCTATGGAAAAACAAATGACATTTGTCTACTTTGTGGTGTTTTAATTTATTTTTAATATATTTTTATTGATTTCAGAGAGGAAGGGAGAGGGAAAAAGAGATAGAAATATAAATGATGAGAGAGAATCATTGATCAGCTGCCTCCTAAACATCCCCTACCAGGGATCTAGCCCCCAACATGGGCATGTGCCCTTGACTGGAATCAAACCCTGCACCCTTCAGTCTGCAGGCCTACCCTCTGTCCACTGAGTCAAACCAGCTAGATTTGTTTCTCTTATTTCTTTACAGGAGAAAAACTTGAGAGCGACTATTCTCCATGTCTTTACCTTCTCCATTGTGCAGATTTTTTGTTTGTTTATATAGTTCACTTTATTTTTAAATCTTTATTGTTAAAAGTATTACATATACTTTTCCCCCCATTGACCTCTTCTAGCCCAACCCAGCCCCCACAACAGACCTTCACTGCCCTATTGTCTGTGTCATGGGTTATGCACATATGCATACAAGTTTTTCAGTTGGTCTCTTCCCACCCACCTACCCTCCCCCAAATCGAATCTCATTGTGCAGATCTTGTAATTGATGTCATTGATTATAACTACACCTTTACAACCATTAAACAGCATTTTTGTTGCCAAAGAAAAACAATTCATCTCCCTCCTCTTATTTCTAACAAACACATATATAGCCTGCCCTAGCACAATGCCTGGCATATAATATTTACTCAAATATGTCTGAGTTCTAAACCTCCAGACTATCCAGAAATGAGTGTCAACCAGAGCTTCTGAAAAAATCCTAATTGATGTAAATGAAGTCCATTCATTATTCTTATCCATAATTTATCAAGTTATATGCCCAGATGGGTCACCATCACCTCCATAAAAATGACAAATGGTTTAAAGTCCTAATGGAAATAGATGTATTGATTTCAAAATTCCATCATAGCACTTCTCTTAGAAACATAATCAATAGTGCTGTTGGTCAACAGCTCACTCCAACCAAATCAGTATGCTGCAATTACTGCAGGTCTTGATTTCCACTTTCTAATGGTAATAGTAAAATCTTACTAACTCATAAAGCTTGGGTATTCTCCATAGTCAGAGTTCTCTAGACTAGCAGTTATCAAACATGTTATCAGAACAGAGTAGTGTACAATGGTGAAGCATGAGGCACGCTGTAGTGTATTCACTGCAAACAATACAGTATCAACATTTTTCAATTATTTTCCTTTTTAGATAAAATATAAAGTGAATTCAAGCATATCCTATTCTCTCTCATTCATTAGCTTTGGACATATGAGAACCGTACAACCATAACTTCCGCTGAATAGCTCAGTTTTCCATCATGCCAGTAAATGTTAATATGTACTTGTACCAATTATACAATTTGAGTTATGAGAAAATATTGAGAATTTCTTTAAAATCTGGGTAGTCCCATGGGAAGCAATCACAAATGTACCACTCTGGTGCGGGATGTTGCTAATGGTGGAGACTATGCATATGTGGAAGCAGAGGGGTTTATGAGAAATCTCTGTACGTTCCTCTCAATTTTGCTGTGAACCTAACTGCTTTAATAAAAAATTACTTATTTATAAAAGGGAGGCGGACTCCCAATGGTTTTTACTTGAAAGCATGAAGGTAAAAGAAAGCTTTAAGTTCATAAAATCCAAAATCCTACTTTCTAGAGCCAAGAAAAGGGAGATCCAGAGAGAGTAAAAGGCTTGTACAGGTCAGATTAGATTCCAACATTAGGAAATTTTTCCAAGCAAAAGTATTGCTCTTGTTTTTGCAGAGGGGAATAAAAGCATATGCATAAGAGTGTGTCTTAGAGTACATGCCAATAAGTCCAATTTGACATAATCTGCTTGTGCAAAATGAAGTAACTATAAGAATATATTGTACCAAAAATAGATTTTCCCTGAAGTGTCCAAGTAATTGGAACCTTGTAAGAAAAATTTCCTGAAACATCTAATCCTGATTGCCCTAATTCTCTGCTTCACTTTCTACATGGACACCATTATAAAGTACAAATTCAAAATGCTATACTTTTTTGACAGATACCTCTATCTTTAGAGCCTATTAATATTTATACTTCAGTGTTAAGTCTCCAGAGCCTAATCAGGTGGCAGAGAAGGACCAAGATGTCTGAAAAGGGAACATACTAGTATTAAATGTAACCCAGCCAACAGCAAACTAAACCCAGAAAACCTATGAAATCTGTGGCTCTACTCTGAAGGGCAATTCTGACCTGCTGAGCTAACAGCTCCCAGTCAGCTCACTTGCCTACTCTTATTATCTTAAACTCATTGGGAAGTTTTCCAAAATTGCCATACAGATCATTTATTCTTTCTGTCACATGTACCAAGGAATAGCATGCCTACAAGAGATCTGGGGAAAATGTCGTTCATCGTCCATCCTCCACCTACCCAAATATTCAGGGTAGATTATCTTCTCTCTTGTTTTTACGTTATTACTAAAAGCACTCTTGTATTTTAAACAGCAAAGAGCGCCATTCAACCGTCTCTGGGATGGTGAGGCACGCTGCCTTGGACTGCCCTGTCCAGTATAATTCAATGATAAACATAATAAACGTTTAGTGGCATCTGAAAGTAAGTGGCTTAAGGGCTTTTATTCATTTTCATTTTATTTTTTAAATATTTCTAGCCTGCAGACCAGAATAGAAAAATCACAAACTCCTATGTCCCTGCCACCAACATTAAACCTATTAACTTTAACCATATGTGCTTCAACCTTTACGTTTATCCATCTATCTGCCAAGCCCCTCTCTCATCTTTCCCTTTCTTCCACAGAAGTAGACCACATTGTAGAGTCTATGTGTATCATTCCCATGAACGAGTGGGAAGAGAAGCAGGTGGAAGAGGACGAATAGGAGGAAAAGAGAGGAGAGGGTGCAACAGGAGGAGGAGAAGGAAATAGAGGAGTAGATGTTTTAGTATTTTCCAAATTTATTGCAAAAAACATATATTAATTTTGTGTTTAAAAAATCACTTTTAAAATAAAAATTAAAACTATATTACCTTCTATTTCAAGGAGTGCACATGGAAAATATTTTTGAAAGATTGTTTTCTGTCACAGTTAGGAATAGGCAAAAATAAATAAATAAATAAATAAATAAGGCCTTGACTTTTAACTTCACACCTTAGTAAAAATTTAACTAACTCAAAATAACTCAGAGATCTAAATATAAAATTCAAAACCATAAAACTTTTAGATGAAAACATGAGGAAAAACTCCCAAGCTTAGAGTTAGGTGAAGAGTTCTTAGACATGACACCAAAGAAGAAGAAAAATATCAGTAAAGAGGACTTCATCAAAACTAAATACTTTGGCTCTGACAAAGATTCTGTTAAGAGGATGAAAAGACAAATCACCAACTGGGGGGGGGGGGGGAAATAAATCATATACCTGACAAAAGACTGGTTTCAAAAACATATAAAGATGTCTCTAAAGTCAGCAGTAAATATGCAAACAGTCCAACTAGAATTTAGACAAAAGACATAAAGAGATCTTTTACCAGACAATATACGAATGCAAGTAGGCACCTGAAAACAGCCTCGCTATCTCCAGCCATAGGGAGATGCAAATGGAAGTGACAAGGAGACCCCATCACACACCTGCTAGGGTGACTAAAATAAAAAATACTCATGATGTCATCAAGTGTTGGGGAAGATACAGAGCAACTCTGTTCTTTTATTACTTTTTATGGGTCTTAAACTATTTCAAAA
This sequence comes from Pipistrellus hanaki, assembly GCF_964339955.1. Lineage (NCBI taxonomy): Eukaryota > Metazoa > Chordata > Mammalia > Chiroptera > Vespertilionidae > Pipistrellus > Pipistrellus hanaki. Next base: position 69,499,719 of record NC_140508.1, read on the forward strand.
TTGAAAGTTATTTCCTAAAAAGCAGTGAGAACAAAAATCTTATTGCAGGATTGATCAGGGAAAGGGAAACGAGTAAGTAGTGTCAATGAGTGAAGATCACTCTGGAAAATTATCTGATTGGTTTATCTTCATAGAACTTGTCCCTCAACAGTGGGACCTGGGCAGGCAAATCCCTAGATGAGGAGTAGCAGCCTGGGCCGGTACAATGAGAAGGAACTTGAACTCCATCGTTTTAGGGTTGACACTAACTCAAAATTAAAGTTGTATGATGTTAAGAAACTAATCTGTGCCTGCTTTTGCCTCTGAACACAGGAAAACCATAGCATCCATTTTGAGGGATCATTTTGAAGAAAACACTGTTCATATAAAATTCTAAATATTCAATTCATTTTAACTTTTTGTTATTATACTTGCCCAATTTTGTCTAGAATTTAAGGTATCAAGGTATCTTAATTCATTTATTTTTCTCTTCTACCCATTTTCAGAAACCACTTCTCATATCTTTCTTTTTTTAATTTATTGATGAAAATATTACAGATGTCGTTTTTTCCCCATTGACTCCCTCCACCCCGCACCTGTTCCCCCACCCCACCCTCAGGCCTTCACCACTTTATTGTCTGTATGCATGGGTTATGCAAATAAGTTTTTTGGTTATTCTCTCCCCATCCGCCCACCCACTCCTGCCTTCCCTCTGAGATTCATCAGTCTGTTTCATGATTCTATGTCTCTGGATCTATTTTGTTCATCAGTTGATTTTGTTCATTAGATTCCACATATGAGTGCGATCATGTGATACCTGTCTTTCTCTGTAAAGGTAAACTGGCTTGTTTCACTTACCCAAGATGATTGATTACATTATAAGGAAATAGATTAGATGATTGTGTACTGGCTTTTTCTATAAAGGTAAACTTTTCATGGTCCTTCAAGGGGTCACTCTTCTTATTAACAAAGAATATGCCTTTTTTCTCCCAAGGCCCCAAACCCTTAGGAACCATTAAGTATGATTTAAGTCAGTGAATTAATTCAAACTTTTTACCAATAAATTATTAACATTTTTCCTGTAATAATGACTAATGGAATATGTAGTAATTGTGGAGTATATTAACATTTTCATGGTTATTTTTATCAGAACACTGAAAGCACATGTTCTAAAACATTTATCAGTAGACTACATTAAAATTGGTAGCATACAAAAGAAATGAGAATTATCTAAAATCCTAAAGTACAGAATTCTGTGGTTATGACTTTAATTAATATAATGCTTTACACATAGGAAAGTCTGACATACATGCCTGATATTGTAGAAACTGCAGTTACATGTTTATTAAATCAACATTAAAAAGCCTAAATCCAGCCCTAACCAGTTGGCTCAGTGGATAAAGCATCGGCCTTTGGACTGAAAGGTCCCAGGTTCGATCCTGGTCAAGCGCATGTACCTTGGTTGCGGGCACATCCCCAGTAGGAGGTGTGCAGGAGGCAGCTAATCGATGTTTCTAACTCTCTATTCCTCTCCCTTCCTCTCTGTAAAAAATCAATAATATATATATATTTTTTTTTTAATTTTTTTTTAAAGCCTAGGTCCATAATATGCTGGGACACACAGATTTAAAGTTTTGATCTTGGACCTGGGAAGACCACCTTCTGAATGACAGGTGCACTGAAATATGCAGAAAATAGGAAAAGGCAGCAATGTACTGTCATGGTCTACTCTTCCTCATACTTTGTAGGGGCTACACGTGCACGGTCCTAAGAGGTCGATGATCAGGTAATTAGAGCAGTGTGGCAATGCAGCCATGGGAATACCTACAATGTGAGAGAGAAGGGGGTACCTGTCCCACGTGGCCCAGAGGCTGCCAGTGGTGGCAGACCACAAGGCATGTTCCGCCCAGCATATGCCAGCAACATGTCAGAGCATATGAAGCAGGAGAGTATGGGGGACATGACATTCCAAACTCACAAAACCACACCAGTTGATTTGAAGATGTAAGTAGGCCCCACGGTTTGATGTCGAGTGAAAATTACAGTGTTGTTCCTGTTTTTTACGTCAATCACTCTTTTCACACTCATCAATTGGATAGTTTGACTCTGTCCTGCCTTGAATGTACTAACCCAGTGGTCGGCAAACTCATCAGTCAACAGAGCGGCAAGCCGACATTTGCCAACCACTGTCCTAACCTATTGGCCTGTTTTCATCTAACAGTCAAAGCACAAATACTGATTGTGTTGTGGGGTTTTTTTTGCCCTTTAAAAAATATTCATCCCCCGAAATGTAACTGAAATAAATGTTAGCTTTTCCTTAGGTCAGATTGAGCTGTGTTTTTTGCTCTTGTGAAAGCCGGTTAAGCAAGACTCATTTGCTCTCTGCTTCCTGAGGTTCTGTCGGGTAACAGAAAGCCTAAGCCTCACACCTGCATTGTGTTCGGGAAAGGGTGTCGGGGAGGCTGTGGTTTCCGGGAACTGCTTGAACGCTGTGATGTAATTTTATGTGTCCGCTTGTCTAGCTATGATGCCCCGTTGTTGAAGCACGAATGCAGATGTTGCTGTGAAGGCATTTTTAGATGTGACTAAAGCAGATTGCTCTCCATAATGTGGGTGGGCTCATCCAGTGAGTTGAAGCCTTTAACAGAAAGGACTGAGGTTTCCCAAAGAGGAAGGAATTCTCCTCCAGCCTACATCAGCTCCTTAGCCTCTAGCCTTCTGGATTTAGGACTGATCAGCTCCCACAGTCACCCTAAAATAATGAGAGCCAATTCCTTGAAATTAATATCTCTCCCCCCCGCTCTCTCTCTCTGTCTCTCCCTACCTCTTTCCCACCCCCCTTCTTTTTTCCCTCCCTCCCCTTCCCTGTCTCTTTCCCTCTCTCCAGATATAGAGATAGAGACAGATACATACAAAAGAGAGCAAAAGTTCAGGAATACCACCATTTAAAAATATATTCTCTGTTATGTATTTACTTTTTTATGCATAGAAATGTATGGAAACATTTTACTCGAATGACATCATCCTGGACATATAAGATTTCAAAACTTTTGAGTTTTGTCTTTGTCCTTTAATATGTTAAAGTGATCATTTTACCGTAGCCTAAAATATTTTAATGTGAATTTTTTCCAGCAGTTACAAAAAAAAATAATAAATCACATAACTAAACCCTAATCTGTTTAACTGATTGACTCTTTCTGGGCTTTTTTGAAAAATGAGTTCATTTTATTCTTTAAGTACACAGCCCTCTCTTCTGGTGTTAGAGCCAGCAGGGCTCTGCCTCTAGCATCTGAGGTCTCTACCAGTCAGGATTAAAAGTGTCAGTTCTAAACTCAGCAAGTTGTGTACATTAAACATATAATTTTTATTTTTATTTTTGTATTTTGCACTGGGTTCCATTTGGTGCTGGCTAAAGCTCATTGTGAATAAATAGCATGTTGCCAATTCAGTCTTCAGCCAAGGTGAGTCTGACCTGGCATCAGAAAACGCCACTATTCTGGAGGTAACCATGGAGATCTATACCCGCCTTAGAGGTCTTTGGGCAACATGTGGACTCGTGGTCCCTGCTCCTAGGTCACATCACTATTAGGAGCACACATTTGTTTTCAGGTACCAGGAAATGTGTGTGACTTGTACAAAATGTGTTCAATCCTATACAATCCTCATAAGAGTAAAAAAATAAAATAAAATAAAAAAATAAAAGGAGGGGGAAGAGTTGTGGAAGGGCCTTGTGTGGACTCTCATTGGAGCATGTTCCGCATTTTCACTCATTCACACTCCTAACTGTGAGATAAAACTAAATGTGTGCTCATGAGTGGTGAGCAGAATGGATGTTCTTAGAGAACAAAGAAACACATGGTAGCATGGCAAACCACGTTAGCGTTTCTCCTGAGCACTATTATCTGGGGAGTTTGAGGCCAGGCTTTCCCACCACTACAGATTTCACTCTCCATCCATTATCGTTATGCAAGGTCTGGTCCAAGTCCCCAGAGTCAGCGCACTCCCAGCAGCTGGACTTCTCTGAGATGGGGAAGTGGCATTTTTCCCAGTTACTCTTCTCAGGTTCTGCATAGGGGGAAACAGTATTGTGAAGTGGTGATAATAATAGCAAGAATTAATCTGTGGATTTGGTTAGATGTTATTTTAGCAATGCCTTCAAGTATAGCATCTGATTAGTATTTCACTAGAACAGATAGTCATGGTCTTTAAGAAATTGATTTTTAAGTCTCCAATTATTTTAATTTACATTTTTATTTATTTTTTTGCCATATTCAAGAGTGAACTTTTGCTTATGAAGGCTGGATTTTGTTTCTAAGACTAACCTTGACCTTTTTACCTAAATATTTCTGGGAGACTTACATAAGATATGTTTGTGGCCATTAGTGTATCTATAAGCTAAAAGAAGATTGAAAGGACTTTTTCTCCTAGATGCTGAAAGAGTAAAACTTTATATATCAAGCTAACTATATCACAATAAACTTATATTAAACTGAGTTTTTAAAAGCAAATGAAGTTGCTAAATTACACAGAAACAAAACAATATGTTAAGATTTAAAATTTTTTGCCGAGACAGGTTTGGCTCAGTGGATAGAGCGTCGGCTTGGGGACTGAAGGGTCCCGGGTTTGATTCCGATCAAGGGTATGTGCCTTGGTTGCGGGCATATCCCCAGTGGGGGGTGTGCAGGAGGCAGCTGATCGATGACTCTCTCTCATCGATGTTTCTAGCTCTCTATCTCTCTCCCGTCTTCTCTGTGCAAAATCAATAAAATATATTTTTTTTAAAAAGATTTAAAATTTTAAAAAATAGTCATTCAGAAATTTTATTTATCATCCATCATATCCTAGACACAGTTCTGCGTGCTGGAGATAGAAGAGTAAACAAAACGCACAAAAAGCCTTGCCCTCAGGGGGCTTCCATTCCAATGGAGAGGGATAAACCCCTGCTCTGAAAGTAATTCCTCTGTAATAAAGAATACTGCATACATGCTTGAGATGAGACAAAGCCACAAAACCACGATATGAGAAATTGTAAGTTTAAATCAACATCTATTTAGTATTATTTAAGCATAGTACCTTATTTATGAGATAAATGGTTAGAAACAGAATTGTATGAAACCTGAAAATTGAACTGGTAAATTACCTGCAGATTCTCAGTAATTGGAAGGTAAACATTGAGAGGAATGGCAGGGTATGAGAGCCATCCTCATAACTTAGCAAGAACATGCTTTGTTCAATAAATAACACGCCTTAGATTTACAATGCTCATGATTCCCGAAGAAGGGACACGTGTACAGCAGAATTAGAGCACAATCCCAATTTCTACAGCATAGTAAAAGAAAATAAATAAATGATTGGCTTGAACAACAAGGTTTTAGGTGTGAAGGACAGCATGAGAAACTATTTTACAATGCACCATAGTCTAGATAGCACTTGAAAGAGATCAAAATAGTAAACTAGCCCTAACGTCCAACTAAAACTATAAGATTGTCTGTTCAGTGATAATTTCATACCATCATGCAATGTTCTTAATCATTTTTATTACATTACGAATCATTATAAATGTTAAGCTGTTGTGTTAATTTTTCTTTAAATGAAGGGATTTTTTTTTTAAGACCAGCAGTTATAGAAAAAGCTGCAGATTGAGAAATTAAGGCTACTGTAAAATCTGTATCTCCAAGCTCTTCTGAGCCTGATTGATATTTAAAACACCCACCAGTTATCTCCCAGGAATCCCTTGGGCATACAAAGTTCAGTATCCATCTCCTCTTTTTAGTAACAGTTCCACCATCCAATTAGACTGGCAAGCTACAATATCTCTCTCTTTCTCCCTCTCTCTCCTTCTCTCTCCTTCTCTCTCTCTCTCTCTCTCTCTCTCTCTCTCTCTCTCTCTCTCTCTCTCTCTCTCTCTCTCTCTCTTTCTCTCTCTCTCTCTCACACACACACACACCCCTACTGAAAACCAAACCACGTGCTTTGGTGATCTCTCCATCACCAGGTCCTCACCATCTGTCCTGAGTCAGGATAGTAGCTACCTGGCTGATCTATCAGACTCTGGTCTCTCACCTTCCACTCTTTAAGTCACCTTCCAAAAAACAAAGCTAATTATAGTTACCTTGCTATAATATCTTTTTTTTTTTTACTTCCTTCTGCCTACACACTCCTATAAATAAAACATTATCTCACACACATTCATTTATAAATGATATAAATATACAACTGTGTTAATATATTATAGACATAAAATATACCATAAAAATTAAAATTATAAAGGGTAAATTAAAGAAGAAATACCAGAGGCCCTGTGCACGAATTCATGCACCAATGGGGTCCCTTGGCCTGGCCTGCAGGATAGAGCCAAAACCAGCTCTCCTACCTTCCCTGAGGGACCCCACTGGTGTACAATCAGGGCCAGAGACGGACACTGGAAGTTGGCCAACTGGGGAAGGACAGTGGGAGGGCTCCAGGGTGTGACCAGCCCATATCTCTCAGTCCCAATCAGCTGGACCCCAGCAGCAAGCTAACCTACTAATTGGGGCCTTTACCCTTGGTGGTCAGTACACGTCATAGTGAGTGGTTGAGTGGCCTTAGCATATCATTAGCATATTATGCTTTGATTGGTTGAACAGATGACAGGACAACCGGACACTTAGCATATAGGCTTTTATTACATATGATTACATACATTATTTTGTAATGTATTTTTTTATTGACTTCAGAGAGGAATGGGGAGGGAGAGAGAGAAAAACATCAATGATGAGTGAGAACCATTGATAGGTTGCCTCCTACATTCCCCATCTTGATAAATGCTGTCATATATTGGTAATGAACATTTCCATCTCAGTCTGCATAGCATTACAATATATTCATAAGTAGCTCACTGCAGCATGTCTGTTGGGACTATGATTTATACTTAGGCAGTACCACAGGTTAGCAAGCACTCTGAGCTAAAAATCAGATAAAATGAAAAGTATTTGATCATACAGTTTAAAATATGAGTTGATAAACTCTGTCTCCCCCTTTCAATAACTCATCTTAGACATTTGTGGAAATGTGTGATTGAAGTCTCAGCACACTAGTTTTAGGCAGATGCTGATGTTCTGTAAAAATATTTATCTGGGAACAGTTTTATGAGAGGTACATGTTTTTAAAAGCATGTCACTGATGGGTGTGGGCAGGGACAACATAAAATTGTTGAGATCAAAAGCATGATTTAGTGCCCAGCAACACATTATAATAGCTTATATCCATATTGCACATTAGAGCTAACAGCATTCATCAATGCTTTTACCTCTTTTAGATACACAAAGTGTCGGGGGATGTCAGAAGCAAGTTTAGTTGACAGAATCTCTGCTCTTTAGGAAAAGAATTCAAAAAGCTTACAGAAAACCATAATTTTATTTGTTCACACTGACACCAGTGCTTTTTCCCCTCTGTTTGTGGACATATTTTTACTCATTACGCTACATTTCAACATTCCCTTGAAGACAAGAAAATTCTTTGTCAAAAGCATAATTTAGGCAATTATGGGGGAAAACATGGGACACTTACATCTCACTGAAATATTTCATTCTTCGTAGACACATTTTCACTCCTCAAGTGGAGAATGACCATCAATGTCAACCAAATCAGTGAATTCTCTGTGTTGATGAAACCTTACTTATTAATGGCTGCTGTATCCCCAGAATAGAACCAAGATGGAAGACACTTCCCAGCTCCTGTGTCACGGAAGAGTATAGATGATCCGTGCCTGGAGCTGGCTGATCTTGGCTGAAGTATAAGTTGACCCTGTAAGGCAGCAGGATGGAAGTTTTCACTGTGAAGTGTCTCCCTATATAACATTGTGTAACAACAACCATGGCAATGCTTCTCCAAAGACTCCACGTACAACTGAGTCCAGCTTCCTTCAACTGGTGCTCTCTGCTCATTCCTACTATAACTGGACTGCTTCCAATTCGATTTTACCCTCACCCGCTATGCCCAGGGGGTCCCTGTGGTAGTCATTACTTATCTCCAAGATGTCTACTTTCCCATTCCCTCTGAGTGCACACCCCTTAAAGTTAGGTGAGGACCACGTGACTTCCTTTGGCCAGTGAGACGTGAGAAGTGATCCGTGATGTTTCTAGGGGAAAGGGTTTAGCGTTTGGTGTGCAGTTTGCCACACTCTGCCATTGCCATGGTGCTCACGGAGCGTCACAGGAGTGAAGAGGGCTAAAGTGGTGAGTCCCCATAGGAGCTGCCCGGGAGACGTGGCATGAGCAGGAAATTGACTTTTGTTGTATGAAGCCGCTGATGGTGTTTCCTACAGCAGCATAATCTAGCCTCCCCTCCTCTCACGAGCTCAGTTCACACTGATCACCATTTAGGCAGCAACCCACAGCTGCGTATGTGGGTGCCATACCAGTAAGTTTTACATGTGTGTTGGCCCCATATTGAAGGCAAAGTCTCACAGCAATATCTGGGAACAGTAGGAAGGCAGCAGGGATAATCATACTGTGTCCCCCAAGTCCTTTCCGAGTCCCTGCAGCAGCCCTGAGGGCTGCCCAATGCAAATAACCATCTTGATGTATTACCAAGGAAGTACCAGTTTTATGGGAGGAGGGAGGGGCTTAAGTTAGAGCACACTGGGACTTCTAGGCTAGTCGAAAATAGTGGAAATACCCAGCGAGTAGTTGGTAATGCAGAAATGGGGCTTGGAAACAGATTAAGGATGTAGGTATAGATTCAGGAGTAATCCCACACTTAAAAATTAAACATAAGATGTAAATAAATCTCCAAGGGAAATGGCAGAAACAGAGAAATAAAAAGCCAAGAAATGAGTCTTAGGAAACATTCATACTTGGGCGGGGGGATGGGATGGGGAGGTACAAAGAGAGGAGAATGGAAGAAGGGAGAGATGAGAATGATGGTGACAATATCATTCATTTTGAGAGCTAAGAATACCACATCTTCATTAATAAATTCATTTAAATTTCAAGGTTTTTAATGAGGATAAAAAACGTACTGCCCCTGAACAATCCATTTACTCCCTCAGATATTAAAATAGATTACCCATCTGACAGGCAGCTGGACATCTGTAATAGAGAGCAAAATGGCTTTTTAATTCAGTGTCCCAGAAATCATTTATCAAGATTTAAAGTTTTGCAGATGAAACAGGAGAACTTTTTTTAAAAAAATATATATTTCAAAGTTTTTTAATAAACATATTTTGGGATTCATTTCCTTTGTGCTTTGTTTTGTGGGATTTCCCTGGTTAAACCTAAAAATTGGCTTTTGTTTCACAGATCCAGTGTTCTATGCTGACAGAAGAACTGGTTGACAAAAATAACAGATTTAAAAAAAATAAAAAAAATAAAAAACTTTTAAAATGTCCAAATGGAAATAGCCATCCTGTGGTGCTTCAGGAGGTGTTCTCGGATCATACACAGATCATACACTGGATACTCCCTCGTGGCACAAACTATCTAGTTCACTGGGAAATGTGTTCCCTAACACCTTTCAGTGCTTAATCCTTTTTCATGAAATTGTTTCCATTGTCACAGAGGTCAAGTTCCCCCAGGGCTGAGGGCAGTCAGAGCAGCGCTTGCCTCTCCATCACCAAGATCGAGTGCAGGTCCCTGAGCTCCCAGCAAGAAGGTTCTTGCTTGAAACAGAACTTTTAAACATCTATGATTTGCTCTGCATTGCAGTTGTCCAATTACTCAACAACTTTACACATCCGGCCCGTGCCAGGCCGTCTGGGGCGCAGTGGCCATTCTTGGGCTGGCTGCCTTTACCGGGGCCATTCCACACACCACTCCCCCTGCAGGTATGCTGGGGTTTGTGCCAGCTTTCCTCCTGCAAGGGTGCCACCCAGCAATTAACATTTCCTAAGCCCCACATAAGTGTGCCAGGCACTACACTAGGCACTTCAGACGAGTTTTCTCATTTAATTTTCAAGATCGAGGTGGATGTTAGTCACATCGCTGTTTCACAGCTTGGGAGGCTTAAATGCCAAGAAACCTGCCTAAGGTCACAGTGTTGCAGTCAGCACTCAAAACAGTTTGGCCAGTGCCCAAAGGGGTGCTTTTAGCCTTGCTCCTCCAAGTGTGGCCCTCCAGCCATGTGCAGAATCTCAGGGCCGCCCCCAGACCCACTAAATCAGACTTTGGCTTTAACAACCCCCCCCACCTCCGAGACCCCTCTGCACGTGAAAGTGTGGTGAGCACTGGGCTAAGTCACCCACCACGCAGACCTCACTGTCATGGATGCCGGGGAGGAGGAGACTGTCTTTCTCCTGAGCTGCAATCAGGGCGAAGAGGGGAGGCATTATGCATGTTATCCAGGGCAAAGGGAGGGATCCAGACAACGGGTTCTTGCAGCTTCAGACACGGGGTATCCGCAAAGCGTGGGACCACTTCCGGCAGCAGCAGGTACCGAACAGCATCCTGACGGGTTCTCAATGCATCTCATTCAGGAAGAGGCGCCCAGGTCGGTCATCTGGAAGGAGCGGATCCAGCCTCAACCCCATTTCCCCCAACAGAATGCAACTATCAACAGCACCAACCAACGAGCAGACTTGAAACCTGCATAAGACTTGCAATCATCAGCTCGCCCACCGCATGACTCGGCTCAGAATTCCTGGTGTGGTTCATAAAGTTCGCAATGAAACAGTCAGCAATCCCTGATCAGTTACTTCTTCCCAGGCGCGAGTGTAAACCCTAGGCCGGAGGAGGTGCGGGTGGCTGGGTACGCAGCCCCAGTCCCAGGGACCCCGTGGAGGGTGGAGTAGGCTGGAGCCTTCCCAGCCCCTGCTCCCCGCCGAGCCGCCGCCTCCCCACCCAGCATGCCCCCGCCCCGCCCCGTTCCCCGGGGCACTGCATGTTAGGTCACCCACTCCCCCCGGCTCCCTGGGTCCTAACCGGCGCGCCACCTCCCCCCTGCCCCGCAGGCGGGCCACTTCGGACCCCCCGGACCTCTCCCCAGCGGGGGTTCCACCCCGCACCCCCGGGAAGGGGCGGAGGCGGCGTGGGCCGGGCGCCGGGGGTGGACCGGCCGAGCGGCGGCGGTCACGTGGGCGGGGGCGGGGCCGGGTGGGAGGAGAAAACAAAGCCCCCGGCTGTCAGCGCCGACCGGGGCGACCGCCGGAGCAGGTGAGTCAAGTGCATTTAAAGCGGTACCGCCCCGCGCACCCCGCACCCTGCACCCCGGCCCCGGCGCGGTGCCTCCCAGGCCCGGCGCTGGCCTCGCCTGCTCCCGCCGCCCGGGGGCTGCAGTCGCCGCCGCCGGCTGAGCCTGCGGGACCGGCCGGGGGTCTCCGAGCCCGGAGAGAACTTGCACGGGGTCGGGCCCGCGCCCCGGGGGTGCCCCCGCCACGTTCCCGCGGCCGCCGCCTCCCGGAGCCCCAGCGCCCCGCACCCCGGGAAGGGGGGGAGTCGGGCTGCCACGCTGGCAGAGCAGAGCGGACCGGCTCGGGGAGAGGGAGGGACGCTGGGCGCCGGGAAGGAGCGGGTTTGCGGGTGCGCATCCGCAGCGCACCGACTCGGAGGCGCCGGAGTTGGGGCGCCGGGCCGGGAGCCAGGGGCGCGGGCGGAGGCTGCGGGGCGGGCCAGGAAGTGCCGCGCGCGGGCGCCACCCCCCCTCCGCCTGCGGGGAGCAACCCCGGACGCCGACCCTGCGCTTCTCTGTGGCCGTCAGCATCTCCCCCCGGCCCCCGACTCTGCCCCGGCGCCCGGGACCGGAGCGGGGTGGGCGGGAAGAGAGTTCCTCTGACCCGGTGGTTCTTCTGCAGAAAGCATCCCGCGCGCTGGGCGAGGGCCGCTCCGCGATCCCCCAACTCTGCCCCCAAAGGACATCCTTCGCGCACCCCGAGGGGGATGTGCCAGGGCCAGGAACCCCACGCAGGGCCCGGGGCGAGGTGGGCGCAGAGAGACGCCCCTCCGCCCCCGGAGCGCCCGGCCGGCCATGCAGCCTGTGGAGCCCCGAGGGAGACTGGGTCACCCCGAGACTGGGTCACCCCCAGCGGCCCGCGGAGGGCAGCGCTGTGGCCTCGAGGGAGGGGCGCTGCGCCGGCTGCTCGGGCGGAGCCTTTGCCCCCCCCCGCACCCCCAGGCCCCTCCCGCCGGCCTCGCGGGCCGCAGCGCGTGGATGTTCCTAACCCTGCCCGTCCTCCCGTGGGCACCAGCCCGCAGACTGTCTCCCCCGTGAGCTTTTCTCCATCCTAGCTCCTCGCTCACGTTCTCTTCTCCCCCCCCCCCCCCCCAAAAAAAGCACCGTGGTCCAGACCCGCCGGGCCGGGGAGGTCCCTGCCCTCCCCCAGGGCGGTCACCCAAAGCCGGGGCTGGGCGCCCACGCCCACGGGCGGCGGAGCTCGGTCATTAGCGTCGTCCCTGCCCCGGAGCGAGCGGAGCGCGCAGTCCCGTCCGTCCGTCCGTCCGTCCCGTCCGTCGATCCCGTCTGGGTGGCGGTGTGCGCGCCGCTCGAGCTTCTCCTCGGAGCGGACCGCGGCTCTCAGCCCGGCCCCCCAGACCCGCGGGCATGAGGCAGAACCGGGACCCGAAGGTAACGAGGGCGCGGGGGGCCCGGCGGGGCGTCCCGCGGGGGCTCCATCGGCGGAGCTGGGTGTCCGGCAGGCAGAGGGGCCGGGCCGGGCCGGCCGGGGTCCCTCCCCCGGGAGAGGCGCCCCTGGCGCTGCTGGCGCCCTTCCTGCCGAGCTCAGGAGGACGGACATCAGGGGTTGGGGTCTGCAAGGTGGACCGTCTGGGGGCCCACCCAGGGGTTCAGCTGAACCGGCCGGTTTCTCTCTGGGGGGGCGGGGTGGGTCGATGCTTCTCCCAGAGCAAAAGCTCCTGAACTTTGCTGCCCTCACAGCCACCGGGGAGCTGGGAGGGATCCCGACGCCCATCTCGCACCCCCATCCCTTTAAGCCGCCTGTTGGAGGCGGGAGCAGGCTCAGGGTTTCGCTGGAACCTGGGGGTGGGGGTGGGGGAGGTGATGGGGGAGCGAGTTTGAGAATCACTGATGCCAATGGGGTCGAGCTCCGTGGCCAGCATGTGCGGGCGTGGGGAGACCGGATGCCAGCTGCACTCCGTGGGGGGTGGGGGTACAGACGGGGGGCTGGGGTCCGTGCGCGGGGCCGGCGGGGCCGGCGGGGCACCTGCCGCCTCTGGGTGGTTCTCCGTGGGAAGATCGAGGGTCCCGGCCAGGGCCCGCCCGCCGCACGGTGGCGAAGGCGGCGGGTAGAAACTTTGGTTCCGGCGGTGAGTCACGTGGAGCCGGCGGCGGGGGAGCCCGCAGACACACACACACACACACAGACATACACATACTATATACACACAACACATACACATGTACATACAGATATATACACATAGACCACATACACCCCCAACACACCACACACACACACACACACACACACACACACACACACACACCCCATACACCCGGAGCCTCCGGTGAGTCAGCAGCGCCCGCGCCGGGCGGGGCGGGGAGTGGGGAGGAAGGACTCGGAGGAGCTGGTAGGCTCGCCCCGAAAGCCCGCCGCTTCTCCGAAAGTGCGTTTGCTTATCTGACCGCGATCTGGAGGCCCGCCCTTTTCCAGTTCCTATTCCACCCGCCCGGGAAGGTTCTCTCTGGGGAGGAGGGGAGACCCGGAGGCAGCCAGCGGGACCCCCTCTTGTCATCTCTCTGGTGCTGAGGCCTCGGGAGAGGAGCTCTGGGGGGGAGCGTGAGCTCGCCTGGGTCCTGGGCCCGCCAGTGTTTCAGTTGGGAGACATAGAGAGGATGCATTGCAAGACACACATTTCAGATACAAAAGAGTCAAATCCTGTTTGACTGGAGGTGGGTTAGAGGGTCTGTTTAAATAGAAATGGTTATCCCTAACATTTTATTTACATGGAACTTTATGTTGGCTATTAACCCAAGGTTTCCTGCTTTAAAAAAAGAAGTTATCCCCAAGGGATCAGCCTAAATAAGATGGCCTGCTTAAAGATGTACACTAAGTTTATTAAATACTTACTTTTCTTATTTGTATTAGTTTTAGCTTTTATACTTCTTTCTAAATGTTTTTTTTTTTTTTAATCCTCACCAGAGGATATTTTTCCCATTAATTTTAGAAAGAGTAGAAGGGAGGGAGAGGAGAGAGAGAGAGAGAGAGAGAGAGAGAGAGAGAGAGAGAGATCAATTGCTTACCTCCTGCTACCAGGCTGAGGATCTGGGATCAAGCCTGCAACCCATGTATGTGCCCTGGACTGGGAATCAAACCCAAAAACCTTGGTGCCCAGAGCCAAACCCTCTAACCATTTGGCAACACTGGCCAGGGCTCTTTGTGTGTGTGTGTGTGTGTGTGTGTGTGTGTGTGTGTGACCATGACTCTCTCTACCATTGCCTAAACCCTTTCTTTCCCATTAGTCTCTTATGGAGAAACAGCAGTGCCTGGCACATGGACACTCCACACTGGCAGCTACTGAATCTGAACCTTGCCCAGCACTTACTTCCCTGTCGTTGTGTTCTGTTGTCTGTGTCTGCAGCCCCTTAGCACAGAGCACAAGGCCTTGCCTGTTATGGGTGCCGCTGTTAGTCCTGAACATTATCAGAGGGTGCGGTGAGCACTGTGAATAAAGCATCCAGAGCGCATTCAGTTTCATTGTGAATGCTAGGAGCCAAAGTTCTGTGACACTTCTTAAGGGCTACCAATGGGCAGCCCATTTGCTCATTTACATTTTTACAAAAAAACAACTTAGCCTTCTGGGCATAACCAACAACTGTTACAATACTTAGGTCACAAAAGTTCACTCTGTACCCATTTTTTTTTTTGGGGGGGGGGGCAGGGGGGAACACCTATCCAACTATGTGTATGCCTCAAGGGATTCATTCCGCTCGGAGAGTTCTGTCAGAGGACAAACAGCGGGTCAATAGTCAAACAGCTCTTACTGTCATCTGCCTACTGCTTTCATGAAGACAGCACGCGCATATTTAAATAGCCAGCATATTTCAGAGTGGGAAGCTCGATGTATACTTTGACATACACCACCAAAAATAAATGTTAAGAGTGTCCCCAAGGCTTCTGTGTAGCTTAGAAAAAGACCCAGGATGCACTTCTGCAATTACCACCACTTTTTGGGGGAGGTGTGAAATACTGAGAAGCTGAAATGGGACGAACCCAGATGGACCAGAAACTGTTCCTCAGAGGGTGGCTGACACCCAGCTCTGCAACATTTACAGGTGGGACAGAAGGGGGAGGTAGAACGAAAGGGCGCCATCTCAGCTTTGGAAGCTCTGAAGTTTTCGAGAACCGATGAGAACTGCCCGGTCTTATTACCTTAAATGTATCCCGCCCTCCAGTCTTAGTAACATAGCAGGGCCTACGCAGAATGGGGTAAATAGGATTCCCACGTGCCAAATAGCACAAGAAAGCCCAGAGCGTAAGCGATCTTCCAAGGGGGCAATGCCGAGGTGAGAAACCTGGGGTACCAAGCCTTTGCCGGTTCCTATGACGTCACGCTGCACGCTTCTGGAATCGGTTTTGATGTCACACCGCTCAGAGGCGTTGGCGGTACGAGCCCAGTTCTAATGCCCCCCTCCCTCCTTCAGATAGGAGAACCTCTTCGCAGATGGCATGCTCGCACTGGTTTTACTCCACAATCATCTTGGGACTAGGCCCACCCCGAGCATTCTGAGCCACCGTTTGCTTCTTACCTGGCTGTTTAAATCCTTGCCCAAGTCATAGAAGCAAAGCTCTCTCAAGGGCCCTTCAAGGGCATTTGCGCCAACCCAGGAGCTCAAGGGCCCTGTCCAGCATCCTGAATAATTGGTCCTCTGACTCACCTTCCCGTTCTCCTCCTCAGCACATTCCAAGGTTGGGAGGCTCTCTGCAGTACCACCTACTGGAGAGCTGATGCAAAGATGCGATCCAACTCTTACGTAGTCACCTGCAGCCGCCCAAAGTGAATGTATTCTCCTCCGCCAGAAAAATCTGGCTGTCATATTTCCAATCTGTTCATTGCAGACAACGTTTGCTCCCCACCGGCACCCAGAACTGGCCAGAGAAGCACTCTAAACTGTGGTTTGTTAGACCAGCGCTTTAGAGGATAGAAGCACTGGAAAATGTGCTTCCAGCAAACCAGATCCACCAAGCCACACACTTCACAAGTACATATTTAAGGTAAATTGCTATCTACTTATAAAGGCGGTGATCATTAAATAACAAGCAGATACGCATAGAGTCTCATCACTAAAGGCTGGCATTATGCCAGGGGCAATTTAGTTTGAAATTCCCAAATTTAAAAATAGATCAGATTCTGGTCTTCAAATTATTTGCCTTCCGCCCAAGGGTGGGCAGATTCCTCTGAAGATTCTACAAAGAACATCTGGAAGGACAATAGGTGCATTGACAGGAACTTTTTTTTTTTTGTAAGGGTCGCCTTTTATAAAATTTCCTTCCGTTGAGAGAACTTCCTCTTTTTGAGGACTGGTGAAGCCACGGACCATTTTCTCACTGAGATGAATAGAGCAACTTTAGGGGTCGCCCAGAGCTGGTGCCCCCCTCATCCCTTCCGGGATCAGTACACCTGCAGCCTAAAGACACGAAAGTGAAGATTGGAAAAAGAGGAGTTCCTTTCCCACTAAGTCAAACAAGGCAGCATCTGCCATGCAATGTGCGTAACGTTTGAGGTCCTTGAGATCAGCTAAATCATTTCTGAAGACAAACAAACAAACAAAGTAGGCGTGCTTATTTCCATTCAGGACTTGTTGGCAGTAAGTCACACACACACACACACACACACACACACACACCCCCAGATAACCCAGCAGTGTTCCTGACAGGGGGGAGTGGGCAGGGGAGGTAGGTTGTGGAACTCCCATGCTGACCAGGTAAGCAGCCCCTTAAGTGAACTCACCTCTCCTCCCTTACCATCACGTAGATTTCACATTCTTACTAAATATGTTTTCCCGCCGCCAATGCAGTACAGTCGGGTGTGCACACGGATGTGAAATCAGAGCACTAGACTCTCCCTTCTCACTGGGCGAGGCCTCCTTCAACCGCGGCCAGGCCAGAGGTGGGAGCATGCCTGCAACACCTTCCATGTACCTTCTTTCTTTCAAACATCCTTTTACAGCCTATTAGCTTGCCAAAATGTGCTCCACTCAGAAGACCCTCTCATGAGTCTAACCAGGACCCCACAGCCTCTGATTCCCACCAGCTTCTGCAGCCCTCAGTGGGAGAGAGAGGGAGCTGGAAAACTCTCTCCGGCCTCGCCCCACCTGGTCCTTGCTGGGAGGCAGCTGTTGAGATAAGACTTGTTCCGTTTAACTTCCGGCTTGGCCTCTATTATGATTTTTTTTTTTTTTAAGTGTGGTCTTCTGGGCACAAATCTCCTAAAAGGAGTTCCCCCAAATCGGCAGGAGGAATAGCCAAGTGCTCTGTGGGACTGGCAGATCCAGAAAGCAATTCTCTGAGCTGCTGGAAGGCTTAAAGGATACTCTCAGCGGGTCTGTTAACTCTCCACCCGGCACCGGCTCTGTCAGTGCTTCCAAGTCTGGTGCCGAGGGTTGCTAGATAAAATACAGGACATTTGTTAAGTTTGAATTTTGAAAAACGGTGGTGTGTCCCATAAATATGTCCCATACATTGAATGGGATAAACTCATACTTAAAAAATTAATCCTTTAATCTTAGTTTAATCTGATTTCATTTTTAAATCTGAATTTCAGATACACAATGATTTTTTTCTTTTTTTAGTGTAGTATGTCTCTTATATTGAATGGGATATACTCATACTAAAAAAAATTAGTCTTTTCTCAAATGTAACTGGACATCACATTATTTGGGGATGCTGTTAACTGGAGTTTCAATGTTGCTTTCTCTCTCTCTTTTTTTTTTTTTTTTTTTTTTTTTTTTGCTAAATTTTGTGACCCTATTCTTATTCCATCCGAGACAACACAATGACAAGCTTTCCTGGTCTGTAAAAGATCTTACCTGAGACTGCCTTTCTGGGATAATAAATTAAAAAGTCTGAGCTATCTTCACCTACTAAAGAAAAAAAAAATCAAACCATTTTATGAAGTTTTCTGCACAATATGCTTAATTAAGAGGATAAATAAAAAAAATAAAACTAGAACAAGAAAATTATTTTTATTATGTCAGGTGTTTTCAGGTCCTTTCTATTTCACAGAGTTGTTGTTTTTAATATGTTCTTATTGATTCCAGAGAGGAAGGGAGGGAGAGAGAGATAGAAACATCATTGATGAGAGAGAATCATTAATCGGCTGCAGGCCCCCTACTTCGGATTGAGCCTGCAACCCTGGCATGTGCCCTGTCTGGGAATTGAACCATGACCTCCTGGTTCATAGGTCTATGCTCAACCACTGAACAACACTGGCTGGGCTTCACCGAGTTTTTAATAGAATAGATACGTCAATAGGTAACTTGTTGGCTCAAGTGGAGCAACATGAGAAACACATCAACTGCTGGAATGTGGCTCATCAAAGTTCAGTCTCAGCTCAAGCCACTGAAATTTCCTCCCAGGGGCCTGCAGTGACGCCCGCACAGCCAAGCGCGGTCCCAGCACCTGCAACACTAGCACCCCCTGGGACTCCTTAAAATCAGAACTCCATGCCGCCCCCAAAGCTCCCCACTCCTCACTGTACCCATGCCCGGAGGTAAAACATTAAAGTTTGAGAAGCCCTGAACCACATGACCCAGTGTTTCTCACAGACATGGGGCTTCTTGTTTGCTGCCATGTTCAAATAATCTTTAGCAAACTCTTTCAACACCTAAGAAGGAATGGTTTCTTTTTTGAGCAAATACCTTCAAAATACGGAACTATTGTATTTCTACTTCATCTATATGAAAATCCTGAATGATCCTTTCTAAAATAAGACCAATGTAAATGTAAGTCTGACTCCCAAAGGTGCACTAACTCGACAGCCGATTGTGAAGAGGAGTCTGGGTTGCCCTTGATTAATAACCTATAAGTTAGGTGGCAGGTATAACCTGGCCCTCAGATCTCCAACAAATCTCTTTCACGTTCTTGACGTTGTAACTTACCCAAGGAGGCTCATATGCCAATACCACACATTCGTATATTTGTATATTTTTAAGCCTGGGTTCCTCTAAAACGGAACAAATGCATGCAGTTTGAGCCTATGGCCCATTCCAGTCAACCCTTGTGAAGTTGTAAGCTTTCAGAAGTCATTTTTTAAAAGTTCCATTGATTTAAGTTCCTTTTGAGTTCCAACGCTGCACTTCCTCATGCCAGCATGTTTGTTTTTAGGAAGTGAGGATGGTGGATCAGGGGAAGGATTCTGGAATCGCAGTGAGGGCACAGAAGGGCTGAGGTTTACACTGGTTTGGAGATGTCACTGGCCTCCCCGGGCAGCATCTCCCAGCCGTTTTCCCATCTGTCCGGTGGAGGCAGTGGAGTCTGCCATCGCCTCACCACATTCTCCTAAGAACCCAATTAAGTCACGTGTGGGTCTTCGTGGTGCATGTCTGTAGTGACCTGCCTCAGGCAGGGCTGGCGGGGACTAGCCTCCGACGCGGTCCCCTGCCTCACTGGGGGGAAAGGGGATGCTTGTTTTGAACCACGGAGCACATGACCTGCGGGTCATGGCTGTGGCCCAAGGCAACCTCAGCTTTCCTTCCTGCTCCTCGGGAGTGGGAAGCTCCCGCTGGGGAGAGACTTGCTCCAAGGACACCAAGCAGGGAGTCCCCTCACCCCCACACCCCACCCCCGACTGCGCTGTGAGGTCACAAGACACAAGGGTGGCTGGGGGGCTGGGGGGCTGGGGGGCTAGGGGGCTGGATGGGTGGCTGGGTGAGTGGGTGGCTGGGTGGCTGAGTGGCTGGGTGGCTGGGTGAGTGGGTGGCTGGGTAGCTGGGTTGCTGGGTGCCTGGGTTCCTGGGTGACTGGGTGGCTGGCTTTCCTCTGCCAGAACCCCACGCTATTCCTCCCGAATGCTTCGCTGCGCACCGTTGCAGTAAGTCACTGGGTGGTGGTGTATCTTGCCCAGGCACACAGGCCCAGATCGGAAGAAGCTGCGTGGCCATTCCGTCGTTAGTGAGAGTCTGAGAGAGATGAGGGCGGGCAGGAGGGGACGCCTCCGCATCTTACCGCCGCGATCGCCAAGACTGCCTCCCCTTGGGGTAGACTCTCACGGCGGGTACTCCGGGGCAGTCACCTTCCACATCGATGTTTCCCCGCCCGCACGCCGAGGCCTTTCCCACGCCCGGCGTGAGCCTGTGGCTCCGCTGTCTGCTCATCCTTCCGCCCGGACCCTCAGCTCAGCCTGGCCTCCTCTCACATGGCACTGCCTCTAGGTCCGTGGTCAGCAAACTGCGGCTCAGGAGCCACAGGCGGCTCTTTGGCCCCTTGAGTGTTTAGCCAAGGCCAGCTTAGGAGTACCCTCATGAAGTTACTAGCAACGGACCTGCCTATAGAGTTTAAGTTTTAAAAATGTGGCTCTCAAAAGAAATTCCAATCGTTGTCCTGTTGCTAGTTGGCTCTGCTGACTAAGGAGTTTGCCGACCACCGGGCTAGGTCCTTGCCGCTCAGAAGAGGCTCCACGGACCAGGAGCACCAGCAGCACCAATGGGCACCCCGGGCTCCCCCCAGGCTTTCTCGATGAAAATCTGCGGCCTCATGAGGTCCACAGGTGCCACGGTCAGGCGCTCACAGCTGAGAAGCATCTTCTGGAACACCTCCCTCCCCTCGGCCCGGCCCCGATTGGCCAGGTCCGGAGGGGAGGGCGGCTCGTTACCTTCCATCCCGCAGAGCACGTGGGCCTCCCTCCCGCACATAAATGGGCTGGCGCCGCGGAGGGGCTCTGTGGATCCCTGCGCACCGTTGTGAGAAGTTGTTGTAATAAGTTACCGGGCCGCCCGGTCAGAGCTCGCTTTCCAGAGCTGTCCCATCGTCCCGGCTCCGCTGCTTCCAGCCCAAGAGACACAGATGACCCTTCCCTTCCAGGCCGGGAAGAGGCCTCCTCGGGTAGGGCTCCGGGTCAGGGGGCGGCAGGTCGGTCCCTTTGGCGGCAGGTTTTACTGCTGCAAACAGGGGGGTGGGCCTGGGGCAGCATGCGCCTCTCTCTGCACACAATTCCGGAATTATTGGGCACTTGGTCCCTTTTGCTTAACGTGCGACTCTCTGTTCAACACCCGTGTTCCGGGAGGAAAGGCAGGCTACGCTGGGGGTGCAGGCGCGTGTGGGGCGCCGCGCAGAGACCGTGGTGACCTGACAGGAGACGGGGACCGGGGGTGGGGGAACAGGGGTGGGGGCTGGAAAACGGGAGGGGGTATGCTGCTGAGCGGCTTCTAATTCATCAGGTGTTACCGTGGTTTTCTCTCGAGTCCGACCACAGGTCCCTTCTCCATTTGAAAAACTCATCTTTCTCCTTTTTTTTTTTTTTTTTTTTTATCTCTATTGTTGAAAGTATTACCTGGTACACATGTCCCCCTTTTCCCCCCAATGACCCCCTCCTAGCTCCACCTCCACCCCAGGCCCTCACCACCCCACTGTCTGTGTCCATGGGTTATGCATATACGCATACAAGTTCTTTGGTTGATCTCTTCCCATCCCCCACCCCGCCCTCCTCTCCCCACTCCCTTCCTCCCTATTCTCCCCCACCTTCCTCCCCCACCTGCCCTCTGAGATTCCTCATTCTGTTCTGTGCTTCTAAGTCTCCGGTCTATTTTGTTTATCAGTTTATTTTGTTCATTAGATTCCACATACGAGTGAGATCACATGATACTTGTCTTTCTCTTATCTATACATTTCTTATCTATACAATCTCAGGTGGACCCGCCCCACCCCCCCATTCTGCCTTCCATCCAGCATGCAGTCAAAGCAAAGCATGGTACCCGTGACACACACACACACACACACACACACACACACACACCTATATTTCTTTTAACACTACAGACAGAGGACACTGGTGTTCCCCTCCAGACTGATGTTTCCAAGCGCCCATCAGCACTCCTCCACCGCTGGACTCAGGGAGCTTTCGGAGTGTCCGGGGACCATGGGTCTCTCCTGGTGGAATTGGCTGCTTTGTGAACTCGGGGAAGGCGGGCGGGCAGCCAGGCTGCAGTGTGGAAGGAGCAGGAAGCTGGTGAGGGCTTTGGAGTCCAACTGTCTCCAGAGACAAGACGCTTGTGTCCCGCCAGGCTGTTGTTTGTCTCAGGCGAACGGGCCCAGAGGCTCCTGGTACCGCGTCCCCGCCAATCTCACAATCAGCCCCTCAGACCCAGGAGCACAATTACAGCCAGAATGTGCGGCCCCCCCTCCCCAGTCCT
Source organism: Pipistrellus hanaki (assembly GCF_964339955.1). Classification (NCBI taxonomy): domain Eukaryota; kingdom Metazoa; phylum Chordata; class Mammalia; order Chiroptera; family Vespertilionidae; genus Pipistrellus; species Pipistrellus hanaki. The sequence goes on from NC_140508.1 coordinate 69,521,976, forward strand.
CGCTGGACTGCTCCCCGCGGACACCCGCTCCCTCCGGTGCAATGAGGCTGAGTCAGGCAGGCTCCTCCCTGGAGCTGATGTCGGGCTCCTCTCTGGAGCTGGTGTCAGGCTCCTCTCTGGAGCTGGTGTCAGGCTCCTCTCTGGAGCTGGTGTCAGGCTCCTCCCTGGAGCTGATGTCGGGCTCCTCTCTGGAGCTGGTGTCAGGCTTTCGGTCCGAATGCTGTGCACGGTCCAGTGCCCAGACCCGGGGCGTTGGGTGTGGTCTTGTGTGTCAGTTGACACCTTCGGAGTGCACCCTGTTGAGCAATCTGACGCAGGTGAGCTCCGAGGGATGGGCAGGACGGTGGCTGATCCTTACAGGGAGCTGAGGCCTCCATCCCTGAGTCATAGCTCCCCGCAGGCGTGGGCCTGTCCCACTGTGCAGAGGTGCTTCCCGGCTCTTCCCCTGTGAGGCTTCCTGGTGTGTGTTTGGGGTTGCTACTGGGAGCTGAAACCCAGGCGCATTTTCTGGTTTGTTTTCCACATGTGAGGGGGTGGGGGTTGTTTTAAATTGTTAAATACTCCCCTCTGCCAGGCACATTAGCTTAGTGCTTCTGATGTCAACCCAAGTCCCTGCTGCCTCCTCTCCTGCTGCCCTGAGCTCCTGCATTCCTCAGGTGACCATCCACATGAATTAGGTGAAACAGGTCCGAGCTTAGGAGGGCTGCATTTTAAGAACTTGCATTGGGCTCTCAAATCAACACATCTTAGCTAGTTTCTGCTGATTGTTCTAAAGTAGGGGTGTCGAACTCAATCAGAGAAGGGGCCAAAATCTAAAATCCAGCCTAAATCGCGGACCGAATGGTTTACTGAACAGTCATAAACTGACAATGTCATAAACTGACAGCGGAGTGCAGTGATGACAGCGCGGTGCGGGCCACATTGCAAGGCCTGGCGGGCTGGATTTGGCCCGCGGGCCTTGTGTTTGACACATGTGTTCTAAAGGAAATGTGGATCTCTTTCAGGTCAAGGTTTAGTCTCGTTTCCACTAGACAGCAGGTTAATACCTCGTTCTCATTTAAAAAAGAGTGGGTTAGGGGTCTAATTAGGTTTGCTGGTTTAAAAAAAAAAAAAAATTAATTCCAAAGCATGGCAGCATGCTATAGGTAGGAATTGGGGAAATCCAAGGTAAAGAAACCTTTTTCTTATGATTTGTAGCTACCTATTGTGCCTGACTTGGTGCCTGTGTGAGGATTAAGCCCTTAGTCTGCTCTTGCAATTACTCAAGTGACAAGTTTAAAAATACTTGCTTTTGTAATAATAAAAACTGTCACCTACCCTTTTGAAAAAATAAATAAATAAGATAAAATGTTAAATACTCCTCTTGGGCTTGGTTACTGTTCTGCTCGTTTGTGGAACATTCGTTGAGAGACTTCTCTACACCTTTGGATCAATCTATGAAACATGATGCCCATGTTTGTGACGAAGGGTCCTGCGTAGACATTCTAGAGATGAAAAAATTAAAGGAGCAAATTAAAATTATTCCAAATGCAAAGCGTGAGAGGAGTGATAGAGAGGAAGCGACAGCATCCAAAGGTTCAGGAGAAAACCAAGCAGGAGTTAAGAAGAGAAATGGCTGTCTCTCACTGCCCCCTCACTCCAACAGGGATCTCCTCTCAGAACAGGGATCTCCTCTCAGAACAGGGATCTCCTCTCAGAACAGGGATCTCTCTTAGAACAGGGATCTCCTCTCAGAACAGGGATCTCCTCTCAGAACAGGGATCTCCTCTCAGAACAGGGATCTCTTCTTAAAATCTTGGCAAGTCAGGCACCTTCCTCTGGTTCTTATTATACTAAGGAGCCCGTTTGAACTGATTGTCTGGGGACCTGGGTCTCGTCCCAGCTCCGCTTAGAGTGCAATTCACACCTCGGTTCATGTGCGCCTCCAGCCTCATGGAGGAGGCCTCTCACCGGTACCTACCCTTTCCCCAGGTCAGCCCCGGACTCCAAACGGTGGCCCCTAATCCATCTCTCTTAGAATAAAATGTAATAGAACATGCCATGGGGGCTACATTTTCTCTCTCTGGAGAATACACACGTTTTTGAAAACATAAGGAAAAGAAGGTTTTGATAGTCCATTAGGATTATTTAGTTAAATTGGAACGGGCAGAGTGGCAAAATTCTACTTAACACGTGGAGTGTGCCGTTGGCTCCCCTCAAAATACATAGGAAAGTAGCGTGGTTTCTAGCACAGCAGACATACTTTTAAAAAGCATTTACTCAGCCCTAGCCAGTGTGGCTCAGCGGATAGGGCGTTGGCCCTCGGACTGAAGGGTCCCGGGTTCTATTCTGGTCAAGGGCATGTACTTCGGTTGCAGGCTTGATCCCTGGCCCTGGTTAGGGTGCGTACAGGAGGCAACCAATCGATGTGTCTCTCTTTTTCTGTCTCTCCCCCCTCCTTTCCATTCTCTCTAAAAACAATTTGGGGAAAAAAATATCCTCAGGTGAGGATTAACAGACAAAACAAAAGCATTGACTCAGAAGCCTTCCTGAGCTCCCTTGTCCCAGAGAGGCTGTGCGTGCTGGAGGCTCAGCTCTCCAGCAGCGGGTCTGGTCTGAGATGGGAAGAGGCCTCCTGTCCTATGGGAGATCAGGGAAGACATGGGGAAACAGAACGGCCGGCCCAGGCTGGTGTGGGCTGTATGGGGCTGCCCCACATCCAGGCAGAGACCAGAAGGCCTGCCTCCGATGGTTTCCCATAGCTACACAGTCACCGAACACCAGTATGGTTCCCACCGTCTTCTGAGCAAGGTTGTAGCCACCCTCTAGTCACTGTCAGTCTTACTTAGATCTCTCAGGTTACCTTTCCAACATTTTAAATATGTTACTGTCAAGACAAGACAGCTCTAGCCGGCTTTGCTCCGGATAGAACATCAACCGGAGGACTGAAGGGTCCTAGGTTCAAATCTGCTCTAGGGCACATGTCCAGGTTGTGGGTTCCATCCCCAGTGTGGGACGTGCAGAAGGCAGCCAATCAATGATTCTCTCTCATCATGGATGCTTCCATCTCTCCCTTCCTCTCTGAATTCAATATAAATATATTAGAGAAACAACAACAAAAAAAGAGAGGACAGATACGAAGCATGGTTTCCACGAGGACCCACACACGGAATTTGACCCTCAGCTCTGCAAGTGCATCTCGGCGCTGCTTCCCTGCTCCACAAACATTCTGCTCCGTTTCACTGGCAACCACACCCACGGGGAAAGGGCCATTCTTCTAGCAAACTGCGGCTCGCGAGCCACATGCGGCTCTTTGGCCCCTTGAGTTTTTAGCAAAAGCCAGCTTAGGAGTACCCTAATGAAGTTACTAACAATGTACCTATTTATATAGTTTTAAGTTTAAACACATCGGCTCTCCAAAGAAATCCCAACCGTCGTACTGTTGATAGTTGGCTCTGTTGACTAATGAGTTTGACGACCATAGTTCTAGGCCAACTGCTTTATGTTCAAGGACAGCCGATGAGAAATGGATGAAAGTGCGAGGGAAACCTTCCCGGACCGATAACGCATGTGCATTGCTCCTGTGTGCAGTTGGTCTCACGTCATTTTTCCTTTAGGATTTTACTTTTGTAAGTTTAGCGCCATGAATGTTCCATCTCGAATGGAAAGGGCAGGGTGCGCCCATGATGGGAAGCAGCAGATGGATAGAGGGGGGTTCTGAGACAGGAGGGTGAGGCCCAGTTTGTGTGGAAAGTCCTGGATTCCTGCTGTCGTATAGCTCGCCCGTTAGGTAGTTTCTGGTGATTTTTTTTTTTTTTAATAGAAGCCCAAATCACAGAACCATACGTTCGTAATATCATTGCTCTTCTTAACATCTACCACCCAAATCCCATTATCCGCCAACTAAAATTTTCCAGAAGCCCTAAAATACACAATTCCTTTGGTCGTTTGCCTCAGAGCTGTGGTGAGCAAACTGCGGCTCTCGAGCCACATGCGGCTCTTTGGCCCCTTGAGTTTTTAGCCAAGGCCAGCTTAGGGGTACCCTAATGAAGTTAATAACAATGCACCTACCTATATAGTTTAAGTTTTAAAAATGTGGCGCTCAAAAGAAATTTCAACCGTTGTACTGTTGCTATTTGGCTCTGCTGACTGGTGAGTTTGCCGACCACTGTCATGGAGGCATGTTCTGTACCACACTCAGTGCCCGCCATTCAGTGTGACTGCACCCCGTTACTTGCCAGATACTCTCATTTGGTTCTGGTTTCCCTGCTGGGTGCTCAGCTCAGTACTTCCCAACAGTCATGCCCCCCCCACCCCATCACCTCCCCAACCCTCCGGGGGCGTTGGACTGGAGAGGCCCTGGCCCACCCCCCATGCCCTGGGGAAGGCCCAGAGCCCAGCTGGAGACGGAGGAGCTAATGGAGGAGGTGCTGGCAGGGGCGGGCTCCCTGGAAGCTGTTAAGGAGGAGGATCAGCGAAGGATTAATAGCCTGTGACCTTCTGGGCAAGCTGACAAGCTGCTGTATTTCTAGAAAGCTCCGGGCCTCCCACACTGAAGAATGTGATATGCAACTGGAGTGATTCCGTTTTGCTAAGTGGCTGGAGGGGGGTCGGAATCTAGGATGCAGTTCATTGTGAAAATCCGAAGATAGCTTCATCAGCCCCGAGAGGAAAGGGGGTTTGGGTCACCAGGGGGGTTGGGGGGGACAGTCTTGGAAAAGCTGGGAGCAGCTGGGGAGGCGCAGTTCCCGTCTCTGTGAGGGGAGGGCTTGGCCCTCGCGTTGATCAGAGGCCTCGGTGGTGGGACAAAGCACGACAGAGAGAGAGCTCTTAACTTTTCCGTGGCGTGGCATGACCGGAAATAATTTTACAGCCCTTTTTTCCCATTCTGCCATATCTCTTAGGTGCCGATGGTATGGCTGTACCACAATTTATTTGTTTGTGTGTGTGTGTTTTTTAAATATATTCCATTGGTTTTTTGCAGAGAGGAAGGGAGAGGGATAGAGAGTCAGAAATATCGATGAGAGAGAAACGTGGATCAGCTGCCTCCTGCACACCCCCTCCTGGGGATGTGCCCACAACCAAGATACATGCCCTGGGACCCTTCAGTCAAAGGGTATCTGGGTTGTGTCCAGCTTTTTACCACAGTGAAGAAATTTGCTATAAACATAAGTTTTTAACTTCTTTGGGGAAATCCCCAGGAGTACAATTAGTGGGTTGTATATTTAGTTGTGTTTTGTTTTGTTTTGTTTTTAAAAAAAAAAGGTCAAATGTTTCCAGAGTACCTGAACCATTGTACCTTCTCACAAGCAATCAGTGAATGATCTAGCTTCTTCTCATCCTCATCAGCCTGTCATGTTGTCACCCTTTATTTTAGCCATTCTGTTAAGTGTAGAGTGATCTCTCATGATATGGTTTTTAATTTTCTCTTCCCTAGTGGCTAATGATGTTGAATATCAATTCATGTGCTTATTTGCTATGTGTATATTTTCCTCAGTTAAACGTCTGTTCATGTATTTTGCCCATTTTCCAATTGTTTGGGGGTTTGTTTGTTTTTTACTGTTGAAGTTTGAAAGTTCTTGATTCTAAACATTAGTGCTTTGTCAGATATGTAGTTTGCTAATATTTTCTCCTAATTTAAAGCTTATATTTACATCTACTTCACATGGGCAAAAGTTCTAAGTTTCGATGAAGTTATCAATCTTCCCTTTTATGGATTGTTTTGGGGGTCAAGGCCAAGAACTCTTTGCCAAGCCCTAGATTCCCAAGATTGTTCTCTTTTTTCTGAATGTTTCATGGTTCTTACATTTTACATTTATGTAGCGATCCATTTTGAGTTGATCTATACTAATGAAAGAGTAAGGTGCAAATCAACCATACCTTCCTGATGCCCATCAGCCAATCAGGAGTGAGCATGCAAATTAACCCAACAAAGATGGTGGGTTAATTTGCATACACAGGGGCAGGGCGCCTCTGGGCAGCATGGGAAGGCAGAAAGGTGGCTCGGGGCCTGAGGGAGAAAGTGGTTCTGGCCCGAGTGAAGATGGTGCCGGTAGCCAGGGGAATGGCCGGTAGCCATTCTTGCACGAATCTTCGTGCATCGGGCATCTAGTCTTTATATATAAAGTGTGAAACTCATAGACAATAACTGCTCTACATCTACTAAACACCACAGGAAAGGAAAAAAACAAATTAAAAAAAAAAAACTGTTGTCTCCCCTGCCACCCTCACTAGAGGGGGCCCTAGACTTTCACCCTTGCAAGGTGTTGTCTTATTGAGCACCTACTATATCCCGGAGCCATCGCTCTCCAGGCATTTCATATCAACGGCAAGGGGCTGGCTTTTCAGGCCTGTACTGTGGAGGGGAGAGCTGATACTGGAATCCATCAGACACATTAGGACCCAGCTGCGTGATATTTGGGCAAACTGTTCCCTATGCTGAGCCTTGTTTTTCTTCATTTGTCATAAGATGGGCTTTGAGGATTAAATCAGACAAAGTGTGTGAGATGGCCTGTGCCGGGGTGTTCATTAAATGATCTCATTCTTCTCCAGACAGATCCACTGCAGCTGTTGGACATTAGCAATGGGTTGTTGTCAGAGAGCGGAAAAGGGCCAGTTGTGTGCAGCCAGGCCTGGGGTTTCTAAGGGCTAATTATCTGGTTTATAGATAAACTACTAGGAACCGTCTGCTCTTGCTTCCCAGCTTGGTGACCGGCACCCTGCAGCTATGGTGCCAGGAAAAGAGGGCAAGGGAACATTTGATTCGGATTCAGTAAATATTTTTAGGAGATGGGCAGGCTCAGGAAAAAAAATGAGCATGGGTAGAAAGAGATTTTCTTTAAACTGATTTTCTTAGTTTTACCAACTTTCTATAAATTGGGGGGAGGGGAGGAGATGAAATACCCATAAAATTAAATTCTGTTGTAAAACACATAAAGAAATTCTACCTGTTCTATCTGAAGGGGAAAAGTGTCAGGTTACCAGATGCAGTTCTTGAAACCATTCATGTTAAATTTTCTGATTTTTAAAAAAAAAAACTTTATTGTTCAAAATATTACAAATATGTCCCCCTTTTCCCCTTGTTAACCCTCTTCACCCGACTCCTGCCCCAACCCCAAGCTTTCTCTGAACTAATGTTTGTCCATGGGCTATGCATGTATGCATATAAGTTATTTATTTAGTCTCTTCCCACATACCCCTCCCTCCACCTTCTGAAATACATCAGTCTATTGCATGTTTCAGTGTCTCTGGATCTGTTTTGTTCTTCAGTTTATTTTGTTCACTAGATTCTTTTGAGGTCCCTTACTGACTGGTGTATCAGTGAAAACTCAGCTGTCACCTTTACTTTTACTCTCTCGGCACTTACCATTTATTTGCATTTTTTTCTACTTACCATGTTCAGAGGTGGGGGGGGGCGGGGGGAACATCAATGGTGAGAGGGAATCATTGGTCAGCTGCCTCCTGCACACCCCCTACCTGGGATCAAGCTTGCAACCACTGAGCCATGCTGGTCGGACCTCCCTTTCTTAAGATCCTCTCTGAGTGGCATCTCCAGAACCATGCCTGGGATCCACCCCCTGAGGTCGGGCCTACCACACACGCTCTGTGGTTATGCAGTTGATTTTAAACGAAGCACCAAAGGCATTTCTGACACAGCCGTGCACAGGAAGCACAGCAGCGTCGTGTGTGGGGAAAGGCTCAGGCGGAGGGTGGAGCGGGTCATTTCTAACTTGTTTCTCGGGGACGGGGAAGACCCTCAGGGATCCTGCCTGCATCTTAGCGCCTTGTGAGCAGCATCAGCATGAGCCTCCCCAGTTTCCATCCACCCCACCCCTGACACTGGACCCTCACGACCTGGAGCTTGGATCTGCCCTTCATCCGTTCACTGTCTTATCCTTGAGCCACCTTAAAGAGAAATAGTCAATTCGAATAGAGAAAGCAAATTTTTTTTTAACAGAGAGGAAGAGAGAGAGAGAGAGAGAGAGAGAGAGAGAGAGAGAGAGAGAGAGTTAGAAACATCGATGAGAGAGAAACATCGATCAGCTGCCTCTTGCACACCCCTTACTGGAGATGTGCCCGCAAACCAAGGTACATGCCCTTGACCAGAATCGAACCCGGGACCTTTCAGTCCGCAGGCCAATGCTCTATCCAATGTTCACACCCGGTGAACGAAATGATAACTCTTTGCTGCTGTGCCTTCACCGTGCTACATGCTCACTCTTCTCTTTCTGTTCTTTCTGTTCCAGCATCCCCCCTGTCAGAGGAACAGTTCATCGCGACAGCCGGGGAGAGAGCCCGGATGCCCAAGGTAAGGTTTCCATGTCCATCACGTTAGTGTGACGTACAGATGAAGTCGTTTGCAGGTTGAATTGGACTATTACTAATACCTTGGTCATAAAGGTATCCTCAAAATGGCACGATACGATACAACCAATGCAAATAGTTGCGCACACACGCTTGGTTGGAACGTTATTTCTCAAACTCTATCCCACATCCCACGGGTACTGAGGGCTAATTAACGGCTAGGAGCAATTCCTCTAAAAGTGGGCAAGCCAATGAAAGTCTACTTACTTTTAGAGATCTAATGAAGGATACGTGGAGGAAGAGACGTTTCTAACGGTGAGCGATCGTCTGATCTTGTTAAAAACCAAGGCAACTGCTCTGTTGACTTGACAATGGAGAGCGATGGGGTGTCTCGGAAAGGAGGTGGAGACCCGGGGTGCCTCCCTGTCCGGTTTGGGGTTTGTGTCTGAGACTTCAGTTCTTTCCCTCTGGTACCGAGTCTCCAGGTTCACATCAGGGCTGCCCAGAACAAAGGAACAATTAACCAAAGCTCCACCAGATGGCAGTGTTTGGAAAGCCATCTCCAGAGGCTCCCCCCCCCCCCCCCGCCCCCTCAGCCTTCACTGTCCTGGCTCAGCCTGGCTCAGCCTAGCGCCCTGCATTTCACCAAAGGCGCTCCAAACCTCTCTCGTTTTGCTTCTTTCCCCCCAGCAGCAGCGCTTTTCCGTCGGGGGGATAAAGGAATGGGGGAATATATGTGCTGCTTTCTTTCTGGAATGATAAAATTGGAACTCCGTTCTTCGGCCATTCTCCAAACTGTACCCGGCGAGCTTTACAAGCTCGCATCCCTGGGTGACGTCCCCCGTTTGCCTTTGCGGTTTCTTGGTGATAAACATTACGGTTGGTAATCGTTTTAAAGTAAAGTCATGTAGGAGAGAGACTAAAGTTCTCCTCCGACAGAAGCGTGGACTTGTAAGGAGTTGCCTTGGTAGTGAACCCAGTGAAGCATGCAGGTACAAAATCATGTGAAATGAACACAATTCATTTTCTTGTAGACCCTCTCCCCAGGGGGTGTCCAAGCAGCCGGATTCTTCGGGGGCCTGCGCTGGCTCGAGGGCTGAGTTGGGGCAGAGGAACTGGAAAGGCCTTTGCGGGGAGAAGCAGACGGGTACCTAGAAGCACGGACACCTGCACACCGGATGGGAGGCGTGAGCCGGCGGTGGTGCTGGTCTCCGGGCAGAGGGCCCGCGTGCCCGAGCTGGAGGAAACTCGACAGGAGCCCCTCTTGGGGGAAATGGGAAACTTGATCACGAGGACAGTGCATCTATTGTGCAGTAGGCGGGTGCTTTCTTTTTGGAATGTTGTAGGGGTGCGGGCTGTTGACTGGTGTATGAGTTTACAGGGCTGTAACTAATGCACGAGCGCCCCCTGTGGACAGACCAGGTTCTGAGAGACAGGCCTTCGTTAACCATGGACTTGCCTGATAATGAGAGGTAGAAGAGTTGGAGCAATTGGGTGTCCCATCCCTCATCCACCACCGTGGGCTGCTTGTCATGGGTACCTGTGGCACCGACTCGAGTCAACTGCTCTCTGCATTCAGAAATAAAAATGCCGACTGCTTAGCAACCCTGTAGCACACGGTACCCCGACCGGAGATGTCTGCCTTCCACAGAGAGTTCTAGAACCCGGCAGAAAAGGTTGACGTACCTTGCCAGCTTGTTCTTCCCGAGGGGGGCTGCGGTCTGTGGGAAGAATGCTACTGAGGCCCCTCAGGCTGGAGCCTGCAGTGCTTGTACCTAGTGGGGCTCCCTGGTCAAGAAGCGAGTTTCTTCTGCCCCCTTCACTCTCGTGGGCTGAGTTTTCTGGTCTGAGAGCCATTACGAAGAAAGGGGTAAATGAACAGAGATGCTGGGCACTGGCCCTCGGGCCCGTCTCGCTCCCACGGAGGGCCCGGAGCGGTTCCTAACCGCCTGGGGCTGATGGTGACAACGCCCTGCGTCTGGGCCGTCATATTTGGTAGCCACTCACCCCGTGGGCACATTGAGTAACCGGAATGTGTTCACGTGATTGGAGGATATGTTCGATGCATTTCCAGTTGTATTTCATTTTCATTAATGTGAGGTGAAGAGCCACACATGGCCACCGGCTGCTGTACTGGACCACCAGCTCCAGAAGCCAGGTTAGCGGGAACCGGCGCTCTCAGTGCATCTTACACACACAGCCTCCCCGGGAGCCCGCTCTGCTCTGGAGGTGCAGACAAGTCCGGCCTGGCCTCAGGCTGCCTCGGTGGTTAAGACCCAGGGATCCTAATCCCCGGGAGGGTAATTATGGGACATGAATTAGATTATTTACAATTATTTAACTATATCTCCCAGCATCCAGCTGCTGCCTGCATTCCTTCTCAAATGTCTCCCACGTGTATATTTTCTTCTACTTCCGTGGTATTCCCCAAATTTCCATTATTGAAAATAATAGCGGAAATCACAAAAAGCAAATCGCCTGTCATCTTCCCTGTAATCCTCCCCTAACAAGTCATCTGCTCTGGTTTTTCCCTTCTGGTCCTCCTCCACACGGTTTTACATGCGTAGCGACACCTTGTGCACATCTCTGTGTGCTGCTCGGTAACCTTGTCGAGCAGTGTTCCATGCGGCCTTGCTGTTCATGCGTGTAGTGCTAACGTCTGCAGAACAGCCTACAGAGCTGACATTATTATTGTTATTCCAACCTGCCATTGCTCGGCGCACAGAGTCGCCTCCAAAGCTAAGGGGCAGACTTTAACCGGATCGGTCACAATGGGTTAAACAGTACCCCCACTGGCGGCCTCCCACGGTGTTCCCACGTCCCCCTGGGAAGACAGCTGTTGTGCTATGAGACTCCTGAGTGGATGTTACCTTAGATCTCATTGTTTTTTCACATCTACATGTAATTTTTAACTTCCAGAACATAACGTTCCCAAGAGCGACGCTTGGCGATGCATTCTACTGTAACCGTCTCCCTCCCGCCACCTGAGCCGCTCAGCCGGGGCTGCCCGCAGGCTCTGTGACAGTCTCTGTACAGCTGGCGTGGCGTCCGGTTGCCCGGCGACTGGTGCTGCGTGTGACACAGATTTCCAGCATCCCTCGCCTCAAATAGCATCCTGCCCCAAATGCATGCGCTGGCGTGTTTGTCTCCGTCCTAAAGTTAGTCATTTTCAAGCTTCAAGAGAGCAGTTCAAAGGGATCCCAGATGATCAGGTTAACCACGAACTGCATTAAGAAACACGGACAGTAAAGGTCACGTAAAGCCTCAGATGGCCCGGAGACTGAGTGGGGAGCCACGTGGGGTTTTGTGTTTTCCGATACTTGGGACGCGGAGAGGGGCATTCCCTCTGCTGGCGGGTGGCAGCCTTTCCAGGCCATGGCTGCGCTGGGTCGTATGGCGGGAGAGAGCCTCCCTCGTGGGAGTCTCGCTTCTCGCTTTATTCTTGCTCCTGGGGAGTGGCACGTCTCAGACTGGTGTGAGGGAATGCCACTCAGGCAGCAGTACCTTGGCTTGGGCGCGGGACCAAGCCATGAGTGTCCTTCTCTGGTGCCTGGCTCAGGGGAGCACTGGGCTTGGTTTGTCAAAAAATAGGAATTGAGTGCTTGGCACCTGTGTGATGACAATGTTTTCTCCAGCTAGGAATAACAATTCTAGATGGGCGTCTCGGATTAAGAGGAGCCAGCCCTCCTGCTTAAGAAAACATGGTCTAGCCCTGACTGGTTTGGTTCAGTGGATAGAGCGTCGGCATGCCGACTGGAGGGTCCTGGGTTCGATTCCGGTCAAGGGCATGTACCTTGGTTGCAGGCACATCCCCAGTAGGGCGTGTGCAGGAGGCAGCTGACCATCGATGTTTCTAACTCTCTGTCCCTCTCCCTTCCCCTCTGTAAAAAAACCAACAAAATATGTGTGTGTTTTTTTTTTAAAAAAAAAAAAAAAGGAAAGAAAGAAAGAAAGAAAGAAAGAATAAAACATGGCCTAGTAATAATGGCCTACCCCAGGCACACTCTTTTTTGAAACCTGCATCTTATCAACAACCTTGATTTTTTTTTTCATTGTAGCACTCGATTCTGAACGTGCATTTTCTATAAATGACAAACCCCATATTATTTACGTAGACGGGATAGATGGGAAGGGAAGGAGAGCGGGAAAGACAGGCTCTTGGAAGCTACTGCATTTGTCCACATTCCTGATGATAGGAACTTGCTAGAAACAAACAAACAAAAAATACTGAGAGAGGCAGCTGGAAGAGAATTGATAGGGTTTTTTGGTTGGGTAAATACTTGAACAGGATGAACTTAAAAAGGGAGGAGGGAGAATAAAGACGTATAATAATTTCAGACTCAGTGATTAGGCATCTGAACTAAGGCTACTAACAAGATGATACCCAGGGCATTATTTTTAAATGTACTGATGCCCTAGCTGGTTTGGCTCAGTGGATAGAGTGCCAGCCTGTGGACTGAAAGGTCCCAGGTTCTATTTCGGCCAAGGGCACATACCTGGGTTGCAGGCTCCATCCCCAGTGTGGGGTGTGCAGGAGGCAGCCAATCAATGGCTCTCTCTCTCATCATTGATGTTTCTATCTCTCTCTCCCTCTCCCTTCCTCTCTGAAATCAATTATTTTTTTAAATGTACTGACGCCTTGATGTTTCTTACCCAGTCGTATTTCTCCAGGCTAGTGGAAAAGTGAAAATACAGCCATTGTATTAGGCGACGTTTGTAATAGGATCAAATATTTTTCATCATAGGAATATGATAATCCCACTATTTTTATTTAATCATAAAGGTCAAATATATTACAGTAAAGAATAAGTTTAAGGGTTTTTTTGGTCAAAACCTTTATATACAAAAACCTTTATTTTTATATAAAAATGAAGCTTACTGCTCCAGGCTCACAGTGTGTGCTGGCGCTCTCCGATAGCTTTCAGGGATGCGGTTTATGGCAGTGGGTATGTTAAAGGCACTCGGAGTTCAAGGGCTGTGAGCGTCGGGTTTTCGGTGAACTTCTAATCCTGCTCTGCTAATGGGATATTAGCAACTTTCCCATCTAGACCCTATTTCCCGCACGTGCTTAAGCTTCCAGCTTGAAGCTGGGAAGCACAGAGATGTCCTCAAACCCCTTTGCAAAGGATTAATATTCCGGGTCCCTCTTCCCTCCGTTCACACGCTGACACCAGCCCTCACTCGTGGAGTATCATTTGCCTTCAGACGTTCAATGCTACTTTCTTCAGACTGGCATAGAACAAAGCATTTTATCCAGATGAACCTATGTCAGATCTTCTGAGAACTGTAAACCGTGCTTTTCGTCAGCACACGGAAACAAGAACGCCAGATTTCACAAAACGCAGCAGCAAGATCAGTGGAACGGGATCCAAAAGCTCGCATAGCCTCCACTTCCCATTGCGGGAAGAGTTATAATTGTGCGCAAAATCATGCAGAAAACTTGGCTTTCACATTTGCCTGACTGATATACAAGAGGAATCAGAAAAAGAGCTTTTCGGTAAATTTAGGATCTTCTGTCTGGCACAGACACCTCTCCTCTCGCCCCGGGCACTGCCTTTGGCCAGGGAACAGTGTGCAGGACTTCTGAGAGGCTGGGCAGACATGGGGTTTTTTTGGTGGTGGTTGTTTTTTTATTGATTTCAGAGAGGGAGGCGGAGGGAGAAACGTCAATGATGAGAGAGAATCATTGATCAGCTGCCTCCTATATGCCCCACACGGGATCAAGCCCGCAACCCGGGCATGTACTCTGACCATGGAATCGAACCTTGACCTCCTGGTTCATAGGTCAACGCTCAACCACTGAGGCATGCCAGCTGGGTCATGTGTTGGCCTGTGATTAGGCTTTTCCTTCCATGCTGGGCATGGCTACAGTGATGACTTTAAAAAAGGGTAGAAGTCATTGATTCTTTTGCTTAGAGACGGGGGAGGGAGTGGAGGAGACAAGATGGAAGAAGTAGTCCAGGTTAATGATGCATTTTAGAATTGCATCTTGAGGCAGCATGGGGGGTTATTCTTTTAAGTCTGTTTAGTGATATTAAGCCTTACACCTTGATTGGCACCAGAAAGTGATGCTCCTTCTCCTGACCCAAAAAAAAAAAAAGTGTCCTTTGCATGGGGTTTGTGCAGCGCAGGTCACACGCGTGGACTTCGGCCGCTTCCTGACGTTGTGAAATGTGTTGGCTCCACTCTGTAGCCCTGGGTCCAAGCCACAGGAGCTCATATCCAGGATGGTGGTGGGAAGAGGAGAGGGGAGGGGAGAGATCACAGGAATAAGTGCTTTCTGGAACCCAGTGCTGTTCATGCAGAGGGTGAGGGCTACTCTCAGCAGGTCAGGCCTGAGTGGAAGCGACCACCCCAAGAGACTCTCTCGGGTCCTGTGGCCCAGCCTCACCATTGACCTCTATGAAACTTTGTTCTAACCAGACAAGGGACCTCAAAGCTGCCAGGGTTCTTGTCCCAGCCTTACAGGAGGTGCTGCAATCTGGAGAAAGTAGCTGATGTGTAGATTCAAGAAGGAGTCCAAAGATGAAAGATAATTTTGAAAGGCATTGGGGGTCAGAGGTGCTTCAGCTAAAGGAGCTGAAAGACTACACCCTTGTCTAAGGACCCCATGCTATTTATTAACACAATTTGTCCTAAGGCAAGGTGGAGACATACACTTCAAAGGGTAAGGTACAGAAGCTTGTCAGTTTAGGGAATAGCCTACAGCTGTTCAGGTGCCTGGCCAACAGGAGGCAATAAAATGCCCTGAGCTGTCTGGCAGCAGATAATCCTACTCAGGTTTGGTGGAAGTGCCATTTTGCTGCGCCAACAGGTAAACTACATATGTGGCTCAAACCTTGTTTAGCCTCCCAAGCTTAATCATCCTTTTGATGAAACTCTTGTAGTTATTACATGCTGGAATTGGTTCCCAGCACACAGCAATGTGTGATTCTTGATTTCTTTTTTCTTCTTTTTTAAGATCACCGAGGATAATTTTTCCATGATTTTTAGAGAGTATAGAGAGAGGGAGAGACAGAGAGAAACACCAATGTGAGAGAGACACATCGATTGGTTGCCTCCTCCACAACCCTGACCAGGGTCTGGAGCCTACAACCAAGGTCCAAGCCTACAACCATTCCATTGACAGGAATGGAACCCAGACCATTCAGTTCACAGTCCCCCGCTCTGTCCACTGAGCCAAACTGGCTAGGCTGGTTCTTTAGTTCTTTAGAGCAGTCCTCTCCTGCGAGGTTTCTAAGATGACAAGTTAATTGGTGATACTGGTTCTGACAGTAAGGGGGTCATCTGATTGGTCCGAGCAGGTGAGGAGGCGGGGCGGTGGCTCTGTCCCTGGCTAGCTCTCCTTGCCCTGGGTGGACCCGGCCCTGCGGAGACCTCAGGGACTGTTACACGTGCATCATCGTCCACTGGCCTGCTCCCGTCCTCTTCCTGCCTTTGTGATGACGCAGCTGACTTTGTTGTCAAGCGGCAGCTCAGAGGTCTGGCAGCCCCACGGAACACAGAGTCCAAAACAATAGCCGGCCGGAAGAATCCCCAGCTGCAGGAGCGTGCGTGAGTGATTCCAAACAGGGACTCACAGGCTCTTTTCTCTGCTGTCGCTTCCAGGGAAGTCTTTTCTGATGCTGACTCCAGGAGACAGAGTGGCATTCCAGGTTAAGAAGTAGCCAGGCTAGCCCCACCCTCGCTGTCGGTGTGGGGCGATAGTGTCTGAGGGGAGTTAGATTGCACAAGGCTTTAGGTTTTTGTGTGGCCCCGATGGAGAAGAAGGGGGGAGATCACTCGCATGGTTTGTCAGAAGCTTAGAGCAGTAAGGGAGCCAGGGAGCAGGGAGCCCTCTGGAGAGGCCCCTTAGGGTAAGGCAGGCCGAGGGGCGTGTCCCCTGAGGTGTGCTGGGGGTGGGAGAGGAGAAGGGCCTACCTGTCATGTTGTGAGATAAACAGGGTCTGGTGACCAAAGGAGAGACGTGGGGGAAGGAGAGCAGCGGATCTGAGGATTCAGAATGGAGTGCTGGCTCCCGGGGCAGTTCAAGCCAGAGGTGTGGGAAGTGAGGGGCCAGGGCGAAGTCCTCTTCACTCTATGGCCCCACTAAAGGCCCCACCCTAGCGTCCGCTCCTGCCTCTGGCCTGCCTTTATCCAGCGAGTGGGTGAGTGCAGCAATGACTGCAGACACCACACCACACTCTTACCAGGAGCTTCCGGGAACAATGGAGATTGGGGAGGGAGGGGGTGGGATTTGAGTTGCTTTCATGGCAACTCTGCCTCAGAAAATATCACCGGGCCAGGGAAGAGGCCTGTTTCTGCTGATGTTCACCACCACCACACAGGGTCAGGAGTGTGCCCCGGGCCCCCCAGGAATATCCGGCAGCTCTGCAGGAAAAGGGGCGTCACACTGCCCCCTTCACCCCATCGGGCCCTCGTGCTCCCAGGAGCCCAGCCTGTGTGCACTTAGACTGAGCTCCCTCTGGCTTTCCCAGGGGACTGCCCCTTCACGTGGACATGAACCAGAAGCCACCGGAGGGGACCGTCTGTTCTCCTGTGTCAGACTCCGTACCAGATCCCTCGTGCGCGCCTTACACACGCTCGGTGCGTGTGAATCGGGACCACGAAGACTTGACGCTATAAGCTCTTGAGTAAATAAAAGAGAAGCACTAATTAAAACATTCCCAAAGGAAACTTAGCCCGACTTCATAATTTCCATGTGCGTTCTTTTTTTTCTTTTTTTTTTTTATAATGAAGTAAGCTCCTTTAATTTCTTTTCTAGCATTTTATTTGGGTGAGGTCAGACATTGGTGGATGTCTCTCCCCTGACTCACACTGCTCCCCAGCTGCTGGCCTCATGTTCCCTGACGCACTGCTGAGGAGCCTTAGGGAGCTCCGAGGCCCTGGGCAGCAGGCTCCCCCAGACGCCCCGGCCGGGGGTACCCTCCTGTGTCCCTGGCGGACATCGCGGCCCGGCTTCTGAGTGGCTCCGAGACGCTGGAGGCCCCTGGTGCCTTTAGGACGGCGGTCCCCACCCTCCCCTGCTGGCTTTGCATGGATAGATTCGGGAGCGTCCTCACTCAGGACTTGTGAATGTCAAAGTCAGAAGTAAAGCCCCGTGGTGTTTAGCCCACAGGCCCCAGCCTGAGTCCATGATGGAGGCCAGCCAGACCCAGCTGGCCCCTGGCTGTGAACTCCCCTCCGTCTAGGGGCGGCGTCCGCACTCTCCAGTGATGGGGAAGGGGGGTCAAAAGAAAAGTGGAATTGGTAACACATGAACGTGATCTGAAATTCAAATTTATGTTGATAAAGTTTTATTGGAAGGAAGGAAGGAAGGAAGGAAGGAAGGAAGGAAGGAAGGAAGGAAGGGGGTTAGCTGACTTTTGAGAGCCCTAAAGGAATTGCTGCCCACAAGCCTTCTGGAAGATGATTGGCTAATGGTCCCTAGAGTCTCTTCCTGTCCCTGGCCCCCCAGCGGAGCCCAGGAAGCCTTTTGTCCTTTCTTAGTTGTCCTGTCAGCTCCATGGGAGGTGGTTCATGTGGCCATGGGAATGAGGTGGAATGAAATACGGGTGCCTCATGAACCTGGGCATGGACACGGTTCAGGAGGCATGCCTGTAGCCGGGGGGTTGTCGGACAGCAGTCCTGATAGAGTGAAAGTGAAAGCAGGTGCTAGCTTTGAAAACAAGCACCAGACGAGTGCCTGTGGTCCCTCCCCCTCCAGAAGACAGCAAAGGCGTGGACAGTGGTAGTCGAGGCTCGCTCAGAAAAAGAAAATAGTTAATCACTATGCGTAAGGGTAAGACCGTTATTGTTCTCTGTGGATAACATATACTGCTAACACAGAATCCTGGTATCTCCTCCTTCCACCCCCCTCGCCCTCCCACCCTCAATCCCCCTTCCTTTTCCTTAACCGTCATTTCCAGCTCCCATCCTTCCGATCTCTTCAGGAAAACTGCTCCCCTGACAGGCCCATCCTCCTCCCATGCCCTGCCCGCTGCCTTCTGGCTTCCCCGCTCTGTTCCCCACCAGCAACCAACCCTCCTGCCTCTTGTGTCCTTGCTTTCTCCTCCCTGTGTTCCTTCTCCCAGGCCTGACCAGACCCTGCTGGAAGGCAGGCTGCTCGTGGGTTAGAAGCTGGCTTTGACACCCAGCAGGCCTGTGGGCGCCCAGCTCCCCACTTCCTGGCTAGTGATCAGGCAAAGTGATTTCACTCGTTATCTCCTCGGGTTTAAAACCACCCCGCCCTCATGCGTTTCTGGGAGGCCTGAAGTGCCTGCCTACTCAATCAAAGCATAGTTTTGGCCCATTAGAAAAGTGCTCGGGAAACATTAGGTGTTGCCATTGCTATTATTGTCGTTGTTACTAGAATTCCACGTCTGTGCCAACAGACACGGCTAGCACGGCGACAGATGAATGGTTTCTTGTTGGTGTGAAGCCAAAGTCTTTGCAGTGGCGGTTCAAAATCCTGCACATTCTGGTCCCTCCCACATCCTTCTGACCTCATCTCCTAAGACTACCCCTGCCCCTGCCCCACCACACACACACTCACACACACACATACCCACATACTCACACACACACACACACACACACACACTCACACACACTCACACTCACACACACCTACCCACACACTCACACACACACACTCACACACACTCACACACACTCAAGTGGAAGTTCCATGAGGACAGGAAATCTTACATTTTGTTAATTTCTGTAGTTTCAGTGCCTAGAATTAATTCCTAGCACATAGTAGGTGCTCAGTAAATACTTGTGGAATAAATGATTGAGCCCTCGTAGAAATAAATCTCACTGCCTTGGCGAAGTTGTGTCTATTTCCCCAACAAGGTTACTTTCTTTTCTGAATAATCCCGCGATACCGAATACATCCTTCGGTTATCATATTTATCACGTTGTATTTTTATGGAAAACATCTTTAATGCTCTTAAATTTAACCAGATGGCATAATTCACATGCGCACTTTTATTTAATGGTGTGAACCCTCACAGGGCACAGATGTGACTGAAGGATGACAGAAATCGCAATGCTCCGTGTGTGTGTGTGTGTGTGTGTGTGTGTGTGTGTTTTCAAGGTGCATTTTCCCATCGTGTTCTCCGAGTTACTCCCCAAAATCATGTCCACGCTTGAGAAAATCCAAGAAAGGGCAAATGAGAAGAGAAATTCCAGCTCAGAGAATACTTACGTGGTGGCGTGTTCCGTCACGGAAATCTTGCTGTTTGACTAGCACATGTGTGTGTGTTTGGGGGGGGGGGGGGGCAGGCAGGATGCTGCTGGCCGAGGCGTCAGCGCAGCCACAACTGTGGCTGAGAAACAGCCCTCAGCCATCGCCCGGGAGGAGCGCACCTGCGTGGGGTGGCCTTGCAGAGCTCTTCTTCATCAGGGAGAAAACTCACCGATGTCTCAGAAATAAAATGCTATTCCCACAAGCCAGGCGCCGGGTACACATCACACAGTTCTCACCAAATCTGCAGAAAGGCCTGCTAAAGCCTTCCATGCCTCGGGGGAAAGGCAGGGGGCAAGGACCCCTCACAACTACATTTCCCGGCCGCCCCTGTGGTTCCGGGGCTGGGGCCCCTGGCTGACCACTCACGCGTGTCTTCCCTGCGGTCCTTCTGGGTGGGGAGCGCATTGTGAGTCATTGATGAGCAGCTCCTGCCGTTCCCTGCTGGGAAATAGGCCAGGACGCACGCAGGCGTGGGAGAAACGATTTTCCCCGGACAGCAGTGGGGGCAGCCCCATGGGATCTGTCTGCATTCGGAGGCCATGGGCCGAGGAAGCCGCCCTCAGAGGTGGTGTGGCGGCGGGAATGCCTTGGGCTGCAGTGTTTGTCACCTTTTCACCGGAAAGGCCTCCGTGAGGAGCAGGTGCTTCTGGGAGGGGATCGGGATGAGCGGCTGCCGGCCTGGCTGATGATGTCATGTGTCCCCTGCTATTCTGTGGGAGCCGTGGTCGGCAAACTCATTAGTCAACAGAGCCAAATATCCACAGTACAACGACTGACAGATTTTTTAAACTTAAACTTCTTCTAATGCCACTTCTTCAGAATAGACTCCATGGTATTTTGTGGAAGAGCCACCCTCAAGGGGCCAAAGAGCCGCAGGTGGCTCTCGAGCCGCGGTTTGCCCACCACGGTGTTGGAGTTTTCCAATCCAGGGCAGTGCACAGTGCCTGTTCTAGATGCACCTCTCTGTGGAGTCGAGAGACGATGCTTCCTGCCAAGACGCGATGACCGGGTGCTTGCCGGCGGGGAAATGGGGTTGCGCTACAACCTGCGAACTCTGGGAGTGAAAACGGGGCTGCCTCCCGCTTCCATCTTGATTGGCTCTTAGTTCTGTGGGTGCTGCTGGCTTCCTCTGTGCGTGTGGTTCCCGTGGAGGTCCTCTGGGTCCTCTGGGTCCACCTTAGTAGCCCTGCTCTCCAAACAGGAGTTTCAAATATTTGACTTTGGGTGGGGGGGGTGGAGGGAATCTTGACCCCGCTAGAATTGGGGGTGCAGAGGTGGGATCAGCTCACCTGAGGCCTAACTGGGGCCCATTGATGGACATATTGACCCCTCTGGTATCACCAGGAGCTTTTGTTGTTGTTGTTGTTTGTTTGTTTAAACTATTACAAATAGTAGTACATATGAATCCTTTTTTTTTTTTTCCAATTGACCTTCCCCCAGTCTCCCCTACCCTGGCACATGCCCTCACCCCCTTCACTAGGAGCTTTCTCATGCAGACACTTGTTGACTCTAGTTAGTCGCTGATACCATATACATGACGCTGGATTTACTATCTCTTCCTTCCTTGCTTGCATATCTTCGCTGGGTCAGAATACTAGTAACTTGGCAAAGTATCGCAGCTTTCCCTACCTGCCGAGGATTTCTGTATTTCCTTCAGATCTGGAGTCCAGCTTTGAAAGCACCTTCTCAAACGTGGTGCACACTTCTCGGCCTTATCTGATTCAAACTTCCAGTGACCCTGGGCCCCGAGACTTCCTCCACTAAACCACTCCCTGTGGTGATTGGCCCACCTTGCGGATTTTTTTTTTTTTTTTTTTTAATCACTTAGCTTTTAAAGAGTTCCATCCCAGGCTTCTCTTTCTTCCTGAGTGAGGTGTCAACACCCACAGCTTCAGTTAGCACCTGTGAGATCATTTCCTCCAAATCTCCAAGTCAAACATATCTTAGAAGTTCAAAGGCCTGCAGATGCCCTCAGTCAGCAGATACCTGACGAACCCCCACTGTGTGTGAAGTCCAGTGCCCACTAGGATGTCCTGTAGGCACTTCTCTGTGTCCAAGACACAGTAGGAGAAACTCTCTTCATGAAGGGCAATTCAACCTGTCCTTCCTAGCGTGATACCGCTGTCCACTTGCTCACCCAAGCCATAAACCAAGGATTCATTTGCAATGTCTCTTTCTACTTCACTATGCATCCTCATTCAACATCTGTGCCCACATCCAGTCAGTCAGAAATCCCTGAAAATTATACCCTCCGACAGTCTCAGAACTGTGCTTTCTTTCTTTCTTTTCTTTCTTTTTCTTTTTTTTAAAATTGATTTTGGAGAGAGAGGAAGGGAGAGGGATAGAGAGAAACACTGGGACGAGCTGCCTCCTGCACGGCCCTCCTGGAGATGAAGCCCCAAACCGCTGACATGTGCCCTGGCCGGGATTCCAACCTGGGATCTCTTAGTTCGTGGGTTGATGCTCAACCACTGAGCAACCCCAGCCAGACTGTGCTTTCTTTTTTAACCTCTTGGCCTCTCTCTTAGTTGAGGCCTCCATCACCGGTCCCATTTTCATCTTACGTGCCAGCCTCAGACCTTCTCGATGCGAATTTCACCACCAGTCGCCCTCCCTAAAGCACTTCATGGTTCCAAACTACCTTCAGAATTAAGCTCAGCTCCTTCTCTTGGCCACAGCACCTTTCTGCGCCTGGCCCCTGTGCTATCTCCTGCCACTGTGCCCGAGACATCACCCCGTCCTACCTCTGGGCCCCAGTGCATCTGCCTGAGGGCCCTTTGTCTTTCCTCCCCACTGCCCGCCTCCCTTAGGTGACGGTGCTGCCCAATGGGTCAGCGTGTGAGCTTTGCGGCTGAGAAACCCATCCAACCTCAACAAGTTGCTTCCCCTTTTAGAGCCTCCATTTTATCGTGAGGGTTGTTTTGAGAATCAGATCGGGTATTTGTTAAATAAATGAATGAATGACATATTCGCTCGTGGCCTGTGTGGAGCTGCAGACAGAGCAAAGTGAACAAAAAAGGTACCATTATTATTCACCTGAGGCTCAGGTGGCAGCTCCGAGGGGAGGATTAACATTGCCAGACTTACTGCCAATTTCCATTCTGAATTAGGCGCTCATCGTCCATGGCCCCATAGCGCCCTCTGTGGCACCCTCGTTGCAGCATTCTATGGTAACTCGATTGCCAATATTTTATCATATGGAGTCAGGGAAATGTGAGCTGTGACAAGGAACACAAAAAGAGAGGGCATGCTCAGGAAACATTACATACTTCATGTGTGTGCTGGGATTGTCTTTTGGCTTCAGACTGTCCCCAAAGAAAAGGGAAGCTTTTGTGAAAAAAGAACAAATTGGGAGGGAAATTGACAACAAAAATAGTAAGAGGAAGCGGATCTCTGTGGCAGTGACAATACTCTCAAGCTCCTTATAGCTCATGGTGCAGTGTGAGGCTCGGTGTGTCTCTCTGACTTAGCTCTTTCTGTGTGGCTTGTAAGTCTTAGGTAGAATTGGATCTTTACTGTGCAATAAAAAATTCTCATGTAAGCTAAGCTATGAAGACATCAACTTGTATACTGTGAATTCACTGGAGAAGCATAAGATACAATTATTAAAATGTAGCCCAAAAGGAGAATATACAATGGGGGAGGGGATGCCCCATTGTGTGAGAATATCATTGCCATCTGGGTTGTAAGCCATTTGATTCTAATTCTAGTTGCTGGATGCCAGAAATAACTTATAACAGGGAATATGCTGGAGAATCATCAGGAATGACAAAGTTTTTGCTTGTTTTTAACATCTGTATCACAAAATGATAAAGCTGCCAATCCATGCAAAGATGTGAGCAGGTGACCTGTACAACCTAGGTCACTAGTACTTTCTGCTACATACATTGAGTGGCCAGATTATTTTAATTTCTGAATGCAAAATAATCTGGTCACTCAGTGTATATCCTATATAATAAAAAGCTCATATGCAAATTGTCCCTCCACCAGGAGTTTGACCAGAAGGCAGGCCAGCCAACTGCCCATGTCCCCTCCCCCCTGGCCAGGCTGGCCGGCCCCATCCATGCACTAATTCATACACTTGGCCTCTAATATATATATATATATGTATATATATATGTATATATATATATATAATTATATATATACACACACGTACACTCTGAGTGGCCAGATTATTATGCATTCAGAGATCATAATAATCTGGCCCCTCAGTGTATATTTATGCTGCCTTTTACACACCAATTCTTCCCCCTTTCCCACCCCACACAAGGTCAGAGACCACTTGAGATAAACAGAGAGTCCTTCCAAGTCGCTTCTCCTCCCTGGAGGAGAGCACTGGACACACCTGGGGTCTGGCCAGAGTGTACAAACTAACCCATAGATTTGCACGGTAATAGCAAACCCCACAGTGGTCATGTTGAGAGTGTGCATAAAGGACTTGATTCTTCCCTTGATCTACGATACTTAGGAGCTCACATTAAATATAGATCACTGCTGTCCAATCGCACTGATAGAAAGCATGTCATTTTGGAGTGCCAGTTCATTACTTTCTAGCTGCCTGACCTTGAACGGGTTACTCAATCTCACTCGTTTACTCATCTTCAATGACAACAGTACCTGCCTCAAAGCCAGCGTGTTAGAAAACTACCTTACAATGATTTAGAGCAGCTTGAATGCTGAGAGCTCCCAGATACTAAATTGGGTGTTTCCCTGAATCCCGATGGACATGAAATACATGACAAGGAGTTCATTTCCTGGAGCATCAGGAACCTGTCAGAACCTGGAGGAGGAGGGGGTCTTGGATAACGAGGATGTTCTAAAATGGTGGCCGTCTTTTTCACAAACCCTCTTTTTGGGGGTTCTTTTGTGCACAGAGTCTCCTAGTTTGCAGTCTTTGCGCTTCCCATGATCGAAGTCAAGACTGCGTGGATGAGGAGGAAGCACAGCTTCTCCCCCTTTGGTTTGCAGGTTTGGGGCTTATTGGGGGGAGGAGGCTGGGCATTCTAAGCCCTTAGTCCTTATTTCCACACCTTTCCTGGCAGCGGGCCGCCAGGGGTCCCTGACACCAGGCCGGTTTCCTGTGCGCGGTGCAGCTCCCGGCCTGGAAGGAGTTAATGCTCCCCCCACCCCCACCCCGCCCCGCTCCGGCCCTCTTTTGTGTACACAGCTGCGGCGGGCGGGCGCGCGAGTCGGGAAGGAAATGGTTAGAGGAAGAGCCGGTTTGAGACCGGGCCCGTCTGGCCCGGGGGTACGCGCCAGATGCAGGCCCGCCCGCCCGGTGCCCGCCTGGAGCTGCCGGCGGCGTGGTCACGCCGCGGCCCAGCGAGCGCCGGGCGAGGTGATGAGTTAGCGCGTTGCTATGGTGACGGCCCGGCGCACGTGACCCACTGGCGCTCTGACGTCAGCGCCGGGAGGGCGGGGCGCAGGAGGGCGGGGCGGGGCGGGCGCCGGAGCTGCGAGCAGGGAGCGGAGCAGGCGAGCGGGCGAGCGGGCGGCGGCGGCGAGGTCTGCGGCGCGGGCGCGGGAAGAGAGCCACCCCCTCAGCAGCCAGACCCCAGCGGTTTGACCCCTTCCTCGGGACCGCGCCAATGCCTGGCCCGACCCAGACCCTGTCCCCCAATGGCGAGAACAACAACGACATCATCCAGGATAACGGGACCATCATTCCTTTCCGGAAGCACACGGTGCGCGGGGAGCGCTCCTACAGGTACGCGCGGCCCGGCGAGGACCGGGGCGGGGAGACCGCCCGCCCGTTATGTAACGGAGCCGACCCTGCCGGCAGCTGCGGGATGCGGGATGCGGGCGCACCGGCGGCGGCCATCCCCGCTGCCCGTGCCCGTGTGTCCTGGAGGGAGGATGCATGGAGGCTTCCCGGCCGCAGCTGGAAAGCATTTTGTGGATAGGTTTGCCGCCTGCGAGGGGTTTCCCTCCGGCGCCTCCCTCCCGCCCTTCCACGGTGACCCGCGTGCAGGCAGCGTTCCCCGCTCCGGAGGGAGCCGGGCGGCAGTCCTACCTCTCCTCCTCCCCCTGCGGCTCTGAAAGGAGCCATTGCATTGGGGGGGGGGGGGGGGGCTGTGCCTGCAGGCGGAGGCCAGGAGGGTGTGTGTGTGTGTGTGTGTGTGTGTGTGTGTGTGTGTGCAGGGAAGATGGAATCCTCTAGATTGAGCTGCACGCAGCAGCCTGCGATGATGGGAAACCGCCAGATTGATGGAGCTTTGTAAGAATGCCGCTCGCTGATTGGTGCGGGGATTGACAGCAGAGGTCAGGGTGTCAGGCAATTCACCAAAATGGTCTTCCTAGAACCCAAGGTTTATTAGAAAGAGACTGGACTGCCAGGGGCCCCGGGCGCCCTGGTGCCTTTTCTTGGGAGCGGATGGCCTGCGCTTGGCTGGGGTGGTGGGGGGGTGGGGGGCCACCCTGCATACAGGCTGACGGTGGGAAGGTAATTCCTGGTGAGTCTGCCGAGGTCTGATGTGAGGATGGGGCTGATGATCGTGGTCGTTGTATCCTGAGCCCTTTGATTAATGAGTCGGCCTGTGCGGTTGGCATCGCCCTGACATTAGCATATCTGGCAGTATGTCCCAGCAGATAAGCTCATTAAAATTGTTTGCATTGTTTGATAAGGATAACAATGTCGTGGATGGAGAATGCGGCTCGCTGTCTGGCTGTGCAAGGCCGGGCTCCGGAGGGAGACTGATAGCCGCGCTCCTGCTTCCTCCCGAGTCCTTTTGTACCCGGGCGGCTATTTTTAAATGCCGCCGTGATAACCCCGAACGGTGCTGCTGCTTTGAAGCAGGGCACACATACCCCGAAGTGCATCCTCTGCCAGCGGGCACCGGGAAAGGGCTCTTTCCTTCCTTTTTTTTTTTTTTTTTTTAATGCCTTCGTCAGATGGTATTATGGGCACAATATTCTGGATGTGTGAATGTTTATGGAACGGGACCCAAAGTACCCGTTTCCTCTGTCTGTGGCCAGAGGAACCCCGTTTGCTGGCGCTTGGCCCTTTTTGCGCCTCTGGGGGTTCTAGAAGTATGTGGCGTTCACGTTGGCCGTGCCCAGGAAGTCACCAAATTCACTCCTTTCTGACTCCGGGCGCCGGGCCTGCCCTGCCCGGAGGCCGCAGTCGGCCCACGACTCCTGGGCTTCTCCTTCCAGAGCCCCAAGCCCCCGACCGGAACGTGGGGTCCCTCTGTCCTGACTCCTCCGCCCTTTTCTGTGCACACGCCAAGGCCTAAAATAGAATTTTTAAAAAATTTAAAAAACAACAGCCCTGAGTTGCTTTGAAACCTCCCTGGTGTAAGCTGTTCTCGTAGGTGATGCACTGGAAACCCTCGCCTTCAGTGGTTTCATCTCTGCCGTGTAGGTAGCAGCAGTTGCTTTTTGGACGGGTTTTACCACGTGGGCCGAAGGATGTGGCCTGCTTGGGTCTTATCAGTCAGACGAGCTGACTTGAAATGGCAGTGCCGTGGAAAACCACTCTGTGGAAAGGCTAAGTGCGAATCCTGGTGATAAATTATTGCTTTCAGCCGGGACCGGTTCGGCTCAGTGGATAGAGCGTTGGCCTGGGGACTGAAAGGTCCCGAGTTCGATTCCAGACAAGGGCATGTACCTTGGTTGCGGGCACATCCCCAGTGGGGGATGTGCAAGAGGCAGCTGATCGATGATTCTCTCTCATCAATGTTTCTAACTCTCTCTCTCTCTCTCTTCCTCTCTGTGAAAAATCAATAAAATATATATTTTTTTAAAAAATAAATAAAAAATAAATAAATAAATAAATAAATTATTGCTTTCACATAAGACTTGATGGACCTTTTTAATCCGGTCCACGGCTATTTCCCTCTCCCAAGTTATTTCCAGTTTGCTTCCTGAGTCTAGAATCGTTCCTGAAATTATGTGAAAAACAAAGCTGAATTAACAACCTTCCTGAATGAATTCTTTTAAAAAAATATATATTTTATTGATTTTTTTTTTTTTTTTTTTTTTACAGAGAGGAAGAGAGGGGGATAGAGAGTCAGAAACATCGATGAGAGAGAAACATCCATCAGCTGCCTCTTGCACACCCCCTATTGGGGATGTGCCTGCAACCAAGGTACATGCCCTTGACCAGAATCGAACCTGGGTGGGACCCTTCAATCCGCAGACCGATGCTCTATCCACTGAGCCAAACCGGTTTCAGCCTGAATGAATTCTAAGCCGCCGTGCGTGTCACGGCGTCCGTACGTTATGGGATGGGGGCATCGGACAGGACAGTGAGAGGTGCTGTGGGCCCCGTGAAGCAGAAGCCACCAGAATTGCACGTGGACTGAGGCCCTTCCTGTGGTCCTGGGGCCACTCTCTCCCAGGGGGATGGCCCGTGTCTCCTCGTGATGGCGTGTTTCTCTGCGGGAGCCCAGGGGGAGGAAAACTGTGGCACATTTCTCTGCTCAGGAACTGTTCTGCGGGGATGTTGGCATCCTGGGCTGGAATAGCACGGCCCTTTAATAGCTGAGAAAAGGTGGAAGGCAGTTTGAAAGCCAGGGCAGAGGGGTAAGCAGATAAGTATTGCTTTGGCTGAGGGTTCAGCGTACCCCCACCGAGGAGAGGTGCTGGAGAGAGTCCTGGTGGAGCCCTGGGTGTCTGCATCCTCTTTCTGGCCCCTTTCCTGACTTCCAGGCAGGTCCCCAGCAAGTCCCTTCCCTTTTCAAAGATGCTCATTCCCTGGGAGGCGTCTCACCACATTCTTACCAAGTCTCCGAGAGGTTAACTTCAAAACGTTTAAAACAAACACTTAAAACCAGGAAGAGCTATGTAAACATAAGAAGGTTGTGATTTTTTAAAAAAATTTTTTCTTTATTGATTTTTAAGAGAGGAAGGGAAAGGGAGAGAGACATAGAAACATCAATGATGAGCAAGAACCATTGATTGGCTGCCTCCTGCACGCCCCCCACTGGGGTTCGAGCCCACAACCCGGGCATGTGCCCTTGGTCGGAATCGAACCCAGGACCCCTCAGTCCGTAGGCCGATGCTTTATCCACCGAGCCAAACCAGCCAGGGCAAGGTTGTGGTTCTTGACAGAGGGTTGTTTCAGGAGCTCCAGGCCGAGCACCCCTCACCTGGCAGGTGGCCCAGCTGGGAGGGGGCGGCTCCCCGGGTCTCTGCGGGAGACGGTACTGCCATCACACGCGCACCAGGCCGTGTATCATCAATAAGGGTCACCTGCCGCTCCGGACCCACACGTCTCAGCCCAGGTGTCTCTCTCTGCACACAGAGCCCGTTTTTCCAGCCGGGACTGGAGCGGGCCGTGAATCATCATGGAAACCTGTGCGCCCTTTGGTCAGAGGAACGCGTTCCCTGTAGAAAGCTGCCCTCCTCCTCCCGTCATTTCAGTTGAAAGAGGGCGGGCAGAGCCGCTGGGCGGAGCCCTGCGGACGTGTCCACACGCGTGTCCACACCACGTGATGGCCTCCTCGGCCGCTTCCTCGCTGCACGCACCAGCACTAGAAACCCATCGGTGTAAGATGGTGTCCGTGCCGGGCGGGCCGTGTGAGGAGACACTGTAATTCACGGGTGATCGAGCCCCGCGGGCCCTCCCCGGGGAGGGTGCCCCCTGCGGGGCAGTGCAGATGCCGGGAAGGGGGCCTGATGACCGGCCCCCGCCCGCCCTCTCGCCCCCGCCCCCGCCGGCCCTGCCCGCGCGCTGCAGGCCCTGAGCAGGACTGTGTGAGTCCGGAGAGCTGTGTCCCCGCGGGGGTGGGACCCTGCAGCTGCAGCAGCGTGTGTTTCTGAGGACTTTTAGAAGATTTGCTTGGCCCGAGAAATGGACTGTAAAAAAAAAAAAAAAAGCAGAATGAAAACTTAAGGTTTTGGCATCCAACTTTGCCAACTTCGAAAAATGAACTCTTGTTAAGAAAAACAAAAAGAAGCCGAAACCGGTTTGGCTCAGTGGATAGATAGAGCGTTGGCCTGCGGACTGAAAGGTCCCGGGTTCGATTCCGGTCAGGGGCATGTGCCTTGGTTACGGGCACATCCCCAGTGGGGGTGTGCAGGAGGCAGCTGGTCGATGTTTCTCTCTCATCGATGTTTCTAGCTCTCTATCCCTCTCTCTTCCGATCTATAAAAAAATCAATAAAATATATAAATAAAATTTTAAAAAAAGAAAAGCAAAAGGAAGCCCTGGCTGGTTTGGCTCAGTGGATAGAAGGGGTTCGATTCCGGTCAAGGGCATATGCTTGGGTTGCAGGCTTGATCTCTGGTAGGGGGCCTGCAGGAGGCAATCAGTCAATGATTTTCTCCCATCATCGATGTTTCTTTTTCTTTCTTTCCCTTCCTCTCTTAAAAAAAAAAAAAAAAAAATGTGTGTGTGTATATATGTATAAAGAAAAACAAAAAGAAAAGGCATGCCTGTGTATAAACCATAGTCGTGAAAGTGTGATCCATTTCACAGAAGCTGTTGTAACATGGCTCACTTTGGTCAGACTGTGGGTTTCAGACCTAACTCCCCCAAAAGCGGATGCAGACATGACCGATCTAGCCTCACGCGTCTCTCTCGTGTGTGTATGTGTATCATCTAGGTTTACTACTGTTTACTACTGTCCTAGGAGATTTTCACAACTAAAGATTTTCGTCCTTACTATTTTTCTTGGTATTTGTAAAAAAAAAAAAAAAAAAAAAAAAAATCACAGGATTACTTGATGCTTCAGCCCTGAGGTGCCCCGTGTTCGCACTTGTGTTTAGGTTCCTGGGTCAGCGCTCCTGTTAAGGGGGTGGTCTCGCTCACCCTCACCAGCGGCATCACCTGTGGTGTCTGTTGCCAGTGCATCCGCTCAGAGGGGCGGGGGGGTTGGAGATGGTCCCTTGGGTTTAGATGGTGGTTTTCTGCATTTACAGGGACCTCTTAGAGCGAGCGGCAGTGAGGAATTCCTTAGGTTAAGGGAGGGGGGACTGTTGGGCCTAATTTGACAAGTACTTGAGCGTCCGCCCCGGGCAGGCTCCCTGCTGGATGCCCCTGGAGGACCTTGCGTTCCAGCAGAGTCAGTCTCGGACGTTTTGTAACAGATACACCTTGTGAATATCTGGCTCGGTCTGGAAGCAAAAGCGGTTTGCATTTCCGGAGCCCACGGTGACTCAAAGTCGAAAAAGATCCCCCGGAGGCCGGCCTACTGCGGGAAGCCAGCCGGCACCGTGGGAGGCGGGCGCTGCGGTGGAAAGGGTGCAGGCTTGGCTTTCGCATCAGGACTCTGCTCGGCCTGGCACGCTGCAGGCTGGGCAGCGGTGGGCAGGAAGGCAGGAGCTCGGGAAGGCAGGCAGGGTGGGCAGACGTCGGACATGGAAAGCCATCAAATGTTCATTCATCAAAACCCAGTGCCGTGTCAATGGGTAGGTGTGTGTGTGTGTGTGTGTGTGTGTGTGTGTGTGTGCTGGGGTGGCTGGGGTGGATGGCCTATTGTGAAATGGAGTTCCAGCAGCGCCCCACCCTGCAGGCCCCAGACGGACTAGAGCATCCTTCATCCCCAGGAAAGAACTCTCTGGAACCCCGTGTAGGAGGGATCAGGACACGGTGGACAGATGTTCCCTGGCTCCAGGCTTCTGTCCCCGATGGCAGCAGCCACGGCTTCACTCTGTAGCAGGAGTGTGGTCAGACAGTGGCTCGGCTCTTGGCAGAAGCCCACCTCATAGGCAGCAGCCTGACTTCAGGGGGTCGCTGGTCTGTACGCTCACACTGCTCACAGCATCCCACACTCCAAAGCAGGGGGCCCGGTACTTCATCAGGAAGGACCCCCCCGCCCCCTCTAGCCATTGAATTCCGTGGGGTGTGCAGACATTGCTGAGTTAGCTGCCCGGGCGCTGCTCAGGGCCCCGGCGCCCGTTCCCTGCCAGCCGCGGTGACCGCTGGGTGGCAGGCCCTGGAGTGGACTGAGAACCAACCTGACTTGGATGGTGTGGGTTTGTTTCCCGTACATTTCGTCAGTCTCCCTTTAAAGGATATAAAATGACTTGTCCCTCTCCTGTGGAAAGGACCTTTTCCCACAATGAAGTGTTAGGATAGGCATGTATGTTAGCGTGGTGTCACATGCTAACACGAGGCTGGCTCTCAGCTGCCAGCCGCTGCCATGCCAGCGTGGATGTGCCACGTTCACCCAGAACCTCCCGCAGCCTTCATCCCAGCAGCCCTTTCCCTCGTGACCCTCCCCACGCATCCCACTGGCCACACACGGGCCTTGCTGCTTAGCGTGTTTGAAAATCGTGATTTTTTTTATCCCGTTGTCTTGGCCTTTGGAATTTATATTATGTTGAGAGAATTCTTTCAAAATGGAAAGCTGCAGTTCACATAGGCAAAACCTAAAATTGAACGACTATCGCCTGTTGGCACGGATCAAAGAAATTTCTCCCGAGTATGTTTTTTTGTTGTTGTTGTTGTTGTTGTTGTTCAATGCATTCCCAAAGTGCTCGTTCAT
This sequence comes from Pipistrellus hanaki, assembly GCF_964339955.1. Lineage (NCBI taxonomy): Eukaryota > Metazoa > Chordata > Mammalia > Chiroptera > Vespertilionidae > Pipistrellus > Pipistrellus hanaki. The sequence continues at coordinate 69,553,929 of NC_140508.1, forward strand.
TTTAATGAAAAGAATCGTTAGTGTGAGGTAAGATTCAACAGCCTTATAGGCCACCAAGAAATAATTTCTTAGTAGGTTACTAAAAACAGTAAAAATAAAAAAAAAATACTTGTGTATTTTCAGGGTCGACTGTCCCCAGGCTAATTGGGGTTTGACTCACTTACACCAGCACAGCCTCTTGTGCTTAAAGCACATGTGTCAAACACAAGGCCCGCGGGCCAAATCCAGCCCGCCAGGCCTTGCAATGTGGCCCGCACCGCGCTGTCATCACTGCACTCCGCTGTCAGTTTATGACATTGTCAGTTTATGACTGTTCAGTAAACCATTCGGCCCGCGATTTAGGCTGGATTTTAGATTTTGGCCCCTTCTCTGATTGAGTTCGACACCCCTAGCTTAAAGCATTCTTTTGCTTTTTTTTTTTTTCTAAATGTGGTAATAACCACGTAGGATGGTCCCATTGATGATGGCGTCCGTGGGTCATTCATCTTGAATTCAGTCTTGCTGTTATTTCTGGGCCAGGTTTGGTTTGGGCCGGGTGACATGTGCCAAAAGCCAACCAGATCTGGGCCCGAGAGGAGCGGGCAGGAGGTCTGAGAGAGCGGCGTCCCCGCCGAGAACCGCACCGTGTGCGTCGCGGGGGTCGGTGAGACGTGTGGCGCTGCCCGCATGCAGAGCATGTCCGGGCGTGTGGCCAGCGTGTGCTGTCACATGAGCTCGCGTGGTGACGTGCCCTTCCTCCGAGAGCCGGTTTCGTTTTTTTCTGGAAGTCACCCTTGTTTTGGTTTTCTCTTGAAGACATTTATCTTTTTTGTTCTGGAGCGTCAGCCTACCTTGGCAAGACCCTGAGAGGCCACCTGTCAGAAATGCCGGAGGCCGTGACACCTCCGCGGCCTTCTTGTGTTCATTCCGCTTTGATTGCTCACAGGAGAACCCTTCCTCTGAGAGCGCCGTTCCCTGCAAGGTTTGCATGTGGCACGCAGCAAACCGGGAGGAAGTGAAGCTACTAGGATGGGCTCCTCCACAGCCCTCCCCCCCCACTTCCTTTTTACCGTTTTAGAACGCCAAAGCATGTCTTCAGATGGCTCACGTTGAACAGTTTCCAGCTCCCACTCTCTAAAGCAGGGGTCCTCAAACTTTTTAAAGTGGGGCCAGATCACGGTCCCTCAGAGAGCTGGAGGGCCGGACTATATGAACTACTAATTCCTACTGTAACACCTCGGCTGCGCTCACTGCCCAAAAAACCTGGCGGGCCGGATCAGACTCCTCTGCGGGCCGCATGTGGCCCGCGGGCCGTAGTTTGAAGACCCCTGCAATACTGCCGCAGGTATTGCTGTATTGAAATATAAGCCCAAAATCCGGCCGATTCTTCCTCTGTCCTTTCAGCAAACGAGAGGCCCTTCTCTCTGCCGACCTCCAGGCCGGGCTGGGAGCACAGAGGTGAACAGGCTCAGCCGCCTTGGAAAGCCTCTGGCGCCCAGGCCCCGCGGGCGGGGAGATGTCCCCCTCTGACCCCAGGAAAGTGATGTTGTGATTGTTGTGCTGATGCCTGGCAGAGGCCGAAGGATCACCCTGTGATCGTCACAAGCTCAGAAAGGAGCATGAGGGTAAAACCTGTGCCTGAGTGTGGGTCCTGAACTCTGCGCTCTGGGTGTATGTTTAATTATTTTTTAATATTATTTTATTGGGTTTTTTTGTTGTTGTTGGTTTTTTGTTTTTACAGAGAGGAAGGGAAAGGGACAGAGAGTAAGAAACATCAATGAGAGAGAAACATCGATCAGCTGCCTCCCTGCACACGCCCCACTGGGGATGTGCCCGCAGCCGAGGTACATGCCTTTGACCGGAATCGAACCCGGGACCTTTCAGTCCACAGGTTGATGCTCTCTATCCACTGAGCCAAACCGGTTCCGGCTGTGTTTTAATACGGCCTGAAGGCACAGCGAGGAGCTTCCTGGAGTGGCCTGTGTGGCGGGAAGGCAACACTGAGAGACCCGCGGAAAGGCTTCTCTCTGACCCCGCACTCACTTTTACGTAGACAGCGAGGAGAGGGAGCGAAAGTGCTCATGAGATACCGGGAGGGAAGTGTAAGGAGAGAAACTAGCGGCTGGGACCTGGACAGGTGGGTCCTGTGTGTTTTTTAGGAGAGTTTTACCTGCTGGAATGTATTGGGAAGCATCTCAGAATATCCGTGGGCTCACTGAAGTCACGTGGACGATGTTTAACATTTAAAACCTGCTTCATGCCGGTCCCAGTCCTCTGACAACCGCCTCGCACGTCACAAACGCAGCACCCCTGCGGCACCTGACCCCCGAGTTCCCACACCGCAGCCGGCGTCCGTCTTCGCCCGGCGGTTCCGTGTGAGCCCGGCGCTCAGGGTGCGCCGTGCGTCCTGCACTATCTGCATAGCAGCCCTCTGTGACGGTTCCTCCTCCATATCCTCTGTGAGCACCTGCTGTGTGTCAGGTGCTGTGTGAGGCCCCACACAGGGAGCTCACCTGCAGAGCCACCCCGCCGCACTCCTCTGGCCCCCCCAGATCCCAGCTTAGCCAACTCCCACGTCACGGACGACACTGAGCAACATCCGGCCTTCGTGACCCCTGTGACGTGCTGGGGTGACAGCCCCTCACCCTCCTGTCCGAGTCCCCACGGAGCCTGGGGCTTGGAATGCATGATCCCAGCTATAGGGGCCTGCCCGCCACCGTGACATGGAAAGCTTGGGGGGTTGGGAGCTGAGGTCTCTGCTGGAGAAGGAGGGTGTGGATGCGGGGGTGACGGGTGGGTGCAGCCTGGGGGAGGGCGTGTGGGTGACGGGTGGGTGCAGCCTGGGGTGGGGGTGTGGGCCCAGCCCAGGGTGAGGGTTTCTTGGGGTGGATGTGCCAGCCCCTCGCTCCTCCCCCGACCCCACTCCCTCTTTCTGTTCCTGGGGGCAGTGTTCTCAGGAGGGAGGAGAAGGATGAGTCACAGCCTCCGGGGAGGGGGCTGACGGCAGGACGGATGGAGACCTGTAAGTCTTTCCAATTTCCTGAGTGCGGCCAGCAGCACACAGTCATGGAAAGGCAGGTGTGGTGTTTGGGAGACAAATGTTTCTCTCCCTGGAATTTCTGACTGTCATGCCACCTTGAAGGCGTCAGCATGTGGCTCGCAGCTTGTGGCATGGCTGTGTCCCTGCCATCCCAACTCCAGCTCAAAGCTGGGTCTGGACTGGAAAGTCGGCCGGGCTCCCCAGCTCCCCTCTGTCCCTGCCCCACATCCAGACCGGCGGGTCCGAGGCCCAGCTTGCTCTGGAGAGGCGGCGCGGTGAGCGGCAGAGCCCGGCTCCGGCTGGAGGCCTTTCTCTTCAGCACATCCTCTCACGGTGTGATCGAGGGTGAGATTTTTCAGCCACTCCAGGCCTCATCCTCTTCATGGGCAAATGGCAGTCACAGCATCCACAGCACAGAGTTCTTAATGAGGACTCAAAGGAATATAAAGTATGCCAAGCAGTGGCTGGAGAACTAAATGCTTTCCAGATAGTCGCCAGTGCTGTAGCTTGTCGTCTTAACCTACTCTCTTACCCCGTCTTTATGCCACTCTGTGGCCTTGGTGTCCTCAGCACCCGGTACAACACCTGGGCACAGGGCAGATGGTCACTGAACGTCCAAATTGAATGTGGGAAAAAGTTCAGACGTTGCGCTGTGGTCTTTTCCACTCTTTTCAACCTCATTAAGAATTAATTTATAGCCCTCACCGTTTTTGGCTCAGTGTCAGCCTGTGGACTCAAGGGTCCCAGGTTCAATTTCGGTCAAGGGCATGTACCTTGGTTGCAGGCACATCCCCAATTGGGGGTGTGCAGGAGGCAGCTGATCGATGTTTCTCTCTCATCGATCTTTCTGACTCTCTATCCCTCTCCCTTCCTCTCTGTAAAAAAAATAAATAAATAAATAAATATATATATATATATATATATATATATTATTTTTTTTTAAGAATTCATTTACATAAACAAATTGTATTTGTTTAGAATTAGAGTGTATGATTCAGCGGGTTTTGGCAGTTGTATGTGCCCTTAAAGCCGTCACTCCCAAGATTCCTGATACCCCTTGGGAGTTCCCATCACCTCTGTCCACGTTACCAGGCAACCACTACTCTGCTTTCTGTCACCAGAGTCTAGATTCTGATACGTTAGATTATCCTCCCTCATGTCTGACTTCCTTGACTCAGCGTGATGATTTTGAGATCCCAGCGTGGGTTTGTTAGCGGTTCAGTACTCTGTATTGCTGAGCAGTATTCCATTGTATGGCTATACCATACTTTACCACTCACCAGTGGATAAACATTTAGCTTGTTTCCAGTTCTTAGCAATTAAAAGTCTGTGAATATTCACGTACATGTCTTTGTGGTAGCATATGTTTTCAGTTCTCTGGGGTAAATACCTAGGAGTAGAATAATTGGGTCATATAAATGGCGTTGAACATATCATATCATATGTCAACTATAGTTAAATAATTGTCCAAATAGTTGTCCCAAGTGGTTGTACCATTTTGCATTCCTACCAGCAGAAGGTGAGAATTCTGATTGTTCCGCGTCCTTGGCAGCGCTTGGTGTTGTCAGTCTTCCACTGTGGCCCTCCTTACTGATGGATGTCCAGCAGTATCTCACTGAGGTTTTAAGTAGTATTTTCCTGATGGCTAAAAATGCTGGGTATGTTTTCATGTGCTCATTGACCTCTTTGGTATCTCTAGAGAAGTGTCCAAGTCTCTTGCTCATTTAAAAAAAATTAGGTGGTTTATCTTACTGTTTAAAATATATTCTGGACACTATAATATAATATTGGTTTAATCTAAGTGGATTATAAACCCCTCAGGAGAAAGGGGTCATTCTTTCTCCCTGGTCTTTGTCCACAATGCCCTTTCTAGCAATTAGGTCCAGCTTTCAGCAAATACGTATAAAATGATTATATTAAAAATAGCAAAGTAATAACAGGATCATTATTTTAGCTCGGGGGGGGGGGGGGCGGCGCGGGGAGGGAACCACTAAGCCCACTTTAAAGGTTGGATATGAAAGGGTTAAATTTAGGAGCTAGGTTTTCTATGGAGTCTTGTTAGATAAGAGACATTTTTTTTAATTCTGTGGAGAAGAGCCCTGTAATAGTCTATACTAATAAAAGGGCAATATGCAAATTGGTCAGGATGCCCTCACAGCAGGCAGGGTGGGGCCACCAGGCCGGCAGAGGGGGAAGTGGGGTGATCAGGCAGACAGGGGGGCTAGTGAGGGATGGCCAAATGACTGAACAGCATGCTGCATGGGGAGACCAGGCTGGCAGAGGGGGCAGTGGGGGCGACCAGGCCAGGGGTGGGGAGGGAGACGGGCAATCAGGCTGGCAGGCAGGTGAGCAGTTAGGAGCCAGCAGTCCCAGATTGTAAGAGGGATCCCAGATTGGAGAGGGTGCAGGCTGGGCTGAGGGAACCCACACACACACTCCGGGGCACGAATTTCGTGCACTGGGCCTCTAATGTAAATACACTTTTCTTTGTAGTGAGTGTCCCCTTAACGCTATATTAGATTTTTCACTGTTAAATTTTGATGGAAATGTGTGGAGAAATGCTTCCTTTTTAAAAGCAGCAAGAAACCACTTCCATGCTTTCTAAACTTGCCCTGGTAATTAAAGCATTAAATTCTCTCTCTCTCTTTTTTTTTTTTCATTCTGAGGCAAACATCCCCCACCCCTTCCTTGCTCCATCCTCATTCCATCTGATGTGACAGTCTTGTTGTTGCCACTTGACTCCTGGCTTTTCTAATCCCCCGAGGAGAAGCTGCCTTGAGTAAAATTGGGAAACTGGGAAGCAGAAGCCCAGTGAAGTCTTGCATTCACCTGGAAGGATCTGCTGAGGGAATGTGAGATTTCAAGAGGGTGGGGATGCGTGGTCTCCAGAACGTTTCCAGCCCAAAGCCAAATTGCTTAGCCATGTATGTTTCAAAATCCAAAGAGATTATAAAACATAAGGTCGCTTATCATTTCACAAATGCCCTGGGCCACCAAGTAGGTTTTGTGAGTGTAACTTGTTTCCTCTCTCATCTGTTTCATCGCAAAGCCTTCGGGCCAAATTTCAGAGGGGTTACTGCTTCCGCGATGGTAACCGTCTCTAGCTTTCTGCCTTCTGGTTGGGACTGAGCAGGTCACGGCCGCTCAAGCATCAGTAGAGAGTGTTGTTTTTGCTTTAGTTGAGGTTGTTCCATGAAAGGAAGCCAACTACTATTAGACAGGACATCCTGTGATTCCTTCAGTTTAAGATGGCCAAGGACATGCCTAAAAAAGAAAGATAATTGCTTGCTTCCTTTCCCCGTAACAAGGGGGCCCAGCACCAATGATGTCCCATTTGGCTCTAAGGACCTGAATTAGCAAACAACTAACCCTTCCCGCAAAAATCACCTGGAGAATTACAGGGCATGGGGAAATTTCCATCTTCGTATGCGATGGGCATGGTTAGCACGATTCGGTCATGGTTGGCATGTCAGTGAGAGATGGCTCTGTTATTTTGAAATAATAATAACTGGAAAAGAGGAGAAATGATGAAGCTAGTAGTTCTTGGAAGCTAACATGCTAACATAGAATTCTGGAATGGGGCATATTACGGTATACCTACACAGTGAAATGTGGTGCGTCCATGACATATGAAGACGATGGGAGAGATATTCACAACACGTGAAGAAAAGCAAGCTCAGTGCTGAAATGTGCGTGTACTGTGTTGGTTTTCTAGGGCTGCGGTAACACATGGTCACAAACGAGGTGGTGGGAAATGTACCCTCCCAGCCCTGGAGGCTAGGAGTCTGAAAGGCGGTGGCTGGCAGGGCTGTGCTCCTCTGAGGGAGTGGGGAGGAGCGGGGAGAGGTGCCAGTCCTAGCTTCTTTCTACTTCTGTTGGCTCCATCCCGTCCTTGGCTCCTGGCGGCATCACTCCCATCTCTGCCTGGTAGCTCACGTTCGCTCCCTGGGTCTCTCCGGGTCTCCACTGGCCTTTTTAAAGGACAGAAGTCATTGGGCTGAGGGCCCTGATCCAGAACGGCCTCATTTTAACTAATTGCATCTCCAGAGAGCCTAGTTCCTAATGAAAGCATGTTCTGAGGTTTCAGGCAGACGCGAATTCTGGGGGGACGCTATTGAATGCTGTGTGGGTGTAAACCCATTATTAAGTGTATGTATGTGTGTATGAAATTCATACACCGATACCCTGCCCTCACATACACGCATTAAAAAAAGTCTTTAATTTTATATTTATCTTCTCCTTTTTCTATAGTGGAAATGTACTGTTTTTTATATAAACACTTTTTTTTTGAAACATAAGAAGTAGCATTTTTACATTTTCCTTAAGAAAACCCACATGGCAGTGTTTTGCTAGCACCCTGCCTTGAGCTTGCTTCCTTTGCCTCGTCAGGCTATTCTGAGATATTTTGTCCTTGATTTAAAATAAGAATCCTTAGTAGCATAGATATACACACATAAAATTAGGTATAATGAGTCACCTTTTACAGTATCTCCTATTATTCTTAATATATTGATGACGACAATAGCTAAATTTGAAATGAAGTAAAATAGGTCTTGAGACATCAGGTCAACCAGTAGAAAGCCAAGTCTTTGGTTTAAGTTTGGGAGCCAAAGGAAAGTTACAGTTAATACTCAACTGCGAAATTAAAATCCAGTTTTTAAAAGTTTTAAAGTCTCTAAGTCAGATTAATTCTAGGAACCTAGGTACAAGGCGCTGGGATAGGATGCTCAAGCACTTTCCCAAATTTTATCAAATTGGCTCAAATACTCATTAATTTTTAACACAAATGTCTACTCCAGAGCCAGCTTCATCCACGCGCCCTTCTGAAGACTTTGTCTGTAGTAACATCTCTAGTTATTTAGTCGAGTAGTTTATAAGGTCTTCTCAAAAGTAATTTTCTTTCCCTTAATTGTCTGTGAATGCTCACTAGTCAGTGGTTCTCTTTCTGTCTGTAAGTATCCCAAGTTTAACAAAACATTATACATTCAGTAGAAACCACAGTCCCCCACAGTTGTAAAACTACCAGCGTGTATCTGTTATATCGTCCTTTGCGCCTGTCGGTCCTCATCCCACAGAACTGCAGAACCGAAGGAGGATTCCCTTAAGAAACAGCTGTGCTTCCGCTCTTCTCCAAACCCCAGGGTCTTCCCACCGGCCTGCCCCTCTGTTATCTGTGCACCTGATTCCATTTGCGCATGGCTCAGCTCTTACCTACTTTTCACTCACATGCTCAGTTTTTGCACTTCCCTTTGAGCATCACAGTGTTACTACACTGATGCTAGAAATGTTTTCACTTTTGACCTATTTCAAGGGAGTAGATCAGATAACAGAGGTCGTGCGTGCGTGCGTGTGTGTGTGGGTGTCTGTGTGTGTGTGTGTGTGTGTGTGTGTGTGTGAATGGGTGAGTGACTTTTGACAGGGGCTGTTGAGTATTTCTGATACAAAAGTCTATCAGTCCCTTCTTTATGTTCCAGTAAATAAATGGTAGGTGAGCCAATTAATTTAAGGGGAAAAAAAAAACCCAAAAAACCCTCTTGTTCTAATCCGCCAATTTACAACCGCTGTGCCGCAAGAATTTTTTAAACATGCAATACCTGACTCTCTAGCCAGGGGCACTGATCTCTTTTCCCTTAGATTGCCCAATAAAAAAAACAACACAACAACAGCCATCCACGTGAATGAATCAAAGTTACACTTTTATTTTATCAGATTGGCAAAGTAAATATTTTTTTTGGCGCGCTGCAGAATTGTAGTAATTAGTCCGTGTGTTCCATGAGGTGAAGAAGGAAATGTAGGAAGACGGGACTGGTATCTGGCTGCCCCAACAAGAGGAGCGGGGGAGGAAGGATGGCCTGCGCCCTGGGGTGAAGTGAGGAGAGCGGGGAGGCCTCCCCTCTCTGGCTGACAGGAATCATCGCGGCCGGAAAGGGAGTTTGGGGGACCGTGGCCTGGGGAGCCGGTGATGGCGAGTCTCCGGTTTGGAGAGCAGTCCCCACGGCCACGCCGGTCTGGCGGAGCGTGACTAACCTCAGCCAGGGCTACACCCGACACTTCCACTTCCTGCTCCCGTGGGCAGCCAAACTCTTGTGTGCAGTTTGCAGGCTGCTCTGGGGGGTCGGGGTGTCCTTTGCGGGAGAAGCCGATGGGCACCTTGTCCACGAAAGCTCATGTTTGAGAAGTTGGCTGTCAGCTGTCACTGGTAGGCATTGGCCGTCCTGGTGTTGTGCCCGTCGGCCGTGGGAAGAATTAAGAGCGGATGGCACCAGCCGGGCTGGGCATGTGGGTGCACGTTACCCACTGTGGAGTCGAATTCACCGGAGTGAATGTTAACATGGCCTGTGTGCTCCTCGTCCTTTTGGGCTTAGTTTTTTTGGTGCTTTCCATTTCCGTTCAGAATGCTCCCTGGTGTGAAAGTGGATTCTACCGTAACGCACGGGCAGACCTCTGGGCAGGCCCCGGGCCCTGAGAGGGAGATTCTGGGGGTGTTTTTGTGTGTTTTTTTTAAAGACATGGATTTTTCTAAACACGCAGTTAGGACACCAGCCCGAAGTCTTTCACTGGCAGTGAGAAAAGCTTATAAGCCGTAATGAACATGACCTCTGTCCATTTTGCCTGAAGTACCTCCGTACGCACATTGGGAGCCTTCAGCCCAAAGCATGCACCGCCTGGAAATGGGAAACGGGGGGTTCCTCAGCTGCTAGCATGGCGTCTACGTTACGGCCGGCAGGTTTTCAAGCCAAGCATCATTCCCAGCGATGAACCGAGTAGCTAGTCACCCTCATCTCTACATTCCAGGGTCTTCGGGGAGACTGGTGTTTTAAAGGGAGAACATAAAGTAGCCCTTGGTGGGAATGAAAGGGGGAGATGCTTGTATGAAGACCACAGTTGTGTGCTCACACACACACACACACACACACACACACACACTTTCATGCTGTAGCACAGGCCGAGGCAGACAGGGGCTTGGTGGAGAGACCAACCCCAGCCTCAGCGCTAGGTCCACGGGCCTGCTCTTCGCTCCGTATCGGTGCCTGGGCGGGTGCCCTGTATCTGCTCCTGCACGACGGCCTGAGGCTGTGGGGCCGCACCGCGTGGCTGCGGAGACGGAGTGAGAAAAGGCGGGAAGGAAAGGGCATGCCCAGGCTCCCAGCCGGGCGGAGGGCGGCTCCGGCACGAGAAGCCGATGCCCCGACGCCCAGCTCAGTGCCCTCGTGACGCCGAGAGCAGCCGAGGAGTGTGTATCCGCGTTGGAGACATGAGGGCACATTTCTCCACCTTTTTTGGGGGGGGAGGGGGAGGACATAGAGACAAGTCTTTTAACCCACTCACCCTCCATGTGTCTCCTCCTAACCCTCTTACACGCACTGGAGACATGCCAGTGTGCTGGCAGTTACCTGCACTGTGACGCCAGGAACCCTGTGTGCTTCCCCTCCCCACGAAACGCTGCCACGCATGCGCTCCTTCGGCGCTGACCACTGAGCCACGGCGGGGCCAGGCCAGGCCCTGCCCGGGAACGGGAGCAGCAGGAAGCGAAGCGTGCTCTGCCTCCGTAGCTGGGCGAGGGCAGGAGGCAGTAGACAGGCGATGAGCCAGCCGGGAAACCACAGATGTGTTGGTATCACCGGGGGGCGGGGGGCGGGGGGAGGGGGGGGTGGGAGCACACACCTCCGAGGGGCAGGGAGCGCTGGCGGAGGAGGGGGCATGGGAGCCCAGCGCTGGGAACCAGCCCTCCCTGCCTCAGGCCTGGAGCCCGATTATCCCTCCGATTAACCTCCAAGCTGTCATCCCTTCGTTTGCTTTGAGAAGGTTTAGAAAAGGTGGACAGCTGGAGATGGCAAGTGCCGAGGCAGAACCAGCCGCACCAAGAGCCCAGAACACACGGGGGGGCGGGGATAAAAGGGAGAGATCAGCCAAAGGACTTGTGTGCACACACATGAGCCTAACCAGTGGCCAAGGACTATAGGGGGTAGGGGATTGGAATAGGGGTTGAGGACAAATATGTGATACCTTAATCAATAAAGAAATAAAAAAACAGAAAAAAAAAAAAAAGCCCAGAGCAGCCCAGAGCCAGGAGGTGGGCGCACTCAGCTCGCCGCCCCCGCACAGCGTGGCCTCGGGGGTGAACCCGGGTCTGCGCTGCTGGCCCCACGGCCCAGTGTGGGCACTGGTCCCGGGCAGCGGCACTCGTGCCCGAGAGGCTGACCCCGGATGGGGGCGGGGCGGGGGACGGGGCATGGCCTGCCTGGAAATGGCTTGGGGTCATGGGAGAGAGCGAAGGGCGGTGAGAGGGAACAGGGCCAGGGAGGCTGGGAACGTAAACAGCAGCATATGGCCAGGAAGGAGGAGCCGTGCTGGGAGCCGGGGGCGGGGGTGGGGGGGTGCCCAGGAGGAGACCAGCCAGGCCCGTGGCATGGGAATGCGCCCGGGGCGATGGGATTATTTTCGGAGCGTGGACAGGGCCCCCCGCGCTCGGAGCAGATGGTCGCTCAGCAGACAGCGCTCAGTCTAACCTGCCGCGCGTCTGACCACCTGGAGGGGCGTGTGCCCGTTCTGGGTGCGTCTGCCTGTCGGCGGCCTTCGCCTCGGACCCTGGTCCCAGGACGCCGGTGTCGCTCCGATCCGGAGCACTGTGGGGGCCGCAGAGAACGTCTTCTTCACTCCCAGGTCACCGGGCCATCGCTGCCGGCTTGTTGGCTCTGAGATTTAAAACCCAAAACCTGCAGATGCTGCTTTGAAATGTGCCTTGGGGGTGAAGGTGGTGACGGGAGGAGCACGTCCTGAGGAGTCCCCGCTGGGTTGGCACAGAGCACGTCAGAGCTGCCAGGTGGAGGGAGGGTCTCGGGCCGGTTAGGGGAGGAATCTCTTTCGGGCTGGGGAAGATCTCCAGAAAGAAAAACCGCTCCTCTTTGTACCTCTTGCCCAGCTGTCCGTTGTCTCCGTGAAAGGCGGATTGCTCCCGCGGTGACGGGGGAACAGGCTGAAAACAGGAGTTGTTGCAGGAGAGAAGACAGGCACCGTGCGGGCGTGGCTGTCCGTGTGGGATGTGTGGGCGAGCATGTCAGCGTGGAGAAGCGGCATTTTCCGTGTTCCGTGGTGAAGGTGGGATCTCGGTGGCGTGTGGGTTCCTTAGGGAGGGGCATCCGAAAGGCAGCTCCAGGCAGGAGGGCTTCTGCAGCTCAGCCTCAGCCGATTTTGGGATAAACGAACCCAAACGGAGCCCCTGCAGACAGTGCCCACCTCGCGGGGCTGTTCTTCTGCAGATGGTCATGTCTAAGCTCAGGAGGCCTGGCAGACTCAAATGTTAGCTGTGAAAAAAATCAGAATCAGAATCAGCTCCACAGGCCTTTTTCCCAAAACTGTTTCCCAGCCCCTCTCCTTCCATCCACACCCAAAACAAGGCCAGAGCCGCGTGACCTCCCCAAAAAATCCGTTCTCCTCCAAAAAGGAACGAGCAGAGTGTGAAGGGAGGAAATGAGGGAACATGGTCTCCTCCCCACCACATACACACACACACACACACACACACACACACACACAACACACACAACACACGCAGAGACATGCCCATACTACATACACACACAAAACATACACATGCACACACAGATATATACACATACACCACATACACCCCCAACACACCACACACACACACACACACACACACAATATAACACCCAACACACACACAGGCTACACATACACACCACACATCCAACACAACACACACAGAGATATACACATACACACAGAGTACACATACTTGTACACGCACTACACATATGTACACAGAGACATATACACATACAAACGCATACAGACTACATGTACAACACACTACACAGAGAACCACGCACATACATGCTGTACACAGACATATGCACATTACACATATATACACACTGCACACACACGCAGCTGGGATCTCTTAGTAAGGCTGGGGAGAGGCAGAGAGACAACATGAATTACAAAAGACATACTTTCGTGTAGTGCCGCCTACAGTGCCAGCTGTGACATTGTATGTATCTGTCAAATCCTGAGGAATACCTCATCGGCATTGGCAAACCTGTCCTCGGCCAGAATTGCCGCGTGTTCTGTTGGGGGGCCCGGGCTGGTGGCCCTCCTTTCTCGGCCTCCACAGTCCAGGGCTGGCCCCGCCTCCGTCCCGGCTTGGCTCAGTGGCTTGCTCAGGCTGCCACCTCGCACCCTGTTCCTGGCCACATGCAGCTTCTCGGCAGCGGCTGAGGGGCTGCTGCCCAGCCCGGCCTGGCCCTGCTCCGGCCCCGGGGCGCTGACCCCGGCCAATGGCAGGGCCTCGGGCCCGGGCCGCTCTCTGCTCAGCCAGTGGGTCCCTGGCACAGACAGGCCCGGCCGTGCCTGTGCTTGCACCTGCGGGGCGGGGCGGGGGGGAGTGGTGGTGGAGGGGTTTTTGTTTTCCTGGGTGTGAAAGGTGGATTTCCCTCTCGTGTTTCATTCACACACACACAGATATACATATATACGTGTGTGTGTGTGTGTGTGTGTATATATACACACATATACAATACATATATATGTATACATATATACGTGTGTGGGTATAGATATAGATATGGATATGGATATAGATATAGATATATGGTGCCAGTTTTCAAGAAAGGTATTCAAACAGTCACAAAAGCCGTGTATAGGTATATTGTGATTGCTGGTTCATTTCCCGGCCGGAGCACTGAGTGAAGATCCGCGGTAACGATGTGAATTTCACGTTAAAGCACAGCGGCCCGCAGGCTGTGATGCCGGGAGCAGTCCCGTTGCCGGTGCCGCCGTCGGACCCGCTCTGCACGCCATGACCTGGTTAGGCACCTGCCGGAGCCGCCGGCTGTAGGCCAGGGCTCCGCTTCCTTTTCTGCCGGCGGGCACAGAGAGAGTGACTGGGTCCCGGCGCCAGATGGAGGTGCAGCTGAGAATGAACCTGTTTCCGGGGGAAAGGCGGCCAAAAGAGGCCCCCGACGGAGGACAGACCTGCCTGGTGCCTGGGCCCCTCACCCTCCACGTGGGACACCCTCCACCTTCCTCACCGTTCCTCTTTCGTGGCCGAATGGTTGGGAATTACTCAAGGTCAAGACGCTTACCTTCGGCAGCACTCGGGGCATCCACGTTTGTCAGGAAATAACAGAGTTCCCGCCCCGCTTCCCTCACAGAATCTTTGAGGGTCAGAGTGGGAACATGGAATCCCTTTAACTCAAAAACGACAGAGGAACTCCTCGTCATCCACACAGCAGGCCTGAAGGATAAGCAGGGGCGGGTACTCTCGCCTGTACCCGGTCCAAGGGGCTGGCATCCAGGACAGTGTCCGAAGACCGTGGGGTGGTGGAGGGTGTCCTCGGGAGAGCGGAGACCGAGGCGGTCTCTCGCCGGCCCTGGTGTCGTAGCGGGAGGCCTGTGAATGTCCTTCCATGGACTGTCTGGCCGCCGGGAGAGCTGACTGAGGTCTGACTGTGCGGGAGCTGCCCCTGTAGGGAAGGGGGGAGCTGAAGGAGCCGGGGAAAGGTGGGGTGGCCCCGTCGTCTGCGGAGAGGGGGAAACGGGGCTCTCACCCCATCCCAAGGCGCTGCCCGTGGGGAGGGGCGCTCACAATGGGTGTGAGAGGCGACCACAAAGGGCAGGGAATGTAGGAGTATCTGGGCGAAATTTAGAGGAGAAAGAGCCTAAGACTATTGTAATCAGCATGGCTGTAAGGAGACGTTCAGCATATTGATTCCATTGCTATTCATTGGAAATAGGTGTGGAAACCTATTTAATGTGTCCTTCTGTTTTAGAAAATATTCCTGTTTGCCCTTCCTCGTGGTCTGTTCTCCCCCTGGCTTTCCCGCTGGTCCCTGGCACAGGGTTGCTTTTCCTGCGGGGTTCCTGGGGGGTTCCTGGGGCCGCAGCCGGGCTGGCCGGGGTGGTGGGGGAGGACATGGTGGAGGTGAGTGCTGAGCCCAGGAGCTCCCATCCAGTAAGAAGCCTCGGAGTGTTTCTCAGGCAGAAAGCAGATGCCGTGCGTTGTCCACCGGGCCTCTGCCTGAGCCCTGAAGGCTCCGGGCCTTGCTGGCGGCTGTGTGGCTGGGGAGGACTGGGCCCTGGGGGAGGAGTGGACTCAGCAGGAGGGACCGGCGGAGGGTGACTCAGGGACAGCGCCGGCAGCACAGGCCTGGCGTCCTCGCTCTCCTGGGTCTTTGAAAAGCCAGCGGGACTTCTCCCTGCATTCCTCCTCTTAGGGACCCACACCGCATCCACACTCCCTGGCAGAGGCTTTAACCGCGTCTACACCGGAGATCGGCGTCTCTCTCCTGCACTGTGTTCGGTTTTGTTTTTACATCCTCTAGAGCAGTGTTTCCCAAACTTTTGACATATGTGAACCCCTTCTATAATTTTCGTAACGCTGAGTACCCCTCGTACTCATGAGAACGTAGAATTCGGCGCAGCTAAGCACGGTGCAGTGCATATCCCCACCAAACTCCGGTGCAACGCATACCCACACCAGACTCTTCCCGTCCCCCTGGGGGTACGCGTACCGCACTTTGGGAAACACTGGTCTAGAGTAACATTGTGGCCTGTTGCCATCCAGCACAATATGGGCCTGGTGTCTCCTCCTCCGTCGTGGATTCGTGCTGTGGATACGTAGCCTGGGGGTGCAGCGTGGGGGCTCTCAGCTCGGCCTGAGAATCAGCCCGTAGGAAGGATACCAGGGCCGGAAGGATGCAGAAATCACAGCAAACATCCAAAATACTTTAAATTTAGAATTATTTGTCTTTTACGTTTTTATGTAATTTACACAGTGGATTAAAATTTTAAATGGGTGTTAAAGCCAGTGGTTTTGTTTAATAAGTGACAGGCTAAAGAAAACAGTGAAAGTTATTAACCAACAAGTAAACGGCCTTGGATACTGTGGTGGAAAAGCCGGAATTACGGTCCCGTTATCCGAGTGCCGGCAGTGTGAGTGTCTTCAGGGGAAGAGAATTTAGAGAGGAGAGGGTGCTTTTAAGGATGGGTGGATGGATATTCATTTATTTTTAGTAAAAAAACAAATTCTTATTGCTTTTTTAGAGTTAATAAGAATGCCGAACACAGTTTCATAAATCTGTAGATTTTCTTGTAAAAACCTATAAAACTATAGTTGGTTTTTTTTGTCATATATAGTCATGCTTAAAAATATTACTTAGCTCTGACTCCCATGTACAGTAAAAGGGATAAGGAGCCGTCAGGGAAACGGCGGGTTTGGGGTCCCAGGCAGGAAACGCAGTGCGAGTCTGGAACTTGGTGTTGTGCCAGGAAGCAGGGACCTTACCAAAGACTTCCAGGGCCTTGCCAAACACCCGGGAGCCAGCCCGGCACCCTCCCCACGCTGTCCACAGAGAGGGGAGCTGCCGCGGTCGGAAGCACACCAAACACGTGTAGGTCCATGCGTTCACTATTACACTCCAGCGACGAAACCCCACGTGTTACCTTTGGAAAATAGCAGGGAACCGCCTCTCTGTTTTGAAACTTGGTAAATTAAAGTACCAGGCATCTCTCCTGCCTTTCTTACAGGATTGGCACCTCAGGGGGAGCATTCTCTTTATAGGTTTATTCCAGCCAGAAGGTCAAGAATAAATAGTCGACCATCACTTTGCAGCCTCTGAAGAAGTGTTAGGTGCCACCAATGGCTAACAAACCACAGGAGTCAGTCGGCCGTACGGTACCTCCTGCCGGAGGCTCAGACATGGCGTGTCTCGCCACCCCACCCCGCAGAGCTCGAGTCAGGTCAGCCGTTAGATCCATGCGCCTGTGTATGGAACACAAGGGTCACGACCGCATTGTAAGGCGTAAAAATGTGGAGCAACTGTATTGTACACATGAAACTAATACAATATTGTTCACCGACTCTGTTTAAAAATTTTTAAGAATAAAAAAAAAAATACAGGGGCAGAGGAATGTGTTAAGTCACACCAATGGGATACCGTGAGCAAAATCCAGATTATGGGAACTCTACGAGGCAACAGTTCCTTCAACAATAAAAACATTGGAGACGAAACCTATAAGTAACGGGAACCCAAAGTGGCAAACGTGTAGACTGGAAAGAGAAGAGAAAGGGCTTAGCCAGAGTGGGCCTTGAACGGATGGATGTCCTGCTTCTGAGTTAATTTTTTCCTTAATAAGGCCAATAAGCCTTGTTTGTTTGTTTGTTTGTTTTCTAGTTGGGGAATGGCGGTCAATGTGTATTCTACCTCGATAACCCAAGAGACTATGAGCAGACATGACATCATCGCCTGGGTCAATGACATAGTGTCGTTAAACTACACGAAAGTGGAGCAGCTCTGCTCAGGTAAGACCGCTTCTCCACGTTCACCTCACCGCTCCCCGCCGTGCGGGTGTGATGTCACGAACCACAGCCGACATCTTCGGGCAGGAGAAGCATGTCAGCGCTGACCTGTAGCTAAGGGGAGCACTCGGGTCCGACTCGGGGGTGTGTGGAGGGCCCAGCCCTCGAGCATCGGGGAGCACAAGCCGCCCCGATGCAGCCTTGGCTGGGCCCGCTGGCTCTGTGCGGCCTCTCCCCTGTACCCCCCGCCCCCACCCCGCTTCTCAAGTACAGATTGGGTCTCGCAGCTCCCTTGACCCTGACACCTTCAGGGCTCCGTGTGGCCCTCCCCACGGGGTGAGATTGAGCCCCTCCCCGCAGCGGAGAAGGTCCTTCCTGTTCTGGCTGCAGCCCATCCCCTGGTTTCGCTGTGCACAACTGCCCTGCGCCGCAGCCCCCCAAACACTGTTCCCCAAGACTCTCCCCAGGCCCGGTTCTTACTGCGTTAAAAGGATCCACGGAGCTTCCTGTGCCGGTCAGAAGGAGGTTTGGCTAGCGAAGGGGAGCAGATCAGAGGGGTGTTTTCTTTTTAGATAAGTAAAATGTTATGAGTCATAGACATAACTGCTCTGCAGACCTTTCCGATTTCTCAGGCCAGAGTCACCGGAATTGTAGGCGGCATCTGCGAAGGGCTCTGAGGCAGGGTCGTAGGGTGATCGGAAAGCAGGCCCTGGCGGCGTCCTGCAGCCTCCCGGCCGCCTGCTGCCCTGCGGCCGGAGGGAGCCTGGGGAGACAGTCTGGTCCCGCTGAGCAGAGAGTTTCCGTTGGGACGGCGCATGGCTAGCAGAGGTTACTGGGTAGATGGTTCCGAGGATAGAGTTTAGGTTGAGAGATACCTTTCTGCTCTGAAACGGGTTTTTCATGGGGGGAAAAAAAAAAGTTTGTTTTAGGCCAGTGGTTGGCAAACTCATTAGTCAACACAGCCAAATATCAACAGTAGAACCATTGAAATTGCTTTTGGGAGCCACATTTTTTAAACTTAAACTTCTTCTAGCGCCACTTCTTCAAAATAGACTTGCCCAGGCCGTGGTATTTAGTAGAAGAGCCACACTCAAGGAGCCAAAGAGCCGCATGTGGCTCGCGAGCCGCAGTTTGCCCACCGCTGTTGTAGGGGATAGTTTCTTCAAAGTCTAGCCTTCAAAGTGTAAAAGTTACGCACGTGGGCCCTCCTGGGAGCTGCCTGGAAATGCAGATTCTTAAGCTCCTTGACCTTTCACCTTGGTATCTCGGGTGTGAAGCCCACAATCTGCATCAGAACAAGCCCCCCACCCCCACCTCCACCCCCTACCCCGTCCTGTCCCTGTCCCCATGCTGTGTGCTGCCGCCAGGAGCTCCCAGTGCATTTCTGAGAAAACCCAAACCACTCAGTCTGTAGTTAAGTTATCCGGAGCCGACCTGGCCAGTGTCCTCATTCATAATTCAGCCTGTGACTTTCCTCTTGTCTTCAGCGGTGGCGTTTAGCGGGAGACTGCTCTCTCTCTCTGCTTATTTATTTATGACTTTATTTCTTTATTTATGCCTCTCATTGTTCTGGAAGGCATTTAAGGCGGCCAGGACCGTGCTGTTGGGATGAAAACAAAACCAAATTCTGTCCAACAAGTGATTTGCCCTCGTTATACTTCCGAATAGTCACCTTTCTGGGGTAATATATTTCCCTCATCCTTTATTTCCATTCCTCTATTTTTTTTTTTAAATCTTTATTGTTGAAAGTATTACGTATGTACGTCCCCCTTTCCCCCCACTGACCCCTTCAAGCCTGCCCCCTCCCTCCACCCCAGGCCTCACCACCCACTGTCTGTGCCCATGGGTTATGCATATGTGCATACAAGCTCTTTGGTTGATCTCTTCCCACCCACCCCCACCTTCCTTCTGAAGTTCCACAGGTCTGTTCCATTTAACTCCTTGCTGCTGACATGCGGTTGTATTTTAGTAGTATGCCGTGGGAAAGCACACAAAATAGCTTCACACATTGAGACCGACGTTTTTCCTTGTTCCACGTGGTTGGTTCTCTCCTTCTCTCTTCCTGAAGACGTGGGCACTAGCACTGGCAGCCCCCTTGGTGGTTTCCTCTGTTTGCTTTATTTACTAGTTCGTTTTTTCATTTCCAGCTAAGAGATCTCCCCCCAGCTAATGCTAAAACTGACTCAGCTTTTCTCCAGCTCCTGAGAAGCTGACCTAATGTGTTCACATTTGCATTCCGTTTTCTTCAGAACGTCCTGCCTTTATGATAAATAGCATCCCATATGTTTTTAATGTGAGCATTTAAAAAAAACTCCTTAAAAGGATACTGGTGTGAGAAGGTAGGACACTTGGAAACACGTTGCCGTAAATTGTAAAACAAGGATGCACTCTTAGCTCCCGTTACTGTATCCCAAGGATAGTCTCTTATGAAAACTTCTTTTGAATGTTAAATCTGGACCAGATAATCAACATGTATTTGGTTTGCATTCAACTTATAAAGTCTTGTGAAAAGCAAATTCAAGCAAAAAACAAAAACAAAAAACATATAATAAGCTGTATAAATGGAGAGAGACTATCCGTGGAAGTGAATACCACATGGTGTACGGCTCACCTGGAATCTGTTTTGAAAAGCAGTCATATTTTGGGGTTTCCCTGAGTGGAATGGGGGGGGGGTGTGGCCTAAGCCACGTAAAATATCAGATTGGCTCTGCATACAAATATTTCATGCTTTAGTTGAATTGTTTATAAAATGTATAGGGCTTTCGGAAGAATGAGATGATCTGCTTGACGTTAGTATCAGACCAAACCAGTTTACTGGGTATTTTGTAAAGTATTCAAGAGGGATAAAGGGCAGCTAAAGGGCTTTAGCAAGATAACTGTCTTTGGAGATGGTAGCAAAGGGAGGAGGCGTGTGAGGGGAGCGGAGGAGACATACAGTTTCCTGTTCCTTTCCACCCCTCACCCCTGCCCTAACCAGCTTCTGGTCCACGGCCGGGTCACGGCCAGCGCTTGGCCAGCCGAGCACCTGACCATCGACCCCCCCACTTGCACAGGCAGGTGCAGACCACCCTCCCTCTGTGCCTCCCCGTCCCGACCCTCCCCACACAGGCCCAGCAGACAACCGACTTCCCTGTCACTGCCTGGTTAGCAGCTCAGTTACGTCCTGAGCATTTTAGTATTTTAATGTCATTTGAATTAAACCATTTTTAGATGGAAAGTTGGGTTTTTTTTGACTATCCTAAAAAAAGGGGGGGAAGGGGAGATCAGGATTTAATTCAATTTCAACTTGTGCTTCTCCTAATTGTTTCAAGCTTTGCCTTGGGTCCAACTTCTGGTCTTGTCTTCTTCCAGAAAAACTTCTGAACCTGCTGATCATGCTGTGGCCATGGTAGTCACAGGAACAGTTCTGGGCCCCGGCGGCTCCCCTGCCCGGAGGGTCGGGCTGCACAGCCAGGCCCAGGACCTGCAGGGCCGGGGCTCTGGGCCAGAGGGCGTGCTCTGTGGCCACGGCTGATGGCGTCTGGGCTTGTTACATAGGTTGATCCCTTCCTGCGTGGTGTCTGCTGTGCCTCCTTCCCTCTGTCTGCAGAGACCTGTCAGGAGGGCAGGTCGGCGATGAAATCAGCTCGGCAGCTAAATTTAGTAGCCCTTCTCCCCTTGGCTTTCGGGCTGAAACCAAGTAAGGCTATTTCATCAGCACCCGTAGCTCTGGAGCTTGCCTGCTTGGCTTTACAAAGTCACAGACTGCCGCAGAAAGTTAAGTCACCTGGGCTTGTGTTGCTGCTGCTGGAGACGTGATTGTATTGTGATGCAATGTCACTTGTTTGCGATGCGTTATGCAGAGAGGTTTTTGTTTTTTTTTTGTTTTAAGTTTTTGGCTGATAGTTTTTCTCTGATTTTAAAACAAGTTCAGTGGGTCTCAGCATACCAACGGACTGCAGAGCCAGGGCGCGAAGGGCGTGGTCAGGGGGGCGGTCCCCTCAGGGTCGCTTGCTGCAGTGGCTCCATATGTGGGCTGGTTCCAAGGGGGGTTATTATTTTTTTTTAAATAAGTTTTTATTGTTCATATTATTACAAATGTTCCTTTCCCCACCACCACCACCATTGCTCTCCTCCACCAGGTTCCCACCCCACCCTCTGCCCTTTCCCCACTCCCCACTGTCCTCATCCATAGGTGCACAGTTTATGTTCACAAGGGGGGTTATTTTTTGAGCAGAATGTAGAATACGGCAACTTTTCCTTCTAAAATTACTTATTTACATATATCTTGATGCTCTGTTACTAAAAATAAACAAGTTGATATTTTTGTTTTTATTTGTTTGGTTTATTTTTGGTGTTTTTTTTTGTTTTGTTTTGTTTTTTACTGCATTTTGTAATACCATTGGGGAAAGCGTGTATGCATTCAACCTCACTTGTCAAACCGCCCCTGTACGTTTTTTTACACGTGTGGATGACCTATCTTTGTAAGCAGTCACATCTTTATTGTCCTCACAGTCTTATTCAGTTGTGATAATCAGTTCAGTCTTATTTCACAGATTTTGGCACCCTCTGTGAGCGAGGCCTTGGGGACTCAGATAGGCCAGACCGGTCCTTGTCCTCTGAGAGCTATACAGCAGGGCACTGCCGACAAAAGGCTCCAGACCGCCCTGTGGGGAGCGCTGCTCTGCGAGAACTTTGAGCTGATGGAGGAGGGCAGGGGTGGGAACCCAGGGAGCCGTGGAAAAGGCCTTCGTGGGGATTCTCCGGGAGTGGCTGGGAGCTGCCTGAGGACTTAGAGTGGCCAGGGGGTGGGAAACACCTCGGAAGCCCTCCCTCTTGAGTGACGGGGGTGGCGGTGCTCAGCATGGCCCATGCTGTATGAGGTACGGCCCGAAAATGCCCGGAGCCTGTGGTCTTCTCCACGAGTTCCTGATGACCTCGTCGGATGAGGATGCGAACATCGTTTTGACTCTGTTTGGAGCAACTATGCATACATGTGGCATAGTCTCGGGAAACTATAGAATTTCTCGTTTCTTTGGGGGAAATGCTGCGAAAGAGGGCACATCATTAGAAACCTAAAGCTAATCGTTGTCTTTGACAATTCTCAGTAAGATCATAAAAACTTGATAATTGTAGAAATTTGTACAAAGCACTACTCTCGGTTAAATCCTAAACTTTCATCTCTTACTGTTTTCCCTTAAGTGGGAAAATTCTCAGTCTTTAGGGTTCTTGGTAAGTATGTTGCTAATTTACAAACTCTCTATCGTGCAATTTGTCGGGATTTTGTGGGGAGTTTTTTCATTCTACTCGGCTTCAGTAAGGCTCTGCTGAGTTTACCCGCTCCAACACCCAGGATGCCCGTGGTGGTGAGTCTAGAGATGAGAACTGTTTTGCCCCGTGGGCAGGTAGGTCATGAAAGCAAGCAGGGGGCGGATATGTGAGGCGGTGGTACTGATGAGAGCGGAGGGGTTAGGACAGTGAGTAGCTCTGAAGCCCAGCATCCACTCCATTAGCTCTACTGCCTGGAACCCCATTCCATGGCCCCGGGGATCTCTGCGAGGCGGTGGAGAACAGGGCTGGGGCCTCAGGGTACAGTGTGTTTCCCACTCCCTCGTCATTCCTAATTCTAATCTCAGAAGCCTTAGAGTCCCTTCTCTCCTGATGTTGTCTGTTTTATGATAAGATGCTTGCTTTGAAAGCAAATTACCTTTTTCTTTAAGTCATTCACCAAGATATATAAAAACCAGCATTATAACAACAACAAAAATGTATGTTTCAACATAAGTTATTTTGATTTTTTTTCTAAAGATGTCAGGTACTTTGCATAATGGCTATGTTCCCATTAAAAAATTCTTTTGCGTTTGTATTGCTATTTTTCTTTCCCTTTCCTCTTCAGTTTTAATCCTCTAGAGCACATGTGTCAAACACAAGGCCCTCGGGCCAAATCCAGCCCGCCAGGCCTTGCAATGTGACCCGCACCGCGCTGTCATCACTGCACTCCGCTGTCAGTTTATGACATTGTCAGTTTATGACTGTTCAGTAAACCATTCGGCCCGCGATTTAGGCTGGATTTTAGATTTTGGCCCCTTCTCTGATTGAGTTCGACACCCCTACTCTAGAGACTGTAGCGGGAGGAGTGTAAAAGCGGGGAGAACAGTCCTTTCCTTTTATAAGTGAGTTTGTGATTACTTACGCACCTCCTGCTTATCGGGGGAAGACTTAAGGCCTGGGGAGCCCTCGGATGCTTTTCGGCGGGGAAGCTGGAGGGCCGGGGGATTGTGCTCGTGCCCTTCCTTTGCTATGGGAGGCCAGGGACCTCGTTTTGTTTTTTGTTCTTGGCCTTCTGAATCTGAAACATGTATTTTGAAAATTCACATTTCATATCTGATATAATCCTATTCAATCCTATTCTTTTTTTTAAGATTTCTTTTATTGCTCTCTAGAGAGGGAGGAAGGGAGAGGGGGAGGAAGAGAAACATCAATGTGAAAGAGAAATATTGATCGGCTGCCTCCTGCACGCCTCCCACCAGGGATCAAGCCTGAAACCCGGGCATGTGCTCTTGACTGGAATCAAGCTGCAACCCTTCAGTCCGCAGTCCAGCACTCTGTCCTCTGAGCCAAACCGGCTAGGGCCAGCCTATTCATTTTTAAAGCTCTGATTATTTTAACCATAATAAAGTAAAATACATCGTTTTATACTTGAGGGGTGTAATGATGTCATAATGTTGCAACATTTACATATTTCTCTTTATTATTTCCATTGTGCTTTATATATAGTATTCATTTCCATTCTTATAACAACCCTGTGCAGAAGAATAGGAGTTTTTTGTTCCTATTTTATAAAAGAGGACAAAAGCTCAAAGAAAGGGAAGATGATTTTTGTCTAGAAAAGCTTGTCTTTACCTTGTCTGGGTTCCTGGTCAAACAGCCATGCACATTTAGTGGATGGTCAATAACTTCTTATGAAATGTAATTTAATTGAAATGCTTCTCAAACGAAGATAGGACTTGGGCCAAGAGGAGGAAGATGGAAACCTTGAGTTAAGGTACCATTTAGGTATCGATTCCATGTTCTAGCCTGTTGTTTTATGTATTCCTGAAGTCAGCATATATTTATTGCATGCCCACAGCGTGTCAGAAGGGCTGGGATCTGGGATACAGCCATATAAAAAAATGCAGGTCAGACCCAGTGAGGACCCATTCTCTACCACCGTGGTTCTCCTTGACACATTGGTAACCAGAGCATTCAAGGTTTTTGCTCAGCTTACCCACATACAAAGAGAAGGTGGAACAAGGCCATTGGGTAAAAGTAGACGTCTCATCATCAGACAGCATGTAGCACTGTTGTCTGCGCACCATCAGACAGCGTGTGACACTGATGTCTGTGCTCCATCAGACAGCACGTAACACTACTGTTGTCTGTGCACCAACAGACAGCATGTAACACTACTATTGTCTGTGCACCAACAGACAGCATGTGACACTATGTTGTCTGTGCACCATCAGACAGCATGTGACACTGATGTCTGTGCTCAATCATACAGCATGTAACACTATTGTCTGTGTACCATCAGACAGCATGTAACACTGATGTCTGTGCTCCATCAGACAGCATGTAACACTACTGTTGTCTGCGCACCATCAGACAGCATGTAACACTGATGTCTGTGCTCCATCAGACAGCATGTAACACTGATGTCTGTGCTCCATCAGACAGCATGTAACACTACTATTGTCTGTGCACCAACAGACAGCATGTAACACTAATATTGTCTGTGCACCAACAGACAGCATGTAACACTACTATTGTCTGTGCACCAACAGACAGCATGTGACACTGATGTCTGTGTTCCATCAGACAGCATGTAACACTACTATTGTCTGTGCACCATCAGACAGCATGTGACACTGATGTCTGTGCTCCATCAGACAGCATGTAACACTACTGTTGTCTGTGCTCCATCAGACAGCATGTGACACTGATGTCTGTGCACCATCAGACAGCATGTAACACTATGTTGTCTGTGCACCATCAGACAGCATGTGACACTGATGTCTGTGCTCAGTCATACAGCATGTAACACTACTGTTGTCTGTGCACCATCAGACAGCATGTGACACTGATGTCTGTGCTCCATCAGACAGCATGTAACACTACTGTTGTCTGTGCACCATCAGACAGCATGTGACACTGATGTCTGTGCACCATCGGACGGCATGTGACACTGATGTCTGTGTACCATCAGACAGCATGTAACACTACTGTTGTCTGTGCTCCATCAGACAGCATGTGACACTGATGTCTGTGCTCCATCAGACAGCATGTGACACTGATGGGCACCTGTGCAGAAGAACATCTGGAGCATTAGTAGGCCACCGGTTTCTACCCAACTAAGATGGCCAAGCCAAGTATCTCCACAATCTGTTTTTCAGAGGAAAACGTTTTTGTAGCCCTTTTTATTTGCATTGTGTTTTTAACTGTACAGTTTATCGTCCAGGTAGGCACTATTTAAAAAAAAATGTCTGCCCTAGCCAGCTTGGCTCAGTGAATAAAGCGTCCCAGGTTCGATTCCGGCCAAGGGCACATGCCTGCGTTGCGGGCTCGATCCCCAGTGGGGGGCGTGCAGGAGGCAGCCAATCAGTGATTCTCTCTCATCATGGATGTTTCTTTCTCTCCTTTTCCCTTCCTCAATAAAGATTTAAAAAAAAAAAAAAAAAAAGTATCAGAAGTCCCTGCCCGATGCTAGACATGTGAGACTTGCATTCCTGGAAACAGAATAATGGAATTGCTTGGCATCACTCTTCAGGTTGGGTTTTTCTTCCCTGTCAGCATTACGTCATCCTGCTCTCGCGGTTCCAAGGGTTTGTTCTTACCCAAGTATCAACACTCCTCAGCTTTATGACCAAGCTGTTTGACAGAGAGAAGCGTGTGAGGGGAGGCCGCGCCAGCCCGGCTTCCTGCAGCGGCTCCGCGGCCCTCCGGAGCTCGCCCGCCCCGTGCCCTCCTCCCGCTCTCGCCGGGCGCTTCCTGGAGGTGCTCCAGGGCTCCGAGGAGCCAGAGCGAACGAGAGCATGGACGTCAGTTTTCAAATGACACGCAATTGTGTTCAAATCCACTGTCTCCAAAAACCTCCTGCCCACTCTCTTTTTCCTTTTCACCGAAATGAAATCCCATCCTGCTTCTCTCTCTCCTGTGGTCACCCGGCGGACTCTTGCACGTTCCTCATACAAGTCCGGGCTCTTGCCGATGGAGTTGTGGCCAGGAGAGCAGCGTGTTCCGGATGAATCTGGGCGCTGGAAAGGAAGCGATTCCTGTGGAAACATCCTCCCTGACCCGCCGCCTTCGTGCACAGCAGGGCAGCGCCCCTGGCTGCTGGGCTCCCTGCGGTTCCAGCCCGGCCTCCGGGTTCTCCCACCCTCGGCCTCGATCGGGGACTCTCAGTGGACAGGAGAGAACGTGACTGTGTCGGCGGGGCCTGGGGAGAGGCAATGAGGGAGGAGCCCTCGGCCCCATGCCTGGGGTGGGTGATGTGGCTGAGGTTGGGCAGAGCCCTGGAGCTCCCGTCCCAGGACGGTGACCTCTGTCACACAGAGCAGCCTGAGGGCGTGGGCCCGTGTAGCAGTTTGGTTGTGTGTGTGTGTGTGTGTGTGTGTGTGCTGGCCAGTCCGTATCATCACATCTGCTAGACCCAGAGCCGCTTCCTCCGCTGAGGTGCCCGGAGTCTCCATAGAGGCCTGGCGGAGAGCCCTGTCCACAGGATGATAAGGGTGATAATTCAATAGAAATCCCCTGAGAAACGAGGAAAAGTGTGTAAACCTCAGGTTTCTTACCCTTAGTCTCATTTGCCCTTAAAATAGTTATGTTATTAAAATAGGACTTTCGGCATTCTCTCTGTAGAAATAAGCATTGGCTCCCTACTACCCACCAAATTAAATTAACTTCTTTTTCTCCTGGGGGTTTGTGTGTGTGTGTGTGTGTGTGTGTGTGTGTGTGTGGTGTTTTTTTTTTAATATATTGATTTTTTTTACAGAGAGGAAGGGAGAGGGATAGAGAGTTAGAAACATCCTTGGGGGAGAAATATCGATCCGCTGCCTCCTGCACAGTCCCTACTAGGGATGTGCCCACAACCAAGGTACATGCCCTTGACTGGAATCGAACCTGGGACCTTTCAGTCCGCAGGCCAACACGCTCTCCACTGAGCCAAACCGGTCAGGGCTTCTCCTGGTTTTTAAAGTCACTTGCCTGCAACCCACCTTTCCAATATCTACCTCCGTTACTCCCCATGGCCACCACCCGCCCCCCCCCCCATGGCCTACATTTTCCCAAACTCTTCTCTCACCACACGGTCTATCTCTTGTCTTCCCATCCCCGAGGGCCACCTGCAGTGCCACCCCCCCCCTTGCAGTGCCGCCACACCCCCTCCCTCTCCCCCCTCCCCCCACCCAATTCCTCCCCATCACCTCCTGCCAGATGCAAGCTCGCCCTCCCTCTCCCTGCAGCCTCATCGGAGGGTAAGCTCCTTGAAGACTGACGTGACCCTGCAAGTTGACTTGATCTGTCCGACGACACTGGGTCCTCTTTCCTGGGTTCCACTGGGCGGGATTTTTGAGCTTCTGTAGTGTCGGTGTGTCTTTGCAATAGTTGAACACTTACTAGTTGTCTCGTACTTTTGTTGGTGTTCCCATGTGTGTTTCTCCTCTCCAAGCTAAATTCCTGGGTTTTTGTAAGATCGAAATCACACTCCTCAGTAAGTTTTTGTTGGTTTATTGGTTTGTCATTGATTAATAAAGTGGCATCTTTCAAACACACCTACAGGGAGATGGGCATTTCCTCAGCCATGACGTGTCGCCACAAAAGTGCGACAGGAAGTCCCATTTGTGCCTCCTACTCAAGCTTTTCTGAAATAGACCTTCCTTTTTTACAGTCAGTCATGTAACTCCGGCACTTCCAAAAAATTATTTGCCCATCAGAGGAGGTAACACAAACAACTGTGTGAAAAGACGTGAGCGCACACACAGAGCTGTTCAGCTTTCTAGAACTTTCCATTCTGATGACCCTCCTAAGAAAACGGCCTCTTTTAAGATGGGTTTCCTGTGTACCATTCTAACTTGTGTTTTATTTGTAATAAGAAGGCGCTTTGTGCCTCCTTTCCTTCCCTCTCTGGAATGCCAGACGCTAACTTTAGCTCTGCTCTCGGCTTCCGCTCTGGGACCTCTCGCTGCCAGTTTAGGTATCAGGCTCCTGGGAGCCAGTGACATTTTGTCCTGCCCGGCGTTCCTGCCTGCACTCCAAGTCCTCCCTCCCCACTCCCTCATCCTCAGTCCCTGCACTCCACTCCTCCCCTCCTCCATCCTCCATCCTCCCTGCACTCCACTCCTCCCCTCCTCCATCCTCCATCCCCCATCCTCCATCCTCCCTGCACTCCACTCCTCCCCTCCCCCATCCTCCATCCTCCATCCTCCATCCTCCATCCTCCATCCTCCATCCTCCATCCTCCATCCTCCCTGCACTCCACTCCTCCCCTCCTCCATCCTCCCTGCACTCCACTCCTCCCCTCCTCCATCCTCCATCCTCCATCCTCCATCCTCCATCCTCCCTGCACTCCACTCCTCCCCTCCTCCATCCTCCATCCTCCATCCCCCATCCTCCATCCTCCCTGCACTCCACTCCTCCCCTCCTCCATCCTCCATCCTCCATCCTCCATCCTCCATCCTCCATCCTCCATCCTCCCTGCACTCCACTCCTCCCCTCCTCCATCCTCCATCCTCCATCCTCCATCCTCCATCCTCCCTGCACTCCACTCCTCCCCCTCCTCCATCCCCCATCCTCCATCCTCCATCCTCCATCCTCCCTGCACTCCACTCCTCCCCTCCTCCATCCTCCATCCTCCATCCCCCATCCTCCATCCTCCCTGCACTCCACTCCTCCCCTCCTCCATCCTCCATCCTCCATCCTCCATCCTCCATCCTCCATCCTCCATCCTCCATCCTCCATCCTCCATCCTCCATCCTCCCTGCACTCCACTCCTCCCCTCCTCCATCCTCCATCCTCCATCCTCCATCCCCCATCCTCCATCCTCCCTGCACTCCACTCCTCCCCTCCTCCATCCTCCATCCTCCATCCTCCATCCTCCATCCTCCATCCTCCATCCTCCATCCTCCATCCTCCATCCTCCATCCTCCATCCCCCATCCTCCCTGCACTCCACTCCTCCCCTCCTCCATCCTCCATCCTCCATCCTCCATCCTCCATCCTCCATCCTCCATCCTCCATCCTCCATCCTCCCTGCACTCCACTCCTCCCCTCCTCCATCCTCCATCCTCCATCCTCCATCCTCCATCCTCCATCCCCCATCCTCCCTGCACTCCACTCCTCCCCTCCTCCATCCTCCATCCTCCATCCTCCATCCTCCATCCTCCATCCTCCATCCTCCATCCTCCATCCTCCATCCTCCCTGCACTCCACTCCTCCCCTCCTCCATCCTCCATCCTCCATCCTCCATCCTCCATCCTCCATCCTCCATCCTCCATCCTCCATCCTCCATCCTCCCTGCACTCCACTCCTCCCCTCCTCCATCCTCCATCCTCCCTGCACTCCACTCCTCCCCCTCCATTGAGTGGAGGCTTAGGCCAGTCAGGGTGTGTGGAAAGTTTGGCTTCCTTTATTGCCGGGGAAACCCAAGCCTCAGCTGCTCTCTGTGGCTGCAGCCATCTTGGTTGGGGTTCATTTGCATACTCACTCTGATTGGCTGGTGGGTATAGCAGAGTGATGATTAATTTGCATATTACTCTTTTATTAGGTGGTATAGTCTAGCTATTTCTCTGAAATTGGCTTTTTAATAAAACTAGTGATGCCTAAATATTAATCAAGGGTTATTGGTATGCAGACCTTCACTCTGTTGAAAATTCCTTTTGAAAGATAAAGGAAAATATTCTTCATTCTTCCTTGATTTTTTGTTGAAGAAGCACTTTAACTCAGCATATTGATCTTAATATTTGATAATTTTCTCTATGACAGATCTCATTTTTTAACATTGCTTTGCAATGCCTTTTTTTTTTTTTCATTTTTAATTTTTTTTGTTAACCCTCACCCAAGGATGTTTTTCCTATTGATTTCTAGAGAGAATGGAAGGGAGGGAGAGAGACAGAGAGAAACATCGATTGGTTGTCTCCCGCATGCACCCCAACCAGGATCAGGGTTCCAGCCTGCAAACAAGGTACATGCCCTTGACCGAAATCAAACCGGAGACCCGTCAGTCCATGGGCCAACACTCTGTCCACTGAGCCAAACACGCTAAGGCTGCAATCTTCTTAATAAAAATCTGAAAGACAACTTTTTTCTAAAAAGTATTCTTGCTTCTTTTTAAAAAACATTTTTATTGATTTTTGAGAGAGAGGAAGGGAGAAGGAGAGAGAAACATCAGTTGGTTGCCTCTCATATGCACCCCATAACCTGGGCACGTGCCTGCCCGGAATTCGAACCGGTGACCCCTTGGTGCATGGGCGACGCTCAACCCACTGAGCCTCCCGGCCAGGAAGCCTTGGTTCTTGAAGGCGGGTTGTGACAGGATGTTTGCAGCAGCCTCCTGAGATTCTTAAGAAGGTTTCCTGTCACATAAAACAGTAAGAACCTGAGGGCACATACCGGATGGACACGCAGCCCTGAGCGTGACAGGCCTTTTACTGGATCTGTTGATACTCACAAAAGCACATCTGCCTGAGAAATGGTTTCTGGCTGATTCACTTCTCTGTGAAAGAAGGGAGATGGAAGTGGCCTTTGAGGACTTGCTGTGTGTGTGTGTGTGTGTGTGTGTGTGTGTGTGTGTCGGGAGGGGGGGCGTTCAGCACTCTGCCCAGCTCGCGCAGGCCTCCTGTCTGTCCATGGGCGCGACATCCTCCTGCTGGTCTTCACTCCGTCCCTCTGCATGGAACCAGCTTGAAATCGCTTGTCCGTGGGATCTGTGGAAAATCTGAACTAAAAGTTTCTGCCTTCATCCGAGCCGTGTGGGAGCAGCAGGAAGCTCAGAGGAGGGCCCTGGGACTTGCAGGCGGGCGCCCAGTGGAGACGGGGTCTCTGAGCCCCAGTCTGGCTGCTGCCTCTGTCTGGGCAGGTGCAGCGGCGGCTGCTGAGCCCGGGACCGAGGGGAGTGAGGCCGTGGTGCCGGGCTACCGGCTGCCGCCCGTGCCAGGGCCGAGAGCCGCCTGTGCAGCAGCAGGGCTTTTGTTGGATTAGAAAAATGCAGTTGAACTTGGGGGTTTTCAGTTCCTTTAGAGCAGTGTTTCCCAAAGTGTGGTACGCATACCCCCAGGGGTACGGGAAGAGTTCGGTGGGGGTACGCGTTGCACCAGAGTTTGGTGGGGATATGCACTGCACTGCGCTTAGCTGCGCCTAATTCTACATTCTCATGAGTATGAGGGGTACTCAGCGTTACAAAAATTATAGAAGGGGTACACATATGTCAAAAGTTTGGGAAACACTGCTTTAGAGCATTCACGTTTCAGAGCGTCATTTCACAGCGGCCGTCAACTCTCCAGGCCTGTGCAGTGCAGGCAGAGCGGCAGCCGGGTGGGGAAGAGACTCCGTTTTGCAGTCTCACACTCCTCGGAAGGAAGCCCTGGCTCCCCAGAGGGGGCACGGCCATGGCGGGAGGTGTGGGCCTTGGCAACGTGACAGATGCTTTTCTGCAGGAAGATCCGTTCAAGGAAAGACAGGGCTGAGAGCGGAAAGAGCCGGCATGATTTTGTGATGAATACGAAAGCTGTTTAATATTCAGCTAAATTCTACCGTGAAAGGTTATTCTAAAGTGAAAGTGATTTGATATTCACCTACTGAAGAGGAAGAAAAGGCGGTTGTGTTGCTGAGTAGATACACGCCCAGAGCTCAAAGGGCATGCGTGGGAGAGGGCATCCCCTGACCTGCAGGCCGGGAGGGCGTCCGGGGGCGGCACCCCTGGGAGCGTGTGCAGACGGGCACTCGTGTCTCTCACGGCGACTGTGACAGAGACGGCCGTGGCCGGGAGCAGGAGCACTGGCAGAAAGAAGTCTTAGTCATATGAGGATGAAGCCTTATCTCCAAATTAGCAGAAATGTCCGGTATCCCTTACAAGGGACGTTGAGAATTAGAGAGTGGGCTAATTTTAGAGCTGGGAGGTCTCTGCAGCCTGACGTTTTGCAGATGGGAAGACTGCTGGCCTAGAAGAGCGTGATGACAGGTCACGGTTCATTCGAGATGAGGAAGGCTTAGCTCCGAGGAGCAGCAGCCGCGCTCGGTCCCTCCCCGCCCCCTCCCTGTCCGCGCCGGTGGTAAACTGAGAGACCAGCTATTGCAGATCGGCTAGCTCTCACCGTGCAGATGTGTCCGTACAGGAAGGTGGGCGCTGGTTTCCTCTGACCCTTCACCAGCACCACGTAAGACGGCAGAGCTGGGACCAAGTCCCTCGGTGATACAGGCATTTCTGTAGAATAGCTTCTTGGCCTGTGAAAACTTCAGAGGGGCGATGTGAGGAGCTGTGGCAGAAACTGATACAGCTTGATGCCTTCTCCAAAGATTGCATCGTATTTCAAGGAAAGCGCTCTGAGATTTTGATAGTCTTTATATTTCTGTGTGTGTGTGTGTGTGTGTGTGTGTGTGTGTGTGTGTGTAAATATGTATAGGAGGAGAGGGAGGGCAGGAGAGAGGTAAAATGTTTATTACATGTGTATATATGCATTATATACATGTATAAAGTGAAGTATATATTAATACATAAAATCATAACATTGGCAGCTCTTCAGAATGCTAAATATAGAGCTAGCATATTCCACTCCCAGGTGTGTCCCAAGAGAACTAAAAACTTATGTCCGTGCAAAATCTTGTCCACAAGTCTTCATAGCAGCACGCATGGACAGCAAAACTTGTATAGTCGTAATATTCGATAATAACAGTGGAGTATTACTCAGCCGTAAAAAGGAGTGTGAGCTTCGGGTATGCCACCATATGATGCGCCTTGAAAGATTTTTGCTAAGTGAGAGAAACCACACACAGGCCACCTATTTCATTACTTCATTTATATTAAATATCAAAATTAGGCGAATTCATGGAGACAGAAAATGGATTAGTGGTTACAAGAGCCTTGGGGGAGGAGAGGAGAGAGAGTTGCTGTTAATAGGTATGGCGTTTCTTTTGGGGGTAATTAAAATCTTTGGATGGATGCACAAATCTGTGACTATATTAAAAACCATGAAGTGTGCTTTAAAAAGTTGAACTTTATGGTGTGTGCATTTTATATATATATATATATATATATATATATATATATATATATATATATACACATACACATATACATACATACATATATATATACACACATACATATATATATATAATCTTAGTAAAGTTCTGTTATTAAGTAGTAATGATAAATTTTTTAAAAATTTTTTATTTTCTATATGCCATGAATAACAAATTAAAAAATATAATGGAAAGGATAACTGCATGATAAAATTAAAGGAATTTTTAGGAGGAAAGGGGAAATTATTCTACAGATAGTAGTGCGTTTTAAATCTAAAAAGAGACCTGAATGCATGTATTTGGAAAGTAATATTTAGCAAAGATGCTGTTTTCCCTCAGTGGGAAAAGTATAGGTCATCTGTGAAATAATGGTGTTCAGCACTTAGCTACCCTCATCAGTTGACTTTTGGGTTGAAACTAGAAGAAAACAGTCCTGGCGAGCCTGAGCAGAACACGCCTCTGAAGTGGCGTCACTGGGTCCAGCCCTGCCAGGGCCTTCGGAATGCCTGGCCTAATATCCAGGCTGATGTTTGAGTGGAGAATTCTGTGTGGCCCCGGACTCACGTTATTGGTATCTACACGGCCCTGTAGGAGGAAAGGTCCCCCACCCCTGATCTAAAGGATGGATACTGGGAAACAGCATCCGTGGGAAACCAAACTCAGAAAATGGCAGCGCCCAAACGATGCTCAGGAGCCGGGAACGGCCCCCTGGCGCCCCCGGCACGTGGTGAGGCTGTTCCACTTCCCGGACCCGCCGCTGCCACCGGGACTGCGTCCTCAGGTCCCTGCGTGTTCCTGCCGCCCCCTCCGGCCCGAGACCCGGCGAGCGCCCAGTGCAGAGCCGGGCGCTGGGCCTGCGTGTTTTCCGCGGGGGTGGGGGTGGGGGGCGGTGTCTGCCCTCTCGTGCTCCTAGAGGAGGAGGTGGGGCCCTGGAGCATCAGCTCAGGTGGGAAGGTGCCCAGATGCTGGAGAGCCCAAAACGCCAATTTCCACTCACACGTGGGTCAGCACGGCTAGGAGCGCCCTGTATCTGTCAGAGACCAAAATAAACTCCGCGTGGTTCAGAATGTCAGCGTAAAGCCTGAGACCATAAACGTATTTGAAAAGCCAAAGCTGGTTTGGCTCAGTGGATAGAGTGTCGGTCTGCGAACTGAAAAGTCCCAGGTTCAGTTCCAGTCAAGGGCATGTACCTTGGTTGCAGGCACATCCCCGGTAGGGGGTGTGCAAGAGACAGCTGGTCGATGTTTCTAGCTCTCTATCCCTCTCCCTTCCTCTCTGTGGAAAATCAATAATATATATATATATATATATATATATATATATATATATATATATATATTGTGTATATATATATTTTAAGCATTTGAAGAAAAGGCATGTGAATATTTATGTAATCTTGGTTTGGGAAAATTGCTAAGCATGTTGTAAAAATCAGAAAGCCATTAAAAAGGTCAGTAAAGAACATTATATGACTCAGGAAGGGAATCATGGTCTGTTACATTTTAAAAAAAATAATAATACATACCAGAACATAAACAGTGGTTTTCTCTGGCTCCCTCTTCTAAGTTTATTGTTGTTTTTCTCAAGAGCTATTTTTACATTTTCTAGTAAGTGATTTGGTGGATTCTTACAAAGAATCTGGCCCTGCATAGGTAAAATTTGTGCTAAACTCTACAAAAGTGAAAAATGTTGAAAGAGTAAGCAATGAGACGGTGTATTTAGACACCTCCATTTTTTAAAAATAATGTGAAGGTGGCTTTTGGAATTCACCCCCCCCTGGTGGCACTTCAGGAGAGAGAACTGAATAGCCGAGTGGTGAACACGCCCACGCCCAGGGTGTTTCTCGTACCTCCCCTGGTGTTTTTGTTTGGCTTGTACTGTCTCGTCTTGTTTCAGAGAGAATCCATCTGCTGACTAGAGATGGATCAGTCAGTGTAGGGTGCCGGTATCTAAGAGGAGGCATCCCGGATGTAAGGACTGCGGGACGGACTCTCTGGGGCCTGTAGCTCATCACTGCATGCTCTTCCCTGTGAGGGAGTTGGCCCGCCATTTCCTGTCTGGCAGCCCTTAGCTTAAGCCCTGGTGTTGCTCTCCCCTCTCCCCATGGATTCCTGTCCCAGTAAAGGATACTCAGCGTCCCTCTGACATGGGACACCCATGGGTTCCTCAGGTAAAGGCGAGTCGCCTGAGGACGGCAGGCTTCGCTCAGAACCCTGACACACAGGTGAAAGGAGCCTTTGTGTTCCCGAAAGGCCCATCCCGGCGCATAGCGGGAGCACCCTGCGGCCCGGGAGGCCCAGGGAGAGCAGCCGGGCCCCTCGCGTTTCCCTCCTCGACGAAGAAAAAGGCTCGTTCTGGCTTTGAGTCTTTTTTTCTCGATGCCCTCAGACTTGACCATACAGAATATCTGAATCAGCCGAAACCAGTTTGGCTCAATGGATAGAGCATTAGTCTGCGGACTGAAAGGTCTCAGGTTTGATTCCGGTCAAGGGTATGTACCTTGGTTGCGGGCACATCCCCAGTAGGGGGTGTGCAAGAGGCAGCTGATCGATGTTTCTCTCTCATCGATGTTTCTAACTCTCTATCCCTCTCTCTTCCTCTCTGTAAAAAAAAAAATCAATAAAATATATATTTTTTAAAAAGAATATCTGAATCAGTCAACATAGCCTGGCAGGGATTTTCTAGTTGACATTGTCATGATCTGAAGTTCATTTTAGAAAACGAGAGACTTCCAGGTAAACCTTTTCTCTATGACCATCGCCTCGGGGCTCTGCGCGTTTCTGTGGCTTTCACTCCTGGTCAGAGCAGCGTGACGCGGGGCCTCAGTGGGCTGCAGAGTCGCCCTCCTCCGTGTCCCAGGGGGGCCCCGTGGGCCGGGACCGGACGGGGCGGGTCTGCCCCTGCTCCCGTGTGCGGGGGGCCTGGTTAGCGTCTCACCTGCGCCCCGTGGTGAAACGGCGCGAGCTGCTTGGCCTGTGTGTCTCCTGAGCCACCCGTTCCACCAGCACTGCAGGCGTTGCCTCATGTGAAAGTGGCTTCTGTTTAGCTTACGTTGATGTGTTGTGATGACATGGCGCTGGATGAAAAACAACAGCTAAGCAGAGCTGTCTGACCCCGTTTCCTGGACAGGAGGGTCTGAGGGTGTGCTCACTGTCCATGCCCCCTGGCGACGCTGTAGGCACCGGGCACCGTCCCTTCCCGCCCGCATCCAGGCCGGGGGCCAGGAGGGTCTCGGTGGCAGGAGGGGCGCACAGGGCCGGAGGCTGCGGGGGAGGACAGCCCCCTCCCGCCCAGCGCCCCCAGCGGCACCGGGACGGGTGGCGAGACTCACGCCCGTGCCTTTCTCATCTCCCCAGGGGCGGCCTACTGCCAGTTCATGGACATGCTCTTCCCCGGCTGCATCAGTCTGAAGAAGGTGAAGTTCCAGGCGAAGCTGGAGCACGAGTACATTCACAACTTCAAGCTCCTGCAGGCGTCCTTCAAGCGGATGAATGTGGATAAGGTAGGAGACTCCGGGCTGCCTCCGTCCAATGCACCTTCTTTCCTTAACGTGGGCTTTGTGGGAAATGGACCGTGGATGTCAATGGGACAGATCTGACTCTCTTAGCAGGAGGGTGGGGTCTGTGCAGCGCATAGGGCATCCACCCTAGCTTCCCGTATTTGTAGGTTCTTATTTAAGGAGGTTTCTACACTTGTAGCCATTAGACCGAAAACCCTCGTAGACACTGCAAGCGCTAAACTTCATTCTCTGCGTTAGCGCTGCAAATAGCAGGTCCTAATGTTTGCGAGGTGCCACCGTGGTTCTTCGTGTATTTTGTTCCTTTGGAGACCCAGTGGTTACCGTGGGAGCAGCGTGGGCTGAGCAAAGGATACTTCAGTTCTCTGAGTCTCAGTTTACCCATCTACAAAATAGGACTGAAACCCCGTTCCCTGTGGTTACTAGTGTACCGGTTAACAATGTGGATTTTTTTTATAATACCTGTAGTTACACACACGTTGATATATGTGCGATTTGATACGTATGCTATTTTATTGTATGACAGCAAGCTTCAAAACTTCATGTGTCAAATTTTCTGAAGATGTTAACATCATAGTTATTTTTACACTTAAAAATGTCAAATTTCGTGCCCAAAAAAAGAGCATTTGCAGGAAGTTTTAATTCATTACTTTGAAGAAAAGTGCTGCTGAATACTTTGGGAAGCTTACGGTGAACATGCTCCATCTCAAGATACTTGTGAACGCTGGCTTAAACGCTTTAAAAGTGATGATTTTGATGTGAAAGACAAAGACGTCCAGGTCAACTGAAAAAGTTTGAAGACCAACAATTACAAGCATTATTGGATGAAGATGTGTGTCAAACTCAAAACATCTTGCAGAAAGATTAAACATTGCTCAGCAAACATTTCCGATCGTTTACAAGAAATGGAAAAGATTTTAAAGGAAGGAAAATGGGTGCTACATCAACTGAACAAAAGACAAATGGAAAACGGAAAAGTCATCAGTAAAATGTTGCTCAACAGCATGAAAGAAAGTCTTTTTTGCATCAAGTTGTGACTGGCAATGAAAAGTGGATTTATTTTGAGAATCCCAAATGCACAAAATCATGGGTTGATCCAGGTCAACCATCAACATCAACTGCAAGGCCAAGTGGCTTCGGAAAGAAGACACTGCTCTGCGTTTGGTGGGATCAGGAAGGTGTGGTAGATAATGAGCTTCTAAAACCAGGTGAAACCGGTAATACTGATCGCTACCAACAATAAATAATCAATTTGAACCATGCTTTGATCATGAAATGACCAGAATGTTCCAGAAGACACGGCAAAGTAATTTTGCTTCATGATAATGGACCATCACACACTTTAAAGCCAGTTGAAGACACGTTAAAAGATCTTGTCTGGGAAGTATTAACCCACGCGCTGTATTCACCAGACCTTGCTCCTTCAGATTACCACTTGTTCCAATCGATGGCACTTTCTGAGCAGCACTTCAAGACATAAGAAGTGGAAAATTGAGTCTCTGAATGGTTTGCCTCAAAACAAGAAAAGTTTTGCCAAGACCGGTTTGGCTCGATGGATAAAGGGTCCCAGGTTCGATTCAGGTCAAGGGCATGTACCTTGGTTGTGAGCATATCCCCAGTAGGGGGTGTGCAAGAGGCAGCTGATCAATGACTCTCTCTCGATGTTTCTAACTCTCTATCTCTCTCCCTTCCTCTCTGTACAAAATCAATAAAATATTGATTTTGTACAGAGAGGAAGAAAAGTTCTTCCTCTCTGTACAAAAAAACAGCAAGAAAAGTTCTATTGGGACGGTATCCACAAATTACCCTAAAGATGGGGAAAATGTGTAGCTAGCGATGGACATCACTTTGAATAAAGCACTTTTGATGTTTCTCTTGAAATTAAGATGTTTTCTTTAATTACAAAATCCGCATTATTAACCAGTACACCTGGTATATGAAGTTCCAGTGAGGAAACGTGTGGAAATGTCCAGCATGGTGTACACATGCAGATCCTCCAACTCTGTCCATACATTCTCCTTTTCTCTCCCTTGGATTTTTAAATTTTGTCCCAGAGAGATGCAAATGGAGGTAGACTGGATCCCCACCCTCACTCCCCCACCCCCGCCCACGGAAGGACCATTGCTGAAGTCCATGCAGTCAGTCTGTGCCTTTCCTCCACTCACATACTGAGAAGCCGGGGGAGAGCCCGTGGTGCGGGTGGCAGACGCGCGGGAACGGTTGGCGGAGGGGCCGCTGCGGCTGACCCGCCGCCCGCGCCCGGGCCGGGACTCAGCATGGCCTCCTGTTGCAGGTGATCCCCGTGGAGAAGCTCGTGAAGGGGCGCTTCCAGGACAACCTGGACTTCATCCAGTGGTTCAAGAAGTTCTACGACGCCAACTACGACGGCAAGGAGTACGACCCCGTGGAGGCGCGGCAAGGGCAGGACGCCATCCCGCCCCCCGACCCTGGCGAACAGATCTTCAACCTGCCCAAGAAGTCGCACCACGCCAACTCCCCCACCGCAGGTGAGCCGCGGCCGCCTTACCGCTCCGTCCACCTGGGCCTGGGAATGCTGGGCTCGTTTCACAGTGGGTTTCTCTCCCCCCAGATATTTCCTTAGATTAAAGTTAACTCGCACGTCCTGACTCTGAGACATTAGGAGCGGTAAGCGGAGGCTCCCGGGCATCTTGGGGCAGAGGGACTGGATTAGCGCGGGACGTGACCGGTGATCCGAGTGCTGATAATTCAGAAGGGACTGTCTGCAGTGGCAAGAAACGTCTCTTCCGTCGTATGGACGGCTGATAGAGATTGTCTCCTGTGTGGTGGCACTCCACCCAGATGGTGCACTCCACCCACATGGTGCACTGTGTGTTGTGAGCACGTGCTGGATTTTTCTGCTGTCTCAGGACAGACGCAGGATGTTCTGTGGGTTCAGAGAAGCCAGGGAGCCTGGTGGTGGCCGGGTGACTGACCTGGGCTGTACAGGTGTGTGCGTGTGCGTGTGGCTGGGTGGCTCACCTGGGCGACTGGCCTGGGCTGTACAAGCGTCGGCGTGAGCAGAGGCCGTCGAGCAGGAGTGAGCGGCTGCCTGGCAGGTCTTACTCGCTCTGCGTGAGGAGGAATTGCATCTGGAATTGCTTTTGGTCTGTTAACAAGGAGCATGTGTTAAAATACACATTTTCATCGTGATAGATACCTGCCCATTGCATATGCCGTCCTGAGCCGTGATGTTTGTAAATCATTGCTGTGAGCCATATCTGCAACTTGAGATGGCCGTTGGGGGGCCGGTTTTTATGTTAAGCACTTACTACACTTAAAAGGAAATTGGAGGGTGCGGTTCCTATGGCAATCACAGCTTAGACACATTGCAAATTCACGTGTATTAATGTATTTAAATCAAATTCCCATGTACAAATGCAGCGTGAAGGATTTAGAGTTGCTATGGAAGTTGTGTCTAAGTTTCCTCTTTTCCTCAAGGATGTCAGGTTTCCAGACTTAAAATCAGATTAACAGAAATACTAGAAAGATGGTTTCAAAAAAAGAAGCAACCTGAGAATAATAATAGAATGAAGTATTTGAACAATCAGAATTAAATTTGTAAATGTATATTTAAACAAATACCACTTTTTCAAAAACTGTATCGAATACTTGAATACTTTTATTCTCAATTATCTTTAGCTAGAGGCCCAGTGCATGAAATTCTTACACTCGGGGGTCCCTCAGCCCAGCCTGTGCCCTCTCACAGTCCGAGAGCCCTTGTGGGATGTTTGACTGATGGCTTAGGCCCGCTCCCCATGGCAGCTGGGCCTAAACCGGCAATAAGACATCCCTAGCACTGCAGTAGAGGCGGGAGGGCTCCTGTTACCACCACTGTGCTCACCAGCCATGAGCCCAGCTTCTGGCTGAGCAGCACTTCCCCTGTGGGAGCACATGGACTACCAGGGGCAGCTCCTGCACTGGGCGTCTGCCCCCTGATGGTCAGTGTGCGTAATAGCAACCGGTCGTTTTGCTGTTCGGTCAATTTCCATATTAGCCTTTTACTATATAGGATTCGGGGTTCCCTGCGGCTGTTCATACAACCTGAACAAGGTGATCAAGTTTATTCATTTGTTCAGCATTGTCTGGGCATCGCTGAGCACCTGTAATTGAAGTGAGCATCGCCTGTCATCTGCTATGAGGAAAGAAGAGTTGCTTTCATTTTCCCAAAAATTTTTGTTTGTTTGTTTGTTTGTTTAGGAAAGGCTATGAAATGTAGCAGTTTATAGTGGGTTTTGTGCTTGTTTTGATCTTGACTTTATGACCCAAAATATGGTCTTTCTTGGTCAACATGCCACACGTTCTTGAAGATAGGTGTTCTGCGGTCGCCTGGTATTTTAGGAACACCAGTAGTAGATGGTGTTAGAAAGAGCAGGCCGTAGGTGGTGTGACTCACATCCTCTGTGTTCCCTCGTCTGTTTGTCGCCGTCTGGTTCTGACAACTGCTGCCAAGAGGCTGTGAGCACCGAGTGAGGTGCTGCCTGTCCTCCCTCACTGCTCTCAGTGTCTCCTGGACAGGAGGCCGTGTTATTAGGTGCACACATGCTTGTGACAATCAAGTCATCCTGATGAACTGACCTTTGTGCCTTCTTGTGCCCCTCGTTAACTTTGATACCTTTGTCTTCAAGTTTATTTTATCCAGTTCAATAGAGCCACTCCTGCTTTCTTATGCTCAGTGACCCTATGGTATATCTTTCTCCCTGACAAGCTAATTCTGTTTTTAATATTTAAAGTATTTTTCTTGTAAGCAGCATTCAATTGGGTCTGGCATTTTTTTTTTTTTTATTCTCGTCATCTCTGGACATTTGAGCATCCAGTCCATTACAGCTAAATGTTTTTGGTTGGGTTTAGATCTGCCATATTATCATTTGTTTTCTGTTTCTCTCTGTTTCTCCCTTCCTGTTGTCTTCTGGATTTTTAAAACATTTTTAGCACTCCATCCTTATTTATCTGTTGTCTTTTTAACTATATCTCT
Organism: Pipistrellus hanaki; assembly: GCF_964339955.1. Lineage (NCBI taxonomy): Eukaryota > Metazoa > Chordata > Mammalia > Chiroptera > Vespertilionidae > Pipistrellus > Pipistrellus hanaki. Next base: position 69,596,034 of record NC_140508.1, read on the forward strand.
TTGCATTAAAAGTTTTAATGGTTCTCCTAAGAATTACAGTATGTATATATTCTTATTTTTCACAGTGTACTTAAAATTAATATTCTGCTTCATGTAAAAATGTGGAACCCTGGCCACCATCCTCCCCATCCTTTGTTATAATTGGCCTATATATTACATCTACATATGTTAGAAGCCCCTGAAGAAAATGGTAAAACCTTTGTTTTAAATCAACACTGTTCAATACAGTGGCTTTGACCACTCTAGATGTGCTTATTCTTCATTGAAACACGCTGTCTGTGTAAAATGCATGCTGGCTTTAGAAGACTTAGTGTGAAAAAATAAAACAACTAATAATTTTTATGTTGATTACATATAGAAATTATAGTTGGTATATATTTTGCATATTTTGAAATTAGTATCTTTTTTTAATATATTTTATTGATTTTTTACAGAGAGGAAGAGAGAGGGATAGAGAGTTAGAAACATGATGAGAGAGAAACATCGATCAGCTGCCTCTTCCACATCCCCTATTGGGGAAGTGCCCGCAACCAAGGCACATGCCCTTTTCCGGAATCGAACCCGAGACCTTTCAGTCCACAGTCCACTGAGCCAAACCGGTTTCGGCTAAAATTAGTATGTTAAAATTTTTTAATGTTGTTACCAGAACTTTTTAAAATACTTAACATGGTTTATATGAAGCAGTCATGTATATATTTTTTTTAAATTAAGAGAAGAATCATTTATTTTTTTTAATATTTTTATCATTTCCAATGTTCTTCATTCCTGAACATCTGAGTTTCCTGCTTATTTCATTTCTCATCAGACTGGAGAATTTTCTTTAGCATTTCTTATAGAACAGGTCCAGTGACAATAAATTCTTTAAGTTTCTTTTTTCTGCAAATATCTTTATTTCACCTTCATTCTTGAAGAATATTTCCCCAAAGGACGCAGACTAGTCTTTCTCTTTCTTTAAGCATTGTAAAGCTGTTGCTCATTGTCTGTGGCCTCCAGAGATAAGAAGTGCATACTCATTCTAATCCTTCTTCTCCTTATATAACATGCTGTTTTGCTCTGAAGTCAAGTTTCTCTATCTTTGGCTCCCGGTAGTATGGCTGGGATGTGCCTAATCATGGTTTTCTTTAAATTTATCTAGCTTTGGAGTTATTAAACATCTTAAATCTGCAAGTTTATGTCTCTTACTATATTTGGTAGGTTTTTCAGGCATTATTTTTTCAAATTTTTTTTTTTTAGCTCCACACTATCTTATCCTTTTAGGACTCCTTTTATCTGTATGTTAGAGCCTTTGAAATTATCCCACAGATCCCTGAAGATATTTTCTCTCTCTCTCTCTCTCTCTCTCTCTCTCTCTCTCTCTCTCTCTCTCTCTCTCTCTCTTTTTAAACTTTAGTTTTCAATTATAGTTTACATTCAGTATTGTTTTTTATTCATTTCCGGTACAGCTTAGGAGTTAAACAGTCATGTACTTTACGTTTTCTCCACCACCAAACCAGAATTATATGAATTGCTGAAGGGGGTTCTTTCGGAAGAGAAAGTAAATAAAGATAAAAATTATGAACAACAAATACGTAATTATCAAGTGAATCTAAAAACCAAGGAAATTTAAAAAAAAAATCTGATGAACAATATTAACTGTTGAATATAATAGAATCAGAGGTATGAAAGAGGAGTGAACTGACGATTCTTGGGAAAAAGGGGAGAGGGGGTTGTGAGAAGACACTGAACATAAACTGTGCACCTATGGATGAGGACAATGGGGGGTGGGGAAAGGGCAGAGGGTGGGGTGGGAACCTGGTGGAGGAGAGCAATGGAGGGGGGGGGGGGAAAGAACATTTGTAATAATATAAACAATAAAAATTTATTTTTTTAAAAAATGCTGTTGTACATATATATATAATGGAATATTACTCAGCCATAAAAAATAATGAAGTCTTGCCATTTGCAACAGCATGGATGGACTTAGATATTTTTATGCTAAGTGAAATAAGTCAGACATAGAAAGACAAATACCATGTGACTTCCCTTATATGTGGTATCTAAAGAACAAAATGAACAAAATAGAAACTCGAAGTTACAGAGAACATTCTAATGGCTGCCAGAAGGGAGGAGGGTTGGGGGACTGGGTAAAAAAGGTGACGGAATTAAGAACAAATTGGGAGCTGTCTCTATTCTTTAGAGTAGATGGTTTCTATTCATATATCTTCAAGTTTACCTCTTTTCCTCCAGTGTCTCCATTTTAGTATTGAGCTCTTTAAAAATTTGCAACGATCGTATTTTTCAATTGTAGATTTTCCATTCTTGCCTCTGCTGAGATTGCCTACCTTTTCATTTATTCTGAGCATACGTTACTTCACTGAGCATGGTTAAGTTAGCTGCTTTAAACTTCCTGTCCGCTAATTCCACCATTCTGACTATCTCACAGTTGTTATATGTTGATTGTCTTTTCCTTTGAGAACAAGTGACATTGTCCTGGATTTTTATATGTTGAGTGATTTTTGATTGCATCCTAGACATTGTGATGTCCTGTTGTGAAGACTCTGGATTTTGTTATATTGCTCCAAAGAGTTTTGATGTTTATTTATTTAACAGGCACTTAACTCAGAGTCCACATAAAACGTTCATATGAAGTTAAATTCCACCCAAGCCTATGCCTTTATGTAGGACTTCCTTTTCCGTATTATCAGGACACAAGTCTTCATTTGCTTTTCGAGAAGCCCCACTCCTTCAACACAAACGTTGTTCTCCCTCCAAAGCCATCGCTTACTCTGAGAAATGCATGTTTCCACGTCTTTTCTTTAGACTAGGTCAGTGGTCGGCAAACTGCAGCTCGCAAGCCACATGCGGCTCTTTGGCCCCTTTAGTGTGGCTCTTCCACAAAATATCACGGCCTGGGCTTTAGAAGAAGTTTAAGTTTAAAAATTTTGGCTCTCAAAAGAAATTTCAATCGTTGCACTGCTGACACTTGGCTCTGTTGACTAATGAGTTTGCCGACCCCTGGACTAGGTTCATAATGGCATCAGAGCCTTGTAGGCTAGGCACGGGCACCTTCTGATCCCTCCATCGCCTTCCTGTCAAGATGAGTCACGCCTGTTTATTCTTACAGCTTCCCAGTGTGTACCTGCTGGATGCCACTATCTCAGTCCCCAGCCACCTAATACTCCTGTACTACACACATAACCACTTACCTCTTCAAGGACCAAGTGTTAATTTTAGGAGGTCAGGTGGTATCGACTCAAAACAAGGAAGAGGTCCCTTTTTCTTAGGAATCCCATGATTAGCAAGACATCTTCTCAGATAGAGGTCAGCACCTCTCCTTCCTGCGTGAACCGTGCTCTGCCTTTCCCTCGGTCCCTGCCCTCTGTCAGCATCGCATCCCCTGGGCTCGTCCACAAGAGGCCCTCCCACTGCCCGCTGCGTACCAGCTGACAGCTGCCCCTTCGCCGCGTTCAGACCTGGATAAAATGGCAAGAAACGCTTATCGTGGCCTCGGCAAACTCTTCGGGGACATCCCCTGCTCCCTGGAAGGAGAGGGGGCTTGGGGGCTTTGTTTCTCCAGTTACTTCTCTACCACATGGAAGAAAGATACACACATTGCTAGCTTTGGGCTTACTTCTCTCCTTCAAGAAGAATAACTGGAACCGCACTTCGCTGCCTGTAATGGCGATAGACCACAGCACAGAAGGTGAGCTCGCTGCCCTGCCAGGAGACTGCCTGCCCGTGCGTCTGGGATTCCGGGCGCAGAGAGCCGAGTCCTGAAGGATTCAGGAGCTTCAGGTGGGGATCTCTGGCACCGCCGGGGGGCCCCTGGGCTTCGTCCTGGGAAGAGCCGTGCAGTTTTCGTTTCTGTCCCATTCATGCTTTGAGACGCCTCCTTGACAGATGATCGGATAATTCAAACCTAGATTTGAAGCTTGACCACGTGGTTTGGTCTGGTTTTATGTTGTTCTCTCCTCCCCACGCTATCCTGAAGCTCAGCGAATTTCCACAAACCACCTTCCAATCTCCACGTGTGTGGCGGACATACAAGGCTGGGCAGTGCCGGAAAGGCTTAACGCAGAGCACACGCTGTTCTCTTTGGGTGGCATTTATTTTGAAAAACAGTCATAGTTTTTAAAAGTTCCAAAACAGCCGAAACCGGTTTGGCTCAGTGGTAGAGCGTCGGTCTGCGGACTGAAAGGTCCCGGGTTCGATTCCGGTCAAGGACATGTACCTGGGTTGCAGGCACATCCCTAGTAGGGGGTGTGCAAGAGGCAGCTGATCAATGATTCTCTCTCATCGATGTTTCTAACTCTCTATTCCTCTCTCTTCCTCTCTGTAAAAAAAAAAAATCAATAAAATATATTTTAAAAATAAAATAAATAAAAGTTCCAAAACATTCCCATTCATCCCTGTGACAGACTCTGGGGTGGGGGCTGCCGTGTTCTGTGAGCATTTATAAACGCAGGGCCGGTAACCAGGCCTCCGCCAGTGCCAGGCCTCCGCCCAGCTCCAAAGCCCTGGCTCCTGAGCCCTCGGTGAGTAGGGCTAACCTCTGATTTTTTCATCCTTCCATTAAAGAGTTCTCTGAGTGGATGGCCTGGGCGATGGCGAAGTCGGGAGCAAGCCCCTCGCACAGACTGGCGTGTCTGAAGCGAGCCGGGCTCTCTGCCCGCACAGGGACTCCGCCGGAGGGGCGGGGGCTGCGTCTTTGTCCCGCCCGCCCGCCCCGGAGAGCAAGCCCTCCGTGCCCCCTGAACGGCATCGGGTCCTGGCACCACAGCGCCGGGCTTTCTCCTCCGGCTGCTCCCTCTGTGCGCTGAAATATTCATGGGCTCTGCAGCTGAAACCCACGTATTCCTCTAATGGATCGTCCCTTCTCTCTCCAGCGGTGTAATGACTGGATGTCTGGCCTCGCGGCCTCACGCTACAACTTGCCAGGCCTCAAAAGGCAGCGCTTAGCATTTATCGTTTCCGTGAACAGAGTATGAGGTCACCGGTAAACCTGTCTGTCTTATTGTCGGTGCCTCTCTGTCCCTCGGTATGTTGGGTGGGAATAGAAACCAGTTTTGACTTGAAGAATTTTCTAGACTCCCTTTGAATTAGGCGACTTAAAGCTGTCAACCAGTTCTGTCTTGTTCAGTCATTGCTTCCCAGTTGCTTGACATGTGGAAGGTTCCTTTTCAGTATTTGTTGGGTTGATTTAAGTGGAATCGCTGCATTTAGATCAAGAAGATGCAGCAGCCGAAACCGGTTTGGCTCAGTGGATAGAGCATTCGGCCTGCGGACTGAAAGGTCCCAGGTTCGATTCCGGTCAAGGGTATGTACCTTGGTTGCGGGCACATCCCCAGTGGGCAGCTGGTCGATGTTTCTCTCTCATCGACATTTCTAGCTCTCTATACCTCTCCCTTCTTCTCTGTGGAAAATCCATAAAACATATTTTTAAAAAGAAGCAGCAGCAGCAGCAGCAGCACTTACGCCAACACGAGTGTTTTTGAAGTTCTTTCCAACCATTCTCACCACCTGAAGAGCCCCTTGCTCTGTAACTTAGAAAACAGCTGGTGTGCTGCCCCGTCGTTCAGAAAATACTTCTTCAACAACAATTCCTATTTATTGGATTCCTTGCCTTTTTTTTTTTTTGGCTAAAGCTTTACTTGAATTCTCATTCATCTAGTCTTTCAGCAAAAGGTTGCTAAGGCACAGTAAGAGATTTTGGAGAAATAGTGATCCGAGGAAGTTGCAGCCTAGTGAGGAAACCTCACAGTAAATAGATAATAACAGCCCTGACCAGTGTGGCTCAGTGGATAGAGCGTCAGCCTGCATACTGAAGGGTCCCAGGTTCGATTCCAGTCAAGGGCATGTACCTTGGTTGCAGGCACATCCTCAGTAGGAGGTGTGCAGGAGGCAGCTGATTGATCTTTGATCTTTCTCTCTCATCAATGTTTCTAACTCTCTAACCCTCTCCTTTCCTCATTGGAAAAAAAAATCAATAAAAAATATTTTTAAAAATAGATAATAACAGTAAAGTGAGGTGAGTGCTGCTGGGCTGTGTAGGAAGACCACGTGAGCTGGTCTTGTGTGTATTCTAGAAAGGGTTTGGGGGGAAAATGAGGTATGACCAAGACTTAATGAATGTGTAGAAGGCAGCCAGGTGGAGGGGATGGAAGGACCACTGCAAGCAGGAGCAGCAGCAGCATGTTGAAGTTGAGAGAGAACGTGCTCTATTCGGTGAAGTGCACTTTGTATGAACTCTGAGACGTGAGGCTGCAGAGGTGAGCAGGGCCCTTCTATAATGGGTTGAGAGGTCATGTTTATAGTCTGTTGCTGCAAAAACAATTACTACAGACCTGTCGACTTCAAACAGATCTGTCTACAGCTTCTAAAGCCCTGGCACAGCTTAGCTATGTTCTCTGCTTTAGGGTCTCACTAGGCTGCACTTCAGGTATCCGCTGGGGCTGTGGTCTCATCAGAGGCTCAACCGGGGAAGCTCTTTTTAAGTTTTTGGCAGTTTTCTGAGGCTGAAGGATTGAGGCTTCCGTTTCTTATAGGCAGCTGGCCTGGGTTCTAGAGGCCACCTCGTCCTGTGGCTTTTTCTGGCTTCGGTACTTACTACATGGCAGCTGGCTTCTCCCCAGGCGGCAGGGCGAGTCTCTCCAGCGTGTATGCCAGGAAAGCAGTCATATGTACAGTTCCATAGCCATCATCTTTGCCATATTCTGTTGGTTCAAAGCAAGTTACAGGTCCCACTCACACTATAGGAGAGGGAACCACAAAACGGTGGGAGCCCCAGGAGGTAGAGACCATTGTGTGTGTGTTGGGCGGGGGGGGGGGGGGGGGGGAACATCCACCATAGGCTCTGTCGGTCACAGAGGTTTAAAATTCATCCTGGGGACTGTGGGGAGTCATTGGAAGGTTTAATCACGGACGTGCTCTGTGGTGTAGAGCAGTGTTTCCCAACCTTCTCTCATGATGAGAATCACCTGGTGGAGTTGTTAAAACACAGATTCCTGAATCCCAACTAAGAGGTGCTAAACTAGAATTTTTGGGAACATATAGGTAAAATTGTATACTTAACTAGTGCTCTAACACAGATGTTATATACAGAGCACTAAGTTAGGTATGCAATTTTACCTATATGTTCCCAAAAATTCTAGTTTAGCACCTCTTAGTTGGGATTCAGGAATCTGTGTTTTAACAACTCCACCAGGTGATTCTCATCATGAGAGAAGGTTGGGAAACACTGGTGTAGAGAACTTAGCCGTTCCAGAAGACTCGCTAAGAAGCTGTCGCAGCAAACCCTGTAGGAGAGGAGGGTGGCCTAGCTAGAGGTGTGGCCATGTGGGTTGTGGAGACATTAAAGAGGTGCCATCCACAAAACCGATGGTGCTTGGGCGTGAGAGCAAAGGCAAGGGAAGCCAAGGGTGCGTCCCAGGCAGCGGCTCCGCGGCCGGTGGAAGCGGGGAACGCCGGAGCAGGAGCCGCCTGGAGCGGAGGAGAGGCGGTGACTCCCGGTGGGCGGTTCGGGCTCTCCGGTGCCTGTGCTCCAACCGGCGCTGTGGCCTCTGACCACATCTCTCTTTGCAAGGGAGTCTGGGTAAGACAGTGTTAATGGGGACAACAGACTGACTATGTCAGTGGTGAATCGGTAGGGACTCGGAACATCGTAAAGTAATTGAGGACTCGTGTTCCCCCAACATGGCCATCTGGGGGGGTAAGCTTTTTGCCTAAAGAACTGCTGTACGCCAGGAGGACAGTGATGCCAGGATGCTGGTGCCGTGGTCGATCCTGAGCGTGGTCTCGGTGGCTGGCTCCGTGTGCGGGCGCTCTCCTCAGTGCTGCAGCGAGCGGGCCAGGGTGCACCCCGCTGACTGTCGGGGTTCCGCAGCGTGGTGTTCCCCCAGTGAGTGTCCCCGCCATTCCGAGAGAGACATTGCTCCGAGGACAACTTAAAAACAAGACTTTTGAACTAAGGTGGTGGTTGGCTGGCACCGAACGTGTCCTCAAGCACACTTACTTTCCCACCAAGACGTGAGGGGTGTGCAATCAATTTATCAAGAGGAATACCCGCATGACCAAGGAACGGTTAAAAGAATTTCTAACACTTGAGCCATTTCAAAATGAGGAGTTCTTTCCTGGTTTTTTTTTGTTTGTTTTTTTTGTTTTTTTACCCCTTTAACCACCCCACCCCCTAACTCCCCAATGAAAAACAGTCTGAAACCAGAGTGACTCAAGCAGAGCTGGAAAATACTGGAGAATCACATGATGGCTAAAAATAAGCACATCTCTCCGGCAGGGACAGTAACCAGGACAGGAGGAACTTGCCCCGAAGGCTCACGCTGGCTGGCCATGCTGGGGGGAGGAAGGGGGGAGGCGGGGTCACCGGGCACATAGGCCTGTGCTGCAGCGGCAGCCACGCCCTCCGAGGCCCTGACTCCGGGTGTTCAGAGCTAGTCGTTCTGGTAATGTCCCTCGAGCAGTGGACAGCAGTGGACGGGAGGGACGCCCGTGATGCACAGTGTGGTCACTGCGGCTTTTCCTCCTCCCCTCTCCGTGGAGGCAGTAGCTGTTGCACTGAGCACAGAGGTCCTGGTGGCTGTTGAGGTTACAAATGCAGGTTGTGCACAGTGGCTGGACACGGGGTGCCTGCTCCTGGGGTACACGTTAGGGTTTTCTGAGCTCTGCTTCACCCAAAACACACCTGTGTGGAGCGCTCACTGCCCACACCCAGGGGGTGGCCGCAGGGCCTCCTGCCTGGCCCGCGCGCCTGCCCTTACCTGCCCCGGGTGTCCCGCAGGCTGCAGAGGGAGCCTTCTCCGCCGGAGCCAGCCCTCTGCTCAGGCTGCAGCAGGGTCCCCCGGGGCGTACCCCCGACGGCGCCCTGTGCGTGCCCTGCTGTCCGCTGTGACCTCCGGCACCTCTCAGACCTCTGCCTCCGGCTGCCCAGGCAGCCTCTCACCCCCTCGGGTCCTTGCTCAGCTCTCCCTCAGGGAGGCCTGGACGAGGGAGGGACTCCTGCCCTGCCCTGGCCCGTCCAGGGGAGATGCCGGCTCCTCTGAGGAAGCAGTCTCTGCGCCAGGTGCCCCCATGCCTGGGATGGGCCTGGCCTCCTGGCGTCTGGGCTGGGCTCCCACTTGGAGGACCGATGCCCCGACCCCTGGCCCTCGGAGTGGGCTCGGGCTGCAGGGCCCCTGGAAGTCCCGAGGGCTCAGTGAAGAGCTGAGACTAGAGACCCCTGGTGGGCACTCCAGCCTCCCCTGAAGTTCCTATTTAAATTTCCCCTACTCCCCACCCTCCTCCTCCCCACATCCCCTTCCTTTCCACATCCCCTTCCTCCTCTACCACACACACACACACTCTCTCTCTCTCTCTCTCTCTCTCTCTCTCTCTCTCTCTCTCTCTCTCCTCTTGCCCCTGTTCCTCTCCTCTCCTCCACAGCACTTCCCTTCTCGCTGCCAGGCCACTTGTGAGTTGATGACGTTCTGCTGGAGAGTTGGATCCCCCGTTAGAGTGGGAGTCCCACAGGGAAGGCTCCTTCGGCGTTTCCTTCCCCGTCTTACCCGAGTGTCCGAGCGTACGGGCGTGGGAGGGGCCAGTGCCCCCTGCTGCCTGGACGGAGGCGTCAGCGGTTTAAGCTCAGGGACCTGCGCTGCAGCACCCTGGGGTGCAGGACAGAGTGCGTGGGGTGGGACCCTGTGCCCCAGAGCCCACTGGCCGGTGAATATTTCCAAAGACTTTATTTTTTTAATACATATTTTTATTGATTTCAGAGAGGAAGGGAGAGGGAGAGAGAGAGAAACATCAGTGATGAGAATCATTGATCGGCTGGCTGCCTGCTACATGCCCCCCACTGGGGATCTAGCCCACACCCCAGGCCTGTGCCCTGGCCAGGAATCAATGACTCCTGGTCCATAGGCCAGCGCTTACCCACTGAGCCTCGCCGGCCTGGCTAAAGGCTTCCTTTCTTTAAGTAAAGTGAGTTTTGCTTCCTTATTATTTCAGCAGCTTAGTTCTCATTTCGCTGGTGTGTAGGAATGGGATCTGCATCTTTTCGTCATTGGTTGAGTCCGGTCTCTGGCCGAGTAACAGTCAGGGAGGCTGGCAGGTACTGAGCGGTTCCTGTGTGCCCAGCTCCGGGTACCAGCTTCCCAGCCATTAACCCTCCCCAGCTCTGGGAGGGGCCCCGCTCTTCCTCCCGAACACAAACTGTGGCCGCAAGTGCCCCGGGCGGCAGGGAGCCGGGCCAGGTCTCCTGTGCAGGCACGGGCTGCAGGGCCCTCCATGCCCTCGCCGCTGCCCCCGAGGGGCCAGATGAAGGATGCCCGCTCCCCCCAGGCCCTCATTCCCCCGGGCACCGGGCTCGGGCTCGGTGTCTGCAGTGCCCCGCGCCGCTCAGAAGGAGTCCTGCCCACTGTCAGGAGCTGACGCTGAAGGAGCGACAAGGAGGAGGCAGACCTTACCGCTGGGTCCACGAGGGGCCAGAGCCCCGGGGGCTGTGAGCTCCTCTCAGAAGGAAAGAGCCGGCCTCTGAGTGACCCACGGAGCAGGCTTCTCCGGTCCCGCCGAGGTCCCGTTCGCACTGGCCACCGCGGGCGGCGCTCTGCCCTCCCCGGTGACCGGCACGGCGTGCGGGAGTGGAGCCTCTTCCGGTGGGAAGGGCCAGATCCTGGGTGCACAGTGGTCAGGGCTGGGGGAGCCGTCCGGCACTGAGGACCCTTTCCGTGGGCACTCCCTCCTCTCAGCTGTGCAGCCCCTGGCTCTCCCTGGCGCCGGCTTTATGTACTGACACGTCAACGCAGCTCGTTATCTCCGTTTAAAAAATAACATCCAGCCCTGCCGGGTACTCAGAGCATCGTGCTGAGACGCCAAGGCTGTGGGTGCGGTCTCTAGTGAGGGTCCTTACAAGAAGCAACTGGTGGCTGCATAAAGGAATGGGACAGCAAATCAGTGTCTCTCTCTCTCTATCGACTCTCATCTCTCCCCCGTTCACCCGCTTCTGCTCAAAAAAAAAAGTGAAATCTATTTGCTCAACTACAGGGGACAAGGCAGTCACGTCAGAGCTGCCCACAGTGGGTGTGGTGTGTTCTCTGCCAGCCGTCAGTTCTTGACCTAGGTGTACTTCCCAAGGCCTTGGTGTTCGTAGAGGCTGCAGGCTGGCCTCCCCGCGCAGTTACAGCTGTCTCCGGGGAGGAGAACTTTTAAGATCTGCTCTCCTAGCAGCTCTCACATGGACAAGAGGCATGAACGCTGGTCACCCTGCCGCCCGGACGCCCAGGACTTGTCTCCTAACTGGGAGCGTGTGCCTTCGACCCGCCCTCCCTACCCCCCTCTCCGCCTCTGAGCTTCTGAGCTGAGTGAAGGCCTGGGGCGAGGGACTGGCCCTCAGAGCAGGGCTGGCTAGGGGGGACGGGGGGGGGGGGGGGGCCGGGTGCTTGTCTGTGTGTGTGTGTGTGCGCGCGTGTGCGTGTGTGCACTTCCGATGTCCCTGCGCTTGTTGTCAGCACCATTAATGCCGTATTTTTAGCTCCTCTGTTGATGATGTTGGCAGGCAGAATACGGTAGATTATGTGAGAAGAATTCCTAAGCTGCATCAGCGCCCCGGCCGTGGAGGGTAAGCCAAGCGCAGGCCTTTTATTTGTTTCCTCGCCCCGAGGTCGCGGGGCCTGGGGTGCCCATGGTGCCGTGGCCTTTCCCACAGACATTACGCCGGCTGCTCGTCACCGACAGACACGGGATGCCCCGGCCGCTGTGTGTCACCGCGGTGTACTGTCGTGGACTCGCGCTCATGTCCCCGTCATCAGGGCACTCATTCAGAGGCCGGTGTCATGAATCACGGCAGGTCCCTTGGGTCAAGCCAGAGAGTGACAGGGACCTGGACAGAGTCCGGGTCTGTTTTCTGCTCCTGAAACCCCTTCGTGCTTGACAGCCGTCAGCACCTTAGAACCCTCTGCAACCCTCTGCTACTGATCACTGTAAGTCGGAAACAAAGGTGGAACTGCAAGCCACCTGACCAGGTTTACTCGCTTGTTTATGTATTTATTTCATTTGTTCCTTCAACCAAGAGGCGCCCCGCCAAGCCCTGTGCGCAGTGCTGGCCGCAGAGCTGACGGGCCTGTTCCTGCCTTCTCCCTCCTGCCCCCCCGCCCCCAATCCGGCCTTCAGAGACATCAGCGTGGGGGGATGGAGACTTGGGGATGGGGCACAGGAGGGGCACCTTGGCCAGCGCAATGCCACTGATGCCACCACGTCAGGACGAGTTCAGAGCAAGGGGGTGGGCCCGGCGAGGGCCTGAGTGTCTGAATCCTGCAGGACAGAAGCCTCGTGCATGTCCCTGTCCCGGCTGCTGGGCTGCGAGGTCACGTCCGTGTCCGTGCCGAGGTCCAGGCAGAGAGGGAGCGTGTGAGCCCAGCTCCAGGGGGTGAGGTCTGACCTGAAATCAGTGCCTTTTTTTTGTTGATTTTGGTTTTTTTTCCAATTTACAGCATTAGTAGCGATGCTGTGGAACCACTTGGTTAGGGTGCTGGCCCTCCGATCCCGCCACTGTAAAGGCGTGTGTTTTCCCTGTAACAGAAGTGATGTATAGGGGATACCTCGACACGTGTGACTTACTCCCCAAAACATCTCAGACCGCGGAGGAGCCTTTCCTGAACCCGTTGCGCGTCTGTGCTTTTCCGAGTTCTGACGCTTCTTCTCGGTCAGTGTCCTATCGAGGTCCCTCTGGGTGTCCTTCCCCCGGTAATTAGACATCCGTGTGACCCGTGCGTTCCAGCACACTGCAGCCGCTGTTGGTTTCTGTACGCACACTGTCCCACGTGTGGCCCCGCAGCCTGACTGACACCCTGCTTTCCACACACAGTCCCCGCGCCCTGCGCCCAGCAGCCAGCCATTTCTCAGGAGCCTTTGCCGCAGAGGAACAGTGAGAAAGCAGGACCTGGGCACCAGGGTGCCCGCTGCACAGAGGTGTCGCTGTCCCCGCGCTCTTTCCGTGACGAGAGCCAGGAAATAACGGTGTTAATATTTCTTCTACAGTGTTCATCGGGTATAACGTCTTTTTCTTGGTTGGTAGTGCTACTATATAAGCTGATCTGAAAACCTTTCCTCTTAGGAAAAAAAAAAAAAAAAGCTTAAAATCCTTTGTGTCTGCTCCTCTTCCCTCGTTGGCCTCGTGTTACCGGCCGGGGAAGGCCCCCGCACACCCAGTGCCCAGAGTGAAAGCTGCCCCAGACAACACTGCCTTTTACCGTGTGTCCTTCCTGCGAGCGTCTGAGCTACGTCTGCTTCGGGCAGGGGTCCCTGCCAGTGCCTCTTAGACATGTTAGCAAACTCCCCCTAAATCGTCCATTTGCTCTGTGTCTACACAGCATTTTCACGTTGCCAATTTTTATCATTTATTCTGCTTGCTTTCAGGTGCAGCTAGGTCCAGTCCAGCATCTAAACCAGGCTCCACCCCTTCTCGTCCCTCGTCAGCCAAAAGGGCTTCATCCAGCGGCTCGGCATCCAAATCGGACAAAGATTTGGAGACACAGGTCCTACAGCTGAATGAACAGGTACATTCTACTCCCTGGCCCCGTCTGTGGGAGCGTGACAGGTGTGAGGGGGAGGGAAGCTTGAACCGCCTCCAGCACGGCCGGCAGTGAACCTGAGGGCGGACGGTGAAGGGTTAAAACAGACGAGAGAATACAGTTGGGGCCATGTGGATCACTGGGCCTGGGTGAGGAAACAGTGACACAGCCCGTAAGCCGAATCTTTATTTTATAGTCGGAACACACAGCAAAACAAGGGCAAGATGCTTACAGTGTTCTTGCGAATTTCAAATCTGCTCCTTTCCTGTTGTTGCCATTCTCTGAACTCTTATCAAGCTTTGTTTAGGCAGCACTTGCTGCACCCCGCCCCCACGGCCCACCTCCCTTAGCTACCTAGGACTGAGGGGTTGGACTATAAGGTCAAGGTTACAACCCTAGCCTTCTGGCTATAACTGTGTTGGGCGGGCTTTGCCACAAGTCAGTCTGAGGCTTGAACCTGCCCAAATGCTGTAGCTGCTCTCCACAGAAGGTGAGGCAGAATCCGTGGTTGCAAACGAGTCAGAATGAAAGAGACTTTTCGGGCCCATTGTGAATATACAAGGTTCATCACCAATCTCACAGCTACGTTAAGACAGGACCCATGGCTCGGCCCAGGTAACTGTGGGTTTGCTGGCCACCTCCCCTCCCCCCCACCACCCCCACCACCACCACCACACACGCCTGAGTGTCTGTTAGGCCGTGGACTAGATGGGGGCTCCTATCTGTCCACTTTCGGCCCGTCTTGACCTCGAGGCGTTAGGGCTAGTCTCCCTCCTCTTCCTCACAGCCGTGTCAGGCTTGTTCTGTGACCGACCCCGCACGTGATGCTGGGAATGTGATGGCAGCAGGACGGACCCCCCCCCCCCCCCATCCCCGCGTAGAGCGCGCGGACAGCACTGTCAGGCAGGTGACCATGCACCCGAGAGCCACAACCTGACACTTGCCACGTGGCTGGGACTTGTTACCCCAGGAGCGCTGAGCCCAGTACTGGGCTGATCAGAAAGCCCAGTGCCTTTTCGGCAGAACTTGTCTTTCCGTCGAATATTCCTCTCGGTCCCAGCAAATCTGGCTCCCCTGCCTTGGGTACTTCCTAGCTGACAGCGCTAATTTTGTCTGTTAAGTCACACAGAAACCACTCTGCAAGGTGTGGCTTTGAGGGAGGGGTTAGACTCCATTTCAAACAAAAAACTCTGCGGTGTTTAGTGGTCGCTTCCCTAGCTGAGCTGAATTCGGAAATGGAGGGCTCTCTCGGTGTAGGTCTTCAAAGTTTTAATAGTAATAAAGCAATTGGTAGGGAGGGTCCCGCTGCAGACGCCTTCGACCCGAGTGAGGAGGAGGGTCTTGTATCCTGGCTGCTCCGCCCCCCGGGACGGGAGCCTTCATCCCGGGCCCAGGCGGCTTCCCACCACACCTGGCCGTTCCCAGGGACGCCTCCGATGCTTGGTGAGCCGTCAGAGGCATCACTGGGATGTGGTTTTTGAGATCATTGTCCATTTGCAGTCGAGAACCGGGTTTAAAAGCAGACAGTTGCTAACTCGGGCGTTGCTTCACGATTCTGGTCACCAATGAAAAAGGAGGCGCCTTCAGTCATCGCCGGGCCGGACTTTGACTTAGAAACCGGGACTCAGGATGCCTGCTGCATCTCCGCTGGAGCCCACATGGGATTCCCCGTCACACGCATCCTCCTCAGGTGGCAGGCGGGTGGCACGGCCCCGAGCGCCTTGGCCCCCCACGTGCCTCGCTGCTCCAAGCTCGCAGGGTGCCCCCCGGAAACGGGGGGAGCCACCAGGCACCGCTGGTCAGAGCCGGGACAGCGGGAGGGGAATGCTGGGGGAAGGTCGAGCTGAAGGTGAACTGCCGTAGTGACGGAGGAGGGGAAGGTGCCTGAGCTAGAACTCTCGTGGCCTTGGCCGTGCCTGCGTTCAGCCGTCTGCCACACGCACTGGAAAGCACCGCTGGGCGAATCCAGCCGCAGAAATGAGCCCAAGGATGGGGGCGGGGGCGGGGGTGGAGGGACATCCCTGGAAGCAGCAGGAGTTGCCGGAGAGAGCTGGCACCCAGGCAGTGAGTGGGGAGAAGGGGGAGAGGAGAAGGCTGCTGCTTCCTGGCCTCCCGCCCCCACGGCGCTGTGAGCATCGGGGGCAGGAGGCACCGGGCTTTAGGATGGGACTTTCAGCCTGGAATCCGGCTGCCGATTGATCTTCCGTCGTGTAATTTAGCTCCTGTTGGTTTTACTGGGGGATGTTTATAGCTGCGCATCATCACCTAATGCGTCTGGAACACCACCAGGTGACGTGGGCCGGGTCTCGCTGCCGAAGCCTCGGCTCTTGGCTCATCACGCAGACCAGAGCGCACTCGCGAGGCGCACAGGCCTTATTCTTGTTCAGATGCGTCCAAACCCTCTTGTCTATTGGAGAGGGGGGGGTTGTGTTAGAGCCAGGCAGGATTTGGAGGACGAGGGGAGTTTCCTTTTCGTGGAATTGAGGCTGCTGGTTGCCTTCAGTTTTTACCAGCATTTAAGCAGCAGTGGGATGAGAAATCCGAGTGAACTGTTGGCACATCGATGCCTGCTGCT
This sequence comes from Pipistrellus hanaki, assembly GCF_964339955.1. Classification (NCBI taxonomy): domain Eukaryota; kingdom Metazoa; phylum Chordata; class Mammalia; order Chiroptera; family Vespertilionidae; genus Pipistrellus; species Pipistrellus hanaki. The sequence goes on from NC_140508.1 coordinate 69,612,144, forward strand.
TGGTGAGCTGACCCGAGGGACAGTGTCCTGGGCTTCCTGGGATGGGTGCGGGCTCGCCCCTGGGTGCCACAGGATGGGTGGGAGCCTGCCGGGTGTGCGGGAGGGTGGACGCGTCACTGATCCCACACAGACTGGCTGTGTGCACGGAGGCTCAGCCCTTAGCAAAGGGAGACAAAGGCCCATCCCCAGTCATTCTCAGAAACTCTGCTGAGGGTGGTCTCCACGTGCGGGGAGGGGTTCCACCCCCAGAGGCCTCGCCTGCCTCCTGAAGGATGCTCTCTGCATGAGCAGGAGATGCGCGAAGGGCAGAGACTCCGAGGCTCTCGGAGCAGGAACGGCGATGGTTTGGGCCCGAGTGGAGCTGCTGGGAGGTGAGCTCAGGTCTGCTTACCCCCCGAGTGCTCCCTCAGCCGTGACAGCCTGACAGCCGTGGCTCTGCCTCCCTGTCGCCGCCTCCGGTCACCAGCACGCTGTCCGGACCGCTGTGGGGTGCACAGCCTGGACGGTCCTTGGCCAGCATCGCGGAGCAGGAGGGGGACTGTTTCCCGAGGGAACAAGCTGCCGTCTCTTCCCATCGCCCACGAAGCCGGGACAGAGGAGCTAGGACAGTGCCCGCCAGGATTTGGTCTCACCCGGCTCTGTGTGGTCGGCACCCCGCTTCCCAGGAGAGACCGTTTGTCCTGTTTGTCCAGAACTGAGGGTGACTCTGTGCAGGGGCCGTGGAGCCACGAGCGTCCTCAGAATACATCTGAGTGACCACAGCGCCAGCCTCCCTGCCTGTCCCTCCTCACCCCGCGCCCCTCCTGCAGGCGGGACAGCTCTAGCCCTGTGGGCAGGCGCGGTCTCCAGCAGGACACCCTGGGCCCCGGTTCCCGCTCGCACACGCTCCCTGCCGGGGAAGGACTGCGCTCTGAGGGTGCCCATGGCCGTGGGGCCCAGACCGGGCCGCACAGTGACCCCCGCGGGTGCACGGCGGTGGCTCTCAGGGCGCACGGCTGACCTCGGCCTGGGCTCCGTGTCTGACACTGTCTGACCCGCCCCCGCCGCCTCGCCCGCAGGTACACTCGTTGAAGCTGGCCCTGGAGGGCGTGGAGAAGGAGCGGGACTTCTACTTCGGGAAGCTGCGGGAGATCGAGCTCCTCTGCCAGGAGCAGGGCCAGGAGAGCGACAGCCTGGTGCAGCGGCTGATGGAGGTCCTCTACGCCTCCGACGAGCACGTGAGTGGGGGCGGCATTCCCAGGGAACGGGGCACGCACTGGCAGGCTCACTATGTCCGATTCCAGCTCACACCGGGCACGCGTGCGCTCCACATCCGGTTAAAATCCTGGCTTCGAGCCGTTCCTGAACGGCGAGCCGCTGCCTGGGGTGTGGGGGCGCCCCACCACTCTGTCCTTCTCCCAGAGACCGGAGCCGTCTTCCTTGGTCATCACTGGGCCTGTCGCTCTCGGAGCCCTGACCCTCCCGGCAGGTCCCCGCGCCGGGCTGGCCTCACCAGTGCTCACAGCGACCCGCCCGGAGGCAGGCCCCCCCGCCCCAGCCCCCGTGCAGTGGGCAGGCTCCTGTGCGCAGAGCGCTGGGCAGCTCTCAGGGCGGCCGGTGGGGCCGTCGTCATCACAGGCTGTTGGAGGGGGGCCCGGCCCTGGGCACCTGAGCGAGTGGGGCTGAGCCGTGGACACTCCCCACGGGAGGAAGCGCCAGATCCTGTCCCAGCCGACGTCCCGGTGTGGGAGCCCGTGAGGGGAACTCCCAGCTTAGGGCCCATGTGGCCAGAGTTCGTAGCTCAGGGCAGGCAGGACGGGCCTCGACCCAGAGGAGTCTTGCCTCCTGGGTTGATTTCAAGGGAGTCTGTCCAAGGACTCCACTCAGCTCCTCTCTGCTCTTCACACCACCACCCGCAGGGCCCCCTCCCCATCGTCTCTCTCTCTCTCTCTCTCACACACACACACACACACACACACACACACACACACACACGAGCGTGCTGCTGTCTGGATTCCGGGCCGCGAACAAGCAGAAGTGATGCTCACTGGAACCCCTGGCCTCTCTGGATCGGAGCCTGTGGGAGCTGAGCACCAGTCTCACCAGGGCTCCCTGCAAGCGACAGGCCCTGGGGAGAGGCCAGGGCCGGGCGGCTGGTGCAGGCCTGCGCCGCTGTCAGTGTCAGACCCCCCCGGGGCCCCCGATGTCGTGCGCTGTGTCCCCGGAGCGGCGCGCAGGGAGACGCCCGCAGGGTCCGTGCGGCTTCCTTCCGAAGCCCGGGAGAGCCCTCCGCTGGAGCGGCAGCGGGCCTCCGAGGGAGGGGGCACCGGCCCCGGCTGTCTCCGCTAATGCCCCCCTTTCCCCGCCCGCAGGAGGGCCCCCCCGAAGAGCCCGAAGCGGACGAGCAGGCGCCCGAGCAGCCCCCGCAGCAGGAGGAGTACTGACGCCCGCGCTGCCGCCGCCGACACCCCGTGTCGCGTGGGGACTTTGCCTCCGGAGATCGGAGCTGGCGGCCTCGGGCGCCAGGGACTGCGGGCACATACTCCGCCGCCGCCCGGCTCCGTCCCTCCGCCGCCGCCTGGCACACGCCCCGCTTGGGCACGGGATTGGCTCCGTCTCCTCATTTCCCCCCGCCCGCCGCCCCCCTCCCCGCCCCGGTGTGGAACAATGGTAACTTGATATTTGGTATTTATATTGGCGTTTCTCACCCCGTGTCACTAGATGTCACACACAGTGGTGCTTTGGTGTTTGTGAGTCTAACCTCTGACATGAATCTGGTAAAGTAATAAACGGGACAAAGGGAAAGAGATTGATACGAAAGCCATAACGACAGCGACCCGTTTCCTAGGGACGGCACGGAGGGGAGGGAAGGACGGAGCAGAGCCGGGCCCTGGGCCCGCACCCGCGCCGGGCACCACCCCTGTCCCGGTGCTCCTCCTGGAGCGACGTCTCTAGAAACAGCCTCCCCTTGGCCCGCGAGCCGCCTGCCCACCCCCACCCCACCCCACCCCACCCGGGTTCTCATGCGTTTTCTCTCTCAGGGTCCCCTTGGTGGGCAGCCGCCCCCCGCAGCCGTCATCAGCCCCGCGCCCCAGGGCTCTGCGGGGCCCCGCTCCAGGGCGGGGGCGGCCCCGAGGGCGGGGTGCCACGCACCTGCTGGAGGGAGGGCCTCGTGGACGGGCAGGGGCGGTTCACGGAGGGCTGTTGCCGAGGTTGACAGGAACCTTCTGGAAGAGGAATTCCCCTTCCTACGGCAGCCTCCATGCCACTGCCCTCCGCTAGACTGGGGGGTTCAAAACCGAGGAAACTGATGAATGAGAAGCATTCCTTTTTTTTTTTTTAAACTAAGGTTTGCACATTTTCTTAGTGTCTTTCCAAACCTTTGCCTCCTTTTTTTCTGAGAGATGGTTTCCCTTCCCGGATCATTCACTGCACTCGGTCCCTAACTCTAGGTTTACCTTCGCTTGGTATTGACTCGGCAGGTGCAACCCAAACAGCAGACAAGTGTGCCCACCCACTTTCCTCTTCACTGAAAAGCTTACAATAAATTTCTCAACTGTGTATCCTAACGCGCTTCTTTATTGGTGAAACGCCGGCCGGCCGCCCGCTCCGCCGGCCCCACCCCTCGGCGCCCCCGGAGGAGCCCTCCGCGGCGGAGGGGCCGCCGGCTGCGTGGGGAGGCGTTAGCACACTGTGAGGACTGGACAGGCTCCGAGGCGACTGGTCTCCCCCTTCTCTCCTGCTTGCTCTGGCTGCGGCCTGGCTCTCGGCAGTGACGTCCCCCTGCTTACAGGTGGCGGCTGTGCTATGCGCAGCTCATGCCTAGTCCCCCCCTCCCCAAACACACACACACACACAGCCTGTTGTACACAGATTCCTTGTTCTAAAACAGCTTTCCTAAGGAGGCAGAGTACTCCCACACAGACGACGTCAGGGGTTCCTATGGAGCTTCCTGCCGGCCCTGCAGACGCAGGCCGGTGCACACCATGGCGTGCCACCTGCATCCGCCTCACCGGCACCCGCACCGGCTCCCCCTCAGCCCAGCCTGCTCCGCTAGCAGCACGCTGGCCAGAGAGTGTGCAAAGATGGCTTTCCCCGGCCACCATACCCCCCTCCCCTCCCCAGGTCTGGGAGCACACTCTTCGTCCATGTAGGAAAGAGCTGTGAATCCCTCCTCCTGGTCCCTCACGGAGACCGGGGGACCCTGGAACAGCTGGTTCCCAGGCCTGTGGCTGCACCCCAGCTCTGTGCAGGCCACCTCTCGTGGGCCAGGCCTGCTCCTTCCTCCCGATGGCTGTGCCCCCTCATTCCCTCCCCATCGCCGGGCTGGCCGAGCGGTCACCCTTGGTGTGCACCCTGCCCCTCCCCCCACACCCACCGTGCTGGTCATAGCACTTCCGCTACTCGTGTCAGACAGGAAGTGACCGAAGCCGGGGGCCAAGAGCCTGTCTGCCGAGCAGAAAAGACAAACACCCTGTTGACCTGAGAGAAGTCCACCCCAGAAGGGAGCCAAGGACCCCTTCCCTGGTGAGTATCGCCATTCTTCCATCAAGGTCTATATGCATTCAGATCACTTCACTGCATAGTACACCAGAAAGCTTTGGTTATGTATGAAATGTAAACTGAAAGGAATGTAAACAGATGTATTGTTCATTATAAATAGAGCTAAGTAAGGACATAATAGAGGGAGAGTATTATTCAGATGTATCACATTCGTTTTACATTGCCCACGTTGTCGCATGGTAGAATAGCCTTTTGTTGCTGAATATGTGAATAACTTGGACTTGCGGTTATCTTTTTACATATTTAATAAAAAAAAAAAGTATATGTAAACATTGGCTGAGATCTATAGATTCTTACAGTATGATGCTGAAGGTTTCCTTTTGAATGAGTATGTGGAGACGAACAGGCTACTTGTGTGGATTCACATCCTATATAATAAAAGCCCAGCGACCGAAATGGCGGAGCAACCAGAGACCAGAACGACCATTGCCCCACGCCCAGGCCAGCCCCGCCCGCCCCCCCCTCCCCCCGGCAGGGACCCTCACCCCAATCCAGGGCCCCCGTCAGGGCAGGCCAGCCGGCCCCCACCCATACACCAGGCCTCTATCCTATATAATAAAAGGGTAATTATACAAATTGACCCTAACAATGGCATGATTGGAACGACTGCTGGACCGATCACTGTGAGGTGTACTGACCACCTCTTGGTACTTTGCTCCAGCGGGCAAGCTCCAATCACCTGATGACAAAAGGGGAACTGGGGTTGAGTGGTGGGGGACGTGGACAGCACCAGGCCAAGGTCCCCACCCCACCAGTCACCCCACATACAGAGGGTGGCCTGTGGTGGGGGAAGGGCTGGCGAGCGGGCGGAACAGCTGACCTCTCGGTCCCTTACCCTGGCTGTCAGGCACCAATCACCCGATGGCAAACAGGGAACCGGGGGTGGGTGGTGACGGGGGCAGGGCCGGCTGCAGGCAGCCAGGGAAGATGGCCCTGATCGCAGGCCAGGACTAGGGACCGTACCCGCGCGTGAGTTTCATACACCGGGCCTCTAGTTTTATTATAATTACACTAGGAGAGGGGGTCTTTGTTTTCATTGATGGCAAATGCTTTGATTGGAATTATAGGCTAGTATTTGATATCAAAAGTAGCAGCTGTGATACCTTTAAAAACAATGACCAAAAATAAACACCTGGTCCCTCAGGAAACTCCACTGCCAAGCCAAGCGGAGCTCCTGTGGGTCCAGCCGCCCCCTGGATGGGACGGGACGGGTCAGGCTGGACAAGTGGAAATGGGGAGGGGGGTCCAGCGGGGAGAAGCTTGGTGGCAAAACAACGATGGTGACTGACAGAAGCTCTTTGATGACGTCTCTGTCCCTCCTCTGGTGAGTTGACTTTAATGGGAACGATTTACAGACATAAATGGAATATAAAACCAAGTTCCCACAAATGTACTCAGAATTTCGATCTGATCCAAATTTGCTGCTTATTCCTAGGACGCTCTCTTCCAATCTGGTATATTACACCAAGGGCGGACCTTTTTCCTGCCAAGGGCCATTGGATATTTATAACATGAACGAGGGCCATACAAAACTATCAACTGCTATGTACAAAAATCAGCCTGCTGTATCCGGTCAGATACTTAATCAGCTCACCCCTAATGCCTCGGCAGGGCCAGACCCAATGCTTTCCCAGCCCTTATGCGGCCCCCAGGCCGGACCTTCGCCACCCCTGACTTACAGGGATGACCTCCTTACAGGGATGGAACTTTTCTCACCAGCCCGAAAGTTCCCCAAGGCAGAGGAGCATGAGAAAAGAAAGGCGTTCGGACTGGCCCAGGAACCCCCTGCAGAGACTGCGGGACAGGTGCGGGCAGTCTGCGGGAGGCCTTGCCAAGGCCCGCGTCACCCTGGAGGGAGCCAGCCTTCCCTACGCTGCTTCCAGGCACCCCCTAGAGGCCAGCTTCATCTCTGCTTCCCCGGGCACCGACTTCTTCTCATCCTCTTGCCTTTAGGCCCTTCTTTTAAGAGCAAAGACCTGGGAAATAACCAGACAAAGAAACCGCTCTCCATCCACACTCACCTCCGCACAAGGATGCGCTTGTGCCGTGACCTGAGAGCCTCCCCTGGGCTGGGAAAGCTCAGGCTCCAAGCACACGCTCCCATCTGGTTCCCCGGCCCGGGGTTTGACCACGGCTCTCCCGCTTAGACATCCACACAGTCAGGGGTCCATGCGACGCCCCTCACTTAGGAGGTGCCCGGGTGGCTCCGGCAGGCACATCGCTAACGGTCCAAAGTGGTCAGGTCACGTGTTTGCTTCACTTGATTAAATCCGAGATCATCCCTTAAGACAGCATGTGTTCCTGCTGAACTATGTAGGCCAAGGCCGGGGGAGGGATGAAGTAAGGCCACTGAATATGGGCTACAAGCTGCCAGTTCTTTAAGAGGAAACGCACAGCTTTGCTCCTGACCTCTCTTACGCTTCCTCCGGATGCGGGGACACAGCCACGGGGCTCGGCACGGCCACGCTCACAGGCAGCAGCAGCCTGCCCTGGCCAGTGGGCGCCGAGCATCTTCCTGGGTGTCAGCAAGTCCTGTTCTGCCTAACGGGAGCTCTGGTGTCCCAGCGAATGCCCTGGAGGAGCTCCCGAAGGCCAAGCTTCACCTCCACTGAGCACCCCCGGTGGCATCAGATGGCAGATCACCAGGCTGCCCCCGGGGCCGACCCTCTCCCCAACTCCAGCCCGGCCCCCACAGCGGGACAGGTAAGGCTGACTCAGAAGGTGCGTTTGCTAAGTCAGGCCTTGCCTCCTCCTGTTTAGGTTTGGGATTGATTGTAACAGTGGGAAGGCCCGGCTGGAACTAATTTGTTGATGCCTTCTCCCCCCCTCCCCCCCCCCTTTCCACTGAAAGAAAATGCTCAACCTTTTAAGAAACGGACAAGTTTTAATTCTTTTAATCCTCACCCGAGGATATGCTTTCACTGATTTCTAGAGAGCAAAACATGGATGTGAGAGGGACATCCCGATTGGTTGCCTCGCGTACGTGCCCTGACCGAACACCGAACCACAGCCTTCTGGTGAATGGGATGCTACCCCACCAGCCAGGGCAACGGGCTTAACTTTTCAAACGGTTCCTTATGATGTTTTACCCAGGCTGGGTGTGGAGTAAGTATTTTTAAAGGGTAAGAAATATCACACAGCAACAGCTTACTGGAGCAATGTAGACGATGAGAGGACACATTTTATTTCGTTACCCTGTGCAAGCTTCATGCAAAGAGAATGAAACTTCAGTCACATGTCTGCAGTAACAGCTATGAAATAAGGTCGCACATCACTGTTCACCTTCATAAAATGAAAATGAAACATGAGAGAATTGGACTATATGATCTTTGAGGTCCCTTTGAGTCTTAAAAACTCTGATTCTCAACAAATCTCTCTCACACACACACACACACACACACATACGCGGCCCCAAAGGATACTCCCCAACTAGGCATATCTTCCCCAGCTCGCGAGGATGTGAGGCGTTCGTATGAAACTGGAAACAGGAAATGGAAAAGAAGAGTCAGATTCAAGGGTTTTCCGTCTCGGCAGCTGGTGGAAAGGCCATAGTTGAGAAGAGTCGGGCTGGACCCCGTGGTGGATAGCAGGTCCTGGAAGTGGGCGGGCCCTGAGCTGTCTCAGTCTCTGCAGACAGAGCCACCGTGGAGGTCAGTGGTCAGAACAGTGATGTGGAGGGTGAGCCCTCTCTAGTAACAGGTAGCATCCCAATAGTCAACAGCCCACCACAAGGTGAATGTGCCACCTGGAGCTACTTTTTGGAGGAGTTAAAGGAGAGCTGAGGAGACAGAGCAATGCAGGCCCCCGAATGCATGACAAAGCCAATGGGTGAGGGGGAGGATGGAAGGAGGGACAAGAAAGTGAAAGAAAACAAACAACAAAACAGCCTCAAGGAGGATCAACTGAGGGACAACATCAATGCCGCAGAGAAGACACGAACGGTAAATTTTCGGAAGTCAGTGGAGTTGACAAGAACCGGGTGATGGTCAGCTTCAAACAACCTTTTCAGGAGAAGAGTGGGCTCAGAACAAACATGGGAACCGCCTGGGAAAGATCTGAAAGCCAAAGGGAGGGGCTGAAGAAGAGGAGAGAAAAAGGAGCAAACTCCCACAGAGACGTTGGGTGTGGAAGCCAGGACCGCTTTTGTACGAGCCTTGGTGGGAATTCCCAGTGGCCTCCCAGCCACCGAGGGTACTGGGCGCAAAGAGGACGTGGTGGGTGCAGGACTCCCCGACCTGCTCTTCAACCACCCACTCCAAGTAGAGCCCTAAGAAGCCCTGTAACTCAGGGGTCCCAGAAATCGCGGTGATGAGGTGAACCGTAAAGGGCCTATTCTGGTCAGATATTACTTTAAAGGAAATATTTAAATTTGAATAGGCCTTGATTTGCTACGAGGTACAAATAATAAAAATAACCGTTTCATAGATGAAAGAGAATTGCTATGACAACCACAACTCAGCCTCTGGGGAATATATAAATAGGAACCAGAATGAGAAAATTACAGAGAAATGTGACTTTGTCTGGTTTGGAAACTATTTCAACTACTATTCTTTAATGTTTGGCTCATTTGGCTCTGATAGGAGAACATGAAAATATTCCTCCATTTCAATAGCTTCTTTGTATTACACTGTACCGTGTGCAGAGCATCATTGAAAGGGAGGACCCTGGAAACCAAGAGCATCTCATGACTGACCCCGCCAAGACGCCGTCCCCTCTAACACTCAGAGGACCGGGCCGGAAGTTCAGAATGGACAAGCGTTCAATGCGTGATAGCACAGGCCGAGCGGTAAAAGCAGGGAGTGGGATGTGGGATCCATACGTCCTCGGCCACCAGACTGTAAAGCCTCCAGCCAATCTCAGAGGACCGAGGTTTCCTGCCCCTTCTCCAGCATCTTCCTTTGACCGTGACAGTCCCTGAGACCTGCCATGAGGTTAGCTATATATTGTATTTGGTGAGGGAAGGTAGAGCAGAGCAAAGTCAGACATCCATTCCCAGCTTCCCTTGGGATAACCTATCACCTTCCAGAACTCCCTGGAAACCAGAACAATCAGCCATGCAAGCCCACGGACCCTCAGGATGCAAGGTTAGGGTGCGCAGGGGCTGGATCGCTCCCACAGTGCGTTTGCCCTGAGACATTTTAATTGCAGTGTAAGTAGGCCGGTGACCTGTAGATCCTGATTGGCTAGGCTGCAGTCTTCTGCCTGCCCATCTCCTCGCTCCCCCCGCCCTACTGTCCTCTGACACCTCCCGTAGCCTCAGGCCCAGTCTTTCCCCCCTACTCTGGCTTGCTCCTGCATCTAGCCTACAGCCCTGGCCAGCCAGCCCGCCCTTCCCCTGAACCCTCTCCCGCCCCAGAAACCCCAACCGGAGGCAGCTCAGAGCCACCTGCCCATCAAGTGGAGTGGTTAGACACAGATGTCCTCCAACAGCCCGGATGCCTCCCACGTCACCCAAGTTCAACACCTTCCCCAAGAGCAGGAGAGCCGTCAGCAGTGCGCTGCGCCTGGCAGTGCAGGCGCGTACAGGGGAGTCCTTCTGACCTTGCCACTGAACTAGAGGCTTATCACCCTTGTATCGGTGAAGGTAATTGAAAGGTCAGTCATACCCTGGTAAGTAAATTATGAATCAGAACGGTAATGTCACCAGATTGTATATTTTGCTAGACTGTCCATAAGTAAACATATTTTTTAAATATATTTTTATTGATTTTTTTACAGAGAGGAAGGGAGAGAGATAGAGAGCTAGAAACGTCCATGAGAGAGAAACACCAACCAGCTGCCTCTTGCACCCCCTCCACCGGGGATGTGCCCGCAACCAATGTACATGCCCTTGACCGGAATCGAACCTGGGACCTTTCAGTCCGCAGACCGAAGCTCTACCACTGAGCCAAACCGGTTTCGGCTGTCCATAAGTAAACTTACATAACAATTTGTAATCATTCGCAGGTATAAATGTCGGAACATACGTCACCCATTTAAATTCAAATCCTTTCAGGCAAAGGAAACTAAGGAGAAAATAAACACATGGCGCTACATCAAAATAAAAAGATGCACAGCAGCAAAAGAAACTGCCAACAGAACGAAAAGGGAGGCCACTTTATGGGAGAACATGTATGGCAATGACATCTGATAAAGGGTTAATATCCAAAATATATAAGGAATCATACGACTTAACAAAAGGAAGCCAAACAACCCGACTTAATTCAAGTTCCTTCATCCAGGAATGGTCTTTTATGGGGTTCACCTGAGGACACGGTGCATGTTTCCGTGCCGCTGTAACCAATCCACAGACCAGGGGTCCTCAAACTTTTTAAAGTGGGGGCCAGATCACGGTCCCTCAGAGAGCTGGAGGGCCAGACTATATGAACTACTAATTCCTACTGTAACACCTCGGCTGCGCTCACTGCCCAAAAAACCTGACGGGCCGGATCAGACTCCTCTGCGGGCCGCATGTGGCCCGCGGGCTGTAGTTTGAAGACCCCTGCCACAGACAGTCGGAGCCTGAGATAACCGGAAGAGGCTGCAAACGGAACTGTGACGCGTGTTCAGCCCAGCGGGAGCTCCCCAGGCCGCCAGGCTGGTGACCGAAATGGTACCAAAACCCTACATGAAGCTCGCATCCCACGTCCACGTTACGCAGTGTTTTTAACGCGAGTAAATTGGTCACCGACCGGAAACAATTGTCAGCTTGTTGGCTCAGAACTGACGGGCAACGCAGCACTCTGGCCACAGGACCAGGCTCCGCTGTATCACAGAGTCGCTGGACACGTTGGCCTGGGAGGGTCTGAGCGGCGTGGAGCTGAAACAGTCATCTCAACGCTGTTGAAATAGTTAGGGGGTCGGTGCTATGCTCTGCAATAGCACAGCTGAGAACTGGGTTTCTAGCGGGAAAATGGAGGCGTTGTAAGCCTGGGACGCAGTGTTAAAAAGTGGCGTCTCCATACTACAGCCCGCCCAGGCAAGGAACCCACCCTCCTTCTGGTCAAAAAAGAGTATTGCAGACGCTCAGTTTCCCAGTTCTTAGACGGATACTTTTGTCTCTTCAATACTTCCCTTTGTTTTATGGTGTCCTTCTCTGGGACAGAAGGCTTTCCCTCAAAGAGTAAAACAGTTTACGCATTTGTAATCCAAATAGCCTAAATATATCTTCTCTCCAATGTACGTTCTCAAGATTACAACTTGGATGCTCTGAGTTTAATGAGGACGAGAGGACGACTGTTTCCCATTAGAGAGAGAAAAGAGGGAGGCAAGGAACGCACAGCCATCCTGACATCTGCAGTGTATTAGAGGAGACACAGACAAAACACTGACTCTTGAGGTTAAGTCTAAATTTCCTGCTGCAGTTCTGAGAGAGCTGAGAATTCCGATCAAAAAGGCAACAAAGAAAATAAGACCGAAAATGTCTTAAAGCAACTTTCAGAGGCTATTAAATGCCAACACTTGGTTCTTTCTTTGAGACACCGATACAGTCAGCGGTCACCCAGTGCCCACGGACAAAAGCCAGTGAAAACCCTGCCCCACCTCACGTCCTTTTCCAAGCTGGGGACTATGTGCCCGGGACCTGTGTGTCACAGGAGGTGCCGGGCCACCGCCCCGACTGCTCCGCCCGCGTGGGGGATGCTGTTGAATCCCCACGTCCTCTCTAGCATCTCCTGACATCACACTCGGATCTCCAAGAGCCCGTTTCAGCCTCCTTTGGAATCTACTGCTCTTTCATGTTTGACAGCAAAAAGAAAACCCAAATTCCCCGGGTCAGGGGTCAGCAAAGCAAGACAAGTTATCTCGGCAAAAACCAAAGAGCCGTGAGGAGGCCAGAGACGCAGGGTTCTGACAACTCCATCTTTAAGTCTGCCTTTCCGGTCTGCGACCCCTCCTGTATCAGCTACTGAGGAAAGCGCTGGTTTAAGATGCAATGCTGACCAACTAGCTTGGATGGCTCCATGCCGCTTCTCTGACAGGCGACTGATCAGAAGTGAGCACGCACACGCAGATGAAGGATTTGTTACTTTGAACTCAGAATGAAACAGCCTCTCGTCCAAACCTACGATAAAATGAGGTCCGTATCTCTAAACCTTGCACATTTCAAAATGTTTCCAACCACAAAGACTTTGATGGAATCAAGAAACTCAAATTAGGAGAAATTTATTATGAAGCCACTTTAGACAAACCTTATATTGATGTATGCCTCGGTTTCAGCATCTAAGAAAAACGGGCCGTATGGTTGATCCTCCAGACCTGTCACCAATTTTTCCCCTCGTCTTGTCTGAACAGATGATGAACCCTCTGCCACAGCCAAACTCCTATTGCTCTCTGTTCTCATCATGGGTTACTGCGACTCCGTCTCTTTCTCTTGTTTCTCCCCTTCATGTCGGAAGGCCCTGAGCTCAGCCCCGGGTTCTCTCTCCCTTCTATTGTCAGTCACACGTTTGGAGAGCTCATCCGAGATATTCCAGTGGCTCGAATTTACCGGTATGTTTTTATCTCAAGCCCTTCAGAACTCCAGAATTATACACACAGCTGCCTACTTTATATTTCCATTTGGTTGTCTAATAAGCATTTCAAACTTTTCAAACATATATGTCCCAAATTGAACTCCTGATTTTCCCTATCCCATCCCACAAACACACTGCCCGCACAAGCCTTCCTGTGTCTCAGCTATGACAGCTCCATCCTCCAGCTGCTCAAGACACCCGCTCTCCACATTCAGTCCGCCAGATTATCTGACTGGCTACCAGAACGCCAGTAAGAAAACTGTACAGAATCCAGTCCATTCCCTCCGCACCGTCACAGCGACTACCCTGGTCCCGGCTCCATTACTTCTGACCTGGGTTACCGATGGCCTCCTGCAGGGTCTGTCTGCTTCTGACCCTGCCTCTGAGAGAGCCAAGGAGGCCCTCTGCAAACACTAGTCTTATCATCACATCCCTTTGCTTCAGCTCCACAAGAACTCCCCCGGTTCCCTCGTTAGAACAGAAGTCCCAACCCTGGGCATGTTCCTGCTTCTCCTCCTTGCTCACTTCCTTCAGTGATGGCCACCCGGCAATTCCTCCCACATCTCAGCCCTTTCCTCCCTGCGGCCCTTTGCACGGGCGCTTCTCGCTCTTCTTCCCTCAGAGAGCCACAGGGCTCCTCACATCCGTCAGTCTTCGCTGGCTGTTCTGTGCTGAGCGAGGCTGCTCTGATGCCTGTGTGCAACTGCAACCACCCTCCCTCTTACGCTCCCCGCTCCTCGCTCCTCGTGGACCTTCCCCTACCACACATTTGCTACTTCTCTGAAGCACTCATCACTTTGTATCATTTACTTACTCATTTTCTGTTTCCTACGACCACCCACACACACACACACACACACACACACACACACACACCCCACAATGTAAGCTCCATGAGGGCAGGCTTTTTTATGTTTTGTTCACTGAGATGTTCCAAGTGTCTATAGAATATAGGCCCGCAGTCCACCACCTACTCGTCGCCATTCTACTCTCTGGAGTTTTATGTCACGCTTTTCTTTTCAGACTAATGCTGCCAACCTCTCTGGTAATACAAATACCGTGTTTCCTCCCTTCACACTCCAACGTCAACCTCCTCCCCTGGAGTCCTTTCTTCACACTCCAACATCAACCTCCTCCCCTGGAGTCCTTTCTGCTTAGCTCCTCTCTGACCATGGATTTCTATGCACTCAGCCAACAATAAAAAATGTGCGTTAGCATCTTTGTTTGCAGACCCTGTACGTCTTAAGTCGTGCACGCAAACAGCTAAACTCCCAGTTCTTTGTCTTATGATAAATGTGGTTTTTTAACTAATGATTTGGTGCCTTTTAAAGCATGACAAAATATCATTTAAAGCGTGGGCACAGTGTACAATTCAGCTACTTCTCTCTACAGATTATAAAACAAACAAAATAAGTACAAAACGTCAGGGACATTGCCAGACTTAGAACCACAGCCACTGGACACGTGAACAGGAGATCAGAGAGCTCCCTGGTCACACACACGGTAAATACTGAGGGGGTCACATGCCTTCTTTGGTGAGAAAGCCAAACCCGTTGTGTCTCCCAAGAAAGAGAGGCTGAATTCCTGCCCCCCAGAGCCTCGGAATGCAACCTTTCAGGAGCAGGGTCTTTCCCGGGGTAATCAGGCTGAAACAAAGCCACTAGGTGGGCCATGGCCCAGTGTAAATGGTGTCCCTCCCCTAAAGGGGAAACTGACGCAGGGAGGGAAGGTGTGGAAACACCCAGAGAGCCCTGGCCGCTGCGGCTCAGTTGGTTGGGCGTTGTCCCATGCACCAAAGGGTCGTTGGTTTGATTCAGTCAGGGCACATGCCCAGGTTGCGGGCTCGATCCCCTGCGTGGGGTGTGCAGGAGGCAGCCAATTGATGTTTCTCTCTCCCTCTCTCTCTCTCTCTCTCTCTCTCTCTCTCTCTCTCTCTCTCTCTCTCTCTCTCTCCTTCCCCCGTTCCTCTCTCTCTAAAATCAATAAAAACATATTTAAATTAAAAAGCACACGCCTGGGGAAAACACCATATGAAGAGAGCGCACTGGAACGAAGGATCTGTGAGCCAAAGAGCGCCTGCGGTCACCAGAGCGAGGAGAGGCCCGGACAACTCCTCCCCCGGCGCCTTCAGAAAGAGCGGATCCGGCCAGCGCTCTGGTTCGACGTCTGGCCTCCAGAGCTGTGCGACCATGAACTCCCGGTGCTTGAAGCGCCAGCTTGTGGTGTATTGTCACAGCAGCCCCACACACCCGTTGTTGGGGTGCAGGAGCTTGAGCTGAGACCTGTTACATGGCCACATCTTCTCATCATTCAGGTTGCAACAGACACGTGAAAAGGAAGTTTTACAACGGACCGTGTTGATTCCAGAGTGACTCTGTAACTATTACCTCACAATCATTTCACCGACAAAAAACCAATACGATCAAATCCGCATCTGGGGTTGCAGCAGTCGACTTTGCCTCGCCCCTGCACAGCGCTGCAAGCACTCCCCGTTTCCCAAATACCGTGTTTCCCCGAAAATAAGATCTACTTACAGGTTTCCTTCTGAGTGAAATATAAGGCATCCCCCTGAAAATAAGGCCCCCCTAGGCTAAACATGAGAGATTTGGACCACTGATTCTGAAAGAAATGGAGTTACAAGAAATTCACCAGGAAATTCAGGAATTGGATTGTTATGATGATGTTCCAGAAGATGATGACATGATTGTCACTGAATAAATGAGTAAATTCTTGATACTGTAGGATTCACAGTTTGTCTGGTTTGTGTTGACAACTACCGTATACAGGTAATAAATTTCCTTTATTTTCATTTAACAATAAATGTGTACCGTATTCTTCTTCATGGAAAACTAAGACATCCCCTGAAAATAAGACCTAGCGCATCTTTGGGAGCAAAAATTAATATAAGAAACTGTCTTATTTTCGGGGAAACAGGGTAATTACACTCGGTTTAATTTATGAACTGGAAATAGAGAAATTTACATAAATGGTAACCCCAGCAAGGAGGAGGGAAGCACACATTGCCAGGAATGAGGTAGGTAGCAAAAGGCAAAGGCCAAATAGGGACTTTTCTGTGTGTTTTACTCGTTTTACTTCCTTCTTAAAGACTCCTCCATGCCGTCCTCTCCCCATTGCTTCCAGTCAGAGCATCTCTCTGCCTCTCACCGAAACGCTGGTTTGGCAGGGAGGAGGAGGAGGTTCCTTCTGAATGCAGACCAGTCCCCTCTGGCTAACGCCTGGGTCAGAATTACAACAGTATCATTGCTGTGACATGTTACAGGGTTACTGACTGCTCCCACTCGCCTGCCCTCAATTGCTCCTCCCATCACCCCCCAGAGGATGACAGAGTCTTCCTCATAACCCTCATTCTACTGACGATAAAGCTAAAATCCGACTAAGTGACTTGTTCGAGATCGAGCAGCCGGCCCTAGTCAGCGAGCTCAGTGGTCGGGCGCTGTCCCAGGCACAGAGGCTGCGGTTGGGTTCCAGTCAGGGCACATGCTCTGGGTACAGGCTCGGTCCCTGGTGAGGGGCACGTGGGAGGCAGCCAATCAATATTTCTCCTCTCTCTCCCTCATTGCCTCCTCACTCTCTAACATTAAACTTTAAAAAGATCATGCAAGCAGTAAAACCCAGGCTGGAAGCCAGGAATCCCGTTATCAAATTTCAAGTTCTTTACAGCATCATGTTCTAGATTACTTGAGAAATGTCTGTTTTACTGCATAATGCTGGATATCTCTATAGCTGCTGTTGCAGTTGCCATGTCATAAATTTATATTAGTTCTACATGTTTTAGTTTTAGAGCAGTTTTTAGGTTCACATCAAAATTAAATGGAAATTACAGAGAGTTTCCATGTAGTCTTTGTCCCCACACACGTTTAGCCTCCTCCACTGTCAATACCGCACTATCAACACCGCACTATCAATACCTCCCATCAACAACCCCACAGAGTGATGCAATTGCTACAATTCATCAGCATTTTTTAACTATCAAGAATCGTTAAGTGATAATTCTATTAGCATGTTCTTATTAAATAAGATTATGTGGACATCATGTATAAATATTTTGGGATACGTGAAAAGCACTGGGGAATGTACCAGGTGTTTGCATATTTTGGGACATTTAACTCTCACAACTCGAAGGGAATAATTGTTTTTATGTTTATATCTCATGAAACTGAGGCGTAAAAAGGCTTAATGCCTTGCCCACACTACACATGGGAAGCCAGGATTCAAAATATTCCAAAGTCTGTTTCTGAGGCACTGGGCATCAGGGGAAAGACTTTGCAAACCTTCTCACTCTCCAATCAAGGCACAAGAGCACGCTAGAGCAAGCATGTCAAACTCAAAGGCTAGCACGGGCCAAACAAACGAGACAGGCTTGCTCAGAGCAACCGCAGGTCTCCTGGCCTCCTTAGAAGCCCGCCCAGCCTTTAACAGCCCAAGTCAGTCAGCAGCTCATCTAACCCCAGGAGAGAAAAGCAGGAACCAAGGCGCTGCTCAACGAATGCCCAAAATACAGCGGCAGAGCCAGGCCGCATCGCCATGCGGAAGCAGTTGGACCTCGCCTTGCGCAGTGAGGCAGGGAGGCATCTTAGCATCTCAGAGCCCAGAAGCCTTTGCTGACTTCCACTCTCCACAAGTGGACCTCACCCTCTGGCCCCAGGCAATTTCCTTTCTCCTGAGATGGCAGTCATGTTGTCATGTTAAGTACCAAAAGGATGAGAGGGACGGGTAGGGGAGAAGGAGGCAGAGAGGGAGAGGGTAAAAAAGAGGGAGAGGGGGAAATAGAGGGAGAAGAAGGGGAGGTAGTGGTTGTAGGGGGAAGAGAAGGGAAAAGGCAATTCCCAAGACTTGGGAACCAGACTGCCCAGGGCTCCAACCCCCACCACACACACGTTGCCAGTCTCCCACTCTTATCGCTCAGTGAACACAGGAACGACCTCCAAGCATGAGGTCTACTTCTGTCTAAACTCTCCGGAAACATCACCCATAGCTTCAATTGGGCCTGAGTGGCCAGGGAAATAGAGGAGAGTTTCTAACAGGCCTTTAACTTTTAGAGTCTCGCAATAATTACTACGACTGCACCACTCCAGCGTCATACTAACAATGCTGATGCAACAAATAGCAAGGGTAATACTAATTCATAGAGTTCCTATGATCTCTCAGGTGTTTACATATTAAATCCTCTTCAAACCTTATGATAAACAGTCTGTAACTCTAAAATACAAAAGTTCTAAAATCCCAAATGTTTACTTCTATGTATGCAGGAAACTCATAGGCAAAACCTAATCTGAACCAACAATGGGGATTTTTTTAAATAGTCTTTATTTATTCCCCTTAAAGCAAACATTCATATATTTGGTGCAAAATAGGTTAATGTGTTGGATTCTGGTTTAAAACCACTGGAAAACAAAAAACCTTCAAGCTCAAATGGCTTCACTGGTGAATCCTAGCAAGCATTTAAGGAAGAAATAATGTGCAGTTCTATGCAAACTCTTCCAGAAAACTGAAGAAGGAATACTTTCCAAGTCATTACATGAGACCACCATTGTCCTGATTCAAAAACCAGATGAAGACAATGAAAGAAAAAAAAAATACAGAATGAATATCTCTCATAAACAGAGATGAAAAAATTCTTTTTAGAAATTTTAGCAAATTAAATCCAACAACATATTAAGTGGATAAACACATCATGACTAAGTGGGAACTACCCCAGACTGCTAGTTTGGATTAATATAGTTAAAAAGCAACCAATGTATTGCGCCATATTAGCAAACTAAGAAGTAAAAACCATATGATCGTCTGAATAGACACAGAAATAGCATTTGACAAGAACTAATATTGATTCCTGATTTTTTTAAAAAAAAAAAAAAAACCTCTCAGTAAACTAAGAAGAGAATGGGAATTTCTCATCCCAGTAAAGGGCATCTATAACAACTGCAGCTAGCCTTATCCTTAAGGGTAACAGACTAATCACCTTCCCTGAACATTAAGAACAAGGCAAGGGTTTCCACTCTCACTATTTCTATTCAACATCACGCCCAAGATTCTGGCCAGTCCATTAAGGCAAGAAAAGGAATAAAAGTCGTCAGGATTTAAAAGCAACAAGTAGGAGAATCCAAACACACCTAAAGTGCGGCCGTGCACAACAATTTCAAAACTACAACTAAAAGACAAAGGTCTATTACCCAGATCCATGGGAGGGCTGGCTGAGTGGAAGTTCTACAACTATTGATAGATGGAAAGAGAGGGGAGCATTCAGTGCACAAATGCTGAAAAACTGAGTTACGGAGACACACGATACTGCTGGTGGTGGATCCCGGCTGGCGGCGGGCATTGCTTTCTTCAACCCTCCTACATGCCATGTATGCATTTATTAGTTTGTTTATTGCTTGGTCTCCAACATCCACCACCACCACCACATGTCAGCTCCATGACCAGATGAGCTTTGACTGCTGGTTCACCCCTGGATCTCGAATGGGTGGAACAGCATCAAGGTTCACTAGACGCTTCATAAATGCCAACCGATGACCAGCCTCCGCCGTCAGCTGTTCCAACGACCATGGCGGGGTCCAGGCACTATCCCTCCTGGGTTCCCTGGCAATCGCCTCCCTGGGGTGCCACCCTGTGTGTGTGTGTGTGTGTGTGTGTGTGTGTGTCCCCGGGACACCTCGCCTCATTCGCCTGGACAACAGCTTATCTGAGGGCAGCTGCCGCCGCCGCCGCAGAAGCAGCTGCCAGAGGAAACACGTCCTGTGCCAACATCTGGGAAACTCACTCTGAGAGGTTCCAACCTCTGCACCAAGGAAAGGAGCCCTTCGCTGAGGGGCCGCGATTAGAAAACATTACTTTCAGAATGCATTTACGGTAACAAGGAGCTCGCTGGTGCGTAAAAGTTCAAGTGCTCATGAAAACTTAACATTGCAAAAACTTAGTTTCTGGACATGCTAAATCGGTATTATTTTTCTAAGTTGGGGTAGAGAAAATCATGTTTATTTTTAGAATAACAAAATGAAGGTGGAGGGGTTATGTTGTTAACTTTATAACAAAACCAAGGTTAGACAGAAAAATTAAGTTACTTTAAAAAAAAAATTAGTTGGGAGTTTTTGAAAGCGGCCAAAGGGATATTTATTCATGATTGCCGACAGAAGCATGCTAATGAGTCTACCTATTCATCACGTGGCAGGCACGTTAGATGTGGAATGCTGTCTAATTCCCGTGCCTCTGGGCATAGATATGAGGAGGCCCCTTCAGGGTAGAAGAAACTCCAGGTTCAGATAAATTAAGTATCTGCTGTGATGTTTTATTTCTTAACAAAAAGAAAGATCTGAAACTAATATGGTAAAATGATTAGACTTGACAACGCTAAATGGTGGGTGGATGTTACTGTGTATACTTCTTTGTGAGCTTGAGATGCTTCATAATTTAGAAAATAAATCAAATGATGGCAATAATTTGACTACATTACAGTGCTAATTAAGAGCAGAGCCCAGACTTAAATTCACATCTGTTTGACACAGAAGTCCATGTTTCTCCCAGAATACTGTGCTGCCTCTTTACAGTGGAGACTGTTACATTTGCTTGAACTTGTATTTAGCCAAGACCTGCATGGTGGGTATAACTCGTCGTTAAATAACTATTCTGAGCAGGAATAATAATACGATATGCTAACCTTTTTTCCCAAATGCCTTTGAAATGGTCCAGTAACCCCAGACAGGAGACTGTGGAAATTAACCCCATTTGCATCTTGGGATGCGGTGCACAACCTCAGAACCAGCCGCTCTTTCTTACAGTCTAAAGACATAATTTAAAATAAGGAGCATTAAATTCAAGAAATATTATAGACAAAGAAAGAAAATGAGTAAACTAAAGAGAGTAGGTGGACCCTGGCTCAGTGGGTTAGAGCATCATCCCATGCACCAAAACATTACAGGTTTGATTCCCGGTCAGAGCACATACATGAGGAAACCAATCTCTCTCTCTCTCTCTCTCTCTCTCTCTCTCTCTCTCTCTCTCCCTCCCTCCCTCCCTCTCCCTCAAATCAATAAAAACATCCTCCGGTGAGGATTTAAAAAATGATTTTTTTTAAATAGAGTATGTGGGGAGGTGGTAACAGCAAGTGAGTTCTAGAAGAGGAAGGGGGAAGAATTCTGAAGCTCAAAGGATAAGGAGGGTGGGAGGGAAATGATTATGTCAAGAAAGAAGGCACAAAGAGAGGCAGATATGGTGAAACCTGGGGATAGAAAAAGTTAGAGAAAATAAAAGGCGTTTAGATCAAGAAAAAAAAAATAGAAGTTGTAGAAAAGAGAGGGACGGAGACATGGCAGGTAAAATGAATGGAAGAGAGGAGAAGGCAGGCGTGGCCTTCCAGTGATTTCATAAATTAGTTCCATGTCCTGCCCTGTGCGGCTCTCCTCTCTTCCCTGACATGAACAGGATCAGCAGCTTTGAGTGATATATTTTGCAATTGCAGGCAATAAATGGAAAGCATCAGTGACAGAGCCCTGGCAATGAAAATTAAGCACTGAGGAATGCAAATGAAATACCGACATGACATAACCCAGAGAAATGCGGTGCGCGTACAGAAACATGTTGTTGTCCTGGACTGCTTTCAAGGCTGCAGCGAGCTCCGAGCCACAGGCTGCTGTCAGTCCACCAGGCTGCATTCTGAACCCCAACTCCATCTTCACCAAACAAGCAGGAGGAACCTCCATGACGCTGGGGTTTAGAGCTTCAACACGTGGATTGGGGTGGGTGGGAAATGCTATTCAGTCCATAACAAATGCATCACAGATTTTGCTATTACTGGCTTTTTACTATTCTAACAATGCTTCAATGAACATCATTGTGTATTGGTAACATGTGAGTATATCCATAGAATGAACTCCTAGAAGCAGAATTGCCAAGGCATTGATATTGTCGAATTGTTCTCCAAAAACGTTTGTCAAACTTAAACTACCAACAGTATCTGAGTAGTCATTTCCCCTCACAAACCACAGCATGTTATCAAACTTTTTTCATCTTTGACAATCTGTAAGTAAAAAATTATATCTTATTTTGGTCTGCTTCTTTTAGCATTTTTATAATAAGATGACTACTGTTCTTTTGGTATATGCTATTATATATATTTTCAGTGATTAAATCCTTGAATTATACATATGTTATTTTAGGGAATCAAAATTGCTAAGATGGCCGAAACCGGTTTGGCTCAGTGGATAGAGCGTCAGCCTGGGGACTAAAAGGTCCCAGGTTCGATTCCAGTCAAGGGCACAAACCTTGGTTGCGGGCACATCCCCAGTAGGGGGTGAGCAAGAGGCAGCTGATCGATGATTCTCTCACATCGATGTTTCTAACTCTCTATCCCTCTCTCTTCCTCTCTATAAAAAATCAATAAAATATATTTTTAAAAATTGCTAAGATGCCTGTATTAAATCTATAGTCAGGTAATTAGAACATTAATACCAATATATATAATCCAATTTAAAGAAGTATGGCCTAGGGGAGGGTGGAGGTAAGGGGAAGAGATCAACCAAAGGACTTATATGCATACATATAAGCCTAACCAATAGACTTAGACAACAGGGGGGTAAGGGCATGAATGAGGGGGTTGGGGAGGGAGATGGGGGAATAAGAACACATGTAATACCTTAATTAATAAAGAAATTTAAAAAATAAAAATAAATAAAAGAAGTGTGGCCACGTGTGGTTTGCATAGAGTCCATTCTAAATAAATACTTTCTGAATGAGATTGATCACTGATGGCATCTGTTATTGATCATCAACGGTGATAAAGCCAGCCCCTAATCATCGATGCATTGCTGAGTGGTTGTGTATCTTTCAATAACTGAATTAATTTGAAGCTATTTTCCTCTACCAATTCCTTGCCAGTTGGTGTTTTCAAATTGCATTGGAAGAAAAGGGTTGCTTTTAATTTTAAATTTACCTTAAAATGCTTGGTAAATAAATCTAACCTAGCATTAACCTGGGACAGTAGACCGAACTTTCTCATCATCACTGTGCTTTTGTTCTTTTTTAAAATATATATTTTATTGATTTTTTACAGAGAGGAAGGGAGAGGGATAGAGACCTAGAAACATAGATGAGAGAGAAACATCGACCAGCTGCCTCTTGAACACTCCCTACTGGGGATGTGCCCACAACCGAGGTACATGCCCTTGACCTGAATCGAACCTGGGACCCTTCAGTCCACAGGCCAACACTCCATCCACTGTCGCTGTGCTTCTGGAGCCTCGGGAAGACGGGGCACCAGGGCAGCCTCAAGGCAGTGTGAGCACGGCAGGTTCCAGAGAAAGGTCGGGTGCTGGGGAAAGGTGAGTCGGCTTGCCATGGAATGTAAGATTTCAATTTCCAAAACGTATAAAGAACTCCTACAACTCAACACCAAACAACCCAATTGAAAAATGGGTAGAGGACCTGAACAGACACTTCCCCCCAAGAAGACATACAAACGGCCAACAGATATGTAAAACAATGTTCAACTTTACCAGCTGTTAGGGAAATGCAAATCAAAACTACGATGAGATACCACCACATGACTGTTAGAATGGCTCTTCCCAACAAGACAAGTGATAACGAGTATTAGAGAAGTTGTAGAGAAAAAGGAACCCTCATTCACTACTGGTGGGAATGCAGATTGGTACAGCTACTGTGGAAAACAATATGGAGGTTGCTCAAAAAAGTAAAAATAGAATTACCACATGACCAGCGACCCCTCTTCTGGATACCTACCTGAAAAACTCGAAAACATTTCTTCACAATGACACCCAGACCCCTATGTTCACCGTGGCCTATTCACAGTGGCCAAGACGTGGAAAAACAACCAAAGTGTCCTTCGATCCATGGCTGGATAAAGAAGATGTGATATGCATATATTATACAATGGAATAGTCCTCAGCCGTAAGAAAAGAGGAAATACAGCCATTTGTGACAATATGAATGGACCTTGAGAATATTATGCTCAGTAAAATAAGTCAGAAAATGGTACAAACTATGTAATTTCACTCATGTGGGAAATAAGACTGAAAATCATAGAGACAACAGTATGGTGGTTACCAGAGGGAAAGGGGGTAATAAAGGGTAAAGGGAGCCACATATATGGTGACAGAAGATGATCTGACTTTGGGTGGTAGGCCCACAGTGCAATTCGGATCATGTATCACAGAAATGGGCATTTGAAGCCTATATGATCTTAGTAACCAATGTCACTTCAATAAATTTAATTTTTTTAAAAATTGCTGGCAGGACTTTGGTATGAGTGGGTTTATGGGGAGAGGGCCCCTCAGAGAGGGAGGAAATCATTTTCATATTTAGCAGGACAATCTAGGTTCCCTGAGTGCCTTCTCACAGCAGCAGAAATATTTACGAGCAGATACACTAGTCAACTCTGTTTGCCACATGTAAGTCTGAAAGTGCACATTAAGTTTGCCATGTTTCAGGATTTCATCATGGTTTTGGCAAGAGTGTTTACACATAAGGAGACCTTTTGTTAAACCACATAACTCTGATCTGTTTATGAGCTCTAAAATTAAATTAGCTCGCATAAATACTCAGAAGGTAATTTTCATATTAGTCTCAATGGGCCCCAGTGCCACCACAAAGGAGCCAGTCACAATTCACTGGGGACACGGGCGGCCCGCCGGCGTGGGACAATGTGCGGCTTCGTGGGAGTTTCATGACCTGCAGACTCTCACGCACTCGGAGGGGAAAAGAGTAGCTGGAAGCACTTTGCTGGGTCTGGGGCAGAAGCTTTCGCTGTGGAATGAAGGAAATACACTGATGCCGAAGAATAAAGGCTGGAGTTCAGAGCCTGCAAACTCTCTGCAGAGGACCAAGTAAGTATTGTAGGTTTTGGAGGCCATGAGGTCTCTGTCAAGACCACCAAACACTGCTGTGGTGTCATGAAAACAGCCTTGGATGGTACATAAATGGATAGGTGTAGCCGTGTCCCGATAAGACTTTATTTACAAAAAAACATGTGACAAGCCAAAACCGGTTTGGCTCAGTGGATAGAGCATCAGTCTGCAGACTGAGGGGTCCCAGGTTCAATTCCGGTCAAGGGCATGTACGTTGGTTGCAGGCACATCCCCGGTGGGAGATGTGCAGGAGGCAGCTGGTCGATGTTTCTCTCTCATCGATGTTTCTAGCTCTCTGTCCCTCTCCCTTCCTCTCTGTAAAAAAACAATAAAATATATATATTTTTAAATGTGACAGGCCAGATCTGGCCCATGGGCCACAGTTTACCATCCCCGGCTCTAATCTATATTGAGCTTCCCCTTCTCTGGTATTTTCTTTTTCAAACATGCACAGTTACTATATGTCAGGCCCTATTCAGCTTTTTTTTTTTTTAATTAACGTATTTAATTCTTAAAAGTACTGTGTTATCTTCCCATTTTACAGATGAGAAAACTAACGCACAGAGAGGCTAAGTAACTTCCCCAAGGTTGGGCAACCAGTAAATGGCAGAACTAGAACTTGAACCCAGGCAATCTGGCCAGAGACCACAGATGGCCACTCACTCCTGTGGGGTTTGAAACATGCAAAGAGCACTCAAGAATTCACCTACCCTGCCCTTGCCAGTGGCTCAGTTGGTTGGAGTGTTATCCTGTACACCAAAAAGTGGTGGGTTCAATCCCTGGTCAGGGCACATACCTAGGTTTCATGTTCCATCTGCAGTCAGGGCATAGGAGGTACCAAAGGATGTTTCTCTCTCACACACACATACATACCCTTCTCTCTCTAAACATCAATGAAAAGATATCCTCGGGTAAGGATTTTTGAGGTTTTTAACTCGTCTGCCCTTCCAAGGACTCCTGGAGCTCTCATGTGGCCTGGACTCAGAGCAGATTGTTTTTCCTGCTATTTGTCCAAGCGGAGCCCAGGTTAATTCACGTTAGACTTCCAGCAAGGGAGACGCAGGGAGGCCCAGGTCCCGAATCCACCCTGCCATTGGGAGGGTCTCAGATGCCTTGTGAAGGCCTCTGGAGCTCTGTCCAGCATCTCCCCACAGTTTCCCATAAGCCTAGAAGTCACCGTGTCCCCTGAGGGATAACTGGGGATAAAACATGCTATTTATGAAACAAGAGAAGACTTTGGGGAATTGTCATATTACATGTAAATTAATGACTGCAGAAATAAAAATGTCACTCCGAGTTCTCCTATAACACAAAATGATGGGCCATCCGGATAAAGAGAGATGATGATTGTCACGGTAAGTGATGGGTCTGCTATCATGGGTTTGGAACTCTCCTCTGGTGGGTCTGGATCCAGGAAACAAATGCTGACTGTTGGTGTTCTGCCTGCACTAGGACAGGAGTTCAAAGCTAACCCACTGCTTGCCTGGCATTCTGCATGCTATCTGCCCTCCCCATCCCACCAGACGATCTCGATTTTTCTTTTGATCAGAACGTGCCTCTTTCCGTAGGGTTAAAACCACCACCATCCCATCTCATTCAAGAAGTTAACTGAACATTCCCTTGTGGGACACGGAGACCTCCTGGGGGACCAAAAAGAACTTGAAATGCCTTCAGATTGAGATGGCACATTCAGTCGCATCAGCGATTATAAATTACTGGCTCTGTCTATGCGGGGACTGAGGATGTTGAGTAGAACGAGAAAGAAGCTATTCTCTGAAACTGCCTCTGGGAAAGAGAAGTGGGTGTTCCCATGTCCCATTCACAAAAGCCACGGCCCGGACCCCGGACATTGCAATGGCCTTTACTGCAGAGAAAAGACCATCCACTGTGTCCCTGCGAGAAAGGTTCCGGCTTTCACATCCGGAGAGAACAGAGGATGTTTGACTCAGGAAGGGAAGGACATTTTTGTAAGTTAAAAAAAAAAAAAAAAGATATTTTACCATGGAAGTGTGTGTTGTCACCCAGAAGTACCACCCCTGTGGGATTGTGACTGGGGTCCCTCATGAGCTCAGCAGTTTTCACTGGACAGGATACGTGAAAGGGCAAAGGAGGAAATACATGTGAGGCCTACTATGTGCCAGGCTCCACGCTAGGAATGTAGCATAATCACGTGGAAGAACCAGCTAATTTAAAATGCCAGCTCTTGTCTTCAAGTGTTGAAGATTATTGATTATCATTTAAAATATTTTTTTCTTCTTTGTGGTAATGGGTGTTAACTAGACTTATTGTGGCAATACAGCTGACGCTGAACAACACAGGTTTGAATTGCATAGGTCTGCTTATACATGGATTTTTTTTCCCAATAAATATACAGACGGTCCTGTTGGGTTTTGCATTTGCAGATTCAACCAATTGCAAGTCAAAAATAGTAATTTCGAGCCGTGGTTAAGAAGCCAAGGATGCAGAGGGTCACTGTATGCATTATTCTACACTGTTTTATACACAGGACTTGAGCATCCTTGGATCTCTGTATCTGGGGGCTGGGGGTGTCCCAGAACCAATCCCTTGAGAATACTGACGGACAACTATAGCCAATTCTCTATAGCTAAGTTCTGGGAGAGTAGAAAGTTATGCACAAATTTTCACTGCGTGGGAGTCAGCACCCCTGACTCCCCCCATGTTCAAGGATCAAGTGTATATACAAATACCATCATTATGTTGTACACCTGTCGCTAATACAGTGTTGCATGTCAATAATCTCAATACCAAAAAATAAAATAAAATAAAAAAATCTTCCTGTTTCAATTGCTGTTAGAAAGTTTTCATTTTATCATGAAAACACCTCTTTCTCTGCCACCAACGCCTTCCTCCAAAGCAGGCCAAGGAGCCGCACTGGGAAGAGGTCTGGTCCAGCTTGCATGGAGGGTGCCTGCGTGGCTTAGCACTGGGGAGCTCCGCGCATGCTCAGTTCCCAGCCTCCTTCCCTCCCCCGCGAGGGCCCTCCTCGTGGTTCAGAGGAGTGACCGATAGGCAGGGCTCTGCCAGCAGCAGCCAGGACATCCTTAGGCGCTGGAGATCCGAACACTGTGCCCTGGGACCCGCGCTTGCACCTGGGTCACACCTCCTGCACCTGCCCCATCAGATCGCTGCATCCTCGCTCCCACCGCACCTTCCCATGGGACCTGCAGAGCTGCCCCCAACACTGCAAACCCCCGCCTCCACTGGGCCGGAAACTCCCTTTCCTTGGCTTAAATCAATTTACTTTATATTTTCTGTGTGTCCTAGATGTTGGCTAGCTTGGCTGATTTAGGCTTTAAAATAAAGGCTCTGGGGCTCTGGCTATAAGCATTTTTTGGGACCCTCTAAGCCCGGTGTCATTCTGGTTGCTGAATTTAGATCGTTGCTATATTCTCTGCACAGCTAATTCCAATATCCTCGTATAATCTCCATAGCAACCCAACGAGGAATATATTACCGCCCTCATTTTACAGAGGAGCAAGGTAAGCCTCGGAAAGTGGAAACGGGTAGGACGGTGATAATGACTCAAACCCACTTACTGATCTCCTAACCATCAGGGAATGCTGCCGGCAGCTCTCTTCATCCAGGTGGTTAGCATAAAACCACACCCAATGACATGCTCAGAAGCCATCTTCACCGTATCTTTTAACTGTGGGCTTTTACAAGCCATCGAGGTAAGGCTACATTTAGAGGAGCTGGTTCTTAACGTGATTTTGGTTGCGGATGCCACAGAGGATCTGACAATGCTGCAGGCTGGACCCCCCGTCCAGAAGGAGGCACGCACCGCACAGCAGCGTGTGGGCTGCCAATGGTAAGGGTGTTGCCACCGACAGGTGGGGATCCTTCGGAGTCACAGGCTGATGCTGCCGGAGGTCTCTCTCAGAGGTTCCCAGCAAGCCCTCCCAGGCTTTGCCTTCTTTTTCCATGGAAGTGAAATGCGCCATTTTCGTGACTACATTGTGGCCGTGGCACACGGAAATGACCCACAATGGGCTTTTGACACAGCCAGGTCCCCGTGTCCTCAACAATGATGTGTGAGTGACCTTCCTACCCATCGACCTTAGTGACATGGTGTTGTCTTGCTACTGTTTAGGACATTTTCCCTATTAAAACAGCCTTGGCTTGTATTTTATTTTTTTTTTAATAGATTTTTATTGATTTCAGAGAAGAAGGGAGAGGGAGAGAGAGAGAGAGATAGAAACATCAATGATGAGAGAGAATCATTGATCGGCTGCCTCCTGCATGCCCCACACTGAGGACTGAGCATGTGCCCTGACTGGGAATTAAACTGTGACCTAGTTTATGGGTCGATGTTCAACCACTGAGCCACGCTGGCTGGGCAGCTTGTATTTTAGAACACACGTAATAATAAGGCACAATTCATTCCCCTATCATGGAGCCGTTCAGAGAGAAAGGATTTCACAGCAGGGCATAAGAAACATGCTCAGGAGAAACTAGATCAAAATGTAAGACCCTCTGGAACTGCATGGACATTAAGAGCCCAAGCTTGGGAGTAAGAGAGTAAGTAAGGTGGCTATAGGTTTGAGTTTGGGCTCTGCCACTTACCTCCCCTGTGACCCTGAGCCATTTACTTAACTTAATCTCTCTGACTTCTTAATCAGTGAAATGGGGATAATATTACACATCCTGCATGATTCAGTTTATGTTAAGAGTACATGTTAAGATGAGAAACACACAATTTGACACATGGTAAGCACAGGACAGTGGGTGATATTATTTTTTGTAATTATTAATGGACTGGTCATCTGACATGATTATAAAAAATGATATTCTGATCAACAGATAATCCTATATAATAAAGAGGTAATATACAAATAATTGACCATCACTCCAACACACAAGATGGCTGAACCCATGTGGACACAAGATGGCCACCATAAAATGGCCAGCAGGAGAGGGCAGTTGTAGGCAATCAGGCCTGCAGGGAAGGCAGTTGGGAAGGACCAGGCCTGCAGGGGAGAGCAAATGGGGTGATCGAGCTGGCAGAAGAGGACGGTTGGGGGTGACGAGGCCTGCATGAGAGAACAGTTGCGGGGGAGACAGGCCTGCAGGGGAGGGCATTTGGGGGGAACCAGGCCAGCAGGGGAGGACAATTAGGGGTGACCAGGCCAGCAGGGTAACAGTTGGGCATCGATCAGGCTGGCAGGAGAGTAGTTAGGGGGTGACCAGGCTGGCAGGGGAGTAGTTAGGGGGTGATCAGGCTGGCAGGGGAGTAGTTAAGGGGTGATCAGGCTAGCAGGCAGAAGCGGTTAGGGGCAATCAGGCAGGCAGGCAGGCAAGCAGTTGGGAGCCAACAGTTCTGAATTGTGAGAGGGATGTCCCAAATGGGAGAGGGTGCAGGCTAAGCTGAGGGACACATACACACACCTCCTATGCATTAATTTCGTGTACACACACACACACACACACACACACACATAGACACATATATAAACATATATATACACACATATATTTATAAGTAATATATATATATATATATATATATATATATATATATATATAAAACACTGTTAAAAGTAATATGTGGGGAGGGGGGGGAGTAATATGTGGAATTAAACTATGGACTCTTTGCCTGTATCCAAAAGGAAGCTCAATCAACTGGAGAACCGATTTTTAAGGAATTAGAACATAATAAAAATGCTTAAAGATGAAATAATATGACTTATCCTATCTTTACTCATTTGGAAAAATCCTCTAGGCTCAAGATTGCATTAATAAATATTAATCATCATTATTATAATAGGCATGCAAAAATACAGAGTAAGAGAGGTTTCCAGATGATAAAATAGCAACTATTCTTTTACTACAGAATATTCCATAATGTACCTTTTCATTTAGTCACCTGGAAGATTTGTTTTTAAAAGATATTGAGAACACAGTGGCTACTCACCGAATGCTTTCTGAATCAAAGGCCAGAGAAAACCAGAGGTGCCCGCCCTTTCGGTACCAGGACAGAGATGAAGCCACTGAGTGCTAGAGAGCTTAACTTGCCATCATGCATGCACATGTAGTGAATGGTGTCAAGTGACTAGTAATTAGCGCACAGCATTCCAACCTCGGCCTGGCTGCGAAACCCACACGGCTCTTAACCATACTCTGCTGGCTGCCAAATTTCACAATGAAGCATGCCATTTCCACCCAGCCAGCTGCTCTGCTGATCAACTGTCTTATTACTCTCTCCGTTATCAATCTTATAACCTGGGGTGGAAGGGGTCGATGTTTACAGAATACATAGAATGTGATGTTTCTTGAATAGATTTCAAATTAAAAAAAAAAAAAAAGAAGAAGGTAAAAAATGCAATAGAACGCTGATCTGAGATAGTTCAGAAATACAGCCCCCTCTTCCGGGTTATTATGTTGGTGCAGGTGCATGAGCTGCCATCCAAGCGAATGACAACACCGGTCACACGCATCCTTGGCAATCTGACTACTCACTGGTCTGAATGAAGCAGCATGAGAGCACATGAAAACTATGTGTGTATATAAACTAACAGAACGTCTCCACGTTCATGAATCATATCTTGAGGAGATAAGCCACCGTTAAAAGTTAGTTTGCTGAGTCTCACAACACACAGACAATGAACAGTAGATGTCCCTGATTCTATCACCTGGATACCCCGACTTCTCAACGCAGTGCCAGGTCTTTCTGTTGCAATGGCTATCTGCCTTAATTGTCCTATTACAACCACACTTATCCAGAGTCAGGAGGGGAAGCCCAGAAGGAAGCACCAGGTGGAAAGATAAGACAATGCAAAGCCAAGGCTCAGTGGAAGAAAGCCAAAAAGCACCCGGGGCCGAGCCTTCGTGATGGATGAGACTCTGTCAGAAGTCAGTACCAGAGAAGAATCAGTTAGAGCCGAGGTCGGCCAACTGTGGCTCGCGAGCCACATGCAGCTCTTTGGCCCCTTGAGTGTGGTTCTTCCACAAAATACCACGGCCTGGGCAAGTCTATTTTGAAGAAGTGGCATTAGAAGAAGTTTAAGTTTAAAAAATTTGGTTCTCAAAAGAAATTTCAATCATTGTACTGTTGATATTTGGTTCTGTTGATTAATGAGTTTACTGACCACTGCCCTAGTATTTAGAGCTGCCTCATTCCCTTTAATTTATACCCTATAGAACACCTAGTCACTTGTCTGCAATTCCGTGTTATTACAAACAATACCATAGCAAGCACCAGGTACTCCTCTCCTTATGCAGAGATATGAGTATATTGTGGGATAAAGTCCTACAAGTAGATCTTCTTCGGTGGGCGCATTACGTAGTTAGGTCATAGTGTCTGTTGAACTTTGCAGCACGTGTTTGCTGTGTGCATATTGAATGTTGCACACAGCAAACATGTCCCATGTTGTCACATAACCTCCAAGATTAGAGTTTGTAGAGGTTTATCACTCCTCACCTGGGGTTATACTCAACCTTCCCTCTGGTGTCAGGCGGTTCAATATCCCTCAAGACTTTCCTCAGTAAATAATGTGAGGTCCACCTCACACACTGTACCTTGCCTGTCCCCGCCCCCCACCCCACCAGCGCTAGTTCTCCTCTCGCTGTGCCCTCTTCATAGGCAGGCATCCACACCCCAGAACATGCTCCAGGTCCCATGGCCCCGGAATGCCTTGCCTAAATGGCGTGACCCATGCTGCAGCACGGATGGACCTTGAACACATGTGCTGAGTGAAATAAACATTCCATTGTTGGAGAATTCTTTTAAAACTTCTCAAACTGGTTACCATCTTCAGAAAGTTTAAATGTTCAATGTTGCTCAAATCTAACTGGAAGCGTCTGCTTAAGAAGCTCCCTACCCCCACATCCCAGCCCCATAGAACTATCCTCCTCTAGCTTTGTTTGCTACATCTAGATCTTTAGTCCATTCCGCACATGTGTGTGTGCAAACATAACAAAAGGATGCATACCAAATTATTAGTGCTGGCTACCTAGCGCTTCCATAGTATAGACTGGATCCTTTACAATGTATATGTCATTTTCATAAAGAACAACAACAAAGAGTATTAAAACACACACACACACACACACACAAACCGACTCAAAAAAAAACAACACACACAAAAATCTCTGGCCAAATATCAACAGTACAACGATTGAAATTTCTTTTGAGAACCAAGTTTTTTAAGCTCTACTGTCTTCCCTGCCAAGCCGAGAAAAGGGATAAAATAGACCAAATCACTTGGGAGCATTCAAATGTACTAAGCAAAAGTCAAACATCAACCCAGATTCTAGATAACCTCTTTCGCAACTTTAGAACAACAATTTTTTTCCCTTACATGGATTATCCAGATGGAAGAGTAAATAAGCCCACATTCCATGAGGATAAAATGAACCTGTGGTTCATCGAACACTCTAGCTTAGGCTAATGAGTAAGAGAGGCCAGGCCAGACGCTGATAACCAAACCCCAAGGAAAACAGCAGCACGTGAGTGAGCAAGCAGATGGCCGCTTGCAATTTAACGAGCAGACACTGCGCTTTGGATGGACAGCCCAACCCGGGGAGGCCTTTGGCTGTGGCTGGCCCCTGGGAGCCCTGGCTGGCTGGGCTTCAGCATCTGCTCAGCGGACAGCCCTCTCCTCCCATGAGCAGCTCCCATGATCCATGAAAAGCTCGTGTTTCTGTCAGGCAAGCACAGACCAGGCGCCTGCACTCCTCCGAGACCGAGGCTAACTAACGCTTTACTTACAGCCACACACAGGCAGACGCGGGCAGGAAAGTGCTATTCTAGCTTCTACGGGTCCCATTTATATATATATATATATATTTTTTTTTTTAATATATTTTATTGACTTCTTACAAAGAGGAAGAGAGAGGGATAGAGAGTTAGAAACATCGATGAGAGAGAAACATCAATCAGCTGCCTCTTGCACACCCTCTACTGGGGATGTGCCCGCAACCAGGGTACATGCCCTTGACCGGAATCGAACCCGGGACCTTTCAGTCCGCAGGCCGACGCTCTATCCACTGAGCCAAACCGGTTTCGGCAACGCGTCCCATTTAAAAAGCAGCCCTCGCTGTTGTCGCTCAGGGGATAGAGCATCGGCCTGCAGACTGAAGGGTGCTGGGTTCGTTTCCGGTCAAGGAATCGAACAACAAGCCTGGGTTGTGGGCTCGATCCCCAGCAGGGGGTGTGTAGAGGGCAGCCAATCAATGATTCTCTCTTATCATTGATGTTTCTCTCTCTCCCTCTCCCTTCCTCTCTGAAATGATTCTCTCATCACTGATGTTTCTATCTCTCTCTCCTTCTTCCTTCCTCTCTGAATAAAAATATATTTAAAATAAATAAATAGCAGGAAGAATTGGCAGGAACCACACCTTACTGAGGTCGTTTTTTATATATACCTGAGTGAAAATGTGTCGACACCATGTGAGAATGGGATCAGGCCTCAGAAATAGGCCTCAGGAGTGCAAAGGTCAACTCAGTAAAGGGAAAGAAGAAGGAGCCAGGAGCTCTCAAAAGAAATTTCGATCGCTGTACTGCTGACATTTGGCCCTGTTGACTAATGAGTTTGCCGACCACTGGGTTAGGACACGAACCCACCCTTTTCCACCCAAGGTCAGCCCTGCAGACCTTCCCTGGAGCAAACAGTGTGTCCAGATCAAAGTGTCTGCGTATTACACTGCAAGTGGCTAGCATGCACAGAAAAGATCCCAGCCAGGACCTTAGGTGGATCTGACAAGGCCTACGTAGAATATATACATCTTTAAGTACTTCCTTTTTTGTATAAACGATTCTAAGAACAAGGTGAAGAAACAGGTGTGTGGACAGGGGATTAGGGCTCAGTCCAGCTTTGAGTTTTGCAAGGAACAGCAGCTCAAAATTTCTATATATATAGAACCTTAAGGAGGAACAACTGAACAACCAGTCACTATGACGTGCACTGATGACCAGAGGGCACGCACGGGACATGGTGGGCATCAGCTGCGGTGGGATGGTGGAGCAGGTGAGCGGGACTTCGGTCACTGTCATTGGGGCACGCCTCTGGTGGTTACTGAAAATTCTTTGCTCCTGTGTGCCGTTGTCCCGCCCAGCACTTGTACCCGCTGCCGGTACCCAGCACAAGCCCCGATAGCTCAGCATCATCAGCGTTTCTCCACTTCCCCCTGCTGCTGAGGGGCGTCGGGGCTGGCAGCCACCTCTCACACCCGCTGCCAGCAATGGCCCCCCTTGCTCCTGCAGCCGGCTTCAAAGCCACTGCTCACACCCGCTGCCAGCGCACAGCGCCAGTCGCGATCACTCAGCACCATCAGCGGGTGTGAAAGGTGACTGCCAGCCCCGATCGCCCCTGAGGGCTTCTCCACCTCCACCTGCTCCTGAGGGGTGATGGGGGCAGCAGCCACTACTTTTGCCAGCTGACAGAACCAGCCCCACTCGCACCCACTGCTGGTGTCGACCCCCATTGTTCCACGCCATCAGCAGGTGTGAGTGGGGCTGGTGCCATCAGCATGTGGGAGCAGCGGTGGTGGGGGCAGGGCTTCAGGCAGAGAGGGGACCGGGGACTGCAACAGGAGGGGTCAGGCGGAGGCATGGAGGATGGGCTGAGACCCACCCCTGTGCCCACCACAGCCTCTCGGCCCACAGTTCCTTTCAAGGTGCAGGAATTCATGCACTTAGTCCTAACAAAACCCTAATAAGCAAATCAACCAAACAGCAGAATGACCGGTCACTATGATGTGCACTGACCACCATGGGGCAAACACTCAATGCAGGAGCTGCCCCCTGGTGGTCAGTGCACTCCCACAGGGGGAGCACCACTGAGGCAGAAGCTGGGCTCGGGGCTGATGAGTGCAGCCGCAGTGGCGGGAGCCTCTCTCGCCTCCACAGCAGCACTAAGGACCCCTTGGGGGATGTCCAACTGCCAGGTTAGGCCCGCTCCCCAGAGGAGTCCCAGACTGCGAGAGGGTGCAGGCCAGGCTGAGGGACCCTTCCCCTACCCCCTCCAGTGCATGAATGTCGTATACTGGGCCTCTAGTATTTAAATAAATAAAAACTGGTGGTTTTCGTGTCAGTCTGAAATTATTAACATTACCTCTTGGGCTTTGTTTATGTTACCTTTTTCTAGCTAAAAAAAAAATTTTTAATTTATTAATTCCCTTACACACCAATCACTATTCCTCCTAAATTCAGTACCCTTTCCATTAGCAGAAGTTTACCTGCATTAAATTGAATATTTACATTTAAATCATTCACACACACACACACACACACACACCCGAAATAACTTTGCAAACACATTAAATAGGAGAAGGAAATTGGAGTTAAGAACTGGAGGCCGTAAGAATTTTTTGTTTCTAAAGGATTGACTGTGACTGCCAACAATTTCATAGTTTTAGCTGCTTTCAAAGGGGAGGAATGTGATAATAGCTCCTGGGTGGGACAATTTTGGCTGCACTTGATTTAATCTACGCTTAAGACTCACAGAGACCGGCTTGGACTGCACTTTTTATTTATTTTTTAAGAAACAGCCATGCATTTTATCTGACTGCGGCCTTGGCACTAGCTTAGACGGTAACAGAGGGAGCAGTACTACGCTGGGTCATGGAGTTACCCAACTCCAATCATCACTGAGTGTCTCACTGAAAGCCTGCAGGCCTGGTGCTCAGTGAGTCTGAGGGCCTGTCCTTTCGTGAAGGGCTATGTCACTCAGCTCCCAGGCAGCACAAGTCCATGAGAGAACGGGTGACAAGCCCTGGGCACATTCAGCTGGCGTTTTTATTTGCACTCTGTCTTTTCCATTTGGTCAATAAATCATTTTAAACTCCCAAGAAATGCATCTCGATTTTGCATCCAATATCTTTATTTTTTGTTAATCCTCACCCAAGGATATTTCTCCTCTGACTTTTAGAGAGAGTGGAAGGAGAGAGAGAAAAAAACATTTACTCGTTTGAATGATGCACACTCCCTACATTGGTTGCGGGCACATCCCCGGTAGGGGGTGTGCAGGAGGCAGCTGGTCCGTGTTTCTAGCTCTCTATACCTCTCCCTTCCTCTCTGTAAAAATACATTTTTTAAAAAGAGCAAAAAGGGTATACATTTAGGTAAATACAATAAATTGCTTTTGATGGTTGAAGCAAAAAAAAATGATAATAACATTGTTTGATGTGGTTCTTAATGTATGTATAGAGGGAATATTTGGAAAATTACATTCTAAATCGGGGAAAGGGGCCCGATGGGAGGGAAGGTTTCTATACATCATTCAAATGAGTAAAATGTCAAACCAGTGGACTGTGATACACTGTGCATATAATGCCTAGAGCAACCACGAAGAACGCTGTGAAGACACACACTCAGACCACCATAGATAAGATAAAACAAAATCTTAAGAGCTGTTTTAGTAATCCATATAAAGGCAAAATGGAGAAACAGAAAAAAAAAAAAAAAAGGAATATTTAAGTAATGTAACCAATTGAACCTTGGGAGCATCTTTTTCTTCATGTAACTACAGACAATTTGGTTGTCTAGTCTGTAATATTATTTTCTTTTATAATTCAAATAGTTAGTGAATCCTTTTGATGTTGAAAACCCAAAGTCTGTGTTACGTGTTCGTGGGAATGAGAAATTACACGGCAGGTTCCAATGGGCTAAACTGCGGTTGCCCTGCCTTGTCTGGCCAACAGGTGGCAGCACGCTCCAGGGAAAAGCCTCAAGAATCCTGTGACCGATTTTCCGCGGGAGGGTTTTCAGAACTGCTGGCCTGTGAACCACAAGTAAACAAAAACCTGTCTGCCGTGTTGCTTCTAGCCAAACTGTATTTCCAAAGCAGCAGAGGCCACACCATTTTACAGCTGGGTCCAGGTCACCACTGTCACCAATTGCTAACTGCTTGTTCATTCACAAAGACAGCCCAGCGAAAACGGGCAAGGTTCCTGCCAACCGGAGAGGAGAGGTAAAGAAACAAGGGAAACTGGAGAAAACAAGAGACTGAAGATTGCTGGAGCAGTGGGAACATCTCCCATCTGCGCATTTGATAACATTTCCGTCTACTAAATGTGATTCATAACATGTGACATTTTTACTGTTGA
Source organism: Pipistrellus hanaki (assembly GCF_964339955.1). Lineage (NCBI taxonomy): Eukaryota > Metazoa > Chordata > Mammalia > Chiroptera > Vespertilionidae > Pipistrellus > Pipistrellus hanaki. The sequence continues at coordinate 69,650,119 of NC_140508.1, forward strand.
TAATGCCAACCTTTTATAAAAATATAGCTCTAGTTGCTACGGGCCAGAAGGAAAAAGATGCTGAATGGTAAGGGTGTGCACCTGATATCCTGAGGCTACAGCAAAGCAGCAAAGATTTATAAGTAGGTGATTATATAACAGATTCATGTCAAGACGCTAGCAGTAATCTGAAAAGTGCACAGGAGAAAGAGACATAGGAGGCAAGGAGATCATTTAAAAAGCTATTACATGAAAAACAAAAACAAAAAAAGGTAGGGGAAAAAAGACAATGGAGCTATTTCAAATGATGATTCCAAACGTTCGGAGTTTTAAAATGACCAATTTCTGGTCCCTTACACTGGCCCTAAAATTCCTGCTTGTTTATGACAATGTGAGGCAAACAATGGCAAGTTAATAAAGTAAGACAATTATTTGATTATAATAGCTCCATAATAATTCTTCCTTAATAAGAAGATTAGAAATAGAGGCAGGTAGTCAAATTGGATTTGGACATGTCAGAGTGGAAGCATCAGTTGATTACCCAGGTTAGATGTTCGAACAAGTTTGAAATTAAGATCTGGGGCTTGGTAGATGAAATGTGGTGATACAATAAGGACCATTTGGTTGCTCTTCATCCCCCAATCCTGGCACAGACTGAGCCCGTAACCCATGGAGTCTGCGCTCACTCGGGTTCCTGTCAGAATGAATGAAACTGTAAGGCACCCTTTGTGTCCACAGAGAACCGGAGAGGTGCGTATGAGATGGAAAACTCTCCTATTTATGTCAAAGTGTTACGAGTAGAGAGACAGTGCTCCTCTAGTAGCCACATCAGGCGTGGGAACACAGATTTGGCGTCATTCATGTGTGAGTAGCAGAGTGCTGTCATGTCATTCCTTGAGAGAAGGCGTGTGTGCAGAGAAGAGTGTTACCCAGGAGCTCGGCCAGAGCCCTACGAAGGAGTAGGTGGTAAAGAGAAGCCAGTTAGTCAGTGTGTAAACGGGCAGTGTGTAAATGGAGGAAAAGCAGTGCCCTGGAAACTGAATGTTTAGAAAACAGGCAGGCTGCCAGCAGTGACCAAAGGACTGAGAGGCGGCCATCGGATGTGGCAACAAGGCCACTGTCTCCAAAAGCTCAGCTTCCGCGGGATGGGGAGAGGAGACTGCATCGCGTTAGGGTGAGGAATAAGAAGTGACTGCATCCTTCTCTCCATACTTCAAAGATTATACATTAGTATAAAGTTATAGCTTAGTGGTCGGCAAACTCATTAGTCAACAGAGCCAAACACCAACCACTGAAATGTCTTTTGAGAGCCAAATTTTTTTTAAACTTAAACTTCTTCTAACGCCACTTCTTCAAAATAGACTCTCCCAGGCCATGGTATTTTGTGGAAGAACAACACTCAAGGGGCCAAAGAGCTGCATGTAGCTCGAGAGCCGCCATTTGCCAACCACAGTTACAACTTAACACACTTCAGTACACTCTCAACAGGGATGGTAACATGCAAAACTGTGGTCACTTTGGCTCTTAAGGGTCAAGCATCAGCTGTCTGAAATGCCACCGTAAAGAACACCTCCTTCCCCCAACAGCAAAGTCCAAAGCACAGCTTTGTTTTCAGTGATGTTTATGTTATACTTAAAGCAAGAGCACAACCAGTAGAGAGAACAGTAACCCACCACTCCACGTGGGAAATAAATCCACACCGGAAAATCAAAGAATAAACACTGAACGCTCAAGAGACTCTGAGAAGACAATATTTTACATTTTATATGTATTTTCCAGAATTAAATGTCATTGCTGCATTAATCTTGGCACTAGTGTTCTCTAATTCACTAAAAACAAAACAAAATAAATGCAGTTACCACTCCTGCTTTGGCCCCATAAGTAGATAGGACACCGGGTAGGTCAAATTGACCTCTAAGTCAAAACACTACCAAATACTTTCTGGTATTCTGTCACAAGAGAGCAACAAAACCGTTTTCAAAGGTAAATATTCCTGTTTGGTCCCATCTTCCTGTCTCTATCCGTTATTACCAAACAGTGGCTTATAGCTAAGGGACTGTTAGCACCCTTGTCTCACTTGATGACGACCGGGAAGGAGAGCACTGTTGAGTGACACAGAAATGCAGCAGTTGAACTTGACGGAATGGATAGCTGTACTCACCCATCACCAGTTTATGAGTCAGAAAGTGAGGCCTCGCCAGACACTGAAGCTGCTGGTGCTTTAACCTCCGACGCCCCAGCCTCCAACTGTAAGAAATAAATTGCCATTGTTTATGAGCCACTGAGTCTTTAGCAGCCTTGGTTCAGCAGCCCAAATGGACTAAAACACCATGCAAAGTAGAAATTGTTGGTTAAGGCTTTTAAAAAGTAATCAGGCCGAAACCGGTTTGGCTCGGTGGATAGAGCATCGGCCTACAGACTGAAAGGTCCCAGGTTCGATTCCAGTCAAGAGCATGTACCTTGGTTTTGGGCACATCCCCAAGAGTAGGGGGTGGGCAGAGGTAGCTGATCGATGTTTCTATCTCTCTCTCTCTCCCTTCCTCTCTGTAAAAAAAAATCAATAATATATTTTTTTTTAAAAAAAAAAAAAAAAAAGGTAATCAGCTGCTATCCCACTGTAAACCAAGTCCTAGAAAGTAGCTCTAAATTTTCGGTCTACATCTCTTATAATTAATTAATTTGCATTTTAAATATAGTAGGTACCACCTTATAAGGAATGATAGGAACTGGGGTTTTTTTCCTCGTGTGTCACTTTCTTACCTATTTTGGAAAGAAATGAGATTATCTATTGAGGCAAATGCCACTGTTACACACTCAACACTCATCTATCTATCCCCTTTTTCTGCCTTTTAACATGTTGCCTCTTTGCACAGCCCCTCTGGGAAAATTCCCTGAGGTGTACTCAAACCAACCTCTACGGGGCCCACAGAGGAAGAGAGGGGCTGACAGCTCCAGAATTACACCAAGTTTATTAGGAGGACTTACAGACAGAAGCAGAGACCGGAGCGGCAGCCAGACACTGAAACCTCCACCCCCAGGAGCGGCTGCAGCGTCATATATTGAGCCTCCACGAACACAGGTGCCCTGCAGCCATGCCACGTGCTCCTTAAGCAGGTGGTTTCTAGCCAAGGTGTGCGAGAACATTGCTTTCAGGTGCTCTGGCCACGCCTCCCAGGGCGGACTGCTGGTCACCCAGAGCAAGTTGCTTCTTTTTAAAAATATATTTTATTGATGTTTTTAACAGGGAGGAAGGGAGAGGGATAGAGAGTTAGAAACATAGATGAGAGAGAAACATCAATCAGTTGCCTCATGTACACTCCCCACTAAGGATGTGCCCGCAACCAAGGTACATGCCTTTGCCCAGAATCGAACCTGGGACCTTTCAGTCCGCAGGCCAATGCTCTATCCACTGTTGAGCCAAGCAAGAGCACAACTTGCTTCTAAAGATGGCATCAGGCCCCAGGCCAGTTTGGCTCCATGGATGGAGTATCAGCCTGCGGACTTGGGGGTCCCTAATTCAGTTCTGATCAAGGGCGCACATCCAGGTTGTGGGCTCAGTCCCCAGTGGGGGGGTGGGGGGGGAGAGAAGTGGGGGACAGATGATCAGTGATTCTCTCTCACCATTGATGTTTCTGTCTCTCCCTCTCTCTTCCTCTCTGAAATCAATACAAAAATTGTATATATTTATTTTTTAAAAAAAGATGGCACTGTCAGGTCAAGCATAGACACCAGTCTTCCCAACACCCTTATTTTGTTCACCTTCCCCTGACTGTTGCTGGCCTCTCCTCAGCTCTGGGACATGAATCTCCTTTCCTCTCTGAAATCAATAAAAATGTATTTTTTTAAAAATGAGTAAGTCACTAATACCTCTGTATGCTGATGAATTTTTCCCCCCAAATACGTGTCTTTTGTCTCCACAAGGTATTTGTTTTTATGTATGTCAACTTGTATTAACGCTTTTAAAATAATCAAATACAAATAAAACGGGAAATGCTTGCAACAAATGAACTGATACCCTCAACAAGTAAAATACTTGCAAGTATAAAAGAAAAAAAGTGACACCTCAATTTTAAAAGTGGGGAAAACCATTGAAGAACCGTATGTGTTCAATCACCAGGAGAGGGACATACCTTATCCTCGAGCTAACTACACACAACAGGAAACATCATTTTCCACCCACGAAACGGCCAAGGGAAATTTAAATTCTAAGATTCCGGGACAGCTGGAGCCTAGAAAACCGGAAACCCCACTCGGAGGGGCGGAGCCTGGGAGCGCAAGGCGGCCCGGACCCGGGACCAGCGCTCGGACCTGCAAGTCTGGGGTGGGAAGCCGTGGCTGCTGCGACGCCGTGGTTACCATGGATCCGGCCTGTTGTCACGTGATCACTCTAATCAGAGACCCTGGGAAGGCACCGGAGCTACAGGAAAACGTTCCTAAACCATCGGAGGGGGGCAGATCCGGAGTGACTTGGCATCAAGACGGGGGGTGAGGGGTGGTGGGAGAAGTAGGTGGCGGGAGGCGGTGGGCAGCGAGCGGCCAGGGTGGGGAGGAGCGGCCTCTCACGGCGCCCCGCCCTTCCGCCATGCCGCCCGGCCCGCCCGGCCCCGCCCCAGCCCGGGGTCCCGGCTCTGCGGCGTCCGCGGACGCAGGGGGCGGGCGGTGGAGGGACAGGATCCAGCGCGCTGATTGGCTGCCTGAGAGCGCGGTGGGGCGGGGCGGAGGGACCATGGGAGTCGCGAGCGGAAGGCCACGGGGGTGCACTTCCGGTCTTTGTGTCTCGCCGCCGGGTCGTTAGGCCCCTCGCCGGCCGCTGCTGGCTTCGCGGTGAGGCTCGCGGGCCCCGAGGTGGAGGGAGGCGGGGAGGGCGCGCGGCCCGCGGCGGCGCGGGGAGGAAGAGCCCGCTCCTCGCCGGCCCATCCCAGGGCCGAGGCCCCTCGTCCCGGCGGCGCCTCCTGGTGACCTGGGGACGCCGATGCGGTTCAGTGATTCTCTGATCCCTGGGTCCCGCGGGGAGGGCCCTTGCTCCCCACCGCCCCGACCTTGCAAATGCTGCGGCTGAACCGAACATCAAAGTAGAAAAGCCAGTGCCGCCGAGCTAAATAAACCACAGATATGTAGCCTCCGTGCCCTACTCTCTCCAGCTAGTGGTAGTGTTAGGGTTTGTTACCACTGTCCTGCTAATTCAAGGGCATTCCCTCCTATGGACAGTCCCCCATCCCAACGTCAGATTCTGTCCGACCTGGATCAGAAAATGTAATACGTACTCGTTGCCATAGTTCACTTTTTAAAAATGTTTATTCCAGGATATTCTAAGCTTCTTGAGAGCTGAGATTGGCCTTTTCACTTCTCTCTATATCTGACGTGGTTTCAAACAAGAACTTCTTGGTTATTCCCAGGTAGAGTCATTTATTCAGGAGCAAAAGCCTTTGCATCCTATGACGGGGCTCAGGACAGAGACCATAATTAGTTCCTCTGTTCCTTGAAGAAATTCAGTGAATACCAAAATTGATCAAATGGCAAATATTCAACATTTTTATTTAAATATTTAATATGGATTTTTTTAAAAACTGTTTTACTACCTTAAATGAATCAACACTATTTGCCATAGATAGTTTACTAAAAATATGTACTTTAAAATCAGCATTTTAAAATCCCAGATAGACACTGTTACCTTTGGTAGTCTGAGGCTTATAACTTTATTAAAGAGGAGTTCTGCCCTGGCTGGTTTGGCTCAGTGGATAGAGCGTCAGCTTGCGGACTGAATGGTCCCAGGATTGATTCCAGTCAGGGCACAAGCCCAGGTTGCAGGCTTAATCCCCAGTTGGTGGGCTTGCAGGAGGCAGCCTATCAATGATTCTCATCATTAATGTTTCTCTCTTTATCCCTTCCTCTCTGAAATCAATAAAAATAAGATTTTTACCAAAAAAAAAAAGAGTACTGTTTTACATGTTAGATTTTTCTCCTCAATGAGTCAGAATTGAAAGAATTAGGAAATTTCTCAGTATGTGACTCATGTTAGTATTGCATTATTTTGCTTCTAAAATAATTTCTTATAGAATTAGTAGAAATTCTATAAAATAGGACACAGTGAAAGACATGAGTGAATAATCATGTTTGCCACATGATTATTATTTATTTACAATCTCAAACTGGCTCCCTTTCAGTATATTATTGGGCTGACTGGTGTATCAGTCCTTTGAGGTGTGGTTTTGTTTTTTTTCACTGCTATAAGTTAACAGTGCTTTTTCACTCTTCAGGAAAGAAGAGGTTATTCAGAGAATTTCTGAAGTAGAGAACCCAGTTGTGAGTTTTTTTACCAGCTGTTTCAGGCCAGAATGGCTATGGAATGCAGAGCCGTTTCAACCCTGCTACCTCCAGATCCTCAGGAACAAGAACTGATACTAGTGAAAGTGGAAGAAAGCCTTTCCTGGGGGCAGAAATTAAAGCAGAATGGGAGTACTCGATCTTGCCAGGAATTGTTTCGCCAGCAGTTCAGGAAGTTTTGCTACCAGGAGACACCTGGGCCCCGGGAGGCCCTGGGCCGCCTCCAGGAGCTGTGCCACCAGTGGCTCATGCCAGAGTTGCACACGAAGGAGCAGATCCTGGAGCTGCTGGTGCTGGAGCAGTTCCTGAGCATCCTGCCCGAGGAGCTGCGGGCCTGGGTTCAGCAACGTGGTCCCAAAAGTGGCGAGGAAGCTGTGACTCTGTTGGAGGACCTGGAGAGGGAATTTGATGATCCTGGGCAGCAGGTGGGGACAGGGAGGTGCAGTATGCTGTGGGAAGAGGAATTTACAAACTGGAGCATGTGGCGTCACCATAACAGTAATGGAAATTTGTCTCTATGGAACCATGACCTGAAGTGACTACTAGGGCCATGCACTTCTCTACCTTTAGTTATTTTTCCCTTATCCCTCATGCCTAGCATGTCTTTGTTAACCTCTGAGATTTTTACTAAGCATTTCCCTAGGGATTTTCTCACCACACTAACCATATTTTACTGGTTTCAGATTCCAGCTAGTCCACAAGAACAAGCATTACCATGGAAGGATCTGACATGTCTTGGAGCATCCCACGAGTTAAACACCCAACTCCAGCCTTTAAAGGCACAGCTGAAACCTTGGGAACCTTGCCTTTACCCCCAAAGTGGTAAGAAATAGGAACTCATCTGGGAACTGTTATCAATTAGGCCTCTGGCTTTGAAGATACACAATGAATTGCATTTTACAAACATGCCACATGTAAGCCTCACCTTTATTATTCTAGGCCGGAGGTGCTCTTGATTTAGAATTTAACAGCTTTGTATTCAGCAACCCTCACAGTCAGACTTCCTTGTGTCAGTTTCCCTGTCATTTATTTACTTTCTAGAGGCCCAGTGCATGAAAATTCTCTTAGCCTGGCCTGCCCCTCTCATAGTCCAGAAGCCCTTAGGTGCAGGAGGAGATGCCCCTTCACGCCTCTACTGCTGCCACTGCCAGAAGCACAACCCTCAGCCTGCCCTGGTTACCTGAGCTACAGGCAGCCGCCATCCAAGGCTTGCCTGCATCTCAGGTCATCCCTGGGGGGCTGAGGAGGCTGGGGGACTCCAAAGGCATGTGCACAGAGTGGACACACGCCTTCCGCCCCAGCAGAGCGCTCATAGGGTGTGGGCGCTGCCATCTTTGAGAGTGGGGCAGTCAATTAGCATGTTCCTCCTTATTAGGTGTAGGTGCTGCCATCTTTGCAACAGCATGAGGGTCAATTATTATATTCCCTCTTTATTAGATAGGATTCCTTCCTTATTCCTTCCTTATATATCTTACCTGGGTAATAATACATGTCTAATAGGCACTGGGTCTCTATCTTCAAGGAACTTTCAGATTTATGTAGGTGGTGGACAAGCAAAAGGGCAATTGCAGTATAGTGTAGTAAATTATAGAATAAGAGTAGGCACTGGGCACTATATCCAGTCTTAGCGGTTCAAGGAATACTTCTTATAGAGACATCTAAGACTTGAACTAGACGTAGGGAAAAAAAACAGATAAGCAGGTGGGGGAAATAGGCTAAAGGAAAAGACTCTCTCAATATTTCTGACACTGAATGTATGAGATTTTCCCTCATAGCAGTTCTGACACTTAATGTGATGTATAGGGTTTTCCCCTCACAGTAATCAGTTCTCACACTTAAGTCCCCAGAATTAGTGCAGATCCCACAGGTTAAGGTTTCAGTCTCACAAGACTGACCCCCATTTCAGATGCCAATTGCAGGTAACGAGTTCAAGTTACCCACACATCTGATTTTTTGTGAATTGACAATTCCATGACCCCCTCCTCGGGTTTCATAATTTCTTGAATGGCTCACAGGATTCAGGGGTTTCCCTTACTACCACTGGTTTATCATAAAGGATATAAACGAACTAGCAGTACATGGGGTAAAGTCCAGAAGGGTCCTGAGTGCAGAGCTTCTGTAGCTGTGAAGTTTGGGATACCAGTCTCCTGACACTTGGATGCATTCACCATCCTGGAAGCTCTCTGAACGCCTTTAATGTTTTGTTTTGTTTTTTACAGAGGTTTCCTTACCTGGGCACAATTGATGAAATCATTGGTTGATAATGATTAGCTAGCTAACTTAGTCCAGCCCTTCTTCCTGAAAGTCAGAGAATGGGGCTGAAAATTCCAATCCTCTTATCACTTGATTGGTTCCTATGGCAATCAGCCTACCTCCAAGAGTCAACTCATTAGCATAATCCCAGGTATAGTTGGTAGGGGCTTACAAATAACGCACTCCTCTCACATCTACCACTTAGGAAATTTCAAGGGTTTTAAAAACTCTGTGCCCAGAACTGGGGATGAAGAACAAATATATATATATATATATAAACCTAATATGCAAATTGTCCTTGTGGGAGTTTGACCAGGAGATTGGGAATTCAATTGCTTGCTATGTGTGCTGACCACCAGGGGGCAGCATGGAACAAAGCAAAGCCCTGGCCTGCAGCCAAAAAAGGGAGACTCCAGCCAGCAGCTGGAAGGCCCCAATCAGCTCTGATGGCCAGCCAGGCCTAGGGCCCTACCAGTGCACTGGGCCTCTAGTAGTAGTATATCACACAAGCAAAGGCCACAAAGTCCTGAAGGTGAGAGACTATACCCCATTGTGGGAATTGCAGATAATTCAATTTAACCTGAACAGAGAATTCATAGAGGAGAGGTAGTAAGAGAAACTGGACAGGAAAATGGGACCCAGATTGTGGAAATCTGTATGTCATTCTAATTAGTTTGTACAGTGCAGGGGGGTACATTTGAAGGGATTTGAACAAGGGAATGACGTGATTGGATATATGTTTTACAATTTAGTTGCAGGATAGAGAATGCATTTGAAGGCAGGAGGAGAGCCCTGTTAGAAACTTATAATCAAGTGGCCACAGTGAGTAAATCAAGGTGAATTATGGTGAGAGGTGGGGAGTATTAAAGTTGACTCCTGCTTAACGGTATTTAGATTGTACTGAATTAGTTGGTCATTGTTAAAGTGGAGTATGAGGGTAGGAGTGGAGGTTTCAGGTTTTAGTCTTAACTGCTTGGTTAATAGTGGGCCTATTTCATATACATGGAAAACATAAAGGAAAAAACATACTGATGATGTATTTAGGTGCTTATGAAATATTCACAAGTAGCTGAAACCGGCTTGGCTCAGTGGATAGAGCATCGGCTTGCGGATTGGAAGATCCTGGGTTCAATTCCAGTCAAGGGCATGTACCTTGGTTGCAGGCACATCCCTGGTGAGGGGTGTGCAAGAGGTAGCTCATCTATGATTCTCTCTCATCAATGTTTCTAACTCTCTATCCCTCTCTTCCTCTTTGAAAAAATCAATAAAATATATTTTTTTAAAAGAAAAAAAAAAAAAGCAGTTATCTTCACTTAAAAAAAAAAAAAAAAAAGAATCACTAAAAAAAATTTTAAAAAAAAAGAAATATTCACCAGTAATATGTCCAATAAGCACTGGATATGAAAGTTTAGAGCTTACCAGAGGAAACGGTAGAACTGGGGATCTGATTAGCATATAACATAAGTGCATTAGTAATTGAAGTCTAGAGGATAGACAGTTTATAGAATGGAGATGATACATGAGAGCCCAGCACAAAATTTGAAGGAACTTATGATGGCCAGCAGGGTAGGGCAGTTGGGGGCGACTGGAAGAGCCTTCAGTTTGAGCTCAAATCTCAGTAGACATCAGCCCATGCGTCAATCTTGTGAGATGTTTGAGTGGTTGGCCTTGAATCAGAAGGAACAGCCACAGAAATCAGGCTAATACAGCTGTTTCTGGAAGGGAGGTGTTGTCCACAGAGTCAGTGTTACAGATATATGTGAACAGTGATATCTTTTGTGTTTGGCGCATCTGTTTTCTCTCACATCGAAAGTGAGTGTTGAGAGTGACTGAAGAAATTAAAAATCTGGCTTTTGTTGTTATCATTTCAGATCATGAGAACAATGAATCGACAGAGGAGGATATTTCAGGAGGAAAAGCAGGACTTCCCCAGGAACTTTCATTCAGAGGAATCAGTGAACACAAAAGCAGCTTTGAGTGGCAGCAAGGAAGTGCTTCAAGGAAGAAATTAGGAAGCTCCCCTTCCCCAGCAGGCAGTTTTACTCAAGCCATCACACACAGATCCCTAAGCAAGAGATTCCATCACGAGCCACAAAGAAGCCTGATTCTAAGTACAAACTCCATAACATTTCAGAAAGTTCCTACAGAAGAGAGACCTCATAGATGTGAAGTATGTGGGCACAGGTTTAAACAGCATTCCTCTCTAACACAACACCAGAGAATCCATACCGGAGAAAAGCCCTACAAATGCAGCCAGTGTGGGAAGGCCTTTAGCTTGAGGTCGTATCTGATTATTCATCAGAGAATCCACAGTGGTGAGAAAGCATATGAATGTAGTGAGTGTGGAAAAGCCTTCAATCAGAGCTCGGCTCTCATTAGACATCGGAAAATTCATACAGGTGAGAAAGCTTGTAAGTGTAATGAATGTGGCAAAGCATTCAGTCAAAGTTCCTATCTCATCATCCATCAAAGAATTCATACTGGTGAGAAACCCTATGAGTGTAATGAGTGTGGGAAAACCTTTAGCCAAAGCTCAAAGCTTGTAAGACACCAGCGAATCCACACAGGAGAGAGACCTTATGAATGTAATGAATGTGGGAAAGCATTCAGGCAGAGCTCGGAGCTGATAACCCATCAGAGAATACATAGTGGAGAGAAGCCCTATGAATGCAATGAGTGTGGAAGAGCCTTCAGTTTGAGCTCAAATCTCATTAGACATCAGAGAATTCACAGTGGAGAGGAACCTTATCAATGTATTGAATGTGGCAAAACATTCAAAAGGAGCTCAGCCCTTGTTCAGCATCAGAGAATCCACTCTGGGGATGAAGCTTATATATGTAATGAATGTGGGAAGGCTTTCAGGCACAGATCAGTCCTCATGCGCCATCAGAGAGTCCACACTATAAAGTAACTGGTTGGTGAATAAATAAACTAGAGGCCTGGTGCATGAAATCTGTGCACTGGGGGGGGGGGGGGGCGGGGGGAGTCTCTCAGCCCAGCCTGCACCCTCTCCAATCTGGGATCCCTTACAATCCAGGACTGCTGGCTCCCAACATCTCGCCTGCCTGCCAGCCTGAGCAACACCTAACTGCTCCCCTACTGACCTGGTCGCCCCCAACTGCCCTCCCCTGCTGGCCATCTTGTGGCAGCCATCTTTGATCATATGGGGGTGGCCATCTTGTGTGAGGGTCAATTTGCATATTACCTCTATTGTATAGGATACTTCTGTCAAATGTTTATCTTTGTTAGTCAAAGACTCCATGAAGGTTATAAACTCCTAGGTCTCGAGTCAGTCAGACTTGATGCAGCTCTCCCCGGTGCACATGCACATTATCCCTTGAAAGCTTTTCCTGTGACTAGTCAGAACAGCAGGTGGAAGAATTGTTGCTTCCTCCTTTTCTCTTACCATTAGGAATACTCAGGAAATAGGAAAAATGGACTAGTGCACTGAAACCTCATTTTCCAGGAGAATGTCATGAAGAGGGTAAGCAGTCCATGCTCTAGTCACTCAGTCTGATTGCTGGTGTGCCAGGTTTGGGGGACAATATGAGGGACATTTTGTCTCAGGAATGCAAAAGTTTACTGATCAGTTAAGAACAATGACAGGACAGCAAGACAGATGGGGAAACAGTTTAATAAGTCATTTAATGAGCCCAGGGTTGGCTAGAAATGAGACAATAATACAAATTAATTTACCCAGCAGTTCTTTTTGAGTTCTTTGTGCCAGGAGCTAGGTATCTTGGGAAATAAAGACATTTTGTACAGTTTAATTGACAAGGAAAACCCAGCAATGGCACTGGTATGATCAGTGCCACATGACATTAAGAAGTCCCTAACCCAAACTTGGTGAAGGAAAAATGATCTGAAGGTTGAGGGGGCCACAGGTCTGGAAGAAAGTGAGAAATTAAAAGTAAAAGCCCCCTTTGTGTGGAGCATGCCTGGTGAGGTCCTAGTGAAGTGGAGCCAGCCAGTCTCTTAAGCAGTGCCTACAGTAAAACAGGAGCCTCTGGAGGAGTCTGTTAGAAAATCCCTGAAGTCCTTGGGTCACCAGGCGGTGAGTTTTGTCTTCGTCTGGAGGGCCCCAGAAAAAGGGTTAATAGTTTTCTTGCCCTACCTATAGTTTAGACCTTCCATGAGGGTGAAGGTGGGGCCAAAAAGACCCAGCCTGGCGGTTGAGAGTCTAAATGTCCCAGACAGAAGGACATCTTTGGTTCTTACAAGTAAGACTGACAAAATTGCTAATAACTTCCTCCCACCTTCCAGTGCTCTGAATTAGAAGCTGCTATGGCTACCATATCATTGGGGCTGCACCCCCACAGTTCCTAGTGCACTGCTTTTGGCTCAGATGCTAAAAATATTTGTCAGTTGCTGGGTCTGTGACTTATTTTTCAAGTACTCACACATGATCAGTTTTGTCTTATATCAACAGCATTCAGTCTTTCATGAATTCTGTTAGAGACAAAGCTAAAGGGAAGTGACAACAGAAAGCAACAGTAATGGTCCATCCAGAGATTCCCATCTTCTGAGGGAACAGCAGGAAAAGTACCTCTAGACTGGTACTTCCCTACAGTAATGTGGGAAGAGATATAGGCTAGCCAGCAAGAGAAAAACATGTTATTCAAAATACCTAACGGTTATAACTCACCAAAAATAGAAATCTTTGGGCATCTAGAATCTTGTGCAGAGGAAAAGAGAGAAGTTGTACTCCAGTTGGGGCACATGCAGGTGAGCATGTATTAACCAGCAGGAATGGCAGGAGGGCCAACTGCCCAAGCTTAGAATGAAAAAAGAAAGGGAGAGAATCATTTGGAAAAGATGGTAAAATGTAACAAGAGTTATTCAACTCCTGTTTTCTTCCACAAACAAAGGGTAGGACAAACTACAAATGATACACCATCTATTACAGAAAGAGGATGTTCTTTCACAGATCAATAGGTGCTTATCCGGGCTTTGTGTATATGTACTAGTTATTTCTCAGATGCCCATATTTTGCACACGAGGAAATGAAGGCTTAGGATCGCAGCTTACTCTCACATAGCTACACAGTGGTGAGGTTAGACTGAACCAGGCAGTAGGAATTCAGAACCCCTTTCTCTACACTATCTCCCCATTAAGAAGTAAACAGAAAAAAAAATGTTAAATAGGCAAATCACAAAAGAATAAGTTCAATGGATTTTATTGATACTAAGTGTTCAGCCTTGCTAGAATTAAAAAGGCTATATTGAAGCAAGAGTTGAGATGTCCCTCACCAAACTAACAAAAATTCAGGGAAATTGGGACTCTAATGTTGCAAGTGGGACGTGAGTAGATACTGTCTGTGGCAATCAAACCAGAAGCCTTAAGCATTGCCTTTTTACTTTAAAATTCTACCTATAAATGTATGCTTCAAAAACCATCATGAATGTATACAGTCTTAAAAGTGATGTTGATATTAAAGGACAAAACATTAATATGTAAAAAGACAATTACGTACCGTATGATTCCATGTAAAAATATATTTATGCATTAAATACTGGAAATAAAGTGCTATACTAGTTCTCTGAGTGATAATATAGGTTATTTCATTTTTCCCACGCTGTGTCTTACAAATTTTCTTGCAATAAATACTTATAACTTCTAAAATTAGAGGAAAAAAAGAATGAAAGGAAGTGGCAGCCCAGGGTAGTTGGGAAATATTAAGAAAAGTACATGCTTTCCACAGCATCTCTTCCAAGTCCTAGGAGATTAGTTAATTTGGTAACTCGGTTTGTGACTTCCTTGTTGGTAAACAACAACGGTAGACATACCCATCTCACACTAACATACACACAATGTCTACAAATTGTAAATCTGCGCATGTCAACTATCTGCATGATTTATAGGTGAGAAAAGGAATAGCCTTGAAGTGGAGACCCTTGTTCTTGCTGGTTCTTTTCCATTCTGCAGCTGTAAGCAAGTCAACTGACAATCTAGACCAGTGTTTCCCAAACCTCTCTCCTGATGAGAATCACCTGGTGGAGTTGTTAAAACACAGATTCCTGAATCCCAGCTAAGAAGAGCTAAACTAGAATTTTTGGGAACATATAGGTATACATATATCCCTCTCCCTCCTATTGGTCAGTGAGAGGAAACTCTAGTTAAGTATACAATTTTACCTATATGTTCCCAAAAATTCTAGTTTAGCTCTTCTTAGTTGGGATTCAGGAATCTGTATTTTAACCACTCCACCAGGTGATTCTCATCAGGAGGGAAGTTTGGGAAACACTGATCTAGACCCTCAGTTCAAAGGAGCTGAAGTAAGTGATCTCTTACAGAGAGCTTCAACATTCTGTGTGTTTACAAAGGGGGGAAGGGGTGTCTGAAGGCACCATATAAGCCCGAAACCTGGCATGTGCCCTGATGGGAATGAACTGTGACCTCCAGGTTCATAGGTTCCTGCTCAACCACTAAGCCACACCAGCCGGGCAGCAAGTAGCCTCTTGAAACACACACACACACACACACACACACACACACACACACACACTGCCTACCTTTGAGCAAGAGTCAGGGCAATCCCATGGCCTTCCCCTCCTCTCTCAGTATGTTCACACTTGTGCAGAAAAAAGCCCATGACCTTTTACATCTGTGACCAGCCAATAAGCCAGCTGCCAGTGACAAAGGTAATTGTTTTTCCTTCACCAGTGGGATAGAAAGTAATTCATGCCTTTCCCTTTTGCTCAAGCCTTGTTTCTTTTGGGATAGAGGCAGTCCAGAGGGGAATAATGTTTACCTTAAATGGACACAGACCCTCCAGTCCCAACTGTCCCTCTAGCCTCCAACATGTTTTCTTTCTTTGGTGCATGTACATGCCTTTTTCCAGAAGACATTCCTTCTATCACTCAAATTCTCCTGAGGACTTCAAGAGCGCTTAGGTCACTCTGAGCCTGGGATAGGCCACCCAACTCAGTGATCATAAATAGGAAGAACAGAACCAGCGACATGTCCTGGCTCTGAACCAGGGTCTGTAAGAACCAAGCCCTTGTTTCTGTCTGAGTCCTCACCAGAAATATCTCTAATGCTCATGATTTCTAACAACATTCTGTTCATGACAACATACGTATTCTCTAAGATAAAGGACATTTCTCACTGTCCTTTCACTTCTTCTGAGCCCTCTCCAGGATCACCATTAATATCCATATTTCTACTAACAATCTCTTCAAGGCATCCTAGGTGTTGTTTTGTTTGTTTTTCTATCATGAGCCTTAACATCTAGCCATTACCCAATTTTGTTTTATTTCAGAGAGGAAGGGGTGTGCACTTGACTGGAATCAAACCTGGGACCATTCAGTCTGCAGGCCAAACCAACTAGGGCCCCTATGCCCCCCCCCCTTTTTTTTTTTAAATATGATTTTTTACTGAGTGGAAGGGGAGAGGGGTAGAAACATCGATCAGCTGCCGCCTGCGCGCGCGCGCGCACACACACACACACACACACACACACACACACACACACACGGGATGTGCCAGCAACCCAGATACATGCCCCTTGACTAGAATCAAACCCAGGACCCTTCAGTCTGCATGCCACACCAGCTAGGGCCCCTATGGCCTTTCTTGATGGCAGAAGACAGCCAGCTGTATTCCCAGAAATGTGGGGCTTAACTGCCCGGCGTCTCTGGTTTCCAGGGCACTGCTGCTCCAATGCGGCAGAGAATCAGAGCAGCCGGCGCCCTGCGACCCGGCTCCCACCGGCCCACTGCGTCCCTGGGACCCGGCGGCCGGCATGTCCCCAAGGCCCCCGGGGACTCAGAGGCTCTGCAAAGCTCCGGGGACCCGGGAGGGCAGGAGGGAAGGAGGATGGAGCACACGCGGGGGAGGGGGTCTAGGGGGAGGCCAAGGCGGTAACTGAGGAAGAACTCGTCCTGCGGTCAGAACCTACCCGCCCCAGGGCGCTTTCCCGGGAGCTGTTTTCCGACATTCACGTCAAGAACCGGCAGGCGAGGCCAGGGCTCTGTCCCCGCTGTCGGTCCCCCGCTACAGCGGGGCTTGGCCAGCTCCGGGCTGCGGGCAGCTCCGCGGATGCGCGGGTATTACGTCTCGGCCGCCCGGCGCGTGCGCAGTGCGCGCCCAGCCATAGAGCTGCGGGTCCGCCCGCTTCCTAGAGCGGCCCGAGGTGGTGCCGCGCGGGGCCGGGCGGCGGCCGCAGAGCTGCGAGGTGCTGGCGCTGTGGGCTCTCGAGAGGCGCAGGGTCGCACGGGATCCCGCCTTGGAAGCGGCCTGAGGCCGTGGGGCGTCGAGGTCGCCGGGGTCGCCCCTGGGCGCGGCTTCTAGGTCCGGCGAGCTGGGTCAGGCCGTCTTTGCTGGCCCTTGGGTTCCGTTGAATGAATGTCGGGCACCGGGAGTGGGTGGGGCAGAAGCTTGGGTGCCTCCGCGCGAGCCAGCCCCCCGCGCCTGGGAAGTGCAGCCTGAAGGCATGAAGGGGAGGAAGAAAAGACTCCGCCATGAAGGCTCGGCAGGTGGTGTCGCCGGGTCTCGGAAGGGGAGCGAACAGCAGTGTCCGGTCGTTGCAGCTCTACCTGACGTGGCTGGCATTGCCCCCAATGGGGTCTGAAGATCGCCAGGCTCGGGACGGAGAAGACATGTCCCCGGGGGGTACTGCCTGACGCCTGGGTGATGAGAGAGGAAGCTTAGTAAGTTTGCACAAGATGTTTTTTTTTTTTTCCCTCCTTTATTTCTTTACATCTGGAGGACGTTCTTTGGTAGCCTGGTGTCGGAAATTGTATCTCCCGACTCCGCAGTGATTCGCTCCCCAGCCCGGTGGTGCCCAGTTGCCCCGGGGTCTCAGCCCGACCTGGACAAGAAAAGCCCCCGAGGCCATGGTGATGCTCCGGGCGCTCCTGAGGGTCCGGTGTGCAGCGGCAGCCCATGGAGATACCGCTCAATTCTGAAGCTCAAGACCGCCCGCTTCTGCCAGGTGAGCAGCAGTGTGTTCTCCCTCTCTGGGTGGTTTTGGGGGTGGGGGTGTCACCATTGCTATATCAGTGTCATCGGTGTTATTGGCATTCTTCATTACCTGCACTTCACTGTTAGGCAGTGCCCTCCCTTCAGTGCTGCAAGCACAGTCACATGACTGTTGTGAATTCTGGCAATCGCATTCTCAGGGAATGCCTCCCTCTCCTTTAGTCCCCAAATCATCTATTTTCCCCATTATAATCACCTTATCACCAATCTGTTAGTATTTGATATTCCCCCTTTTAAATCTTTTCTTTCTGCCCTGACCAGTTTGGCTCAGTGGATAGAGCCTCGGCCTGCGGACTGAAAGGTCCCAGGTTCGATTCTGGTGAAGTGTCTGTACCTTAGTTGCAGGCTCCATCCCCAGTAGGGGGCGTGCAGGAGGCAGCTGATTGATGTTTCTCTCTTTCATCGATGTTTCTAACTCTCTATCCCTCTTCCTTCCTCTCTGAAAAAAATCAATAACATATATTTTAAAAATAAAATAATTTTTTTAAAAATATTTTTTTATTGATTTCAGAAAGGAAGGGTGAGAGAGAGAGAGAGCAATATCAATGATGGGAGAGAATCATTGATTGGCTGCCTCTTGCATGCCCTGCAATGCAGACATGTATCCTTGACCAGAATCAAACCAGGACCCTTCAATCCACAGGGTCTATCTACTGAGCCAAACCAGTTGCGCCCCAATTACTTTTTTTTTTTTTTATGATTCTGTTTCCTCATTAGTATATGTACATACTAATTCATGTCTTGGAGGTTATTTTGAGGATCATGTCTATCGCTCTAGAAAAAGTGACCTAAAAGATCAGGCATTTTTAAACCATGTTATTTTCTTTGGTTCTGTGGGTCATCAAGTTGGGCTGGGTTCAGCTGGGCAGTTGTTTTGTGTTTTTCAGGTCTTGCCTGTGATCACTCATGCAGTCATCTAGCTGCTCAGCTAGGGCAGGTCTAAGCCAGTATCAGTAATAATCAGTTGCATACGTCTGGCTGTTGGTGATTTCTATGGCTGGTAGCCCAGACTTTTTCACAGGGCAGCAAGTTTCCAAACTCAGGCAGAGGCCAAGCCCTGGGATGCAAAGCACTTTCTAACCTGTTTGTGTTACATTTGTTAATATGTCATTCACCAAGTAAGTCACATAACCAGTTCCAAAGTCATTGTGGGTGAGAACTACACAAGGATTAGATACTGGGGGAATAGGATTCAGTTGGGCCCAACTATAATAATAAAAGGGTAATATGCTAATTAGACCAGATATCCTTCCAGACAAAGCCACAGTGGTGGGGGTCAAGGCAGAGGTGGTTAGGGGTGATCAGGCAGGTAGGGGAGGGCAGTTAGGGGGCAATCAGGCTGGCAGGCAGAGGCAGTTAGGGACAATCAGGCCAGGAGACAAAAGTGGTTAGAGGCGATCTGGCAGCCAGGGGAGCAGTTAGGGGCATCAGGCCGGCAGGCAGAGGTGGTTAGGGACAATCAAGCAGGCAGGAAGGGGAGCAGTTAGGAGCCAGCAGTCCCAGATTGCAAGAGGTATGGATGTTCAAGGGGTCCCAGATTGGAGAGGGTGCAGGCTGGGCTGAGGACCGCCACACCCCATGGTCTCTAGTCCTATATAATAAAAGCCTAATATGCACATTGACCTAACAGTGGAATGACTGGTCACTATGATGTGTACTGACCAGTAGGGGGCAGATGCTCAGTGCAGGAGCTGCCTCCATCCCACAGGCCCCAGGCCAGCCTAGGTGGGTACCAGCGGCACCCCTTCCACCCGATTGTTCCGCTGGTCCCCTCCAAGGCAGGTGCCAGCAGGGACCCCTGATCGCCCTGCTGGTAGTCCCAAAGACCGGCTCTGATCGCCAGCCAGGCCTAGGGACCCTACCCATGCCTGAATTTTGTGCACCAGGTCTATAGTTATTACTATAACAAGCACCACAGGCTCTAGGTGAGATCCTATATAAACCCTGAGAACACACCTGACTGGTACTAAGTTCTTTATAAATAGTAGCCACTGTTATTTTGGTCCTCCCATTGCTGCTGTGTTTTTTCTAAGAAATTCAACTTCTGTTAACCCTTTCTTTTACTCTAGGTCTTCTGCCTCTTTTTAGTATTGGAGCATCTTTATTTTATTTATCCTATATTTAGAATTTGTCTTTAAGAATCTGTCCTTAGGCATCTAGTTCTCATCTTTCCTAAGAATCACTGAGCTTCCTCCTTGAAGTTTTACAAAAATTGATGTACATATTATATTGCATCTGTTTGTTTCTCTTAAAGTGCGAATAAAATAGCATTTTAATTATAGTTATATACAAAGGTGCATTTATAAAATGTACAAAGATACAAAACAGAAAGTTTAAATAACCTAGTCACTAACATTTATGTATCCTTCAAATAATTTAACTATTTAATAAATATTTGTTGATAAATGCTTATTAATAAGATCATATCTTGTTAATTATTATTGTCCAAATAATATTATTAATTAATGAGAGTTTACTCTGTACCAAGCACTGCTCTTAAGTGTGGGGGATATAGCAATGAACTGAACAGACAAGACTTTGCCCTCAAGGAGCTTACATTCTAGTGGGGAAAACAGGAAATAAACAAATATATAGTACAATATCAGGTAGTAATAGTGGTTATGGAAAAAATAAACCAGATGTATCAGTCAGTATTCTAGCAGAAGACAGTGGGCTCATTCAATTGGGGTAATTCAAAGTTTCATGAAAAAGATGGGCAGGGTTACATAAATCAACAAGGGATGGAGAACATCTTGGAGACAAACAATAATGAGCACTTACTACCTCTTGGCCTTAAGGTACAAGAGGAGGGGTTGATTACCAGATCCTGGAGTGGGGAGCTATAGAATAGAGCTGCCTAATAGGAGCTGTAGCCTTTGCTAAAACAAACACAATTACTTCCCATTCCTGGCCCAGGAAGAGGGAAGCCAGGATGTAGGGTAACCAACTCATCCCAGTTTGCTTAGGACTTGGCACTGAAAGTCCCATATCCTGAGCAGCAACTCTGTTGGGGGGAAATCAGGAAAATTGGTCACTCTACAATTCTCCTCCCACTTTTAGCTAAATTTAATTGCAAGCCAGAGAGCATAGAACCCCAAGTGATGCAGTGCATAACCTGTTATCAACCTACTGAAGCATAGAGCAGAATGAACAGATCTACAGGCATGGAAGGACAATATCCATCACAGCCTACCCTTTTTAACCTATGATATCCACCTTTGTCCTTTGTTTAGGTTGTTGTGTTCCCAACACAGCAGAAGAACAAAGTCTTAAGCTACTATTTCATTGCAGGCTGACATATAATGAAATCATACTTCCATCTGAAACCTAAAACTTCCCTACCCCCACTGCTATTCATATATATTTTTGCTGAATTTATATTTAAAAATTTCATTTTTGATACAGTTGCTCATTGTATACAGAAACACAATTGATGTTTGTTTAATAAACCAATTCTAATAGCTTTTTTGAGACACTTAAGGATTTTCTATATATGTGATTGTGTCATCTGTAAGTAAAGACAGTTTGACTTTATGTTTCAGTTATTTTTTATGTCTTATTGCATTGGCTGGGAATACTGAATGGAAGTTGTACAATGTGGAACAGAAATGTTAAAGGAGGGCATCCTTGCTTTGCTTCCTTGTTCATAAAAGAACAGCATTCATTATTTACCCATTAAGTGTAATGTTAGCTATTGGTTTTTCTTTGCTTTTTATTGGTAATTTACATATAACATCATTGATGTTTGCATTTCAGTGTACCATCTCCTTGTTTTTATTCATCCCATGTTTTGTTGCTTTTGTCTCCTTTTTAGCCTAATTTTGCATTATCAGGTTTTTGTTTTAAATTTTTCTATTAATTTCATTGTTTATACATTATTTCATTGTTATTTACTAGTTACTTCATAGCAACTTTTCTCAGATGTGATTCTGTGAGAGAATTTATCCCAAGCACTCTAAGCATCCATTGTAAGTAATGTATTAACGTCACTCCTATTATGGTATCTATGTATCATTTGGGGGAGAATTATGAATAGTCACTCACACCATTTTCTTACAGAACCCCAGTTGAAAAGGGTTGCCTTCAAAATTACAACATAAACATTTAATTTATTGTACTTTATCTTTTTTTAGTATGTTTTTATTGATTTTGTGTGTGTGTGGGGGGGGGGGGGGATAGAAACATGGATGAGAAAGAAAAATCATCAATTTCTTGCACACACCCCCATTGGGAATTGAGCCCCCAAACCAGCATATTCTCCTGATCAGGAATCAAACCATGACCTGATTCATAGGTCGTAACTCAACCAATGAGCCGCTGTGGCTGGCTGTGGTGTGTTTAACATTGGGCTGACAATCAAGAAATTTAATGCAGTTCTCATAGTGCCTACGATCACAGGATCTGGAATTGTTGAGCAAAGAATGGCCTCCTCAAAAATCAACTCGAGATTTCTGACCCTACCTCTCTGACCTTTTCCTAATTTACTCTCCTTAGTAAGGAAGTTTGGCAGTGACTAACCAAAGTTTGGCTAACTCAAAAATGGGCCAATTCATTGGTAATAATCAAGACAAAAGAAATGGAGGAGTATCTAAAGACATATTTTTTTTAATTTTGGATTCTGTCTTGACTATTCCTGGGCATGATGCTTCTTTCTTTACCGTAATGATTGCCTCTGACCAGTCTGGTATACCCTCTCAGTGACAATCTGCGCACTGCTGCCTCCTGCATCCATTCCCGATTATTTCACACTGTTTACCTTACAAATGTTCATAAGTTGTTTATGTAGCAGCTCTAATTTAGTCTAACTTACCTAGTAGTCACTGTGATTAGATTTTGGTAGTCTCAGATCTCCTGTGACAAACATATACAGATCAAATCTGGTAAGTCACTTCTCTTAACTGAATATTGTGGTCCATTACTTATTGAGTTTTCCTAGTTTCCCTCTCAGAGGATAATTTTGGATTTTATAGCACTTCCATATTGTGATGACATCTGTTTCACTTGAAACTTTCTTACTTGTATAGAGCAGCGTTTTTCAACCGCTGTTCCGCGGCACGAGATGTTGCCTGGTGTGCCGCAGGTGCAGACAAGAATTTTATAATTTTTCACTATTTTGTTTACTTAATATTTCATAATAAAGTAATTATAAAATACTTTCTTTGTGTTTATTTGATTCCTATTCAAGAGAATTACTTTATATATAGTCAATATAGGCACAGAGTTAAATTTTTTAACATTTTCTAATGGTGGTGTGCCTTGTGATTTTTTTCATGAAACAAGTGTGCCTTTGCCCAAAAAAGGTTGAAAAACACTGGTATAGAGAACACATTCCATTTGAATTTTGTTTATTGTTCTAGATGGTAAGACCAAGACCAAGATTGGAGAGCTGGCTTCAGAGGAAGAAATCACAGCAGAAAATGAGCCATTGGCTGAAGAGTCTGACAGTCCCAGAGACGATGCTCTCCAGGATTCTGAATGCAGAGAATTCTGTGAATTGGGGGATACATTAAATGAAAAGGGTAAGAACATCTTTAAAAGAAGACAGCCTAACTGTGATGAATGTGGACAAAACTTTGCTTGGAGTACAGGCCTCATTAGGCATCAAAGAAACCATTGGGAGAAACCCTATGAATGTTATAAGTGTGGGAAGGCCTTTCGTATGAGCTCAGCTCTGGTTCTGCATCAAAGAATTCATACTGGGGAGAAACCCTATCCTTGTCATTGGTGTATTAAAAGTTTCAGTAGGAGCTCAGACCTTATTAAACATCAAAGAGTCCACACTGGTGAAAAACCCTATAAATGTGATGAATGTGGGAAAGCCTTCAGTCAGAGCTCAGATCTTATTATACATCAGAGAATCCACACGGGAGAAAAACCCTATCAGTGCAGTCACTGTCATAAAAGTTTTAGCCAGCGCTCAGACCTGGTTAAACACTTGAGAATCCATACTGGAGAAAAGCCTTATACATGTAACCAGTGTAACAAACATTTTAGTCAGAGTTCTGATGTTATAAAACATCAAAGAATCCACACTGGTGAAAAACCATATAAATGTGATGTGTGTGGGAAAGCCTTCAGTCAGAGCTCTGATCTTATTCTACATCAGAGAATCCATACTGGGGAGAAACCATATCCATGCGATCAGTGTAACAAAAGTTTCAGTCAGAACTCAGACCTTATTAAACATCGAAGGATCCACACAGGAGAGAAACCCTATAAATGTAATGAATGTGGGAAGGCTTTTAATCAGAGTTCAGTCCTTATTCTGCACCAGAGAATCCACACTGGAGAGAAACCCTATCCGTGTACTCAGTGTAGCAAAACATTCAGCCGACTTTCAGATCTTATTAATCATCAGCGAATTCACACTGGAGAAAAGCCTTATCCATGTAACCAGTGCACTAAAATGTTTAGTCGAAGATCAGATCTTGTAAAGCACCATAGGATTCATACGGGTGAGAAACCCTATGAATGTGATGAGTGTGGGAAAACCTTTAGTCAAAGCTCCAACCTTATTCTACATCAGAGAATCCACACTGGAGAGAAACCTTATCCATGCAGTGATTGTTCTAAGAGCTTTAGTCGTCGTTCGGACCTTGTTAAACATAAAAGAATCCACACTGGAGAGAAACCATATGCATGCAATCAGTGCAATAAAAGTTTTAGTCAGAGTTCAGACCTCACTAAACATCAGAGAGTGCACTCTGGGGAGAAGCCCTATCATTGCAATACTTGTGAGAAAGCCTTCAGTCAGAGTTCTGACCTTATTCTTCATCGGAGAATTCACACTGGAGAAAAACCATACCCATGCACACAGTGCAACAAAAGTTTCACGCAGAACTCAGACCTTATCAAACACCAGAGAACCCACACCGGGGAAAAACCATACAAATGTAATGAGTGTGGGAAGGCCTTCAGTCAGTGCTCAGCTCTCATCCTACATCAGAGGATCCACACTGGGGAGAAACCGTATTGGTGTGATCAGTGTAGCAAAAGCTTTAGTCGGCGCTCTGATCTCATTAACCATCGAAGAATCCACAATGGTGAAAAGCCACATAGAGGTGATACCTTTGGGAAAGCCTTCAGCACATGCGCTGATGTTGAACATCAGAGTATCCACACTGGGGAGGAACCACATTGGTGTATTCAGTGCAAGAGAAGTTTTACCCAACTCTCTGAACTTATTGATCATGAGAAAGTCCATTCTGGCCAGGACAATCTAGATGTGATGAATGTGAGAAAACCTTTAGTGTATACACCAACTTTATTCAGTACCAGAGACACTATACTGGAAAAAAGCTTATGAATGCTATTGATGATTATGAAAAAGGTTTTAATGCTCAACTTTTGTAAGAAGAAGAAAAAACCACCCATAATGGAGAGAAAAGCATGATTCAATTGTTATAATGAAGGTTTAACTCAAGAGAAATTCTGAAGAGTCTTGTGTGTTGTGAGGAAATGTTCAATGTGAATAAAAATTTTACTAAATGTCAGCAACAATGGAAATTTGTATCTGCTATGATGTGAGAAATTCTCATTAAGTACAACCCACAAGAGGAGTGTTTTAAAGGCATTGAGAACCTTACCAGCTATTGTAAAAATCCGTGTTGTGGGTGTGCAATCAGAACTTAGAAATATATTAGTATTATAACCTCAAATCTTTAGTGAGCCCAAATTACCTATCACATATTAGATACATTATTTTAGAAAATGTAAGGAAAACTTAAAATTCCTTATTTAAATGGCACTCTGATATCACACTTACCTGCTGACAGCTGGAGAGTTCTACCTTATGTTAATGCTAGTGATCGTTCAATCCAGTGTATATCTTATATAATAAGAGGCTAATATGCAAATTGTCCTCTCGACCGGGAGTTCAACCAGCAGTCAGGCCGTCCAACCGCCCATGTCTCCTCCCCCTAGCCAGGCTGGCCAGACCCCACCCATGCACAAATTCATCCACGGGGCCTCTAATATATATATGTATGTATATATTGAGTGGCCAGATTATTATGCATTCAGATATCATAATAATCTGGCCACTCAGTATATTATGCCATTCTGATACTAAATTTATTACCTACACAACTGCAGTGCCCCATTTTCTACAAAAAAAAAAAAAAAAAAAAAGTTTTGTGGCCTACTTTGGGTTTTCCTGGTGAGTTTTAAAGTTCCTGTGATGTACACAGCAAATATGGATTTCTTTTGCTCTCAATAATGAAGCCTACAATCTTTAGTGGTTTGAAATAATTTCTTCAATACTACCATTTAATCACAGCTTAAATATGTGAAACAATAAAAAAAAATTCATATGTCAAAGTGTGATGATTTCTCTATTTTAATCTTGTCATCAATAAATTGAAGAAAATTAGCCAGGACCGGTTTGGCTCAATGGATAGAGAGTAGGCTTGGGGACTGAAGGGTCCCAGGTTCGATTCCGGTCAAGGGCATGTACCTTGGTTGCAGGCATACCCCCAGTGGGGGGTGTGCAAGAGGCAGCTGATCGATGACTCTCTCTCATCAGTGTTTCTAACTCTGTATCTCTCTCCCTTTCTCTCTGTACAAAATCAATAAAATATATTAAAAAATAAATAAATAAATAAATAAATTGAAGAAAATTAAAGTTAAAGTAATACCCCATGACTAATTTGTGTAGCACATTCTGTTTAAAAATACCTACCCACTGATTTAAGTGGCAACATACATCAGACATTTGTTGATTTTTGACATGCCTATTGATAATAGGCTGCATATATGCAAAGTTTTTTACTGAAAAATAGAATTTTTAAAAAAAATTCTAATTGTCTTTCTGGTATTAAACATTTTTTAAAATTATGCTACAATCATATACTTTGAATATCCCTCATAATTATCTAATATTTCAATCCAACAGGCATTGCCAAATTATTATGTGCATGGCATTTGTTAAGGCTTTATAGTCTACAAAAAGTTTGTACACAAAGGTTTGTATACTGTCCCAACAAAGCATGTATTATTTAAAGACTGGTGTATACAGAAAACATATAGCTCAATGTAATCATAAAGGTAAACAAAATACTTAGCCCTAGCCAGTTTGGCTCAGCAGATAGTGTGTTGGCCTGCGGACGAAAGGGTCCTGGGTTCAATTCTGGTTAAGGGCAGGTACCTTGGTTGCAGGCTCCTCCCTGGCCTGGGCCCTGGTGGGGCTTGTGCAGAAAGCAATCAATGCGTTTTTCTCACATCAACCTTTCTGTCATTCCCTCTCCCACTTTCCCTAAAAATCAATGGGAAAATATTCTCAGAATTAGGGTGTTATGGAAATGACTGGAACATGTACTTGAAATAGTAAGAATAAGATTGAAATAAAAGTAAAGTAAAAGAAAAGTAAAAGGAGTGTGAGTAAACCAACAGGCACTTAAACTTCCTGGGGTTTAGTGTCATCTAAAAAGTACTTGGTATGGTGGGAATAAATATATTTCTGCATTTTGCTCTCAAGACAATGGAAAGCCATTAGGATCTTTGAACCAGGGAATGGCATGCTCACTTCTCTGCTTTATGAAGTCTAAGATTAAAAGGAAGAGAGCAGAAAGGAAAACTATTTAAAAGTCTGGAAATAAAATGAGGCCCAGAAGTAGAGGAGCTTGAAGGTACTGACATGATAAGTTGAGAAATGAGTAGGGAGACAAGTGTACAATCAATTATTGTCTGTTCTTTGGAGAATTTAAAAAGTGAAAAACAGGGTAATCAATTTTATAGTGAAGTTTAGCCATCTCTCGTGAGAATGAAATGTAAAGAGCCAACTGTTAACTACACATCTCTCCTGTGTCCTACTGGTAAACTCAAATTCATGAATTTTTAAATACATCCAACGATATTTTCCTCAATTCCCTATCCTGATGAATTGCTCTACTAAACATTCTTGCTATCCAGATAAAATAAGGTAGCTATCCTACACTCCTCATCCTCTCCGTTTTCTAAATATACAGTAGTCCAGAAAAATTAGTACATACCAGCATGGAGACTGAGAAGCATCCGTGAGGTCAGAAAAAAACCAGTGTTGTTCTGTAAGCTGAAGGAAATTGTCTATTATGCAAAATATTGGTGATGGCTCAAGCAATGTCTAATAAATATTAGAATCAGCAGGACAAGATTAGCAAACTTGACTAGAACTCTTAACATAAATTTGTATGATGTAAAGTCACACTCTCATTCCAGATATTTTTACCTTTTTTCCCCTATCAGTCTGGCTAGCTTATCAGCTTAATCTTTAAAAAAAACAAACAAAAAAAAACTAGTTTTTTTATTTCTAAACCTTTTCTATTACTATATTACCTTCAAAAATATGTAAAGAACGTTTTTGAAACTTTAAAGAAACAACACACTGTGTTCTAGTCTCAGCAACTAATCATGTCGCTTCTTTCCCCATTCAAAGTTAAATCATAGTCCCACCACTGCCTAGCCAGGTCTGCCATGATCTGCCCCTGCCCATAGCCTTCACCCCCTTTTCTCTCTGGCTTCATCCACTACTTCCCCCCATGTTCCTTCTGCTGGAGACACACTGGCCTCCTTGCTATTTCTTGAACAAATCAGGCATTATTCCCACACTGAGTTCTTGGTACCGTGTTCACAGGCCTGCACTCTCTCTCCGGTGTCAGCTTGCTTTCTTATACTCTCTTTCATCAACTCCCACGTTCTCAGTGAAACCTTCCCTGGACAACCTACCTAAATGGCAGTGCCTTTCCTCCTCAGTTTCCATATCCCTTTCCCGATTTATTTTCTCTTTACTATTCACCAAGACGTAGAATGTTTTTGGTGCCTCTTCCTTTTACTGCCATACACAGCTTCCACACACAGGAGCAACAGATGTAAACCCCAGAAGTCTTGGGCTTGAGCAATTTCAAATCCACAGGCCTGAGATCTAAATGAGGGCCCCCAAGAACCATGGAAGGGGGATGGAGGTCATGGGGAGGGACTCCTGGGGTCACATACAGGAAACACTTGCGGGGAATGTCCAAGAACAACGGCTGCAGCATAGTCGGCAGCGTAATTTCTTCTCAGTCCCTGGAATGAAGGGTAGGAGAGAAATTCCTGAAGACATAACTCTATGAAAAGCTTTTCATCCACAGACGTTCCCAACATCAATGTTCAGTTATTATTGGTATGTAAAGTATATGTGTGTGGCGTGTGGTATAGAGAAACAAATGGCAGAGGTTGACAGAGGCCAAATCATGGAAGTCCATGCTAATTTTATTAACCTATATAGTGCATAAAGTGTAAGTCTAGAATTTAAAATTACAGAGGTTTCTACAAATCAATAAGAAAATACAAATAACCTATATTAATCAGGACAGAAACCCAATTCAATTATCTTAAACAAGAAAGGGACTTTATTGGCTCACAAAACGTTAAAGTCCGGAGGTAGGGCAGGCTTTAGGCACAGCTGGATCGAGGGCCTCCAGAAAAATGACATCAGAACTCAGTTCTCTGTCCTTTCTGCTAGCCTCTGAGCTTCTCCTCAAACTCTCCCCACATGGTACACACACAGTCCTTAGTTCCTGGGTCTCCATGAGCCGTGTTGCCAATAGTTTCCGCAGTTTGCCGAGGGCTCTCTGTGGCCTGGCCTGAGTTACATGCCTGTGCTTTCATCACTGCGGCCAAAGAGCTGCAGAACTCAGGGAGGCCAGACCTGGTTATGTATTCAGCTAAGCCATAGGGAATGGGTTCCCCGCAATAAATAAGGGCTCTGTTACAGAAGATGGGAAAAGAGATGCTGTACAAACAAAAACAACAAACATCCACATGTAGCCCAACTGGAAAGCAGATATAGAGGATGTGAACAAACAATCCACGGTGAAACTATAAATGGCCACTAAACATGACCTTACCATTCATCAGGGAAATGTAATTAGGTTTTGTTTTTTTTTCTCATCAGATAAAAGTACCAAGGGTAGGTAAGGCCTATGTAAAAATGAACACTTTCCTACAGGTGGTAAAATATAAAGTCAGGAAGGCCTTCAGGAAGGCTAAGGTGAACTATCAGGGAGCACACCTGCGGATGTAATAACCCACCGTACACAGCTCCATCCTAAAGGAATATTCACACACATGCACAAAGACATGAGAGAAAAGTTTTACTTTGGCAATATAAGAGCAGGAGGAAAAAATATCTTCAATTTTGGTATTTTCATAATATTGAATCCTATTCAATCATTAAAGAAATTTAAAGACCTCAGGAATGGGTTTTTTAGACCAAAAAAAAAAAGGCAAGCTGTAGAACAGTACATATATGATCCTGTTTATGTAAAAATAGCTTTATATGCTTATGTACATTCAAATGGAGATGTATGGAAAGGGGACTAGACAGATGTATACTAAACTCTGGGAAGTGGAATGTGATTGAGGTGCTGGAGAAAAGGCTCTTTGTTCTTATACCTGTATCATTTATGCTTTACACATTGAGCTAGTAGTCATTTATACTTCCATAATTTAAAAAAAAGAAAAATGGGCAAACACAATTCATAACAGGAAATGCAAATGGTCAATAAACGTAAGAAATGTTCTTCATTAACTATCAAAGGAAGGAAGTAAATTTTGCCTATCAGATTGGTGCGAGTGTAGGCAAGCCCATAGGCACTCTTACTATTGAGGGAGTTAGAAATTGGTAATCTTTTAGGTGGCATCTCTTAAAATGCTGAATGTGCACATTCTCTGACCAAAAAACCCCACATGTATTTATCTTACAGAAATACCCACACAAGCAGCAAAATATATGTACAAGTATCTTTAACCATACCTTTTGTATAATAATTTAAAAAAAAGAACAAAACTATCCAGGGGTTGGTTAAATAAATAACAGTATATTCATGCAATGCAACAGTATTTGTAGCCATGAAAAACAATGTCTATATCAAATTGGGGAGGGGAGACAAACTTCAAAGCAGTACATGTAAAATGGGGATGTGTACCTACCTCAGATGGTTGCTGTGAGGATTAAGAGTTAATCCACGGTAAAGCACTTCAAAACAGTGCCTTTATAGGAACCACAAGTGTCGACTATTAACACATTTTTGCTTAAACTTGTATATGCCTAAGTCTGGAAGAGTAACAGACCGAGTAAGACTATAAGAAAGCATGTCCTTTTTCACTTTATATTCTGTACTATAAAAAATTTTAATGAGCGAATTTAATATTTTTCATATTTGTTAACTATAAAAGATAAAAACCTCTGAACCATAAAAGATAAAATCTAAAATCAAGGTTTAACAGCCACTGCTCATGGCATTGTGAAAAAATTTATGTCTGTGGAGTTCACAGAACTAGATTTGTGTTAGCTCTACTTGGCCACAGGCAAGTCACACGATCTCTGAATCCTGCTTTTAAGTCTACAAATCTAAGTGCAACAGGGATAGTGTCTAATCTGATGCCTGGACATGCAGATTGTTTCAATACATATAATCCTCCCTTCAACCTACATAAACACGGCAGACATACTGCTAAATGGTAAAGTGCCAACTGGTGTGAATGTAGGGAGTTTAACCTCCAAGAAACCCAGAATTTACCAGTACTGAGCAAATGCTCAGTGGCTGCTGGGTAGGTACCAGCAGTCTGCATGCCATTAACAGTGACTGCTTGCCCTAACTGGTTTGGCTCAGTGGATAGTGTCAGTCGGCCTGCAGACTAAAAGGTCCCAGATTCCATTCCGGTCAAGGGCATTACCTTGGTTGCAGGCACATCCCCAGTAGGAGGTGTGCAGGAGGCAGCTGATCGATGTTTCTCTTCTCTCCTTTCCTCTCTATAAAAAAAATCAATAAAATATATATATTTAAAAAACAGTGACTGCTTGTTTGCTAACCAAAAGTTCCCAGTGCTTGACAACTGCCAGATCACCATTTCATCAGAGGCTGCGCAGCCTTAAGAATTGCTATGATTATCTGTGTGGGTATAGATGAAATCATAAATCACTGAATAATTATTTTAAATCAATTTCTATTGGGGATGTAACCTAATCAGAAACACAAGTACACCAACCACTTCCTTTTCCTGGGGACCATCACCCAGTCTTTTTGGATCCAGCCATTTTCCCCACAGAGCCTTGCCATAGCCTCGGAATCTTTTCTAAACAACCCATAGCTATGAGCTGGCAAGACCAACCCTTATTTGCCAACTCTAACACTACTCTGTCTAAGCCGTCACATTAAACCTAACATCTTTGGCCTTTAAGACAAATCTACCACTCTGAAGCTTCTTGGTATACAGAAAAGATATAAAATCTAAAAAAGTATGAAATTTCAGCCACTGAGAGCTTGGCTCCTTCTTACCTACTCTGACATAAAGAATCCTGTCATCCTAGCAGAATTCCAAATATGCCGCCTGAAAGCCTACTTGGGAAGAAATTAGTTATAAATCAATCAATCAATCAATCAACTCACGATCATTTCATCTTAGAGCAGAGGAGTCTATACCTTTATTGGACATTGACATGTTTCCTCTCAGCCACAGAAAGAAAAGACCCAAAGTCCCTATATTTTCTTGTATAACTTAAAATACATTATATCATTACTACATATTTATAGTTCAATAAACCTTAATCTATAAAGCACATTTCTTATAATTATCAGAAAACCTATAAACAAGCCCCATTCTGCGTTGCCTCTCCACCAGCTGGCCTTGCATTTATTACGATGCTTTTTAATAGGCTCATGCAAATTTCATCTTCCACTTCTTAAATTTGACCCAAGCACCAGTTGTAACCAAAATCTCTGGAACTATGAAATAGTTATTCAAATGGGTCATTTTCCACACAATGGTGCCCATTAGAAAAGAGCCTTTTCTCATAATTCTATATTTTAACTTCCAGAGTTTTCCACTCACCAGTAGAACCACAGTACTTGGGATTCTCAGCCAAAGAGTATATAATCCTACGACTACAATGTATTACTATCATACATTTAAAAAAATGTGTTAAGACTTAAAATTTTTAAAAAATAGTTCCATCAATTCTGTTAATAAACTAGTTGTTAATAACCTAGTCGTTTATTTTTTTAAATAGAACAATCCATTCAACTTAACATGTAAGTACAACCTCAATGCTAATAGAGATTGATTAGTTTTATAAAACCTCCAAACTGTGATAGAATTTTAGACTCACCTCTGAGGAATGCTGGCGAGACGGTTAACAATCTGAGCTGTCTTCCTTTCCCCCAAATACAACACCCTGGTAAGAGAACCGTGGCTCCCCCAGGACTGCTCAGAAGGGGGCCAGAGGCTAACTCACAAGAAACTGCTTTGTAGTCCCCCGATAATATACAGTGGAAGAATGGCCTACCTACTCACGGTAGGGTTACAGTACCTAGCACAGTGCCTTGTCGGTAGAAAATGTTGAATGAATGTATGTGTGGCTGCTTTGTTAGCCTGGTTTCCAACCCTTTTTTTTTTTTTTTTTACCAAAAAATAAAATAAAATAACCTGATACTTGTTACCCACCTGGTCAGCAATTTTTTTTCTATCCTTAACAAAAACGAAGGTAAAATAATAATGAATTAGATCTTCAAATCTTGTTTTCTAAAAGCCAAGATGGACTATTACCTTCATATTTGCCCAACTGTCATTCACTGCAAATTCTCTAGTGTCTTCTCTACGTTTGAAGTTTATGATTACTATTTAGACTGTCCACTTTCTAATGATACATAGAACATTATTTTCATTAGTGGGATGCCTCCAAATTACAGAAAGGATGCATTTTTATTTTCCTACAGGCAAATAATTACATCTAGATAAATTCTTGATACACTTCAATCCTTGGATCAAAATATTTTTATATCTTTCCCAACCTAGGTGTCCCATTCACTTTTTGATGTTTTATCACCATCACTTCTAATTTTACTTTGAAGCTTTTAGTCATTTTTATCTTCTATTTTCTGAAACGCATATCCAAATTGGGTAAAAACAAAACAAACAAACAAAAAAAAAAAACAGGAGAGTAAATTCTGAAAAGATGGTTTTGATTTTCAGACTTCATAATCCCTATGTTGCCTTTTAATGTAGATAGGAAAGGAGTGTATCCTTGCAAAGAATGATTCAATGATCAACACAAACTAATGTGTCTGTCTACAAAGGAAAACTGTTAGAGACAAAGAACAGATCATTATTTGGAAAAAATAGTAAGAATATAAACATCACATGAAAAATTTAGGCATTCATATGTGAATTACGTTCAAAATTTCTAGGCAGGTATGACACCATTTCTTTCCAAACAAAATAATGTTGAGTGACAATGTTCTACTTTTCCCAGTGGATTTTCTAACATTCTATAGGGAAACCAAACTGTATCATTATGTATCATTCCATGTTTTTAATTTTGTCTTCATTTCTGAAGAAATAGACCTGAGTGCTGACTTTTACTTCTAATTTCTTAAACCTTCACAACATTCAGCAGTTTCTCTGCATTGTGTCTCCGCTGATGCCTGAAAAGGTTTGAGCTTTGACTATAGGATTTCCCACACTGCACACATTCGTAAGGTTTCTCCCCAGTGTGGATTCTCTGATGATTAATAAGCCCAGAATTCTGGCTAAAGGCTTTCCCGCATTCGAGACATTTGTACGGTTTTTCCCCAGTGTGCACTCGCTGGTGTTGTACAAGGATGGAACTTCGGCTGAACGCCTTCCCACATTCAACACATCCGTAGGGTTTCTCTCCACTGTGGATTCT
Organism: Pipistrellus hanaki; assembly: GCF_964339955.1. NCBI lineage: Eukaryota > Metazoa > Chordata > Mammalia > Chiroptera > Vespertilionidae > Pipistrellus > Pipistrellus hanaki. Next base: position 69,684,344 of record NC_140508.1, read on the forward strand.
TTGATGCAGAATCAGAGCTGAACCCTGACTGAAGTGTTTTCCACATTCATCGCATATATGTTGTTTCTTTCTTGAAGGATTTCTCTTTCTTTCAAACCTGCCCTTAGGGAAGCAGGCTTCTCCGTATTTAAAAATGGGAGGGACCCCCACACCGAGAGTGCCAGGGACTTCCTGAGATTCCACTGCTGAAGGAATCTCCTGCTTTGGAGCCAACGCTCCATTTTCAGTCCTAGCATCATCATCTGAAATAAACAGAAAATGTTAAGTATCGCTCATTTCCTGTTCTGGGAGAAAGAAACTTGAAGAAAAAGTAAATAAATAGCTTGCATTCAACTATAAACTGTATTGTGCAAACCGATGCTCACGTTGCCACTCTCAAAAGAGAAAAATATGAAATGGCTGATTATGAGGCTAATGAGGTAAATAACTCAATGAGGGATTAAACAGTTAAATCTGAACAGAAGTAACAAGCTAGTGGGTTATAAATGGTGATGAGGGAAAAAAGAACAGAAAGATGATAGATTTTAAGACATTCAGGAGAGATGACAATTAGGTCTGGATGGAACTTTGTAAGAACGTAAAATAAGGTTGGTCATTAGAAAAGCATAATAATATCCTTTTGCTTTAAAAAGGGAGACATTGCATCAAACTACAATGGCATAAACAAGAAGCAATCAGTTAGAAAGTAACTATTTCTGAAATGAGAAGACAGGACAGGTCACAGGCAAGATTAGGACCCAGCCGCACTCAGAAAGGGCTGAGGGTGAGCTGGGAGCATCCTGATAGTTCCGGTTGACACGTACAAACACACTACGCCCTCACAAATGCACGTTTTCCTGTGGAGAACACCGCCATATTGGGTGTTTCTCAGGATCCAGATGAACTCTTATTTCTTAGCCTCAGATAGATGTGTCTAGTGAATTATCAGAGTGCGGTACCATCACATCTGTAGGCAGTTATATGAGCAAGTTCCATTTAAAACTTTTCTGATTCACACACACACACACACACACACACACACATCAATAAATAAATGTTTTTAATTATTTAAAAATATATAAAATTGCCCTGGCCAGTGTGGCTCAGTGGATAGAGTGTCAGCCTGTAGACCAAAGGGTACCAGGTTCGATTCCAATCAAGAGCACATGCATGATCTCCAGTGTAGGGTGTGCAGGAGGCAGCCAATCCATGATTCTCTTTCATCATGGATGTTTCTGTCTCTCTCTCCCTCTCCCTTCTTCTTTGAAATCAATAAAAAAAATATTTAAAAAAATAAAAATATATAGCTCTCTTTCTCGTCAACGAGGCGGCGGAGCAGCCTCCCCAGCAGACGCAGAAATGCAGATCTTTGTGAAGACCCTGACTGGCAAGACCATCACCCTTGAGGTTGAGCCCAGTGACACCATTGAGAATGTCAAAGCTAAAATCCAAGACAAGGAGGGCATCCCACCTGACCAGCAGCGTCTGATTTTTGCGGGCAAACAACTACAGGATGGGTGCACTCTCTCAGACTACAACATTCAGAAAGAGTCCACCCTGCACTTGGTGCTTCGTCTGAGGGGTGGCATCATCGAACCCTCCCTCCGCCAGCTCGCGCAAAAGTACAACTGCGACAAGATGATCTGCCGCAAGTGCTACGCCCGCCTGCACCCCCGTGCTGTCAATTGCAGCAAGAAGAAGTGTGGCCACACCAACAACCTGCGCCCCAAGAAGAAGGTTAAATAAGGCCCCTCCCCAACTCCTTGGGTCCACAGGGCAGCCTTCTATCTGAACCCTGTGATGCTAGGGCCTCAATAAAGTTTCTCTTTTGTTGACTGGAAAAAAAAAAAGAAAAAAGAAAAAAAAAAAAAAAATATATATATATATATATATATATATATATATATATATATATATATATATAAAATTTATAAGTTAAAAAAAAAAGACTTTCCTAAATCTTGAAAAGTCAAGACCATTACCACAGGGTGAGCAGCAGCACTCAGAAAGGTGGCAGTGAGCAGGTCTGTAATAAATGGTGAAGGAAGGGATAAAGGCAGGAGGAAAGGCTGACCAGGAGAGACTGAGAGGGTACCGGGGACCTGTTAGGCCTGGACTCTTGGAGAACAGGGGAGTGTATCGGTTAAGTGGAGACAAAGGGCACAGTAAGAAGAAAGTTCTCAAGTGTGGTAGAGACTGGATTGCTGAAATGAGGAATTAAAGAGGTGAAAAGTATTCTGAAACTCAGGCAGGGGAGAAGTTTTCTTTTTTTAAAATATATTTTTATTGATTTTCCACAGAAAGGGAGATAGAGTTAGAAACATTGATTAGAGAGAAACACAAATCAGCTGCCTCCTGCACACCTCCTACTGGGGATGTGCCCACAACCAAGGTACATGCCCTTGACCAGAATCGAACCTGGGACCTTTCAGTCCGCAGGCTGATGTTCTATCCACTGAGCCAAATGGTTTTGGCAGGGGAGAAGTTTTCTACCCAAGAAAATGCCACCTCCAAACAATGAGAATGCTTTGCAAACTGTACTGCCCAGAACCAGGTCCAGATTCCCAGCACACGTCAGCCCCACACCCCAAGTCCTGATTCATTAGCACTGAATCAGAAAAACACGCCCGGGAATTTTAGGGATAAACTGGGTTGTATAAAAGTATACAAATAAGGATGTGGCATTAATTATTAAAAATATTGGGAAGGACTAATCTAATTTTTCTGTTTTTAAAAGCTTATTATAGCCCTAGCCAGTTTAGCTTAGCAGATAGAGTGTCGGCCTGTGGACTGAAGGGTCCCAGGTTCAATTCCGGTCTAGGGCACATGTCCCCGTTTCGGGCTCCATCCCCAGTTGGGGGCGTGTAGGAGGCAGCCAATCAATGATTCTCTTTCATCATTGATGTTTCAATCTTTTTCTACCCCTTCCTCTCTGAAATCAATAAATTAAATTAAAAAAAAGCTTATTATAGCTAGAAAACCCGTTTTTAAATGAATACTTACAAAAGGTGAAGAGCTTTATATAAATATCATTTTACCAAAGAACCTTAGAAAAAAATGACTCTGGATAGGATGTTGAAGAAAAAATAGGTGAAAATTTAGAAAGACTCCAGGAATAAACAACAAATAAGCAGACGTGAAGAGGCCTCAGGTAAGTTTACTGTTCCAGTGAGATGAGGCAGGAGGCTGAAAGGACACGGGACAGATGACCAATATGCACCACTGCGTGCAAACTGCACAGGGACCTGGTCTAGAGGTGGGCGCTGGCTCACAGGGAGGCAGACGCCGGCCAGCCTGAAACGGGCAGGTCGTCAGGAGGCAGGGAAAGAGAAGAAAAGGCTGATGGCAGTCTAGGAACAAAAGCCCTGAGGTCAGCAAACTCACTGTGATGAGAAAAGAACCAAGCTCCTGGCCAAAACCGGTTTAGCTCAGTGGTAGAGCGTCGGCCTGCGAACTGAAAGGTCCCTGGTTAGATTCCGATCAGGGGCATGTACATTGGTTGCGGGCACATCCCCGGTAGGGGGTGTGCAAGAGGCAGCTGGTCGATGTTTCTCTCTCATCGATGTTTCTAACTCTCTATCTCTCTCCCATCCTCTCTCTAAAAAATCAATAAAAAATAAAAAAATAAAAAAAGAACCAAGCTCCTAAAGTGTGTCCAGTCTAACACACACACACACACACACACAATACGCAACGGGCTCTAGACATTAGACCTCGCTGTCTCCCCTCCCCCACGGGGAAGCCTGGTCCTCACCACAGTGTCTTAGGGAGTGGAGCTCCCAGGACGCCCACTTGAGCTGGTTTTCCACAGCATCGAGCTCAGAACTTGGTAATCCCTGAGCTTCTTCTTGAGATACAATCTCCTCTACCAGCACCTCCCGTTTCCGCCGGCGGAGAGAAACCTGCGAATGAGATGTGGTTCAGTTGACAGGGAATTTAACGAGAATCAGAACCACCGGGACGTGAGAGACACCGGACGGCACATGTGCGCAGTGGAGTGGAGGTAGCTCAGCAGTGTGCCTGCCGGGGCCAGTGCTCTGGCCCAGGAGAGCGGCACAAGCAGGCTCACCGGCTGCCCGGGATCATCCAGCTCACTCTCTAAATCCTCCAGCACCGTCACGGCCTCCTCTCCGTTCTCCGGGTGATGCTCTCGCACCCACGTCTGCAGCTCCTTGGGTAGGATGGCAACGAACTGCTCCAGCACGACCAGCTCCAGGATCTGTTCTTTCGTGTGTGTCTCGGGCCTGAGCCACAGACGGCAGAGTTCTCGAAGCCGGCTCACAGCTTCCCGCGGCCCCGGTGAATCCTGGTACCCAAACTTCCGGAACCGCTGCCGGAACACCTCTGGGTCCGGGAGATGGTTCCAGGGGATGCTTGATCCCTCTTCACCATCGGGATCCTCCTCCAACTTCACTCTCAGAATTTTTTCCTCCTCATCTGCAGTTGGGATGATGAGTATCGAATCTTCTTCCACTGACGGTGCAGACATCCTGATTTTAAGACTCCAAGCAAAGACTATCAAGACGGGCAGAGCACGGGCCTCAGAGAAATACCTCGTGTTCTTCACAGGCAATCCTAAGACACAAAGAATTAAAAACGTAAGTGACCAGATATCCTAAGAATTTGGATACATGTGGATAAAGGAAGTAAAAACATTTCTTTTTACTGAATTGAAAATTCCCATCAATAAACCACACCAGAAGTTGGCAAACTACGGCTCAGAATCAAAGCTGGCCTGCTGCCCATTTTTTGTACACTTGTATTAAGAATAGCTTTCAATTATTTTTTTTTAAATCCTCACCTGAGGATACTTCTTCCATTGATTTCTAGAGAGAGTGAAAAAGTAGGAGGAAGGGAAGAGAGAGAAAGAGAAACACTGACATTGACCTAAGAGAGACACATCGATTCTGCACGTGCCCCAAAAGGGTCAAACCCTCAACCTTTGAGTTTGCAGGCCAATGCTCCAACCACTGAGCAAGCCTACCAGGGCAGTTTTCACATGGTTGAAAAGACTCAAAAGAATAATTTGTGATGCTCTGGCCGGTTTGGCTCAGTGGATAGAGCGTTGGCCTGCAGACTGAAAGGTCCCAGGTTCAATTCCGGTCAAGGGCATGTACCTTGGTTGTGGGCACATCCCCAGTGGGGGGGTGCAAGAGGCAGCTGATGGATGTTTCTCTCTCATCTATGTTTCTAGCTTTCTATCCCTCTCTCTACCTTTCTGAGAAGAAAAAACAAAAACAAAAACAAAAAACCTCAATAAAATATATATGTATTTTTTTAAAAGAATTGTTCACTTGCTCAGGAACAGATAACGAAATATTGAAAAAAAAATTAGCCTCCAGTGCTTTATGATGCAAATATTATGCAGTCGCCCACCACACCGTGACCATTTAAACTTATGATAGGCGTTCATCACAGATTCCATGAAAGCGCCCCACCCTCTACCCCCCAAGCCCTGGCAGGCGCCCAGGACCGGGTCCTCACACTGGGTGACTGCTTTCCCAGCTTCGATTGCAGAGAAAGTGGGTGCTATTTCTGGCCATTTCCCCGGTATCTGGGTATCTGCACCGTCACGGCCCTGCCCTGGTTCTCTCACACGTATTAGAAACGGGGCGTGCAGTGCAGCTCCTCCACGCATCCATTCGGGGCCCGGGATGTGAAAACCGGTCCTTTCGAAAACTTACTGCAACCCCATCAAGACGAAGACCAGGGTCAGGAAAGCCCTTATCAGATCCGTATCTCACGCAAGTTTAACTCACTCCTCCGGAGTGGGGCGGTCCTACCAATAGGGTTTATAGCCAGCACCTCGTCCCTTCCCACTCCTGCCAAATCAGAAGTGGCAGCATCCAGTCTTCTCACAGGAGGTGCGGGGAGGGCAGCCCGCGGCCCCGGGAGTATGTGGGGGGTGGGGGGACGGTGATCGCCCTACCTGACGCCCGCACCGTGCCGCCGGGAGCCCGGCCCCACCCCGCCCTCCGCCGGCCCCTCCGCACCCGCGGCTGCGGATTTCACACGCCCCAAGGCCACCCAGGCGCGTCCACAGCCCGGCCAACGCACTTCCGCCCGCAGCCGGCGGAACTACAAGTCCCAGCAGCACTCGCGCAAGGACCGCCCTTCCCCGCCCCCGCCCGAGCCCAGTCCCAGAACTCCCCGCGAGACGCTGGGCCTCGAAATAGAACAAAACCGGCTGGTGGGGGAGGGGAAAGGCCGGGGTCGCGGAGGACGCGGGGAAGGACCGGCGGAGGGCACAGAGCCCCTCCCGGCCTTCGGGCCACCCCCCGCGCCGCAGCTGCGGGGCGCGGAGACAGCGGCCTGCGCCCCCCGGGACCCGAGGAAGGTCCCGCCGCGGTTCGTCGCCGGCTCCTGCCGCGCCCCGCGGCCCCGCGCCCGGCTCCCCGCAGGCCCTCCCGCACTCCCGGCGCAAACCTCGGGCTCGGGAAGCGCAGCAGCTCCGCGGTCCGCGGCCGACGCAGAGACGCCGATCCCAGCCGTTTCCCAGAAGCCCCCGGCGCGGACGGCTTCCTGTCTGCGGCCCGGGAGGCGGGAGCGCGAAGCCCCGCGTTGCCATGGGGACGCGCCCCGGGCGGGGGAGGGGCGCCCGGCGACAATGACCGCTTTGAGGCCGCGCCTGGCCCGGTGCCTCGCTCCCCGGGCAGCCCCCGCCCCGCGTTCCGCCTCCAGACAAGTTAGAGGAGGAGGGGTCCTGCCCCCGGGATGGCCTTTGCGGGGCCACCCGCCTCTGCTCGGGCTCAGCCTCCTGGCGCCGCCGACAGGTGTCAGCGCCGGCGCGGGCGATGCTGGCCGTCGGAGCGGCCCCGCGCCCGGCCTCCCCGCGGTGGCGTCCATCCCCGCCGCTGCCCGGTGCCGTCGGGACGTGCATCGGCCCCATTTCCCAGCTGATCCCGCACAGCAACGAACCGCAACCAGCGAGGGGGAGGCGGGCTTGGAAGCCAAGCGATGCTACGGAGCTTGATTTTGACCAGTTTGACTATTACGGTAGCGAGGTGAGAGAGCTCAGATCCTGCCCCCACCGCTTTGGCTCAGTGGATAGAGCGCCGGCCTGCCGACTGAAGGGTCCCAGGTTCGATTCCCATCAAGGGCATGTGCCTCGGTTGCAGGCAGATGGATGTTTCTCTCTATCCCTCTCCCTTCCCCTCTAAAAAATAAAAAAGCAAAATATGTTTTTAAAAAGAAAAGAAAGCTCAGAACTTTGGGAATGCTCCCACATTGAATTTGTGGTCATCGGACTTCAGGCTGGCCATTTGTACCCCTAAACAGCGGCTGAGGTGACCGTTGAACAACATAGATCATTCTGCTTTATTTCCTACTGAGTATGACAAAAGCCTTTTGACATTGTCCTGCACGGCCCTCTGTGTCTGCCCCCTACCTTCCCTGTCTGACCGCCCCTTAAGCTCACCTTGGCCCAGGATCCTGGGCCTCACTGGCCATCTTTCCCCCCATGGAAGCTTTCCCACCCTCCTGGCCCCGTTGGACGGGATCTCATCTACCCGAGTCCCTGCGTTTTGTTTTGTTTGTTTTGTTTTGTTTTGTTTGTTTTGTTTTGTATGCCCGGGAGGGCAGGAACTTGTCTGTCTTGTCCACCACAGGATCCCCACCCGGTCATAGGCTGCTGCCTGCCGGGTTTACATTGAACTTACGTAATGCTCGAGAGAATTATGCTGGCCACGTCGCTACCCTGGCTAGGTCACATGTCAGGCACCGGAAGCTACTCTCCAGAGCCCTGTTGTTTACCGTCTGAGTTAGACGTGCAGGTCAGCCACGGAGAAGCGCTGCAGGGTCCGCGGGCTGTGCCCTGGTGACGGCTACTAGTCATGGCCAGTGACTGCACGTCCGCATTCAGGCAAGGGAGGGCCCTCTGCAGCGTGCCCTCCGCCTGGGCTGGGTTTGTGAGTGAGAGAGCGCGTTATGGAGCAAGGGAGGGTATAGCACTCCTTTATCCGTGGCCCAGGATTCATCTCCCCAGCAACCCTGCCAACTCGGATCTCCTCTTTCTCCCTCTATTGAGGCAGCTTCAGAAATCCAGCCTGTCCGTCTCCTCCTTGGCTCCTGCCACCAAGCTGTTTGGCTGCTGGTGCCACCTCTCCTTCGGTGGCCCTAAAGTCAGGTGACCAGACGTCCCGCTTTTGGCAGGACGGTCCCGATTTTTAACAATTGGTCCCGTGTCCAAAAATCTTTTTAACAATTTGTCCCGTGTCTAAAGATTCTTTCCAAAAATCAGGACTTTTTATGCCGGACCGGTTTGGCTCAGTGGATAGAGCATCGGCCTGCGGACTGAAAGGTCCCGGGTTCGATTCCGGTCAAAGGCATGTACCTTGGTTGTGGGCATATCCCCAGTGGGGGGTGTGCAAGAGGCGGCTGATGGATGACTCTCATTGATGTTTCTAGCTCTCTATCCCTCTCTCTTCCTCTCTGTAAAAAAATCAACAAAATATATTTTTTTTTAAAAAAAGGAACATCGAGTTATAGATGTAACATTGATGGCTCAGATAGGTGAAGTGCATCTAAAAAAAAATTCACTTCAAAGTATTTTCTGTGTGAAAATGAGTCGATCTAATGGGGTACGAATGGCATGCTCCTTTTTATCGAAGTTAGCCCGGGTCACAGTAATTCTCCACTGAGATAAACTAGCATCTTCTCCTCATTGGGAGACTCTAAGTGCAAAATACCTCCCAGGACTCAGCGGCACCCTGAAAGGCCATCATGCACTTCAAGAACAGGCAGAGAAGCGCAGGTCAACCACCACGAGCTGAATGCCACTCTGTGCGGTTTACGGCAGCAGCACCTGCAGACAGACACTTCCCTCGGGATACGTGATGCGGCCGTCCTTTCATTGACATGGCGGCCAAGATACTGTCTGTCCATCACTAAGCAGGGAGTCACAGCATGCACACCCTGAGGCATCTGTTACTTTAATAGATGGCTCATTCCTCTCTTAACTGAGAGACCAGCACCAAATAGACTCTCTACATTGTTAATAACAGAAAATATACAGAGCTCAATATGTAGTCATATTCCTTAGAAATATAATTGACATCGCTAAAACCGGTTTGGCTCAGTGGATAGAGCGTGGGCCTGGGGACTCAAGGGTCCCAGGTTCAATTCCGGTCAAGGGCATGTACATTGGTTGTGGGCACATCCCCAGTAGGGGGTGTGCAGGAGGCAGCTGGTCGATGTTTCTCTCTCATCGATGTTTCTAGCTCTCTATCCCTCTCCCTTCCTCTCTGTAAAATATCAATAAAATATATTTTTTAAAAAAGAAATATAATTGACATCAGCCAATCCCATAGTTAAAATTTACATTTACTTCTCCTCCTACTAATCTTATCAATAGAGTGAGCAGAGCTCTGTAATCCCACGTGTCTGGGGTTACCCTAAGCACTGGACATGGCTGGATCTTCTGATGACACACATTTTGTGAGGGACACCACACAGAGTTCTCCATGTTGGGTAACTATGACGCCAGGAAACATGATTCAGACATTCTCAGAACAGTCTTACCCAGACTCCCTGAGAAAGGGAGATCCTGTTGCATACCGTCAGAGCACGTTTAATAATACAACACGTCGGTCACTTTATATTTATACAGGGAATCTGAGGGAGTGTGGGTAAAACTTTGGTGGACTCTAAATTGACTTCAGTGGTTTCATTCATACAAGAGTGTCAACATCCCGGGTCCCAATGTGTGAACGTCTGTCTGGAAAATCATCTTATGGAGAACGTCTGGGAGCCGGACAGGTTGCCTTGTTGTGTCTGAAACGCGGTCACAGCTAAAGGGGCCGGGAGCGACCCCGAGGGACAGGCCTCCGCTGGGGCCTCCTTTTCCGGGAAAGCCTTGCACCCTCCATTACACACTGCACTCAACAACACCCATATTACACCAGTCAGTCTTGCCTGGACAGTCTTTTCTTCATCTCCCTTTTCTTTCCCTTCATGTTAAGAGGGTCATCAACCTGACATAAGCATAGACAACCCACCTTATTACCAGAACATTCCTTAGGCTGAAGCCACTCCCTGAAGACACATAGTCATCTTAATGCTTTCACTGAGTTATCTCCAAATTACATTGTAAAGGAGATCATTTTTTCCTACACGGGAAATTTCTTAAGTCTCATCAGTAACGTATATGCTCTTGCGAGTTTTTGTAAGAGATTAAGTCCCCTTACTCACCGGCCGCCAAACAATGACCCTGGGCGTTTCACCCTAAATCTTGAGGTACATATTCTCTTGGGTCTCCTCAATCCTATTCTCATATTTTAAACCTCATAACAAAGCAAAATGGGTAATTTTTTAAAAGTGCTTTCATCTTTGGCTGGAGAGCTCTAATGCTTATTATCTATTTTTATACTGAATAACTCACATTCTTCCTTAGACGTGTATTTGTCTAAAAAGAAATATACAGTTGTCCCTCAGTATCTGTGGAGGATTGGTTCCAGGGTGACCTTCCAATCGGTGGGTGCTCAAGTCCCTTGTATTGATGGCCTAGAATGCATACAGTTGGCCCCTGCATCTGCAAACTCAATCTGTGGTTGGCTGAAACCAAGGAATACAGAGAGCCAACTGTATACGTACTGAGAAAAATCTACATAAAGTACACTCATGCTGTTCAAACCAGTGTTGTTTGAGGGTCCGCTGTACTATGTCATTATTGGTGATAAGAGTAAAAATAGAATGTGTCACCAAAATCAGTTTGGCTTAGTGGATAGAGCATCAGCCTGTGGACTGAGAGGTCCCAGGTTCCATTCTGGTCAAGGGCATGGACCTTGGTTGCAGGCACATCCTCTGTGGGGGGGGGGGGGGGGGGGGTGTAGGAGGTAGCTAGTCGATGTTTCTCTCTCATTGATGTTTCTAGCTCTCTGTCCCTCTCCCTTCCTCTCTGTAAAAAATCAATAAAATGTATTAAAAAAAATAAAATAATAAAATAAAACCCCTGGAGAATCCAAGATGGCTGCTCGGGTAGACACCTAACCGCAGCAGCACACAACAATTTCAATGGAATACAACTAAAATGTAGAGTGGACATCGCCCAGAGCTACAGGTAGTCGACTGACTGAAAATTCTACAACAAAAAGGAAAGAGAAAACCAGAAGGAAAATCAGAGGAGCTGAAAAAAAGCCTAAGGTTGCAGCCGGAGAGGAGAAGAGGGCTGGGTGCTGCCCGGCGTTCCCTAGCAGGAAGGAAATAAAACCCCCAGCCTGGGCTGAACCCCCGAACCGGCAGCGCTGAGCCCCAAGTTATGGGCCAGACCCTGGAGACCCAGGCTCCGGCAGGGGGAGACGGGGCTGTGAGACAGAATCCCAGGCGAGCAGTGAAAAGCAGGGCCCCCGGAGTCGCGCACACATGGCGCACAGAGGACTGAATGTTGACTCTGATGCTGGATTACCCTAGCCGGAAGGAACAGGGCCTCCAGCAGCACTGAGCCTCAGTCCTGACTGCTCTGAACCCCAGTTCTGGGCCAATCCCTGGGGACCCAGGCTCAAGTAGAGGGAGACGGGGCTGTGAGGTGGAGTCCTGGGAGAGCGGCGAAAGGCTGAGCCCCCGGAGTCACGCACATTGCTTGCAAGGGAAGGAATGTTGACTCTGATGCGGGATTGCCCTGGAGGGAAGGAAACGGGAGTCCTGGCTGTGTTGGGCCCCAGTTTCAACTGCTCTGAACCCCAGTCCTGGACCAGACCCTGGGGACCCAGGCTCGAGCAGGGGGAGACGGGGCTGTGAGGCGGAATCCCAGGGGAGTGGCGAAAAGCGGAGCCCCCAGAGTCGCGCTCACTGCGCGCAGAGGACAGTCTGTTGACTCTGATCCTAGACTCCCCTAGCGGGAAAGAGAAAAAAAAGGTCCAGACTGGAGGAATGCAACAGGGAGCAGGACAACCGGGCGCCGGCAGGGAGCCGGGCAACGGGGCCCCCGGGGGTGGGGGGGTGCCCCTGAGCCTTCAACCTCTGAGCGCGGGCAACGGAGCCAAGCCCTTGGGCTGCTTCCTGGGCGGCGCCGACCCTGGCAACAGGCTGGAGCAGCGCAGGAGCCCGTGGAGAACAAAGGGGAGACACAGGCCAACCTGCTGAGCTCCCAGGACAAGGAGGAAGAAACCAAAGAAGTTCTCAATGTGAAGAAATCAAGTGAGAGCAAAAGATAGTAAAATTACTTAAGAAAGAATACAAAGAAGATCTTGAAAAATCAAAGACTAAGTCAGAACTCAACTCACCAGCCAACATTGCAACATATATGCGTTTAAAAAAAAAAAAAAGGACAGAATGTTGGAACAGTGGTGGCCAGGCCTAGAGTGCCCAGGCACAAGGCAGTGGCAACTGGGCCCGGAGCAGCAACGGCCAGGCCCCAGAGCAGCAGCAGCCAGAACCAGAGCAACAACAGCCAGCACTGGAGCAGCCAGACCTGGGGCAGTGGCAGCCAGGCCTGAGGCGGAGGCAGCCAAGCCCAGGGTGGCTAGTCCAGGAACACCCAGACCCGGAGTGGCCGGGCCCAGAGCAGCCAGGTTGGGAGCAGCCAGGCCCAGAACAGCAGTAGCCAAGCCCGGAGCATCCAGGCTGGGAGCGGCCAGACTCGGAGCGGCCAGGCCCGGGGCAGCCGGGCCCAGAGCAGCCGGGTCGAGTGCGGCCAGGCCCGGAGCAGCAGCTGCCAGGCTGGGAGCGGCCAGGCCCGGAGCGGCCTGGTCTGGTGCTGCCAGGCCCTTAGCAGCAGCTGCCAGGCTGGGAGCTGCCAGGCCCGGAGCGGCCTGGTCTTGTGCTGCCAGGCCCGGAGTAGCGGCTGCCAGGCTGGGAGCGGCCAGGCCCGAAACGGCCGGGCCCGGAGCAGCCGGGTCTGGTGCGGCAGCAGCCAGGTCCAGAGCAACTAGGTCGGGAGCGGCGGTGACCAGACCCGGAGCAGCTGGTTGTGGAATGAACCAGAGCAACAGAGGCCAGGCCCGGAGCAGCCATGCCCGGAACAGCTCGCTCCTCGCCTGCCTCTGCCCCACGGCTGCCTCTCAGACATGGCTGGAAACTTTTGCGGGAACTTGAGGGTCTGCTGAATCAAGTGATGAAGGCTTAGATCTGGATGTGTTGAGTTAGTATAGGGCTGGGGTGTTGATCTGTGAGTGCCTTGGGTGGGGCCTGGATGAGGCTGGTTGACCTATTTGGAAATGTCTTTTGTGTGAAGTGTATCATTGGGCATGTGGAGGTATTATTGATATGAGAAAATGCTAAGTAACTGATTTACTATCTGAAAAGGGATTTACTGTCGGGGAAAGGGAGGGAGGAAGAGCCTGAACATAAACTGTGCACCTATGGAGGAAAATGGGGGATGGGAAGGGGGCGGAAGGTGGGGTGGGAACCTGGTGGAGGGGGGAAGAAATGAGGAACCTTTGTAACAATATGAACAATAAAGATTGATTAAAACAAACAAACAAACAAAAAAAACCTTCGCTAAATTTATGAGGCCTGAACTCGTTCAGCTCAGAAGATAAAGAGGCACATCCTCCCTCCTGCCCGATTCTCGGGCGTTCTTAGGCAACTAAGAACCTTGTGGAGGTGTCAGAGGTCATCCCTCACGAAGTGAAGGAGCCCCAAAGGGAAATTCCAACTCAACTGTAATTAACTGACTGGCTCATCCGGGAGAGCGCCAATAAAGCCTGCTAAGCCAGCGCCCCCGAGTCCTTCTGGCTGTTTTAGACAGCCAGGAGAGAAACCGAGGCACGTAAGAGGGTTGAATTGCGACATGAGGGGCGACAGCCTCATGGAGCTCAACCCATAAGCAGTACACTTTGCAACCCACTACATAACATCCCCAGAAAAATTTGCTCAGACTCTGCAGATATTCAATAATAATAACAAATTTTAAAAGATGGGAAATTGCACCTCTGAGGTTGCTAAACCCCAAGAATCCCAGCCCCCGGTTAACACTCCAGCAGGGTACATGTACAATTCATATGGAATTTCAACTTGCAAGTATTTACAAAAATGGGAAACTTTAACTGAAAATGTTGTGGGGTTGAACCCTGGGTTCAAAATAAGACCACCGGTGGCTGATGATTTAATTAAAAAAAAGCAGGCAAAAATTTATTGAAATATCTGGCCAGGACAGCCGCAAGAGCACCACATGCAGGCGGACTCTACAGGACTGCACCGCTTTAGGGGCAGGTAGTTATTTTTAAAGGTTCTGAGAAGGAAAACCCCTATTTTGCAACAAACTGTTGTTTGGAATTTTCTGCTGTTCTTCCTAGATAAAAATGTTGCTTTCTAGTTTGCTTTAGCCTGTTTGAAGAAAGATGAAGATAAACTTAGCTGTCTGACCTTGTTGGCCAGAGACCAGATATGCCCACAATCTCAATACCATGCCAGGTATACCTTCTCAACTGGATAGAACTGTATTGTTTTTCAAGGTCAGCATCGAGATAACCACTAAGTGCACATAGGGCTGGCTCTTTAATTAAAAAAAAGGAAGTTCTGCCTGCAACCTTGCTTAGAATTTGAATTCATCTTATTTCAATGATACCAACTTGAAATGGCCAAAGTGGGGAACTTTTGACATCCCCAAATTGATTTCTCTGCGTGCTCAATTAGAAAAAGCCGGTTCTAAAATTAAATTAAATGAATGGGAAGCTTATCTTGATTGGAAATTAGAGGCTTCTAGGAGAGGATTGGATAAAATATCTTCCCTACAAGACGTCAATAAGAAAATTTTGGAGACCATCTCTGAACTGAAGAAGGCCACTGAAGCAAGTAAGTGCCGAGACCCCACTCCTCTCCCTCTCACTGCTCCTCCCCTATACCCTTTGCTGTCTGAGCTTCCTTGCACAGACTCGCCCTCCATCTCTCTTCCTCCTCCTCCTATATCTCCTCAACCACCATTCCCTGCTGATCTAGGGAAAATTGAGAATACAGACTCAAGAAAGACAATTCAAGAATTCTAACAGCTCCTTTCCGGGAAAAGCCTGTCTCAGGTAGAAGGGATCCAGCAATTGTATATGTTCCTTGGACTAGAACAGAATTAAGAAACTTAGCTAAAGATTTTCCTGACCCTCTGCAGGACCCTGATGGGTTTGCAAAGGAATTTGATTTAACTGTTAGAACATATGATCCTGGCTATTCTGACCTGTTCCAATTAATACACTTACTGGTTTCTGAGAGCAAGGCAACAGAATGGCTGAATAAGGTTCGCTGGAATACTCCTGTAGATGATTTCTTTTAAAAAAACAGAAAGAGACAGAGAAAAATGCAGGGAATTGGCCCATCGGCTTTATCAAGCCATACCTGAAATTTTTCCTCAGAGAATGGACCGCACCAAGATCCAGCAATGTAAAAGAAAGCCTGATGAAAATCAGTGCTTGATTTCTTTGAACATTTTGAAAAGACTTTCAAACGATATTCAGGTCTGTCGCCAGACAGTTTCAAGGATCATCAAAAATGATCCCTTACTAAATTCGGCATTTTTGGAAGGACTAGATGAAGAACTTGTAACTCTGATCAAACAACATAAATAGAACTGGCAGACTACCCATGCTGATGAACTGGCTCTTCTAGCTGATCAGCTATCTAAAACTATCCAAAAGAAAGAAAAAGATAAAGTTACCCAAATTATGAACTTACAGCTTCAACAATTAAGCAACCAAGCCAGTTCAACTCTGAAGTCTCTTAGAAAAGGAGAGAAAGGAGTCTGTTTTTACTGCAAAAACGAGGCCACTATAAGAAAGACTAGAAAACTGAAATGGGATTTGAAAAGAGAAAACAGACAGAAAACAGCAAGCATAGGGCTGCTCCGAGGACTATGAGAGGGTACTTCCCCTTCTCCTTACTAATACTTTAGGAGGAATTGAAATTATCATAAAAGGAGAAGTTACTAAAGCCCTTGTGGATACTGGGGCCACTTTATCCGTTCTTAACCCTACCCATCTAAGTTCCCCTCTCCCTCAGAGCAAGCTTCTGTACAAATGGTAGGGGTGTCTGTCCAACCAATGACTGTTTTTAAGTCAGAACCCATCCCCTTTCAACTAGGGGATGTTACGGGGCAACATATATTCTTACTAGTCAAATTGGCCCCAATTCACCTGATACGGAGAGATTTTCTTGAAACCCATGATGCTCATATATCTTTTTCCCAAAAAGGTGAAATGTATTTAGAACTAAATGAATCAAATACTGAACCAATTGAGAAAATAATGATTTTAATATATTTTTTTATTGATTTTTTTTTTTTACAAAGAGGAAGGGAGAGAGATAGAGAGCTAGAAATGTCAATGAGAGAGAAACATCAACCAGACTGCCTCTTGCACTTGCACACCCCCTACCGGGGATGTGCCCGCAACCAAGGTACATGCCCCTGACCGGAATCGAACCTGGGACCCTTCAGTCCGCAGACCAACCAATGCTCTACCACTGAGCCAAACCCGTTTCGGCGGAAAATAATGATTTTAAAGGAACTTTCACCAGAGGAAAATAATCTCGAAACTGAACGTTTGTTGCAAAAAGTTCCAATGCAACTTTGGGTTCTTTCCAGTACAGATATTGGCAAGATTGAGTCAGGCACTCCTATTAAAATAACAATTGATAGTACTTTGCCTTTACCTAATATTCACCAATATCCTCTAAGACCTGATGCACTAGCTGGAATTAAGCCCATTATACAAGATTACTTAAAAGGAGGACTTATAATTCCATGTACAAGTCCCTGTAATTCTCCTATCTTTCCAGTAAAGAAACCAAGTGGGAAAGGGTGGAGATTTGTGCAGGATCTCAGAGCTATAAATAGGGTAGTTATTCCCCAACATCCTGTGGTCCCAAACCCTCATACTTTATTACTAACTATTCTTGAGAACTGCCAATATTTTTCAGTAATAGATTTATGTAGTGCTTTTTTCAGCATTCCAGCAGAAAAGGACAGTCAATATCTCCTTGCTTTCACTTGGGAAGATCGACAATTTACTTGGACTGTGATGCCCCAAGGATATACAGAAAGTCCCACCTATTTCTCCCAAATATTAAAAGCTGATCTTAATGATGTTAAATTTTCTAGAGGGCTGGGCCGCTCACTCCAAGGCGAGCGGTTTGGACCACCCACCCGTGCTTTCTCAAGAGAACCCAATGGCTCTTATAAAGGGTGAGACAACCTGCTCACGAATACCTGGGGACCGATATCTATGTTTCCTCAGGAAATCTTGTCCGTTTAAAAATTGGAGCCAGTGAGCTATAGGCCACAGACCACTGTGGCTTTCTCCTCCTCCCTAGGGACTCTTAGGGATGTTTTTGTAGAAGGAAGTTAGGGGAGGACAGAGAAGCTTGAAAACCACTATTCATTAATAAGCAACAATGATGAGCGCTTTTGGTATGATAAGGAAAAGTGTATTAGTAACGGGATCTGAATGTCTTGAGAGAAAAGGCTGGTTCAGTCAGTCTACACCAGATCTAGGCAATTTGGGGAGGAATTTGCATCTTAATGTACAATGACACTAAATTTGAAGAAATTCTTGCTTCCACAGGGGCTTTCACTGGATAAGATTTGTTGCTGAGGCACGAAGTGTAGAAGTAAGTTGTATCTGTGTTGATGGTGGGTAGGTTAAATGACTCAAGGCAACGAGGAATTTACAGTTCTTCCGAGGCAATGCAGGCAGCGAGGTGACAGGTGGTTTAAGGAGAAAATGGACAGCTGTCAAAAGCTGCGAGAATAAAGACCTGTGAAAAGCCATAGGATTTGGTAAAAGGCGTGGGTGAATTCATGGGTTCTAATTCGAACAAATAGCCAGATCCACACAGCTCAAGTTTTTAAAAATAGCAGCCCTGGCTGGTTTGGCTCGGTGGTTAGAGGGTGGGCCTGCGGATGGAAGGGTCCTAGGTTTGATTCCCGTCAAAGTTACATGTCTGGATCCCTAGTAGGGGTCCTGCCGGAGACAGCCAGTCAATGATTCTCCTCATTGATGTTTCTATTTCTCCCTTCCTCTCTGAAATCAATTTAAAAAAGTTAAAAAGTTAAAAAAGCAGCAAAATATGAGACAGGGGAAGGAAAAAAAGGTAGCCAGCCTACTAGCATTTGGAAGGTTAGAATGTTTGGAACAGGAAATATAAGACTTGGTCAGAGCTTTAAAGAAATAGCAGAGTATACTTTAGAATATGAAGTTTAAGTAACCTGAGTGAAAGAAAATGGAGTGTTTCAAGTAGGGGAATAATATACACAAAGCTGAGACTATTTCCATGGGAGGTCTGGGAGAATCTGAGCACTTGGTTGCAGCATATTTGATGAAATAAACCACAGTGGTGGTGTGCAGAGTCTGTCTTCAGGGTAAGGGCTGAAAGTGCAGGGATAAAGGTTTAAGGCTGAAACGGGTATTAGGAGGCCACTGGACCAGTCTCGGCTAAGGTGCTGAAGGATGGATCAAAGTTAAACTTGTTGTCTGGCTGGCATGGCTCAGTGTGAGCATCGACCTATGAACCAGGTTAGTTTGATTCCGTCAGGGCACATGCCTGGATTGTGGCCTTGATCCCCAGTGTGGGACATGCAGGAGGAAGCCGATTAATGATTCTCTCTCATCATTGATGTATCTGTCTCTTACTCTCTGAAATCTATATATCTATATATGTATATACATACATACATACATATACATTTATTAAATTTTTTTACATTGGGAGAAAGGTTTTTAGACAAGTCCCATCAAGATAACAATAATGGCCCTACCCAGTTTGGTTCAGTGGATAGAGCATCGGCCTGCGGACTGAAGGGTCCCAGGTTTGATTCAGGTCAAGGGCATGTACTGTGGTTGAGGGCACATCCCCAGTAGGCGGTGTGCAGGAGGCAGCTGATTGATGTTTCTCTCACATTGATGTTTCTAACTCTATCCTTCTCTCTTCCTCTCTGTAAAAAATATATTTTAAAAAATAATAATGTAAACGGGGAGGTTAAAAAGCAAAGATTTTCTTGTTCAAAAAAGGAAAATGCTATTGACCACTGATGACTATTTAAAGAAAGGAAGCAGAGAAGTAGGGAGTAACTTCAAATATCACAGGAAAAATATCTGACAATTATTGCTCTACAATGTGTTCAGGTTTAGGCCTAGGTTTGTCCCAATCATTGTGATAGACACTGCACCCCAAACAGAGAAGGCTAAAAAGGCTAATGCCAGTAACCCTGATGTTTGGGGGCAGCAATCTGAATCTGTGCAGTAACCTTACGTACATTCTTGATAAACTGTCACTTTCCTCCACAATCTGATCTTGCAAGACCCGTTACCTAAATGCTCATTTTACAGAGGCCATAAGCCATGATATTGCCCCCGGAGGAGGGTTATCAGCTGTGGCATCAGGCCAGGCCCTTAGATATGACCCTCAAGACCCCCATCCCAACCCACAGGGCTTCTTGCAAAGCCCATGAAAGGTCCAAAGTCCCCATCCATATTTGGGGGACAAAGAAACCAAAAGGGGATAAAAGGGCTTTCACCATATTGGTTTGCTCAGACTCTGGAGGTGACTCCTCTGAGACCGCTGGTGTAATAAAGCTGTGTAACTCCAATTCTCTAAGCGTAGCTTGAGTTTCTTTGGTCTTCTACAATAAAACGAACATCAACGACCCACGTATGAAATTTCCAATTGATAGAAGGAATAGAATGACACACCGCCTTCCACATTTGAAGAAACTTTAGTTCTTAAGAAATTACCAATTTTATTGGCCTATTATGTCTTTTGTCTGCTTTCATGCCATGTGCCTTTTGGCAAGTTCACTTCTTCACAACAGCACTTCCATCAAATAGGTTCTGAGACACAGTGAAGAGTGTGACAGGAAAACTTAAAACAATAATCCAAATCTATGAGTAATTGTATGTATTCAAAATACAGGTGGGAGAAAGGAATCTTGTCCTGATTCATCTTCAGGCACATTTTGGTATACCTATATGTAATTTAACAAGACAGTATCATAAACATTAAATACAAAACACCAAAAACATCCACATATAGAATTTCAACAAGAAATAACATAAAAAAAGAAGACAATTAACTCAAACAAACCCAAGAGAGAGTTCCTCAATTTGGTCAGAAATCTCCATGAAGCTGAAATAAATTATCACAGAAAATAATTAAAAGTAAAGTTCTTACTGATAACAGAAAAAAAATATTTTTGAGTTTTGTAATCACATATATATCATACTTGTATCCTTTGATCTCAAGTAACTTTGGAATTAGGTTAAATTTGTTTCATCTTCAAAAATTTTAATGTCTTATTAAATTTCTTACTACTTAATATTTTTAATATACCTGAGAAAAAAGATAAAATTTTATATTCCCAATACAATTTTTAAAATCTAATTGTTCTCATTTTCTGCTTTAATTCCCAATTCAGCAGTCAACACTGTAGTCTCCCTTTCCCCCAGGAAATCTCAAAATAAAAATTACTGAGCCTTGGCTGAAACTGGTTTGGCTCAGTGGTAGAGCATTGGTCTGCGAACTGAAAGGTCCCAGGTTCGATTCCGGTCAAGGGCATGTACATTGGTTGTGGGCACATCCCCGGTAGGGGGTGTGCAAGACGCAGCTGGTCGATGTTTCTCTCTCATCGACGTTTCTAGCTCTCTCTTTCCCTTCCTACTCTCTGTAAAATATCAATAAAATATATTTTAAAAAATTACTGAGCCTTGGCCAGGTGACTTAGTTGATTGCAGTGTCATCCTGTACAACAAAAGATGGTGGGTTTGATTTCCGGTCAGGGCACATACCTAGGTTGTGAGTTTGATCCCTGGTTGGGGTGCATACAGGAGGCAACCAATCAATGTTTCTCTCACAACATCTCTCTCTCTCTCTAAAAATTGATGAACAAAAGAAAACTTTTTTTATAATACTGAAAGAGCCCTGGCCGGTATTGTTCAGTGGATAGAGCAAATAGCCCTTGGACCAAAGGGTTGCAGGTTCGATGCCCAGTCAAGGACATGTAACTGGGTTGCAAGTTTGATCCCTGGTCCTAGTTGAGCAGCAACCATTCTATGTCTCTCTCTCACATCAATGTTTCTGTCTCTCCCCTTCCCTTCCACTCTAGAAATCAATGGAAAGAATGTCCTTAGTGAGCATTAGCAAAAACAACAAAAACTAAAATATTTAACATGTAATAAATCAATTCTTAAATTTCTTATCACTTATCATTTAGTTTTTTTCTTAGTTGACTCTCCTAAATATTTTTAAAGGCTGAAATGAATAATTTTGATAAATTTATTCCCTTTTCAGGTAGATTAACTTCCATATTTAACAAAAAATGTACTCCATTAAATATAATCAAGTTTCTTAAAAATATTAGTTATAACATAAAATTTTATAGCAGGCTTATCTTATTTAGTATTGAAGATATTTTATTGCAAATGAGGGCAGTAAGCAAACCAGTGCCATTCGGTCATTACACATAATCCCTTTGGAGATGCTTTCTAAGTATATACTCTGTCTGATCAGCATATATTGTATTATATAATTTAGAAGTTTATTACGTGATGACTCTATCTTCTCTGCCTTCTTCAGAATTTGTCTAAGAGTGGATTTCACTAAGCCTGGAGCATGATCAGCTCAGATCCACCTGAAGTTCACCTGCTTAAAACCTGCAAGAGCTAAACCACATTTTTAAATCATCAAAGTAATGCCTGTTTGGGTGCAAACTATTAGCTGAGAAGCAGAAGACCGTAAGATAATCAGAAAACATGTCCCTGGCAGGTACTTCCACATAGTAAACCAAACAAACTTACTGAGGCAAGAGACTCTCAATCTGAGCACAGGAACACTATGACAACTGGCTCACTGGCCCAGAAAAAAAAAGAGACAGGGTTCACTCTACATTTTTGACAAGTAAGTTCTATAGCAAAGATTTTATATAGATAGAGCTTTACATTTAGAGAAATTAAAAAATTATCTGACCTAGCCAAGACCGGTTTGGCTCAATGGATAGAGCGTCGGCTTGGGGACTGAGAGGTCCCGGGTTCGATTCCGGTCAAGGGCATGTACCTTGGTTGCGGGCATATCCCCAGTAGGGGGTGTGCAAGAGGCAGCTGATGGATGACTCTCTCTCATCGATGTTTCTAACTCTCTATCTCTCTCCCTACCTCTCTACAAAATCAATAAAATATATTTAAAAAAAAATTATCTGACCTAATGTATTTAGAAATTCCTATTTAATAATAAAGCTACTTGGCAAGGATGCTGCCAATGAGTAAAGAGTTAATTTGTAGCATTTGTATTATAGGTATTCTTTAATTTCATATCCTTCTTTAGTCACACTTTATAACTTAAATTCTTAGTTTTGTGGTAAAGAATACAGCTCTGCTCACTTCCAGGTAGAGACAAACTTTAAAGATTACCGATTGCTTTAGAGAAAGTTCAGTTCTTACAAAGTAGCTTTAAAATAGAGTATTGCTTTCCGATTTCCCATATTCATTTTCTTTAGTTATAAAAATTCATAAAGCAGTTGTCCACTGTTCTCATAGTTTCTACTCATTTGAGTTAACTCCCAAACTAAAAATCTGATAAATAATCTAGTATCAAAATATCAAATTCTCAGATATCCCCTCACAAAATGTTTTGTAAACTGTCAGTAATATCAAGATTATCTTAAGTCTGGCCAGGTAGTTCAGTTGGTTATATCATTGTCCTGATAACCAAGGTTGTGGGTTTGATCCCAGTCAGGCCACATAGAAGAATCAATCAATGAATGTATAAATAAGTGAAACAACAAATTGGTTTCCCTCTCTTCCTCTCTCCCTAAAATAAAACTTAAAAAAAACCACTATCTTTTAAAGGATCAATTCAAAGCATTAATTAAACAAAGTTCTCTTGGATTACACAACATAAAGCAATATTTCTTTTAACAATGAACCCCCTCTATTATTAACGTTATTTGCAAATACAACATATCTTAAAACTTAAAAGTAACATACTTCCATATGGATTAGATACACAACAAGAATTTTTATATTCCTTTAAGTTCCTTAAAAGTGGATGTTAACAGTAACAGAAAGTCTATTCCACTTAAGATATTTTAAATAGAAACCAGGAAGAATTTCTTAATCCAGAACTAGATGATAAAATGGCGAGGATGCTGAAGGTTAGGTCCACGTGAGCTTCAAGAACGGAAATCATCCATCTTTGAATTAGATATTTGCTGGCCTGAAGGCCAAAGTCAGACTATAGAATAGTGTAGGTCCTTCCAGTTCACATCTGGCATTTTGGCATAAAATGAAGATAGGTCACAAAACCTACAGACACTTTAAAATAATAATTGAACCAATCAGAATAGTGTATGGCTTATCATTCTTCTGCCATTTTAAGCAATAGGAAAAAAAATACATTTCTGTTTTTGTGGTGACTATTTATTGGTTAAACTTTTATTTTCCTCTTCACATTTTCGGTGACTGTTTCCCACTGGTATCATCAACCAGGTCCCTCAGGCGAGATAAATGGTGCAAAGCCCTTCATTAAAAAGTATAAAACACATTATAAACCAATATTAAGGACTGAATAGGCAACGCAGACAGCAAGAAATGGTGATTACATTGTTTATTAACTTCAAAGTTAATAAGAAAAATGGATTTATAGAATAACATATCAAACTTTGAGAATTTTTTCTTTATAAAATCTTGATAACTGAATAATTGAGGGTACAAATAATTCATCTAAAATTCTATAAAAACTTTTAAAAATTATTTTTGACATTCCAAGTTTTTTTTTGAAAGTTTTCCAAGTAAGCTTAGAAAGAAACAATAGGTTATCACATGTAACAAAACATTTTTTTCAAGTAATTTTCACAATAATGTATTTCATTTCAGAAACAATGTGGATAGTTTATCTTTTACATGTACATTCAAGATTGCTAAAATAAAAGAACACTAAAGGATCAGTTAGTTCTGAGGAAAACTAATTTTTATTGAGCATGGAGGAAACAAATGACAATTTTGTTGAATAATGTAGTATTATACTAACAACATGATTTTCGCTAAAATGAAGCTAAGATTACAGGTCAGGTATCAGTGGAGAAAACTCAGTTGTTTTCCTTCAAACAACCAGGAAGAGAGAGGCCTTTTAACTTTCCAATCTTCCTCTAAAAATACTATTCCAGTTTTCCCTCTCCTATCCTTCAGAAAATGTCAACCATATTAATCGACCATATTTCAGATCTCTGATAAATAAGAGATCAAGAAAAACAAATAACAACGTGTATCTCTAACGGTTAATTTCTAAGATGAGCTAAAGGTGGTTACTATAACAACCTATTCTACGGTCTTTAACACAGGCTCAACAAGTGTATATTAAATTAAATATACCTTCTACTTTACCCAGGATAAAGAGATGGAGGAAACTATTAGTGTTAATTACTGCATTATATGTATTTCAAGCAAGTGTCTCTTTCTTAGACTTACTCAAATATAATCAACTAGAGGCCTAGTGCATGAAATTTGTGCACGGGGAGAGTCCCTTGACCTGGCTAGAGATCAGGGCTGATCAGAAGTACTTCCTTCTGGCTCCCAGCTAGGACCTCCCTTCCCCAGCTGCTAGGTGCTGACTGGGGCCTTCCTTTGTTTTGCGCTGCACCCTGGTGGTCAGCACATGTCATAGCTAGTGATCAAACTCTGAGTCTCCCAGTCAAACTCCCTCAGAAACAATTTGTACATTACACACACACACACACACACACACACACACACACACACACATATATACATATACATATACATACACATACACACACACACAGACACACATATACACACACATATACACATACTAGAGGCCTGGTGCACAAAAATTGTGTGTGAGGAGTCCTTCAGCCCAGCCTGCACCCTCTTCCAGTCCGGGACCCCTGGGGGATGTCCACCTGCTGGCTTAGGCCACTCCCCCCAGGGATCAGGCTTAAGCCGGCAGTCAGACATTCCTCTCGCAGTCTGGGGCTCTCATAATGCGAAACCCTTGCTCCTTACCGCCTGCCTATAGCAGAGGCGGGAGAAGCTCCTGCCACCACCACTGTGCTCACCAATTGTGAGCCCGACTTCTGACTTCTGGCTGAGCGGTGCTCCCCCTGAGGGAAGCACACTGATGACCGGGGGAGGGGAGGAGGCAGCTCCTGCATTGAGTGTCTAACCCCTGGTGGTCAATGCACATCATAGCAACTGGTCATTCGGCTGTTCAGTCGATTTGCATATTAGGGTTTCAATATTAGATATATTAGAGGTCTGGTGCATGAATTCGTGCATGATTGGGGTTCAGCCAGCCTGGCCAGGGGGAGGGGAGATGGCCAGTTGGCAGGCCTGCCTACTGGCCAAACTCCTGGTTGAGGGGAAAATTTGCATATTTGCCTTTTATTATATGGGATAGATAAAAGAAGAAATTGGATTCTGCTACCCTTGGCAACTTCAGTTAATTTTTGAGAGTCTCATTTGCTTTAACTAAATGACAGTAATTAAAGTTACTAAGCAATCAGAGGTAAAAATTAACTAGACCCTATCATTTCTACATCCTATAGTACATCTCTCTACCTAAAGAATTATTTTCTTCCTATAATAGAAGCATACAGATATGAGAAAAAAAAGATAATTTATAAATATATTTGGGAATTATCTTCCTTTTTCTTTTCAGGTGTAATATTTTCTCTTGTGATTCAAGTGAAAGAAAAAGGCAAGTGACTAGAGTCTTATCTTACAACCCCAATGGCCAAACCCCTTTAATTTAAAGGGCCTATGAAAATGGATAGAGAAAAAATATCCTCATCTTTATTTTCACTAAATACCACCTATAAATGAGAATTTCTTTCCATTATGCATATAAGCAACAGACCAAATCTGTGACTTCATATGCCACAAAAATTGGAGATATTTTCATGTCACATTATAATCATTACAGGAGTATCAAAATCATTTAAACTCATTATTACTTCAAAATTATAATAGTTATATGATAGTTCCAAATTTCAATAGGTATCATACCAACTGTTAGAACATATGTCACCTGTCTACATCCAAATTTCATGTGACATAACTGGTCAACCACTAGACAGCTTTAAGCCTAGTTGTTTATTCAGTGAACAGTGAGGTGTTACTGGTGACCCAGAAATCAATGCTTTCCAATATTTTTTTTCTCTAATTGTTTGCTGATCAACATGTGAACTAAGTAAAAAACCATGACATAATTTAATGCTTTTATTCAAGCGATGTAAAAGGCCTACATATTAATTATGTTATTACAAAATGAATTTTAACTTACCTGTATTTTAAATGTAATTAGCAATTTATTTTAATATTTTCATAACTGGTTCCTTTTTAGTCCTATGTACTTTTGTTTTATACCTTTAAAAAATAAACTGGTTTGGCTCAGTGGATAGAGCGTTGGCCTGCAGACTGAAAGGTCCCAGGTTCGATTCTGGACAAGGGCATGTACCTTGGTTGCGGGCACATCCCCAGTAGGGGGTGTGCAAAAGGCAGCTGATAGATGTTTCTCTCTCATCGATGTTTCTAGCTCCCTCTCCCTCTCCTTTCCTCTCTGTAAAAAAAAAAATCAATAAAATATATTTTTAAAAAAGAAAATAGGTGGATTACCACCTTTAGGGCATTTGGATTATCTTTATATCCATATTATATCTACTTTAGTTTTTTGTGGATAAAGGTCAAATAATGAATTATTTATGATTATTACATTTCTTCTAGATGGAATATATGAAAATACATGTCATGATCAAGTTTTTTTCCCAGGACATCCACACCAATACATGTTAAAATTGTTGCTATTGTTCAAAAGAAAAGAGCATCAATTAAGGCCATTCACATCATTATATTTTAGGTGTCTAAAATTATCTCATTAGGTCCTAAGAATATTTTAAATAGGGAAAAATACAGGATTAAGAGAAAACTTCAAGATTAAACAATATGTACCAAGAAGTTTAATATCCTTGTAACTACTTAATTCCATCCTGTAACTTTCTGATTTCAATCTAAGAGATGGCTAAAATAGATTTGTTCCCATAAGATATTCAGAAGTTGTTAGAGAATACTTACTTTTGAAGTGACTTAGTAATAGGAACTATACCTTCCTTCGATTGTGATTTAGAGAAATCATCATCTGAAACCTATTATTAAAAAGACCAAATGTAACAAAATACTGAAAATACTATATAATTATAAACATAATTGCTATTTAATATGTGACTTAAAAAAACAGTACAAAAAACTTTATTTATGAAGAAATAATTCTAGCAAACATTTTTCAATAAAGTATTACATATATTTTCTCTTTATTGTAAAAATAATATAACTATATTTAGATTCATCTTTTAATTGTCCTAAAGTATGCTTTTAAATTATGTCCAATAAAAAAATCAAATTGTGGTTTGAAATTATGACTTTATTTATTTTTAAATATATTTTATTGATTAACAGAGAGAAAAGGAGAGAGATAGAGAGTAGAAACGTCAATGAGAGAGAAACATCGACCAGTTGCCTCTTGCACACCCCCCACCGGGGATGTGCCTGCAACCAAGGTACATGCCCTTGACCGGAATCGAACCTGGGACCCTTCAGTCCGCAGACCAACGCTCCACCACTGAGCCAAACTGGCTTCGGCTGAAATTATGACTTTATAATGAACTCGGTCTTGTCTCAAGAATGTTTAAAAGGAGAAGAAAAATAAATTACACATTTTATGTTAATGTTATGGTCATTAGAATGGAAAGAGAAAAATTAAGAAATAAAACTCCAAAGAGCAGGCTGTGATAGTTCCCAAGAATTAATCTACTCATTTGTAATGAAAACTGAATTTCAGAAAGCTCTACTAATAATCTTATCAAAACAATATTAAAAAACTTTTATTACTTATTTTAATGTTTAAATAATTTAAGTATTACTATTTAAGTTTTTTGATGTTTTTATTACTAGGGCAATTATTTTATTAACTAGAGGCCTGGTGCACAGATTTGTGTACCAGTAGGGTCCCTTGGCCTGTGGGATTGGGCTGAAATGAGCTTCCTGACATCCTCAAGGGAGTCCCAGATTATGAGGGAGCATAGGCTAGGCCGAGGGACCCCCACCAGTGCATGATCAGGGCAGGGAGGAACACAGGAGGTTGGCCAGCCTGGGAGGGACCACAGCAGGGCTCCAGGGCATGTACAGCCTATCTCGCTCAGTCCCCATCAGCTGGACCCCATCAGAAGATAACCTACTTACTGGTCAGTGGGGCAGGTGCAGCAACCAATCAATATTTCTCTCACATTAATGTTCATCTCTCTTTTTCGCTAAAAATCAATGAAAAGGTCCTCAGGTGAGGATTAAAAAAAAAAAAAAGGTTTTCTAATCTCCCCGATTTATAAATACAAGTTGGAGTTCACAGAATAATTTTGTAGGGAATTAAAAAACAACTTTTACAATCCGTTCATACCATGTTGTGATATCATCATATCTAAATAAGATGGTGTATTTATAACCATAAACTAAATAAAACAATCTATTCATGGATGTACAACTGCAGAAATCTAATAATATTCAATGTGAATAAGTTTATGGGAAGAAAAAAAAGAATCATCCAACTGTACAACATGTGTTATGTGACTTGCTTATTAACATGAAACTAGAGGTCAAACTAAAGAGGATCTAGAAAGAAATCTTATCCCTTCACAGATCCCAATTCATAAATCAAGTTTGTGCTTACTTGTTTAAGCTCTCCTTTTGGCTCCATAGTTTTATTCTGATTAAAACTTTCTTGTACGGCTTGAAGATTAAACAACATTTGTTTCAGGGCTTCAACAGGACCATGATGTTTTCCTCCAGACAAAGTATAGCTCTAAGGTTAAAACAGATGATCAATTAACCATCCAAGAGGGGAAAAAGAAGAACAACTATAATAATCTGAACAATAAAGATTTTTTTTTTTAATTTAAAAAAATAAAATAAAAGATTTTTAGAACTAAAACATCCCCAGAGTGCAGGTAAGTCAACCTGCTCTTTTCAGGTGTATAAATGGAACTGATTATCAGGTGAGCAAGAACTATAATTTAAAATACAGTATTCTCTACACATTTTAAAATATATTTGACACACAGAATATTGGTTTTCCACGCCCCAGGCAGGCCCTGCCACTCCACATGCCTGCCTCTAGAGTCCCCCAGTCCTTTTAGCCCCCCAGCTGCCCATAGTCGCCCGAGGTGCAGGCAAGCCTCGGATGGTGCTGCCCAGCCACCCAGGGCTGCCCGAGGCTCAGATAACCAGGGCAGGCCAAGGGTTACAGATTGAGCTGCCAGCAGTGGCATTAGAGTTGTGATGGGGCGTTGCCTTCCCCTGATTGCTGGGTCACCTCCTGCGCCTGAGGGCTCCCAGACTGTGAGAGGAGGCAGGCCAGGCTGAGGGACTGCCCTCCAGTGCATGAGTGTTCATGCACTGGGCCTCTAGTCTTTTAATTCATGCACTGGGCCTCTAGTCTTTTAATAAGTTAAAAAGATTTAACTTCACCCACCTGATCATCATCATTTAAAATGTCCTCTAAGAAACTTTTAGCATATTTTGTCCTTGAAGCTTGTTGAGGACTGTCGTCAGAGTTAATAGGAACAGGAGACTTACTATATAGGGTTTAAGAGACAAGATAGCAATTAAGTTCCCAATTTATAAAAATTATGCATTGTATAATTGAATGGTTATCATTTAAATATAAATGGTGACCAAGAAATAACTGTTATAGCCCTAACCAGTTTAGATCAGTGGATAGAGTGTCAGCCTGCGGACTGAGGGGTCCCGGGTTTGATTCCAGTCAAGGGCATGTACCTTGGTTGCGGGCACATCCCAGTGGGGGTCGTGCAGAAGGAAGCTAATAGATGTTTCTAAACTCTCTGTCCCTCTTCCTTCCTCTCTGTAAAAAAAATCAATAAAAATATATTAAAAAAAAGAAATAACTGTTATAGATATGATTCATATTGATGTTCCTTGCTAATTATTTTGAGTACATTCAGATCAATTTTTAAAAAAATACTTTTTTATTGATTTCAGAGAGAAAGGGAAATAGAAACATCAATGATGAGAGAGAATAATTAATTGGCTGCCTCCTGCACACCCCCCACTGGGGATGTGCCCGCGACCAAGGTACATGACTTTGACCAGATTCCCACTGGGAATCAAGCCCAAAACCTGGGCATGTGCCCTTCACCAGAATTGAAATGGGACCCTTCAGTCCACAGGGTGACGCTCTATCCACTGAGCCAAACCAGCTAGGGCCAATTTTTTAAAGTATGTATTTTATTGATTTTTTACAGAGAGGAAGGGAGAGGGAGAATTAGAAACATCGATGAGAGAAACATGGATCAGCTGCCTCCTGCACACCCCCCACTGGGGATGTGCCCGCAACCAAGGTACATGCCTTTGACCAGAATCGAACCCGGGACCCTCCAGTCTGCAGGTCGACGCTCTATCCACTGGGCCAAACTGGTTTTGGCTAGGGCCAATTTTTTTTTTTACAGATAATAATTTGTCCAATGTCATACTAAGTCTGGGTCTATTCCTTCATCTAACAATCCATCATTAATTTTATATATAAACACTAGAGGCCCAGTGCATGAAATTTGTGCATGGGGGTTGGGGGGTGTCCCTCAGCCCAGCCTGCACCCTCTCCAATCTGGGACCCCTCAAGGGATGTCTGACTGCCCGTTTAGGTCCAATCCTACTTGGCAGTTGGACATCCCTCTCACAATCCAGGACTGCTGGCTCCCAACTGCTTGCTTTCCTGATTGCCCCTAACCGCTTTTGCCTACCAGCCTGATCACCCCCCAACCACTCACCTGTCAGCCTGATTGATGCCTAACTACTCCCTTTCCAGCCTAATTGATGTATAACTCCTCCCCTGCCAGCCTGATTGATGTATAACTCCTACCCTGCCAGCCTGATTGATGTATAACTCCTACCCTGCCAGCCTGATTGATGTATAACTCCTACCCTGCCAGCCCGATTACCCTTAACTGCCTTACTCTGCAGGCCTGGTCATCCCTAACTGCCCTCTCCTGAAGGCCTGGTCACCCCTAACTGTACCCCCCCCCCCCCTCGCTGGCCTGATCGCCTACAACTGCTCTCCCTTGCAGACCTGTTCCCTCCCAACTGCCTTCCCCTGCTGGCCATTTGGTGTCCACATGGAAGCAGCCATCTTTGACCACATGGGGGCAGCCATCTTGTGTGTTGGAGTGATAGTCAATTTGCATATTACGTTTCTATTAGATAGGATACCCATCACTATATGAACCCTATCTTCTTCTTTTTTAAATATATTTTATTGATTTTTTACAGAGAGGAAGGGAGAAGAAGAACAGAGAGCTAGAAACATCAATGAGGAGAAACATCGACCAGCTGCCTCTTGCACACCCCCTACTGGGGATGTGTCCGCAACCAAGGTAACATGCCCTTGACTGGAATCGAACCTGGGACCCTTCAGTCCACAAGCCGACACTCTATCCACTGAGCCACACTGGTTTCAGCTGAACCCAATCTTCTAAACATCAACTACTGTATACAAAATACTGGGCCAAACAACTGATAATAATAATTATATTAGCCAGAAGTTATATTATTTAACTATAAATGACATTAAAATTTTTAATACCTTAAATACCTCTGATATTATTTGCTCATCCATTTGGGTTCCTAGTGAAAGCAAAGTATTGCAGCTATGGTACTCTACAAATACACAGAACAACTGATAGAGAAATTAAGAAATAAAGATAGTCCTAGCTGGTCTGGCTCAATAGATAGGGTGCCAGCCTGCAAACTGAAGGGTTCTGGGTTCAATTCCAGTCAAGGGCACATGCCCAGGTTGCGGGTTCAATCCCCAGTAGAGGGCGTACAAGGTAACCAATTAATGATTCTCTCTCATCATTCATGTTTCTACATCTCCCTCTCTGAAATCAATAAATGTATATTTCAAAAAAAGAAATAAAGATAAATTTAAAAATTAGAGCTACTAACTCATTTAAAAAATATTATTGAACCAACAATCTATAATAATAAAAGCATAACATGCTAATTAGACCGGACAGCCAATGTCCTTCCAGATGAAGCTGGGGCTGTGAGGGACAAGACCCTTGCTCAAATTTCGTGCATTGGCCTCTAGTTGAAAAAGAAAGTAAACAAACAAACAAAAAAAGTATTTTGAATAATCACCAAATTACAATTTATGAGATTACCATGTCCTGACTTAAGTATCTTTTATTTCTTTTCTTTTTAAAAAAAAATATATTTTATTGATATTTTACAGAGAGGAATGGAGAGAGATAGAGAGCTAGAAACCTCAATGAGAGAGAAACATCAACCAGCTGCCTCCTGCACACTCCCCACCGGGGATGTGCCCGCAACCTAGGTACATACCCCTGACCGGAATTGAACCCGGGACCCCTCAAACTGCAGACCGACACTCCACCACTGAGCCAAACCGGTTTCGGCTTTTATTTCTTTTCTAATCAATTGAATCCTCACACAAAAACGCCAAAGCAAAAGAATTTGTACAAGACCTTGTATAAAGTAGAATTATACAAAGTAAACAAAACTTGTACAAGATCTCAGGTAAGAACTGACAGAGCTGGAATTTCAAAATTGTAGTCAGTGCACATATTTAAAAATAAATAAATAAAAATAAAGACATTCAGTTGAGAAGTAACCAAAAAAGGATCCATCCTATCTAATAAAAGAGTAATATACAAATTGACCATCACTCCAACTCACAAGATGGCTGCCCCCATGTGGACACAAGATGGCCACCACAAGATGGCCAATAGGGGAGGGCACTTGGGGGTGATCAAGCCTGCAGGGGAGGGCAGTTAGGCATGACCAGGCTGGCAGAGAAGGAAAGTTGGGGGCAACCGGGCCTGCAGGGAAGGGCACCTGGGAGGGACCCAGGCCTGCAGGAGAGAGCAGTTAGGGGGGACCAGGCCTGCAAGAGAGGGCAGTTAGTGGTGACAAGGCCTGCAGGGGAGGGCAGTTGGACCAGGCCTGCAGGGGAGAGCAGTTTGGGGGGACCTGGGCATGCAGGGGAAGTCAGTTGGGGAGACCAGACCAGCAGGGAAGAGCAGTCAGGGGTGATGAGGCTGGCAGGGGAGGGCAGCTGTGGGGGAACCCAGGCTTGCAGGGAAGAACAGTTGGGGGGGACCAGGCCTATAGGAGAAGGCAGTTGGGTGCGACCAGGCTGGCAGGGAGGGCAGTTAGGGGTGACCAGGCCGGCAGGGGAGGGCAATTAGGCATCAATCAGGCTGACACAGGAGTGGTTAGGGGTGATCAGGCTGGGTAGGCAGAAGTGGTTAGGGACAATCAGGCAGGCAGGCATATGAGC
This sequence comes from Pipistrellus hanaki, assembly GCF_964339955.1. Lineage (NCBI taxonomy): Eukaryota > Metazoa > Chordata > Mammalia > Chiroptera > Vespertilionidae > Pipistrellus > Pipistrellus hanaki. The sequence continues at coordinate 69,717,611 of NC_140508.1, forward strand.
AGTTGGGAGCCAGCAGTCCTGGATTATGAGAGGGATCCCAGATTGGAGAGGGTGCAGGCTGGGCTGAGGTATACAGCCTCCCACCCGCCCTGCACGAATTTCGTGCACTGGGCCTCTAATTAACTAATTAACTCCATCTATGGCAAAATGAAAGTCTAGACAACTGAATATAATAAATATCAGAAACTAAGGCAGGATATAGGGTTACCAAGAATGCATTTTTAATAAGTCTAGATATAATAATATCACTAAAAAAATATTTCCTATCTAAATTAATCCTTACTCTAAGTTCACATTCACAGTTATCTAGGTGAACACTTCTTAAATTATTCTGAGAAACTATTGTATATAATTGAAACATTAAATATACAAATGAAAATAATCTTAGGAATTATAAAAATTTATACAACTAGATTAAAAAATGAACTATCATTTAAGGAAAATAACAACTGAAAGAGAAAGTAAAATGTAAATGAAAAGAAATGGATAACTCTTAATATATGTAGAGAATATAGTAGAAAGAAAGTAATAAGACTTCCATAGCCCTCCTCTTACTACAAAATAGTTGCTTTTGGTTCTAATTCCTCATAGTAAACATATATCAATATTTTATAGTGCAACAAAAGGAACATGAAACAAAAACAAATGTTACATAATGTACCTGTTACATAACCCACAATCTTGTAACAAATAAAAAATATCAAGCAAAGCAACACTGAACACCATTTTCTACAGAATTACCATGTTATTACCATTGCTAGTTATATAAAAATAAATTAGATGTTCATACATTTTTCATATGGAAAACTAGTCACCTTAGATGACTTTTCCATTAATAACGTACTTACAAAGTAATAGGAACATTTTCCCACGATCTTTCTGCTTCCAGTTTATCCAGTGAACAAGGACTATCATCCTGTTTCATAGACTTCGGTAACTTAGTACAATGCTCTAGATTTTTCTTTGCCTTCAGGATAAGTAATTCAATTTTGTCACCTATTTTAAAAGACTACATTAATTAAGAAAAAAGTAAATGCAAAGCATTGCAAAATCTTAAAGCAAAAAGGATTCAGATAAGTTGGAATATATACAGGGTGTCCCCCAAAATGTATACACACACTTTGAATAAATGTAAAGGCAGTGTTTATTACAATACGGTTCATTTTCAAAATTGAGCTACCAGTTATTAAAGTGTGTATACATTTTTTGGAGATACCCTCTACACATCTTTAATAGCAAATTATGTCAAAATGTTACATTTCAAACAAATAAAAGTAGATATTTTCTAGTTATAAAATGCTACTTAAAATGAAAAACATGAGTTCAAAATACCGCATTTTCCGGCGTATAAGACGACCGCCTAATTTTACAGTTAAAACATAGGTTTAGGCCTATATTCGCTGTATAAGACTACCCCCCACTTCCAAGGCAACAGCAGTTCTTTTTTTAATAGACCGCTTCTCTGACTCTGGCCAATGTGAGCAGGCTTTTTATGCATGCAAATTATATATGTTCTGTACCCGAAGCTATACTGTTCTATAATAGTAAAAAGCCTGCTAGGGCGGTGGTATAGTGCCATCCTAGATTTCCAAGTGAGGTGCTTTCTATCCGTCCTCTTTTCTCTGTTCCCTCTGCTGAGACCTGAATTCAGACCACTGAAAAAGCCCGGTTGACTTTTTTTCGTTTCAAAAGTCGTCTTATACACCGGAAAATACGGTATATACAATCTGATCAATACATTAAGAATGTAGCATAAAAGCTCCTAGATATTGCCAAAACCGGCTTGGCTCAGTGGATGGAGCATCGGTCTGCAGACTGAAGGGTCCCAGGTTCGATTCCGGTCAAGGACATGTACCTTGGTTGCGGGCACATCCCCGGTGGGGGGTGTGCAAGAGGCAGCTGGTCAATGTTTTTCTCTCATCAATGTTTCTAACTCTCTATCCCTCTCTCTTCCTCTCTGTAAAAAAAAAAAAAATTTAAAAAAAAGCTCCTAGATATTAGGTAAGATTTACAGCATTTTCTTTGATTATTAAAAACAAAAAAACAATTACCATTGAATGGCTTTTTGGATTGTCCTGTAAGTGGATTCTCACATTGACATTGGCTATGCTCACAATCACATTTATATTCATTACCAAATCCTTGATCACTACTCAAGAAATCTGAAATATTTGAAGGTTCATAAGAATATTCAAAACAATCTAATTTATTCATAGGTCGAGAAGTTCTTTGTGCCTGATAACTATGTCTTGGGGAACACTGCTCGTTTTTAAATACTTTATAAGTACTTTGACTATTTGTGTCAGGTAGCAAGTCATGATTGTGGAGCCAGACTGGATATTTGAAATCAGGTATACTAGTTATCCCTGAAACATTAAGGTCAGATTTATGGCCAGTGAGCCATCGTGGGTAATTCTTTTCAAGATCTTGTTCTGAACTGTCCTTGAAAGATGATTTCTTAAAAAAAGATGGATCAGAAATGCATTTAGTTGTCTTATTCACAAGTTTTAAGTTTTTTAGCTTATGACACTGCTTTCCATTTATATTTGTATGTACAACAGGAGTAACTAAGTAATCCTTGCTCCTGGCAATGCAGGGTTCTTGAAAATTTTGATTCTTTTCAGTGTCCGATAAACTCCGTCTTCCAATGCATTTCTTGGATTTCTTGGTAATTTGATGACCTGGTCCAACACAAGTAAAAGGAAATGATCCATCTGCTGGAAGTCTTAACAGATCATCAGTTGTTAGGCTAATGGAATCTATGTCATTAATAGTCCGTCTTCTAGAAGATAAGGACAAGGAGCCATCTTTGTGATCAAATTTTTCGAAAGCTGAAAAACAAAGCATACTTCTGTTTATCTTCCCATATCGCATATAAAAACACTTCAAAATATTCAACAGCAAATGAGAATTAAGAATTTAAGAAAAAAAGAATTAAAGAACCATTTTTGCCAC